>NC_065451.1:220242549-221686516 GCF_917563875.1 Diabrotica virgifera virgifera | reverse complement strand
CCCGGCGAGGGGTTCAAATGCGAGTCTCAACAATAACCTGGAGTTTCCAGAAAGGTTACATAAATACTACTTGAATTTTAAGTAATCAGTAGTACAGGGGCGTAACTAATTATTTTAGTGAGCCGTGTATAATATATTTATTGTACATATTGCCGGGGGCGACAGGCGAGAGAGATGGCCTATATCACCTCGAAGAGAGGGGATTGGCAAAGATGTGCACAACGATAAGAAATGTTTGAAGAAATTAGAGTTTATATACACAAGGGGTAACAACGATAAAATGGAGGAAAACGATAAGTTTTCCCCCTAGGGATAGATTTTAATCTTCCAGGGGAATCACAGCGATTTTCGTAATACCACGAAGAAAATCACCGTGAGTAGTGTGAATCTTGACAGTACGAACTAGACCATCCTTACCAGGCAATACATCTATTACCCTGGCAGTTGGCCATAAGAGTGGAGGAGTACCATCCTCCTTCAACAGAACCAAATCCCCGATCTTGACAGGGTCAGTAGGGTCGGTCCATTTATTTCTTTGCTGCAGGAGGCAAAGATAGTCTTTTTTCCACAATTTCCAAAATTGCTGTTGAATTTTACTAATACGCTGAAAAAGATTCAACCTATTTTCAGGTATCTCTGAAACACTTGGTTCAGGGGGCGCGGTTAAACTTCTTTGAACTAAGAAGTGAGCTGGAGATAGGAAAGCGAAGTCATTGGCGTCAGACGACATCCTAGTGATGGGTCTCGAATTTAGAATAGCCTCGATTTGGCATAATACTGTGTTAAACACTTCAAAGGTGAAGTGGGAATTTCCTATAATTCGATAGAGGTGATACTTCACACTCTTTATTCCTACCTCATGGAGGCCGAATTGATGGGGGTTGCGGGGAACACCCATCTTGAAAGTTATGGAGTTTTGAGTACAGAATTCCTTAATCTGTTCCGAATTATTTTGATTTAAGAAAAAATCATAGAATTCGCGCATTTCATTTTTTGCCCCATGGAAATTTGTGGCATTGTCGCTCCAAATAATACTGGGCGTGGATCTTCTGGCAATAAACCTTTTCAGAGTAAGAATATAGGCTTCTGCGCTTAATCCTGTGACGAGTTCGATATGAACACATTTAGTGCTCATGCAAATGAAATAGGCTACGTATGCTTTGTAAAGCGGTGCCTTCCTCAAATGTGAGGACTTAATTAAGAAGAACCCCCCATAGTCCACTGAGACGACTTGGAAGGGTCTAGTGGGGAGTACACGATCGGGATGCATATCTGCCATCTGTTGAACAGAATTGGGTGTCATGAATCGGAAACAGTTTACACACTTACGAATTAAGCGTTTAATCTGTCTTAATCCGTCAATTGGCCAGTACTTCATTTTGACATACGAAAGTACTGTTTGCGCGCCTGAATGTAATAACTTATGATGAGCTTGAGTCAAGATTAGTTCTACAACTCGACATTTAGAAGGAAGTAGAATGGGGTGTTTTTGATTATACGATATGGGGGCGTGTCGGAGACGTCCTCCCACACGAATCAGCCCATCATTATGTTGTAGGAAGGGGTTGAGTTTACGAATGGCTTTATTGGTCACGAGTTTAGCATTTTTCAATTCAAGAATCTCTTTTTTAAAGTAGATACTTTGGATATACCTGATGATCGCGTGATCAGCGATCTCCATTTCGGGTGGCGTCAATATATCCGTATCTCGTGGAGAGTTATTTATTTTCTTTTTAATATTACTGATGAATCTAAAAAGATAAGCGACAATTCTTTGAATTTTACGAAAAGAAGAAGATTTAGCGAATAGATTTTCAAAGGTGTCGTTGAGTTCGTGATTTGTTGCTATGTTTGAGACAACTAACTTCCTTAA
This sequence comes from Diabrotica virgifera virgifera, assembly GCF_917563875.1. Taxonomy (NCBI): domain Eukaryota; kingdom Metazoa; phylum Arthropoda; class Insecta; order Coleoptera; family Chrysomelidae; genus Diabrotica; species Diabrotica virgifera. The sequence goes on along the minus strand of NC_065451.1, from coordinate 221,684,643 downwards.
TTCAGGAAGATCATCCTGAAAATGAGGAATTTGATGAAGAGAAAAATCGATGGGATTGTCTCTAATAAAGCTAGGTCCGCATAACCAGTCTTCGGTGGTCTGGGGATTATCAAAGACATTTATCCCTCTGGAAGCGGGGTCAGCGATGTTTTCGTGACTTCTGACGAAATGGAAATCACAAGGAAAAGTTTCCAACAAGGAATTGACCTTTTGAATTCTGTTTTGTACAAAAATGTTCCAAATGTGTTTTTTAGAAAGTATCCAAGACAAGGCAATTGTAGAGTCAGCAAAGAGATGAGATGAAGATATACTCAAATTTTTCTTGAAGATGTGAAAAAGTCTATGAGCCAGAGTGACTCCCAACACTATTCCACAAAGTTCCAATTTGGGGATGGTGAGTTTATTTTTTAGCGGAGAAATTTTGTTTTTAGAAGCGATAAGCCGCGACGATACAGAAAAGTCTGAGTATGTCGCTTTGAGATACACACAAGTGCTGTATATTTTTTCCGATGCGTCGGTGAAAATAATTAATTGAACATCAACAACTTTCTTTTGTAAAAGTAAGCATCGAGGTACCTTGACCTCTTCTATAGTTTTGAATGTCGATAAGAGGTTTTGCCAATTTTTCATAATGATGGGTGAGTCAATGGGTTGATCCCAGTCCAATTTCTGGGACCATATTTCCTGTATCAAGAGCTTAGCGTTCACAAGGACAGGGGATAACCATCCTAGCGGGTCATACAAAGTAGCAATGTAGGAGAGAATAGTACGTTTAGTAACAACATTAGCCAATTTGAAGATAGGAGTTTTAAACGAAAAGTGGTCGCGTTCTGAATCCCAGAATATGCCTAAGACTTTATCAGATCCCGTGAAGTTAAGACTGACTTCAGAGACGGGATTTAAATTGTGTTGAGACAGAAATTCTGAAGAACTGCAGTTCCACTTGTGGAGGAGGAAACCATGGGTTTCTAGCAAAGAAGTTAATTGTTCGAAAAGACAACTTAATTCATGAAGACTGTCAGCACCGCTGATCAGGTCATCCATATAGATAGATTCTTGCAGAACACTAGTAGCAAGTTCGTGGGTATGTTTGTTGTTGTCAGCGATGTGCTTGATAACTCTTTGAGCGATAAATGGGCTACTTGGGAGCCCGAAGGGTAATCTTTGAAATTGATAGCACCGTAAAGGCTGCTGAATATTGTCCCTAAAGAGAAAATTTAACAGAAATGTTTCAGTGGGACAAATGGCGATTTGTAGGAACATAGCCTTGATGTCGCCTACTAGTGCGAATTTAAACTGACGAAACTTAGCGAGAATGTCAAAAAGTTCATGTTGGACGACATAACCTTTGTCTATGACGTCACTGAGGGAGATTCCCGTAGACGATTTATTGTTTGGATCGAAAACTATACGAGTGGAAGTAGTAGAGTTGGATTTGAAAACGGGAAAGTGAGGGAGAAAGTAATTAGGTTTACCTGAGTCATTTAGCATTTTTAACGGCACTTGAATTATTTGTCCGTTATTGAGATATTCCGATATAATGTCCTGATATTTTTCCAATAAATCAGGGTTGAGTTGAAAACGTTTCTCGAGACTGAGAAAACGTCTTTTTGCCGAGAGAAACGAATTTCCCATGTCTATATCTTCGATAGGGAGTTTGAGATTGAGTGTGGACTCATATCGTCCATTGGGGAGAACATTAACATGTTTTACAAAATTAATTTCAGCGGGGTGATCATTAATGAGATCGGTGTTCTGAGGAGCGGCTTCTTCCAGCTCCCAGAATTTTTGTAAATGATCGGATAGTTCCTCGTTGGACACTACCGGCTCATTTACGGCGGAAGGAGTGTTATGAGAACAACAAGTAACGAGAGAGTTTGAATAAAATTCCAAAGCCTTTTTAGTATTTTTCGACTTAAGAGCAAAGTCTGGAACTGACCCTGATATCGTGTACCCGAGTAGAGTGCGTTGAAGAACGGGAAGACCTTTTCCCAAACGAATTATTTCAGGTTGAATGATATCGTTATACAGGTCTGCACCGAGCAGGATACCAATTGGGGATGTTACATGGAACATCGGATCACCTAATGGTATCTCTGAGGGTATGTTTAGTTTGCTCGCCGAAATAGAAATTTGAGGAAGCGGATTTGTTATCTTTGGGAGTACAGAGCACGAGATGTCAAAAGGAACGTCGTTAGCGACAGCGAAAATTGTTGTATCTACAATAGATTGAGACGAGGATGAGGTGGAGTTAATTCCATTGATCCGTAATTTTCCATCTCTAGTGGTGAGTGACAGTTCCTTTACGAGGTCAGCACTAATAAATGAAACCTGTGAGGCCGAGTCTAAAAGTGCCTTTGCGAAGACCCTCTTGCCGCTAGGAGCGACAAGATAGACCTGGAGTGTGCTTAATAACACCAAATGATTATCAAGCGAGGCTGCAGATAGAGCCATTGAATGTGGAGTCGAATTTTGAAGATTAACTTCCGTTTCAGGAGCTCTAACATGTGAGGGCCCCTGTTGTGAATTACCCTGTGTATGGGAGTTATTTGAGATAGCGGTTTTATTATGATTATTTGAGTTGTGTTGGCCAACAGCCGCGGAAGGGTTACTATGACCCGTTTTGTCGAAATGGAGCAACGTGTGATGACGAGATTTACAAACTATGCAAGAGAATTTGGATTTACACTGATCGAGCATGTGAGACCCAAGACAATTAATACAAAATTTATTTTGTTTGACAAAACTAAAACGTTCTTTAGAATTCAACTGCTTGAACTGAGGACAAGAGTAGATCGAGTGAGAGTCGTTGCAATAGGAACATTTCTTAGGACCTAAGCGAGGCGAAAGGTTACTGGTAGAAGTGTCTGAGGCTAGGTGTAAAGAGTGTCTGGAAGTAGTAGTCGATTTTGGTTTTGATTGAGATTGAATATTCTCAAGATGAACAACGCGTGTCTCGATTTCCCCTAGAAAATGGACAAAATCAGGGGTAGCTTGGCTACCACCGGATTGGAACTCAAGAGCCCTAATGGTAGGTGCGTCGAGTTTCTGAGTAGCGATATGTATGAGAAGTAAATGCAAGAGATCTGAAGGGGGCCTATTCAAGTTCAATAGGGCCTTGAAATTATTTGACATGACCGTATGAAAATTTCTTAATTGTGAGTGATTTGCGTTTCCAGAAATAGGAGGCGCATCAAGAATTTGAGAGATGAGAGTTTTGATAAGCGATTTAGAGTTGGCGTACCTTTGTGTCAGGTTATCCCGGGCTATTTTGTAATTGTCACCTGTGAGTGGGATATGCTCGAGAAGCGTCAAAGGCTCGGAAGTTAGAAAACTTTTGAGGTAAATGAGTTTTTCCAGATCACTTAATGTAGTATCAGATCCTATTATTGTATCAAAGGTCTCAATGAATGAATTGTATTCAGTAACTAAGCCACTAAATGGTTTTAACTGAATACGAGGGAGGTTTACTGTTCGTTGCCTAGCCATAGACTGTGAGGTTAGAGAAGAATTAGGGTCAAATTGGAGGGAGGGGGTAGCAGTCACATTAGAACTTTCAATGACCTCTAACCTTTCTTCCAATAGAGAAATTGTATCCAAATATTTATCAAAAACCACAGAGGAATCAGTAGAGGGGGTAGGTTCCTCGGGGATCGTCTCCAGCACATTTTGAGCATCGCGGAAAAGTCCGTAAGAATGTTTGAGTTGTGAAATTATTTCACGAATTTTATATTTGTTTAGAGAATTAAGAGTTGTGGGAACCGAATCAGCCAACTTGGTTATATCAAGTTTTGCGGTGAGCCTCTGTCGGTTATATTTTGATCGGTCAGCCATGTTGCGAGAATGTGAGATTAGATAGATTATTTGCAAATGTCTAAACCTATAAATCGATGCGAAAATGAGAGAATATGTACAATATATTATATATTACACGTTTAATAGTGTGAGATTGGCTTAATAGTATCACCCTGTATGAGCGCAGATTAGTATATGAAATGCAAAACTATAAAATTTCAAAATATATGCAATTTTCCAAAATGGGTATTTTTCAGCAAGTGTGAGACACCCTTAACAAGTATTTAAATTAATTAAATTGAAGGAAAAAACAATTATTTATTTTCTATAGTTTTCTAGAAGTGTAAAATGAGCTTAAGCGAAGCTAAATGTAGCAAAAACTTACAATTTATGCAAGAAAACAAAATTATTTTTAATAATTTTTGTAACCTGTGAACCAGGCTTAATCGGATTCAAAATTATAAATTTAATTTAATTCAAAAGGTTGAACAAACAATGTTAAAATTATAACACCCGTACTATCAGCCAAGAAATGAGTACACTTTTTGTATACTATAAACAGAAAAATATATTTACGAAAATAAAATAATGTAATATATGCAAATATTTTTTCATACAAACAAAACGACTCCTTTATTTGAACAAAGCAAGTAGTTTCTGAAATTGCACGTGTAGACCGGGCTTAACAACCTACCAGCTATTGTAGAGACGTGCTGGGTTAAATACTGAGAATTTGAGTGCAGAAAGAGAGGAATATTTTATTTTTGTGCCGGGGCGGCGTGGCTTGGAAATTTCCAAATGCAACAGAAAGACACTATAAATGAAAAACCGTTATTCTCAGAATAGAGATTATCAAAATATGCAAATACGAAGGACCTTGAGGATTTAATTAATAAATAATTAATATGATACGGCTCGATGGAACAGAAATGTTTAGGCAATACGTAAAGTATCCTTAACAATAGTAACCTATACTTATTGTACGGTTATAGAGTATATTCCCATAGGTAAGCTGGTTAAGAGTAGATAACGATTTTTCATATGTAATTTAAAGTATTATCTGCATAAATGGCACAAAGAATATTTGCTACGAGAGGTATATGGTTCAAAATGCATACAGTATCACGACTAATAAGTTATGTTCACATACATGTAGAGTACTTACAGTTTTATTCCTTGATGACGTGTCACATCAGAGCTCTGATTGAATTCCATAATCCATTTGGTTCATTTGTAAGGCACTCACTAATACGCTAAATAAATCATCGTCGATAATACTGAGCAGATTGAATTATCTGAGCGGTATAAAACGATAGCAAAAAAAGCCGGTAAAATGCGGCCTTTTTACGAATAGCGGGAGCGTCGATAGATTAGAGATGATTCTCGTTAGGAAGCTTTTGACGATCTGCCCCGGCGAGGGGTTCAAATGCGAGTCTCAACAATAACCTGGAGTTTCCAGAAAGGTTACATAAATACTACTTGAATTTTAAGTAATCAGTAGTACAGGGGCGTAACTAATTATTTTAGTGAGCCGTGTATAATATATTTATTGTACAGTAGAATTGTTAAAACTCTCGAATATGAAATCAGTGACACACAATTTGGCTTTAGAAATGGTATGAGCACAAGAGATGATTTGTTCGGCTTGAATGTGCTGGCCCAGAGATGCATGGACATGAATCAGGATATGTACTTATGTTTTGTAGACTTTGAAAAGGCATTTGATAAAGTTCAACATAAAAAGCTTGTAGATATATTAAAAAGCAAAAATATTGACAGTCGTGACATGAAAATTATATCTAATATATATTGGAATCAAACTGCCAAGATAAGAGTTGACAACCAGGACACCCAAGATATCAAAATACAGAGAGGAGTCCGTCAGGGTTGCGTGCTGTCTCCACTACTTTTCAATGTCTACAGTGAAGCGGTATTTCAAGAAGCGCTCTCAAATTCAATAGAAGGTATATCTATCAATGGAGAAGTTTTGAACAACTTACGTTTTGCAGACGATACAGTAATAATAACAGATAACAACAATGATTTACAGAACGTAATGCAACGCCTTAATGAACGCTGTCATGAGTACGGACTGAAGATGAATTTAAAGAAAACTAAATGCATGATCATAACAAAATCAGCACACGTAAACATCCAATTAACTATTGAAGATACTGTGATTGAGAGTGTGGATAACTACAAATACTTAGGAACATGGATAACATCAAATGTAGACCAAACCAAAGAAATTAAGACACGTATTGAAATAGCACGTGCATCATTCATTAAACTTAAAAAGTTTCTTTGTTGTCGGGATATAAGGTTAGAACTACGCCTAAGGATGCTTCGATGTTACGTGTTCTCTACTCTTCTTTATGGCTTGGAAGCGTGGACGTTGAAACAAGTCCATTTGAATAAGTTGGCCGCCTTTGAATTTTGGTGTTACAGAAGAATCCTACGAATATCATGGATTCAAAGAATGTCGAACGTGGAAGTAACTAGAAGGATAGGAAATCAACCGGAAATAATACTAACTATCAAAAGACGAAAACTTGAGTACTTGGGACATGTGATGAGAGGGCAAAAATACTCGTTATTACAACTTATTATACAAGGCAAAATCCGAGGAAAGCGAAATGTGGGAAGACGAAGAACATCTTGGCTTAAGAACTTACGGGAATGGTTCGAATGCAGTAGTGCAGAGATATTTAGAGCGGCAGTCAACAGGGTCCGCATTGCCATGATGATTTCCAACCTTCGATAGAAGATGGAACTTAAAGAAGAAGAGATTGTAAGATTTGTGAAAAGTCGTAACACTGTCATGGCTGGGATATGTTCAGCGACAAGAAGATATAAAAACGACTGAGAAAATATTATAATCGAAGTCGGTAGGAAGGCGAAAAAAAGGAAGGTCCAGAATGAGATGGATGGATGATGTACAAGACGACCTGAAAACCATGAATATAAGACAATGGAGGAGAAGGACACAAGAGAGATCTGAATGGAAGGACATAACCACACAGGCAAAGACCCATCAAGGGTTATGATTCCAAAAGAGGAAAAAGAAGAAGAAACTTGACCGGTGCAAAATTTGCCGGATCTGAATACTCTTTGTGGTAGGATGAGGTGCATGTCGATATTTTTTTTATTCTGGCCAGAATGAGTCTCTCGTATAGTTTGAAAAAGTGACACAACAGGGAAATAGGTCTGTATCGGATCATTTTGGAATTTCGCAGGATTTACAACACTTGTTATAGAATTGCAAGATTGCTTTATTTGTTCACTGCATATATCCTCCTCACCTACAGCTTTCCCGTTTTTTGTCCATTTCATACCATTGTGTAGATCTTTTAGTGTAAATGGAGTTTCCTAGGTCTAAAATGATTTGTCTCCAGATACAGTCTACTGCTAGTGTTAGGTCTTTATTATCAGTTCTTAATTCTTCCATTCACAAGGAGTTTAGTAGCGACTTAGTTTGCTGTACCCTCCCAAGGTGGTTGATGTTCCTTAGATCACCTATTAAAGCAAAGAGCTAGTGGTGTAAATGATGATCTGGATTCTCAGAAATATACCCATTCTCATAATGATCTGAAACGTTTATTTAGAGAAACGGTGGCAAAGTTTAGAATACATGGTATACTATTTAATCGAGACATCAAAATTGTTTAGTTGATTGTTGTATTACTATTAGCAATAAATTAATTTGTAAATATGTTTATATATGTCTTAACCATAGTAGTTTTCTGTTTAAGTGAAGGAATATCGTTTACTATGCGCGTGTACTTAACAACAGCATAAAGGTCTGTATGATTTATGTTAAAATTGATAAACTTATGGAAAATCTGTTGAACCATTTGAATGTTCTTAATAAAAGTTGAAAAAACCTCCACATTTGTTAATATTTGTATATTTATATGTATATTAAATCATACTTCATAACATAAAGCACTTTTTGTACAGGTTTTTCCACCATTTACATCAAATAATTTTTCGAATGATGCAGTTACATGTTTTTGATCTGTTTTCAGATTTATAACTGATATTATGCATTGCTAGTAATTTGTATACTTTTTTTAAATCCATATGCAGAAAAGGACTCGTCTACAACGATATACATGACGAGCCTTAAGATATTATATAAATGTCGTATCATACCTATACCGTTGATTGATAAATACGGAGTATATTTATCAGTCTATTTATCAGTCAACGCCTATACTTTATTCTTCATTATTTTACAATGTACTTGGTGTTTTCTGTAGACCACACATGACACGTATCGATAAAAACAATCTTATTTGGTATCTGAGATTTGAACTTTATACTCATAAGTATAGCTGATTTATACGTCAAACAAGAGTTCATAGTGGGGACTACCTAGATGTCTAAGAAATCCATTAAAAAGTTAAAATGGTACTGACCAGACGGATCTCCTTATTCGACAAGTTACGTAGTTATTTATCTCTGTCTCTCCAAAACCCGAATGTACAAAACCATAATACGACCAGCAGTGACATACGGAAGTGAATCATGGTCATTGAGAAAGAAAGAAATCAATAACCTATTAGTATGGGAACGCAAAATCCTGGACAAATAAATGGAGGAGCAGATACAACAATGAATTAGAGACTCTCTTCGGGCAGGGAAACATCGTGAGATACATAAAAGTCAATAGACTAAGATGGGCAGGCCACGTGGTACGGAATGATGACGACAGACTGATTAGCAATGTGTTTTGCGAGAGTCCAGACGGTAGAAGACCGGCAAGATGGCCTAGCAAAATGGTGGAAAGATGGAAGTGAGACTATGGGAGATAGTAGCACAGGATTGGAACCACTGGAAGACAATAGTAAACGCGGCAAAGACTCACTAAGAGTTATAAAAGCCAAAGATAATGATGATGACAAACAAAAAATAGATTGTATTATTGTATAGAGAAGAAAATGAGGAAAAGCAAGTTAAATAGAAGGTCAAAGTCCTACAAAACGTAGACAACTTTGGGAAAGAATAAAGCAATTAATTAAATGAGCTATGAAAGAAGTAATAGGCACAGTTATTAGAGGAAGAGGAGAAGATTGGTATGATAAAGTGGACAAATAGTTAACAGAAAAAATCAAGCGTGGTAATAGATGCAGTCCATACAGACTAGAATAACAACTACCTAAGGAATATAGGGTAGAACAGCAAACAACATGTGCCATGTGCCGAAAGAAAAAAGGGTTTCTGAGAAGAAAAATATTGAAGAATTAGGAGAACTGAGAGAAGCAAACAAAATGAGAACTTATAAGCAGGTAAAAAACCAAAGAAAAGGCGTCCAACTAAATGGAATTTTCTGCAAAGATAGTGACAAGGAAGAGAAAAATCTTTAGAAATTTATGGACCAGTTTGACACTTTGAAGTCTGGATGGTAACGAGAGACCTGAAGCTACTGCTGCTGTTTGTAAAACCAGACTTGGTGACTGAAATAGAGAAATAGTAAATAAGGTTGGTCACGTTCGGAGGAGGGGGAAAATACCATCAAGAAAGTGTTTCTCGATGGTGCTGGAGGGAGAAGGGGTAGAGTAAAACTCAGACGTATATATAAAATAAAAGATGTATATATAAAATATATGTATAATTCTGTTCACACAACATCTAAAAAAATACAATAGTCTACGGAAAATCGATGGTGACATAATAATTTTAAACGTATAAATCAGCTACTGTTATACAGAAGTTCAAAGTTTCAGATACCTACAAAACCCAATTATTTTAAGAGATAAGTTTAATGTACAATCTACCTGAAACACCTTGTATAATATGATAATCTATCACTAAATAAGATAAAAACAATAATACACAACTTTTTATATTATTCGTGTAAACCTATAACTGTAAAAGTGGTGGTTTTTTGAACACGAAGATTTATTTTTGTTTGTTAGTGGTCAAGATTTTCCTGTATTGTACAAATACGCCAGTTGTTAGGGTATTAAAATATTCGTAAAGTGCTACAGACTTAAATAAATATATTGCAGCCAATAACCTATTAAGAATTTGATCAAAACCTAACATTTTTTTAAATCTCTTTTCTGTACATATTATATAACAAAAGTAAAGTAAATCACAAGACAGCCAGCAAGGAAAAAAAGAAGCTTGTGAATTAAAGCCAGGTTTTAAAATCCTAAAAAGTTAAATATACTTCCGTAGTTCATGAATTGCTTAAAAACGTGTCCAAAAGTGTTTTATAGGATACACAATAATAGACAACAACAAACACAATTACAAAATACAAATTATATCCCAGGTAACAAAGCATTTAAAGCATTTGGGGGAAGTCAATAGAAAAGGTATACCAGGTGAAAAGGGTACTATCTTGTGGACATTTTTACCGAGACATGGTTTTTTCATTAACATTTAAGCAAAAAACCTTTTTCATGCATTTCAATATTGTGAAAAAGCTACGCATTGTAGAAGAAACTGTTCAACACACGACTTTCTTGAAAATACTTGCTCTTTAAAATGAGATTTTCTTAATTAAGAAATGATTATAAACAAAAAAGTTAAGGAAAATTAAACCAAAAAATAAGCATTCTTTCAATTGTTTATAATTATTAAAATAAACAACAAAAATATTTAAAACACAGTTCACAAAGTGAGTTTATGTGGTTCCTATATAGGTATGCAAAAAATGGGCTTGATCGGTCAAATAGTTTTTAAATACTTCTATTTGTTTATGCCATTTAAGAAAAAAAAGGTCATTTGCAGATGGCTGCCTGTGCAGGCTGAACACCAGATGCCTGAACACCACCATCAACAAAATACCCCATTTGAAAGGTTATATAAAAAAGACTTTTAAAAGAAAAAAATGTACCACCCATAGACTGTTTAATATCATCTATTAAACAATGGATTGTATTGCCTCGTGTAAAGAACGTTAATTTTCTCAATACATATTATTATTGCATGTGTAGCCTACATTAATTTGTTTGCTACATGCCGTTAATTTAAGGTGTAACAATTATCTGTTTAACCATATTTGTAATAAGGCTTGAAACGTGGAGTTTGACCTCGTAATTCATTTATAAAAGCACTCGACAGACCAGAGTAGAGGGTAGTCGGTAAAAAGCAGACCAGAGGTCCTAACGCTTTAAGTCAATGAAAACCGGGTTAGGGACAATAAAACGGTCATTGTTGTGATTGGTGGTTTTACTTACATCCAGAACCTCACTACGTTCCTGTATAAAGAATCTGTTCAGACTCATAGGAACAGGATTTTTTATGTAAAAAATTCTGTTAACCCATTCGCTGCCGATCACGCACCAGCACGTGATATGGTTACTTCAGTCAGGTGCCGTTTACGCGCCAGCGAGTGATATGGTTACTTCAGTCAGGTGCTGTTCAACAGAATGGCTCCTAGCCGAGTTCCATCCTCTTCGATAGGCAGCGAATGGGTTAAATACTTTATCTCTGTAGCATTCAGATACGAATAGACAGACCTAACTTCTGGCCTAAACTTAGAAGACTACAGAAGCTGTTTATGCGATTGTATTGATTCCCCGTCTTCTTTCAGCGGTGCCTTCTTATTATAATCTTCAATCTTTCACCTGTAGATATTATGTGATTATTGTTTAACCCGTACAAAATAACTTGAGATTCGAATCTGAATAAATCATCCATTCTGTGTAATAAATATATTAAATAAATTTATGCAGCTGATTATGTTTGTTTATTTAGTAAATAACACCCTCTAGTTCCCTCTAAAAAAAGAAAAGACTGTAAAAATAGCTGAATCGAGCTGAATTTTTTCCAAATAAATATAAGCAAAAGAAACAACAAATCTAATGAGGTTCTTCAGATGAGGGTACTTTTTCCTTTGTAGCGTTTGCGTTCAGCAGTCTTTCACCTATCAGTGCAGATTTGATTTTGAAATCAGATAAATGTTATATGATACCAAGAACTGAGAATGTGGCACATATTGTGACAACACAGTCATCTTATAAAATTCCTTTTTGTCCCATAATGGGAAAGTTACCTCCCTGAATCAGAGGTGTATTCAGGATGATTCTAAGAAGGGGGGGTTTACAACTACTTGGTGGTCTCTGGGAGGTATGAAATAGTAATGGTGTTAAGCGTATAGAGCTCAAAGTACATCCAAATGGGGGGTTATAACCCCCAAACCCCCCTGGTTACGCCTATGCCCTGAATGTTATCTGTATCTCTCGGATGTTTATTCGCTGTGAGCCGAAGAGTAGAGGGGATTTGACAGTTTTCGCTAGCGCTGTTAGTGGCAGTTTTGCGTATTGAATTTGAACAATTTTATCAGAAAAGTATAAGTTTAAAACCGCGAGAGAGCGCTACCGACGAAACTCACAGCCAATAAAAACAGAGGTAACCTCTAAATTTCAAGGAAACTTCTTCTTTTTCTCAATGGCCTCTTTCGTAAGCAGTCATCCAGTCGCACGAATTTATAGATTAAATCATGATACTATAAATAACAAGATAATATATTGCACATCCGGAAGTCGTGACGTAACTGGAGACCGGCAAGTTCGTAATAGTTCGTAATCATTCGTAATGTCCGATTACTTTGAATTGTTCGCGGTTGTATTTTATATTTTATCTTGGACAGTTATTTTGACTGGAATCTCGACACTAAATTCTTTTCGAATACATTGAAGTTTAATGTTATTTTGCTAATTGAATAATTTCATCACATAATGCATACAAATCCCATTTAACTTTAACAAGAATTCAAATTCAACTTCCGGTCTCCAGTTACGTAATCAATGCGAGAACTCGGACGTATTTGAGCTACGGGAAAATACTATCTCTTTATTTATAGTATCATGGATTAAATATTAAAATTATAATGAATAAAATAAAAAAAAAGAATGTGTGTGTACTTTGTACGCACGTAAGAAGATATTCTTCTATTATATAGGTAATTTCAACGAAGTAAATATACTTAACAGGTTATTTGTATTTTATTTACAAATTAAACTAACTTTCTTGTCTACCACTTTCAAAATTTTTTTATTAAAACAACCAAAAAAAAGTATGACTCGCCCAGGATTCGAACCCGCGTCATTCCAATCTCGGAGCTAACGCCCTAACAACTACACCAGCGAGGTCCTTCTAATTGACATGTAAGTTTCGGATATAATTACACAACACGGCGACAATAAATAGTGTAAAAATGTTATAACTACATAATATTTTATTATTTTACTACAGAGAAACACAAATCCAAAAACACAAGAATTATAATAAGTAATATATTTACTAAAAACACTAATATATTCTTTTAATGACTTATTTGCACGGATACAGATACATAAATACCTATCTTGAAAGATTAGCAAGGAACTACATAATGTCTGTGTGCGCAGGCGCGCAGATTTATGTACAATTTTACCCTCAATCGAATCGCGCCTAAAGAAGAATATCTTCAAAAAAACATAATTACTTTTACTATTAATTATGTGTATTCGTTCAGTAATCAGGTTACAATAATAAACTTACGTGCATAGAAATCGGCCCACTTAAAAATTTGGTCATTTTTGATGTCTTATATTTCCTAAACCTGTTGGCCGATTTAAGTGATCTTTGAACATGTTATTGCCTGATTCTTTAACAATACTATTTTAATAATATTATTGCTAAACAGGTAAATTTTTATTGTATACCGGGTGTACCAATCAAACTGTGTTTTTTTCTCAAAGTTCGCATCACCCTGTGGAATATTCTAGCATTTATAAATACTTAAATTAAAACCCAACTATAGCCTCAGGTTTTCTTAACATTCTGTTTTTTGATTCATTCGCTTATGTTGGATAATAAAAAAGTTAGGTACTTTAACAACTAGACATGTTTTTCATCAATACACGGTGTTCCTAAATAAGTGCGACAAACTTTAAGGGGTAATTCTGCATGAAAAAATAATGACAGTTGGCTTTATAAACGTATGTCCGCAAATGTTTCGTTTCCGACATACGGGATGTTGAATTTTTTCTTACAAACTGACGATTTATTTATTGCTTTAAAACCAGCTGAGATATGCAAATGAAATTTTGTAGGTTTTAAGAGACAGTTATTGCGGATTTTTTGACATAAAATTAAGAATTTTATATTCACCATTAGCGTGCATACGGGTAATATGATCGGTCATATTTTATGAGCGCTAATGGTGAATATTAAATTCTTAATTGTATGTCAAAAAATGTGCAATAACTACGTCTTATAGCCCACCAAATTTCATTGGCATTTCTCAACCGGTTTTAAAGCAATGAAATAAATCGTCAGTTTGTAAGAAAAACATCCCGTATCTAGGAAACGAAACATTTGCGGACATACGTTTATAAAGCCAACTGTCATTATTTTTTCATGCAGAATTGCCCCTTAAAGTTTGTCGCACTTATTTAGGAACACCGTGTATTGATGAAGAACATGTCTAGTTGTTAAAGTACCTAACTTTTTTATTATCCAACATAAACGAATGAATCAAAAAACAGAATGTTAAGAAAACCTGAGGCTATAGTTGGGTTTTAATTTCAGTATTTTATAAAGGCTAGAATATTCCACAGGGTGATGCGAACTTTGAGAAAAAAACACAGTTTGATTGGTACACCCGGTTTACAATGAAAATTTACCTGTTTAGCAAAAATATTTTTACAGTGGTATTGTTAAAGAATCAGGCTATAACATGTTCAAAAAATCACTTAAATAGGCCAACAGATTTAGGAAATATGAGACATCAAAAATGACCAAATTATTAAGTGGGCCGATTTCTATGCACGTAAGTTTATTTCAGTTCCTAATTTGTGTTTTTCTTTTTTCTAGATAAATATCTACTTTTCTCGTTTTGTATATTTCACATACACCAATTTTATCAGAAAAGTACAAGTTTCAAACCGCGAGAGAGCGCTACCGTCGAAACTCACAGCCAATAGACACTTAAAGACCTCCAATTAAAAGATAAAGTTGCAGGGCTGACGACAGTACGAGTTTTGCCAAATGTTTCATTGTTTCAGATAATACTGGAAGTTTTTGTTGTAATATTGTCCTTTTCATGCGCATTTTTCAGTGCGTAACAAATGATAGGAAAAAGGGTAAGTCCGTGATAATACACATTTATGACATTTATTCTAACATGACATTTTAGTTAAATCTGGCAGTTGTCACATTTTATTTTCAATTTAGAATAAAAACAAATCAAATGTGTTTCTTGCATTTATAAAATGGTATTTTCTTTGATTTGTATAGTCTTATAAATTATACAGATTAGATTTGTAATATTATTATCTAATTAAAAAAAATTATTTTTTTTATTATGGCGCCATCTATCGACAACTAGAATAACTAGAATAAATGTTGTAAATGTCTATAATCTCGGACGTGCCTTTTTTTCTGTCACATACAATTTAATGCGTTAGAAAGAAATCGAAAAACTGTGACGCACTGAAAGATGATCATGAGAAACAGAATACAACACCGAGGATGTGGCACAGTGGACAAAAATGCTGCTCTCGAAACTAAAAGATTGGGTGGACTGTGGTCACAGGCAACTGGATTATTTCCTAACGCAGGTGCTCACAGGACACAGGTGTTTTAGAGCCTACCTCTCTAGGTTCGAAAAGGCTGACACTGATGAATGCCTATTGGCTCCGTGCGTCTCCCCTCTATTTACAGAAATTTAGTCACGTGACACGCTATCAGTTTTGTAAGGACGTTTTAGTATTGACTCTAATGGGATTATTTTGTTAAACTTGAATATTTTATTTTCTAGTGATAATAAACGAATACAAATTGTTAGAATTCATTAGTTATTCTTTTATAATGTCATTTATAGTTCAACAAAAATATTTTTTGTCGTTAATAAAGATTTATTGATATAATTTACGATAGTGAGGTTATATAGGACATACCGTATCCGTACTTTTTGGAGTCAATTCGGATTTATCAGAGCTAAAAAGTGTATGTAATGTGTACAAAACTTATAAAAACGTAAATATTATTATATCATGTGTATATTCAGTATATTGCCACATCCTTTGTATATATAGAAAAAGTTAACCTCACTTCATCCTTATAACAGCGTTAATTAATTTTATTCTTTGATCTAATTTTTTTTGGGAACGAGGAAAATAAAAGTATTTCACATCACTAGTTTTCCATGTATTATTAAAAACCGGCACCATGAGCAGGTCGGTCGATTTTGCTTTGACACTTTGTTAACGCTCGGAGCGAATACTACAGACACTGTTACACATACGATGGTAGAGTGTAACAGATGTATAGTAGAAAGGAACCGAATGGAAAGAGATACAGGTGTGAATTTTGTGACAGTGAGAGAAATGATTGAGAGAATGATTGAAAATAAAGCAGGTTGGACTGGTATATACAACAAATTATATCCGTGCAGTGATCAAGAAGAAAGAAGAGGAGGAAAAACAGATGTACCAACGACACAGGTAAGGGGGAAATATATTGTAAGAAGAAGGGAAGGTAGAGGGAATAAGTTTTGATAAGAGGCGGATTAGTGGGTTAGATTGTGAAGACAGACTGTGGGAGAAAGGAGCTCCTTGCTGACAATCTGTGGATGAATAGAGGTAAATTGCTTCGGAAGCGATGTCGACCTTACGTGCTGGCCATTGTGCATTAAATCAAAAATACTATTTAATACTAAATGATTTTATTAATAAATGTTCATATACACTGTACTCTTAAATAACTATATTCAAATATAACTACACATATTATACAAGGTAGTGGAGATTAGTTGTGGCTAGGAACTTAATATAATACATAATGTAGCCTTAAGTCTCACAGACTAATTGAAATAAAAAATAATAATTCTCTGTTAAGAAAAAAATTTACAATTCTATTTAAAACCATAAATCTCCAGCATCGTCGTCTTCCTGCATGTTATCCTGGTTTTCCTGCGGCGCGTTGGTACCTTCGTCTTCACTTTCGCTCACCGCTAGATCGTCGTGGATCTTCATGGCGTTTTCCTGTTGAAGTTCTGATTCTTCAACTTTCCGCAAGGGAAGACCAGACATCAGGAAATCGGATGGGTCGTAATTCGGATCGACGTCCATGCTTTCATCTAGAATAATTAAATTTATGTACATTATAAGGTAAAAGTGCTGTATGTAAGTTATGCAAGACGACAAAGTAGAAAATTAGAGAGATTAATGGGAGAGAAAGATGTAACGAAATGGTATACTATTTAAAGCTTTCTCTCTAAAGGTACGATGACGAGACAGTGATATACGGAAAGAATCGGAGAGGTAGAGAAGATTTATTTATTTATCGTATGGCAATTACGTCACATTTAGAACAAAATTAAAAAACACTAGTAATATAGGTATATGACAAACTTTAAATAGTTACAAACAAACATCAAGTGTATTAATATAATCAATTGACTCTGAAGTTGCAAACAGGAAATCTTCAGGGCTACCATTGTAGGATCTTGAGGGACACTCTTCAATAATGTGGTCAATGGTTTGGTTCTCCCCACAGTCACATTGAGGAGACGGGTTCTTTCCCCATTTATGTAGCATGTATGCACATCTGCCATGTCTGGTTCGGATCCTATTTAGAGTGGACCATGTTTTACGTGGAAGATCAAAACCTAGTGGCTTGTGGGTAATGCAGGGCATATTATTTTGCCATGCGTTCCATTCTTGGGACCATGCATTCGTGATGTTGAACTCCTCATGTATCATTCTTGCCGTTTTTATTGGTGGTTTTCTAGAACGGAGACGGGTATTTCGTGCATCCTTGGTATCTTGGTGGATCGGCAGATTTATTTTGTACAGGATCTGTTTGTATTCACGTGTAAGTGCGTCAACTCGTCGTAAATGTGTAGGTGGGATGTGGCTTAATACTGGAAGCCATTGGGTGGGAGTTGATTTAATTGTACCAGCTATCATCCTCATAGTGCTGTGCAGCTGAGTGTCGACCTTTTTTACGTGTGGGCTGTGTAGCCAAACTGGAGCACAATATTCAGCGGTAGAGAAAACAAGGGCTAAGGCAGTAGAGCGGAGAGTGGAAGCCGATGCTCCCCAGGTGGTACCGCAGAGCTTCTGTATGATGTTATTTCTTGTACTCAACTTTTGGGCAGTTTTTGTCAGATGCTCTTTAAATGATAGCGTTGTGTCTAGTGTTACGCCCAGGTACTTAGGTGTTTTGTTGTGGGTAAGTGTGGTATTTTCAAACCGTATGTTGAGTTCCTTTCCAGCAAGTTTATTGTTCAGGTGAAAGCAACTAACTTCTGTTTTGGATGCATTTGGTTGAAGTCGCCACTTGCGAAAATATTTGCCCAATATATATAAGTCTGCCGTCAGAACTTCTTCAGACGTTTCTAGTGTTCTGCATCGTGAAGTGAGGGCCAAGTCATCGGCGTATCCGAACTTTCTTGATTGTGTTTCCGGCATATCTGCTAAGTATAAGCTAAATAGTAGTGGAGAGAGCACTGACCCCTGTGGTAGGCCATTCTTGAGTTTCTTTGGTGGACTGATATCTGTGTCCATCACTACTTGAAACATTCGGTCGTTGAGCATGCTATCTATTAGGCGTGCTATTGGTTTACAGGGGATTGCACGGAGAATTTTGTATATGAGGCCCTCTCTCCATACTTTATCGTAAGCTGCCGAGAGATCAATAAATGCCGCTGAAGTTTTAAGTCTTCTTTGGAAACCCGCTTCGATATAGGTGGTGAGTGACATTACCTGGTCCGCGCAGCTTCGTTCTGGTCGAAAACCTGCTTGTTCGACTGGGATCACCTGGAACAGTTCTGTGCTGATTCTATTATATATAAGCCTCTCTAGTAGTTTGTAGATGGCAGAGAGAAGCGCAATTGGTCTGTAGTTTTTTAGGTTGTCGGCGGGTTTGCCTGGCTTTAGTATGGCTATTATCTTGGAGCGCTTTAGTTCTTGTGGAATATTTCCAGTTTCCATGATGTCTGTGAAAAATCGAGCCAGCCAAACTTTTGTATACTTGCCACAATTTATTAGGAATTCAGGGTGAATATTATCAAATCCTGGTGCTTTTGCTGGCTTAATGTCTTTAAGAGCCTCTGATATGTCTTCGCTGGTGAAGGGGAGGGAATGCTTCGTTTCTGTGGCTACATGTTTTAAAGTTTTAAGTTCTCTCTTTACGTAGATGGTGTGTGCTTTATCCTTTGGTGCCCTGGATGTTTTTACTATATGTGATGCTACAGCCTCTTGCTTTACGGCTGTCTCTCGGCGTTTCGTACGGACACCACTCCCTAATTTTCTTAATAATGACCATGCCTGTTTGCTTGATTTCTGGAAGTTTAGACTTTCTACTGTTTCGGTCCATTTTTGGCTTCTAGCGGCGTCTAGGCTGTAAAGTAGTTCATCCGCTATTTCTTGGTCGCTAGTTTCAAGAAAGCTCTGATATAATTCCTCGCTATTTTCTGACCAGCCAGGGATAATATATTCTTTGCGATAGCCTCTTGGTATGTGTCTTTTGGCTGCACTTAGCACGACACCAACAAATCTGTGGTAGTTTTTGATATTAGGTGTAATCCACCCTAGGCATTTATCCAGATTCGCAGAGTAGTCAATCCAGTTGGCCTTTTTAAAATCCCATCTTGGACGTGGGATAGAACTAATTAAAGGGATTTGCGTCCCTACTTCTATTATTACTGGTCGATGTTGGCTGTGTGGGAAATTAGTTAGAACTCTTCGTGAAGCCCCTAGAGAGGTAAGTCTTTGTTGTCGGTCGAAACGAAGCATAGGTCGGGGTTGTATTCCCGCTTCCATGCCGCGGATCTGAAGGTTGGTCGATCTTTGGCATCAAACAAAAGGTACAGGCGTTCGTCTTCTGCCCATTTTATTAAAGCATTCCCATTCGCATCACTATTTTTGTACTTCCACTGTTCATGATAGCTATTGTAATCTCCAACGTATACAGCAAGGTGAGGATGTACTTCAATTGCTTGGGTTGGCCAAGACGTAGCAGGTGGCTTGTAAATGTTGGACACGGTAATGCTTGCGATTTTCATTATAAATACAGAGAAAGATGTATAGAAGTAGAGGTAGAGAAGATGTAGGATGAGGATGAAAGAATACAGAACAGTAAAATGTTTCAATATTTTGCTATGGAACCTGAGACTAGGCTGTTTGTACATGAGTTTAAAAGGTCCGATAGGAGCTAGCCAATAGATCACATTTCTCCAGTTGTATATTTATGTATAATCTAGACCTTCATATTTCCTTTTTCTTTTTTTGCTTCTCTTTATGAGCTATAAAACGTGTCTGATGTAATTATAGCTATTATTTTATCCATTCCTTCCATTTTTCTTGTCCCTTCGCAAATATTTTATTTATTCTGTCGATTTTCCTCTTTGCTTTCCGATCTGTTTATCTGTTGTACCCAAGTTTTCCTTGACTTACACTTTATCTTTGTTTTTATTCTTCTTGCCTGATAAACTTGTTTGTTTCCTTCATTCTGCCCTCCTCTCCTGCTGAAGTTTCATTTCATAGGTCAAATATAATCCTCAAATTGCTAGAACATGTTTCATAATAATTCGGTAGTTTTACCTTTATATAAAATTCGGTAGATGGGGTCACATGAGAACACATTGCTTTCTGTTTTGACATCTGTCATCCAACGCACTACTTCAAGCAAAAGCAAGAATAAGTTTGTAGAGGGAGACGTGATATGCACCAAAAAGCCTTTAGTTTCTCTCTTAAAGTTTGTTTTTCGTTCACAGTACATGTTTCGACCTAGTTGGATCTCATCGAGTAGTAATAAAAGAAAAAAATTTCTGTTGGGAGTCGCTTTAGAGAAGACAAAATTGTAATAAAAAGATGTCATTTTTTTCTATAAGGGAGCGTTCAAGTATTTCGTAACGCAATTTTTGAAAAATTTTGACCCCCCTCCCCCATGTAACGCAGCGTAACGTTTTTATGTACCCCCTTCCCCTACAAAAACGTTACGTAACACAAAAATGACCTTTTTAACCTAAATGGAACAATTATGTTGCGAAAAGTACCGTAGAGTCGGAAAAAAATTGATTTAACCGCATTTGTGGTAATAAAAATTTAAAATAATAATCTTTTACTACTAATTTTTTGCGTTTTCCCTAGTTGGCCCCATCCTTTATTACATACTTTTTTGGCTTCATCCTTTATTGTTTTTCTCATGTATTCTTCTCCTTTAACTTTTTTTTAATAAAAACTTAAAATAAAAAAACATTTGGCAATAAAATTAGAAATGAAAATTTATATATGAGTATAACATCATTTATATGCTCTATAAACTTTTCATTGTTTAATTTTTCTTTAGACGTTTTCCAAATTTCATGGGTATTTTTTTGGCACACTTGTGCTGACAAGTTAGCATGACAGCTCTTATACGCCAAGAGCTGTTGATGTAAATCACCCTTTTTTTGACGACATTTAATTAATTAAAGTATAAATTAATTACCTTTTCCCTTTAACAACACTGACAAGAACAATACGTTTTGTCTGTATTGCGTAAATGCATTAAAATATTCGTTTAAAGCACGAATGAATACTGCAGAACACTAAGAAAACTAGACTGCATAATATGGACTTCAGAAAACGAGTAGACAAACGATGTATGACTCTCTCTTAAAATTTCTTTGGTTTGAATCCCATCTGTAACCTGTATCTTTTCAGCTTTTGTTCTCCAAAAACGTCCAACTAATTATGGCAAACATAATATGTTACTGTTCTTGATTTGGTGACAAATTTGAAGAATTTTCACTTGAACTTGAATAGATACTATATTATCCTATTGTAGTTGTAGAAGGGCCGGAACATGAGCGGATCATAAGGGACAATATAATATAATCTAGGGGTTCTCCGTAAAATATAAACGAAAGTTGCCAAGTTGGGAGATTTTGATTCCGTAGTCTTTTTTATTTACGTAAATCAAAAAACAATGTTACGTAACGCGCTGTTCGAACCCCCTCCCCCATGTAACGCACCGTAACGTTTTACAAGACCCCCCCTCCCCCAAGCTGCGTTACGTAATACTTGAACGCTCCCTAAGTCTGTTTCGGTTTCACACTACGAAATGTTTCAGCCTAGTGGGTTTCTGGTTCTGTCTTCTACTTCTCCAACTATAAAATGAGGTATACTGATTGTTTGAAAAAGAGCGCAGTAATAAGTGGCATGTACTGTGCAGCTTCATTGGACCGTTTTGACAACCAAGCGGTGGTCGCTCAATCGATTGAGCCACCGCATACACCAGATTTAGATCCGGGTAACTATTTCTTATTCCCAACTTTTAAAAAATGTCTCGGTGAATGCCGTTTACAACCAACAATAATATTGAATCATGAAAAAACATTATTTTAAGGATTTTGAATGTCAAAAAAACAATACTAACCTTTGTACATAAATGACGCTTCTGCGCTATCTCCTTCTTGACCCTCGGTTGGTGGATAATAGCCCATAGTGCCCAATTGCACCATCGCTTCAGCTGCCTGTTGGCTGTCATCGTCTGCAGCCACACCTTCAACAAGAACCATACATAAATGGTTATATATTCAATATGTTCTCATTATACAGTAAGCGTCAGCCTACTAGATACATAGGTAGGTACCTAATTACTATGCTTATGGGCTAATCCGGTCTGTTCTCAGATGTGACTTTCATCCCTCGCAAGTAGCACCGAACGGGTTTATTAAGTCTTTTAAGGATGCTTTAAAACTGTAGAATAAAACTAATATTAAAACCATTTGGTTTTTAGGTAAACCTTAAGGTTGCAATAAAACCGCTTTCAGCATAAAAGGGCCCACTCTGAAAGAGGTCAATAAAACCAAAAATAAAAACCTTCTTAAGACTTTGTTTTCTTAAGCAACTGGTTTTAAAGCTGCTGTGAAGGTGCTTTTAAAACCATGTTAAAAGGCACTTTAAGTGCAGGCAGTTTTATAGCAAACTTAAAAAGGTTTCTTAAATGGAGACTTCTAAAGACAATTTACCATATTAAATGATTCTTTAAACCCATATACTCCATATAAGATGATATAAGCCAACAACTTTTTACATGTGTTATGATAGGTAGATACGTATTTGTAACCATAAAATAATAAAAAGTACTTGGTTATTTCGGACTGTCAAGGTAGAAAAACACTTGCGCACCCAACTTTATTAATAATGTTAACAAAAATAAGTCTAAATAACTCATGCGCCCTAAAATTGGCGATTAAAAAATAAAAATAATAAAAAGTTTAAATCAGAAAAATATTAATTTGAAAGAAAAATAACTTTAATCTACAATTTTAATGTTTTAATGTTAAAATAAATCGAATTTATGTCTTTACGTCGCTTATTTATAATTTTTATGTAAGTCTTATATTGTAATCTATCATGGCTTTCAGCATCTTCAGAAAGCAATATGGCCGAAATCTAAATAAAACTATTTGGTCTATCGACAGAGAATTGTTAAGATCAAATGGATTTATTTTATACCTTTCCAAGAGCATATTATATCCTACATAAAAGCAGGGTTGCCTTGGAATTAAAACCATTTAGTTTTAATGCTGCTGTCAATAATGCCATTCGGTTTTAATGTGAATCTAACCTAAAATCGAAGCGTTGTAGTGCTGTGTGTGTGTGTGTTGTATTTTTCTTTTAAATGACCAGTTCGTTTTTATTTTAAGTACTTGCGACTTATTTCTTCCATACTAACTGTACTTTCACTTTTTACAACACACTACACCACTGTTTCGCTCTAAAAGAAATGGCCGACCAATTTGGACATGCAAGAAGAGGGGATGAGTTTAGTTTTATTGTTTCTAACAAGAAGCATAGTTTAGTCTTTACGATAAGCAAATTGATTCAGTTAAAAGCGTTTGGTTTTAATATAGCCTACTAATGGCTTTTAAGAAAGCAACTTTAAAGAAAATTAAAAAAAATAGTTTTAAGGCTTATGTTTTACTGACATAATAGTCTTGAGATCAAGTAGTTTTAATAATAGGTTTTATTAGTCATATTAGGAGAATCTTTAAAACTGCAATAAAACTAAAAGGTAGCAAACTAGAATCTAATAAAACCAAACAGTCCGGAAGTTCTTCATAAAACTAATTAGTTTTAAAGTGAACTGAGAATAAACCATTTTAAAACTATAATAAGACAAATTATCTATTAAGATTAATTAGTCTTATTTGATACTCTTATTAGATACTTTAAAACTAGTGACAAATGCTTAACAGTTTTAAAGTTCTGGCAGTATATCTACAAGGTAACTTTAAAACCATTATCTTCTTATTTACCACAATAAAATCTTTATACACCTTAAATAAAACTAAAATGTTTTTATTGTGCTACTTGGGCTGTCATGTTACTGTCAAGAAACTATTCAAAATAATTGTTTTTCCATACAAAAAATACATTAATTAATAGTATTATTACTCTGCTTTAAAATAACTTTATTCAAACACCAAGAATATTACAATACGTTAAAACTTTTATAACAAAATGACAACTATAAACGTCAAAATTAGATCAGCTGTATTTAATACAGCTGATCTATTATTTGTCAATTTTGTATGTTAATATTCAGTTTCTATACATTTCCTAACGTTCTAAACGTCACCAGACATAAAAATAAACATTGCAACAAATGAAGGGTCCAGGACTGTAATAGCTCAATGTTCCTATGTATCTAGTAGGGTGGCGCTTACTGTATATGTTTTGTTAATGCAAAATTGTGACAACTTGGATTGAAAAGGCAGTAAAACAATGAGCTAAAATTCACTTACCTTCCATGGGCAATTCTGCAGAAATAAGTATCCCTTTGGTGTCGTCTTCGAATTCGTGTAAAGGCACCTCATCCAATTCCTCCTCGCTCGAAAACTGGAGGTCCTCTTCCAAGGTATTCTCCTCGTGTTTGGGAGTTTTCTTTAATTGCTTCGGAGGTTTGGGTAACAGACGCTCGTCTATGGAATGAAGGCCTTCTCCCTCTACGTCTATGAGATCGAATTCGTCGACTTGGGATTTGACGGAAGAGAGATGATCTGGTGAACTTGCCTGACTCTGGAAAATAATAATTCGTAATGTCGCTCAACCTGTATGTATCTGTCTTATAATTAATTGACTTTTTGTTTTGTTGATGGGGTACATTTCGAGAAATAATCCTTTTTGTAGTTGTTTTCTATGTTCAAGATCTTGACATCTAATAAATTAAATGTTGGAATGGTGTGCTACTGGACAAACATTTTTCTCTGTTTTGCAGTCACTTTTGTGCTGCCTCATTCTTTGTTTTAACCACTTCGATGTTTGCCGTATATTTTGTCCATCACATTCGAGACAAAAAGGTTGGTGTAGCTCAGCAGCTTAATTATATTGTTAGTTATGCGACTAACTTTTTGTAAACAACGGTATCTGTTGGACTGTCATCACATTGCTCGTCGTATAAATTTGAGCTATAGATTAGTTGCTTGGGAATTTTACTAGGATAGCCGTTGTTCAATCCGTTCAAGCCATTATACAAAAAGTTGCAATATGTAAATGACTTAACCAACAAAATAATTAAACTGCTGAGTGGAATTCCTAAAATCAAAATAGCTAAATATAATAGGATATCCAATTATAGCTTGTTCTCGAAGCTAAAAGACCAGACACAGCTTTTAAATCAGAGTCATCTCATTTACCAACTTTCTTGTCTCGAATGTGATAGACAGTATATAGGGCAAACATCGCAGTGCTTAAAACAAAGAATGACGTAACACGAAAGTTACTGCAAAACATAAAAAATTCTTGTGCAGTAGCACACCATTTCAACACAACAAGCCACATTTATATACCTCATTTAACCATCGGATGACCAAGGGGGTAAATTTGGACCCCAGCGTATGTTTTTCTTTAATAAATTCAAAAGTATTTTCAATTTTTAACTCATTATTTTTTTATTTGACTTTAATATCATTCTAGATATCCTCATATTTTGAAATAAAAAAAATTCCCTATATTTTACGAATAAAAAATATATTCTGAAGTTGATGTTTAGTAAAATACCGTCTACTATGTGGAATTCCACGTAGTTTTACACTGCGCGTTATCAAAATCTATTTTTTAACTGTGGTTACACTGTTATGTACGAATCATGACATTCCTGTCTGCTACAGTTAGTCATTATTATTATTTCCTGGCGTATATTATTAGTTTCTTAGTATTTTGTGTACATATAAGATATGGCCCGCAACTACCTTACTGAGGCTGAGTTACAGGAAATTGTTACTGCTAGCGATTTTTATGATGATATAGAAGATGAAATAGTATCAGAAAACGAGGATGTATTGTTAGATGAAGATTTAAATGCTGAAAACATTCATTCCAGGTCATTTTTGACCTGGGGTCATTTTTTACCCCCGTTGGTCATGCGTGTAACAAAAAAAGGTTGGTCATCGGAAGGTTAACAGCTCAAAAACAAGAAATATCAAACTTACAATTCTATCGGGTTCGGCAATGGTGTAATTCTCTTCATCTCCTCCTATCCAAGATTGGTCGTCGTCCTGCATAGCTCGTTCTTGGGCTAACAGCAGTCTGCTCTCCAGCTGAGTAAGATGTTCATCATACTATAAGAAAAACATAGAAATCGTCTATAATGTAACTATAAAGATACAAATTAAACTAAAAAACATAAAATTAATATTGAATATAGCTTTCACGCGAAATATTGATTTGCTCCAATATTCCTTAGACGTTGACCATATAAGTACACCTGGTCTCTGATGGATGATGAAGTGTAGATGTGGTCTTATACCATTTAAAGTGTATAATAAATGCAAATTTAATGTTCCAAGAAAAGATTTATTGCTCTTCTTCTTTAAAAGTTACCGCATGTTCTGCTAACCTGATAATCAAGCTAGCAGAACAGTAGTTCAAAAATTTGATAAATCATTTATAATTGAATGCCAAAGTATTCTCTGAATTAAATGCAAATTTAATGCTCCAAAAAAAATTTATTGCTCTTCTTCTTTAAAAGTTATCGCATGTTCTGCTAACTTGATGAACATGCGGTAACTTTTAAAGAAGAAGAGCAATAAATCTTTTCTTGAAACATTAAATTACATGCAATAACTTTTAAAAGAAAAGAGCAATCAATTTTTTTTCGAACATTAAATTTGCATTTAATTAAAACTGAATTATGGTATAAGAATAATTGTGTTCTGCTGACTTTGTTCTGCTAACTTGATGGGCGTGTCTCAACCATCATGGTAATTCGCACTTTCGGTCATTCGTACATGTGGTCGATACAGAACTCGAAATCCTGCTTGATGTTCTAGCTCAAATGGTTCATATTCGTTTTCGAGTAGAGTTTTCAAAACTCTTCCGTACAATCTACTGAGATGCTGGTAACTGAGATGCAGTAGTAGCTCTTGCAGTCTGTCTCATCCCTTTTTGATGGATCGGTGTAATCCATTCTTCTTTCTAGCTTTCAGGCATATTATCTCTGTTTAGATATATATTAAAAAGTTCTGTCAACATATTAACAAGCAAAAGTTCAGTAGGGATTCCTTCTGGTCCATACGCTCTTTTATTTTTCATGGTTTTTATACGTTTGACAGTTAGGTCATCACCAATGTTTATTTCTGGTCTATGGATTTATTTATTTATTATTTATTTATTTATTTATTATTAATTTATTTATTTCTGGTTGTTTGTTGAAGATATTCAAGTCTGGACTCCTGTAGTTCTTTTGCATAGTGACTTGTGTGTTGTTAAGGCTATGGGTACATAATTCGCAAATATTTTACGTGTATCCCTACTTTTTCTGTCTTTACACGGCAAATTACGTGTAGTAAAATTCACACTGGTATGGATATGTAAACATTACTAGAATGTCATTCTACTTGAAAATGTCATCATTAATTTAAAGAGATGGCTTTTGAATGTTCTTGGATAACTGTTATTTTTATAATTGCAAATTATTAATTCAATTAATAAATGTGATAATTTTTTCACTAACTATGTATTCAGTGATTGTAATAATTTATTTGTACAACAAAAACTAATACTCAATCGAGAAAAGAGGAAAAGTGTTAAAGTGATTTTTAATAATATATTGTTATGGAACGCTTACAATTTTGAACATCTTTAACAACAAAATACTTGGATAACAGAATATATTATCCTGATGTATTCTCTGCTTGGATCTTCCACAAATAATACACAATAAATAACTTTTTATTAAGTTCACGTCTTAAATCAATTATTTATCAAATACACTATATATCAATAATATTTAATCAATACCTCAAAATATTCCCGATGCAATGTCAAATATTTAAAATTGTCACTGATTGTCAGTGTCTGACTGACAATATATGCTGACAATATTATATTAGGCTGAGTGCGTTGTAAGACAAAGACAGATTTGGAAAATATTACCACGGCATTGTATTCATTTTTTTCGAATCCTGAAAAAACCAATAAATATTTTTGAAAAATTTAAACGCAGAATGAAAGATTAAATTATTACCGAGGGCCGAAAGTCCCTTAGAATAAATAAAATGTTTATTTTGAATGAGATATTTGAAATTAAAAATCACACTAAATTTTCTCTTAGTTTTTCACCCCTGTAACTTATTTAAATAAACATTATAGAAGTTCTCAGGGACTTTCGGCCCTCGCTAATAACGTAATTTTTAATTCTGCGTTTAAATTTTTCAAAAATACTTATTAGTTTTCTCAGGATTCGAAAAAAATGAATCCCCATTTGAATAGCATTGCAGCCGAAAATACGTACCGATCCTCTTAAAGTGATAATTTATTGAAAACTTACCTCATCTAGAGTTTCCTTGCACGCTTTGACTAGAATTTCAGCTTTTTCTGTAAATGTAGAATCCTTTCCATTATATAATACACAGTTTTCTAATATTTGCTCGATGTCTGTTAAAAATTCATGCCTGCTGTGATATTTGTGTGCTAAAACAATTTATAGGTACATATTTAGTCCAAACTTTTAAAAAATTCAGGAAACTTTTAGACAACTTCAAAACGTCTACAAACTTTCAGAGCTTTTAAAAGCTTCTAGAATTTTTTAGAAGTTTCTAGAAACTTTAGAACCTTTTAAAACGATAAAATCAATACAAAAAACTTGAGATTTTCTTTAAAACAATTCGATACAATTTTGATGTGAAGTAAACTTGGAATTTCTTAAAATCTTGGGGATTTAGAATTGAATACTTATCCCCGGTTAACGAAAAGAGATTGAAGTAATACCTGAACATCAGTGTGAACACCAGAAGACTATATCGGACCGGTATCGAAACCAGATCGGAGCAACAGTATGAATAGAGCCTGATAGTAAGACGACAAAGAGCAAGATACTTGGGGAGCATCCATAAACTACGTCGTAAAAAATTTGAACTTTTTAATACCCTCCCCCCCCCTCCGTCGTAATTCGTCGTTTAGAGACGCTCCCCCCCATGGCGACGTAGTCGTTGCAACTCACGACCCTCTTTCATTGATTTACAAAAAATCAATATTATTTCTGTTTTTTTTTTAATCACATATGAGAGGGTAGGCGTAAAATCTTGGTCCAATGCTATTTAAATGCATTAATTTTTTCGAATCCTGAGAAAACTAATAAATATATGTATTTGAAAAATTTAAACGCAGAATAAAAGATTACAATATTACCGAGGGTTGAAAGTCCCTTAGAATAAACAATAGGTTTCTTTTGAATGAAATATTTGAAATGAAAAATCAGACAAAATTATCTCTTTTTTCACCCCTGTAACTTATTAAAATAAACATTATAGATGTTTTCAGGAACTTTTGGCCCTCGGCAATAATGCAGTCTTTCAATCTGCGTTTAAATTTTTCAAAAATCTTTATTAGTTTTCTTAGTATTCGAAAAAAATGAATGCATTTTAATAGCATTGGACCAAGATTTTGCGGGGTATGCTTTCTTAACTGCATCATATAAATCTTTATATTTATTTTGTTTTGATTTCGATGCCATTTCTTCTAAAGTATAAATACGACTTACTAACTAAATAGAAAACAATATTTTATTTCTATTCGTTCTTTCAGAACTGTTGTTTCACACACAGTATGCAGCACATAAATGAACTAACAATTTAATATTTTTGCTTCCAGACGTTGTTCTGTATAATATAGAAGCGATTGTTTAAACCCAAAGAACAATGTCTTATTGTTTGTTGTCCTGTACTAAAGTGTTACCTAATATTATTTTAACGCCGTGATTGATAAAAACGAAATGAAAAGTATGCGATAAAAGTATCATATAATAGAATTATTCTTTTTAATTTTAACAAAGGTATATTTATTCGTAAACGTTTTGTTTTATTTTCAATTTCATATATATGAATATATATTTTTATATGAATATCTGATACTTTAATGCTGGTAGAAGCTAGTAAAAAATTATTCTTATAGACACAATAGCGACAAATTTAATAATACCAATATATTAAACGACGTCGAATGGGCACTCATACCCCCTCCCCTATCGTACTCCGTCGTAATAAGCAAGCCCCCCCTCCCTCTTCTCAACGACGTAGTTTATGGATGACCCCTTGTTATTACAAATGCTAAAGTTGAACAATGATTTGTGTATTTAGATTGAAGGTTTAAAATAAAAATTAAAGTTTTAGAATTGAAAGTTTGTCAAGGGAATGGAATGATACCGGAAGATAACTGTGAACACCTTGAGACTATATCGCTCCGGTATCGGAAACCAGATCGAAGCAACAGTGTGAATAGAGACTAATAGTAAAATGAAAAAGAATAAAAAACTTGTTTATTGAAAATTATTAAGTTGGAATGTGATGTGTATATTTAGATTGCCGGTTTAAAATAAAAATAAAAGTTTTAGAATTAAACGCGTGTTCCCGACTAACGAAAATAGATTGAAGTGATACCTGAACATAAATGTGAACACCAGGAGACTATATCGGACCGGTATCGAAACCAGATCGGAGCAACAGTATGAATAGAGCCTAATAGTAAAATAAGAAAGAACAATACACTGTTTACTGCAGATTCGAAAGTTGAACATCCTACTTTTGAGATATCTATGATTTGCGTAATAAAATCAAGGTTTAAGATATAAAATAAAGAAAAAATACTCACCAGTTACCTTCTTGGTGATAGTTTCTAAGTCCATCGGCCTTTTTACAATACTGTAGTAATCCTTAACGAGTTTCTTATTTACAGGCTTCAAGAAGGGCCATGATTCCGACATCGTTTTTAGTTTGGCGTTGACGACGTTATCCAAGATATAAGTTAAGGCAACTTGGTCATCGTCGTCCAGTAGAGGATTGATAGCTTTTTCTAAACGCATTAGCCGATCTTCTTTTTCTCCTAAGCGTTCTACGCATTTACTGAGCATTCTCTGAGCGGCTATCGTGAGACTACTCTTGGGACCTTAAAAAATATCCAATAGAGAACCAAATAAAGAGATGAAACTAGTAGAGGTGGGAAATTATCGTCAGAAACCTATAAATTTACATTATATTACATGATAGTTTCCCACCATTAGACTTCAGTTTAACAGCTAGCCGACTTCAGTTATAATTAAAGTCCGGATTATAAGTATGACAGAAAAGTCAAAATAAGCACTTATATAAGCAAAAAAGTTCGCAAAAATAAGCAAAGTTTTTATGAAATAAGCAAGATTCAAGAAAAAACGTGTAAGTAAACATGGATATAATGATATAAATATGAATAAAGGACATTAACATTAAATTATATTTATTTTTAATTATCGTATTATTAACAATAAATAGAAAATTACCAAAGTGTCAAGCTATAATGTAATAAAAACAATCGAAAAATAATTAACATATTAATATATTTTTTATTCATGGCCATTAAGAACTATTAACAATAATGTTTTTCAAAATTTTCTTGTAAAAAGCTATGTCTCGGTATACAGGGTGTCCCGAAAAGACTGGTCATAAATTATACCACACATTCTGGGGTAAAAAATAGTTCGATTGAACCTAACTTACCTTAGTACAAATGTGCTCATAAAAAAAGTTACAGCCCTTTGAAGTTCCATAATGAAAATCGATTTTTTTCAATATATCGAAAACTATTAGAGATTTTTTATTGAAAATGGACATGTATCATTCTTATGGCAGGAACATCTTAAAATAAAAATATAATGAAATTTGTCAACCCCATAAAAAATTTATGGGGATTTTGTTCCCTTAAACCCCCCCCCAAACTTTTGTGTACGTTTCAATTAATTAATTATTGTGGTACGATTAGTTAAACACAACGTTTTTAAAACTTTTTTGCCTCCTAGTATTTTTTCGATAAGCCAGTTTTTATCGAGGTGCGGCTTCTTTTTCAATATAATTGCGTAAAAATTTTATGGGGGTTTTGTTCCTTTAAACCCCCCAAATGTTTGTGTACGTTCCAATTAAAATATTATTGTGGTACCATTAGTTAAGCACAGTGTTTTTAAAACTTTTGCCTCTTAGTCTTTTTTTCCTAAGTCACCTATTATCGAGATGTAGCTTCTTTTTCAAAATATACCTAAAAATGTAAATTATAAATAAATTTTCAGATTATTAACAGGTCTCTATAATCGTGCTTAACCATATACAAATATGTGGTGGATTCAACAAATATTCAAAATATCTCGATAAACACTGGCTTTTCGAGAAAGTACTAAGAGGCAAAAAAGTTTTAAAAACAGTATGTTTAAGTAATGGTAGCCCAATAATAATTTAACTGGAACGTACACAAAAGCTTGGGGGGTTTAAGGGAACAAAACCCCCATAAAATTTTTATGGGGTGCACAAATTTCACTATAATTTTTTTTAAAGATTTTCTTGCTATAATAATGTCACATGTCCCTTTTTAATAAAAAATCTCTAATAGTTTTCGATATGTGGGAAAAAATTGATTTTCATTTTGTAATTTCAAAGGGCTGTAACTTTTTTTATGTGCACATTTGTACTAAAGTAAGTTATGTTAAATCAACCTATTTTTGACCCCAGAATCTGTGGTATGATTTTTGACCAATCTTTTCGGGACTCCCTATATATAGTTATATATTATATAGCAGTATACATATATTTATACGTAGAAAAAGTTCTTTCAAAATCTGCAGATGTGATTGGTGCGTATTTAAATTTAGACAAATGTACCGGTATTATTTTACAATATAATAAATTTGGGCTGTCTGCAGACAAATATTAGTTTATTACATGGCAAGCATAACTATGGGTTTTCCCGTTTATCTCCTAAGCCTAAGGGATTAACATTCTTATGGTTTATTGAATTATTAGAGTTTTATAGCTCTGTACACTTCATAGAATTTTGCTTAAGACAGGAAATATCATTAAATTTCACTATAGTTTATCGTAAGAAGTAAAATAAACAAAGATAAGCAACATATCTTTAAAATAAGCATTTTTACTAAAAATCCTAATTATAAGCAAAAAAGCAAAAAAACAGCAAAATGCTTATAATCCGGACTTTAGTTATAATAGTCATAACTATACTTATGACGTGTAGTATGAGGTTTTGTAAAATATTTTAGTTGAGCTATTTTTATTATTAGTTTGATTTATAATTAAAATGGCTACTAATTAGGTAATGTTTGTTTACTAGCACCTGCCTTAATTTATTCAATCATTTTTCGACGTCATGCTTATAATTATGACTGAAGTCAACTAGCCACGTATTAGAACTAGCTTTATCTCGTACTTTTTCAAAATCTATTTTCCATCTTCTGCGTTATTTGACCGCTTCTTGGGGCACTGATCACTGTATACTTTTGAGTACATTTATGTTAGAAAGTTTGATAGAGGACCTTCAAAGGGCGTTAAACATTGTTACATGTGATGTGTCGTGAACCAAACAATAAACAATATTTGAAGCCTCTAAAATTGAGGTTTTAGCACGAATCTCAAATGCAGATTTTTGTGCATCCCGCATATAGTCCAGATATTACACCAAGTGAGTTTTTCTTATACAAATCTAATAACTAAAATTACTTACCGTTATAAAGAGAAGAATTCTCCACAATCTGGTTAACGTCGGCTAAAAATTCTTCTCGACTTTGATATTTCTTTTGCCTTAAATTGTCTCGAATCGTTTGTAGATCCATAGGCCTTTGAATAATTTTGTAATAATCTAATACGAGCTGAAAAATAATTAAAACTAAACAAAAACAGACTGGAAAAACGACATCGATGACAGTATACATAAAGAATGCAATTAACTATTTATATGGGAAGTAAGTCACAATTAAATTTAAAAAAAATAGTTTTATTTAACGTTTAAATAAACTTTAAACATAATCAAAACGAAATTAGAGAATGATAATACATTGACAACTAGGACACGACTAAATGTATCAGCTATAATGGAGTTATTGACATTATGTACTAATAATACCTATTTTCAACTACATAATGAATTCTATAAACAAAATTTTGGTTTAGCAATGGGCTCTTCTTTATCTACATTATTGGCTAATATATTTATGGAGGATTTCGAAACTAATATCATTTATAAACAAAATTTAAGACCCACAGTATGGTGGAGATATGTAGATGATGTGTTTTCAATATGGCCTCATAGATCAGAATTGTTGGATACATTCCTGAATATTATAAACGATCAAGAAGAGACAATAAAATTTACAATGGAAAAGGAATACAATAACACCCTACCTTTCAAATTTTCATGCAATTCGGAGTTGCCCCTGAAAATTACACGGTATCGCCGAATTTCCCGTTCATTTACTGGGATAAACAGAACATAATTTAAACCATGTATCAAAGAAAAAAAAGTTTTGTTTGTTTTTCGTTTGGCTACTAAAGACGATTAAAAATTCAAATTATACCAGCCATCCCAAAAGGCGTCGTGACGTCATCGGGCTATATGTTTACATTCTGAACCAACAAAGTAAACAAAACTGTATATAATTTTAAATTAGACATTATAAACGTCAGTAGAAAATCAAGTTATGTGACGTTACAAGTGTTTTTGATCGTTTGAACTATTCATAGAAAATTTGTACTTTTACAAAATGGTTTTATTTTCCATAGTAAACCTTCTCTCCTTTCCTTCAATAACTATATCAAACTCCAATCTCACTAAACTGGTATAATATTATTACAATGACATACGATAAATGCCATTAGAATTTAAATAGTTTTCCTTTATTCCGCGACGACGAGCTGGCCAAATACCCAAGTAGGTGGAGGCCAATAAATTAAAAAAGAAGCAGAAGAATATACCTAAATATAACCATAAACGGAACCGTATAGTAAAACTATGTGACGTCGCGGGTCGTTTGAACTATTTTAAAATACAGAAGACTTTAAATTTGTACTTCTAAGTTATTATGAGTTTTTGAAGAATGAAATTTTGGAAATCTCATTTTTATACAAAACTGAACATTATTAAGTAATAAAAAAAATGTGCAAGTTCCCTATTCACGTCCCATATGCTCAGCGTTCCCAACTTTTTTAAATATAGAAATATTTGCTCAAAAATAGGATCTTCTGCCTCTTTTAAGAAGATTGAATGATGTTAATGATTATGATACAACAAAATAATCCTAAAATATCCATCTACTTACTTTTTGATTGACTGGGAATAAGAAAGGCTGGACGTCTGGCATATCTCGCATTTCATTGAGTATATTCTCTAAAATAGTCGACAAAACGACAACAGGATCCGTTCGTCTTCTATTCGCTGGCCTATTGTGCTTCTTCAAATAATCACAATGTAAATCTTGCACCCCTCTTCTTCTTTTTCGGTTACCTAAAGCGTCCTTAGGGACTTTTAACATTAAACTCCTGCGCTTAATCTCCTCGGCATGCTGAAAGTAATTCTTTAGAATAATTTAATGAATAGAGAGTTAGATAAAGCGAATCTATAAAAAAAACAAAAGTATAGTTAGAAAAAATAAAAACAAGAATCTAGAAACACTGTTATATGGTGCAACATGTATTCCTTCCATTCAGATCTCTCTTGTATCCTTCTTCGAAGCTAGGACAAACAATCCCCGGATAAATAATCCCGGACAAAAAATGCCCACAAATTATCCCTGGACAAAAAATCCCCGGACAAAAAATTCCAACAAAAAATCCCGGACAAATAATCCCCACAATTTTTTTTGGACAAAATATCTCCACAAAATATCCCGGACAAAAAATCCCCAACAAATATTTGCTGCCGAATAGTTCTCTAAAAGTTTTCCCAAAATTTTACCAAATTTCGAATTCCAATTCCATCCTGAACTTCAAATTTTACATGACAAAAGAGTGTGAGTTTTTTCAAAAATCGTGGAATGTTGTTCTGAAGCTATTTCCTTGTGGCATTTTTATGATTAACTACACACACCGGCAAAATTAGCCGAACACGTTAAAAATGGGACATGTTTGATGTCTCGTATTTCATAAACCAGTGGTCCGATTTGAGTGATTCTTTTAGTATGTTATAGCCTTATTATTTAAGAATATCGGTGTAATAATATTGTTGCTAGACAGGTAAATGTCATTTTATACCGGATGTAACAAGCATACTGTGTTTTTTTCTTAAAGTTCGGAACACCCTGTGGAATAATCCAGCATATATAAAATATTAAAATTAAAACTCGATTGTAGAATTATGCTTTCTTAACATTTTCTTTTTTGATTCATTTGCTTATGTTGGAAAATAAAAAAGTTATGTGCTTTAACAACTAGCCAGGTTTTTTATCAATAAATCCTCATAGTAGGGGAGAAAAGTATGCTAAATTTGCAATTACTCGAGCGTTCTTGTGACCTGGAGTGGATTGTGAAGAGTGGGTGCTACAACCAAAAAAAGTTAA
Organism: Diabrotica virgifera virgifera; assembly: GCF_917563875.1. NCBI lineage: Eukaryota > Metazoa > Arthropoda > Insecta > Coleoptera > Chrysomelidae > Diabrotica > Diabrotica virgifera. Next base: position 221,648,043 of record NC_065451.1, on the reverse strand, counting down.
GTTAAGTTTTCCATAAAGTGTGGGACTCTCCATTTTTCAATTTAATTTTCAATTTCCACCAATCGTTTTTTCCGATTATAGCGCTATTTATCCATAATAGGAAAAAATGTTGCGAATAAAAGTTGCTTATTTTTACGTCAAGGATCCAAATCTGCAATAAAAATTGGGGCTCCTATTTAATATTTTAATGTAACACCCCACCCCACCTCCGTGGAGGGTCGTGTTTGGTGCCATTCGGTAGATTTTTGAAAAATATTGAATAGGTGTATTTTGCAGTTTTACGATCTGATGTTCATTTCGCAAAATATCGCAGGGTTCGTATTTATAATTTTTAATTTACCCCCCACCCCTCTCCGTGGGGTGTCACGAGCCCCCACGGAGGTGGGGTGGGGGATTTAATTTAAAATCTTAAATAGGAGCCCCCAATTTTTATTGCAGATTTGGATTCTTTACGTAAAAATAAGCAACTTTTATTCGACATATTTTTTCGAATTATGGAGAAATAGCGCTATAATCGGAAAAAAATGATTGTTTCAAATGGAAAATTAAATTAAAAAATGAAAAGTCCCCCACTTTATGGAAAACTTAACTTAACCTTTTTCTGATTTTAGCATATACTCTTCACAATCCAATAGGTTCCCATAACGCTCGAGTAACTGCAAATTTAGTATACTTTCCTCCCCTACTATGAGGATTTATTGATGAAAAACATGGATAGTTGTTAACGCACATAACTTTTTTATTATCTCACATAAGTAAATGAATCGAAAAGGAAAATGTTAAGCAAGCCTAAGTCTACAATCGAGTATTAATTCTAATATTTTACATATGCTAGAATATTCCACAGGGTGTTCCGAACTTTAAGAAAAAAACACAGTATGCTTGTTACATCCGGTATAAAATGACATTTACCTGTCTAGCAACAATATTATTACACCGATATTCTTAAATAATAAGGCTATAACATACTAAAAGAATCACTCAAATCGGACCACTGGTTTATGAAATACGAGACATCAAACATGTCCCATTTTTAACGTGTTCGGCTAATTTTGCCGGTGTGTGTATTTAGTGAGAAATAAGCCACAATTAAATTGAAAAAATAATTTTATTAACGTTTCGAAGCCCAAATCGGGTTTCGTTGTCAAAATACAAAAATAATGTAAAATTACGTTGTCAAAATCGTGGAAGATATGGGAATGAGCTAAGGCCTCATTCTCATAACAGGCGCTTAACGCGTGTTTTGACAACGCGCGATTACAACTACGTACATACATTTTACTTGAGACCGTTCACATTCCAACGCGCGTTTTAATGACATAAAACGCGCGTTAGCATGTGTATGGTCTTCAGTAAAATGTATGTAGTTGCGTTGTAAAACGCGCGTTAAGCGCCTGTCATGAGAACGGGGCCTTAGCTCATTACCCAAATCTTTCACGATTTTTGAAAAAACTCACACTCTTGTCATGTAAAATTTGAAGTTTTCAGCATGGAATTGCAATTTGAAATTTGGTAAAATTTCGGGAAAACTTTTAGAGAACTAATCGGCAACAAATATTTCTTAGGGATTTTGTTGTGGGGATTTTTTGTCAAAAAAAAATTTGTGGAGATTATTTGTCCGGGATTTTTTGTGGGGATTTTTTGTCCAGGGATAATTTGTGGGGATTTTTTGTCCGGGATTATTTGTCCGGACCCCCCTTCTCCTCCACTGTCTTATATTCATGGTTTTTAGGTCATTTTCCACGTCATCCAACCATCTCGTCTGCGCCTTCCTTTTTTTCAAACATAATGTAAGACCAAAATGTCTTTCTATCGGCTTCCATTGTAATATTTTCTTTGCTGTTTTTGCGTCTTCGTATGACTGTCCCAGCCATGACAGTGTATGATTTTTTACAGATCTTAAAATATCATACCCTTCGTTCAATTCATTAATCTAGTATTTTCTCCTAATTCTTCATGGGCTATCTTCCTCTTGCACCAGACCATATACTTTTCTCAGTATCTTTCCCAATAGTCAATAAGTAAATAAAATTACCTGTTTTACTGTTACTGACATGAAGCAAGTTGCGATTTGCAACCATACGGGATCCAGCATAATTTCAAGGGTTGTGGGAACATATATATGCCTGCGAAAACTGGTACGAGTGAAAGAACAGTACAAATATATGACATTTTTTACTTGTAGGAGAAGAAAAAAGGATAAAAATTGAAGATAACTGATAAGACACTTTATCATGTTTAAGTACTCAAGTCTAAGTAAGGACAAAAAGGTCACAGGGCTCTACTATGCCGAATTATTTGGCCGATTCGACGATGAATTGCGGAAAAAACGGTTCCATTTGACTTTTTTACCATGATAAAACACCAGCTTACATCTCGTCGAATTGGTGTGAAATTGGTTTACGAACTGCTGCTCCATCAACTGTATTCTCCAGATTTGGCACCGTGTGACTTTTTTCAAATTTGAAAAGGTTCTTCTTCTTCTTCAGGTTCCTTCTCCTATCGGAGGTTGGAAATCATCATCGCTATTTTAATTTTATTGGCCGCACTTCTGAATAATTCTAATGAGCTGCAACCGAACCACTCTCTCAAATTTCTTAGCCAAGATATTTTGCGTCGTCCTGGGTTTCTCTTCCCTTGTATTTTCCCTTGCATAATTAACCTAAGTAATACGTACTTCTCGCCCCTCATTATATGACCCAGATATTGAATCTTTCTAATTTTAACAGTTTTTATGACTTCACATTCTTTCTTCATTTTTTGTAACACCTCTATATTAGTTACTTTTTCAGTCCACGATATTCTGTGGATTCTCCTGTAGCACTACATCTCAAAGGAGTTTAATTTTTTGATTTCAGAGTGTTTTATTGTCCACGCTTCCATGCCGTATAGTAAAGTAGAAAAAACGTAACAACGTAGCATTCTTGTGCGATCTCTAGATTAAGGTTACGGTTGCAAAGTAAGTTCTTCAATTTTATGAACGTGTTTCTTGCCATTTCTATTCTAGATCTGATTTCTTTTGTTTGATCTCCATCTTCGGTTAGCCACGTTCCTAAATATTTATATGTTGTTACTCTTTCGATCGTTGTATTATTGATGATCAGGTTATCTACATTTTGTGGTTTTTTTGAGAATATCATCGATTTCGTTTTCTTGAGATTCATTTGCAGTCCGTACCTTTCACATCCATTGTATACATGTTGTATTATGTACTGTAGATCTTCCATGTTACTTGCAAATATGACCGTATCGTCCGCATATCTAATAATATTAATGCTATTTCCGTTGACCAAAATACCTTCCACAATATCCGATAAAGCTTCTTGAAATATCACTCCACTGTAGACGTTGAATAAGAGTGGTGAAAGTATGCACCCTTGTCGAACCCCTCTAAGTATACTCACTTCCTTTGTTAGTTCTCCTTCGACTCTTACTCTTGAAAAGGTTATTAAGGGACAAACCACCAGAAGAGATGGACTGACAATTTTTCATAGAGGCAACAACTCGCCCATAAAGAAGCAAAATAACGTATATAATGAAAAAAGAAGAAGAGAAAGAAGACGAAGACAATATAGATGCTAGAAAAATGACTGGGCAAAGCTTTAGTATATAAACATAAGAACAAGCAGAAAACCAAGCATAAGAACAAGAATGAAAACTATAGTATCAAGATGACAATAATCTGTTTACTAAAAGCAGATTAAAAACAAAATGACAAATTGTTAAAAAAATAAAATAAAAAGAACAATGTTATCCATATTTTGAAAAATTATGTCAAAACTCACCTTCAACAACTTTCCAGACAATTTAACTTTGGTTCCATCTACGTTTACGAGATCTTCATCGTCTGTATTAATTTGCTTCTCGATATCTTCTTCTTGTTCTTCAGTCATGGCAACGTTAATAGGCGGGTTCTGACCAGTTGTGGCTTGATAAAGAGGGCAGGCTTTGTTTGTTCTAAAAATATTTAAATTTTTAAAACATATTGCTAAATACTTCAACCAAGACATATTATTATGTAAGCCACACAAATATTACCGGGATTATATTTGAGTAATCCATCTTATTCGCGATGTGCAAGTACTTGGAAGGGAATTGAGAAACGATCGTGCGCGAATAGCGGAGAAATATTGCAACTTTCTTAAATAATTCATATTGTCAATTGAAATTGTCAAATTGACGTACATTTCATATCTACTGTCTATGAAGAAGAAAAATTATATGTTGCTCCACAATATTGATATGATATGCAATTATTATATAAAGGTAAATTTAATTAATTGTATTTTGCTTGCGGTACTGCATTTTAATAACTAATTTTATTTACTACATACAATTGTTTACGTTTTAATAACATAACCTGAATCTTATTTTTTCTTCTTATTATTTTTTTGGACTATAGCCTTGACAATTACCCAGTAACCAGGACACCAACCAGGACTAACATAATTGGCCAATATGATTAAAAGTGCGAATAAAGTTGCAGAGCGTAGAAATAGGTGTCGCTTTGCCTAACTTGCACGGTCCCAATAATGAACTCAATGATGACACCAGAACTAATCTTCACTGAGAAGATTAACAAAAGATCCAAATACTAATGGGGACTTAATATGTTTCACTAAGGGATCTCACACTGCCCATGGTACTGGATCAAAAGTCTTTGAGTAGACATATAATTATAATAAATCTTGCAGCCTAGATATACACTTAGTCCAGAAAGCCACTGCGCATCCGCTAGGAAAAATATTCTGATTCGGATTTTTTGCACAATCTTACTCAAAAAGGACTCCTTTTAACAAATTTGCATGTTGCCAGGACCAAAAGGTGGTCAAACATTTTTTAAACGTATTTTTTTTGTTTTTTTCTTAAAATTATTTTTTTTGCATGGAAAAAAGTTTTTTTAGGTTTTTTGGATCATTCCAAACAGAAAAGGTCTTTAGTGACTTTTCTCTAAAAATGATAATTTTTGACATATAAGCGATTAAAAATTGAAAAATTGCGAAATCGGCCATTTTTAACCCTCAAAAACTATATGAAAAACTGAAAATTTGAATGTTGCCAAGGTAGGTAGATATTCTTTAAACATCGATTGATGAAATCCCGAAGAGTTTTTTGCAATACAATATTCAAAACTCCTTTGTTTTTTAATTGCTAATCAAGCGTGCGCGACACTATTTTCCACCGTTGCATGTGTATACAGTATGGTGCAAATGAAAGGAATAAATTCGTTTTTTCGTAAACCGGCGACTTTAAGGAAAAATCCCGAAACAGGTCGATTTTTATTTTTAAGTTATGATATTGTGGCATATATGGTATACTAGTGACGTCATCCATCTGGACGTGATGACGTAATCGATGATTTTTTTAAATGAGAATAGGGGTCGTGTGCTAGCTCATTTGAAAGGTTCTTCAATTCTCTATTCAGTAATATAAACATTTACATAATTATTTATACAGGGTGTCCAAAAAAAAGTTTTTAATTAAATTATTTGAAAAAAACGAAGAATGTATGTAATTTATTTAATTCAAAATACATTTTACTGTTACCCGAAAACTAAAAAATGTTTATTTCACAAATAAACATTGCTTTTCGATTAAATTCAGTGTTCAAGCCAGCTCCCGCCAGCCACCTGCCTCTTGGAAGTTTGAACATTTAATTTAAGCGAAAAGCAATGTTTATTTGTGAAATTAACTTTGTTTTCTGATTTTTGAAAGCAGTAAAATGTATTTTGAATTAAATAAATTATATACATTCTTCTTATTTTGTCAAATAATTTAATTTAATAAATTTTTTTGGACACCCTGTATAAATAATTATGTAAATGTTTATATTACTGAACTGAGAATTGAAGAACCTTTCAAATGAGCTAGCACACGACCCCTATTTTCATTTAAAAAAATCATCGATTACGTCATCACGTCCAGATGGATGATGTCACTAGTATACCATATATGCCACAATATCATAACTTAAAAATAAAAATCGACCTGTTTCGGGATTTTTCCTTAAAGTCGCCGATTTACGAAATAACGAATTTTTCCTTTCATTTGCACCATACTGTATACACATGGAACGGTGGAAAATAGTGTCGCGCACGCTTGATTTGCAATTAAAAAACAAAGGAGTTTTAAATATTGTATTGCAAAAAACTCTTCGGGATTTCATCAATCGATGTTTAAAGAATATCTACCTATCTGGCAACATTCAAATTTTCAGTTTTTCACATAGTTTTTGAGGGTTAAAAATGGCCGATTTCGCAATTTTTCAATTTTTAATCGCTTATATGTCATAAACTATCATTTTTAGAGAAAAGTCACCAAATATCTTTTCTGTTTGGAATGATCCAAAAAACCTAAAAAAACTTTTTCCCATGCAAAAAAAAATGATTTTAGGAAAAAACAAAAAAAAACGTTTAAAAAATTGTTGACCACCTTTTGGTCCTGGCAACATGCAAATTTGTTAAAAGGAGTCCTTTTTGAGTAAGATTGTGCAAAAAATTCGAATCAGAATATTTTTCTTAGCGGATGCGTAGTGGCTTTCTGGACTAACTGTATTCCAGGCTGAACCGGCAACTGTATTTCCAGGTTTTTGTTTTGGTGGCCTGCATTAAGGAAATCATGGATGAAGACCCCAAAACAAAGATAATCACCATTTATACAGATAGCCAAACGGCTGTTCTGGCAGTAAAGAACCCACTCACCAAATCCAAACTATTGAGAAACTGCAAAGACCTCCTCAACAACCCGGCAAAAGATAGTAAAGTGTCTTTAATATGGATGAATACTAATACTGCTAAGACTGGTACTAAAGTGAAAGATAAGAGGAAGGAGTATAGGAAGGAGGAGAGTGTCATGGTTAAAGAATTTAAGGGACTGGTTTAAATGCAGTTCTATAGAACTCTTCAGAGCAACAGTAGATAGAGTAAAGATAGTGATGACGATATCCTGCCTCCGATTGGGAGATGGCACCTAAAAAGAAGAAAAATGTGGGCGAATGGGTACATGGGAATGAATAAGCAGATTTTTTTTTGGTAAAACAAGGCTCAAGAGGAACCTTTGTAAGCCTATAACCATTCTGTTGCATCACTAGTTACTACAAAAAACGAAGTTGATAAGAAATCATCAAAAGAAATGTAGTCTCGCCTGAACTAAGAAGAAAAAGAAGAACATATGTTTCAGGTGAATGTTTTTGTAGTATTATACAGTAAAGTTGATGAAAGATTCAAGTCCAACGTTTGTGTTTGTTTTTCTTTTTAAGCCACTTGGTTTAAGCCAATCTATTGGTACTCTCAACACTAAAGAAGAACTACACCAAAAATATTCTTCGAAGATCACAATTTAACATTGTGTTGCTGCATATAGCAAACATTTTAAGAATTAATATTTTTATGTATTTATAACAAACACTGCGCAAAAAAATAATATAGCAGCTATATCTTATATTTGACAATGATATTCATTGATTTTCTCATTTACTCACCTCATATGGCCGACATTTCCACAGGCTCCACACTTGAGTTTGAGGTCTGGCTTGAGTTTGGTTTTCCTCCTTGATTTAGGAGGAGACGAGGACATACTCTTACTAGAAGTTGGTGTAACAGGTGTCGAAAGAGCTAAAATACAGTTAACAATTTTAATATACCCAAGATTTTCTTTCTTACATCAAAGATATCAAAAAATGTTCAAATCGAATGGAATCAAAATTCTTACGTAACTTATCAGTAGTCTACACCAAAGTTTATTTGCTTTGATCTGATGACCTCCAACAATATTTAGAAAAGGAAGCCAAACTGAGAGGACCAAAATAAATTAAAATAAAACAAAATACATTAACGTAAGCAAGAAAAATAAGACACAAATGACAGAACTGACAATAGACGCAAACAGCTTCGAAGAAGTTAAAACGTTCAAATATTTGTGAGTATTAGTCAACAGAAGAAATGAAAGTGTAGATATGAAAAAAAGAATTCAAGCGGGAAATAAAGCCTTCTACAGAAATATAAAATTTTTAGAGATAAGAAGATAAGCTGAAACGCAATAAAAATCTACAAAACGACCGTAAGACCAATAGTGGTACATACTTTAGAGACATTTACATTAACAGGAAGAGAGGAAGAGCAACTAAACGTTTCTAAGAGGAAAATAATTATGAAAAAAATACTGGGAACGATGAGGAAAAACGAAGAGGATGAAAGACAATGAATGAATCACGAAATACAAGAATGTATATGTCAAGACAACATAGTTAGAGCAATGAAAGCACAGAGAACTAGATGGTATGGACATAAAATGAGGAGAGCAATTAGTTAAGAGTTATGACGGAAACCAGAAACTGTAAAACCAAACCCAGAATGGGATGATCCTCCACACAAAAAGAATCTTCAAGTGAAAACAGCTGCAGCTTCCTCGGCAGTATATAGCTTGTATATATAGGTTAATATTTTATTGTCTGTACTTACAGTCACTTGGATTTGGCAACTTTTCAATCGCAGTCCCTGCAGGCGGTACGATAGGCGTCGAATGCATATGCGTATGCCCACCTCCCATCTTTTCCTTCTCTTGGTTTCTCTTGATCCGCCTCAGTTGCTCCTGTATCCGTCGCTTCTCTCTCTTCATCTCTTCCTTCTGCGCTTCGTCTAACGTAGCGAACTGTCTTATGAATTCTTCGTCTTTGGTCATACGAATTTTGACGTAGGCGTCTATCACGACTTGCTTCCGGACGTATTCTACGCGGGTGAATTCGCGTCCTTCTGGGTTCCTAAAAGTTCTGAATATTTTCAATATCCTTCCTAAAAAATATTTCCAAAGTTAATTCAATCATGTGAAAGACTGTTTATGTTTCCTTTCGATTCAGAGGTGGTTCTTCATCCACAGGCAGCTGTTTCTGTCTCTAGACTTCTTCAGTGGAGCTACCTGAACACCTCTAAATCGAAAAGAAACCAAACTGTGTATATAAGAGGAATTATAAAAATAAAATAAAATTTTTGTCTCTAGACTTCTTCAGTGGAGCTACCTGAACACCTCTAAATCGAAAAGAAACCAAACTGTGTATATAAGAGGAATTATAAAAATAAAATAAAATTTTATAATCAACTCTTAGGACTCTTAAAGAAAAGATGAAAAGTCCACATGCAAAATTTATTAAAGATAACAAATAATAATTTAAATCTGCAAAATTTTCGTGTAACTCGGCTGCCCCAAGTAAAAACACTGTATATCCAATTTTTTCAATATCGTTTTATTGCATTTTTGGATTTAGGGTGTTGTTATCTACCGTTTACCAAGGAAGAAAAAAATAAAAAATGAGTAGAACCACAATTTAATATTGCTATGAAACATATTATACCACATTCCATTTTCACTTCACCAATTTAAAACACATTATATCCATATCCCCAAGTATAAACAATGTAAATACGGGATATACAGTGTTTTTATTTGGTTTTTGTGATTTACAGTGATTTACCATGGAAATGACAGTATTTACATTTTGCATTCGCCAAGACCATTGATATCCCTAAAGCAATTTATAGTTGTTTTTTAGTTATTAATGGTTATTGTGATAAGTGCAGTAGAAATTTGTCGTGTATAAATTATTTAAGTTTATTGCATTAATTATTTAAAATATATTTTTAAAATTCAACAAGGTGTTAGGTACCTATTAAGAGGAAACAGTAGCGATCAACAGGTAGCAAAAACGCGTTCCAAGATTGCGGCTGTAATTTTGAATATTTTTTCGAGATATTTGGCACACGTATTCGTAATATAATAAAGAATGGCGGTACAGAGCCCAATTTGAAAAATATATTAATATGTTGTTCTGAAGCTATTTTCTTGTGGCATTTTTATAATCAAGTATATTCAAATGGGAAATAAGCCACAATTTTACCTAAAAATGATTTTATTAACGTTTCGACGCCCCAATATATTAATATGTGGAAATTACTCTGTAATTAAATACAATATTAAAAAAACGAGCCTGTACCGCCATTAAGAAGAACAAAAAATACACTTTCTTCAAATAAACTTTTTTATCCGATGCCTAGATTTTGTGTTATTTTGGAACTACAGTGGAACCCCGATAAGTCGGCCCCCGATAACCCGGAACTCCGGCTAACCCGGACCGATTTTTATCAGACAAAAATTTCAACAATAAAGATGTATTGCTGTTACAAAATCTCGTGAACCTAATTCATTCATTTGGTGACGTCAATATACGAACGAAACGATTGAATCCGACATTACTGAAAATATCAGGGTGCAGATGGGACCCTGTCGCGCAATTCGCAGCAAATAAAATAGTCGTATGTTTTTGGCTTCATTTCATTTCGGTTATACATACGCATTTTCAAGGTTCACGAGGTTTTGTACCAACTCTATGTAATATAATATTTGAGAGATAATGGGTACTTGTGTAATTTGAACTACATATACAATTACAAAGACCATTAATATTCTTTTTTTAACAATGGTCTTAGTCATCACTGTTATTAAATAACATAACATCAGAGACGGTATTGTGTGTAGTAAAGTCGTATTGTTCGCTTCCAATCGTTCGTAAATCTATTCAGATTTTGTGTGCGTGTTTTTGTCTATAAGGGCAACAAAACTTAAAAATGTTGTAGTGACAATGGAAAAGAAACTAGAAGCATTAAGTAGAATTGATAAAGGTGAATCTTGCAGCATTATATGGTGTCGGTACATCTACAGTATCGGATTGGAAGAAAAATAGAACTAAAATCGAAGATTTTTTTTCAATATGATAACAAAAGACAGTTTGGACAATCGGTGCAAAGCTAATAAAGCTAAGAATGAGACTCTTGACGACGCTTTGTATGTGTGGTTTTGTGTGGAATGCGAACGTGGTTTACCAGTGTCTGTGTGACAATTATAACGGAGTTTATCTGTAAGCATACCATATTTCATTAATTTTTACCATTTTCTCCGGCTAACCCGGATTTTCGATAACCCGGATAGGCCGCGGTCCCGATTAATCCGAGTTAACGGGGTTCCACTGTACTAAAATTTTGTATTTCATTAGTAGTTCCAAAATGACACAAAATCTAGGCATCGGATAAAAAAGTTTATTTAAAGAAAGTGTATTTGTTTGTTCTTCTTAATGGCGGTGCAGGCTCGTTTTTTTAATATTGTATTTAATTACAGAGTAATTTCCCCATATTAATATATTTTTCAAATTGGGCTCTGTACCGCCATTCTTTATTATATTACGAATACGTGTGCCAAATATCTCGAAAAAATATTCAAAATTACAGCCGCAATCTTGGAACGCGTTTTCGCTACCTGTTGATCGCTACTGTTTCACCTTAATTATCAAATATGAATTAAAATCGAATAAGTCAGTTAATAATAAACATGTGAAATCAGAACAAAAATGACTCGTGAGAATCATCCATACTCAAAGGTAAGATATTGTTTACAGATAATAAAGAACTTTATTAGGACCGTGACTGTTTCCTGGCAGATCAAACAACACGTTTATGTTTTTTTATACGTGTATCCTTATATATTTTGACCTGCTGAATTCGAATTTCAAACTTGCATTTGCGTCGGAAGTGACGAGAATTTATTATAAACAATTTAATTGTTTAAGTTATTATAATTCGTCAACTAAAAAATATAAATCATATTTACAAAATGCATTTTATTAATTTAAAAAAAAACTACAAAATGATGTTTAGTAAACCTTGACCAATAATTAGACCACAGATGCTGCAAAATGAGTGCCAAAACATTGCAAAATTACAGAATTTAGTCGATTTCTCACTTTTAACTCTGCTGAATTTTGAGTAAGATAACCTTATAATAGCCCAAATAAAAAAACTATAGGCTGTAAAACTAAACCTTAATATGCCTTAATTTAATATGTATTATAAATATTATATATAACAAAGTTATAACAATAAACGAAAATTTTTTATTAAAAAATGCATAATATAATTTGTTTATATAGAGAATTTAATATAATTTGTATATGTATACAGAAATAATAGAGAAACTTATTTTTTTGATCTCTGAAAACGGTGTCAAAGGTCGTTTTGGCGTACTTGGTCAGTCGCTGAGACACTAGTGGACAAGCTTTTTCATAACCCTGGATGGATGGCAGCAATTACATGACTCAGACATTGACCATTAAATTGTTGCAATTTGTTATATTTATATTTGTTAAAGGAACTTGGATGAAGTATCATTTGTAGTACTTAATGTCTTTAAAAAGTGGGACATTTTATGCTATATTTTTAGGTTTCCCAAATAGAATAGTATGTGTTCAAAACCTAGTCAGGAAATAAAATGCAGACATAAAAATATTTACTAAAAAACAAGAGTATTTTTTGCTAAATTAATGTGTATTCACTTTTATTTCAAACAAAACAGAAATTTGAAAAGTTAAGTCCTTTACGTTTTCTACTCTGGTGAACATTTTTCGAATTGGCGCTTACAGTGTTTCTACTTAAGACAGCCGAACTACTTTCTGGTAATATCCAAAATCTCTGACTTTTACAATTTATAAGACAAGCGACGACGAATAAAGAAGACGAAAAGGACTCTACAATAGGCAATCACATTTCGCTTCATTCGTCTAGGAAGAAGGTCCGAAAGTTAGTTCTTAGTTCTCAAAAATGTGAGTAAAGATAAAAGTAAAAGACAATTTCCTTTCGATTCAGAGGTATTCAGGTAGCTCCACTGAAGAAGTCTAGAGACAGAAACAGCTGCTTGGGAATGCTGAACCAGCTCTGAATCGAAAGGAAACAAACTGTCTTTCACTTTTACCTTTACTCAAAATTTTAAGTACTAGGAACTAACTTTCGGACCATTTTTCTAGACGAATGAAGCGAAGTGTGACTGCATATTGTAGAGTCCTTTTATAGACTGCATATTGTAGAGTCTTCTTTAATCGTCGTCTCTTGTCTTATAAATTGTAAAAGTCAGAGATTTAGCATGTTACCAGAAAGTAGTCCCACGAAAAGTTTTCAGATTTAGGGCCGGTACTTTATGCCTCGATTAACAGCCCGTTAGTTAACGGAGGTTTAATCGGGACCTCTTTAGGGTCTCTTGCGTTGTAATAAATGCAATTACAGTATTACAAGTATTATAATAATTAAAATAAGTATAATAATAATTATAATTGCATTTATTACAAGGCCCTAAAGAGGTCCCGATTAAACCTCCGTTAACTAACGGGCTGTTAATCGAGGCATAAAGTACCGGCCCTTAAACTATTATTTATTATTTTTAATAAATTTTGCATCTGGACTTTTCATATTTTCTTTAATTCAATCAGTTAACTGAATAGGCTATTGATTATGTATTTCAGAAAGGAACTACAACGTTAACAGGGTTTTATTGTTTCATATAGTCAGTGCTGTTTTTGTAACAATATAGGTTCCGGTACGCAATGTTCCGGAGGGCCTGGAGAGTGTTCATAAAGGGGGTCCACCCCCAGGAAAACTTTTTAAATTTAGCCTCAATACGGGCGTTTTAAGCTGTTTGGGATCAAGGCAAAAATTAATTAATTTGTCTAGAATTTTGTTGTTTTTTTTTTAATTGTTTTTCCAAGAGGTCCCGGTACGGCGTACCGTCACAAAAACAGCACTGCATATAGTCAATGGACCTCTATATTTGAAAAAACCGCGGAGTGCTACCATTTAAATAGGTGCGTTTTTGAGAAAGGGGTGAATTAGTCCCTAGGCACAGGGCGAATTAGGGTGAGTTCTATGCACATTTTTAGTGCAAACACGTCTATAGGAAAATTGTTCCAGGTTAAATTTACTATCGAAATATCACATTTTAAAGTCAAAAAAATGTTTTTTTACAAAAATATATCGAAAAGAAAAGCAAAAAAAACATGAAAGATAGAAATTTTGTTTTTTGCCCCATAACTTTTTTCCACGGTGATATAGGTATAGGCATTGCTTCACAGAAAAAAACTTCCATCCTTCATATTTAAAGTGGCGTTTGGTAGAAGTTCCTGTGATTTACAATTTCCAAAATACGATTTTTCAAATTTCGCCACTCACAGCGATTTTGGGATATTTTCCTTGTTACTTCACAAGCATTGTTCTGTAGCTTTTTTCTACGCATTTCTAGGTATACGTAATGGTACATTTAGTAGAAAGAGAAGTCAATTACCTTTAAAATGTTCTATCGTAGAAGGCCGTATGGCTATATTTAAGCAAGATATGGTTTTTCAAAATTTTATACTTTTAATGATTTTTGATATATTTTACGATTATTTTTAATTTCTCATTAAAACTTTTTTTTATTGTAGATTTGGTTATATTATACATTGTGTAATAAAAAGGAAAACTCATTTTCTTTACTTTAAAATGGTGTACTGTAAAAAATTCTAGGACTATTTTTAAACAAGACTTTTTTTCAAAGTGTGACATAATATACACATCCAATAGTTGGAACCATATGGAAAACTTTTTTAGTATTAATTTTCTGAAAAAAAATTATTCTTTATAAAATGCTCTGCCTAGTCTGAAACCTAAAATTCAATCATCAGATATAAAATTGTATTAATAGTGTACGAGGTATGTTAAAAAATATGAATTTGCTCAGGAGTAAAGTACCTTTATATTTCACAATATCGAAAAATGTTATTAAGAAAAATTATTTGGAATTAAAAATTATATTATAATATGCAATTATATTCTTCTAATTAAAAAAAAATAAAAAATTTTAAATTTTTTTCAAATTACGGATACTCTTGGATATCCTACGGATATCTTGTTTAAAAATAGTCTTAGATTTTTTTGGAATACACCATTTTAAAGTAAAGAAAATATGCTGTTTTCTATTATACAATGTATATCTTTAAATGTACAAGAAAAAAGTCATAATGAGAAATTTAAAAAATAATCATAAAAAATATCAAAAATCATTAAAAGTATAAAACCTTGAAAAAGCAGGACTTGCTTCAAAATAGTCAAGCAACCTTATACATTTGACCATTTTAAAGGTAATTGACTCCTCTTTCTAATAAATGTACCATTGCATATACCTAGAAATGCGTAAAAAAAAGTTACAGAATGGGGAAAACGGCCCAAAAATGCTGTGAGCGGCGAATTTTGAAAAATCCGATTTCGGAAAATATAAATCCTAGAGACTTCTACTATTAGCGGTGTGCAAGTACTTGGAAGGGGAAACGAGAAACGACCCTGCGCGAGTCGCGGAGAAATATTGCAACTATCTTAAATAATTCATATTGTCAATTGAAATTGTCAAATTGACGTATATTTCATACCTTCTGTCAATGAAGCAGAAAAATTAGATATTGCTCCACAATATTGATATGATATGCAATTATTATATAAAGGTAAATTTAATTAATTTTATTTTGCTTGCAGTACTGCATTTTAATAACTAATTTTATTTACTACATACAATTGTTGACGTTTTCATAACATAACCTGAATCTTATTTTTTCTTCTTATTATTTTTTTGGACTATGGCCTTGACAATTATCCAGTAACCAGGACTAATATAATTGGCCAATATAATTAAAAGTGCGAATTTTAGTATAGAGCGTAGAAATAGGGGTCGCTTTGCCGAACTTGCACGGTCCCAATACGTCATTTTAAAGAGAAAGAATGTAAGTTATTTTTTGCTAAAGAAATGTCTATACCTATATCCCCGTGGAAAAAAGATATTAGGCAAAAAACAAAATTGCTTTCTTTAGTGTTGTTTTTTGCTTTTCTTTTGAATATACTTTTGTAAATAAAAATATTTCTGACTTTAAAATGTAATATTTCGATAGTAAATTTAACCTGGAACAATTTTCCTGAAGACGTCTTTGTACCAAAAGTGCATAACACTCACCCTAATTCACCTTGTGCCTAGGGACTAATTCACCCATTTCTCAAAAACGCACCCATTTAAATGGTAGCACACCGCGGTTTTTTCAAACTTAGAGGTCCATTGACTATATGAGACAATAAAATCCCGTTAACGTTGTAGTTCCTTTTAGCTCTCTTATTTTGAACATAATCAATAGCCTAGAAAAGCCTGTTCACAAATTAACATACCTGGGTTATAATTTTGGTCCTCACTTTCGTCTTCGATCTTTTTCTTATCTTTCTCCTTCTTCTCCCCTTCTAATATCATTTTTCTCAACTCTTGTCTTTCTTGTTCTTCTCTCTCGAGGGACAACTATGGAAAGAAACGGTATATTAAATTTGATGAAGGTATTTGTTCAGGTATTTACCATACCAACACACAATGAATCTGATACATCATTTTGATATCAAGGAGGCCAATTTGCATTACCCATATTCAGGCAATCTATACATGCTGATTTTTCGTCTGTTTGCAGAATATTTCTTTAATAGGAATTTCTATCTTAGTCCGAATTGAGTATATGTCCTTTAAGGACTCTTTTAATGAATTAACCACATTACTATTACACGGTGATAAATCAGGATGGTAAAGCGGATGTTCTAGAGCTTTTCATTCCATACCCTCGAGCTGATACTAAACGAGACAAACCACTGGTATGTAGAATGACAGAACTTCTGAACTTTCCTACACATTTATCCTTGATGCTAACATGTAAGCATTTTAATGTACCTAAACATAGTGTTCCGTGGTGTGGTTGAGTTGGATGCGTGTGTAATAACCTTATTGTCCACGGAAACAATTAAATGAAATTAAAATAAATGTAAAAACGACAAACTGTCTGTCAATAATATACTTATTTCAATCGGTAAAAAAAACGTGAAAATGTCTCGAAAGAGGGTTTGTTATTTTAGCGAGGGTGTGACCGCACGGGGTGCCCGCTGTGACTCTACTGAACTAGACCACAAACACTAATCTGTCATTATGTGGTTCTACCATATGGCCAGACAGGCGACAATTTATTAGATCTGGTGTTTTAAAAACTGCAAAGGCATTTTACCTGAATAGGGATATATTTCGTTTCTTAAAACTTAACAGGCCCTTCTATGCATATGGTTTGTATATTAGGAACGAATCACATGTGAATTTTAAATGACCCATATTATTTCGTTTAGAAAGGAAAGTTAATATTTAAAATTGACAATTAAAAAAATAGTAAAATAGTAATTGAAGCGTGTCGCCACAATAGCTTACTCTCAATATTAAGGTGCGATGTTTTTAAATTCAAGGCAACATATACTTGTCATAAGAAAACACAGTCAAAATCTTTAAATTACCTTTTAAACTTTAATTTGAAATTGAAAATCGACTGAATTTAAAAAAATTATTTAATAACTGAAAAATATTTTTGTTATACTTTTCAATTATTAAATCATTATTTAAATTCAGATGATTGTTCATTTCAAATTAAAGTTTAAAGGTAGGTTTCTCAAAAATTTTAAAAATGGAGTTGGTTGGTTTTGGCAGTAAGCCGACGAAATATTGAATTTAATCCAAATAATATTTTAGTAAGTTTTGACATAAACAGTTTATTTACAAATGTACCATTAGATAAAACTTTAAACATAATTAAAACGAAATTAGAAAATGATAATACATTCACAACTAGAACAAGACTAAATGTATCAGCTATAATGGAGTTATTGACATTATGTACCAATAATACCTATTTTCAACTAAATAATGAATTCTATAAACAAAATTTTGGTCTAGTTATGGGCTCTTCTTTATCTCCATTATTGGCTAATATATTTATGGAGGATTTCGAAATAAAATCATTTCTAAACAAAATTTAAAACCCACAGTATGGTGGAGATATGTAGATGATGTATTTTCAATATGGCCTCATAGATCAGAATTGTTGGATACATTTCTGAATATTATAAACGATCAAGAAGAGACAATAAAATTTACAATGGAAAAGGAATACAATAACACTTTACCTTTCCTCGATGTTTTAGTCTCAAAGAAGGATACTGGATATGAGACTCAAGTGTACAGAAAACCAACACGCACCAACAGATATCTCAATTACAAATCAAATCACAACATCAACGTTAAAAAGGGAATCATTTAAATCCTTATATGATAGAGCCAAAATTACTTGTTCTAACGAAAATTCATTTTTAGAAGAAAAACAATTGTTAACATCTGTTTTATTAAAAAATGATTTTCCTTTATCGTTTATAAATAAGGAATTGTCAAGATTGGATCGAATGGAACAGAACAACTTAGAGCGGGATCTTACAACATTCACAAGAAATAATACGAGGAAAATATCAATACCATATATAAAAGGACTATCCGAGAAACGTAATTGGAAATATATTCAACATTTCAACAACATTCAAAACAACAAACACATTGAGATCTATTCTATCTAAAACTAAACCTAACAATGAACAAGAAAGAACAAAGAATTGCATTTATAAAATACCTTGTGAATGCGAACAATTTTACTTGTGAAACATCAAGACCATTAAACGTTAGAATAAGTGAACATCAGTCTTATATTAAAAATAGAGAATTTGATAGATCTCAAATATGTCAACGCGCATGGGATAATAAACATAGATTTCAGTGGAGAGATTCAAGTATAGTCCTGAAAGAATCAGATAGTAAAAAGAGAAAAATCAAAGAAGCGGCTCTAATTATGCTAAATGAAACCAATTGTGTCGCAAATTCCTCGGTAGAATGCAGTAGGATGTGGTTACCCATACTGAAAGAGGAAGTCAATAGAAAGAAAATACCACGATTAGTAAGTCAATAACATATCGAGTTAATACAAATTTTATATTTTAGTATTACTTATTGTACATCTATGTATTATTAATATTATTTATAATTTAAACATATTAAAGTCAGAATTTGGTATTAGTTTTTTGAAGGTAAATTAAATGTAAGACCAAATACTTACGATGTCGGGATAGCATCTAGTATCACGAGGTTTTTTCCTGGTTTTCCCTCGTGATTTACTATGGAATCTCTAACGCGAGAATTTTACCGTCATCGTTGCATTTGGTTGTCTTTTTAAAGACAGATCACATGCTATGATTTTTTTGTGACGGATATTCTTGAGTTGGGATTGATTTCATGTAATCGAATTAACTCTTTTAGTAAAGTCGTCCCAGGAACGCAACTCATAAATATTGGCGATATCATTTTAAAGGCTTCTACTTTAAAATGTATAATATACGTCTGAATTGCCAATATAAATGAGTCAGATTAAATACATTATTAGAAGAATTTTTTTACTTAGCAACAACATTATTGTTTTTAGTAGTATTTTGTATTTTGGCAACGAAACCCGATTTGGGCTTCGAAACGTTAATAAAATCATTTTTTTGGTAAAATCGTGGCTTATTCCCATTAAAAATAGTTGATTATAAAAATGCCACAAGGAAATAGCTTCAGAACAACAAAAAGTGTTTCTATTGGACAATCTTGGTAGTATTGAAGCACGTTTATTGATAAAAGTAAAATGTTACCTGTGAACTGGTCTTCTTATTCGCCAACATGTTCTCGATGTTCTTTCCCATTTCTTCTATATCTTCGTCACTTTCCTCTTCGGAACTCTCCCCTTCATCGGTACTGAGTACCTCAGCACTGGACAAGACGCGATTTTGTAAGTCAAATATCCTCTGGCACTCCTCTTTGTACCTTTCCTGGTGCTCTGCTATGGAAAACCTGTTTCCTCTAGAAAATTTATCCATGCCTTCTTCACCAGCTTTAGCTTTTTCTGTAGACAGTGTCCGGACTACATCAATTACTTCCCATCTAGATAATTTTTTGATCTAAAACAGCAAAAAATCAATATTTAGGTAATGTAAAAACAACGCATGTATAATGCTTACTTCTTCTTCAGGAACTCCAAACTTCCTCAACAAAGCTTTAGCATTATTCAAAGATAATCTCCTCAAATCAGCATCTGTACCAGTAACAGTCCTCTTGGGCTGCGACTCCTGTTCTTCCTTGCTTTGAGTAGGTTTGTTGGGGACTCGCACGTAGCTGAAACCTTCTCCACATCCTGTAGGATCAGCGGGACCAGTCAACTGGAGCAAACATTTGCCCTTCATGGCTTGGATGTAAGCCCTTGTCGTATTCCAAGGTGCCACTTTGACTTCGTCGTCCATCTTCAGTTGCATTTCTTCGTCGTCGTCTTCGGCGGGCGTGAAGATGAATTTTTCTCCATAACCAGCGTCCTAGAAACAATTAAAACAGTATATTTATTGATATTGATGCGACTCAGAAAAATCACAATTTCCGGTTTTTTCGTGAAAAACACCATGAATTAATGTTTGATTGCAACATTACCGTATAGTATGTCAAAAAATTGGCAACCTCGCATAACGGCTGTCATAATTCAATGCAAATGTCATAATTAAAGTCCGGGTTATGCTTTTTTTGCTTTTTTTGCTTATAATTAGGATTTTTAGTAAAAATACTTATTTTAAAGACATGTTGCTTATCTTTGTTTATTTTACTTCTTATGATAAAATATAGTTAAATTTCATGTGTAACTTCCTGTCTTAAGCAAAATTCTATGAAATATACAGGGCCATAAATCTCCAATAATTCAATAAACCATAAGAATCTTAATCCCTTTGGCTTAGGAGATAAACGGGAAAACCCATCGTTATAACTGCCCATATGTAATAAACTAATATTTGTCTACAGACAGCCCAAATTTATTATATTGTAAAATACTTTTCATTTTTAATTTGTGCCTCTTAGTGATCACTTGTAATTAAGAAAAATAATTTGAAACTGGTGTTTTGGTGTTTTAATTGGTGAAAATATGTCTTGAACCTTGCTTATTCCATAAAAACTTTGCTTATTTTTGCGACATTTTTTGCTTATATAAGTGTTTATTTTGACCTTTTTGTCATGCTTATAATCCGGACTTTAGTCATAATAAAGACAGCAAATATTAATTGGCAAAATTGAGTATTTTGGTGAATATCAACCACTTTTTCATTATAATTCAGTATTTTAATGAAAATTATAAAATATTCCGCACTAATATGATATAAATAAAAGGTTAGTAGAAATATATAGTTCTGTTTTATAATTAAGTGAAATCTAACAATAAAACACTGAAAACGTTGTTTTCTATACTTCCACAAAATTTATTATAACTATGTGACTACAGCTGTTTCGGCAGAGTGCCTTTCGCAAGTGATTTCGTTTACTATGTGTTTGCCTTTTTAAAGTCTTTAACTGAAGAGGTTGAGGAGTGGGGAGCTGTTTGTCTCGAGTTGGTAATTCAGAATTATATCTGTATTTTTTAATTTATTAAAAGGTTATTATTAGTAAAAGAAAGGAATAAGACCAGCTTTCAGAACTAACAACAACTTAAGCAAATATATTGTAACAAAATAATTATTGACCTACCCTCGTATACCAGCTCCCGTCTCCGCACAGACAGAACACTATCGATGTTTCGAGATACGCCGATGCAGCGCCGATGACGTGCAAGCGGTCACATGGACATAGCTGGAGATATATAGATATTTCTGGAATATCTGTATCGCATATATAAATAGGACATATTTGTAAATAGAGTTTAGTGTATAAGATAAATTCGTCTGTAACTTATATAAATAAAGTCGTATATAAATTACGAACCGCTAGTTTTATTGTAATTAGAAGTAATTACACTAATCACGCTACAATATTAAGAACAATAAGAGCCGAAAGAGAAAACAACTACATAGTGGTGTCTACAAACTAACTTGTGGTGACTGTCCGAAAACTTACATCGGTCAAACTGGCAGAACCTTTGACAAACGGATAGCAGAACACAAAAGGGCTTTCGACAATAGAAAAACAGACCCTTCTACATACGCACTTCACCTTCTAGATCATAATCATTCTTTTAATGAAGAGTTTCAAATTTTGCATATTCAAAATAAAGGCCTTACGCTATCTTTATTAGAATCCATGGAAATTAATAAATTAAAAAATACAGATATAATTCTGAATGACCAACTCGAGACAAACAGCTCCCCACTCCTCAACCTCTTTAGTTAAAGACGTTAAAAAGGCAAACACATAGAAAACGAAATCACTTGAGAAAGGCACTCTGCCGAAACAGCTGTAGTCACATAGTTATAATAAATTTTGTGGAAGTATAGAAAACAAACGTTTTCAGTGTTTTATTGTTAGATAAAATGAAGTTCTATCAAGTAACGGTCAAATCCATCAATTATTAAGTGAGATGTTTACGTTTGTATAACGGACTCCCCTTGTTGAGTAAATTGACTCTTCCATCTATTTCATGTGTTGTGACGATTTTTGATTTTACTATAGAGAAAAACTAATACAATGTCGCTATAAAAACTTGGCTTCAAAATTCACCGCAAAAATTTATAAATTCACCGCAAATCATTAAAATTTTTGCCCTCTTTCAATTATGAAGTTTCTCCAGGATCATTAAACAATAAAAACAAGGTTTCACTTACCTTCAATCGTTGTTCAGCTGCCACCATACTGAAATAAGAACAACACTGTTCAGGAGACACCATCGCTCTGATTTCTTCTTCAGTCGGTAAACGAAATTCTGGTTTGATAACCCACCAATTGGAGTCCATGCCTAGAAGGAAATACAAAGTGAATAACATCCAAAACATGAATAACATGCCCAAACATCCAAAAACATCAGTATAAGTAAAGGAGTAAAAAAATACTAGATTTGTTGTAAAAGGTATATTTTAAAATACCCTAAATAAGGGTCACAAAACAAAACGTTTTCGGATTAAGAAATCCATCATCAGTGTTCTAAAAGTCCTAAAATTAAGTATAACCTAATTAATTGAGAAAAAGTTAAAAAAATTAACAGAGGTTTTAAAAAACAAGAGGCCATACTTACAAAAAATAGCATGCCTGAGCCACCAAAATGTGTTGGGTAAAAACCCTTTAAATGTAAAAGATTATGTTATATTACATATTTATATAAAATGCAAATGATGTTCTAATTTTGCATTTTATATAAATATTTTGATTTGCATTTTATATAAATATGTAACATAACATAATCTTTTATATTTAAAGGGTTTTTACCCAACACATTTTGGTGGCTCAGGCATGCTATTTTTTGTAAGTATGACCTCTTGTTTTTTAAAATCTCTGTCAATGTTTTTTAACTTTTTATCAATTAATTAGGTGATACTTAATTTTAGGGCTTTTAGAACACTGATGATGGATTTCTTAATCCGAGAACGTTTTGTCTTGTGACCCTTATTTAGGGTATTTTAAAATATACATTTTACAAAAAACCTGGTATTTTTGTGATTTATGGTATACAGCCAGCTACAGGAAGTTTATTTTCCTCGTGGATAAAGGAGTAAGGCAGGATTGTGCACTATCCCTTTTACTCGGACCCACAATTCAGGAAAGCCTTAAAAAACCTCTCTACAGGAATAAAAATTAATCCATTTCACAAATTTCTAATGTAAGGTAAGCAGATGACACTGTTTACCCAGTGCAAGGCTGAATATCCCTTTATCTATAATGATAAATGTGAAGATATTAGAACAGTTCAACCATTACCAGTACCATGGCTGCTAGATTAACCACAAGCTTCACCCAGAACAAGAATTTTTTTGTGTATATTGCAAAAACAAAGAGTTATCCATCTATAAACTACGATCTCGTATAAAATGAAAAATTTGGACTTACCAGTTCTTTTAAAATCAGCACAC
Source organism: Diabrotica virgifera virgifera (assembly GCF_917563875.1). Lineage (NCBI taxonomy): Eukaryota > Metazoa > Arthropoda > Insecta > Coleoptera > Chrysomelidae > Diabrotica > Diabrotica virgifera. Next base: position 221,624,422 of record NC_065451.1, on the reverse strand, counting down.
AACTTCAAACGCTTTCTGATGCTGCTCTCAGAATGGGACGGAAAAGCCCTCTTAATCTCGTCCATCCTTATTTTCCGTGGAATAGTTAAACTTTTCCAGAAAAGACGATATATGAAAACCTACAACAATATGAAAAAGTTTTGTCTTTGGTCAATCTGTTTATCTAAATTCCTGAACAAAATTAACCTCTCACTCTCTCTCTCTCTTTCTCCTGTGCGAGGATACTTGTACGCGATTTCAATAACTTGTACGTTCTCGCTTTCTTTCACTCTCTCTCCCTCTCCCTATGTCTCTGTATTTCATTGTCACACTCTATTTCTATCTCATTGTCTCTTTTTGTGTCTTATCAGTGTTCAGTTCACCACTCTATCTCTCTACTTCTCCCTCTCAGTCTTCAACTCTCTTTCTTTATCTGCTCTTCTTCCATTCTCCGTCTCTCCCTCGATCTCTATATATCACTTCACGTCAATCTCTTTCCATGTATCTGTCTCCTTCTTTATCTCTGCCTTCTCTATCGCTATCTGCCTCTCTATATCTCTTATATCTCCTACTCCTTCTCTATCGTTGTTTTTATCACTCTTTATCGTCCTCTGCCTACATCTTTCGCTCAGTCCGCCCCTCCCTGCCCTTTGTTTCATTCTCTTTCTGCCTTTCTGATATGCCTTCCATTTTACTATCTCCCCATTTCTTTCTTTGCCACTTTCCTCTCTCCCCCTTTATTCTCTGTCTTTATCACAATTTCTTTCACTTCGTCTGTCTTCGTCTCCATGTTCATTTCTGCCTCTGTACCTCTCTGCCTCTCTCTATAACTATTTGCCTCTCACTCTGTCCACATTACTCCCTCTATCATTATATCTGTCTCACACTCGCTGATTTTTGTCTCTCAATCCATCTCCATCTTTTACTCTATCCCTATATTTTTCCTCTGTCACACTGTCTGTCTCTGTATCACTCTCTATCTCTCTCTCTCTTTTTGTTTCTGCATCTCCCTCTGTTAATCTCTCGGTCATAAAATTAGATGTTTCCCTAATCGGGAAGCTTGAATGTCTAGATTATTCAGGAATTTAGTATTTAATTAAAAAATGTTAGTTACCTGTAGAAAATCTCGAACGAAATTATTGGCTCTTTTGGAATTCGGTCCTGGGACTTCGTAAAGAGGGCACTGTTGACCGGCTACATACAAGGCGTCTACTTCTCTGATGTAGTACTGATGGCGGGTTCTTATAATAAGAAAATCTGTCTCTGGCGGGGTGTGTTCGTAGATTGGAGCCCTAGAACCATGAAACTATAATATATGCCTAGTAGAAATTGTGTAGAATGACAGTATTTGACACTTTTAATGTTTTATGTTAGTTAAAAAAAATCTTTTCGTTATTGATAATAAAGGTATACTTATAAAATACTTAAAGAAATGTACCGAAGAGATCATTACAAACATTCTAAAGTACCGTTATAAAAATTATATTTGACATATTATAACAAGCAGAAAAAATATCTCACCTGTACATATTATTTTCAACCGCCTGTATTGACTGTCCAGGATGCAAAATTCCCAAAAACGGAGACGTATGAGCATACGCCGTTTCTCCATACCTATAAGTAGGAGGTCCAGCATCTTTTGCAGCTTTCCTTTTATAATAGTTCTTGATCTTTGAACACATTCCAACCTTAAAACAATAATAATTATTATGCAATTAATTATTATATCAATTTTTAAATCATGTTGACTTACCTGATTCATTAGAGGAGGATGCTCTTCACAAAATTCTACGAGAATTAAATCACCATCACGACCAGTTAAATCTTCGGGAGTCCTCATAAAGAATACGTCACCACCTCCTGAAGCCATTCTTTCCGCCTCTCTTTGCTGCACAAGAAAATAGGCTAAATTACTGAACTTATTTTAAGTAACAAAACCAAACACGAGTGGTCTGAAAATGTCTCGGCCTGATAGAAAAAACGACAGTCGAAGAAGTTTCATTTTTAAACATAAGTTACTATATTAGAATATATTGGATCCAGCTTTGTTTCAATGCCGTTTTTCCATGTCTGTAGATATACTCTCGAAGAGCTACAAAGCTCTTAATGACAGATTCATAAACGGAAATTAATGTCCATATAAAGCATAAAGTCCGAGGATGCCAAGTCTGGAGGATAGGCTGGATATTTCAACAATTCATTGTGTAGATCTAGATTTTGATTGCAGGTGGTCGTCCCTACGGAAAACGGTTGTTTCTTGTTGGGCCGGGTCTATTTTCAAGTCCAGTTTCATTTAACGTTTAGACTTGCATTCTCCAGTTATGGCTTTGTCTTTGTGATCCTCAGTGAGCACGTGCGGTACCAATCTTACTCAAAACTGTTCATATCCAATTCCTAGTGCAAATATGACCAACATTATCCCTTTTCTATCAATAGCACATTAGTAATTTAACTCTCCCCTCCTCCAATACATTCATCATGCACTCAATCATTTCCTAATGTTGTTCTGAAGCTATTTTCTTGTGGCATTTTTGTAATTAACTATTTTTAATCGGAAATAAGCCACTATTTTACTAAAAAAATGATTTTATTAGTAATATTGTGGCTTATTTCCCATTAAAAACAGTTAATCAATCATTTCCACTGTGGCCACAATATTCTAACGTCTTTAGGGAATGCCACCTTGGATATATCACGGGCCTGTATGTCTCTCTGTCTCCCTCTTTCGCTACTTCTCTCTTGGTCTATGTACCTATGTCAGCCCTCTCCTTCGCCTATTGGGACCGTGCAAGTTCGGCAAAGCGATCTCTATTTCTTAGCTCTGTACTTTTATTCGCACTTTTAATTATATTGGCCAATTATATTAGTCCTGGTTGCTGGATAATTGTCAAGACCATAGTCCAAAAAAATAATAAGAAGAAAAAATAAGATGCAGGTTATGTTTAGCAAACGTAAACAATTGTATGTAGTAAATAAAATCAGTTATTAAAATGCAGTACTGCAAGCAAAATACAATTAATTAAATTTACCTTTATATAATAATTGCATATCATATCAATATTGTGGAGCAATATATAATTTATCTGCTTCAATGACAGAAGGTATGAAATATACGTCAATTTGACAATTTCAATTGACAATATGAATTATTTAAGATAGATGCAATATTTCTCCGCGACTCGCGCACGGTCGTTTCTCGTTTCCCTTTCCAAGTACTTGCACACCGCGAATATCTCTCTAGCTATCCCTTCCACTCGTTTTTTTCTATATCTAGGTACCTCTCTTCTCTCTTTCTCTTTCTTGTGGTTCTCTACCAACAAGTGAACATTACTCCCATTTCTGGACGAGGCCAAGAACTTGTCAGACTGTGTTAATTTTATCATATTACAGTATACAGTATAGTCGTCTAGTTTCAAAACCCGATAAATCCACTTTTTATGAATATTGAGTTATTCATGTCAACAGATTTGTAATCTTGCCCTCTACAAGTTTATACTGAATTTCCGATGCAAAACCCTCTAAATCTAATCTTAATTTGCATTTGAAATATTGGGTTGGTTTCAAAATCCATCAAATCCAAGCACTGTTAAAATCAAATGCCAGCAAATCAGACGCAACCAATCACAGTCAGGTAACAAATTAACGTCATTGCATGGCTGCAATGACCATTTGTGTAAATCATTTGACGAAGTCCCGAATTTAATAGTTTAATTCAATGTTTTTTGTCAAAATAAAACCCATTATATGATAAAACAACGATGTTGTTTCATCGGATATAATTCAAAACCCAACAAGTCCGTAAGTAAAAATCAAAACCCGACAAGTCCAGTTTTGTTTTTTTAATTTTATATAAAATTACGTATTTCCAGAATAATTACAAATGGTTGTTAATTCAGAAACATATCTTTTAACTAATAAAAAATATGAATACTCATAAGCTTAACTTTCATACCAAAACAGTTTTTCCGAATTTCCCAACATATGACCTCAGTAGATTTGTCGGGTTTTGAACCTAGACGACTCATATGTCAGTAAGATTTTGTAGATATGTTATGATATTTGTAGCGAATAAAACAGATAAAATGATTACCAAATGGTAAAAAAATTTGTAAATATATTAATGAGTCCCCCAATCAGTTACTCACCTTAGCCTTCTTCTTTATATTCTTCACCAACGGCATAACCGAATGTGGACCGGGGTCTTTCAAAACCCCGTGCGAAAACCTTTTCATAGGCGGTCTATGGAAGTTTCTCAGACGCATCGGGCCCATGTGAGTCTGTATAAACGGTGCTCTTAGCTCTACAACGGGTGTTGAGTGTTGGATCAAGTTTGCGCCTCCTACTTTCAGTCTTAGTGTAGTTTCTGATGTTCTAGGTTGATAATATCTAAACAAAAATAAAAAATATAAAAATAGTATTAATAAACAGTACTAAGCTGTTCAAATAGTTTTGCGGTTCGATAAGAGAGGGCGATGCTACTAGCCTAATTTTATTGAAGTTATACTTCTTTAGACGCGATTTCATTCAGGGTGAAATTTTATTAATCTGCGCGCATGCGCACACAGGGAGTATAGATTTCGTTACCAAATGTTTTAATTTATGTATTTATCAGTCCAGAAAAGGTGTGGAAAGAATATATTAGTGTTTTTAAATGTATTTTTCTACAAACGTGTTAAAAATGCAATTTATAGCACTCCATAGGAGCGTTAAAAATGCTACTTTAAAGCACCGGTGCTTTAAAAATTTTAAGGCACTGCAGTTAAAAGTGAATTGTCAAATTGTGAAACGTCAAAATATTTATATTTCATTTATTAACATTAATAGATATTAATAATACAACTTGCGCAATTTGAAAAAGGTGGTTTAAAAAGTTTTTTAAAATTTAATTTAAACTGTATTGCTTTTTTAACACGTTTGTAGAAAAAAACTATTAAAATTTGTTAGAATATACAAAAATAAAAGTAGATGTTATTCTGATTTACGTATTGACAGTATAGGCAGTTTTGATGTAATTTCAAGAAAAATATAAAAATGGAATGTCAGTCAAGTTCAAGTAAAAGTTTTTGTAGGTATTGTCCTGTAATTGAGAATGAATAATATAATTGTTGATATATACGACGTTTGTAAAAAAATATTGTATGATATTCGCGGTGTGCAAGTACTTGGAAGGGATACGCGAAACGATCGTGCGCGAATAGCGGAGAAATATTGCAACTTTCTTAAATAATTCATATTGTCAACTGAAATTGTCAAATTGACGTAAATTTAATACCTATTGTCATTTAAGAAGAAAAATTATATATAGCTTCACAAGATTGATATGATATGCAATTATTATATAAAGATAAATTTAATTAATTGTATTTTGCTTGCAACACTGCATTTTAATAACTAATTTTATTTACTACATACAATTGTTTACGTTTGAATAACACAACCTAAATCTTATTTTTTCTTCTTATTATTTTTTTTGGACTATGGCCTTGACAATTATCCAGTAACCAGGACCGTATGATTGGCCAATATAATTAAAAGTGCGAATAAAAGTTCAGAGCATAGAAATAGGTGTCGCTTTTCCGAACTTGCACGGTCCCAATAGATACGTGTTAAAAAGTACATTTTTAAGGCACTCATGTGAATTGCAGAATCAGCGAAGCGAATCTTTCACACGAAACTTTCACATACGTGCCCTAAAATTGTACTTTTAACATTTATATCATAAATAACTATTATTATAATTTTTGTGTATTTGGACTTGTCTATCCTGTCTAATATTTAAAGTATTTTATAATTCGCTTCGTCTGTTTGTCACTATAGTCCGTTCTTTAACGGTAACATATTGCAAAATCTCTAAATTTTAAAGAACCGCTTGGATTGACATGAAATTTGGCATACACATAGCTAACAAGTCAAAGAAAAAAGTGATATTGTGCCGATATGTGCTTTTGCCCTGGGGGTGGTTTTCACCCCCTATTGGGGGTGAAAAAATATTCGTCCAAAGAAAGTCAGGAAATGGATAAACTAGCTAATGTTAAGTAACTTTTGTTCTATAGAGTTTTTTCACCAAGTCAACACTTTTCGAGATATTTGCTAGTGAATATGTTCATTTTTCAACAAAATAACCACGCTTTTAGACGGTTTTTCGTAAATAACTCAAATAGTAAGTATTTTGTCGAAAAAACATTCTTAGCAAAAATATAGCCTGTAAAAAATTTTAAAAAATGGTGTATATATCACGTCTCTACACCTAGTAGGAGCAAAGTTATAGCTAATGAAAAATAGGTTCATATTCGTCAAATTCCAAATGGAATACTTTAGCGTGAAATAACCAAAAACGAAGCACATTTCGGGGAAAACTCATTACAACTTATTTAAAGTGTTTAAAAAAGCTTCATTTTTGTTTTATAAAAAAATTTTCTAGCTTCAAAACTAAACAAGTTACGCTCAAAATAAAGTTAGTCCCTTTTGGTTTTGGTAAAAAAATTGAGAAAATCACCCCCTAATGAGTATCTTAAATGAACTTAATCGTTACGACTTCACAAGTTTCTTGACTCGTGTATATATTGTTTATATGATCTGTAAGTTTCATCGGTTCAAAGTCCTTATTATTGAAAGGGCTGTAGTTAAAAGGGGTTGAACGAGTCACTGATCACGAATGTATGCAAATTTAGAAACACCAAATCTTAATCAATTTTTGTCTAACAGAAAAATAAAGAAATACATGATATTCAGAAAAGCAAATCTGACTTTTTTTGTTTTTCGAGATTTTTGGTATCTCTAACAATTTTTAAGTTATTTTGAAAAATAGCATATTTTTCATAATTTAAATTTTTAAAAATTTTACTTTGAAACCAAATTTTTTCAAAAATAAGCACTTTGAATCGATAAAACTTACAGATCATATAAACACAACATAAGTAAAATAATTTGTGGAGCGGTAACGATTAATTTCATTTAAGTTGCTAATTAGAGGGTGGTCTTCCCGATTTTTTTTTGCAAAAACAAAAGGGACCAACTTTATTTTAAGCGTAACTTGCTTAAATTTAAAGAAACTTTTTGTAACAACAAAAATAAAGCTTTTTTTTAAACACTTTTAAAAAGTTATAATGGATTATCCCCAAAAGTGCTTAATTTTTTAAATATTTCACGTCGAAATATTCTATTTGAAATTTGGTGAATATGAATCTATTTCTCATTTTCTATAACTCTGGTTCTACGAGATCCAGAGACCTAACGCGTACACCATTTTTTTTACTTTTTTATAAGCTATATTTCTGCTAAGAACGTTTTTTTCGACAAAATGCTTACGTTTTGAGTTATTTGCGAAAAACCGTCTAAAAATGTGGTAATTTTGTAGAAAAATGATCACCAACACTCGCAAATAACTCGAAAAGTGTTGACTTGGCGAAAAAGCTCTATAGAACAAAAGTTACTTAAAATTAGTCAGTTTACCCATTTTCGGACTTATTTTGGACATATCTTTTTTCACCCCCAAGAGGGGGTGAAGGTCACCCCCAGGGCAAAAGCACACATCGGCACAATATTACTTTTTTTCTTTGACATGTAAGCTATACGTATGCCAAATTTCATGTCAATCCAAGCGGTTCTTTAAAATTTAGAGCAAAAACCGTGAAAGAATGGACTACTATGTCTGAGAAATCTTGTAGCCCGGATAATCAAAAGGGTATAGCTCAGTGGTAGAGCGTTGGGCTGGAGATCAAGAGGACTCCGGTTCGAATCCTGGTGTTTTCTAATCTTTTTTTAATTTTTGGTATTGTTTTAATAAAAATGTTTGGAAAGTAGTAAGTAAAAATTAATTTAATCTTTAAATAAAATACAAATAAACTGTCCCAAAGTATATTTATTTCATTGAAATCATATTTAGAAGTATAACTTCTTACGTGCGTACAAAGTACACACATTATTTTTTTTGTTATGTTGGTATTGGTAATTCATAATAATAATAATAATAATAGCATTTATTGTCCAACAGAATCCATTTACAGGACAAAATATTACACAAATAAAAAAATTAAATAAAATATTAGTAATTCATAGGTATCGATAATAACAAAAATTTTACAAAACTAAATTTGAACCTAAAGAAATAAATTATTAATCACCTAGGTAGATCTTGGCCATAGAAATCAGTTGCTTTAAACTGCAGTTAAATATATCGCAGTAAATACTTAAGGCATTATAATAGCTGCACATGACGAATAGAGGAGAATTTAACATAAGGTTAGTTCTAGCTTGTGTATTTCTGAACGTAATCGAATTTCTTACTGGATAAGACGGAACGTTAAAATTTATTTGTCGAAGGATATCAGGGCTGTCAATGAGATTATGTAGTAGCTTGTACAGGAATACCAGGGAGGCATTAATTCGTCTAGATTCTAATGAAACTACGTCCAAACCGCTACATAACTCATTATTGCTGATACCCCTCGTAGGATATATACCATTAATTTTATAAGACAAAAATTTTAAAAATTTACGCTGAACCCGTTCTATAATTTGGATGTGTACATCATAAAACGGTGACCAAATGATAGAGGCATACTCCAGTTTACAGCGTACAAAAGTGTAAAACAGTAATTTAATGGCCTTAGTATTAGTGAGATTTCGACTATTTCTAATTATAAATCCATAAGATTTAAGTGCTTCTCTAACCTTTACATTAACATGTTCAACAAATGAGTGAGTTTGTGATCAAATATAACTCCAAGGTCTTTAATTTTAGTCAAACGTTCCAGTTCATTGCCATCAATAATATAAGGATGGTATATAGTAGACTGTTTCCTGGAATAACTAACCACCTTGCACTTATTGGCATTAAGATTCAGATGATTTTCCTTACACCATTCATGTACGAGATTCAGTTCACTCTGCAGAAAATGACAATCGTTAAGGTCGCTTATCAATGAATAAATCTTTAAGTCATCAGCATAACATAAACATGGTGCAGAAATAGATTCACACAGATCGTTAATAAATAACAAGAACAATAATGGACCTAGATTAGAACCTTGTGGAACCCCTGAAGAAGCAAGGTACTTTGCCGATGTGTAACCATTGTAAGAAACAAACTGCGTTCTATTTGATAAGTAAGACCTCATAAAAGTAACAGCATCCTCAGAAAGACCAAAGTGGTATAATTTAGAAAGCAATACTCCGTGGTGAATTCTATCGAACGCCTTCGAAAAATCGGTATAGACGACGTCAACTTGACTTCTATTATCTAGGGCCTCTGAAATATATTGTGTGACCACTAATAAGTTTGTTACAGTGGACCGACTGGAGACAAAACCATGTTGGTATTGAGACAGCTGATTACGAGTTCTTGAATAAATACGATTATACAAAATTATTTCAAAAACCTTCGACAGATTGCAAATTATGGAAATTGGTCTATAGTTTTCTACCTGATCCCTTTCACCAGTTTTGAATACTGGGCACACTTTTGACTCCTTCCAGAGACTTGGATATTCTTTATTGAGAAGACATAAATTAAAAATTTTTAATAGTGGCACAGTTAAGGCACCTATGCAATCCTTAACCAGAAGAGATGGTATATTGTCAGGTCCACACGTCATTTTGTCTTTCAATTTCTTACTGGCAGAAATTATCTCAGATTCTACAATAGGATAAAAATTTAAGTAATCTGCGTTAACTGATGAAGAGTTAGCTTTAAAATTAATATCAGATGACAGAAAAACACTATTGAAAAATTCTGCAAAAACATTCACAATATTTTGTGGTTCGGAGGTAGTAATGCCATTATATTTCATTACACCAGGAATTCTTGAACTATTATTTTTCGCATTAACATACGACCAAAACTTCTTGGGATTGATGGATAGAGATATTTGAATGTTATCAACATACACATTGTATGCCAAACTGATTTTTGATTTGACAAGGTGTCTTAACCGTTGAAACTCAAGCAAATCACAATGATTTCTGAATCTTTTAAATTTTTTTCGAAACTTTGCTTTTAATTTGATGTTCTGAATGATGTCAGCATCAAACCAGGGTGGATATTTATGACTAAAATTTTTATAAACTGGAATATGCGTATTAAACAAAGAAAACATTTTATCATAAAAATTACTTAAAATTACGTTAACGTCACTAGTAGTATCCAGAAAATTCCAATCCGTTTCGTACAGTTCTCGATATAAAGCAGGAAAATTTGCTTTTTTAAAGTTATAAGTTATTTGCTCAGAACCATACCTAAATATAGGCTCTTTCACAAATATATCCGTAAATGTAATTTGAAGAGCTGGGTGATGAGAGTCTTCATAGAGCAAAGGTGAGTCATCATGCTTCACTTCACAACTGAAATGCGATAAGACTAAATCTAGCAGTCTACCCAAATAATTAACAACATTGTTAAATTGTTTAAGTCCAGTAGAGCCCGTAAAACTTAAAACTACAGAAGTTTGGAAATCAGATATATCATTATCAATGAACTTTGGAACATTAAAATCGCCTAGTAATATGGAGTTATTATATAAATAATCAAGTTGCCCTAAGCAATCGAAAAAATATTCAAAGTCAACTAAACTTAACCTATCCGGTAAATAAACAACAACTGTATAAAAATGTTTGTAACCAATCTGGCACTTGACAATGATTAGATCAATTAATGGAAATTGAGCATCGAAAGCCGCAATATCCAATATTTCGGATTTTATGAAGTCTTTTACCGCAAGCACTACACCACCACCCTTCACCTTATCCACCACATGGAATTTTCGGTCCTTTCTATATACTACATAATTATTCGGAAAGAGTTCCATGCTCGAAACATCACCGTGCAACCACGTTTCACTTAATGCTATGATGTCGAATTCACAATCACTAATGTTAGCATTAAATAATGCAACTTTGCTATTTAGACCACGTACATTTTGGTAGTAACATGTAAGTTCAACGTGTTGGGATTTACTTGATTTGGAACTGCTGGACACGTTTAGTTTAAAGAGCCATCAGTTTTACTGACTAGAGTAGGTCTGCCCCTTACATACTTAATCGTCAAATTCTGTTCTCCATGATCTGTTCGCCGTTTCAGTTCTGTCCGAAGTTTATTCATGTATTCTCTCTGCCGAGGTGTTTTATCATCAGAGATTGAAATGGTAGAGAAAGTAGATGTGGCTAATTTATTCTTGGCACGCAAAAAGGACTTAGCCTGTGCGGGTGTGGAAAAGGTCACTTTGATTGGACGAGCCTTATTTGAACGTTTACCAATTCTGTGCACATGTCTTGAAGAAATCGGATTTACATTATCACCCTGTACTGTAATTAGAATCTCGTTTACTTTATTATTGTCTTCCACAGCAGAATTAGTTTCTGGGACGTTATACAAAATGATATTATGTGATCGATTAATACGGTCCATGGCTTCTTCAATTATATCTTCCTGATGTTCGGAAGGTATAGTAGTGTTAATATTAGCGATCTTTCTTTCCAACTCTTGCAATTTCGTTTCCACAAGATTGGTTAAAAATTGCTTCAATTGATCGAGCTTGTCCTCTCCATTACTACAAGTATTACATAGTACTTTTAAATTTTTACTACGCATTCGTGTGATCCGACTAGCATCATCGCCCTGTAAGCCAATGCAAGAAGTATGCAAAGAATTCATACATCCCGAACATTTTATAGATTGTGTGTTATTGGTAGATTGTTTACAATTTATACACACAGGCATAATTAATTCTTCGTCCAATTTACAATTTACACCAAAATTAAAAATCAATTAAATGGCAATTATACTTTGTAGGTAGATATTCGATATTCGACAAATGATAAATTAGACCAGTTTTTTTGCTTGTGTGCTGATATAAACGGCAATATAATTATTTATTGCATATATCGGGATTCACATAGGATAACCAATAAAAATAGGTACTCACAGTTGTGTATCTTGTAATAATGAACACTTTGTGAAAATTTCACTAAAAACTGACTTGTATAACTCAAGTAAATGAATGTTCAATGTGAGCCACAAATAATACGTGTTTACTGTTTGGTTAACTATGAATTACCCCATTAACTCCATTAACTATGAATAATGTCGTGGACCTGACGTAATCATTTAGTGACGTCGATCTACGAACGAAACAATGATATCAGGCATTGCTAAAAACATGTAGTTTAATATTTAAATAAAAATCCAATTAAAATGTTCAAAATATATTTGTTTCGTTGAAATCATAAAAATAGAAGTATAGCTTCTTACGTGCGTACAAAGTACACACACTATTTCTTTTTATCTATTGAAACAGATGGAAGTCGCTATGGGCCAAATCTAATTAATAAGGTGAATGTTCCAACAATTGGAACTTTAATTCATGGATTTTAGCAATTGAAAAAATGGTCATATGACCTTTTTTACGAAGTTTTTCCTTCAGCTGGTCTAAAAGGTTACAATAATATCCAGAATTTATTGTTTTACCAGTTTGCAAGTAATTCACGAACAAAATTCCTCTTGCATCCCAAAACACTGATGCTAATATATTCTTGTCGGTTTCTGGACATTAACTAGAATATTAAAAACTAAAAATAATGTTAATACGTCATTTTTTATGAACTGAAGCGTCGTGTCCGCAATTGCTTTTCTCGTAAGGAATCGTATAAAATCTAAAAAAAAAACGTCGTTTTTCGACAAAAAAATTATAGGTACTATAATTTTTTTCATGGACTTTAACTATATCCTTTCAACTTTCTGCTTTATTTTCGTCAAATTTTAAAATCATTAAAAATGGTAAATTCTCGATAAATAATGTTAATCTGTCATTTTTTGACGAACTGGAGCCTCCCAGCAATTGCTTTTCACTTGATGAATCGTAGAAAATAAAAAAAAACGTCAGATTTTCTACACAATTTTAATAGAAGTATAACTTCTAACGTGTTACACATTCTTTTTTTCTATATTAATAAGTCCAAAAATATATACAGTAGACTCGCGATTATCCGAGTCTGGGTTATCCTAGTCCCTTGGTTAACCGAGGCAAAAGTCATAACTGGTGAGTTACAACTTTCAACTTTGGCGCAACATCGCCGCCTCAAAAAGAGGAATGAAGCTTACGCAAAAATCAATCAAAGACTGTTTAAAACAATAACTGATAAGGTAAATGTTTTTACCTTTTACAGACAGTACTGTATTAGTTTTGTCATTAAAATATCCACAGTTATGGTTATTTACCTGTTCTTCTATCAATATAACCAATCTCAGTGTTAACCGAGTTTTTCCGTATCCGAGGTAGTCACGGTCCCAGTTACCTCGGATAATCGCGAGTCTACTGTATATAAAAACTATTTAAAAAGTCAGTACAACTATAAACTCACTTTTGTCTCTGTTCTTAACTTTTAAAATACAACTTAGCAACCATAACCATAATAATAAAAATGACAACACATTCTTTAACCACAGCCGCCATATTGAACAATTTTTGACCTGTCATTGGAATGCCCAATCAGAGTTAACTTATAATGTATCTGCGCGTGGCACCAACAATTTTGATGAATTCGCGCACATTTACACTCACTCCCAAACGCGAATAAAGAAGTATAACTTCAAAAAATTAATGCGTGGAAAGCGTTTTTCATCAAATGATGAGTATATAACAGCTGTGCAAGCGTATTTTGTAGCCCTTCCAGATTCTCCCTTCAGGGATGGAATTTATAAATTGGAATCTCGTTGGAGCAAGTATAGTGATGTTAAGGGAGACTATACTGAATAATAAAGTGTATTTTAAATGATAAAATTGTGTTTTTCTTATCAAACCGCAAAATAACATAGAAACAAACAGAAAGAGCAGATAAAAGATAAAAAAGCTTATTAGCAAATGATACGAATGCTCTTTAACGACGTTCTACACCTTCGTTGCGGGGTATGCCTCTCAGAGGAAAGGTGGAGCGGGGGGGGGGAACTTATATGCAAGCGAAAGTTGGTAACAATGCATTTATAGCAAAATACTCAAATCATATGTTTTAGTATTGAATACTTTATAAAAATAAATTACACACACCGGCAAAATTAGCCGAACACGTTAAAAATGGGACATGTTTGATGTCTCGTATTTCATAAACCAGTGGTCCGATTTGAGTGATTCTTTTAGTATGATATAGCCTTATTATTTAAGAATATCGGTGTAATAATATTGTTGCGAAACACGTAAATGTCATTTTATACCGGGTGTAACAAGCATACTGTGTTTTTTTCTTAAAGTTCGGAACACCCTGTGGAATATTCCAGCATATATAAAATATTAAAATTAAAACTCGATTGTAGAATTATGCTTTCTTAACATTTTCTTTTTTGATTCATTTGCTTATGTTGGAAAATAAAAAAGTTATGTGCTTTAACAACTAGCCATGTTTTTTATCAATAAATCCTCATAGTAGGGGAGAAAAGTATGCTAAATTTGCAATTACTCGAGCGTTCTTGTGACCTGGAGTGGATTGTGAAAAGTGGGTGCTACAACCAAAAAAAAGTTAAGTTAAGTTTTCCATAAAGTGTGGGACTCTCCATTTTTCAATTTAATTTTCCATTTCCACCAATCGTTTTTTCCGATTATAGCGCTATTTATCCATAATAGGAAAAACTGTTGCGAATAAAAGTTGCTTATTTTTACGTCAAGGATCCAAATCTGCAATAAAAATTGGGGGCTCCTATTTAATATTTTAATGTAACCCCCCACCTCCGTGGTGGGTCGTGTTTGGTACCAATCGGTAGATTTTTGAAAAATATTGAATAGGTGTATTTTGCAGTTTTACGATCTGATGTTCATTTTGCAAAATATCGCAGGGTTCGTATTTATAATTTTTAATTTACCCCTTACCCCTCTCCGTGGGGTGTCACGAGCCCCCACGGAGGTGGGGTGGGGGATTTAATTTAAAATCTTAAATAGGAGCCCCCAATTTTTATTGCAGATTTGGATTCTTTACGTAAAAATAAGCAACTTTTATTCGACATATTTTTTCGAATTATGGATAGATAGCGCTATAATCGGAGAAAAATTATTGTTTCGAATGGAAAATTAAATTAAAAAATGAAAAGTCCCCCACTTTATGGAAAACTTAACTTAACCTTTTTCTGATATTAGCACATACTCTTCACAATCCAATAGGTTCCCATAACGCTCGAGTAACTGCAAATTTAGTATACTTTCCTCCCCTACTATGAGGATTTATTGATGAAAAACATGGATAGTTGTTAACGCACATAACTTTTTTATTATCGCACATAAGTAAATGAGTCGAAAAGGAAAATATTAAGCAATCCTAAGTCTACAATCGAGTATTAATTCTAATATTTTACATATGCTAGAATATTCCACAGGGTGTTCCAAACTTTAGGAAAAAAACACAATATGATTGGTACACCCGGTATAAAATGGTATTTACCTGTCTAGCAACAATATTACGGAAATTACGGAATAATTAATATTAATACGGATATAAAATTACGGAAATTACGGAATAATTAAAAATAAATGGTACAGTAAACAATCCTCATTTTTTAATATGTTATTCCTTACAAAAAAAACCTTTAATTTAAGCACAAATAATTAAAAATCGTAAATTTGGGTCAAAAGTTATTAACTTTTTAAGAATTCCCATAAGAGCCCATGTTAAAACTTAACTTTGACCCTTAATAGTAATTAAACGGCACGGTAAAACAATTTTTAAAAAATCAAGTCTTAGTTTTTTGAAGTAAACTATAACATACTAAAATTTCATGCAAATCCTCAATTCTTTGCCGAAGGTGTAGAACGCCGTTAAATACAGAAATGGTAAAGAAGAAAATAAATACTATATGAAATGACAAAAAAGTCACTGAAAAACTTACATATCATTTGAAATATTAAATGGATCCCGGTCTGGTGATTTTGGTGGTGGTGGTGGGGTATCTTCTTGTAAAACATTGATGACACCCGCTTTACCCAGTAATATCTTCGATTTCTTCACATGAGGATGTGGAATCTTTACTTTCACAGGTGTTGGCTGACCTAAGGACAAAAGCAAAAGTCATACAACTGTCTTGGTGTATATACTAGAGATGGAGAACTTAAAAAACAATAAAAAATAACCAATCAACGTATATATTATTTTTACCCAATACATTTTGGTGGCTCAGGCATGCAATTTTTGTAAGTATGACCTCTTGTTTTTAAAACCTCAATTTTTTTTTCTTTTCTCTCAATTAATTAGGTTATACTTAATTTTAGGGCTTTTAAACACTGATGATGGATTCCTTAATCCGAAAACGTTTTGTATTATTGTGACCCGTATTTAGAGTCTTTTTAAAATATACATTTTACAAAAAACCTGGTATTTTTGTGATTTATGCTATACAGCCAGCTGCAGGAAGTTTATTTTCCTCGTGGATTTTGTATACTCGTATATTATTCTTCTTTATAGTCTTTCATATAGCAACTTACCAGCAACTTGTTTAGATGGATCAATATCATCAGGAATGCCAAGGATTATGTTTTCATCATTAGGATCCAGAGTTAAAATGGATGGTTTTGGGATAGATTTCATATTTTCTGTATCCCAAATAACATCGTCTTCCCATCGACCATACACCAAATCCTCATTTTCTACTGGAAAAATTGAATACCATGTGTCATCTTGTTCTGGGTCCTGCCTAGCTTTCAACCTACAAATTTTTTTAACAGAATATCATGTTAATTTTTCTAATTTCCATATTTTGATACTCTATAATCAACTGATGAATATGTTATAGGAGCTGAAGAAGAAGTGAATGTTAAACTTGCAATAATCCAAATGTTTTAATCTAAAATAGGTCAATATGTGAAAAATACAACAAAGTAAAAAGAAATAAAGAACCATAGTAAGAAAAATGAAAAAGGCAGTAGAAATAGTACCCACATCACAATATTAGATCCAAGGATCTTAAAATGAGTTGAACTGTTATAAAATTACCAATGCAAGCTTGTTTTAATGAACAATGAAAGAAAAACAATTCATGTCACTTAAAAAAAAGAAAAAAGATTAATGGCGTTGAAAAAAAGTTTAGTTGTTGTATTTGTCTCATACCAACTCAAAATTTCTACTAAATCAAAGAAGAAAAAGAAGATTGTGTATTGATAGACAGTTGCCCCTAGCGTGAAATTTTTTTATCTTGTCATGTTTGTCCCACACCAACCAAAATTGCTAGTTAACTAAAGAAGAAGAAGAAGAAGAAGCAAATTGTACAATGTACTAACTCCAAATAGTAAGTGAATAAGGGATTTTTCCCTTATTCCGCGACGATGAGCTGGCCAAATAGTCAAGTAGATGGAGGCCAATAAACTAAAGAAGAAGAAGAAGAAAAAAGAAAAACTATGTTACTCACATTTGTTGTTTCGCTTTCATGCCAGGTAGTGGAGGATTCGGCACAGGTGGCATCCTGATTGTAGCTCCAACTTTACCAGGCTGACTAAAAGCTTGGGCAGTTCTGTTACCGCTACTAGGTACCCATCCAGCTGCATTGGTCTTTGAACTGAGCTTCTGCTGAACCTACAACAAATAATATGAAATAAAAGCTCCAAACAGTACTTGGTTTTTTATTGCAAAGACTCACCTTATGTTTGATATCGTTTCCATCCCATACAACATCATCTTCCCAATGTAGTTGAGTAACCATTAGAAAAGCATCATCTGGAAAAGACTCATCTTGGTTTTCTTTGTTTTCCTCTTTGATCTAAAATCAATATAGCCATATAAAGCAGACCAATGGTATATAATTATGAAGAAAATGTAAGCTATAGATGTGTTAATGTATAATGTTAATATTCCGGTGGTGGGGTTGACGGAATTAATAAAAAATAAGTGTAACAACGAACAGTAATATATTTATTTATTTTGGGTAAACAAGCGGTGTTTTGCTTATATCTCGAAAGAGGGTTGTTTGTTAGCGCGAGCGAGGGTGTGTCTGCATCGTTCGCATACTGTGTAGAGACTGACTTTCGGACCACCAACTATTATGTCAACTGGTTTTGCGATTTTGCGATAATGGCCAGAAAGGGCCATAAATTACTGCATATGCCTTTTAAAAGATGAGAACCTTTTTGTATTTTAAGAAATTGACATAAAGAGTAAAAAAACATTAATTTTATACAATCTGTTTAGGGATACATTTTGGTTTCTCGAAATCAACGGCCCTTGTTGGCATATGGTTTGTATATTACATGTGAGTTTTAAATGACTAATGTTGTTTCGTTTTGAGAAAAATTATTAAAAATTAAGAAAATAAAATTAGCAAAAACAGTAATTAAAGCGTATCGCTGTATTAAAATGATGAACAAATTAGAATGTGATCATATTATCATAAAATGCTCAAAATATCATGGGTTCAACGTATTTCAAACATAGAAGTCTTAAACAAAATAAGTCAAGGCGAAGGTGACTTGACGAAGATGGTAAAAAAGAGAAAACTTGAATAACTGGGGCATATACTGCAAGGTAGCAGATAATAGATACTGAAATTAATACAGAAAGATCGAGAGAAAAGGGGGGAATTGGTAGGAAGAAATATTTATGGATCCGAAACCTCCGTTAATGGACTAGCTTATCAGCAGATGAATTGTTAGATTCGGACGATCCAGAACAGTATCAGCAAATTGTCATGAAGCTACCAATGCCTAAAATTTGGGCACAGTACTCAAAGAAGAAGAATGTAGATAAACACTTACCTCTGGTTCATTAATTTTAAATCCATAATTAAATCCGTCACCAGTTTCTGGTACTTCAAGCATATCATACCAAACTTGAGCAGGTCCAAACCTCCAATCAGCAGCTTTTGGACCTGAATCATCTTTCTTTTCTGCATCTTGTCTGTTTTCTTCGTTCGGTGCTTCTGCTGGTTTTAAAAACTTTTCCTACAAAATTTATTTATCAAATATAAGTATTTATTTTATTTAGCTTAAATGCCTCGACAACTAAGGCCATTGGCATGGAACAGTTGATTTCGCAATCAGATTATAGTGTAATGTGTAATGTGCGTGTTGACTAAATGTCTCGTTACTTAGTAAAGTCACAAAAAATAAAAGTATTACTAATGTTGGAAATGGAAAATCAGCTTAAGAAATAAATAATAAAGTGAATAACAAAAACTAAATACAGTGGACTCTCTCTATAACGAACACGGATATTACGAGGTTTCGCTTATAACGAGGTACATTAGGTGTCCCATAAAATTCCTATTGAACTATAACCCTCTATAACGAGGAATATTTGGGTATAACGAGCACAAATGAAACCGAAAAATATGTTTTTTACCTATTTTTAGGGCAGTAGTGGTTATAAATAAACACCCCAACTGCCTGTAAACACCCCTTCAAATAGAAATTCCCAACATCTGTGTTATTATCGAGGCAAGTGCTGTAATATGCTTCTCCACCTGCAATAAACTTCTTCCTGTATATCGACTGATATTGAATATTGTAGAAAATTTACAATTTACGATGGCGAGGTCTCATTGTTCACCATCGACACCTAATAAACTACGTAAGAGGCTTCAAAACATTTCAATATTATTGTTGTCTGATATAATGAGGTAATTAGGCCGCCATTTCAGTTCTCGTTATAGAGGGAGTGTACTGTAGTAAAATCTCGGGGTATTTGGAGAATTCATGAACAAAAGGAAGATTCTGGATGTGTTGCGGTAGTATATGTAACAGATAATTTGAACGAGTTTAGTTGTTAACTACTTAAGATTAAATTTTCACTTACTTAAATCACATTTAGAAAAACGGAAATTACTCTGGTATGGACTTATGCGAAGGATCAACCTACTGCTGGAAACTTGGAAGTGGAAATCAAATAGCAGAAATAAAAGAGGATGTCCTAGATTACAGTGGAACAAACAGAAAAACAGCAATGGAAAAAAAGAGACCTCACAGAGGTGGCAAACAGAAGATGCTGTACAAAGTAAGTAAAGTAATTGTAGGACTAGAATAATAATATTGTCCCAAAAAATACTCAAAGGGTTGGATCATATTATAGGAGTAGGAAAAAACAAAAATGTGTAAAATACTTGAATGGAAACCAGACGACTGAGAGAATAGAAATTGTATTCTGAATATTAAATGGGTAAAGTAACTTTAAGTAACTAAAAAGTTTTTAGTAAGTTTAAAGTAACTTTAAGTAATGGGTAAAGTACTTACTAAAGTAAAGTAACGCAACTTTAATAAACATTATTCAAAAGTGCAGTATACAAAATTAGGAAAAAACATCACAACAAAAATTTAATTAGAGACCTAAAGGATATAAAATGCTACAACAAACTAATTGTCACATGTAAATACCTTAAACTGTTAATATAAATCATAAACTATAAGTACCTCATCATCAGGCATAATCATCTCAGGTTTTGGATCAGCATAGTCAAAGAACCAACCACGATTTTTCGGTTTATCATCATCAGAATTTGAGTCTGAGTCATGGGGATTGATGCTTTCCTTATGTTTGCGCTTCTTCCTCTTTTTCCTTACATTCTTCCAAATATTTGGCAAACTACTGGGCTTTCCTGGACCAAACAATCTTGAAAACCTCAATACCTAAAAAAGATCATCGCTAAATATACTTTATCAATATTTTGTTAACAAAATACAACATAAGAAGACCTAGGGTGAAGAACAAGGGGTGGCTTATGTCCAGCATTATTCATAATGTATTTATGTGCAGTAGATTTCCCTAATTGCATTTTTACATAAGTTTCTATCTTGGATCATGAATGAGTTTAATGCCTCAACGTTGAACATGCCCGAACCATCTTAACCTATGCCCTCTAATTTTGGCATCAGTTGGGGCTGGGACCACTCCTAAACTTCCCCTAATATGCTCATTCTCAATTTTATCCTTTTTTTGGCAATTTACTCATCTGTCTAAGCATTCTCATTCCGTCCACATGCATTTGTTGTTTCTCTTTCCTCTTAACTGCCCAACATTATTATGAATAGATACTGATAACAGTGATAGAGAAAAACCATATTTGGTTTTATTAAATAGGTATATAATAATGAAGGTCTGTATACTGTTATATCCTTACCTTTCCATGTCTGAAATCTGGAAACAAGTCCGTCACATCGACATCTGCATATTTTGAAGGCAACATTGCAGCCAAAGGAGTCTCCAACTTTTTCTTCTCTGCTTCACTAATTGAGGTACCCTCCAATTCCTTGACTTCTTTAGAGATAGGAAAACGTGGTGGAGGCATAAGCTTCTCATCCTTTTGATGATAATCTTCATCATCAGCATCATATAGTTCAGTTTTAATTGTAGGCTAAAAATAAAACTCATCAAAAACTTGAACAAAATGAACACTTAATGGAAAGGTGTGCTCCTTTGACAAGGTGAATTCACACATCCGCTTCAAAAGTGTATTAACTCAAAAAATTTAATTTTTGTGTTTATATCACCAAAAGTGTTTTGTGTTTATATCACCTAAGAATTGAAAACCATAAGTCTGATCCTTTTAAAATAGGTAGAGGAGTCCGACAAGGATGTATTCTATCTTCAAGTCTTTTTAATTTCTATGGGGAATATATAATGAGAAAAGCACTCGACAAATGGAATGGCGGTATTTCTATCGCAGGAAAGAATATCTCAAATCTCAGATATGCAGATGATATAACATTAATAACTGCATCCGAAGAAGAAATGTCCAGCCTGCTGCAGCTAGTGGAAGCCAAAAGCAATAGATGTGGTCTCAAGATCAGTAAACAAAAAACAAAAATTATAATAGTAGATTATTCAAATTCACTTCAGACAATTTATTTATTTATTTATTTATTTATTTATTAACGGGCCTTGCCCACTTTTAGTACAATAATTTACAGTTTAAAAACCTCAATAGAATTAGTCAAATAATAAAATCTTAATATAAAAACAATCTAAAAACAGTCAAAGTGCTTAGAAAAATAAAGTTAAAGTTAAAATAATAAAACAATACAACATTGATATAATATAAAACTGACAGGTACAAATACAATACATCACAATATATCACATTGAAAAATTTATATCACAATTTGCCTTAACAGGCTCACAAATTTACTATAGCTTTCATTAAAAAAATCTAAACTATCAGCATAACAGTTAGCCATTCGTGACACTCTAGGAATATAAGAATTAAGGCCAACATTGGTTCTCCTAAATGGCTGATGAAATACGTTAACTGATCTGGTGTTTCTTAATGGAACTGAAAACAACATTGTGGACATCAATGAAGGACAGTCAATCATGCTATTAATGAGTTTAAAAAATATTTTGAGGACAACAGGAGCCTTAGACCAGTTTGAAATGGTTAACGAGTTCAATTATCTAGGATCCTACATCAGTAATACAGGATCTTGTGAAACAAAAATACGTAGGAGAATAGGCATGGCCAAAAACGCTATGAGTTGATTATCGAAAATCTGGAAAGATCGCTCCTTGTCGAAGAACACCAAAATAAGATTAGTATGTGCCTAAATTTTTCCCATATTTAATTACGGATCCGAAACATGGACAATGAAATCGGACGACAGAAAAAGGATTGACGCCTTTGAAATGTGGTGCTGGAGAAGAATGCTTCGGATCTCATGGACAGAACACAGAACAAATCACTCAATCCTCCAAGAGCTTAATATTCAGACTCGACTTTCCTCTATTTGCCTCTCCACTGACTTAAAATTTTTCGGCCATATTGCAAGAAGAAGTGATGATAATCTTGAGAGACTTATAATTTCGGGAAACGTTGAAGGGCGCAGAAGTAGAGGTCGCTCACCTACTCGATGGACGGATCAAGTACAGAAAGCCAGTGGAAACACATTCTCTGAATCCATGAGGGAAGCTCAGGACAGAAGCCGATAGAAAGAGATAGTTGCTCGTATTATAGGGAATCATGACACTCAGCAATGAGGAAACGACTGAGGAGGAGGAGGAGTATCACCAAAAAATGCATTATCCATCATCTTTTTCCTAAAAAAACTGTAATATTGCAACCTTAAAAATATTTCAGTAGATGGTGCGAACTGATATGTCACAGTTAAAAATAAAAGCTCATTGTCTGGTAAAAACAGTATCATTCAAAATTGTAACAAGATAATGCTCTAGTTTCTGGTGAAAAACATATCATAAAAAGTATTAATTTAAAAAGCGACCATTAACACCAATGTGTTTTACTGTTTCTTTCAGGAAAAAGTGTCATAAATCAAATTTTTGGAGGAAAACTGTATTATCTCGAATTAAAATTTCGTTTTTTAGTTGATATTTTATTTTAACAAATATTTTTCCTATCTTACTCTAGACCAGTTGTAACAGATAAAGTATTGATACAAAATTCATACAATTGAAGTGTTTATTTGCAAAACAACACTTGTCCAAAAATTAAAATTTTGGCAAATCAAGAAAAACTGCCCAGCTTCAATTTATTTAAAATCTTACTTTTATTAAGACATTCATTGGAAGGATTGTGGATATTAAAATAATTGTACAAGCTGGTTTCATGTTTTTATTGACATTTTAAGCAAAAATAGGTACAAACTTAGCAAAAGATATTCGAAAATATAGAAATTTCCTATGTAGTTTTCTCCAGACATCTGAGATTTTTACACAACTGAATGTGTGAGATGGATAAAGAAACTACTATTCTATGAGAACAATACAAAGTCGATTTCGAAAAATGGACATGTTGATGGCAGAAAAGCAGGACCTCGTAAATAGAAGATTATGATTTTACAGGAGACCAAAAAAAACTCATCATTTTTCATTTAGGGCGTATCTTATTATGTTTAGTAGTACCGTTTTTCTGTAATTTAAAGCCTTCCGGATATTTCCCCAGCTTTAAATGCTGGTTAATAGATGCCTCTGCACATATTTTAAAGCGAAAACCAAAACAACTCATTTTAGGCAAATTTGTCAGTTACGAGGTCCTGCCTTTCTGCCATTGATGTGTCGTTTTTCAAATAAACGCTTCAACTAAATGTATACTAAAATAAAAAATATATTACGAAATAATCGAAGCAAATATTTTGTTTTCCTTCTCCTGTAAAATTTTAATATTTTGATTTGTTATGGATTAGAACAGTAGGCTCTGAAATTCGCTAGAAAATTTAAACTGAATATAACAAAATTCAGTTTGCAACATTGTGTGAATACCAAGTTCTCTGGTATCAACAAAAGGGTAATTTAGTCCAGACAAATTAATATATTTTTTACAAACAAAAATGAGATAATTTAACCAAATAGCGTTTCAAAAATGATGTGCAGAATAATTTTGAATTTGGTTCCGCTAGTGAAATTGCTTTTTTGTCCTTAAAAGTGGAAAAAAGCTAAAGCTCTCTTGCTTAATATTTTATCCTCTAATAATTTAACTGTACTAATATGCAAGTTGACTACTAATGACTAATGGACATGATTAATGGGATGTTAAAATATCAGCAAGCTCTTATCTTTAAAGGCAGCATATGGAATTTGATATTGTGGCCATTAATATGACCACTTTTGACACATTCTAATAAAGTTCTGTTTCTACAAATTATCTTTCAAATTTCTTATACTTACTTCTTCATCCTCTGCCAATTCATTTATATCAAAGAAGTCTTCAGCAGTAGGAGACTTTTCATCAATGTTGAATTCATCAAAACCTAGGCTACCTTGGGAAGATGTGAAACTATTTTTGGAGGAATACCCACTATCTTGGGAAAACCTATTTATGGATGAATAGCTATCTTGAGAATTGTTACAATCTGTGGCTTCAGTTTTTATTGAAAGATCGTTAGATTGGGAATCAGTCTCTATCTCATCTTTGATTATATCTTTTACAAATGAACCAAAACCTAACCTAGAATTAAATAATTGTTTATCATATTATGCATTTACCAAGTTTATTACAAGTTCCACTTGTTAACTATTTATGACATAATTCAAATTTGCTTACTTTCCCAGGGAAGCAAGGTGTTTTTGCTCAGAGGAATCAAAAACATCACTTTCTAGATTTCCTGATTCATCAATGTTACCAAAAAGGAATCCTGTTAGGATACCCTCGTCATCACTATCGCCCATGTCTCTATTAGTATTATTTACTGTTCTCTTTTAAAACAGTATTATAAAAAGCATTGTTTATTTTTCTCTTATTATTGTGAAGAATTGAATAAATCAGGATTATTTATCTCTTTATCTGTCATAAATAAATTAAGATTTTACTCATTGACAATTGACGCCTAAACAGTGTTGCCACGGTTGCCAGGCTTCTTTATCTGAAATTCGAGGAAAATTGTGTCTTCAATTTTAGTTCAATCTTCGACATCTTCTAAAGCAGTTACAGCAGCACCTTATTGGAGGAGGGTCTAGAGTCTAGATATTTCTTACTATTCTATTTTGCGCCCCTCTATCAATATATTGGTTCAAAGCCACCGTCTATGTCACTACTTACATCATGAGAGTTAGAGGTGGCTTTGATTTATTTATATTTTTTCGTTTTTCTGCATGTTAACCCAAAGCGTACCATGAGTGCATGGTCCGCTTTGGGCTTTATCGTCGATTCCTGAAGATATCTTATACCGACCACATTAGGTATTAATCAGGGTGTTTTGCTGAGAATGCAAAAAGAAAAAGAGTTGTTAATCACAATGAAAACAGCCAAAATCGCATACCTCGGTCACATCATGAGGAACAGTGAAAGATATATGAACTGCTGCAACTAATCTTGCAAGGAAAAGTAGAAGGAAAGCGAAGGATTTCCTGGCTAAAAATCTACGTACGTGGTTCAACACAACAACCACAAATCTTTTTAGAGCAGCAGTGTGTAAAGTACAGATTGCTATGATGGTCGCCAACATCCGAAACGGATAGGTACTACAAGAAGAAGAAGAACCCAAAGCCATCTTCACTTTACAGATTCACCTAATTAACCGGATCTATTTTGCACTGTCTTCTAATGTGTTAATTTTCCTTCTAATTAATGCCTTTTAATGTGTTAACTTTAATCCTTTTACTTTCGTTCTAAAGAAGAAGCCACGGTTAGCATGCAGTGCAGGTACCTAGCATAGGGCAATGTATTTTTTACCGGAGAATGGCCGATCACGTTGCCGGTTTGCCCCTAGCGGTGCATTAGGGCCGGATTTAAGAATCATAGCACTGGAATATATGTACGTGTACACAACAATTGCCTACGGTTGAATACACGCACCCACCAATTGTGCCGAGATGAGCGGCATCCATGTGCGCCGTAAGAGTAACACTGCATTCTAACTCTGGCTTTTACTATAGTCCGTTACTACCCTCTAATGTGTTTCCATTATTCGTCTTGTTCTACTACTTATGTGTCAGATCTTGTTTCTGCAATGGCGCAATGTACGTTACGTGTTTATATTAAGATGTGTTACTATTTCTTTATATTGTATAGCTTAAGAAGCTCGCTAATTTATTAGCTTTTGTAAATTGGCGTCTTCTCAATTTTCCATGTTTCTTAAACTGGATGATCCTATATCCAGATGTATCTTCTATACTTTTGTCTTTATTCTTCACTACCAAGACATTAGCATACTTATTTTTACTTCCGTATTCTTATTCTTTTATTCTGTTGCTTTGAGCACTTCGATTATTAGGTATATTATCATAATTTCTTGATTTTAAATAGTAATGAGTCTAGTGCAGCGGTGCTCAATCTGTGATACATATTATTTGCGGTGGTACGCAAAACACTGCCAAATTTAGCACCACTATCAGATTACCTCAGTTAGGTGGTACCAAAAAATATATAAAAAGTATTTTGTGGACTCAAAAAGGTTGAGAACCACTGGTCTAGTGAATAACCTTGTCTGATATCACTGTATGTTAAGAGCAAACAAGGCCTCTTTTGTACTCAGTGCGTTTCTGAAACCAAACTGAGTGTTCCTAATATCTTGCTCCAGTTTCCTGGATGTAAAATTTTCAAGAATATCTTTCGAGTGTGGCCTAGATGGTTCAGTGGTTACAGCATTTTTCGATAAAATTACTAATCTGAACTTAAGCCATTCTTTTGGAATGATGCTGTATCATATCGTCGCTATAAGGCTTTTCATTCACAGTCATTTGTTTCGAGCTTCCGTCATGTGTCACATAATATTAATATATCTACGTCATACGTTATTGGTATATACAATAATACAAATCCAAGACGTATGGCGTAGATATATTAATATTATGTGACACATGACAGAAGCTCGAAACAAATGACAATCGATGAAAAGCCCTATAACTTGATAACTCCAAAATTGAAGTTTTTGAGATAACTAGTTCACAAGATGTTCACTGATAACTCGCTCCAAACGAGTTAAGTATTTATTTATGATTGACGAAAGTTGATAAAACTCAAGAGCCCCTAATATTCAGTGCTAAAACTTGACAAGATAAGTTATCAAGTTATTGTTTAATCGAAATAATCGTGAATACGGCATACACTGAATGCTACAACTAGCTAACTCTAGTTATCTAGTTGTAGCACGTGTTTTTCTGAAACCATTGAAAATAATGCTTAAAATATTAGTTTTGTTAAAAAATGAGACATGCGACATTACCAAATGTTAACATTATGGTAGTGCTAAAAGTTGATAACTTTAATTTTTCATGTTATTTTCCATATTGGAAAACAAATTTTCACCGTATTCCTAAATCGATCAGTAGCCAAAAAGTTAAGGATAAGTATTGTAGAACTGCAGAGTGAATTCCGTATTTACCAACATCATGGTAGCAGCACAAATACCTTTAAACCCGTTTATCTCAGAACTACTAATTTCGAGTTATCAAGTTATAGTATTAAGGCGACGATATATGGTGTTGTAAAAGTCTTTTAGTACATTTGATTTTCTGCGATTAATTTAATGATTTTTGCAATTAATTTAATAACTTCTACTGGTATCGCGTCAGGACCTGTATCTGTATTATCTTTTGCCAATTTTACTTCATGCATGACTTCTTCTTTTGTTATACAGGGCCCAGTTTCTCTAGGGTTGCATAGTTGTTTGCCTCTCATCTTTACATAATTCCTGTATGTATTTTTTCCATCTTTCTATTTTCTTGTTGTCAAAAATAATTTTACTCTTTTCATCTAATAGGAAACTACTGTGGCATGTTTTTTGGATGCCGGTCAGTTCTTTTACCTCTCTATGTATATGGAAATCATTGAAAAACAAGGCTTGACTTATCTTCTCTTGAGTATTAAGATATAAAGACTGGTTATTATAATAAAACTACAATTAGGAAGAAAATATCTATATTATTATACTTACAAAACATAGTTATTCTTACATGTAATAAAATTTTTCATATAAAAATTAAAATGCAGAAACCGTTTCTGCATAGTTAAATCAACGCTCTCTTTTGGTGATCCTGTAATTGCCTTTCTTTGTTATTTATTATGTACCTACAATATATGAGGTAGACATACATAAATATATCAATTAATAAAACAAACGATGCCCAAACTAAGAAGTTTGCCGATATCCTAGAGTTCTTAAAGCTACTATAACAACTTATCAAACAATTATGAACTGAACACGATCTAAACAAGTAAAAAATTTAGTTATTCTTAGGTGGCGGCCTAAAAACACCCACCACGACAGCATGGTCTCTTTCGTAAGGCTCTAACGTGAGCTGTTCTTGAGGTTTCAGTTTATCTGCTTGTAATTTTTTAACTTCTGACGCAAACACAGCCTCAGGCTGTGCAGTGGAATCTATACAAGATGCTTTAATAGAAATAACAAAATGTCCATTATTTTTAAGGAAATACTGAGCATTCAGAGCCACGATTCTAGCTTGATCTGGCTGAGCTACATCAGCGAATATAGTATCTACCATTCCTACCAGCATTCTGTATTTGTGGGGGTGTCTAGCATCTTCAATTATTGGGATTATATTTGTACGTTTCTTGGCGACATTTATTAAATCTCTGCCTGATCGGTGTGAGAATTCTACTGCATATACGAGACCTTCAGGACCAACAACATCTGAAACGTGTGATACTGTTGTTCCAGATGCAGCTCCTAGGTAGAGGACTTTACTGCCTGGTGGCATGTGGATTTGGTCTACACCTCCTAATATGGCAGCTGCTAGTTTGCTTCTGAATGGATTCCAAACTCTGTATTCTGTTTTTTCACCTTCATTCTGAAAGAAAAAAAGCAATTAGTTGAATTTATAAATTATAAATTGTATGAAGATTAAAGAATAGAATAAAAGAACTAATAATGTATTTGTCAACTTTTTAAAACATAATTTTAGACTGCTTGAAAATTGTTTGGCTTTCTGAAGAATATGAGAAGGGAAATCACTATACATCCTTAAAATGTCTTAGTAAATATATGCCAAAAATACCTTGACTTCAAACACAAGCTACTAATCAAGTTTAAGCAAAACATTATTTAATTCATATTTCATTCAACTTTTTTCAAAAACTCAAATAGTTGGATTTCATTAGAGCAGTGACGGGCAAAATACAGCCCACGAAAGTATTTAATCCGGCCCGCTGAGGGTCCATCGACACGGACAGTATACATGTAGCTTTAATAAAAAAGTATTTTTTCTATAATTTTATCCCTCCTATAGACTTTCTTGAACGTTGTGGCCCCTCATTAAAAAGTTTGTCCACCACTGCATTAGATGTTCAATCATAATTTTCTCCCTTATGTCTTTGAGAGTACTGAAAGACGAAATTAAAGACCACAAAATATGTAGAAACTACTTATTTTCTAGGGAAATCTGCGTAAAACTGAAGTTTGTTAAAAAATAAACAAACCTAGTTAAACTCTAATTTTCCTTTCCTTTTTGCTTATCTCATATATAACATATTCAGTACACAAAAATGCAGGGACAAAATTGTGGTTGAACTTTGTATTGAAATCTAACAGTCTTTTAACATCTTTATGATCATAAAAGGAAACAATACTAGAATCATTTAAAATATACATCAATGTCTTTTGTGATGTTTCAATTGAAAAACTTGCATTGATGTTGTATATATCGATACCTCAGTTACATAGAGAAATTCAACATTTAGAGTTTTGAGAAAATCACAATCAAAGATGCATACTTGTTGAATATGCAATGTTACTAATTGAATAAGTTGTTTCAGAAATCTCGTAAGTCCAAAAAAGCAAAGTTGTGGAAAAGGACCAAAAATATCTCAGGTTGCCAGGTTTCTCTTAATAGAAAAATTTTCTCCACTCTGTAGGTTCATTTAGAATGTTAAATCGGGTTGGGTTTTTCTTGAAACATGTGACTGTATCTAAGGGTAGTAAAAATGCAAAAAAAATGAAAATCGATTTTTTTTCAGATGTAGGGGTTTTGAAATGACTGATTCAATTAATGTCTTAGTTGTTTCCTTATGAAATTGACACACTTATAGTTGTTGACTTTAGTACAGTGTAGTATTATACAGAAACGTTTTGTAACCAATCAAATAACACAATGGAGAGAGAAAATAAAATGTAGTGTTTTATTTGGAAATGAGCCACAATTTTAGTTTGAAATTAAGTTTATTTGACGTTTTGATCTTGGAACTTGTTATGAAAATACAAAACATTGCATAAGATGTCACAACAAAATAGCTTCAGAAAATAAAAGATTTTTGGCTTTTTTTCTATATAATATCAATAAAAGATGACTTATTGAACAGTTTCTTATAATTAACTCCTAATACGAAATTTTTGGAGTTGTTTCTTTATGGAACTGAGGTATCAATATATTCAGTGTAACTGATGTATTGGATTGATTTGATATATCGAATGGTAAATATCAATGTTTTCAATACATCAATATTTATCAAGAACCTTTACGACACTTACCTCAACAGATATCCTCTTCTCTCCATAAACTTCAGACCCAGGAACAAGATTAAGTGTGACTAGAGCATCTTCTTTCCCTCTCGCAATGAAAACTCCTTCGTGCCTGTGTGGTTCAATAACTACGGTCTTTCCTCCCTTGAATCCGCCTCCTCCACCACCTCTACCTCTTCCACCTCCACGGCCTCCGCCCCCACGGCCACCAAATCCTCCTCTGCCGCCACCTCCGCGGTCGCCACCTCCACGACCACCAAAGCCTCCTCGTCCTCCTCCTCCACGGCCCCCACCGAAGCCACCACGGCCGCCGCCACCTCCTCGTCCACCGCCGCCAAAACCACCACGTCCACCGCCGCCTCCTCGGCCGCCCCCAAATCCTCCTCCTCCTCCTCGGCCACCGCCGAAGCCACCTCGGCCTCCTCTACCACCTCCTGGAGAAAAATCTAAAAGAAAACAAGTTGTTATTTACGTTTTACAAGAAAAACAATAAAACTTAAAATGTACGTAGAAGTACAAACTTTGTATAATGGTATAAAAATTTATTAAAAATTAAGTCATCCAAATGGAGTAAAACAGAACGTTTTCGATCTAATTCAGACCATCCTCAGTGCCTTCCGTGTAGTAAATGAAACTGCACACTAGTTGTAATAATTGTGACATCAAAATACAGTCAAACCCGCTTATTAGAATACCGGTTATAAAAATATCCCGGTTTTACTAGCCACTAATGATCAGTTATTATCGTATTCCAGTTATAGGAATACTTTTGCTTGGTACGAAAGCTATTCCAATAAGCGGGTTCGACTGTATATGGTTTTTTATAAAACCAATAAAATTACAATAGAAAGTGGCATGAAAATTGGTTGGACACGGATCTTCAAAACAATAGGGTCACCAAAAAGGAAGCGAATGTAGCAGTAGCGAAAACTAAAGCAGAAGAGTATACAAATCTATAATATGAACTTAATACCAAGGAAAATAAAACAAATATATATAAAATAGCCAAACCAAGAGCAAAGAAAGCAAAATATTTTAATCAAATTAAATGTATCTGAGATGAAATTATTGAAATACTAATTCACGACAAGGATGTCAAAAAGAGATGGAAACAGTACTTTGACCGTTTAATAAATGACGAATTTGATAGAAAACATGTTGAGTTAGTGAGACAGTACAGTAATGGTCACCAGAATAACAAATGAGGAAGTTGTTCAAGTACAACAGTTCAAAAAATAAATAAAGGAAAAGCAGTTGGACCAGATGACAGGAGCAAGTTGGCTAACAGGTTTATTCAATAGAAATAATAGAAGTTACACAAATTCCAGACGAATGAAGAAGCAGTATATTAGTACCTGTTTACAAAAACAAAGAAGTATACAATACACGAACTGCAAGGTCATACAACTACTTAGTCACACTATGAAAATATGTGAAAGAGGAATTGATAGAATTGTGAAGAAACCAAAATATCCGATAACCAATTTGGCTTTCTACAGGCAGATCAACCACAGACGCAATTTTCATTATAAGGCAGTTGATAGAAAAATCCAGGAATAAAGAAACAAACATTCATATCGATGGCTTAGTGTGAAAACCTTGTATCTCATTAAATTACAATTTTACAGGAGAGGCAAAAAACTGATTTTCTGCATAATATAACCTAAAAACAAAAATTACGTTACATATTTTTAATTCGAGCACATTGTGACAAATATCTGTTGGCACAGAGCTAAAAGTGTTAAATGTTGCTATTAAATTGAAAATACAAATATTAACTATGAAAAATACGTAAATATCCTTGCAGTATATAGAGCCTTTGCTCAAGTAACTATGATAACCTCGTATATCTTGATATACGTGTTTTTCATCTCAAATGAGGTTGTGTTTATTATTATTTACGAGGTTTTCATTTTTCATAGCTCATTGCAAACCTCCAAATACTAGGTCGATCCAATACAAATCTTTTGATTTAAGGTTCATAAAATGTTCCTATATGCCCGACTACCTTTTGTTGTTCACAAAAATCATTTCTGCAAGTCGAATCTCTCAAACAAACACTCCAAATTAAGTACCAAATTCTTGGTTATAAATATACGTGGTATTCACACTAAATCAAGAGAGCAGTTGATATATGTGGTTTCTTTTTTCGGCTGTAGAAAATAGTCTAGTGTATTTGGAATTTTTCGAAAAGTTGTAAATCGTGAAATACAAGGTTTTCCAACTAAAACCACTAAAATGTCATTTTCGAAAAAAAATTAGATACGAGGTTTTCACACTAAGCCATTGATATGGTATTCATTGAACTTGAGAAAGCATATGATATGAGTTCCTCTAGAGATTCTGTGGTGGGTTACTACATAAGAAAGAAGTACCTCGTGAATATGTTAAAAAGAAAGAGGAACAACGAATGCATATGACAGAAATGAGGGACAACTTACAGTTTAGGGCAACCAAACATTGACTGTTGCCCTATTATAAAATATTTCTTACTGTAACATCTATAATTCAAAATCAGATAAGAACACAATATATAATTTAAAAATCAAAAACAAATTAATGTTAGATATAAATCAGAAAATAAATAGAAACATCGATAATATCATTTAGACACTATATTAAAAGCATTAAAATTATATAAAAATCAACAATTAATAGAAAATTTCTAAAATGTAAATAATAAAATATCTAAAATAGTAAATAGTAATAAAAAGAAACTAATGTAGTTAAATGAATAAACTAACCTATGAACTAAGACTAAGAATACACAAAATTAAACTGAAATTTAACTAAACTAAATTATAAAAAATAATATTTTAAACGTCTATATTAGAAAAATAAACGTCTATATTAGAAAAATATATGGCAACACTGTACGCTCGTTGCCCTAAAGCCCTAAACTGTAAGTTGCCCAAAATGAGAATGAGTAATAAAAAGGATAAAATTAGGAATGAGTATATTAGATGAGGTCTCTGGTGGCACCAATTAATGCCAAAATGAGGCGACATAGGTTAATAAACTGGTGATGTTGAACATTAAGACGTTAATCACCCTATATGAAGAGTTGCTGAACTGCGGGTTCCTGGAAGAAGCAGAAGAGGAAGAGCAAATACCTGGGGCCCCTGGGAAAGACGCTTAGGAAGGACATGTCGGTAAAGGGTATTGATGCTGATATGACTCAAAATAGAAACTTATGGAGAAATGCAATT
The DNA here is from genome assembly GCF_917563875.1 of Diabrotica virgifera virgifera. Classification (NCBI taxonomy): domain Eukaryota; kingdom Metazoa; phylum Arthropoda; class Insecta; order Coleoptera; family Chrysomelidae; genus Diabrotica; species Diabrotica virgifera. The sequence goes on along the minus strand of NC_065451.1, from coordinate 221,590,419 downwards.
AGGGAAGCCGACCCCGCATAGAGATAATGGCAAAGAGAATGATGATTTTTACGTTTTACAAGAAATTACTGAGTTACCATTGACATGTTTGTTTAATAATTATAAAATTTTGAAAATGACTTACCTGGTTTACCCATAATTGAACTAAATAACTATATAATAAACAAATTCAACAATATATTCCACCACGTGCTGATTTCAGGCCAAGAGCTTTAGAAAACATAACCTCAATAAAAACACGATTCGTGGATTCTTCTTTTTCAACAAAAGAACATTAGTGACAACTGGTGACAACTCAAATCTTTGTTAGTGGCTGTAAATTGAAGTTATCCATCACAATCACAAATAATGAATTTATTTATTTACTCTCTCGTTTGGCATTGGTCGCGTCTTTTTAAAATTATTAGAGTAATACAAAGCGTCCGAATTCCTATTATTTTCTTGCACATATCATTCTGATTTTATTTCCCACTTGATGAGTATGAAAACAAATTTCCATGATGTTAACGTTCTGTGGCCATTTTTTCAAATTTTTTTTAAAGAAACAGAAGAATGAATTTAACCATTCGCAAAAATGGCGACGATTCATATACACAGCGGGAAAAACAATTTAGATTGTAAAAATCGAACAAGTAATATTCAAAGTGTACCTTTTAAAGTCCATGCCGACTGTGACGCTAAAGTTAACAATTTTTTTAATAATTATATCAAAGCTGATGAAAACGAACGTAAGATATTTGCTATTTATCTATATCTAATCTTCTTGGGCTTTTCCCATTTCGAGTTCGCTGTTTTCGTCCTCCACAGCACTATTCTCCCAGTCGCCTTCTCTGAGGTCTCTATCTATCATAGCATTTCCTATGTAAGTTTTCCATCTCATAGCAGGTCTTACTCTCCGTTTTGTTCCTGGAGGGTCCCAATCCAATATTCTTTTCGACCACCTGTGTACCACTGCAGGACTCTGTTTTCCAAGTTTTTTGTAATTGAGCATTCTATTTCCATTCTGTTCAAAATGTCGTCCCTTCTTATCCTCTCTGGTGATTTCTAGATATCTTCTCATAGAGTCCAATGTAACTGTTCCTATTTGATTTTGTATTGCTGTTCTCATTGACTATACTTCCGCTCCAAATAGGGTAATATTCAGCACTATGCTCTGGAAAATATTTTTTTTTTGTTTAGAGTGTTGTTCCATATCACTCCGTAGAGTGCTTTTGTGACTTGTTTTCATTTCTATATCTTTCATACAAGTATCATCTCAGCTTATCATTGACCCTAAAAACTTAAAAGTCTTAATAGTCATCTAAGACCACATATTTAATCTCTAATCAATTTTAGAATTAACCTCTTCGTTTAGAGGATATCCTCTAAAAGGAAAACACGTAAACTTACCTGATGGATACTTTGGACTTGTTTTACATGAAAGTATTCGGCCCGAGACTGAGAAATGCGATAGAAAATTATATGTTACTAATATGTTTTCACAGCTGACACATTGGAATTGGGATAAACAGCCAAGCAAGAACGATACCATAGTCCAAGCTCTAGATTGGATTGACATAGCGGAAGCAGTAAGATTTTTTTTACTTCTTTAAGCCAAATTATTTGTTTAAAATGGTATCACAAGTAAGGTTTTGAATGGCATTTTAAAAATAACTAATAAGTGTTTGCTTCTCTCTTTATAAGTAATTCTGCTTGTTCATTGGTGGATTGATACATCTACAGAAGGTTGTCACTTCGTCTTATCTTTTGCAAGGTTGGCTATACTTTTACAGCTTGGTGGTTTATCTCTTGCTATTTTGACCACACGGGTCTCCTCCATTTTGTTTGTGGTTATTCAATTCTTTTTTTTTTTTTCTGTTTAGGGTCCATTCGTGTATACACAGTAGATTACTTTTTCTTCTAATATCTTCACTCCTCTTTCGATCTCTCAACGTATTTTCTGTAATTCTTCTCAGTACTCTCATCTCTGCTTTTTCCAGTAGTCTTTGTGTTATGGCTGTGGTGGGTCTTGTTTCTGATGCTTTTTTCTGGTTTTACAGAACCAATCTCAGGTAGGGTAAGATGCTATTCATCTTCTTTAAGAGCTCTGTCTCCCACTCAGAGGTTGGATATCATCATCACTATCTATCTACCACTTCTCTGAAGTGTTTTATTGAACTGAAATTTTTTAATTATGACACTCTGATTCTTTCTCTTATCTTTCCCTGTATTATCAATCTTAGCATTTCATATCGCTTTCATTTCAAACATTTAACACTAGATTTCAAATGACTGTAGCTTATTTATGTATTCTTGCTTCAATGTCTGGCTTTTAAGTCCATATTGCAGTATCAGAAACATGTAGCATCTGAGAGCTCTTACCAACGAATATAGAGGTTGCATCTATATTCATTGCTCTTACCAAAGAATACAGCACCCAACAAAAAGCGAAAGCACCTGTCGGCTCCTTTGATATTCAGGGGACAGAAATATCGGTCGGAGAATGATCAGATTGCCACGTATTATTACACTAAGAAAAGTAATGAAGAAATCGCTCAAAACATTAGTCAAATTTTGGTTACACTAAGAAACAGAGTAATAATTAAAACTAGTGTTTTTTTTGTAGATTTTAGTTTTTATACTTTAGATTAGTGTTTTTAAGTTAATCTGATTTATATGAATTGTATTTTTTTCTGTAAAATTTAATATAACCCATATATTAATTTTGTACTGATAAGTAAAAAGGCCTTAAGTTAAAAATATCGATTTTGACTAAAGGCCGTATGACACTATGCATTTTCTGGTATTATTTCTTATATCATTTCTGATATTAGAAAGTTGTATACATTTTCTTGTACGTGCATTTATGTCCTGTATGATATGACACTATGCAAGATCTTGTATCAAAAATTGTATGTAATTCGGCACGTGATTGGTCGAAATTTTGTTTGCCACCCTGTCACGTTACATTGGTATGGTAGTACTGCGTCTACAGCTGATTTTAAGGATTTTATAAAATTTATAAACTTTTAAAAACTTATAAATTTAACATTTTAATGTTAACCATAATTTTTACGTTGACTGTTTGAGGCTGATTACATATTGGTGTTTTTATTTTTTTTTTTTTTTTGATATTTTGTGCTAAAATATTTGCATTAGAATTATTTTCAGTTTGATCCAAATTAGGAACGATTGTATTTTCCTGTATAAAAAAATTATGCAACGCAATAAAAGCCATAGTTTGAACTTTACTGCGAGCTAAATATACCTATGGTTATTAGCAGAACAGTAGTCCATATATTAAGTATCAATAAAAGATTTATAAATAATACCTACAAAAACACAAATAAATTCAGCAAGACATAAATTACATGATCCCATTTTCAGCCGCCATTATGACATTTAGATGTTTTACCAGCAGGTTATACGTTTTTGCTTATTGCGCAGTTCTTGTACAAGAATCTGTGTCTGACACAAATTCTTGTATCTATGACACTATGCATTTTTTTGACATATCAGAAACGATACAAGAAAATGCATGGTGTCATACAACCTTAAGTTTTGTATGTTAAAAAACCGATGAAATGTGATGGATTTTTAATGCTTCGTTGAATTTAATAGTTATGGTAGAGGAGCAAAGTATGCTAAATGTGCAGTCACTCGAGCGCTTTGGGGACCTATTGGGTTGTGAAGAGTCGGTCCTAAAACCAAAAAAAGTTAAGTAAAGTTTTCCATTTTAGTGGGCGCTTGCCATTTTTTAATTTAATTTTTCATTTCCAACAATCGTTTTTCCGATTATAACGCCATCTATCCATAATTCGAAAAAATGTTTCGAATAAAAGTTACTTATTTTTAAGTAAGGAATCCAAATCTGCAATAAAAAATGGGGGCTCCTATCTAAGATTTTAAAGTAACCCCCCACCCCACTCCCGTGGGGGGTTGTTTGGTGACATCCGATATATTTTTCAAAAATATTGAATAAGTGTATTTTACAGTTTTTCGATCTGATGTTCATTTCGCGAAATATCGCGGGATTCGTATTTAAAATATTAAATTTACCTCCCACTCCTCTCCGTGGGAAGTCGTGTTTGGTATCATTCAATAGATTTTTAAAAAATATTGAGCACATTTTTTAGTTTTTTGATCTGTCATTAATTTCGCGAAATCGCTTGTGAAACTTTGGGCTCACCCATTTCCTTACGCCCGGCTCAAATCGTCAGATTTTTGAAATATACACTCTTTTGCATGTACTTAACTTACCTTATCTTAATCTGACAATTTCGAGTTTTTTTAAGGATAGATTTTTTTTTGGGCCCCCCTTAACGAACTCTCCTGTGTTAAGAGCCAATATATGGTAGAGGTACATCTGCAGTGTACCAGGTTTCTCCCCATATGATAATCTGACGCGCTCGAGTAACTCCAAAAATCCCCGCTTGGGCTCCCCTACCATTAATTTCAAAATAAAGATGAAAATTTCTATCGACTTCTATTACTTTTTTTTTTTCGAACTAAAAAACTTGTCAAAATCGATATTTTTGACTCAAGACCTTTTTACTTCAATACAGAATTATTATACTTTCGAAATTTCTAATAACTTTGTCTTGTCTCTTAAACACTAAACAACACCAAAATTTTAAAAATATATTTACGTTCAACAAACATTCATTTGTCTTTCTTTGTTGTCACGTTGAGAAATAGCACTTACACATAATCCGCTAGAAAGATGGCGGCTGGATCGCACATGCGCAAAGAAATTTGGATCCTGAAATAGTCGATGCTTTCGCTTCTTGTTGGGTGCTGTATTTTTTGCTTAAACTGTTAATAGTTCTTCAGTTAATTATTATTCCTTCACTTTAGGATTCTTTCATGTAGATTCTCAGCATACACATTCATTTTTGCATCTTTTTGAGGTCTCAAAATTGACATTCTCAGCAAAATTTAGCTTGTTGGTATGATTTTTAGAGGCCCAGGGGCATTTTTTTCTCTGACGACTTACCTACATCTCATATTGATTTTTTTTAACTTTATATTGACAATCTTTGTTTATGATTAAATAAATGTTACATAAATATGTCGTTTTAATATTTTTTTTTCATATTGTTTCAGCTTCACAGTCCCATACTAGAAGAATAACACTGAATTTTCCAAAAATTCCTTTTCTTCCATCATAGATCAAAAGAAAATGTGCCTTTTACTACAGATACTTACACAACAAGTTACCAACACAAAAATAAGGAGTTAGTGTATTATATACATATTTTTTAATTATTCAATAATTGTTAAACACTCTGCAACTTGTTATAAGTCTGGATTTTTTGAATTTTGTATTTAGATGTAAAAAATATTAACTTTTATAGCGAAATCATGTTTTAATAATAATAATATATTTTATAATTTAATATCTAATTATTTAGTTTATTAATTAAAATAATAAGGCCCAAAATTGGCTTGAAGTAAGTCCTTATTTAAAAATTTGTTGTGTAAAAATGTAGTACCTATCTATTTCATGTAAAAATTGTTTGTTTAATAAAAATAAAACCATTAATGAGTTTGTTTTTATTTATTATGCATAAAAGGTGTATAAATAAAATATTTACTTGACTAGATGTTATCAAACCTTAAAAAATAGGTATATATAATTTATTGTATATATTTTTTTGTTTAAAACAAAGTCGAATAAAAAACAAATAAATTAAAAACCAAATGAAACAAAAGTATTCAAATGAAGTGAATCAAATTCCAATATAAAAACAATAATACTCAGCACACACATAATGATACTATAGTGTTTGTTATTTTGCATATATTTACAATTATTGCTTGACGAAACATAAGAATAATGTTAAAATATTTACAAAAGACTAAAGAAGTCAACAAGACTGAGTGATTCCTCAGGAAAGGAGATCGAGTTAACTAACTAAAGAATAAAGCACAGGAACGAAAGCAAGTGAAGGAACCTTGTTCTGATACCACACTGGATTCAGACTAAACCGGTTAACTGATATTAAACAATTTATCTGAAGTTTTTTTATTTGATTGAGTTGCTTCCGACACTACCATGAATCTTGTATACATTAACTGCCATGCTACTAGACACACGGGTACATTGAGCTAATATAGCCCTGCACTCTTCATTTGTTGCACTGTTTACTTTTATGTCTAATGACATATTCTTCTTCACGTGCCATCTCTAAGAAGGTCGGCAATCATCATGGCAATTCGAACTTTCGATACCGCTTCCCTAAATCGCAGTTAACCATGCTCTCAAATTGTTTAACTAGGAGATGCGTTTTCTTCCACGACTCCTTTTACCCTGTATTCTTCCTTGTATTATTAATTGCAACAAGTTATAACACTCACCCCTCATGACATGTTCCAGATATTGCAGTTTTCTAACTTTAATTGTATTCAAAACCTCTCTTTTCCCATTCTTCCCAACACCTCGACATTCGTGACTATCCACCCAACTTATTTTTAATATCCTGTAGGCCCAAAAAAAAGGCTTCTAATCCGCTTGAAACATCTTTAATGTCCAAGCTTCCAATCCATAAAACAATGCAGAGAACACGTAGCATCTCAGAAGTCTTATCTTTAAAGAAATTGAATTGAATTTATGAAATGAATTGAATGTCGACTCGATTCAAGTCCTCTGTTTAATAAACCCAGATATGACAATATCAAAAGGCACCGCAAGGAAAATATTCCAATATGCGGTTCAGAGAACCTGTATGAAACGAGTCTTTGTACTCTAATACAGAGTATGGCATTAGTAAAATTAGAAAAATCTACGGTTTCGTTTTGATTTAAATCTGTCTGCTGCCATCCCCCGATAGTACTATTTCTAGGTCTACCTGTTGTCAAGGAGGCTGTGCAGAAGACAAATTTACACCAAAACGTCCGTAGTTCTCGGTACAAAAATAAAACTATACCATAGTATGGTTAGAACGCCCTCTAACGGGGAATAAGTGAAATTAATGTCGACTCGATTCAAGTTCTCTGTTTAACCCAGATATGACAATATCTGGGTTAGTGCCTTTTGATATTGTCATATCTGGGTTAAACAGAACTTGAATCGAGTCGACATTAATTTCACTTATTCCCCGTTAGAGGGCGTTCTAACCATACTACGGTATAAATAGTTTTATTTTTGAACCGAGAACTACGGACGTTTTGGTGTAAATTTGTCTTCTGCACAGCCTCCTTGACAACAGGTAGACCTAGAAATAGTACTATCGGGGGATGGCAGATCAAATCGAAACCGTAGATTTTCTAATTTTACTAAATTATAATATCCCTGCTACAGAATACTTTTTTTCAGTTTGTTGAAAGCATTTCTTGCCTGTGTCCTATTCTCGCTTTAATCTCTTCCGTGTATTCATTATTTTCATTAATTATTGTAAATATATTTATATTTTTTTAAACTTTTTTTAACTTGTTCTCCATGTATTGTTATGCTTTCTTGGCGCTGTTGGACTTTTGCTATTACAATAAATTCTGTCTTTTTTGTGTTTAGGGACAGTCAGGTTTTTTCACTGACTTCTACCACTCTGTCAACCATTTGTTGTAAATCTTCAAGACATTCTGCTAACAAAATAGTGTCGTCGGCAAACCGTATAAATGCGTTCGCGGGTGCCTGTCGGCGACAAATTAGCAAAACGCATGCGCACTTTAAAATGATATAAATAATATTGTTAATAGATAAATATACAAGGTATATTTACCTACTATAATTTAATAATTAGTTATTAATATTAATTAAAAGTAAATAACCTTGTTTATTTATCTATTAACGGTATTATTTATATTAAGTGAGGTTAGAAATTGTCGGCGACAATTTGTCCACTGTACCCCCGAACGCAACTAAAGATTGGTCGACCATAGTGACGTCTAAATAGAATGCCAGAAAATGTATTGGAGATGTTAAGTAACAATGACGACCTCTCGTGGATTTCGGCGGAACTACAACTGAGGCATTTTTATTTTTATTGCCTTGCTATAATGGGGTTTTTAATGTCAAATCGTTGTCAGTATTTTCGAAAATCAATAAAGTGAAAAATAATTTAGTAGTCCCATCGATTAATCTACCAGCATCAGTAGAATCAAAAAGAACGTGTTCATCCTAAATATACTCCAAATATTCTGCAACGCAACATACAAATAAGAACACTTTTGATAAAAGGTTTGTAAGCTTTTAATTAAATCTTTTGTATTAAAATTTATTAATTATATTGATTTTCGAAAATACTGACAACGATTTGACATTAAAAACCTCCATAAAAAGAAAAAACACCTAAATTTTAGTTACGCCGAAATCCACTAGAGGTCGTCATTTTGACTTACCATTTCCAATAAACATAGAAAGTTGACAGTTTATAGAACAGTTGTATTTGAAGTTTATAGTTGTCATTGTGTTAAAGTTGTAAAAATTATAAAATATTGTAATATTGTTGGTGTTTGAATGAAGTTTTCTTAAAACAGAGAAACAATACTATTAATAATTAATGAATTTTTTGTATGGAAAAACAATTATTTTTAAGTCACGTCACAATTTTTCAAGTGAGAACGGACCGGATTGGCCCAAGCCTACCAATTAGGTACCCCTGCGTCAACTAGTGTGGCGCTTACTGTAAATAAGGACAATATTACTGGTATTATTTCTTGCCTTTCTTTAGTGCCTGTGTTATTATGATTTCTTTTCTATTAGATCTCGGATAAATACACAGAAATGCCAGAGATAAAATTTAATCACAGTATCAGTATGTGTGTACATTAAAAATAAACTATATTCATATACTTCAAACAAATCATTCACTTGGTTACCGATTTTCAAAATCACTGAATTATGCGTTTTCAAATAAAGTATCACAACATACATGAGATGCTATTCCTATTTTATTGAGTATATCTATTGAGAACTATTTAAAAATTTGGCAAATATGCAATCATGGCAGGTTTTTGTTCACTGTGTATACTTTAAAACTTATAAGAGAATGCACAACTTGTCTCTGTAATGTTTATACACTACTCCCAGAAATTAACGCACCATTTTAAAAATGGGTTATTTTTGGTGTCTCGAATTCCATAAACCTGTTGTCCGATTTAAGCGATTTTTTTTAATAAGTTATAGCTTTATTCTTTAAAGTTTGTTTAGCAGTAAATGGTTAACTTCAATGGTCAATACTTGTACTGGTGCTTCAATAGTATAAGAGGCCCGGTTTCAGGTAAAATTTAAATATGTTTGAATGTTGGTTTTTCTATAATCTTAACAATTGAAAAAGATTTAATTTACTTTAAAACTCATTTGAAAACATTAATTTCGGGTATATAAGGCAAAGCAATATATTTTACATCCGTTTTTTGTTTTTGTCGTCGTAATTATTGTAAATTTTGTGGATCCTTTGCTTTATTACAGGAGTACCGTCTAGTCAGTGTTAATTGTCAAAAGACCAACTCTGTCTACCTGGTTTGCTTATCGCTCCGGACCAGTCTTAACAATGGGCCAAGTCAGATAAATTTAATATTTACGACCGCATTAATTGAAGTCAACCATTTATTGCTAAGCAAACTTTAACAATATCGTTGTAATAGTATTGTTGCTAGACAGGTAAATTGTCATTGTATACCAGGTGTAACAATAATACTGTGTTTTTTCCTCGAAGTTTGGAATACCCTGTGGAATATTCTAGCATTTATAAAATACTGAAATTAAAACCCAACTATAGCCTCATATTTTCTTATCATTTATCATTATGTTTTTCGATTCATTCGCTTATATTGGATAATAAAAAAATTAGGTACTTTAACAACTAGCCACGTTCTTCATCATTACAGGGTGTTCTAAAGAAGTGACAAACTTCAAGAGGCAATTCTGCATGGAAAAATAATCACAGTTTGGTTAATAAACATATGTCCGCATATGCTTCATTTTCGAGATACGGGATGTTGAAATTTTTCTTACAAACTGACGATTTATTTATTGCTCTAAAACCAGTTGAGATATGTTATTGAAATTTGGTAGGTTGTAAGAGGTAGTTATTGCGCATTGTTTGACATACAATTAATAATTTTATATTCTCCATTGGCGCGCATACGAGTTATATTACCAGTATGCACGCTAATGAATATAAAATTCTTAATTGTGTGTCAAAAAATGCGCAATAACTACCTCTTAAAACTCACCAAATTTCATTTGGATATCTTAACCGGTTTTGGAGCAATAAATAAATCATGAGTTTGTAAGAAAAATTTCGACACCCCCTATCTCGGAAACAAAGCATTTGCGGACATACGTTTATAAAGCAAACTGTCATTATTTTTTCACGCAGAATTATCCCATAAGGTTGTATTGACGAAAAACAAGGCTAGTTGTCAAAGTACCTAACTTTTTTATTATCCAACATAAGCGAATGAATCAAAAAACAGAATGTTAAGAAAACATGAGGCTATAGTTGGGTTTTAATTTCAGTATTTTATAAATGCTATAATATTCCACGAGGGTGACGCGAACTTTGGAGAAAAAATCAGTTTAATTGGTACACCCGGTATACAATGACAATTTACCTGACAAGCATCAATATTATTAAAACGATATTGTTAAAGAATAAAGCTATAACAAATTAAAACATTACTTAAATCGGACAACTTCTTCTTCTTACGATGCCGTATCCCTGTACATGATTTATATTAGCATCCAAAAAATAAGAGTAACCCATATCGATTTAATTTTTAAAAGTCTCAAACAAATATTATTTACATGTACTGTTTACATTACGTAAATGGGTGACATTGCTTCTGCAATGTAGGCCACTCGTTTTGAAAACAACGGAGTCAGCAATTATGTACTATTAGTAATTCACGGTCACATTCAAGTATGAAATCATAACAAACAATTGGGATTTATTTATAGATATGTAGAAAGTAAAGAAAGGAATTTATTCATTATTCAGAAACCGACGTGGTTAGATTAGAGAGAGTATCCATCCCGACACCAACTAGTTACTGTCGTACATGGTGACTTAAATAAATATATTTCAGTAATTAGTGTTTCAACTAAATCAACCCCATCATCGGGGGTAACAACCCCCCAGTACCAAGATATCCTTAAGGACGTTGGCCATTTAATCTTATTTGCAGCCGCCCTGAATAGTTCTATGGAGGTCATATTCGTCCATTGTCGTAGGTTTTTAAGCCAAGAGTTGCGTCTTCTTCTTCTCTGTTAGGTTAAAATTGGACAACTGGTTTAGGAAATTCGATACATCAAAAATGACCAATTTTTAAGGTGGTGCGTTAATTTCTTGGAGAAGTGTATCTATTAAAACGCTTCAGTCATTGTACTAGACCTTATCAAGAAATCTCTTACTGTCATGAAAGAATCTTTAAAAACATGTATATGAGATCATCTTTATAAAATACATATTGAGCAATTTGTATTGTTCAACAAGAATGAGATCCAAGAGAGTATTAAGAATATTAAAAATTTACTTGAACAGCAATGTCAAGAAGTCATTTTTCTATAGTACTTAAGTAGACGCGTAAACGCGTCCATAGCACTAATGTAGTCCTATTTGGACGCGCATACGCGTCATCGGAGCTGAAAGAGTTAAATAATTGCTGCAATCGGTTTCAGAGACAAATCGCGAGACTCTCTATAATACTGACAAATCATAAAAACTGCTTTAGTGCTGTTTTGAGCATCGAAGGTTATTATGGGCGTTTTGTTGATACTTCAAAGAGCACCAGGTTATAGAATACTTATAGATGATTATTTACAATATATAGAAATACCTATTACCTAGTTAATTGATTAAAAAAACTGTATAGTAACAAAAACATTACCGCTAGTAAGTCTCTTGGAAATACCTAAGAAGGAACTGTTCCTGATAAAACCAAACATCTCGTATAAATTAAATAAAAATGCAGCTATGGTTTGTTGGTTTTATACAGCAAACAGTCCCGTTACAAAAGTAGGTATTTTTCATATTCTTCTACTAATATTTACATAAGATACTAAACTGGATATGGAAGGTAATGGACCAATTTATGATAAAAATGTTTCTAAAAAAAGTTTTTAGTTTTAACTTCGGTTTATTAATTCGTCAGTAGACAACTTAATCAATCACCCACTGTATTCACCAGATTTAGCACCGTGTGACTCTCTCTGTGGAAATCGAGCAAAATTACATGCAGGAACAGGCTAAGACTATCCGATCGATTGCAAGGGTGATGACGATAGTGTTTTTGGATGCGAAAGATATTACTAATTACTTGGGTCGTGTACTATGCAATTCCATTAGACCGTATCGATGCTAATTTGATAAAAAAATCTCCTTTATCAACATAAATCTTCTCCCAAGACCGTTGCACACTCAAAATTAAACCAGTTTGCATACGAATTAATGAATTCGGTACTGTGACGAAAAATTGTAAGAACAGAAACTAAAAAACGAATTTAAAACACAATATTAAAACAAGTATTAACCTATGGAGCTGAAGTCTGGCAAGTAACCAAAAAGTACAACGCTAAATTATTAGCCACTGAGGTGGATTTTTGGAGGAGGTCTAGACTAGAATACTAGACTAGAAAGAACAATCATAGATGGCATCGAAAGACAACAGCTAGTATGGTACGAATACGTAATAGTCCAAGAGGCAGCGCTGAAAAATCTCTTTGAATTTACTAAAGCTAGATTTTTTACAGTTGATTACTGTGAGTGTGTAGAGAAACATACTGCGGTCGGTCAAGCGAAACGTAGAACAGGGGTTACTGAGAGGGTATCAAAGTTGCTTTCCTACAAGGTAATTAAATCCATTTACTAAGGCTGAAAATCAGTACACACATTCTAAATTAAATATAAATAAAAGTTATTATAGTCGGTCAGCTGTATGACGGGACAGAGCCGATCGGTCGGCCCCAGTGAATGTACAGGGTTATTCACTATATTTTGACTCCCTTGTAAACTGCTTTATTTGCAGAAATAGAAAAAAATGTAAAATACAAAAGTTATTCGATTTTTAAATTATGTTTTTTTGACATATATATCGTACTAGTGACGTCATCCATTTGGGCGTGATGACGTAATCGACTATTTTTTTTAACAGGAGTAGAGGTCGAGTGCTAGTTCAATTACCTATTCAGTAATATAAACATTAACATGATTACTTATACAGGGTGTCCAAAAAAAAATTTTTTAATTAAATTGTTTAGTTAATAATTCAAAAATATTTTTTGGACACCCTGTATAAATAATGATCTTAATGTTTATAGTACTGTATAGAGAATTGAATAACCTTTCAAATGAGTTAGCACACGACCCCTATTCTCATTTAACCTTTAACTACACGCGCTGGCGTACTTTGTACGCCAGATATAAGAATTCTACTGGAAATATATTTAAAAATTTAATTTTTGACCTTGCTTATTTTTCTAACCTATCACTGGAATGTGCTTTACAATTTGGTTTTAGTTTCGTTATAATCGGCGTTCTGGAAAGATCGTAATTTACATTTTATTATTTGTTGTTTACGGTGGTGGACAATATACCCCAGGATTATATTACTATAAGTCGTAATATAAGTACATATTTTAATTGTTTTTTAGTCATTATGGCAAAAAATATATTTTTCTTTGTAAACAATACTTTTTCTCCTGTAAAAAATCACATTTAAAAAAATTTTTTATTAGTAATTTTATTTATCATGGAATCCAGTTATTTCATGATTCCAGTTATAAATCCCAATTGGCTTACTGAAAAGAAACTCCAAGTATTCACTGATGCCGAATAAGGTTTATAACAAACAACTAAGTGTATTTTTTCAAAAAAAATTAAACAAAGCCGCTGTTTTTAAGTGTATTTTCTTGTGGCGTACAAAGTACGCCACGCGTGTAGTTATGGTATAACTTGATGCGCGGGTAGTTAAAGGTTAAAAAAAACAGTCGATTACGTCATCACGCCCAGATGGATGACGTCACTAGTACAATATATTTGTCAAAAAATCATAATTAAGAAATCGAATAACTTTTGTATTTTACATTTCTTTCTAATTCTGTAAACAAAGCAGTTTTCAAGGGGGTCAAAATATAGTGAATAACCCTGTACATTCATTAGAGCCGACCGACCGGCTCTGTCCCGTCATACAGCTGACCGACTATAATACCTTTTATTTATATTCAATTTAGAATGTGTGTACTGATTTTCAGCCTTAGTAAATGGATTTAATTATCTTCGTAGGAAAGCAATTTTGATACCCTCTCAGTAAGCCCTGTTCTACGTTTCTCTTGACCGACCGCAGTATGTTTCTCTACACAATCACGGTAATCAACTGTGAAATAACTAGCTTTAGTAAATTCAAAGATTTTTCAGCGTTGCCTCTCCGTTTATTTTCTTTTGGACTAACTGGATGTAATATTCTTCAAAAAAGATCCGGTTTAAGGAAAACGTCATTGTTTGGTAAGGCAAGACCCTGTCACAACGCTTCAAAGGAAGTCGCGAAATTAGGTGAATTAAAACATAAGTTGTTGCAACATCCACCCTATTCGCCAGATTTAGCTCCTTTTGACTAACTTTATTTCACACGTAAAAGAATTCATCTGTAGGAAAATATTGTTATCGAACGAAAAGGTAGTGTTTGATAGTCTTCTGGATTTTCACTTCAGGAATGGAATTCATAAATTAGATCACTGGAACAAGTGACAAAACTTAACTACGGGTAAAAATTAGATGTAATTAAATTAAAATGAAAATATACCTTCATAAACTGGTCCATTGGTTATTAAATCTAATCTCACAAGTTTTGGCTTATTACCTAATTCGTATCCCCGTCCTCACACCTTTGTTCAGTTCTAAGTCTCTTCCGGTTCTCCTGTTTGATGAACAAGCTCAGCCTATCCAACAAAAATTGCTTATCGTGTCCCTCCAGAACCAACTGGTTCTTCAAAACAGACACCAAGTGTCTGTTAGCCGAGTTCACACCTCTGTAGTAGTACAGAGCGAAGAACAATCCTATGATACATGGTACCGCGAATTTTGCGGTACCCAGGAAGAAAATAATGGTCTGTATCAGATCAGGGGTTTGCCGAAACAAACTCACAGCTAAAGCCCAGACGGATTCCTTATCTCTGAAAGGTCCACATGACTTGGATGGAGTGAGATCCGAAAAGGAAAAACCTAATGGAAGAGCTGCAAACGCAAACGATATTAGAAGTACCAACATAAACATCGAATTTGTTCTAGAAGCTCTGTAGATGATGGGACTTGGTCTACAGTTGTAAACGCAAGCAAACTTCTTAATATAAAACATTAGGAAGAATATTATCGTGCCCATAAAAGAGATGAGTGGGGCGTAAAAGATGCCGATCCAGATGAGAGTTTGCGTGTAGACAATGTCCAAGGAGTGTTTTGGAAGATCGAAGGTTTGTGAACAAAGAAACTGGATTATTTTGTTTTCTACGTGTCGGGCCAATAACGCTTTTGGTGCGTTAATGAAGAAAGTCATTACGACTTGGATAGCGAAGTGAGTCAACAGAAGTTTGTAGATTTGTTGGCCGACGTAACTTTCCCAACAAGTTGGACCGTCTTTACAGACTCCGCAAGCTCTCAGGTCCTCTTTATCGCAGGTTATTTTATTCCAAACTGAACCATAGAGCACGATTAACGCTGAAAGTCTCAGGAAGACGATCCTGATGAGGGAACACTTCAGCTCAGTAGAAGGTTTATATTTCTCGAAGGTCATAAGGAAGTTGAACAGGAATGGGATCACCATGTTCAAACCGACTATCGTCAAAGAAGGTAAGAATTCGTACAAAAACTGGATGTACTTGTCCTCAGACGATTCTTTCGTACAAAAGGTGAACACTAAGTAAATTATACATCCACAGCCCCCTAGGATTGCTAACACTACAGAATTGACAACGATTCTGTAGAAGTATATCTTACATTTTTCTTTGGTGGACCGATTCTGGATTTCATCGTTGATTTTTTCGGTTTCTATATTTGCCTTCAAATCGTTATATATCAGCTGCTGTTTTATCTTCGCAGCTTTTTCGTTATCGATACAGAAATCCCATCCACCGAAGATGGTGTTGCAGTAATGGTAGAACTGTCCTTCTCCTTCTATGAGTCGTTCTCTGAAACCATTGGCTGCTGAGTTGAGGATAGAGAGAGCTGATACAACGAAACAGAGGATCACCAGTAAGAAATAAGCGACTGGTATGTTATACTTCATAGTGACACCTCCCGTCATATATTGAAGTACTTCGTTGCTGTAGAATCCGTAAAACAACAATGTACGTTCTAGGAACCCAGTCCCTTGTACAAAATCGAAAACCACATGGTTTTCCGAAAGCGTCATATTGAAATAGATTTGAGCACAACATTGATCTGTTGCATTTTCAGTAGAATTCGACGATGGGCATATGGTATTCTTCTTAAAATCCAGCAAAATCGTCGGTAAGTTGATGAATAAAAATACGAGTAAGAAGAGGAATACGTTCAAGACGAACAACCATCTGACGAAGAGAAAGAAGGCTACAATTCCCGTGCCAAAGTTGCCTTCGATGTACTTCATGGATCCTCTCCATAATCCTAGATTCAGCACGAATTCTTCGAAGCGGGTTTTGAAGTGGCCCCACATTTTTCGTCGTTTCCATTTGAATTGTTCGAATCCTTGTAGCCGCAAATTGGGTTCATTCTAAAACAAAAACACATCTAATTAATAAAAATTAATTAACTAACTAAATTAAACAAACAGATCAAGGCAAGCTTCATTGTTGAAATATTAAGGCCATCAGTACATAATTCGCAAATATTTTACGGCTATTGCTATTCCTACTGTTTCTGTCTTTACAGGGCAAATTACGTGTAGTAAAATTCACACTGGTATGGATATGTAAACATTACTAGAATGTCATTCTACTTGACAATGTCATGATTAACTTTAAAGAGAATGGCTTTTGAATGTTCTTGGATAACTGTTACATATTTGTATAATTGCAAATTATTAATTCAGTTAATAAATATTATTTCATTCATAGGAGATTCTGACCAATAGAAAGCTACAGAAATAAAAATTAAACTGATAATTTTTGATAATATCCTGTCGTCAAGTATATTACGTCAGATGCCCTTCGTTGCTACGAAAAAATACATTCAGTGAAATTAATGACAATTAATGTTTTAAAAATTATAAAAGTGATGACTTTCAACCGTCAAATATTTATAACTGGGTGCTTAATTGTACTAATTTGTACTTACATAAATAAATTACAATAAAATTTTGGTTTTGAACAGTTTTATTCATGAAATAATCGCAACAAATTGC
Organism: Diabrotica virgifera virgifera; assembly: GCF_917563875.1. NCBI lineage: Eukaryota > Metazoa > Arthropoda > Insecta > Coleoptera > Chrysomelidae > Diabrotica > Diabrotica virgifera. The sequence continues at coordinate 221,573,124 of NC_065451.1, read as the reverse complement.
CTTCGATCTATAAAATTATTATCGAATTTTTGCCCTCGTGACACTTTGACATAATTTAAATTAATTAAAACTGTCAAACTGTCACTCGGGAAAAATTCGATAATTTTAGAGCTCTTGTGCAATTACTACTGATAATTTTTTTACTAACTATGTATTCAGCGATTGTAATAATTTACATGTACAACAAAAATTAATATCGAGAAAAGATGAAAAGTGTTTAAAAGATTTTTTAATAATATATTGTTACTATGGAACGCTTACAATTTTGAACATCTTTAACAACAAAATACTTGGATCACAGAATATATTATCCTGATGTATTCTCCGCTTGGATCTTCCACAAATAATACACAATAAATAACTTTTTATTAAGTTCACGTCTTAAATCAATTATTTATCAAATACGCTATAATATGTATATCAATATTATTTAATCAACAACTCAAAATATTCCCGATGCCATGTCAAATATTTAAAATTGTCACTGATTGTCATTGTCTGACTGACAATATGATATGATATTCTATTCGACTGAGTGCGTCGTAAGACAAAGATAGATCTGTAAAATATTACCACGGACATTGTGTTCATTTTTTTTTTCGAATCCTGAAAAACGAATAAATATTTTTGAAAAATTTAAACGCAGAATGAAAGACTAAATTATTACCGAGGGCCGAAAGTCCCTTAGAATATATAAAAGGTTTATTTTGAATGAGATATTTGAAATTAAAAATCACACTAAATTTTCTCTTAGTTTTTCACCCCTGTAACTTATTAAAATAAACATTATAAAAGTTCTCAGGGACTTTCGGCCCTCGCTAATAACGTAATCTTTCATTCTGCGTTTAAATTTTTCAAAAATACTTATTAGTTTTCTCAGGATTCGAAAAAAATAAATCCCCATCTGAATAGCATTGCAGCCGAAAATACGTACCCATCCTCTTAAAAGCCCTTGAAGCAAAGCGATCAGATTTGACAAAAAGTGTTAACCACTACAGAAAAAAAATAATGTTCCATCTGGAAAAGTGTTAAAAAATGCGTCGTCAACGATACAGACGTTGTGGAAGAATCTACAACTTCTGGCAAGAATACCAATGAAATTTCTGAGCAACCAATAACTACTGACGAATCATTTGATGCAAAACTGGCACCAAAAAACACAAAACAGAGAAGAATGGAGAACTCATGAGGAGGCCTTTGTCCAGAAGTGGATTCAAACAGGCTGAAGAAGATTATCTAGAGGCATTATAGAAAGTTTGCGTTATCTGTTATCATACATATGCTTATTATAATAGAAGGAAGAAAATCAAAGCTGTTGTTGAAATGTGCGATTATCGTATAACAATCGGAATATTACAATTAAATCTTGTATCTCTCAATATGTTGATTGTCAAGAGATTCTGCTGCGTCATGTTTTGTTTATTCGTTTGATATAATTCGATATAATCGACAGATGATAAAAGAAAAGTAAACACACAGTACTCCTATTAATGGAGTAGATACAGAATACAGACTGACAGACTGTATGTATACTACGGCTTGTTGAAATACTTTTTGTATGGTTGTTATTAATGTTTGGCAACCTTTACATTATCTAGATAAGACAGATTAATGTATTTAATGAAATTAATTGTTCTTTATAGTAATTATTGCTGGGATTACTTTATCGATTCGGGGAAAATTATTGCTTTATTGTTACACTAATATGACTTTGTTCTTAAAATAAGTCGTTTAAAAGCTTTTATGTATTAGCTTACGCTTACGGCAATGACAAAATAAATAATATCTCAGAACGAGTAATCACTTTTGGGGTGATATTTATCAAGCCTATTGTGCCTTTCTGAGAATCAGGGGAAAGTACCGTAACATAATGACAGAAGGCTAATAGAATTTGCCTTGAAACAAAGTACGTGATAATGGAGTGCCTTCATTATCTTAATGGCCTTTTAAAAATGGTGGTAAAGTAATTAATGTAATACCCTTCTAATTCAAACTGAAAAGTCTCAGATATAGTGCGGTCACTGAAGGTTTTCACCTCCGATTTCGTTGAACCTCCATTGATTTTCATGAAAATTGGTGAGTAGTTAGAGGATACCTCAAGGAACAAAGGTGCCAGCTTGCGCTTTTACCCTGGGGGTGGATGCCACCCCTTCTCGGGGGTGAAAATTATTTCGTTAAAAATAATACCACAAGTTGATAGAGGGACAAATTGTGCGCAAAATTTTTTATAAAGTTATTAATATAAATCAATACTTTTTGAATTATTAAAGATCAAAGATTTTATTTTTTCGTAAAAAATGCATGTTTTAAAGCTGTTTTACACGTATAATTCAAAAACTATAAACTTTTGCAAAAAAAGTTATTATGTATTACCAAAATTAAAGATAATAAAAAATTGAATACATTTCTCATTTAAAGAACTACACTAATGTTAATTCAAAGTGAGTTATGGGTAATTTTTCGACGAGTAAGCAATTCTAAGTATTCAAGCTTAAATAACGGGAAAACGATGCATTTTATAAAATATACCTACTAAGCACTTGTCAAAGTACTTCAAAACACCTATCAAACGAGCTCCAGAAGAAGTTAATAGCGTCAAAATTAAGCAAGTTATGATGAAAATAAGAGAACCCTTTCGAATTTTTTTGGAAAAAGTGAAAAATTAAACATACACCATTTCCACAAAAATTAAAATTTATAGAAATCCTTACAAGAGTTTCTTTATATTAGCATAAATAATGATTTCAACACTTTTGACTGGTTTAGAATGCATATTCCTGAAAAAAAAAAGATATAATTTTAAAAAATCAGAATTTTTCTAGTTATTGTAATTTTTATTTTCTTTCAATAATAACTCCAAAAATACTCAATATACGAAAAAAATGATATACAGTATGTCCCTGTAAGTTGTATCCATATGGAAAACTTTTTTATTATTAATTTTACGAAAAAAAGTTATTCTTTATAAAAAGCTCTGCATGGTCCAAAACCTAAGATTTAACCATCAAATATCAAATTTTTTGAATATTATACGAGGTATGTCAAAAAGTTTGAATTTCACTCAAGAGTAAAGTAGCTTTATTTTTCGTAATATTGGAAATTGCTATTATGAAGAGTTGTTTGGAATTAAAAACTATATTCTAATATGCATCTGATATCTCAAAACTAACCGAGCTATTTAAAAAAAAACAATAACATTTTTTGGAAAATTTTTTAAAAGATACCTTTTGAAACATTTTTGGAGCATACATTTTAATGCTATTAGACAAGGCGAAAACGGCGGGTTCGAAGGGAAAAATATTCCCATGAAATTTTTTTGCATAATTATATTCGTGAGACATCCCAGAATAAGGTTCAAGAAGTCGCCCACGTGAAAAGTGGGCCAATTTTTTTTAACAATTTTTTTTTAATCAAATTGCAAGAATCAATATTTTTGTCCTAAACAATTTTTTCTTCAATTTTTTGGACCATTCTGGACAAAAAAGGTCTCTTATAATTTTTCTTTAAAGTTGATCGTTTTCGACTTATAAGCAATTTAAAATTGAAAAAAACGAAAAATGGCGATTTTCAAGGCTTAATAACTCGGTTAAAAGTTATTATTATGAAAGTCAATATATGACTAAATTAAAGTTTAAAGCCCGCCCTACAAGATCCTGAAGAAATTTTTGTCATTATTTTATTACTAAGCTGTTATTTTTAAGTATGTAATAATAATATGCGCCATGCACGTGTGCGGCTGCTGTAAATGCTGAGTGCGAGAGAGAAGCTATTCCAGCAGAACAATTGTGCATCTTACTCGCACTCACATTTACAGCCGAGTCAATACGATCTAACCGCTAATGTTATTAATTAAAAATAACAGCTTAGTAGTACATTAATGACACAGATTTCTTCAGGATCATGTAGCGGCGACTTTAAACTTTGATTTAGTCACTTTCTGACTTTCATAATAATAATTTTTAACTGAGTTATTAAGTCTTAAAAATGGCCATTTTCGCCTTTTTCAAATTTTAAATTGCTTATAACTCGAAAAAGATCAACTTTAGAGAAAAATTATAAGAGACCTTTTTTGTCCAGAATGGTCCAAAAAACCTAAAACAAATTAGTCCGGGCCAAAAATATTGATTTTTGTAATTAGATTAAAAAAAAATAAAAAAAAATTGGCCCACTTTTCTCGTGGGCGACTTCTTGAACCTTATTCTGGGATGTCTCACGAATGTGATTATGCAAAAATATCTCATGGGAATATTTTTCCCAACGAACCCGCCGTTTCCGCCTTGTCTATATCAACTTGTTCGTGGGCTCATCTGATAGATATTTTTAAATACTTTGGAAAATGTTTAGTAAGTCTAAAAAACTCTAACATGAAGTAAAAACCACTTCTATGTAATTGGTATATTTATTAAAAATTTAAAAATCCCAATTGATTGAATAAAATGTGTCCAATTCAGAACGTTTTCGGACCTATCAGTCCATCATCAGTGAATATAAAATAGAATAAGCAATCCCACTATTAAAATTGAAAGATATTTGAAATTTTGAATGTTAAAAAATGTGGTTATGATTACTTACTTGAATACTTGCTAAATAGCCCTAGAACCAAACAATGGTTGAATTTATAATTCAATCTACATTATGTCATAGTAATATTGAACAGGCTAAACGCCGATGTTAAAAGATATAACCTCCGGGAACATGGTGAAACCCTACCAGGAAACTTAAACCCTAGCAGGCAACACTTGGTACTCAACGTTGGCCTAAGATGCTTGTTTAAGTTTCTTGGTAGGGTTTCACCATGTTCCCGGAGGTTATATCTTTTAACATCGGCGTTTAGCCTGTTCAATATTACTATGACATAATGTAGATTGAATTATAAATTTAACCATTGTTTGGTTCTGGGGCTATTTAGCAAGTATTCGAGTAAGTAATCATAACCACATTTTTTAACTTTCAAAATTTCAACCATCTTTCAATTTTAATAGTGGGATTACTTATTCTATTTTAGATTCACTGAAGATGGACTGATAGGTCCGAAAACGTTCTGAATTGGACACATTTTATTTAATCCATTGGGATTTTTAAATTTTTAATAAATATACCAATTACATAGAAGTGGTTTTTACTCCATGTCAGAGTTTTTTAACTATATTGTATTGGGACCGTGCAAGTTCGGTAAAGCGACACCTGGTTTCTACGCTCTGCAACTTTATTCGCACTTTTAATTATATTGGCCAATTATATTTGTCCTAGTTACTGGATAATTGTCAAGGCCATAGTCCAAAAAAATAATACGAAGAAAAAAGAAGATTTAGGTTATATTATTAAAACGTAAACAATTGTATGTAGTAAATAAAATTAGTTATTAAAATGCAGTACTGCAAGCAAAATACAATTAATTAAATTTACCTTTATATAATAATTGCATATCATATCAATAGGGCTTTTCATCGACTGTCATTTGTTTCGAGCTTCTGTCATGTGTCACATAATATTAATATATCTACGCCATACGTATTTGGTTTGTATCATTGGTATATATCAATAACGTATGACGTAGATATATTAATATTATGTGACACATGACAGAAGCTCGAAACAAATGACTGTGAATGAAAAGCCCTATTAATTGTGTTTGAGTTTGTATTGAGAAACATATGCCAAATCAAAATGCTTCTTTAATAGGGCTTTTCATCGATTGTCATTTATTTCGAGCTTCTGTCATGTGTCACATAATATTAATATATCTACGTCATACGTCTTTGGTTTGTATCATTGGTTATACCAATACCGTATGTCGTAGATATATTAATATTATGTGACACATGACAGAAGCTCGAAACAAATGACTGTGAATGAAAAGCCCTATATTGTGGAGCAATATATAATTTTTCTTCTTCAACTACAGTAGGTATGAAATGTACGTCAATTTGACAATTTCAATTGATAATATGAATTATTTAAGAAAGTTGCAATATTTCTCCGCTATTCGCGCACGATCGTTTCTCGTATGCCTTCCAAGTACTTGCACACTGCGAATACAGCCAACCTAGGGAACTTCCCTTTTTAGTTTAATAAGTTTATGTTATAAAATGCATCATTTCCCGTTATTTAACCGCTTAACGCACACATTTATTTGCAAAAATACGTCAAAAAATTACCTATTTATTTTATTACAGTAAAATAAACTACGAACAAGACTATTGTCACTAGATATAATCTAAAGTAAAAAAAAACACATATTTTATTAGAAAAATATAAAATAACAAATACCCTCATGCGCTCACCCGAGTTAACTCGGTCGTAACTTTTTACATACAAAATACTACAAGTAAGAGAATAAAATCGCAATTATTCAAGTATAATAATGTTAAATATTGCTGACAGTGTGATACACTCTAAAACAAGGGGTTACACACAGGGGTACGTCACAGTCAGGGCAGAACGTGACGTCAGCAAAATAGAATTCTACTCATTGTGATCCCACCCCAGTCGGCAGTGGATCGTACAAAGTTTACAATTAGAAACGAAAAAACAAGTGGGCACGGGCGCCCATATAAAAATTTAAATTTTTAGGGGGGCCAGACGTGAAGATGTTGCAGATTACATTTCGTATACTTTGGATAACCATATAATATAGTTTAAGCATCCGAAAAGTTAGGGGGGACCGTTATTTAGCGCTAGAGGAATTAAAACGCGTAGGCGCCTTATATATCGTACAAATATTTTAAACACGAGGCAACTCGGTTAAGCGAAAATAGAAACGTAGTTTAAAACCGAGTTAACTCGGGTAAGCACGTTAAGCGGTTAAGCTTGAATACTTAGATTCGGGTAGTCGCCGAAAGAAATATACGTTCAATTACCTATAACTCACTTTTCGTTAACACTAAAAGGTTTTTCGAGTAAGGAATTTATTTCATTTTTTATTAGCTTCTATTTTGGTAATAATAACTTTTTGTAAAAACTTATAGGTTTTGAATTTTTTATAAAAAATCGGTTAAAAACATACATTTTTCTCACGAAAAATTAAAATATTTAATCTTTAATAACTCAAAAAGTTATGATTTATTTAAATAATTTTATATAACAAATTTTGCTTAGAGTTAGTCCCTCTATCGAATTATGGGGTTATTTTTGATAAAATAATTTTCACCCTCGAGAAGAGGTAGCATCCACCCCAGGGTAAAAGCTCAAGTTGACACCATGTCACCTTTGTTCTAACCACTCACCAATTTTCATGCAAATCGATGAAGGTTAAACGAAATCGGAGGTAGTAGCTCATATCCACCTTCAGTGACTGCACTAATACAGAATTCACCATTATAATAAAAATTAAAATGGTAAATATTTAAATCTGAAAACTTTTCTCGTTGGAAATTCTTTCTGGCACATCCTTAATCTGTGACTTTTACAATTTATAAGACAACAGACGACGAATATAGAGAACGAAAAGACTACTATACAGGGTGTCCCAGAATAATTTAGCCACGCTATATCTCTTAAACGAATAGATATTTTCGAATGGGACAAAAAGTGATATATTCTACTTGTAATGCACTTTAATATGGCGTACAAAAAAATCATCCCCTAAATATTCATCCCTTAGTTACAACCCCTGACTTTAATTTTTTTAATAGCACCCTGTATATTTTTTTATAGTTTTGAATGTGGTCTTTTATCGTCTATTCAACACATTTTTTGAAAATAAAATCGGTTCGTAAATAACCAAGAAACTATCAGTTTATTTTTGTTAATTGTGTCTCCCAGACTAATTTATCCAGGCTATATTTCTTAAACGAATAAAGATTTTCGAATGGGACAAAAACTGATCTATTCCATTTGTAATACACTTTCATATGGCGTAGAAAAAAATCATTCCCTAAATATTCATCCCTAACTTACAGGGTGCTATTAAAAAAATAAAGTTAGGGGTTGTAACTAAGGGATGAATATTTAGGGAATTATTTTTTTTCTACGCCATATTAAAGTGTATTACAAATGTAATAAATAAGTTTTTGTCCCATTCAAAAATCTCTTTTCGTTTAAGAAATACAGCCTGGATAAATTAGTCTGTGACACATAATTAACAAAACTAAACTGATATTTTCTTGGTTATTTACGAACCAATTTTATTTTAAAAAAATGTTTTGAATAGACGATAGAAGACCACATCCAAAACTATAAAAAAATATACAGGGTGCTATTAAAAAATTAAAGTTAGGGGTTGTAACTAAGGGATGATTTTTTTCTACGCCATATTAAAGTGTATTACAAGTAGAATAGACCACTTTTTGTCCCATTCGAAAATCTCTATTCGTTTAAGAGATATAGCGTGGCTAAATTAGTCTGGGACACCCTGTATGCAGTCACATTCCGTTTTCATTCGTCTAGGAAAAGGACAGAAATATAAAGATAGAAAAGAAAAAGACGGTTTTTGCTTGCTTTCGATTCAGAGGGATGCACAATCTCTAGACAGCTGTTTCTCTCTTACAGACTTCTCTCAGCAGAGCTAGCGTGCACACCTCTAGAGATGCGCTAGCTGTCATGTGTCCAGAAGGCTGGACACATGATAAGAATCAGTGGTGACAGAAAAGTGAAAATGGCATGGGAGGCCAAAGCAATGGGTAAAAGCACGAGTGGCAGACCAAGGAAAAGCTGGAACACTAGTGTTAACGAAATACTTAAGAAAAGAGGAACATCGTGGCAAGAAGCAAAAGTTATAGCAGCAGATAGGAAGAAGTGGCGTAAATTTGCAGAGAGTAGCATATAAAGGAAGAAACCTCGACACCTATGGGCAGTGGTGTATCCAGGATGATCCTAAGGGGGGGGGGGGTTACATTTACTTGAAGGTCTTTGGGGGGTATGGAATAATAATGGTGTTAAGCGTATAGAGCTCAAAGTACATCCAAAAGGGGGGGGCTATAACCCCCAAAACCACCCCTGGTTACGCCTATGCCTATGGGTAAAAGAGGCAATCGATTATGTGTGTATGTATGAAAATATAGAGAAAATAATCTTCATTTTTTATGAACCACTCTGTATAATAACGGTATAATAATAATGATAACTACTAAAATTGTACGAATTACTAGTTTGGTATTTTTGGAATCGCATATCGCATCCTGTAGATTACAACTTCCTTTCCATAGTAATTACTTTTTGCGTGACAATGAATGTTTTTTTTAAATTAGATTGATATAAAAAAGATATAAGTGCATTATACCTACGCTTAGAATATAATCAACGACATGTAATATTTCCAAACAATGATAATAAGCAAAAACACGAATCTACACAGAATCGATTGTAATTAAATTAAAATTGAGTGATTAAAAACCAATTATACGAAATATCAGATAGAAACAATTATACAGGGTGTCCAGAAACTCTACCGACAAACGAAGTCAGGAAATTCTTCAGATAATTTTAAGACAATTTAACCCAATTCACCTAGTCCGAAAATGCTTCCTAAGGGAGCTAGATCTCTTTGAAGATGGCGTCTTGTAATTAGTTTTTCTTAAATACCTCCAGAACGCTTCTAGTTAGAAAAACGAAAATTGGTACACGTATTTATCTTCCAGAGATAAATCGATTCCATCCATTGTGAATTTCTAGTAGGTACCAGTCATAGGCGTCCGTTTTGGGCGGGACAACGGTTATTGTATCGCATAACTTTTTTGTCTTTAACTTTTAAGCATTTTTGATACTGGATTTTTAAATTGTTAGGTATTCTAGAACTAAAAGGTACTCTTGCTTTCAGTCGGTAAGACACACCGTTTTCTAGAAAAATTGATTTGAAAATTATTCCATCCTGAATTTGAAAAGAAATTGAAAAAAAAAATTAAAAAAAAAACGGTCTATTTTACCAACTTAAAGCAAGAGTAACTGATAGTACTAGAATACCTCATAATTTAATAATCTAGTGTCAAAAATTCTTAAAAATTAAAGGCAAAAAAGTTATGCGATAAAATAACCGTTGACCTACCGGTACTAGAAATTCGCAATTAATGAAATCGATTCATCTCTGGAATATAAATAAACGTACCAGTTTTCGTTTTTCTAAATATGTAGTTTTTTTAAATTGTTTTTTAATAGTCAAAAACAAAAAATTTTCAAATCGATTTTTCTAGAAAACGGTGTATCCTATCGACTTAAAGTAAGAGTTCCTTTTAGTACTATAATCGTTGACTGATAAATATACTGGTATTTATTAATCCGTATGTATCAATCAACGTTATAGTACCTTACATTTTACAGACTCAAAAATGCCTAAAAATTAAAAACAAAAAAGTTATGCGATAATATAACCGTTGCCCTACCCAAAACGGACGCCTATGACCGGTAGTAAAAATTTGCAATGGGTGGAATCGATTTATCTCTGGAAGATAAATATGTGTATCAATTTTCGTTTTTCTAAATAGAAGCGTTCTGGAGATATTCAAGAAAAACTAATTACCAGACGCCATTTTCAAATACTTTCAAATACGCTCCTTAGGAAGCATTTTCGGACTAGATGAATTGGGTTAAATTGTCTTAAAATTATCTGAGGAATCTCCTGTCCTCGTTTGTCGATAGAGTTTCTGGACACCCTTTATATTACACATATATCGTGGAAATGAACTCAAAAAAATGCGAAGAAAATATTTTACATAGGAACAAGGATTAGTTCAGTAGATCTAAGAAGCGCGTAGGAAAATACTTTCAGGATCTCTTGGACTTCCAAGTATTTGAAGGTTTCAGTTGATTTTATGGTTGCCATTTAAATTTGTAGGCTTACTGGTTTTTCCTTTGCAACCGCAAGGCCCCACTTGGTGTATGTACTCCTCTTCCAGTTTTCTAAGCATATAGTCTACATTATTTTTGTCTTCAGCCAGAATGGCTTGGTCGTCAGCGAAGTGTATGGTGTACAATCTCCCGTCTTCGATTAGGATGCCCATATTGCAGCATTTTCTTCTCCACACCGATGTGACACCGAGAAGGCTTCATTCAGATATATGTATTTTGAAGTATGTATGCGCTAAGCAACAGCCTTGCTTTAGACTTACGAATAGAAATATCTGTAGTTTGTTTCCAGTTTTAATGTTTACCGTCATATTTTTGTAAAGCTGTTGTACTACTTTTATATTTATTTGTTTATTCCTTGTTTTTTCATTGGTATCCTGAGCAATGAAAGTGGTACACTATCGTATGCCTTTGTCAGATATATAAAGACTATATGAATTGAAAGATCGTGGGCTAATCTTTTTTCAATAAACTGTTTTAGAGAAAATATCGCTGGTACCTATGATTAATGTGATTCCTAATACATTTCCAGTGAAAATAATAACTCTTGTTATTATTATAAGTATTGGCGATTACAATTTTTTATATGCGTGTCCACGAAGATTATAACTCCCAAAATATTTATAATGAAAAGATTTAGTTCATAATAGATGCCGACGAAAACAATTATTTCCCTTTCTGTTTCTGTTTCTGCCGACGAAAACAATTATTTCTGAGAACTTTTTACTAATTATAATTTTAGTGGACCCACAAACAGAAATGATATTTTTTGACGATACTCCTGAAAAAATAAATTTTTTCGCTAACACTTGAGGCGTATAAATGCAAAACTTGCTTTTTGCCAAAAATACCAAATATGAGTTGACTGTAGTTTAAAATTCATTCACCAACATACATTTAGAAAAACTTACCAAATACTTGCAAAACTGTCTCCTTACCGGCTATTTTGTGCAGAGAAATATGCAAAACTCTCTTTTTACAACGTTAAAAGATATGCGTGAGAAACTTTGACATTGATTATCTCAGAAGAGTATAAATTCCATAAGGCGAGTTTTGCATTTATACGCCTCACTTTATTAGGGATTATAATTTTCACAATCATATAATCGAAAATAATATTTTTCGTGGCGTTCATTGAAAGTTATACTCTTAAGAGGAAACAGTAGCGATCAACAGGTAGCCAAAACGCGTTCCAAGATTGCGGCTGTAATTTTGAATATTTTTTCGAGATATTTGGTACACGTATTCGTAATATAATAAAGAATGGCGGTACAGAGCCCAATTTGAAACATATATTAATATGTGGAAATTACTCTGTAATTAAATACAATATTAAAAAAACGAGCCTGTACCGCCATTAAGAAGAACAAAAAAATACACTTTCTTCAAATAAACTTTTTTTATTCGATGCCTAGATTTTGTGTCATTTTGGAACTACTAAATTTTTTTTAATTCATTAGTAGTTCCAAAATGACACAAAATCTAGGCATCGGATAAAAAAGTTTATTTGAAGAAAGTGTATTTTTTGTTCTTCTTAATGGCGGTACAGGCTCGTTTTTTTAATATTGTATTTAATTACAGAGTAATTTCCACATATTAATATATTTCTCAAATTGGGCTCTATATCGCCATTCTTTATTATATTACGCATACGTGTGCCAAATATCTCGAAAAAATATTCAAAATTATAGCCGCAATCTTGGAACGCGTTTTGGCTACCTGTTGATCGCTACTGTATCACCTTAAAGGAGGCATTTTTCGGAGTTATAATTTTCGTAGGCGGCGGCGATATGCTGTCTACACAGGATCTGCCTACACGAAAGCCATTTTGTTCTTCTATATCTGCCATCTCTTTTTCAAATTGTATTTTCTATAGTTTTTCCATAGCGTCTTAAGAGTGAATTTACCACACTTAGCCCTATGTAGTTTAAATAATTTTTTCTATCTCCTTTTTAGTAGATTTTGTTAGTGCTTTTGTCCACTCCGATGGTAAGTCATGTCCTTTATAGAATAACGTGAAAACATACGCTAGTAGTTCCCGTAATCCTTGTGTACTGTGGTTTAGTAATTCGTTCAGTATACCTTGTGGTCTGCATGCTTTTCAATTTTTTGGAGTCCCTGTACGTCATTTCATCGTCGTCATCATATTCCACTTCATATGTTGTTGTTGTTGTAATGATGTTCCTGAATTGCGGTCTCGTTTCAGTCAAAAGTTGTGAATAATGTTCTCTACTCTAGCTTCTTTTCTGTTTGTTCTTAGGTTTTTCTACCGTTTTCCATGTCTGTTGATTTTGTGGGCCCTATATATTTCTTGAGATCTTCGCATTTACTTTCCCAGGAATGATATTATAGACGTTAAGAATTAAATTTGGACGTAAAATTAGAAAATCCAAAGCACAGAAACTAGAAATTTAACAAAGGAAAATAGTACAGAGACTATTTGAACGAAAAAATAAATAAATGATATGTGCAGAGGATGATTAAGTAAAGAAATAATGGAACTATACAACAGCACAAATAACTAATTTTTTAAGATAGACAGAAAGATTAGTAGTTAAAGAGTAATTAAACCCAGAAGGATATGGTTATCAGCTGTGAAAGATCTAAAAAGATTAAGCATGTAACAATCTGAAAAATGAAGAAGTGTAAAGTGCTTTATTCTCCATGCAAGAGAGAATAATCTGCAAGCAAGCCTTAAACGATGGTGCCTATTTAGAAAACCTTATATTATATTTATGCATTTTTCTTCTAACTTTAATATCGCTATTATAGAGTAATTTCCACATACTAACATATTTCTCAAATTGAGCTCTGTAGTGTCATTCTTTTACTATATTACGAATATGTGTACCAAATAGCTCAACAAAATATTCAAAATTAGAGTTGCAATCTTGGAATGCGTTTTCCGTTTTGATGGGGCGTTGATGTATCCTCTTAATATCACTAATTTAAATTTTTTTAAGATACTCTCTAAAAAATTTTAAAGTATGTTTACTATAATCTGTTTACCCAAGAAATGGCCTCTGGAGGGCTAATAGATAAAACTCTAGCAAAAAATATCTGAAGTACTCATTATATTTTAAAAGACGATATTGATCAATGTTAGTAACCCACAAAAACATCGACTGATAATCCTACGCCTAGAAACCACATGAATCACACATCTCTTTGATGTTTGGCTATTTAATTATAATGTACAGTTACACGGTCATGGTCAGTAAAAACCAACTAGTCTTAATAATAATTACACTTCATAACTTCCATGAAAATCTTGTTTGATGATCACAAATACTGTAACAAAGATGTTTGGGAATTTTGTTTACACACACATATAATGATTTAACATTTTATTCAAATGTTTGATTTGAATACTATAAAAAAATCTTCAAATTCAAATTACATCAAGCAGAAAACATTTTATAATAAAAAATGCCAATTAATTACGATAACGAAAAACAAGTTAATTTGATTTGGAGTATATCAAGCATATAAAGAACGTTCATACAGTATGATGCAAAAGAATGGAATAAATTCAGTATTTCAGAAACAGACGACTTAAACGAAATCTTGAAACACTTCAATGTTAATTTCTGTTGCCATCAGTTGCTATATAATATACAGCGTTGCGAAAAAGTCTGGCAACACGGTAATTTCTCGGAAACCGCTAGAACGATTGTATAGATTTTGGTGGGTAAGGGTCTTCTAATGTGGCCGATATTATAGCGGTAATTACATTGTTGTCAAATCTTTCGTTTTTCTGGAAATCTAATGAACTTTCTTATTTCAAATGGAACACCCTATATATTTTTTGGGTTTTGAAATCCTTAAGAAATACTGATATTTTTCATGTTATATTTCCTATATCTAAATGCCATAATTTCGGAGTTATTGCTACATTTATTAAAAAAAATTAAATAAATTATATCTACAAATCAATTTTTTCGGCTCGGGTAGACATTATTTTAGGTTCTTTGGATCATTGGGAACAAAAAAGGTCCTTTGTAAATTTTCAATAAAGTTAATCGTTTCCGAGTTATAAACAATTTAAAACTGAAAAAATCGAAAAATAACGATTTTCTAGGTTCAAAAACATAAATAACATGAAATATTATTTTTGATATGGGATGTTGAATTTTTTCTTAGAAACTGACGATTTATTTATTGTTTTAAAACAAAACCGGTTGAGATATGCAAATAAAATTTGGTGAGTTTTAAGAGGCAGTTATTGCGCATTTTTTGACATACAATTATATATTTTATATTCACCATTGGCGTGCATACGGGTCATATTACCTGTTATTCTGGGCTAATTAGCAAAATACAAGGAAAAGTTATTTACCAGCAATTTTATTGCTGGAATCGAATCTTATTATTGTATGTATTAATAATATAGGTATGCAAAGTCCGGAGATAGTGTGCTACTTTTTTTATAAACAAAATGGCGCCCGAAAATCGTGTTTTTTTCAATTTTTGCTCTATAACTCCAAAGATTTTAACTTTACACCAAAAACAACCAAATAAAAATGCACCGTAATTAAATTCTGCATAGAGACGTGTTTTTCCCGATTCACTTCGACGAAAACTTTAACCGAAAAAAGCGGGGTTTTCCAACAAAATCTTTAATTTTCAACTAAAATTTTAGATAAGTAATTGTTAATCAATAATTAAATAACTTGGTAATGTAAAAGCCCTTTTCGTATATATTATAATTCCAGAAACCGATGGAAAATTAATGAACAGTTTAGCAACAATTGAATTGTTAATTAAAAATTTACGGTCGCTATAACGACAATAATTATGATGCATAAGAATAACTATGATTTTTTCATAAAAAGACACTATACCTATCTAATGTACTTTACAGAATTAAAATTGGACTATTTAAGCGGCCTCAGGAACATTTTAAAATTATAAACAATTTTTTGGCTTATAAACAAATAGAATATCTCGGGAAATATTAAACTAAATTAAATTGTGAAAACGGTTTTCGAAAAACAGCGGCAGGACGCTTCTTTTAAAAGAAAAAAACGTTTAATTACGACGAGTGGTTCCTGAGATACAACCGGTGAAAGTTGACCGGAATTTACGGCAAAGATATAAAAAATAGGATCATAATTTTCAAACCATCACCTTTTTATTTTTGTCCTCTTTCTCCACACCAATTTTCATATCTTTAAAATACTCATAACATATATTATTATAATAAAAACTATCGATAATACGTGTGAAAATTGCCAAAAATAGCAAAATTCCAATCAAAAATTAGGTTGGAGAAAATGTAACCCTCACAGTTCAAAATCGGTATACGTTAAAAAAATGCATTTTCTCGGCTTCCCATGGAGCAATTTCCTTCATTTTTTTTGTTCCCTAATAACTCGAGTAGAGCCATCGAACTAACGCATTATTAAATGTCAAATTTGCTTTTGTTTTGTTATAATAGTTTAATTTATTTATAAGAACAGAAAACTACATATTTTTTCCAGTTGTAGGCTTTTTTTAGATACACTTACTACAAGTGTACCTTTTAAAGTTAAAAACATAAATATTCTCATTTGAAAGCTGTATAATTATTCAAACAATTTTTATTTAAACAAATTAAAATTTTGTGTTATAATAAATAAATTAATTTATTCTAACAAAACAAAAGCAAGTTTGACATTTAATAATGCGTTATTTCGATGGCTCTACTCGAGTTACTTGGGAACAAAAAAATAATGAAGGAAATTGCTCCATGGGAAGCCGAGAAAATGCATTTTTTTAACGTATACCGATTTTGAACTTTAAGGGTTAAATTTTCTCCAACCTAATTTTTGATTGGAATTTTGCTATTTTTGGCAATTTTCACACGTATTATCGATAGTTTTTATTATAATAATATATGTTATGAGTATTTTAAGGATATAAAAATTGGTGTGGAGAAAGAGGACAAAAATAAAAAGGTGATGGTTTGAAAATTATGATCCTATTTTGTATATCTTTGCCGTAAATTCCGGTCAACTTTGACCGGTTGTATCTCAGGAACTACTCATCATAATTAAACGTTTTTTCTTTTAAAAGAAGCATCCTGCCGCTGTTTTTCGAATACCGTTTTTACAATTTAATTTAGTTTAATATTTCCCGAGATACTCTATTTGTTTATAAGCCAAAAAATTCTTTATAATTTTAAAATATTCGTGAGGCCGCTTAAATAGTCCAATTTCAATTCGGTAAAGTACATTAGATAGGTATAGTGTTTTTTTATGAAAAAATCATAGTTATTCTTATGCATCATAATTATTGTCGTTATTATAGTGACCGTAAATTTTTAAGTAACAATTCAATTGTTGCTAAACTGTTAATTCAATTTCCATCGGCTTCTGGAATTATAATCTATACAAAAAGGGCTTTTACATTACCAAGTTATTTAATTATTGATTAACAATTACTTATCTAAAAGTTTAGTTGAAAATTAAAGATTTTGTTGGAAAAACCCGCTTTTTCCGGGGAAAGTTTTCGTCGAAGTAAATCGGAAAAAACAAGTCTATGCAGAATTTAATTGCGGTGAATTTTTATTTGAGTTAAAATCTTTGGAGTTATAGAGCAAAAATTGAAAAAAACACGATTTTCGGGCGCCATTTTGTTTATAAAAAAAGTAGCACACTATCTGCGGACTTTGCATACCTATATTAATAATATATATAATCATAAGCTTCGATTCCAGCAATAAAATTGCTGGTAAATAACTTTTCCCAAAAATGGCCTATTCTCCGATAATCAGCCCAGACTATGTATGCACATATATAACATAACATAACAATATAACATTTTTAGTTGTATGTCAAAAAATGTAAAATAACTACCTCTTAAAACCTACCAAATTTCATTTGCATATCTCAACCGGTTTTAGAGCAATAAATAAATCGTCAGTTTGTAAGAAAAAATTCAACATCCCGCATCTCGGAAACGAAGCATTTGCAGATAATATGTTTATAAATCAAACGGTCATTATTTTTTCATACACAATTACCCCTTAAAGTTTGTCGCACTTATTTAGAAACAACCTGTATTGATGAAAAACATGGCTAGTTGTCAAAGTACCTAACTTTTTCATTATCCAACATAAGTGAATGAGTCAAAAAGCAGAATGTTAAGAAAGGCTAAGGCTACAATTGAGTTTTAATTTCAATATTTTTTAAATGCTAGAATATTCCACAGGGTGTCACGAACTTTCAAGAAAAAACACAGTAGTATTGTTACACCCAGTATACAATGACATTTACCTGTTCAGCAACACTATTACTACATCCTTACAGAATAAGGCTATAACATATTAAAAAATCACTAAAATCGGACAACACGTTTAGAAGATTCGAGACATCAAAAATGACCCATTTTTAAGGTGTCCCGATTTTTTTCGCCAGGAGTGTGTAAATAATAAAAAGTACATATTTATTACTAAATGTGACGAAAAAAGTAGGGCGAGCTATCAAAAATCCAGAAAACTTATGTATAGGTTTTAACTTACCAAAATTTTGAACTTCATTTCTTTCTTCTCCGACATGGGAATAGGCAAAGATTTTATCCGCATAATTTCCTCCCAAGCAGTCTGTTCATTCGATCTCATTTCTGATAAATCTGGCAGCATAGATACCTGCGAAATAATGACAGTAGCAAATAGAAACAAGTAACAAAAAAAGAAGTTCTAAATTTCTTGAAAATAATAAATAGGCAAGCAGAAATTTTCTTTTCTTTAAAGCAATATATGGTTTGAACATTGTTCAAACAGTACATTGTGAGTACAGTACGGTACAGGTCAGTAGGAAAGGAAATCAAGGAAAAGGTATGAGGCCTATAGAATCAAAACCTGCTAGATCCATTTTTTGAAATTTTTCAGGAGACTAAAAAAACATTAAAAATGTAAATTTCCCAAAAAGTATCCGGCATTTCTTAATCAAAGTGACATCAATAAATGTCAAAAAATGGCACACTAATTTGGTATAGAGTTATTTTTCTGCATGCCCCTTACATCTTCAGAAATTTGTACTTTTAGTTTGGATTTAGCAAATTAAGATTCTAAGCCCACATAATATTGCTCATTTTCAACCGCTTTTAGACGCAATTAATGCACTAAAAGTAGGTATTAAACCATTTTGATAGGAAATCATACAAAACATACAAGGAAAAGAAGTATTTTATTGTTCATAAAACTATGGACATAAGACATAACAGGGTTTGATTCTAAACTTACGTGCATAGAAATCGGCCCACTTAAACATTTGGTCATTTTTGATGTCTCATATTTTCTCAACCTGTTGGCCGATTTAAGTGATTTTTTGAACATGTTATAGCCTGATTCTTTAACAATACCACAGTAATAACATTGTTGCTAAACAGGTAAACTTTCATTGTAAACCGGGTGTACCAATCAAACTGTGTTTTTTTCTCAAAGTTCGCGTCACCCTGTGGAATATTCTAGCATATATAAAATACTGAAATTAAAACCCAACTATAGTCTCAGGTTTTTTTAACATTCTGTTTTTTGATTCATTCGTTTATGTTGGATAATAAAAAAGTTAGGTACTTTAACAACTAGACATGTTCTTCATCAATGCACGGTGTTTCGACAAACAAGTGCAAGTGCGACAAACTTAAAGGGGTAATTCTGCGTGAAAAAATAATGACGGTTGCCTTGATAGACGTTTGTCGAGTTTGTCCGCAAATGCTTCGTTTCCCGTATGTACGCCAATGGTGAATATTAAATTCTTAATTTTATGCCAAAAAATCCGCAATAACTATCTCTTAAAACCTACCAAATTTCATTTGAATATCTCAACTGGTTTTAAAGCAGTAAATAAATCGTCTGTTTGTTAGAAAAAATTCAACATCCCCTATCTCGGAAACGAAACATTTGCGGACATACATTTATAAAGCCAACTTTCATTATTTTTTCATACAGAATTACCCCTTAAAGTTTAAGTTTTTTAGAAACACCGTGTATTGATGAAGAACATGTCTAGTTGTTAAAGTACCTAACTTTTTTATTATCCAACATAAACGAATGAATAAAAAAAAAGTGAATGTTAAGAAAACCTGAAGCTATAGTTGGATTTTAATTTCAGTATTTTATAAATGCTAGAATATTCCACAGAGTGATGCGAACTTTGAGAAAAAAACACAGTTTGATTGGTACACCCGGTATACAATGAACATTTACCTGTTTAGCAACAATATTATTACTGTGGTATTGTTAAAGAATCAGGCTATAACATGTTCAAAAAATCACTTAAATCGGCCAACAGGTTTAGAAAATATGAGACATCAAAAATTACCAAATTTTTAAGTGGGCCGATTTCTAAGCACGTAAGTTTATGTTAACATTTTAGTGGTACATACTTTGAAGAAAGTCTTGAAGGTTTTGAGCCGAAACTTTATGCCTGTAGATTAATAGATACATACTTGAACTTTAAAACTGTGCAAAAAATGGAAAAACGAAAAATTTAGGATTTAGCAGGTTTTGATTCTGATAGGCTCATATACAGATAGAAATATATTCAATAATATTACCTGTACTTCCCCTGCAAGTGAAGTCCTGCGATGAACTGTCGATTCCCTGCGGGATCTGCATCTGAGCGTCTTGTTGTTCGTGCGGTAGTCATTTGTTTTGATGCGGATCGTAGCTGCAGCTGCAACAAAAAGATAACGCAAATACGATAAGTTTAAGTTGATGTTCATGAATAAATTAAATACATATTATGTACTAAAATTATAGTTTTGCATTTAATTAATAAAGATTTTAACGTTCGCCTCTGGTCATGTGTCAAAGAAGTTGACCGTTGTCAATTCTCTAGTTGTTTTTACTTTGCTAAGTTTTTAGAAAAACTTAGGCCTGGATACCGCGTACCAAAAAAAAGTTTATCAATAGCAAGCTGAAAATTTGTTAATAGCTTAACGGTCAGTCAGACCTGAGGATTGCCTAGTCAAACCTAGGAGTGGCTGAAATTCGGGCTTTGACTATAACATATACACAAATAAGTAACTTACACATGTTCTTCTGTCTCTGAGCAATCACACTATTAAACACTATAAACAAGTAAACCTAGTATTTACCACAACATCTTTAAATGATACCACTACATAATTTACATTTCTATCCAAATATTTGCAATTTTACTTGATTTACGAGCACATACTATTTCGTTAACAACAATTCGGTAGAAGTTGCATTGTTATCAAGGTAGAAGATGCTATAATTAAGACGTAAATTAATAAATGGTTGATGTAATTTTTATTGTTATAATAATAGTCTTCATTGTTTAATTGTTACTAATTTTATTGTTCGATGTAATTCCCAAAAAAAGTGATACAGGTGGTATACGTGTTCTTGAAAATTACTTTTACAGGGTGAATTAAAAAAATTGGATACAATAAGAGTGTCAACAACAATGGAGATCATGGACAGGAAAGAGAGCAAGAGGACGACTCCAGATGAGATGGGGCCTCCAAATCTATTTTTTCAAATAGGCCAACAACTTAGTTCTATTACACAAATATACAGGGTGTCCCGAAAAGATTGGTCATAAATTATACCACAGATTCTGGGGTCAAAAATAGGTTGATTGAACCTCACTTACCTATATACAATAGTGCACACAAAAAAAAGTTACAGCCCTTTGAAGTTACAAAATGAAAATCAATTTTTCTCCCTTTATCGAAAACTCTTAGAGATTTTTCATTGAAAATGGACACGTGGTATTCTTATGGCAGCAGCATCTTAAATAAAAATTAAAGTGAAATTTGTGTACCCCATAAAAAATTTATGGGGGTTTTGTTCCTTTAAACCCCCCAAACTTTTGTGTACGTTCCAATTTAATTATTAGTGTGGCACCATTAGTTAAACACACTGTTTTTAAAACATTTTTGCCTCTTAGGACTTTTTTGATAAGCCAGTGCTTATCGAGATATTTTGAATATTTATCGAATCCACCACATATTTGTATATGGTTAAGTAAGATTATAGAGACCTGTTAATAATCTGGAAATGTATTTATAATTTACATTTTTAGCTATATTTTGAAAAAGAAGCCACATCTTGATAAAAGGTGACTTATCAAAAAAAGATCAAGAGGCAAAAAAGTTTTAAAAACACTGTGTTTAACTGATGGTATCACAATAATAGTTTAATTGGAACGTACACAAACATTTGGGGGGTTTAAAGGAACAAAACTCCCATAAAATTTTTATGTAAATATATTAAAAAAGAAGCCGCATCTCGATAAAACCTCGCTTATCGGAAAAATACTAAGAGGCAAAAAAGTTTTAAAAACGTTGTGTTTAACTAATGGTACCGCAACATTAAATTAATTGGAACGTACACAAAAGTCTGGGGGGGTTTAAGGGATCAAAACCCCCATAAAATTATTATGGAGTGGACAAATCTCACTATAATTTTGTTTTAAAATGATCCTGCCATAAGCATCATATATATCCATTTTCAATAAAAAATCTTTAATAGTTTTCGATATATTGAAAAAAATCGATTTTCATTTTGTAACTTCAAAGGGCTGTAACTTTTTTTATGAGCACATTTGTATAAAGGTAAGTTATGTTCAGTCGAACTATTTTTGACTCCAGAATGTATGGTATAATTTATGACCAATCTTTTCGGGACACCCTGTATAATGAACTAACTATAAATAAACACTACAACTACTTTCCTATGAAACAACAATAACGAATTTTTAAAATAAATGAAAATAGTCCATTCTTTCACGGTTTTTGCTCTAAATTTTAAAGAACCGCTTGGATTGACATGAAATTTGGCATACGCCTAGCTTACATGTCAAAGAAAAAAAGTGATATTGTGCCGATGTGTGCTTTTGCCCTGGGGGTGAAAAAATGTAAGTCCAAAATAAGTCCGGAAATGGATAAATTGACTAATTTTAAGTAACTTTTGTTCTATAGAGTTTTTTCGCCAAGTCAACACTTTTCGAGTTATTTGCGAGTGAATATGTTTCAACAAAATAACTACATTTTTAGACGGTTTTTCGCAAATAACTCAAAGTATTTTGTCGAAAAAAACGTTCTTATCAAAAATATGGCCTGTAAAAAAGTAAAAAAAAATGGTGTACGCGTTAGGTCTCTGGACCTCGTAAAACCAGAGTTATAGCCAATAAAAAATAGATTCATATTCACCAAATTTTAAATAGAATACTTCGAAGTGAAATATCCAAAAAATTAAGCACTTTTTGGGGAAAATCCATCATAACTTTTTTAAAGTGTTTAAAAAGAGCTTTATTTCTGTTTTTATGAAAAGTTTCTATCATTAAACGTAAGCAAGTTACGCTCAAAATAAAGTTGGCCCCTTTTGTTTTTGCAAAAAAAAAATCGGGAAGACCACCCCCTAATTAGCAACTTAAATGAAATAAATCGTTACCGCTCCACAAATTATTTTACTTATGTTGTGTTTATATGATCTGTAAGTTTCATGGATTCAAAGTGCTTATTTTTGAAAAAATTTGGTTTTAAAGTGAAATTTTTAAAAATTTTAATTTTGAAAAATATTTTCAAAATAACTTAAAAATTGTTAGAGATACCAAAAATCTCGAATAACAAAAAAAGTTAGCATTGCTTTTTTGAATATCATGTATTTTTTGTTTTTCTGTTACACAAAAATTGATTAAGATTTGGTGTTTCTGAATTTGCATACATTCGTGATCAGTGACTTGTTCAACCCATTTTAACTACAGCCATGTCAAAAATAAGGACTTTAAACCGATGAAACTTACAGATCATATAAACAATACATACACGAGTCAAAAAACTTGTGAAGTCGTAACGATTAAGTTTATTTGAGATACTAATTAGGGGGTGATTTTCCCGATTTTTTTACCAAAAAAAAAAGAGACTAACTTTATTTTGAGCGTAACTTGTTTACTTTTGATGCTAGAAATTTTTTTTATAAAACAAAAATGAAGCTTTTTTTAAACACTTTAAATAAGTTGTAATAAGTTTTACCCGAAATGAGCTTCATTTTTAGTTACTTCACGTTAAAGTATTCCATTTGGAATTTTACGAATATGAACCTATTTTTAATTAGCTATTATTCTGCTTCTACTAGGTATACAGACGTGATGTATACACCATTTTTTTAAATTTTTTACAGGATATATTTTTGCTAAGAATGTTTTTTCGACAAAATACTTATTATTTGAGTTATTTGCAAAAAACCGTCTAAAAACGTGGTTATTTTGTTGAAAAAATGAGCATATTTACTGGCAAATAACTCGAAAAATATTGACTTAGTGAAAAAACTCTATAAAACAAAAGTTACTTAGAATTAGTCAGTTTATCCATTTCCGGACTTACTTTGGACGAATATTTTTTCACCCCCAAGAGGGGGTGAAAACCACCCCCGCGGCAAAAGCACATATCGGCACAATATTACTTTTTTTCTTTGACTGGTTAGCTATGTGTATGCCAAATTTCATGTCAATCCAAGCGGTTCTTTAAAATTTAGAGGTTTTGCAATATTTTACCGTTAAAGAACGGACTAAAACTACTGCACTGAACAGATATCGATAAAGATAACAGAACAGAACAGAATTTCTCTATGTTGCCTAATTAGTTATTAGTTATAATATGTTCGATTTTTTGATAAAAATAAAAAAAATTTAGTAGGTCCAAAATGACACAAAATCTAGGCATAGGATGAAAAAGTTTATTTGAAGAAAGTGTATTTTTTTGTTCGTCTTAATGGCGGTACAGGCTCGTTTTTTTAATATTGTATTTAATTACAGAGTAATATCCACATACTAATTTATTTCTCAAATTGGGCTCTGTACCGCCATCCTTTATTATATTACGAATATGTGTGCCAAATATCTCGACAACATATTCAAAATTACGGCCGCAATCTTGGACCGCGTTTGTTGCTACCTGTTGATTGCTACTGTAGCCTCTTAATATATTTTGGCAAGAAATGAAAACCTATTGACATCATTAATTAAAATAAAGAATTAGAGATATTATTTGTACAGTAAACAAAAACAAAGAAAATATCTGATAAGTATCACATTCTAATGATTTGGCAGTGCTCTGACGTCAGAAATTTTGACCTACGTAATCTTGCTTTTGTAGTAAAAAGACTATAGCTCATTTTTCTTTCCTTCGTAGTGTTAATTACACCAATAATTATAAACATAATACATATAGTCTGGGCTGATTATCGGAGAATAGGCCATTTTTGGGAAAAGTTATTTACCAGCAATTTTATTGCTGGAATCGAATCTGATGATTGTATATATTAATAATATAGGTTTGCAAAGTCCGCAGATAGTGTGTTACTTTTTTTATAAACAAAATGGCGCCCGAAAATCGTGTTTTTTTCAATTTTTGCTCTATAACTCCAAAAATTTTAACTTTACACCAAAAACACTCAAATAAAAATTCACCGCAATTAAATTCTGCATAGAGACGTGTTTTTTCCGATTTACTTCGACGAAAACTTTCCCCGGAAAAAGCGGGTTTTTCCAACAAAATCTTTAATTTTCAACTAAACTTTTAGATAAGTAATTGTTAATCAATAATTAAATAACTTGGTAATGTAAAAGCCCTTTTTGTATAGATTATAATTCCAGAAGCCGATGGAAATTGAATGAACAGTTTAGCAACAATTGAATTGTTAATTAAAAATTTACGGTCGCTATAATAACGACAATAATTATGACGCATAAGAATAATTATGATTTTTTCATAAAAAGATACTATACCTATCTAATGTACTTTACAAAATTGAAATTGGACTATTTAAGCGGCCTCAGGAATATTTTAAAATTATAAACAATTTTTTGGCTTATAAACAAATAGAATATCTCGGGAAATATTAAACTAAATTAAATTGTGAAAACGGTATTCGAAAAACAGTGTCAGGACGCTTCTTTTAAAAGAAAAAACGTTTAATTACGACGAGTGATTCCTGAGATACAACCGGTGAAAGTTGACCGGAATTTACGGCAAAGATATAAACAATAGGATCATAATTTTCAAACCATCACCTTTTTATTTTTGTCCTCTTTCTCCACACCAATTTTCATATCCTTAAAATACTCATAACATATATTATTATAATAAAAACTATCGATAATACGTGTGAAAATTGCGAAAAATAGCAAAATTCCAATCAAAAATTAGGTTGGAGAAAATGTAACCCTCAAAGTTCAAAATCGGTATACGTTAAAAAAATGCGTTTTCTCGGCTTCCCATGGAGCAATTTCCTTCATTATTTTTTTGTTCCCAAGTAACTCGAGTAGAGCCATCGAACTAATGCATTATTAAATGTCAGACTTGCTTTTGTTTTGTTATAATAAAATAATTTATTTATTATAACACAAAATTTTAATTTGCTTAAATAAAAATTGTTTAAATAATTATACAGCTTTCAAATGAGAATATTTATGTTTTTAACTTTAAAAGGTACACTTGTAGTAAGTTTATCTAAAAAAAGCCTACAACTGGAAAAAATATGTAGTTTTCTGTTCTTATAAATAAATTAATCTATTATAACAAAACAAAAGCAAGTTTGACATTTAATAATGAGTTAGTTCGATGGCTCTACTCGAATTATTAGGGAACAAAAAAAGAATGAAGGAAATTGCTCCATGGGAAGCCGAGAAAACGCATTTTTTTAACGTATATCGATTTTGAACTTTGAGGGTTACATTTTCTCCAACCTAATTTTTGATTGGAATTTTGCTATTTTTGGCAATTTTCACACGTATTATCGATAGTTTTTATTATAATAATATATGTTATGAGTATTTTAAGGATATGAAAATTGGTGTGGAGAAAGAGGACAAAAATAAAAAGGTGATGGTTTGAAAATTATGATCCTATTGTTTATTTATATCTTTGCCGTAAATTCCGGTCAACTTTCACCGGTTGTATCTCAGGAACCACTCGTCGTAATTAAACGTTTTTTCTTTTAAAAGAAGCGTCCTGCCGCTGTTTTTGGAATACCGTTTTCACAATTTAATTTAGTTTAATATTTCCCGAGATATTCTATTTGTTTATAAGCCAAACAATTGTTTATCATTTTAAAATATTCCTGAGGCCGCTTAAATAGTCCAATTTTAATTCTGTAAAGTACATTAGATAGGTATAGTGTCTTTTTATGAAAAAATCATAGTTATTCTTATACATCATAATTATTGTCGTTATTATAGCGACCGTAAATTTTTAATTAAAAATTCAATTGTTGCTAAACTGTTCATTCAATTTCCATCGGCTTCTGGAATTATAATCTATATGAAAAGGTCTTTTACACTAACAAGTTATTTAATTATTGATTAACAATTACTTATCTAAAATTTTAGTTGAAAATTAAAGATTTTGTTGGAAAAACCCGCTTTTTCCGGGGAAAGTTTTCGTCGAAGTGAATCGGGAAAAACACGTCTCTATGTAGAATTTAATTGCGGTGAATTTTTATTTGGGTATTTTTGGTGTAAAGTTAAAATATTTGGAGTTATAGAGCAAAAATTGAAAAAAACACGATTTTCAGGCGCCATTTTGTTTATAAAAAAAGTAGCACACTATCTGCGGACTTTGCATACCTATATTATTAATATATAGAATCTTATAATTCGATTCCAGCAATAAAATTGCTGGTAAATAACTTTTCCTTGTATTTTGCTAATTAGCCCAGAGTAATACTTAATTTAGACATATCACAAGAAAACAGTTTCAGAACCTTGCGGAATTAGTAAGATTCTACTTTGAATATTTAGTGCAGTCACTGAAGGTGAATATGAGCTATTACCTCCGATTTCGTTGAACCTCCATCGATTTGCATGAAAATTGGTGAGTGGTTAGAGGATATCTCAAGAAACAAAGATGACATGGTACCAACTTGCGCTTTTACCCTGGGGGTGGATGCCACCCCTCCTCGGGGGTGAAAATTATTTTATTAAAAATAACCCCACAATTCGATAGAGGGACAAATTATAAGCAAAATTTGTTATATAAAATTATTAAAATAAATCAAAACTTTTTGAGTTATTAAAGATCAAAGATTTTAATTTTTCGTGAGAAAAATGCATGTTTCTAACCGATTTTTCATAAATAACTCAAAAACTATGTTTCTACAAAAAAGTTATTATTATCAAAATTGAGGCAAATAAAAAATCGAATAAACTCCTTACTAGGAAAACCTTTCTGTGTTAACTAGAAGTAAGTTATAGGTAATTGAATGTATATTTCTTTCGTCGAGTACCCAAATCAAAGTATTCAAGCTTAAATACCGGCAAAATGATGCGTTTTATAACATAAACTTAACAAACAATTGTCAAAGTTCATAGAAATATCTATCAAATAAGCCCTCGAACAAGTTGATAGCATTAAAATTTATGCACCAAAAATGTTTCAAAATGTATCTTTTAAAATTTTTTCCAAAAAAATGTTATTGTTTTTTTGTAAATAACTCCGTTAATTTTTAAGATATCAGGTTCATCTAAAAACTATTTAATAGATGACTCTAAGAGCTATTAAAAATGTCAAAATTAGTCTTTTAAACCTCTCACTTTTTTAACAATAAAAGGTTAAATGGCCCCAGTTACATGGTTCTCGCAGCAAAATTGAAATTTTTAACGTTTCTATCTCGGTTATTTTTTACTCTACGGAAATAGTATAATGAATAAAGTATTTGAAACAAAAAATACTAAAATTTAGTTATATATAATTTTTTACGTATAGTGAGTATTTTTGGAGTTATTATCAAAAGAAAATGAAAAGTATTATATACTTTAAAAATTGTGATTTTTAAATTGTATCTTTTTTTCAAAAATATGCATTCTAAACCGGTGAAAATTGTTGAAATCATTAACTATGTTAACCTAAAGAAATTCTTGTGAGGATTACTACAAATTTTAATTTTTGTGGAAATGGCGTATGTTTAATTTTTCACTTTTTCCTAAAAAAATCGAAAGGGTTCTCCTTATTTTCATCATAACTTCTTAATTTTGATGCTATTAACTTCTACTGGAGCTCATTTGATAGGTAGGGGAGGAGGGGGCTAGTTGTAACAATTTTCATAAAATCAAATATATCTTGACAGCGATTTTTCCCAATTATCACTAATTAAACACTCAACGCTAGTTTAACTCTTTCTGAATCAAACTGAACTGAAAAAAAGTTAGTTAAAAAGACTGTTATTTTTTAATCAACTAGCATTTTACCAAAAAAAGTGCATTGTTACAACTTACCCCGCGCTTGGGGCTAGTTGTAACATCTATTGGGGCAGTTTGTAACAGTACGATAATTTGAATTTTTTGGTATATTTCAAAGAAAATAAGAACGTTGCTCCTTTTGAAAGATGTTGCTCGACTTAATAACGTGGCTTCCGGTGTTCTTAAATACAACTGTAGATTTCTACGCATAACAATTTGAACCCAATTTGGACCAACTATTTTGATACCAATAAGAAGGAAGTTGCTTAGCACTGAGTTTCACGGCACATTGGTAAATGACAGTTTTTGCATCTTCATGGGAATTAATCCAAAATATATTTCAGCTCACTTCCGAATATACGAAGCCATATTACAACATGTTACAACAAGCCCCAACGTTTTGTTACAACATACCCCGTAGCACACTTTTGTATATTTATTAAAATAACTGTAAAAATATCTTCCTAATCGTAAAATTGTTAAGCAACATCAAAGAATAACTAAATTTAGAAAAGAAATGAACACCGAAAGTTTCATTTCCGTTTAAAACAATAGCGATAACCAAAATTTTATGAGTGTCAAAATTTTATATTAACACATCCAATTGAAGCTCGTGCACAAAACTAATATTTGCAACTATTGGGACCGTGCAAGTTCGGCAAAGCGACCCCTATTTCTACGCTCTATACTAAAATTCGCACTTTTAATTATATTGGCCAATTATATTAGTCCTGGTTACTGGATAATTGTCAAGGCCATAGTCCAAAAAAATAATAAGAAGAAAAAATATGATTCAGGTTATGTTATGAAAACGTCAACAATTGTATGTAGTAAATAAAATTAGTTATTAAAATGCAGTACTGCAAGCAAAATAAAATTAATTAAATTTACCTTTATATAATAATTGCATATCATATCAATATTGTGGAGCAATATATAATTTTTCTGCTTCATTGACAGACGGTATGAAATATACGTCAATTTGACAATTTCAATTGACAATATGAATTATTTAAGATAGTTGCAATATTTCTCCGCGACTCGCGCACGGTCGTTTCTCGTTTCCCCTTCCAAGTACTTGCACACCGCTAATAGTGGAGTCAATGAAGGTTTTCACCTCCGATTTCGTTGAACCTCCATCGATTTTCATGAAAATTGGTAAGTATGTAGAGGATACCTCAAGAAACAAAGGTGACATGGTGCCAACTTGCGCTTTTACCCTGGGGGTGGATGCCACCCCTTCTCGGGGGTGGAAATTATTTTATTAAAAATAATACCACTAATCGACAGAGCGACAAATTATAAGTAAAATTTGTTATATAAAGTTATTACAATAAATCAATAGTTTTTGAGTTATTAAAGATCAAAAGTTTTGATTTTTCCTGAAAAAAATCCATGTTTTAAAGCAGTTTTTCATAAATAACTCCAGAACCATAAGTTTCTTCAAAAAAGTTGTTATTACCAAAATCGAAGATAATATAAAAATAAATAAGCTCCTTATTCGAAAAATCCTTTATTACATATACAAAGTGAGTTATATGCAATTGAATGTATATTTTTTTTCCGCGAGTACTCAAATCTTAGTATTCAAGCTTAAATAACAGGAAAACGATGCACTTTGTTAAATATAGATACTAAACATTTTAATAAAGTACTTAAAGGTAACTATCAAAAAGCTATATAAGAAGTCGATAGCATCAAAATTAAGCAAGTTATGATGGAAACAAGAGGACCCTTTCAGATTTTTTAGGGAAGAATGAAAAATTAAACATACGTCATTTCCACAAAAATTAAAATTTATAGTAACCCATTTAAAACTTTATTTATTTTAACATGAGTAATAACTTCAATAATTTTGACCGGTTTAGAATGCATATATTTGAAAAAAAAATACGATTAAAAAAAATTTGAATTTTTCAAATTTTCGTGAATTTCATTTTCTTTTGATAATAACTCCAAAAATACTCGATATACTTAAAAAATGGTAGAGAACAAAATTTTAGTTTTAACTTTATTTAAGCTTTTTCTTTTTTTAATATTTTTTTACGATAAAAAATAACCGAGATAGAAACATTTAAAACCTAAATTTTACTGCGAGAACCATGTAACCGGGGCCCTTTCACCTTGTATTTAAAAAAAAAATAAAGGATTTAGAAAATTATGTTTAATACAGTGTTATAGACCTTTTACTTAGATTTGTAATGGTTTTTGGATAAATCTCATATTTCAAAAATTAACGGAGGTATTTTTAAAAAACCAATAACATTTCATTGAAAAAATTTTATAGCGGAGATTTTGTATGTATACAGGTTGTGGGAAGTCCAATTAGTCGTTTGTTGTAGGAGATATGAAAAAAGTTTATTTAGGTGAGATTGGGGCCTAGATAATATCAGAAGTTAAATACATTTCCAAATATACAGGGCCACCCATATTGACAGGGTGAAACAAAATTATCTTTTGTTTAATGGAACACCCTGTATATTTTTACATTTTTGGATTCTCCTCTATGTTTTATTTCTTAAAATATGTTTTGTGATGTTATACGAAGTAGTTTAAAAGATAATTACGTTTTTTTTTTCAAATTTCATAGCAATATTCACCCCCTGTATAATTGTAGTGATTTGACATCAGAAAATCAATTTATTTTCAAGTGATTTTTAATATAGTCTATTATTGTTAAAAATTATTAATCTAGCAAAACGTTTAATTTTAGCTAATACAGGGTTGGTCGAAACTGAATGAGTGTTTTCTCAAAGTTTGAGAGTATGAGTTTTCTCAAACGGAGCAGCCTGTAATGCCTGTAACGAACATTGTAATGAAATGCTATTGTATAGCACTTTATTATTTCCCACCTTGCCAGTGAGAACTGAATTTCTTTTTGAAATCCCTAACTTTATGTCTTTAATTATTTTAAATATTGTAAACGATTAAAAAACAATCAAATTAAATTGAAATGAATAACCAGTGTATATCTTCCACATTTACTTCATATTTAACGTAGCCTGTACCATAACATTGCACAGATTATTATCCCTGTATAGCAACGATATACCATGAATGTGAATTCATACTTGAGAAATGTCCTATATCCAGTCTCACAAAAAAAAAGGGATTCCTCAAACATAATATATATGCAGAGAAAATCAGCCAAAGTGATTTGCGATATCTAATTAAAGGCCGTACCAAGTTGGTTTTGTTGAATATAGCATGAAAGCACGACGATACTTTAGTGATAAGCGTATTTTTCGTAGTAGCTATAGTATGTTGTTTTATATTATGTATTACCTATATTAAATTAGTTTTAGTACGTTTCGTTTATCTAAAAAATGTAAAACAAACAAAAATTCTGTTTTTCCTGTAGTTGTTTTTTCGTATAGATATTGTTTTATATTGTAGTAAATTGAATTTAGTTTTAGTATGTTCCGTTTGTTTGTAGAATTATAATTAATTAGATTTGCTTTAATTACTAAAATAAATAAATTTTCAATTATATTTTATGTATTTGTGGAAAAGGAAACCTAGCATTAGCGGCAACATTTCTATAACGGCCACTTGTTTTCTATTTTTAGTGGCCGTTATTGTCAGGTTTTACTGTACCATTAATATTTTATTAAATTATGAAATATTATTTAAATAAAAAATTTATAAACTTGATAAAAGAAAGTTTTCTTAGAATTTACTCCTCTATCTAATTATGGGGTTATTTTTAATAAAATAGTGTTCACCCATGAGAAGGGGTAACATCCACCCCCAGGATAAAAACGCAAGTTGGTACCACATCATTTTTGTTTCTTGAGGTATTCTCTAACTACTTACCAATTTTCATGAAAATTGATGAAGGTTCAACGAAATCAGGGGTGAAAACCTTCAGTGACTGCCTTTTTGGAAATATAAAAGAATAATTTTTTCGTGATTGTCGATTTGCTAATTTTCTGATTTTTATTTGCTATAAGGTTTGAAAAATTAATAAAAATTATAAATCATGCACATAAATGTAAAAAAATATTTATTTTACTTAATTAAACGAGATTGCTTGAGCCAGAATGCTGAAATCTGCATTTTTATCATTAAAAAAAAAAGGTGGATTTGGTGCCATATCACTTTTGTTTTTTGAGGTATCCTCTAACTAATCAACAATTTTGATGAAAATAGATGAAGGTTCAAAGAAATCGTGGGTGAAAACATTTAGTGACTACACTTTCAGAAATATAGAAGAGTAAGGTTTTCGTCATTTTCGACTGGTTAATTTTCGGATTTTTGGTTGCTATAAGGTTTGAATAATTAAAAAAAATGCAATTCATGCACATAAATATAAAAAAAATATTTATTTTTCTTAATTATACGAGATTACTTGCACCATAATGCGGAAATCTGCATTTTTTACAATTTAAAAAGTAGGGGTGTATTGCACCCCTAAATTGCAAAAGCGCAAGTTGATGCTATATAACTTTTATTGCTTGAGGTATCCTCTAACTACTTACCGATTTTTATGAAAATCGATGAACGTTCAACGAAATAGGAAGTGAAAACTTACAGTGACTGGACTTTCAGAAATCTAAAAAATAATTTAAAAAAAGGGGTGTATTTCACCCTTAAAATGCAAAAAGCGCAAGTTGGCACTATGTCACCTTTGTTCCTTGAGGTATCCTTTAACCACTCACCAATTTTTATGAAAATCGATGGAGGTTCAACGAAATCTGAGGTAATAACTCATATCCACCTTCATTGACTCCACTACTATGGGAGGATGGCTTGCTAGACGGTGTCATTTGCAGGGCGATAAGAGAATAAGATTGAGCCAGCTAAATTAGTTAAAAACGGTCAAAAATAACCTATGAAAAAGCCGTGTTACTACTTACCCCTGTTACAACAAGCCCCTTGTTCCCCTACTCCGAAGTACTTTGACAAGTGCTTTACAAGTATATTCTATAAAATGCATCGTTTTCCCGTTATGTAAGCTTGAATACTTGGATTTGAGTACCTACTCGTCGAAAAAAATATACATTCAATTACCCATAACTCACTTTGAAATAACATTAGTTTAGTTCTTTAAGTGGGGAGTGTATTAAAGGACATCGCACACATCTTATGGAAAATATAATGTCACTCAAATTCAATAAAATTTATACCAATAGATTCGTTTTAAATTAACGATCAAATCTTATCATTGCGCCAACTCTCTATTTTTAAAAATAAGAGCAGAAATTGATATAAATAAATCTGAAATCAAATGGGTAGGTACATAAGTTAGAGAGAGAAAAATATTTTAAAATACCCAGATTTTCGGTACTCCATCAATCAGCGGATTAGTTTGACTAATCCGCTTAGCCCAGCAGGATTTAAGCTGTTATGAATAACACTCAGAGCAATAATGATTGTAAACTAACATTTTATGGACTCCAAAAATGTGATTTCGATAAACTTTAATTGCAATTTGCGCCGTAATTAATCATAATTAAGAGTTGGCGCAATGATAAGAATTGATCGTTATATTAAAACGAATCTAATCGTATAAATTTTATTGAATTTGAGTGACATTATATTTTCCATAAGATGCGTGCGATATCCTTTTTTATTATCTTTAATTTTGGTAATAACAGTTTTTTTACAAAAGCTTATAGTTTTTGAGTAATACGTGAAAAACAGCTTTAAAACATGCATTTTTTATAAGAAAAAATAAAATTTCTGATATTTAATAACTCAAAAAGTATTGATTTATGTTAATAACTTTATATAACAAATTTTGCTTAGAAGTTGCCCCTCTATCGATTTCTAGTTATTTTTTTTATTAAAAAAAATTTCACCCCCGAGAAGGGGTGACATCCACCCCCAGGGAAAAAGCGCAAGTTGGCATAATGTCATCTTTGTTCCTTGAAGTATCTTCTAACTACTCACCAATTTTCATGAAAATCGATAAAGGTTCAACGAAATCGGAGGTGAAAACCTTCAGTGACTCCACTAATTACTTTTAATCCATTTTTATTTTAAGACAAATAGACAAAAAATACATATAAACATATAAACAACTACATACAAACTCTTCGTTTGTGTTTCCGTTTATAACGATATTCTTCAATTATCCAACAGATCAACACCCATATACACATTATCACTTAAACTACCTCTTCAAAGTAAACATTTTAGCGAGTTTGTAAAGTTTATAATGTTACTACTGCCCACAAACTATTTAAATAAAATATTTTTACAATAGTAGAATATGATGTGGATTAAACAATATATCATTAAATTAAAACAATTTTAGTTTTAATTATTTGGTATTATCGTATTTTGTAGGTGACAGGTGAACCCGAACTAAAAGATGGAAAGGCAGTAAAGTATATGGTACGGTGTGGAAAAAAGTATGAGATATTTCTAAAAATTTTATGAGACATAATTTTTCTTATTTTCATTGAACTTTTCATTTCAATGACAACAGTGCAAGGAATACTGCTCTTCAATTAAAGATCTGGCAAATCGATCCAAATATCTATTTAGACCTCTTGGTTTTTCACAATCCAACAAAAAAAAAATTTTGATGAATCACAAAAAGAACAAATTCGTAAGCAAAAAAAAACAAAGGCCAAGGAAAACAAAAGCAATAGCATTCTTGACAAACATCCAGTTTCAAAATTTATTAAAATGGTAACAAGAGAAATAATATGGTAATATCTATGAAAACGAAAACAAAAAAAAAATGCAAACAAAAAGATGTTAAAGAAACGGTTATAATATGTCTAGGGCTTCCAATCCCGCAATACCGAGATCTCGGTATTGCGGGATCCCGCATGATGAGGAATTACAGGCGCGGGATCCGCGGGATTTGCGGACTCAAAAAAACGTACATTACTGCTGTAGCTACGCTCAAAATTATCAATAAACTGTCTTTGCGCCGTATTTTACAAAGACGTAGAAATGTGACTGCACTACTGATTTATCCCCAAAAGCCTCGTAGTTACCAAGCGTCGTGTGACGATGAAACGTTTCATCTCCCCACCGAAAAGTTCACTTCGAAAAGAAATTAATGATTTTGTAACGGGAATGAAGCTTCTTTTACAGCCTTTTAAATTTCTTCTGAGAGCAATGATAACGAAGAGGCTTATCAAGTAAGAAACACGTGAGAAACAATGTAGAGGTTCCATCATCGGGTTCCGATCTTAATCTTACATTGCAACAGGAGTTAGAGTTAACTATATCGTCAGCATGTAATATATTTACTTTGCCCGTCGCTATCTCGAGCTAATACACTTGAGTCCATTATTAAAATAGAAATGACTCTCTGTGAATCTGGGGAGTCAATGGGAACATATCTTACATTTGCATATAAAGCCTAAAAAGGAATACTGTCGACGTATCGAAGCCGAAAGGGCATTTTCTGCTGCTGGCTATATTGTGTCTAAAATACGCATAAGTGTGGCAGATGGCAGTTTAGATTTAGATATTGGCTCGTATGAATAAAAATGAGGATGTAGTTTATACTCCAAATTTTGGAGTACATACTCCATGCGGTAGTATCTACTCTTACGTACCAACATGTTTTTATTCATATGAAATTTAGTATAAACTTATATTTTATGCTCATACTCATGACAACATACTCGGAGTTTATCCTCCGTTTTTATTCATACCATCCAATATGTTGTGTTTTATTTGCAAACATTTTCAATTGAAAGCTTTAGCTAAATAATAGTAACTTATAGCTAAGTAATATAGCAACTAAATTAGTAAATTATATTAATTTTCAGTTGAAAATGGGTTTTTGGGTTTTTTTTTAAATTTTATTGGTGTATTTTTTGAAGAAGATAGATTTTTTATTTTTTCAGTATTTGTTACTGTTGTTTGTGAAAAAAAAAACAGTTTTGATCTCATACTAATAGTAATACTTAAATAAATGTGGAGTTAGTTGATTAATTTATTGTTTTATTTGCCTCATATAAATATGACTATTTTCAATATGCGGGATTGAAAATTCGTAGTCCCGCAAATACCGAGATTGAAGTCAGGCTGCGGGATTGGAAGCCCTAAATATGTCTCATACAGCTAACCCTCTTTAGTGTGCCCACATTTAGTGGAGACTATTTATACAAAATTATTATACAATAGTGGTTATGACCTTATTTATATGCATACACTCATATACAAATACAATGTTTGTTAATTTAAATATAAACACCATTTGAAGTTTATGCTAATTGATTATCACAATGTTTATCAAACTTTAAAGTCATTGGCCTACTTGTTTATAATTTAAATTAACTAGAGACTAGAGCATGAAAAACGATAATTTTATTTTTCAGCAGACTCATATAAATATGTACTAATTTTCAATTCAATGAAAATTGCTATGTAAATGGGAACAATGAAACTAGTAAATGAAAATATGGGAAAGAAAGAAGAAATAGATGGTAAAAGACCAGAAAGACACAATTCAGAGGCATTCGAGAGTTATTTTCTTCTTGCAGCTCTCGTCAGTTCGACATTTGACAATTAGGTGGAATACCATGATACAACAATGGAGACCACGGACAGGAACGAGAGCAAGAGGACGACCCCAGATGAGATGGGGAGACGACATTAAAAAGATAGGAGGAACGCACTGGAAACAGAAAGCACTAAACAGAAGCGAATGGAGGAAACTGGGGGAAGCCTATGTTCAAAATTGGATGAATTAAAGGGCAAAAGCAGAAGAAGAAGCTCTAGTCAATCCACTGCTGGATTGATGAAGGTTTTTATGTGCTTTTGTATCTTCAGAGATTTTTGTTCAAATTGTCTCAAAAATTCATTCAATTCAATATCATCCACATATTTATGTTAGTGATGGTCTTCCAAAAAAGCTAATTTGTTTGGTAGAGGAAGATCACTGGAATTTTACCGCAATTTTAAAACATCCACATTTGGTTGAATTTTCCTGAATATGGCAGGTTTATTGAGGCAAAGAGGTCATCAGTTAGCCGATGTTTTCTTGTTCTGTTTTGATCCTGACAAAATTTCTCATAGGTAGAGATTCTAAAATAGTTTCTAGCATAACCTTTACTGATTCCTTAACGTTCATCTATCTTGCCTCACTATTAAAACTTGGATAAAAGAATAAAGCCACATATGGTTGAAATCGATTTTTCAATGAATTTTTTGGTTGTATTTTTAATTTCTAACCAAATCGAAATAATGAGAATGATACTGGGCACCAATGTAATAAAAGAGGGAGAAAAAAGAATGAAAATGAATGCCGAAATTGAAGAAGAATTAAAAGAAGAAATATGGTCAGATACATAAAATCTCTTCGGATATAGAACATATAAAGAGACGCCAATACACAGATATACTGAGAAGGATAACTAACTGGACATCACTATGGCTCAGGTGTAAAGGAAGATCTAGAAAAAGATGACTGGATGATATATAGAAGATATAATAACAATGAATGTTAGAGATTGCAAAGTTCAGTGCAAAGACATGAAGAAATGGATAAGAGTCACGACCGCAGCAAAGACACACAGCAAGCCTTAAATGAAAGAGAAATAATCCACCTCACCCAAGAATAGGATATTGAATGCCATGGCATTAGCTATAATTTCTAGGGGTTGTAACGCTTAATGAATGGTTTAACGAATAACTCAAAAAAAGAACTGATTATGTGCAGTTAGGCCAAAGTAAATCAACAGAACTACCTAATTGTTTTGGCGTACCACAAGGCAGTGTACTTGGAGCATTATTATTTATTATTTTCATCAATGACGTAAATTATGTTGAGGCTCTGGAATTTATTAGTCTTTTTGCAGATGACACATTAATAGGGAACTTGCATAAATTTTTAAATATCAAAATGATATTCAAATACATAAGGTAACATGATCTTAAAACGCTTGCATGCGAAAAAATCAAATATTTTTAACCCGTACGCTAATTACGACGCTTTGAAAATGCTATAAAATTCAAATATCTTAGGAGGCTTTTGAACGTCCTTCTATTGGTCCGATGTCACGGGCCACGTGCTAGCAGTCGGAAACAACGCGATTAGGGTAGGTATCACGGGTATATTACATTTTAATCGTCTTTAATGGAAAATTCCTAGGTATTATTTATGTTCATCTTATATATTGTAATAAGTAGTTCCCCAATCAGCTTAGTTTTAAACTGAAATTGATAAAGTTGAGTGCTACTTTGTAATGAGTTTAAAACACATAATATGACGGACGAGGGTAAGTTTGACAACTTACCTACCGTTGATGTCTTCATGGTGGCAACTTTTATAAAAAGTAGTGAAAGCTATTCTATTGGAGAAATGCGAGGTGTCAAGGCAAATAAGTAAGAGTTATTAATAAGCATGTTTAAACCTTATAACATTAGTTTGGTAAATACCATTATATTATAGTATAGGGTTTACCCCGTGGGTTTGATCTACCTACCTCTAACCGAAGGATTTCGTATATCCTGGAAAAGATTACGGTGTAATTTGCATTATAATAAAGATTATATTTTATTGTAATGTTTATTAGTACCTACTGGAGCCTTTCATTATTGTGTTCAAAGCCTTCTGAGAAAAGATTATGGTGATTAGCAGACGTAACGATAGAACGTGTACATAGCCAACAAAATCCTTCTTTACAAAGTTAATAATACGCATAAATAAGAAGAATCATTATTGTAATTTTACAAGTTAATATCTTTATCGTCTCAGCTTATACTTACACCGCATCCCTTGGTAGACCGCAAGCTATAGTAGAAACCCGACTGTAGACCTCATACTATAGTAGCACCAATACTTTTTATTACTAAAAGTTTTACTAAATTACTTTTTTACTCTTACTTTTACTTTTTATTACT
Organism: Diabrotica virgifera virgifera; assembly: GCF_917563875.1. Lineage (NCBI taxonomy): Eukaryota > Metazoa > Arthropoda > Insecta > Coleoptera > Chrysomelidae > Diabrotica > Diabrotica virgifera. The sequence goes on along the minus strand of NC_065451.1, from coordinate 221,533,327 downwards.
AAACTCTTACTTTTTAAGTACTCTTACTTTTATTACTAAAAGTTTTGTTTATTTTTAAGTTACTTGTTTCTTCTTTGTTCTTCAACACAAGAAACGACAAAAGTAATTTCATAAAAAAAACTTTTTGATACATGTCAACAGAGATAAAATGTTAATATTTTGCCTGTCACAGAAAAAATCATTTTTGCCACAGAGTAAAACAAGATATGTCAACTATATTATTTATCTATGGGCAAACTGCATTAAATGCAATAGCCCAGCGAACGAGCAAACGATACGAGTGGCCTATGATGTCAGACCCCAGCTCTCGCTTTTGAAGTTGTTTGAAACGGAAATTTTAGGCGCGGAACTTTGATCAGATGTTTGTATGTACACTATTCTTAGTTAAAACGTAATATTTTGAATATAACATTTTAAAACAAATTAACAATTTTATGAAAAAAAATTTTTTAGTGCAAGTTCCCTATTGTATGCAGTGGTGATGATATTGTGGAGGTTGTTAGAAGGATGCAGTGGTTGTTAAAAAGAATTGAGATATTTTTGGATGCTAACAAGTTAAAACTTAATGTAATAAAACAAAGTCAATGATAGTTTCTAGTCGGTATAAATTAAATAATATCGAATGGGTCAATGAAATTAAATATCTTGGATTTATACTGGATAACAAACTCAATGTAACCTCATTTTCTGAAACCTAATTTTCAATATATTTGCAAGAAAATATCTAAAAAATTATTTTTCTTTAATAGAATTAGCAAACATCTATCATTATTTTCAAGGATCACTGTATTTAGAAGTATAATTCAGCCCCATTTTGACTACTGTTCAAGTGTTTTATATTTAGGTGATAAAGGATCAATTCAATCATTGCAAATTTTGTATAACAGAGGTATGAGAACAATTCTTCGATGCAATCGCTACACACCAATTGAGATGATGTATTCTACTTTAGGTTGGTTTTCAGTTCAACAAAGGCTTTACTACCTTACCATGGTTTTCATTTTTAAATTAAAAAAAGGAATGTTGGCTGCATATTTTAATGAATATGTTACATTGAGGGGTCAAGTTCATTCATATACCACAAGAAATATTGAAGATTTTGACATTCAAAAAACTAATAAATATAGTACAATGACATCCTTGTTTTACAAATGTATGAATGAATTTAACCATCTTCCCCCCAGTGTTAAGAATGCAGTGACAGTTCAAATTTTTAAAAAATCAACAAAAACATATATTTTACCTGGATAAAAAATAATGTTTAATAAGTCTGTATGTGTTGTATATTGCATGTACTGTATATTGTATGATACATTTAATTAAGCAAATTCATATTAAATATTATAACAGTAAATTATTGTTAGTAGGATTTCTATTTCAATAAAGAATTTCAATTTCAATGAATGAAAGGACAATAATAGAACTTTCAGGACAATAAACAAATTAAAATAAAAGAAGGTACAGTACAACCTGCCACATCCGGACCGGTCATATCCAGACCTACCCATATCCGGACGAAAGGCAGTCCTGGTGTTGGATAACGCACCCTCTCATCCCGACTCAACAGAACTAAAAGATGGCGAAATAAAGTGTATTTTTGCCCCCAAATGTGACATCCCTCTGTAAGCCTATAGATCAAGGTATTATAGAATCTATAAAACATGTCTATAGATGAAAGTTATTGACGGCATTGATTACTGGAATGTATAAAGGAGAACACGTTTCAGAGGCTATAAAAATCTTGATATCCGGATTTTTTCATATCTGGATCGGTCTGTCGCCAAATTGATCCAGATATGGCAGGTTTTACTGTATTAAATAAGGAGGACACTTAAATAGAATTAGAGGCTTTTAAATACCTCACAGACTATTAAAGTATGGCATAAAATAAACAAAAGAAGCTAAATCCTCAATCTTTGTTTCAATAACAAAGAACCTGAGCAAGATAAATCTGTTTTAGTACCTAGAACTAGAAATTCAACAAAAAGGGAACATTTTAAAAATACACTTGGCGAAGAGAATGAAGCAAAGTATTGAAGAAATTATCTGATCATCATAGTTAAAATGAAAATTAAATCTCATCTAATTAATAAGCTAGAAAAGAATTCCTATTGGATTTCTTAAAAACAAAAAAATACAGATATGACACTTATACTAAGTAGAGCATTAAGTTATTATCATACAAGAGTAATTTTTATATTTGTTACTAAGTAAATTTCACTGGAAATTCCACTAAATTTTTAAATACATGCAAAGAATGAAGAAAAAATTGGATACTTACCTCCTCTGTTTAGTTTACTGGGTAGAAGTGTGTGTAAGTGTTTGGGATCCCTCTGCAAAACTTCAATTTCCGTATCAGCAGGGTAACTTTCTTGATAAAACTCCGAACCAGCCTCTTCCCAGCCCTGGGACCGGGTATTTTTCTTCCTGTTTGCACCCCCTGACATTTTACAGTTTGCTTTGGCTTTATTTTATAAATGAAGAAGCAAATATTTTCATACTGATAACGTGTTTTTACTGTAGTAGAAGAGTAGTTTGTTATCTGTTTGATGACATCTCATCTCACCTCATTGATACTTTCGATAATATTTGATTTTAATTAATTTGATAGTGAGTCAGTGAGAGAATCCTTTCCTTCCTTAAACAAGGAAAGAGAGGGGGGAATAATGAAAGTTGAATACCGGAATGAAGTTAGGAACGATTTGGTGACGTTTGCTTCAATTATCACATGGAAGGCAGCATAGCATTGGCGTACTCTAGGATATTAAAGAACGTTTGTTAAATAATAATATTTAAATAAAAAATAATTTGTATTTAAAAATGTTGAATGGGTTGCATATGTGAGTTCATGATGAATGAAAATAAAAGAGAGAAGTACTTACAATCATTGATTGTATTACTCCGACGATCGGTTTCGCTGTCTATAATTTGCACAGCTTCGCTGGTGTCGCTCCTGGCGGATTACTAATTCAACTTTCACCGGTAATTTGTAAATTTATTATTTAATTGTTATCACTTAATATTTACAACGCTAAAAAGTAATTAAATTGTAACAGATTTTTTTAAGATTTTGCTAATCATTTTGACGTTCTATTGATGAAATATTAATTTCTTAATTCGGATTACTTTCACAATTATCGTGTAGATGGCGCCAAGATTAATTAATTTATTTATAATTACATATTACGGAACATTAAAAAAAAGTAAATTCAGTATTTAAAACGTAAGTATATTTAAGGTAAAAATATATACCACAACTTTGACCAACTAATATTTTTTATAATTAATGTTTTTAATTTTAATTTTAAATTAATCACTTTGACATTTATGTCAAATTTCCGGTAAACGTTTACAGACTTGCCACTACTGGCGCTCGCGAATTTATAAACATCCCCTCTACGTACGAGCTCACAGCGTATAGTACCTATGTATACAGTATACTCTTACCGGGACCTGATGATGTTGTGCAAATTAAAGACAGAGAAACCGGTCGTCGGACCCGTCGGAATAATATAATAAATGTCTCTTTTTTATTTTTATTTCAATTTGTATTTATTTATAAAATCTTTAAACGATCTACCCTCTCGGGTGTAAGTATTGTATTTGTTTAACAACGACCAAATTGTATGTAGTAGAGAATCTACACTAACCGGCACAAAATTCCGCCGTTAAAAATGTTTGATTAAGTTTGACAATTTATAACTTTATTTATTATCTGTACTTCGATTTTCAAGATTCTTACATCAGTTTGTAGGTACATGTATTGATATCGTTTGTTATGATTCCAGTAAGAAAATTTTTGCTTAAATGCCATTATACAGGGGCGAATCTATTTTCTTGTAAGAGTAGCACAATTTTGTAAATAAAAACACTGACTAATAAACAAAAATATCTTAAATAGAGGTTGTATTAATAAGATTAGAATGTCTCACACGCAGACCAGATCTCAATCATATCGAGTATTTATGGGATGAATTGAAAATAGCTATTCGCCGTCATCCTAGGCCTCCAGAAAATTTGGTACAGTTATGGCCCTGATAGAGGAATATCGGGCTGTTCACCAGGCAGGGATAAGATATCTTATCTATTCGATGCCAAACAGATTGCGAGTAATCGTTGCTGCGAGAGTTGGAGATTGAATTGTTTTGAAATTAATTTTGTTTTGTGTTGTTAATCTTTGTGCGTTTGATATAATTAAATACACCTTCAAAGCAATGTTTTTATTTACCGTTCTTACAAAAAAGGAATATTCGGATAATTCAAAAAACAAAATGTTTCCGATGATATCTCCAAGGAGATGTCTTCGAGATAATACGAAGGGTGTATGAAACAAAATCAGCCCTTCAATTTTTCCACGGAATTTTTTAAAGTTAGGAGAAAATACATGCTTCCATTCGCCCCCGTATAATGGTATCTAAGCAAAAAAAATTTGTTACTGGAATATCGAATATCGAACGATATCAATACATGTACCTACAAACTGATTCAAGAATCTTGAAAATCGGAGCACAAATAATAAAGTTATAGATTGTCAAGCTTAATCAAAAATTTTAAGTGGCGGAATTTTGTGCCGGTGAGTATATATTTATATACAGGGTGAGCCAAAGAAAACACTCCACCTCGATATTTGACAGTAGTTATTAGATTTTAAGGAAATACCGAAACAGGTCGATTTTTGATCTAAGGGGGCACATTTTTACGGAACATACATCTCTCATTTATCAACCCCTTCCGTTCCACTTCCTCCACCCCTTATTTTTAAATAGAGAATAGGGGTCGCGTGCTAGCTCATTTGAAAGGTTATTTAATTCTCTATTCAGTAATATAAACATTAATATAATTATTTATACAGGGTGTCCAAGAAATAAATATTTTAATTAAATTAATTGACACAAAAAGAAGAATGTATGTAATTTATTTAATTCAGAATACATTCTACTGCTGTCACAAAACAGAAAAAAATGTTTTTTGATAAATAAACGTTGATTTTCGCTTAATTTCAATGTTCAAGCTGCCACCTATCTGCCTATTGGTAGTTTGAATATTGAATTTAAGCAACAAACAATGTTTATTTATCAAATAAACATTTTTTTCTGTTTTCTGTCAGCAGTAGAATATGGTTATATACTAATGGTATTACCTTGTAATCAATTATAGATTGTAAGATAAAGCTGCGTTAATATTGTTGCGTTTTTCTGTGGATTCAGGAATTACGTGAAACAAAGCATAGTTTAACTACCTTTCTTTAACTCATTAACTATAAAAACTCGCTAAATAACAAATATCTTAAGAGCGTAGGCGCAAAATTTCAGACCAATGCTTTTTAAATACATTCATTTTTGTCGAATCCTGAAAAAACTAATAAATATTTTTGAAAAATTTAAACGCAGAATGAAAGATTACATTATTACCGAGGGCCGAAAGTCTCTTAGAATAAACAAAAAGTTTCTTTTGAATAATATATTTAAAATTAAAAATCACACTAAATTTCCTCTTTTTCACCCCCTGTGACTTATTAAAATAAACATTAAAGAAGTTTTCAGGGACTCTCGGCAATAATGTAATCTTTCATTGTGCGTTTAAATTTTTCAAAAATACCTACTTATTAGTTTTCTCAGGATTCGAAAAAAATCTTCTTCTTCTTCTTTAAGTACCGTGCCCAAATTTTTAGGCGTAGGTAGCTTCCATAACAATTTGCCGATATCGTTCTCGATCTTGTGCGGCATGTAACAATTGATCTGCTGATAAGAATGCCATGAATATTTCTTTCGACCAATTCCTCTTTTTCCGTCGATCTTTCCATTGAGTATTAACTGCAGCATCCTGTATCTGCTACCTCTCATTATATGCCCCAGATATTCAAGTTTTCTCTTTTTTATCATCTTCATTAAGTCACCTTCGCCTTGACCTACTCTGTTTAAGACTTCTCTGTTTGAAATGCGTTGAACCCAAGATATTCTGAGCATTCCACGATACGACCACATCTCAAAGGCTTCTAATTTGTTCATCATGTTAACCTTCATGTTTCAGGTTTCACATCCATATAGTAATACAGGATACACATAACATTTTAGGAACTTGATTCTTAGTTGTAAGTTCAGCTGAGATTTGCTCAGAATAGATCTAACCCAAGTAGCAATTTGTCGACGCGACAACGTTGTCTACCGCGTGGCAACGTTTTGTTACAACGTTTGTTATTGCCTAGAAGACGACCCTATTCTGCACTAATTTGGTGGAAGATTTTTGAGTTGTCTTGACGTTGCCTAGGCAACCTCCTATGAAGCAACATCGTTTCGTAAGCGTTACATAAGACAACTGAAGCGACTATAAAAAGAACCTGCGCGTGCAATGGGTGCTCAAGGAGTCAGACTAGTTATGTTTTTTTACCTATATTTTTAACACCTGTATGGTGAATGCGAAAACCAAAATGGTAACTATTTTGACATCGTATTAGGTATTTAAATTTATATAAATACATAAAGGACTTAAACAAAATTACCTGATCTGAAAATTTATAAACGCATCTCAGATTACCGTCAAATATGGATATTTCACCTTTAAAAACACACGCGCTACTTTTTTACGACATTTTTGACAAAAAATATGCAAATTTAAAAAAATCAAATTTTAATATAAAAGTTAAAATTTATGTTAAAGATGTTCTGTATAAATTTAATGTATTGATGGTGCTTTTAAAGGTATCAGAAAAAGGTATCATTTTTTATATTCTGTATTTTCATTTTCTTTACATCCCAAAAATCTCAAGTAAAACCAAAATGGTGCATTAAACAATATTACCTTATTACTAAAAAAATACCTTATTACCAACCCTAGACCGATAAGACAACTTAGAAGTCCAATCGCCAACCAAGCCCGGCCGCGCTGACTATCTCAACCATTTTAGAACGCACCCTCTTATTGGGTGACAGAGAGGTCATTTGACCAGTGTCAAAAGTGTAGCATTCTCCTTAACAGCGTTGCCACATTTTGGAGATTTCTACTTTTTTGGTAGATTTTTGATATTTTTTAAAATATTCTAGTAGGTAATATTGCTTAGTAAATTTTTGTTATATTTCAACATTTTGTTATGACTAAAATAAAATTTGCTTTTTAATAGTATTTACCCCATTTCTAAATTAATTTTCACACATTTGGTTACAATTTCCCAATCCGAAAATAAGACCGAAAATAAGATTCAGAATAATTAGGTCATTACCGAAAATAAGATTCAGGACGTAGATGATGAATATTACAGAGAAATGAAACTGGAAACTGGATTCTTGTGTAACAAACTTGCAGATTTCAAGTAACAGTGCAAGCAGTATTTCAGGTGTTATTGAAGAGTTCTGGCATTCGGTGAGCCTATTAGAAGCTAACGATGGAAAACTAAAATATCTAAACATATGTAACTTTGCAAAACACAAAATGTTGTGTTCACGTGTTTCTAATGTTAAATGCGAAACAATTGTTTGAAGAATTTGATCCAGACATGCAGCTGTTAAAATTAGTGGATGACAAAATATTCTAGTTGTTAAATGTACCTATTCATTTTTTTCGAATCATGAGGAAACTATAATAAGTATTTTTGAAAAATTTAAACGCAGAATGAAAGACTGCATTATTTAGAAAAACCAAAACGTTTCTTTTGAATGAGATATTTGGAATTAAAATGACACTACATTTTGTCTTTTTTTCACCCCTGTAACTTATTAAAATAAACATTATAGAAGTTTTCAGGGACTTTCGGTCCTCGGTAATAAGGTAATCTTTCTTTCTGCGTTTAAATTTTTCAAAATACTTATTAGTTTTCTCAGGATTCGCAAAAAATGAAAACATTTAAAATACATTGAACATTTTAACGGGCGACATTTTGCGCCTATCCCCTTAAGTTAGCTGTTGTTTTTATTATCAAAAATCCCAAATATATCCCAAAAATCCTTAAGTATATTTTAGTTTTTGATTTAGTAGATTTTAGCTAAAAAATGGTAATTACCCGTTGTTGTTTTGGAATAATTATGTTTCCAATTTTTTGGAATTCCTCTTGGGACAGTTAAGACGGATATGCAGATTACTGTATAAGTATACTGTATTTACATGGCCTAAAAAGAATCTACTGATTTTGTGAAAGCAAAACTACTGAAAGAGTAAAAACTGACCTGGCAACCCCGTCTAGCAAAGCTGAACAAAGATTGAAAGATTAAGGTTATCAAATCTACTGATAAAACAGTGGACAATGGAATGGAAACCAGCTATTAAAAAAACAAACAAACAGGTTGTTAAATAAATCGAAAATTTCCAGCAAAATAAAACATATAATAATAAGAAAAAAATAAGGTTATAAAGTAAATTCTTTTTCTCCTTCTGAAGTTGCCGCAAAGGTGTCACACACCTAGAACAACACCTAGGGTCGTGACAGACAACTTCAGAGTCGGCCAGGGCGTAAATTAGTTTAGCATTATAACGTTTTTAAGTCGTTGCGATTGTTGAAAAAACTGAACTGTGATATGTAGTTGTCACAATGGTAATAAATTAGTTGCCCGTGTAACTAAAGGTATTACTTAAAGTTGTAACATCGCAATGTCAGTCGGGATAGGGGACGTTGGCCGAAACAACTTAAAATGCTCTCGGGCAACGTTATATACAGTGCATTTGTTTGTACTGACAACCAATGCGTCGAAAAATTGCTACTTGGGAAGTTTCATAAATGCTCCTCTTGCAATTTCTATACGAGTTTTAATTTCTTCATCCGGATTTAGTGTCTCGTTTATCCAACATCCTAGGTATTTAAAATGGTTAACTTTTGTTATCTTTTGTTTCGAATAAAATGAATGTATTTAAAGAATTCGCCCGAAATTTTGCGCCTACACTCTTAATAATTATTGCTTTACAAAATAATCACTTGTAGACAAAGTGGAACCCATGGCAGATTATATGGTACGGCAAAATCTAAGAATAAAATAAAATAAAAAGACATAAAATAATCTTTTTTTAATCATAGGGGTCCTTTTACTTTACTATAATGTGCCCAAACCCTCCAATAAGTTACAGGCGATAGTGAAAATAAGAATTTCGTAGTAGATAGAAACCTATAGTATGTACCGCATTGCAATCTAAATCACCTGGAAATCTGGTTGATGGAAAAATGAAGAAATTTTGGGCATCTTCTTCAAAACTTCTTCATTTTTTTCATTTTTCTTTTCAAAGCTTCACTGAAGTAGTCTCTTTTTCTTTCACTAATTTTTTTCACTTCACTAGTCTTGGTATTGGAATAAAGCGCCTTACAAAAGCTGCCAATAATTTATTGCTTTAGAATTTAGAACATTGACTAGACGACATAATAGTGAAATTGTGGAATAATTTTTTCAATTTCATTAAATTATGTGTCGGGGGCCCAGTATAAGTGATACGACTGCTACGGCTGTAGCTACGCCCCTGCTTTTTTTCCATTGACATATTCCTTTTATATTTTTTGACACTTGACAGTGTTGGTAAAGTAGAAATCTTTAACCCCGGTTCTTTCCTCATCAATGTGTCAGAAGTTCACGTTTAAAACATTAGATATAATAAATAATTAAACCAAGTTAAAGATTAATCGCCAATATGGTAAGTATACATCTCAAATACTCATCAAAATGTATGCACTTTTATTTAAAAGGTATTTTTTATCATTGTATTATTCTAACCTCAAATTCAATTTTTGTAATAAATATGGTATTAATTTGTGTTTCTAATGTTGTAGAAGCCGATTATGCTCCAGGGGCACGAACGTGCCATCACACAAATTAAATATAATCGAGAAGGGGACCTCTTGTTCTCAGCATCTAAAGGTAACAAACCAGACGTATGGTATGCTCTCAATGGGGAACGTCTGGGTACATTCAATGGACACCAGGGAGTAATCTGGTGTATCGACATAGACTGGACCTCAACCAGGTTCATGTCGGGTGCTGGTGACAACACATGCAAAATCTGGGATTGCGAAACAGGTAAAGAAATCGGAAACATTAATTCTGCGTCTGCGGTTAGGACATGCATGTTCAGCTACTCGGCTAACATGGCTGTATACACTACCGATCAAGCTATGAAGCAGCCTTGCGAGATATTTGTAGTAGATACTAGGTGTGTAGATGATAGCACAGGTAGCCAGAAGCCTATATTGAGAGTGCCCATAAATGGATCCAGAGTATCGTCTATTTTGTGGGATAGTTTAGATGAAAGTTTTATTACAGGACATGAGAATGGAGAGCTTATTCATTGGGATCTTAAGGTAAAGGAAACATTAGCTTTATTGAAACATTTTGGGAAAACTGGGACATATATGTCTTACCAATGAATATAGATACTCACAGAAGGCCAGCATTTCACAAAAAAAATATATTCTTATGTGTTTTGACCTGGCGAATTCTAATTTCATACTTACTTTTGCTTTGGTAGTGACAGAAGTTTTTTATAAACAATTTAATTGGTTAAGCGATTATAATTTGTAAACTAAGAAATACACACACCATCACGAAATACAGGCACCCCAAAAAATGGGTCATTTTTGATGACTCATATTTCCTAAACCTGTTGTCCGATTTAAGTGATTTTTTTAATATGTTATAGCCTTATTCTTTAACAATATCTCTGTAATAATACTGTTGCTAGACAGGAAATTGTCATTGTATACCGGGTGTACCAATGAAACTGCGTTTTTTTTTTTTCTAAAAGTTCGGAACACCCTTTGGAATATCCTAGCATTTATAAAATGCTGAAATTAAAACCCAACTATAACCTCAGGTTTTCTTAACATCCTGTTTTTTGATTAATTTGCTTATATGGGATAATAAAAAAATTAGGTACTTTAACAACTAGCCCTGTACTTCATCAATTCAAGGTGTTCCTAAATAAGTGTGACAAACTTTAAGGGGTAATTCTGCATGAAAAAATAATGACTGTTTGCTTTATAAACATATGTACGCAAATGCTTCATTTCCAAGATACGGGATGTTGAATTTTTTCTTACAAATTGACGATTTATTTATTGCTCTAAAACCGGTTGAGGTATGCAAATGAAATTTGGTAGGTTTTCAGAGAAAGTTATTGAGCATTTTTTGACGTACAACTAAAAATTTTATATTCACCATTGGCGTGCATACGGGTCATACTACCCGGTCATGTTACCCTTATGCACGCCAATGGTGAATATAAAATGTTTAATTGTACATCAAAAAAGACGCAATAACTACATCTTAAAACCTACCAAATTTAATTTGCATATCTCAACTGGTTTTAGAGCAATAAATAAATCGTCAGTTTGTAAGAAAAAATTTAATAACCCGTATCCCGGAAACGAAGCATTTGCGGAAATATGTTTACAAAGCAAACAGTCATTTTTTTTTTGTAGAATTACCCCTTAAAGTTTGTTACACTTATTTAGAAACACCCTGTAGTGATGAAGAACATGGCTAGATGTCAAAGTACCTAACTTTTTTATCATCCCACATAAGCGAATGATTCCAAAAGCAAAATGTTAAGAAAACCTGAGGCTATAGTTGGGTTTTAATTTCAGAATTTTATAAATGCTAGAATATTCCACAGGGTGTTCCGAACTTTTAGAAAAAAACACAGTTTGATTGGTACACCCGGTATACAATGAAAATTTACCTTTCTAGCAACAATATTATTACAGCGATATTGTTAAAGAACAAGGCTATAACATATTAAAAAAATCACTTAAATCGGACAACAGGTTTAGGAAATACCTAAACCTATACATAAAAAATCACCCATTTTGTGGGGTGCCCGTTTTCGTGCCGGTGAGTGTATAAATCATTTTTACACATCGCAATTTGTTCCTTTAAAAAACCTACAAAAGGATGTTTGATAAACCTTGATCCAATAATTATTAGAACGGGATATATTAAAACATTAAGGCATTTAGGCGATTTTTCATTTGTAACTTGGCTGCATAACTTTATAATAGCTCAAATTAAAGGAAAATTTAGCAGCTTTAAAACTAAACATAACTAAACTAAACTTTAATTGAAATATTATTTATAAAAAAATTATAACAATAATAATTATAAACGGATATTTTTATTAAAAAACACATATAATTTGTTTATAAGGTTTTTAGCTACTAAAACTTTAGATTATAGCAAAGCAAGTTGCATAGTCATATTGCACAATTCAAGACAGAAGAATTTTATGTATTATAAGTATGTCTAAATATATTTTTTGACACTTTGACTGCCTTGAGAAGCATGCCGTGATGCACAGGCAATTTCATTATATAGCCGTGAAAATCAACATTTGATTCTTGCTTGTAAGTGTATTATATGGGATAAAAATATTTGCAACTGAAAGGAACTTCTTTTTTTTTCACTTTTGTGGCAGTCAGTGTTAATGCCATAAAGCAGTTTTAAAGCGTGGGTGTCGAACGCCTAGATTCCTATAGCTATGAGAGTATAGACAAGGCCATAAATTACAGTATGATTTGATTTTTCACTAAAATTAATATACTTGTTTTATTTATTTGGTTGTAACTCCTGCGCCACAAACCTTGTTATTTTATTCCTCTATATATTCTTCTTAGGATTTTTTGCTTGAAACATTTGAGCAGTTCTTGGTTATTCTATGTAAGTGACCAAATATCTGAACCATATGTTAGCACTGGTCTTATTAGTGTTTTATAGACAGTCAATTTAATTTTTCTTGGTAGTTTTGAGGCCATCTGTCTTCTTAAGAGCAAACAGTAGCGATCAACAGGTAGCAACAAACACGTTCCAAGATTGCAGCCCTCCTTTTGAATATTTTTTCGAGATATTTGGCACACATATTCGTAATATAATAAAGAATGGCGGTACAGAGCCCAATTTCAGAAATATGTTGGTATGTGGAAATTACTCTATAACTAAATAAAATATTGAAAAAAGGAGTCTGTACCGCCATTAATAAAGACAAAAAATACGCTTTCTTTTATCTCGTGCCTAGATTTTGTGTCACATTGGAACTACTAAAAATCAATTTTTTTATAACAAGAAATCGAATGTCACTGACTTGGCAACATTTCGCGCCTATGTGTATAAAAATTATTGTTTTTGATAGCATAAACATCACTATCAGTGTTGAGTTACCGACGCACTGTTACCTCACTTTTGAAAGTTCGCAGAACTTTCACAATCTTGGACCGCGTTTGTTGCTACCTGTTGATCGCTACTGTGTGCTCTTAAGCCATAGTAACACTTACATATTGGCAAGCACTATTCTTTATTTATCTATTTTATTTTGCCTTTAAATGGAATATCTCAGGATTGACTTTAAATTTCTATATAATATTTTAGAGTTATTTTTGAAGGTGACAGGCATCTACAAATGTAAAAGAAATTGATTTTTTGAAAATTGTAGACAGTAACAAATTTTCTGCCACTCGTTTATTAGTTACTCAGTTTTGGTGTCATCTATATATTCAGTTACTTCAATAGCAGCCAATACGAAAAGAATCCATTTAATTTCAGTTTTTTAATGCCGAAAGTCGACAGTGGCACCTGACTCAAGCAAAGCAAAACGCCTTTTGGCGACAGATGGCAGCAAATGTGGTAATAGCACCTTAAAATGGATGACATCATCTCCATAAACTTTCTATGAGTATTCATATTCGGTTGTGTTACAAACAATAAAAAATGATTTAAGTTTATATAAAATTGATCCCAATAATAATTCTCATTCATTTTGTGTTGGTATTTTTAGACTGGTAAACAACTAAACAAAGTCAGAGAACACGATCTTCTCATCAATGACATGCAATGGAACAAGGACCAAACTATGTTTATCACAGCTTCTAAAGATCATACAGCTAAACTTTTCGATAAAAATGATTTACTGCTTCTTAAAACATACAAAACTGAGAGACCTGTAAATTCAGCAGCCATCAGTCCCATTTTTGACCACGTAGTGCTTGGTGGTGGTCAGGATGCTATGGATGTAACAACCACCTCAGCTAAAGCTGGAAAGTTCGATTCAAGGTTTGTATTTCATATTTCGTCATCTAAATTAAACAGTAAAAGGTGAAAACAGTAAAGTACTTGAGGTAGAGACAATTTTATTGCATGATCTGCTGTTTCCTACTTATTTTACTATCTGTAGACATGTTTCTACAGTAGAACTCCAATTATCCGGACTCCAATTATCCGGATCGCCAATTATCCGGATCATATTGAGAAAAAGAAAAAATCAAGTTTGTAAAAAATAATTCATTTTCCTGTGATTCAGTATTGTGTGTCAATATTACATAATGTAAACTTTGTCATTTACATATTGTTGTGTATACTACAGTGGAACCTCGATTATCCGTCAGGGCACCAGACCAAGGGTATGACGGATAATCGAAAAGACGGTTAACAGAATATTAAAAAAAACTGAACATTGAAAATTGATATTAGATACAACTCTCAAATTTTATTTACATATATGTTTTGTTTTACAAGATAAGAGGAATTTTTGTTCGTACAATCGAATCAATTTGGTTTAAAATATTCTGAAATCTTTGTTTGTTTTACTGATGCTTCACATTTTTCTTAATCCGCTTAAGATCATGCAAACTACTTTATTGGCTTCTTCTTGTCAAGAATACCAACTCGATGAATTGTTGCATGTGCGATGCAGCTTCTCTAGCTTCTTTGCGCAAATCTTTGTTAGTTACAATAACATCATCGACATTGCCACCATCAAATTCCAAGTCTTTGTCAGCTTCTGAATCTGTTTCGTCCGCCTCTTTTGCCATTTCAATGATTTTATCGAATTTCCAGCCAGTGAATTTCGTTTGGCTTATCGCAGTGATCAAACAAAATGAATTAATGACCCAATTTTTGCTTACGTAGTCAATACAACTTATGTACGGACCCTGACGGTTAACAGAGGTGACGGTTAATGGAGAGACGGATAATCGAGGTTCCACTGTATATTGTTTTTCATCTATTGTGTTCTCTATTGTGGTTTGCTGTAATTACGTTTCTTTCCCAGAAAAGGCCTTTTTCGAGAAAAATCCAATTATCCGGATCGGGTCCGGTCCCAATTAATCTGGATAATTGGAGTTCTACTGTATTTGAATATTGACTCAATATATGCTGTCTTCATTAATTATTTACAAATTATTTGTTTCTTCTTCTAGAGTTGAATCCACTATGAAGGTTGGCTGTAATAACTGCAAATCCATCTCTATCTTCTGCTTTTATTTAAAGCATCTGTGTGTTTAACCTCGGCTACCAGAAACCTTTTTTCCTTTAACAACTTTACCTTTCATAATCAGCTGCAACAACTCATACTTAATATTTCTAAGTATGTGCCCTTAAATATGCTGTCTTTTTCCTTTTAGTGGTGGTCAAAAGTTATCTGTCTCTTCCCATTCTGTGCAATATCATTGTGTTCGTAATATGATCAGTCCCTGGTATTTTCAAAATTCTCCTAAACTACACATTTCAAAAACTTCGAGCTTTCTAATTAACTTACTAAAGAAGTAAAACCTCACTTGTAGGTAAATGGTATATAAATTTATTAAAATTTTTATCTAAAATGATCCAAATTGGATTGAAGTGGGTACATCTATGGTACAAAAATCACACAAACGTTTTCGGACCAATCAGTCCATCATCAGGTAGAAAACTTTAGATCCAAAGTAGTTGGAACTAGCTACATAGTTAGGTCAAAAGACCTTAAAATTACAATAATCAGGCCCTTTCGGCTACAACAATGTCGACAATAAGTCGATGTTTGAAGAATTTATAAATGTAGTGGTACTATAATGTGGTCTTCATCTTGGCTTCAAACTGACAGACTGCTTATGACTGACTGCATATTATGGTATACAGCCAATGAGAGGAATCTTTTCCTTTATACTTTCTAATTAAGTCAACATTAACAGCCCAAGCTTCGACACCATAACGAAAAATACAGTGGATATAGTTTATATTGAGTCTTGGGTTACTCAGAAATTTCCTCATCTTCAAAAAGGCTGCTCTAGATTGCTCTAATCTTGATCAAATTTCTAATTTCGGATTTAGATCTTCCGCAATCTAGACTCCTAAGTATTTCATTTTATCCAATTTGTTCAATATTTTCATTTTTAATCTGGATCTTTGTTATAACTTTACCCCTTGTAATGATAACCATGATTTTTGTTATGTTTATGTTTACAGTTAAACAAAACTGTTTATAACATTTTTTTCTAAATTGATCCGTTTGACAAAAAAACGAAAATACATTTTGATATGCAAATTGAAGTCTGGCAACAACGCGCAACTCAAAAATCCAAAGTTGAAAAAAGTAGGTTTGTAGGTCAGTTGCATCTGGTAGGTAAAATAATGTAAATATCAACCAAACCCATATCCATTATTTTGCAGGTAAGTACCTACGATGTCAACAACCCCAAAAATCACACCTCAAAGTAAATAAACAAGGGGTTATTAGGTTAAATTTCCACAGTCACAGCAAGTTCTTCTAGGCTACGTTGCCATGTCATTCAAATTTATGAAAATAAAAATTCACTTATATGGAGAACAATGTAATTTTTTTCTTGGAAACGGTTAACTTTAGAAAAAAATGTTATAGGACTTTTTTGTTCTAAATTGTGTATTATATCCATACCTCAAATGAACGCACTATTTTCGGGGACACCCTGTATTTTCACATTTATCTTTATCCCTTCTGTACAGTTCTCAAGTGCTTGCGTAAATAACTATCCGGAGTATACAGGGTGAGGCAGATAGAAGTCCTATTAGAAATATCTCGAGAACTAAAGGAAACACAATCATGAAAATTGGAATGAAGGGGTTTTAAAGAGTGATCTCTTTAATGAAAATATTTTCATCGATTTGCTACTTCCGGTTATACCGGAAGTGGCTTATAACTTCGTTTTTTTAAATGGAACATCCTGTATATTTTTACATTTTTGGATTCTCCTGGATGTCTTCTTTCTTATAATATGAGGTTTTGTAATGTTATACAGGGTAGTTCAAAAGATAATTACGTTTTTTTTTCTTAATTTCCTAGCAACATTCACATCCTGTAGAATTGGAGTAGTTTGACATCAAAAACTCTATTTATGTTCAAATGATTTTTAATATAGTCTACTATTGTTAAAAATTGTTAGTATAGCTAAATGTTGAATTGTACTATACAGGGTTGGTCGAAACTCGGAAAGAGTATTTTCTGAGTTTTCTTAAATGGAACACCCTATATTTTATTATTGTAGTAAAATGATATTTTATGCTACTTTTTTATTTTTTAAGCATTCCCTATACCTAACTGCTTTAATTTGAGAGTTATTGGTGATTCAAGCCAAACATTAATTTCAACAAAAAAATACGTGAAATTTTATTAGGTTGGCCGTGAAAATATTCAATCACAAATAATTTTTCGGAAATAAATACATATTAATCTAGACTGATCTTTAAAATTGCCAATAATGGTTGAACTATCAAAGTATCTACTTAGTTAACATTCTTGGCGCGATTAACAATTAAGCACAAATTAAAGCATTTAGGTATAGGGAATGCTTAAGAAATAAAAAAGTACCATAAAATGTCTTTTCATTGCAATACTAAAATACAGGGTGTTCCATTTAAGAAAATTCAGAAAATCCTCATTCCGTGCTTCGACCAACCCTGTATATTAAAATTTAACATTTAGCTATACTAATAATTTTTAATAATAGTAGACTATATTAAAAATCATTTTAACATAAATAGAATTTTTGATATCCAACTACTACAATTCTACAGGGTGTGAAAGTTGCTACGAAATTAATAAAAAAAACGTAATTAGCTTTTAAACTACCCTGTATAACATTACAAAACCGCACATTTTAAGAAAGAAGACATCGAATAGAATCTAAAAGTGTAAAATTATACAGGGTGTCCCATTTAAAAAAACGAAGTTTTAAGCAACTTTCGGTATAACCGGAAGTGGCAAATTGATGAAAATATTTTCATTAAATAGATCACCCTTCAAAACCCCTTCATTCCAATTTTCATGATTCTGTTGCCTTTAGTTCGCTAAATATTTCTAATAGGCCAGTTATCTGCCTCACCCTATATATTAAATAGTAATGGTGAAATTACACATCCCAGCCTGATGCCCCAACTTATGTGTTGCGCATTCATACTATTTCCATTTATTGTAACCACAGCCTGTTCGTTCCTATAGAGGTTTCTCACTATGCTAATATCATTTCTGACAAGTTCTTTTCACTTTAGACATTCTATGAGAATGATGTTTAACTTTGTCAAAAGCTTTCTCGCAGTCATTAAATGCGATCAAAAGATTATGTGTTTCAATATGAAAAAATATCAAAATCAAGAATGTTTTAGGTTCTTCCATATGATTTTCGAAGAAGAATTCGGCAGAGTGAAGGGTCATTTCGGTCCCATCAACAGTGTAGCATTCCATCCTGATGGAAAGGGTTATAGTTCTGGAGGAGAAGACGGTTTCGTTAGAGTTCATACTTTTGATACATCATATTTTGAATACAACTTTGATTATTAAGAGCATATTGTTACAAGATGAGGTTATGTAAGATAATTGATATAATAAAACTTTTATATCCTATATATTGTTTTTCTTATCAACCTGAATATTTGGTAGGAAGGGGGCATGATGCATCAAGTAGAATGCCATGATATTAGGTATCATATATCTTAAAGAAGGTGTTAAGCATTTAATCAAAAGCATATTATTATGGATTGGAACTCCTTAATATAACTTCTGAACGCACTCTATGCTTGACATTGAGCTGTGATGGATCATAGTTCAGTTCGTATTACACCATTGACCGGAGTTGAGTGAAATTATGCAATATTGTTTTATGGTAGAGGAGCAAAGTATGCTAAATGTGCAGTCACTCGAGCGCTTTAGAGACCTATTGGGTTGTGAAGAGTAGGCCCTAAAACCAAAAAAAGTTTAGTAAAGTTTTTCATTTTAGTGGGGACTTTCCACTTTTTAATTTAATTTTCCATTTTCAACAATCGTTTTTTTAGATTATAGCGCCATCTATCCACAATATGTCTCGAATAAAAGTTACTTATTTTTACGTAAGAAATCCAAATCTGCAATAAAAAATGGGGGCTCCCATTTAAGATTTTAAAGTAACCCCCCACCCCACCTCCGTGGGGGGCCATGTTTGGTACCATTCGATAGATTTTTCAAAAATATTGAATAAGTGTATTTTGCAGTTTTTCAATCAGATGTTTATTTTGCGAAACATCGCGGGATTTGTATTTAAAATATTAAATTTACTCCCCACCCCTGTCCGTGGGAAGTCGTGTTTGGTATCATTCGATAGATTTTTGAAAAATATTGAGTACGTATTTTTTATTTTTTAGATCTGTCATTAATTTCGCGAAATATTCTCTTTTTTCTTGTGAAACTTTGGGACTCACCCATTTCCTTACGCCCCGCTCAAATCGTCAGATTTTTGAAATATACACTCTTTTGCAGGTACTTAACTTATCTTAATCTGACAATTTCGAGTTTTTTTAAGGATAGATTTTTTTTTCGGCTCCCCCCCCCCCCCCCTTAACGAACTCCCCTGCATTAAGAGCCAATATATGGTAGAGGTACATTTTTAGGGTACAAGGTTTCTCCCCATGTAATAATCTGACGCGCTCGAGTACCTGCAAAAATCCCCGCTTGGGCTCTCCTACTATTAGCAATGCATTACTCTGTTTTGTCAGATCCAAATTATTTTACCACTATAGATTCGTAAAAGTATGTAGTTTCATTGCATCACATCTGATATTTGTTAAATTATTCGGTTTTTTATTTTGAGCATTTTAAATAAAAAATACACCTTGAGTAATGAGAGCCACTGTGGCCACCATTGCCCAGTGAACCCATTGTTAAATTTATTTTAGATGCCCAACATGGAAAAGACAAATCGATAAGGATTCTTAGACATCAGAGGACCTTCAAAGGAGTGCTAGGTTGCTAGCTAATGGAATGAGTATAAGAAGAGCAGCCCTTCAATGTAAGATCTACCAAATATTCCAGAGAAGATTAAAGGACAACTTGCAAATTCCAGCACAATTAGGCAGACGTCTTTGTTTTACAATCGAACAAGAAAAATAAATGGCTGCCCAGATAATTATGTTTTCCAACATGTTCTATGGTTTATTGAGAATTATCTCGCCTTGTCTATAGTTGCGCAGAAAATCATTCAGATAAAGCATCGTTTAAATACCTAGAAGCAGCTAGCTAGAAGATATTAACTGGAAGGCTTCTTAACGAAATCCTACCATTAGCGTCTGTAAGCCTGAAGGCACCTGCTGAATGTTCGAGTGCAGAGAGCCCTTAAGGATATGTTTGTGACTTTTGTTTGGATAAGCAGATTTAGAGGTTTTTGTACCATGTTTGTTCCTGTCTTTATTTTTACCATTTCCTTAGTTTTAGTTTATTTCCTTTGTTAGAAATTATCCTTACCTACTTTAACTATCTATTAAAACAACTTCTGGCTCCCATTACCCATATGATTAACGTTAGCAACGGAAGTCAAATCATTTTATTTTTAATTTTTTTAATAAATTGTTTAAAAAATGTCACATACACTAAGCATCAATATTAACGCACCACCTTAAAAATGGGACATTTTTAATGACTCGTATTTCCTAAACCTGTTGTCCGATTTTAGTGATTTTTTTAGTATATTATAGTTTTACTCTTCTAGAATATCGATGTAATAATAGTATTGCTAAACAGGTAATTGTCATTGTATACCGGATGTAAGAATGATAGTGTGTTTTTTCCTCAAAGTTTGGAACACCCTGTGGAATATTCTAGCGTATATAAGATATTGAAATTAAAACTCAACTGTAGCCTGAGGCTTTCTTAACATTTTGCTTTTTGATTCATTCGCTTATGTGGAATCATAAAAAAGTTAGGTGTTTTAACAACTAGCCATGTTATTCATCAATGCAGGGTGTTTCTAAATAAGTGCGACAAACTTTAAGGGGTAATTCTGCATGAAGAAATAATGACCGTTTGCTTTTTAAACATATGTCCACAAACGCTTCGTTTTCGAGATACGGGATGTTGAATTTTTTCTTACAAACTGACGATTTTTTTATTGCTCTAAAACCGGTTGAGATATGCAAATGAAATTCGGTAGGTTTTAAGAGGTAGGTATTGCGCATTTTTTGACATACAACTAAGAATTTTATATTCACCATTGGTGTGCATACGGGATGTATCTAAAATGTTTATACCCTTATGCACGCCAATGGTAAATTCTTGAATGGTAAAATTCTTAATTGTATGTCAAAAAATGCGCAATAACTACCTCTTAAAAATTACCAAATTTCATTTGCATATCTCAACCAGTTTTAGAGCAATAAATAAATCGTCAGTTTGTAAGAAAAAATTCGACATCCCGTATCTCGGAAACAAAGCATTTGGGGACATATCTTTATCAAGCAAACGGTCATTATTTTTTCATGCAGATGAATTACCCCTTAAAGTTTGTCGCACTTATTTAAAAACACCCTGTATTGATGAATAACATTGCTAGTTGTTAAAGTACCTACCTAACTTTTTTATTATCGAACATAAGCGAATGAATCAAAAAGCAAAATGTTAAGAAAACCTAAGGCTACAGTTGAGTTTTAATTTCAATATTTTATATAAGCTAGAATATTCCACAGGGTGTTCCAAACTTTGAGGAAAAAAACACACTATCATTGTTACACCCGGTATACAATGACACTTACCTGTTTAACAATAATAGTATTACGTCGATATTTTTAAAGAATAAAGCTATAATACATACATTGAAAAAATCACTCAAATCGGCCAACAGGTTTAGGAAATACGAGACATCAAAAATGTTCAATTTTTAACGTGGTGCGTTAATTTTGATGCTTAGTGTATAACAATAATATGCATGTAAACCTTCGTATATCAATATTTAAATTTGTTTAAAGGCTAATATTAAAAAAAATTCCTTAGGTAGCTCCAATTCCCCCCATCTCCTATAAGTTAAACTAAATCGTTCCTTTTCATCCCCATTAATCGCCAGTGTAATATTTTTATGAAAAGCCTTTTTACAAACGATTACATTTCTCTTCCAATACCATGGAAACGTATGATACAAACAATTAAAATATCTTAAAATTAAAGATGGCGCGAATAATGGTCGAATGACAATGCAACTGAAGTTTTTGCAAACAATTCTTGAAGCCCAGGTACGTAAAAACAATAAATAAATTACTACATAATGCAAAAGTATAATCTGCTTTTTGTTTTATCTTCTGATTATATTCATACAAATTAATATTGATTCATCGATAATTTTTGTCTAAGCTCTGCAACACTTCCTGGTTTAGTTTTATAAATTTTACTTTTCAAGTATTCCCAATAATAATCTTTAGGATTCAAATCGGGCCAACGAGGAGGTCATTTAATACTACGTAATCTACCAAACCATTTTCCGGGAAATGTCTGATCTAACGTCGAACATTTACACCAAAATGAGCAGGAACTCCGTCTTGCTGGCGTCATTAAAATTTGCGTATTTTCGGGTTATTTATTGCTAACTTCTTCAGATACAAATCCACTAATAAATGCGTTAGACATCACATTTTCCATTAACTCTCTGTTTCTTGCAATGTGTATGTGTGTCAGAGATTGTATGTCGTTAATCCGTGTCCTTTGCCTTCTGTCAGGACATTTTCTTGCGTCCTATTCCCCTCTTGCCTTCAATAGAGAACTTGCACACTTTTTTTTATTACATAATAATGTTCAGTTTTGTTTAAAAATGAGATTTCCAAAATTTCACGCTTCCAAAACTCGTAATAACTTAGAAATACATATTTAAAGTCTTCTGCGGTATAAAATAGTTCAAACGACCCGTGACGTCACATAGTTTTACATTAGTTATTATTATGGCTATATTTCGCTGTGTCTAGGTACACGCTAACGTATACGTAAATAAAAAAGTTAGATTAATACAAGCGAATTAAACTTCATCAAGCCAGTGACGTCATTATTTAGCGTGCGCAGTGACTATATATTTTGCTACATGCTATTTTGATATGTTTAGTGTTTGTTTGATAGAAAAATATTTGTTAAGGGAAGGGAAGCAGAACTATTCAGATGTTTCAAACTTAATTGTAATAAATCAATGTATATATAAAAGTATATATATTTAGGTTAGCAAAATAAATATATGTATTTAGTTGACATGACTGGTACAAAATATTGTTAAAATAATTTTTATACGTAAGTTAATTATTATAATGAACTATTCTAAATGGGAAATAAGCCACAATTTAACTAAAAAAAAAAATGGTTTTATTAACGTTTCGACGTCCAAATCGGATGTCATTGTCAAAATACAAAAATTAGTCAGATTAAATAAATTATTTAAAAAAATTTTTTATTAAGCAACAACATTTTTGTTTAGTTTAATAATATTTTGTATTTTGACAACGACGTGCGATGTAGACGTCGAAACGTTAATAAAATATTTTTTTTAGTTAAGTTGTGGCTTAATAGTTCCCATTTAGAACAGTTGATTAAAAAATGCCACAAGGAAATAGCTTCAGAACAAGTTAATTATTATTGTGAAAGCTTTAGGTCTTCCTTTTATATTAATTTTGGACGGTAATACTATTTCACTTATAACTAAAAAATATACAGGGTGTCCCGAAAAGATTGGTCATAAATTATACCACAGATTCTGGGGTCAAAAATAGGTTGATTAAACCTCACTTACCTATATACAATAGTGCACACAAAAAAAGTTACAGCCCTTTGAAATTACAAAATTAAAATCGATTTTTTTTCATATATCGAAAACTATTAGAGATTTTTTATTGAAAATGGACATGTAGCAGTCTTATGGCAGCAAAATCTTAAAAAAAATTAAAATGAAATTTGTGCACCCCATAAAAAATTTATGGAGGTTTTGTTCCCTTAAACCCCCCAAACTTTTGTGTACGTTCCAATTAAATTATTATTGTGGCACCATTAGTTAAACACAATGTTTTTAAAACTTTTTTGCCTCTTCGTACTTTTTCGATAAGCCAGTGTTTATCGAGATATTTTGAATATTTTTCGAATCCACCACATATTGGTATATGGTTAAGTACGATTATACACACCTGTTAATAATCTGAAAATGTATTTATAATTTACATTTTTAGGTGTATTTTGAAAAAGAAGCCACATCTCGATAAAAGGTGACTTATCAAAAAAGACTAAAAGGCAAAAAAGTTTTAAAAACACTATGTTTAACTAATGGTACCACAATAATAGTTTAATTGGAACGTACACAAACATTTGGGGGATTTAAAGGAACAAAACCCCCATAAAAATGTTATGTAAATATAGTAAAAAAGAAACCGCAGCCCGATAAAAACTGGCTTATCGAAAAAATACTAAGAGGCAAAAAAGTTTTAAATGTGTGCACTATTGTATATAAGTAAGTTAGGTTCAATCGAACTATTTTTGACCCCAAAATGTGTGGTATAATTTATGACCAATCTTTTCGGGACACCCTGTATATTAATTTATAGTCTCTTAACTTTTTCATACTGTTTTAAAATGTTGTTAAACTCATTAAAACAACTAAATAATTGTCCACACTGCACAGTTAATTTAAAAACAAACACTAAACAAATAAAAAATAAGAAATCTCTTTACTAATCAATATTAAAATTAAAGTGTAAACACAACGCGATTAAACAAATTCCAACACTCTGACACTCTAACTTTTTTATTTGCTTGCACGTTAGCGTGTACCTAGACACAGCGTTATATTTAGGTATATTCTTCTTCTCCTTCTTTAGTTTATTGGCCTCCACCTACTTGGGTATTTGGCCAGCTCGTCGTCGGGGAATAAAGGAAAAATATTTATATTCTAATGACATCGTATATCGTTGTAATAATATATACCAGTTTGTTGAGATTGGAGTTTGATACAGTTTTTGAAGGAAAGGAAAGTAGATTTACTATTGAAAATAAAACCATTTTGTAAAAGTTCAAATTTTCTATGAATAGTTCAAACAATCAAAAACACTTTTAATGTCACATAACTGTATTTTTTACTGACATTTATAATGTCTAATTTAAAATTATATATACAATTGGTGTAGAATGTAAACATACAACCCCGTGACGTCACGATGCGTTTTGGGGTGGCTGGTATAAGTTGAATTTTTAGTCGTCTTTAGGGGCCAACGAAAGACAAACAAAACTTTTTTATCTTTGATACAGGTTCTAAATTATGTTCTGTTGTACAGTCGAACCCGCTTATTGGAATAGCCTCCGTGCCACTCAAAAGTATTCCTATAACAGGGATATTCTAATAACCGATCATTGGTCGCTAGTACAAACGTTTGGGGACCGCAAATTTCTATTCCTTAAACCGGGATATTCCTTTAAGATGTATCCTAATTAGCGGGTTTGACTGTAATTTATAACATTTTTTTCGAATTTAAAATTTTATGCAAGTTCCCTATTTTACCCTCGATTATAAGTTGAAGGAACTGGTATTCTTCGTTTCGCATGATGTGATACGCCATTTTCCTTTTCTTGATGTTTTCGAAAAGTTGAGATTGCTAACAAAGATATGGAAATTGAAAGACTAATCAAGTTACAAAATACAACTTAAACTGTAATAGTGCTCTTAATATTCTTATTATTTTTTCAGGATAGCGATTTCAAAATTGCTGGTCTATCCTGGTCTCCCAACAACCAAAAATTGGCGATAGCCACCAGCGATCGCCAAATATTATTGTTTGACGAAAAAGGAGAGAAAAGAGATAAGTTCTCGACTAAACCTTACGATCCAGAAGCTGGGAAGCGATCATATATCATCACTGGAATTGCTTTCAGTCCAGATTCCACGAAAATCGCAGTAGCACAAAGCGACTGTATCGTTTACGTTTATAAAATAGGAGAGAAATGGGGTGAGAAAAAGGTAAGAAAATTTATTTTATATTGATCTTGCGAAGGTTTATTCTATCCTTGTGGAGTCGGTACTCACCTGAGGGACCGCAGACGTTCGGATACAATTAGCCTCTCTGTGTAAAGACGATGAAGTCGACTAAGTAACAAGACATTTACTCAAGACACACACACTACATAATTAACACATTACACTATAATCTGATTGCGACTGTCATCGTCATCATCAATGGCGTTACAACTCTTCGTGAGTCTTTGCCGCGTTTACTATTGCCTTCCATGTTTGTCGGTCCTGTGCCACTAATTTCCATTGTCCCACTCCCATTTTCTCCAGATCTTCTTTGACTGCATCTTTCCACCTTTTTCTAGGCCGTCCTACAGACCCTTCTTCCATCTGGCCTTTCCCAGAACACATTGTTTATAAGGCGATTGTCGTTACTGCTTATTACATGCCCTACCCATCTAAGTCTATTGGGGTTTATATATCTGACTAGATTTTCCTTTCCAAATAGAGACTATAACTAGTTATTGTATATGCGCCTCCATTCGTTTGTCACGCTGTCTCTGCAAGGGTCATATATCATTCGAAGGATTTTACGTTCCCACACCAGCGCAATTTATTTACTTCTCTTTTTGTTAGCGTCCATGTTTCGTTTCCATACGCGACTGCTGGTCTTATATATCTGGATTGTGACTGGCTTAATCATTATGGTAGGGGAGCCCAAGTGGGGATTTTTGCAGTTACTCAAGCGCGTCAGATTATCATATGGGGAGAAACCTGGTACCCTGCAGATGTACCTCTACCATATATTGGCTCCTAACACAGGGGAGTTCGTTAAGGGGGGCCCGAAAAAAAAAATCTGTCCTTAAAAAAACTCGAAATTGTCAGATTAAGATAAGGTAAGTTAAGTACATGCAAAAGAGTGTATATTTAAAAAATCTGACGATTTGAGCCGGGCGTAAGGAAATGGGTGAGTCGCAAAATTTCGCAAGAAAAAAGCGAATATTTCGCGAAATGAATGACAGATCGAAAAACTAAAAAATATGTGCTCAATATTTTTTTAAATTGTATCGAATGATACCAAACACGACTTCCCTCGGAGAGGGGTAAATTTGATATTTTAAATACGAATCCCGCGATATTTCGCGAAATAAACATCAGATCGAAAAACTGTAAAATACACTTGTTCAATATTTTTGAAAAATTTATCGAATGGCACCAAACACGACCCCCACGGAGGTGGGGTGGTTACTTTAAAATCTTAAATAGGAGCCCTCATTTTTTATTGCAGATTTGGATTCCTTACGTAAAAATAAGTAACTTTTATTCGAAACATTTTTTTGAATGATGGATAGATGGCGCTATAATCGGAAAAAACGATTGTTGGAAATGGAAAATTAAATTAAAAAATGGCAAGCGCCCACTAAAATGGAAAACTTTACTTAACTTTTTTTGGTTTTAGGACCTACTCTTCACAACCCAATAGGTCCCGAAAGCGCTCGAGTGACTGCACATTTAGCATACTTTGCTCCCCTACCATTAATATCTATGCCATAAAAAAAGTTTTATTGTGCTTAATATCCTCCAGAAGTACATGGAACTGTAACTGGGGCTAAGTTTGGAATTAACTGGGACTGACTTAGGAATAACGTTTGGATTTACTTAAGATTACGTCGGACATTGGAATAAACGTTGGAATTAACTTCGAACCCTAATAAGAAAAAAAAAACAAAGTAAAATACAGGCACCGACACAAAATTCCGCCACCCAAAATTTTTGATTAAGTTTGACAATCTATTACTTTATTATTAGTACTCCGATTTTCAAGATTCTTGCATCAGTTTGTAGGTACATGTATTGATGTTGTCTGTTATTATTCCGATAACAACAATTTTTTGCTTAGATGGCATTATACAGGGATGAATGGAAGCGCTGTATTTTCTCCTAACTTTTAAATATTCTGTGGAAAAATTGGAGGGCTGATTTTGTTTCATACTCCTTCTGTGTTATCCTGGAGGTATCACTAAGGTTTTGTTTTTTGAATTATTCGAATATCTCTTTTATTGTAAGAGCTGTAAATAAAAACTTGCTTTGAAGGTTTATTTAATTAAAATTATCAAGCGTACTAAAATTAACGTAACGAAACAAAATGAAGAACAAAACAGTTCAATAGCGGGTATGTTCACCTCTTGCTGCAACGACTGCTCACAATCTGTTTGGCATCGAATAAAGGTGTGTTATCCTTGCCTGGGGAATAGCCCCATATTCCTCTACCAGGACCATAACTGTACCAAATTTTCTGGAGGCCTAGGATGACGGCGAATAGCTTTTTTTAATTCATTCCATAAATGCTCAATAGGTTTGAGATCTGGGCTGCATGCGGGCCATTCTAATCAATCCAACCTCTATTTTATGAGTCAATCAGTGTTTTTATTTACAAACACTGGTACAGCTCTTACAAGAAAAGAGATATTCGGATAATTCCAAAAACAAAATTTTAGTAATGCCTCTGGGATAATATGACAGGACTATGAAATAAAATCAGCTCTTCCATTTTTCCACAGAATTTTTTAAAGTTAGGAGAAAATACAACGCTTCCATCCACCCCTGTATAATACCATGCAAGCAAATTTTTTTTTGTTACCGGAATAATACCAAACGATGTCAATACATGTACCTACGACATGGTGCAAGAATCTTGAAAATCGGTGCACAAATAATAAAGTTATAAATTGTCAAACTTAATCAAAAATTTTGGGTGGCGGAATTTTGTGCCGGTGAGTGTAGATGGAATAACAAAAGATAAAAATATAAAGATTTACGAAAGGTATCAAAAATATCTTACCATTTGTCAGGGGCCTTGACGACACACGTCATGCTTCATGCTAGCTCAGCTAAAGCTGAAAATGAATTTAAATCATGAAGATATTCCTTTTCATAGAGAAAATAAAAATTAAACGGAAACGGTAGGTAGCCCATAACGGTATATTATAGGTACTTCTTTTGAAAGATTATCTTCTATATTTGCAAACAAAAAACCACAGACAACCTTACTCAACACAACAGTAACTTTACCTAACTAACATTTGTTTCTATATCTGAATTTTGACAAGTTACATTTTTGTTGAGAAACTGATCAAGGTTTTACCCCTTTATAGGCGATCTGTAACAAATTCCCACAACCGTCTCCAGTGACGTGCATCATATGGCTACTTACTGGTCCAATAATATGCGGCTTGGTGGATGGAAAAGTAAGGGCGCTACAAACCAAGTCCAACAAGTCGCAAAGCCTTTTCGCATCTGATAGTCTCGTAGTGTCTTTGGCCTCGAATCCTAAAGGTACTGGATTTTTATCTGGACATGTGGACGGAAATGTCATAAGGTAAGTTTTTGTAATGTTTGTCACGCTGTATGTTTTGAATTAGCTATGACAGCAGAATATTTTTACATTTCCAATCCATAGACTTATATATTATCATAGACAGAGTGCCATTCAGACCGAAGTGACGACAACATCTTTTTTATTTGGCTTAATGCTGTTTCACTCTTATGCATAGTAAAGCTGCAACAGTAGTCCTCCTCTTCCGTGCCTATACTCAGACTTAATGTCATCTTAGTTTATCAATACAATGTGTTAGAAAGAGATGCCGCAAACCAGTCCAGGAGATCTTGTCGTCAGGAAACGAGGAGGGTAGGCTCACTCTATGTCAATATTTACCTCTATGTTCCAATCTACTGTCAAGTATTGAAACGAGCTAAAACCACTGGGACCCAAATCTGGAGAATACGATGTAATATTAATTCAGAACAGATTCATTAAGTTTTTGTCATTGTATAGCAAAATAATAGATGGTGGAGAGATGCGTTATCTGATGATAAAGCAATTTCTTCTTTACCGCTTCTTCTTCATATACCATGTCCTTTCAAAACGTTTGTTATAGCTATTCTAATCTTATTCACTGCCAACCCACTGCATGACTGCATGCTTGTAATATGCGAATGTCTTTGCCATCCAAACCAATCTATGTTAGAGCTTAGAGAGCTAGATCAAATGCTTTGTGGAGGTCAATAAAATAGCTGTACACGTCTACAGATATATCATGACATCTTTGAGAAAGTACCACAACTAAGTTTTTGTTCAATTGTTTTTTAACCGTTTTCGAAAATGGGTGAGCCTATTAAAAAAGCTTATTTTTTGCAATAGACCAACATAATATTACCTAGGTACTTATTTTTGGCCATTTTTTTAAACGGTCGACGTCTTTACAATAATAAGCGGTTGCTATAACTTTTTCTATTGTCATTAACTGCTTTTTCTTTCTTTGGCGTAAAAAAATCTTGCTCTCTTTGTCTATTGTTTGGACTGTTATTTGGTTATGAGAATATAATGGCAATGGACTCAGTTTATCAAGGTTTATGACATGAAAACTGGGAATTTTTAATTTCCAATGAATTTACAAACATTTGACCGTCTTAGCAATATTCGATGATCCTTGCATATATCTTCTTCTTCGTGTGCTTCATCCTTTAATCACATCGGCGATCATCATGACCCATTTTACTCTATCTGTAGCAGTTCTGAAGAGTTCTATTGTTGTGCACTCCACTCCACTGTTTCAAATTTTTCAACTAGGATGTGCGTCGTCTACCCAGTCCCTTTTTTCCTCCCACTTTCCCTTATATAACCACAATCACATCAACTCATATTTTTCATTTTTTAGTATGTGACTAAAGTAGCTCATTTTTCTTTCCTTCAAAGTGTCGAGTATTTTTTTTCATTTTGCATTATAGTCTGCATATTTTTAAAACCATAGTTGTTCATGAGTGTTTTTGTGACGAATAGCTAAAATAATCTCTTTCATCCTGTGACATAATTATGTCACAGACTGTTTTCAGCTCCCGGCCTAAGTTGTTTACCAAGTAACCTTTTTTATGATTTATGATGTTCTATTCCTTCTCGACTTTTGGAGTAAATTCTTTCTTTTTTCGTGTAAATACTATTCGATATGTTATTTATTTCTAGAACATTGAATGTTGTATAAATAGTAGGTTTTTGGAATTAGTAGTTCAGTTGTGAATTTGAAAACGTCGGTGTACTTTGATATGTAACGGGCGCGGTATATTTTTGAATTTGTAATTGGATAAATTATTAGATTTGGTGTAATAAAAAAATTAGATATCGTAGTTTGTAAAATAAAGGATATAAATTCAGTGTTTTTCATTTGTTTAGAAGTAAGTTATTAAAAATAAATAAAGTCAACTAAAACTAAACATTAGTGCCTAAAAGATCATAGAAAAGTCAGTTTTGTAACAATCCCCAAAATGAAATCGATAAGAATTATGAAACATTTTTTAGGTTCTTTATAACGAACGACCACAATGATGACGAAGCCCAAGGGCGTGTAGCTTTGCACTCGGTTCCACCATACGGCCTAGCATGGACACAGGGTCATATCTTTATGGCTGGATGCGACAAAAGAGTTTCGGTGGTCAATAATCTTGGAAAGAACGTCAAAACCTTCGATTACAGCAAAGACGGTTCGGAACGAGATTTTACCGTAGCCTGCTGCAGCCCAAGTGGACAGGTAACAGTTTCTTTTTCTCTTTGTATCTTTCAGCGGTATTATGTGAAGAATCCTTTTACACAATAGTGAATAAAAGTATCAAATCTGAATTAAGTGGTCAATATGTAACGATATCATCGCCAGCTCTCGCGCCGCGACTTGCCAGCGCTTTGTACACACGCACTGTCACCGCTACCTACCACTTCCATTCGATACGCGCTGGAGATGAGAGATTTATTAGGTATTACTTTCTAATAAAAGGTTTTGTGAATAGAACAAATAATATTCGAATCACATCTTCACAATAACCTTCAGGGAGATCAAAATATTTGTTAAATCTAAAATAAAATTGTCCAATGTAATATTTTTTACGTATTTATTGAATTTTAGAATCATTACTTTTGTTTTTTCTCAATATACTTATTTTTAACAGTTGAAATATTTTCAGGCGGTGGCGATTGGTAGTTTTAGTCGGCTGCGGCTATACACCTGGAGTACACGAAAGACCATATGGGAAGAAACAACTCCCAAAGAATTGACAGACTTTTATACGATAACAGCTTTGGCATGGAAAAGGGACGGGTCCAAAGTGACTTGTGGTGGCTTGTGTGGTGCAGTTTTTATGTTTGAATCAGGTATGAAGATTTTTCATTTCATATACAGAGTGAGTTTTATAGATGGAACGCCTCAATGATCTCGGAAACGGCTTGAACGGTTTTTATAGTTTGTAGTAAATAAGGGGGTCTTGTTATTTTGGTGTTATTTAAATGTTGTCGTATCTTCCGTTTTTGTGAAAATCTAATGAACTTTCTTATTTCAAATGGAACATCCTATATTTTTTACTCTTTCAGGTTCTTAAGAAATACTGATTATTTTTCATGTTCCGTACATCTAAATGCCATAATTTAGGAGTTGCTGCTACATATATCTAAACAATTTTATTAAAAAAATTATAAAAATTAATTTTTTCGACACACGCAGATATTATTTTAGATTTTTTGGATCATTCGGAACAAAAAAAAGTCTCTTGTAATTTTTCTCTACAGGTTGATCGTTTTCGAGTGACTTCTTTGTGTGGCTTATCCTTTAAGGATATTGGCGATCATCACTACACATTTTGCTATGTCTGTAGCGATTCTGTTGAGTTCTAATGTTATTTCTCCACTCCACTGCTTCAAATTTTTCAACCAGGACCTGCGTCGTCTCCCCATTCCTCTCTTTCCTCTCATTTCCTTTCCTTGTATAACTAATTGAATCAACTCATATTTTTCAATTCTTATATTATATGACCAAACTAGCTCATTTTTAGTGTCATCGCTGCATCATATTTGTTGTTTTCTTCATGTTGAAGAAGTTCACTGTATATTTTGTATTCCAGTGTTGAAAAGAATAGTGTGGAAAGATAAATTTGAAATTACCTACGTCGGACCTAGCCAGGTTTTGGTCAAACCGTTAGACACTAACGAACGAGGAGTAATATTAAGATCCCAGTACGGAGGTGAAATAGAAGATGTGAAAATAATGGGCAAAGATTGTTATTTGGTCGCGAGAACTGAAGAGACTTTGCTAGTAGCTGACTTGTTGAGGAATTTGCTAAGTGAGGTAAGTGAAGTTTGGAATTAGCTGTCTAATTCGTGTAATATTCTGTGGCTGTTTCAGGTACCTTGGAATAATTCTGGCCATAATGAAAAATTCTATTTCGAAAATGCCAACGTTTGTCTTGTATTCAACGCGGGAGAGCTGACTTTGATCGAATATGGGGACAATGATGTCCTCTGCTCGGTTAGAACAGAATTTACGAACCCCCATTTGATAAGCGTGAGATTGAACGAGAGGAACCAGACAACAGACAATAAAAAACTTTCGTATTTGCTCGATTTGAAGACAATATGTATCATAGATTTGGTTTCTGGTGTTATGTTGGCCCAGATCGGCCACGATTCGAAGATCGATTGGTTGGAATTAAATGAAATGGGAAATAAGTTGTTGTTTAGAGATAAAAAGCAGAGGTAATATAATAAAATTACTAATTTTACAAATATGTATTATTTTGATTCTACTTATTTTCTTTATGTAATATTTAGAAATTATACTTATATTTATTTTCAATTATTAATGTAACAAAACTTTTATTGGGGTAGCTCAAATTTATAAATTATCTCAGGGTTTTACGTCATCCAATCACAGAAATGCAAAACCAATACTCAGATGAAACTCATGGAAAAATAAAAGTAAAAAAAAATATAACCGTATATTAAAACAAATTGTTTCTACCAAAGAATTAAACACACAATTTTAATAATAGAATAAATTGTAAAACAAACCATCTGAAACGATTATGTAAATAATAATTGTAAAAGAATATGAAAGATACCGCCAAGTAATCTAAATGGAAAATTACCCAGTATAGGTACAATAATGAACTATAGCTGGTAAACAAAAATTAATTAAAAAAAAATCATGAATATGTTTATGTAAAAGTTTATGTCAAATTACACTGAAGTCTTTATATAGACGTCGGTGAACCAAAGAAAACCGAAATCCTCGCAACGGAGAATATTGATCGAGAAAATTATAGATCTTACTACCTGGGTACAACTGCTACCATTTATCACTGAATTGAACTTTAACTTTAAAAACATTTACTTAGTACTTTTTGTTTACGGGGCCTATAAGGCTTTGATTAACGAAGACCGACACTATTTTTAAATTTTTTTTAACAACACAAACTGCTCCTTTCAGCTATCGGGAATCCACTGCCTTTTTCTCTTTGCCAAAACTGTCTTCGCACAGTGAAACATGAAAGATTACCCATGAACGATCACATCAATCACTCATTTTGTATTTGCTGTCTTTTTCTACAACAAACATTTGTTATTTATAGAAAAAGACAGCAAATACAAAATAAGTGATTGATGTGATCGTTCATGGGTAATCTTTCATTTTTCCGACTGTATATAGTTTCAATGAGAAATAAACTCTCATTTCCAAAAGTTTAATATGTATGAAAAAATTGTAGACTTGGCAACTTCACTGTAACAAAATTAGGTGCAACAAAGCTTTCTAGATCTGCTAATAGATGGCGCCAATGTTGAATATAATAATTATTTCTATAAGTCTCTCTTTTTTCGAGGACGCGGATGAACACTACTTGCATATAATACAATTTAATGCTTTTCATCAAATTTTAGTCGATAAATATACATATAAAAGTATGTACATACTATGAAATGCGCTGTATTTTAGATTAGTCCTTATCGATGTAATTACCCAATTGAAACAAACCATCTTTACTGGAGTCAGCTTCGTCCAATGGGTGGAAAGCAGTGATGTCGCCGTTGCCCAATCTGGAACTAATCTAGCAATTTGGTATAACATAGATTTACCAGAAAACCCCACCTTGATGACGGTCAAAGGAGATGTAATCGATATTGTAAGAAATAATGGAAAAACCGAAGCTATTTGTGTCGATGGCAATAACAGTTTTAATGTGGAATTGGATGAAGGGCTTGTAGAATTTGGTAAGTGGAAGTTTTCATTATTCAATCTTCGCTGGATTTAGATCTCTCTCATAATTTTCCATCTATTTTGATCTTGTGCCTCTTGCATCCAATTCATATGGCAAAATTTTAGATAGTTAGTCCAAGGTGTTGATGGACGACCTTTGCTTCGGTAGGCATCATCTCTTGATCACCATTCCAGTATCCGCTTAGTTCATCCGTTATCTATCATTCGAGTTAAGTGACCTGCCCAGTTCCACTTCAGTGTTTTTTCTACACTACAGCATCAGCCACTTTTGATCTTCGTTGTAGCTGGCAATTTGAGATCTTGTCTCGCAGTAAAACGCCCAACATAGCACGCTCCATCGCCCTTTGAGCCACGCGGATCTTTTGCATTGTTCTCCTTGTCGTGGTCAACGTTTCCGCTCCGTAAGTCAACACTGGCAAACCACTGATTAAAGGTTTTTCTTTTACGACATATACTCTGGGCTAATTAGCAAAATACAAGGAAAAGTTATTTACCAGCAATTTTATTGCTGGAATCGAATCTTATCATTATATATATTAATAATAAATATAGGTATGCAAAGTTCGCAGATAGTGTGATACTTTTTTTATAAACAAAATGGCGCCCGAAAATCGTGTTTTTTTTTCAATTTTTGCCCTATAACTCCAAAGATTTTAACTTTACACCAAAAACACTCAAATAAAAATTCACCGTAATTAAATTCTGCATAGAGACGTATTTTTCCCGATTTACTTTGACGATAATTTTCCCCGGAAAATGCGGATTTTTCCAACAAAATCTTTAATTTTCAACTAAAATTTTAGATAAGTAATTGTTTATCAATAATTAAATAACTTGGCAATATAAAAGCTCTTTTCGTATAGATAATAATTCCAGAAGCCCATGGAAATTTAATGAACAGTTTAGCAACAATTGAATTGTTAATTAAAAATTTACGGTCGCTATAATAACCACAATAATTATGATACATAAGAATAACTATGATTTTTGTATAAAAAGACACTGTACCTATCTAATGTACTTTACAGAATTGAAATTGGACTATTTAAGCGGCCTCAGGAATATTTTAAAATTATAAACAATTTTTTGGTTTATAAACAAATAGAATATCTCGGGAAATATTAAATTAAATTAAATCATGAAAACGGTATTGGAAAAAAAGCGGCAGGACGCTTCTTTTAAAAGAAAAAACGTTTAATTGTGAAGAGTGGTTCCTGAGATACAACCGGTCAAAGTTGACTGGCATTTACGGCAAAGATATAAACAATACAAATTCCAATCAAAAATTAGGAGAAAATGTAATCTCAAAGTTCAAAATCGGTATACGTTAAAAAAATGCATTTTCTCGGCTTCCCATGGAGCAATTTTCTTCATTCTTTTTTTGTTCCCAAGTAACTCGAGTAGAGCCATCTAACTAACGCATGCTAATGTAAATGTCAATCTTGCTTTTGTTTTATTATAATAGATTAATTTATTTATAAGAAAAGAAAACTACATATTTTTTCCAGTTGTAGACTTTTTTAGATAAACTTACTACAAGTGTACCTTTTAACGTTAAAAACACAAATATTCTCATTTGAAAGCTGTATAGTTATTTAAACAATATTTATTTAAACAAACTAAAAAATTTTGTTATAATAAATAAGTTAATTTATTATAACAAAACAAAAGCAACTTTGACATTTAAAAATGCGTTAATTGGATGGCTCTACTCGAGTTACTTGGGAACAAAAAAGAATGAAGAAAATTGCTCCATGGGAAGCCGAGAAAATGCATTTTTTTAACGTATACCGATTTTGAACTTTAAGATTACATTTTATCCAACCTAATTTTTGATTGGAATTTTGTTATTTTTGGCAATTTTCTCTCGTAATATCGATAGTTTTTATTATAATAATATATGTTATGAGTATTTTAAAGATATGAAAATTGGTGTGGAGAAAGAGGACAAAAATAAAAAGGTGATGGTTCGAAAATTATGATCCTATTGTTTATATCTTTGTCATGAATACCGGTCAACTTTGACCGGTTGTATCTCAGGAACCACTCATCCCAATTAAACGTTTTTTCTTTTAAAAGAAGCGTCCTGACGCTGTTTTTCGAATACCGTTTTCACAATTTAATTTAGTTTAATATTTCCCGAGATATTCTATTTGTTTATAAGCCAAAAAATTGTAATATAATTTTAAAATATTCCTGAGGCCGCTTAAATAGTCCAATTTCAATTCCGTAAAGTACATTAGAGAGGTACAGTGTCTTTTTATACAAAAATCATAGTTATTCTTATTTATCATAATTATTGTGGTTATTATAGCGACCGTAAATTTTTATATAACAATTCAATTATTGTTGCTAAACTGTTCATTCAATTTCGATCGGCTTCTGGAATTATAATCTATACAAAAGGATCCTTTATATTACTAAGTTATTTAATTATTGATGAACAATTACTGATCTAAAATTTTAGTTGAAAATTAAAGATTTTACTGGAAAAACACGCATTTTCCGGAGAAAATTTTCGTCGAGGTAAATCGGGAAAACACGTCTATGCAGAATTTAATTACGGTGAATGTTTATTTGAGTGTTTTTGGTGTAAAGTTAAAATCTTTGGAGTTATTGAACAAAAATTGAAAAAACACGATTTTCGGGCGCCATTTTGTTTATAAAAAAAGTAGCACACTATCTGTGGACTTTGCATACCTATATTATTAATATACAGGGTGTAACAAAAATACAGGTCATAAATGAAAGTACATATTCTGGGACAAAAAATAGTTCGATTGAACCTAACTTACCTTAGTACAAATATGCACATAAAAAAAGTTACAGTCCTTTGAAGTTACAAAATGAAAATCGATTTTTTCGAATATATCGAAAACTATTAGAGATTTTTAATTGAAAATGGACATGTGGCATTCTTATGGCATGAGCATCTTAAAGAAAATTATAGTGATATTTGTGCACCCCATAAAAATTTTATGGGGGTTTTGTTCCTTTAAACCCCCCAAACTTTTGTGTACGTCTCAATTAAATTATTATTGTGGTACCATTAGTTAAATTCAATATTACTTAAACCTTTTTGCCTCTTAGTATTTTTTCGATAAGGCAGTTTTTATCGAGTTAAGGCTTACTTTTTAATATGTTTACATAAAAATTTTATGGGGGTTTTATTCTTTTATACCCCCCAAATGTTTGTGTACGTTCCAATTAAAATATTACTGCGGTACCATTAGTTAAGCACAGTATTTTTAAAACTTCTTTGCCTCTTTGTATTTTTTCGAGAAGGCACCTTTTATCGAGATGTGGCTTCTTTTTTAATATGGTTCAAAATATACCTAAAAATGTAAATCATACATAAATTTTCATATCATTACCAAGTCTCCATAATCGTACTTAACCATATACAAATATGTGGTGGATTTGACAAATATTCAAAATATCTCGTTAAAAACTGACTTTTCGAAAAAGTACTAAGAGCCAAAAAAGTTTTAAAAACATTGTGTTTAACTAATGGTACTACAATAATAATTTAATTGGAACGTACACAAAAGTTTGGGGGGATTTAAAGGAACAAAACCACTATAAAATTTTTATGGGGGGTCCAAATTTCACAATAATTTTTTCATAAGATGCTACTGCCATAAGAAGTACTGCCACATGTCCATTTTCAATAAAAAATCTTTAATAGTTTTCGATATATTGGAAAAAATCGATTTTTATTTTGTAACTTCAAAGGGTTGTAACTTTTTTTATATGCACATTTGTACTAAGGTAAGTTAGGTTCAATCAAACTATTTTTGGTCCCAAAATATGTGATTAAATTTATGACCTGTATTTTTGTTACACCCTGTATACAGTCATAAGATTCGATTCCAGCAATAAAATTGCTGGTAAATAACTTTTCCCAAAAACGGCCTATTCTCCGATAATCTGCCCAGACTAATATTGGTCTAAGCATATATCTGGATACAAGATTTGTCATCATCTGGGTTTTAGATATATTTATTTTCAATTTCCATTCTCATTCTAGCTAGGAAAGGTAGAGCTGATTTAAAAGTGCTTTGGTCTCATCTATCGTATCAGCTGTTAGCACAATATCATCTGCAAACCTCAGGTGGCTAAGCTTTTCTCCGTGGAAATAGGAAGTTTTAGGAGACTTATATTCCGTTTGCCTTCTAATTTAGCACTTAGATTGGCTCACATTATTGTAAATATCTGCCTGTATAATTATTTAGATTGAATGACAACCAATTTGACTTCTCTTTAATTTTTAGGTACAGCCTTAAACGACAACGACTACAACAGAGCCATTCTGTTCTTAGAAAGTATGAACAACACTTCCGAAGCTGAAGCCATGTGGCACACGCTCTACCTCATAGCTATGAAACAACAGAACCTAAAACTGGCAGAGCGCTGCAGTACCGCTCTAAAAGAGGTGGCTACTGCTTATTTTCTACACGAAACCTCCAAAGAAGCCCAAAGCTTCGTGGAGAAGTATAAAGAGACTTCGAATAATTCACCCGAGGTATGGGCTAGATTGTCGATCTTGTACGGAGACTTGAACACGGCTGAGAATATTTACCTGGAACAGGGAAATATCGAGAAGGCTTTGGACATGTATAAGAAGTTGCACAAGTGGGATGAAGCTCTAAGGTATTTATTTTTTATATTATATCGTAGATATCTTCTTCTGCTTCAAGTGCCATCTCCGCAATGGAGATCGGCAACCATCATAGCTATTTGGACTTTAAAAACGGCTGCTCTGAAAAGTTCATTTGATGTACATCCGTACCATTCTTTCAGGTTGCGCAGCCACGATATTCTGCGTCTCCCTATGCTTCTTTTTCCTTGAATCGTTCCCTCTTTAATCAATTGGTGCAAGTTGTATCTCTATCCACGTGTAATATGTTCGAGATATTCCAATTTTCTCGTTTTGGTTGTATTTAAGATTTCCATTTCTTTATTCATCTTTTTTAGAACCTCTTTTTTTGTGACGTGTTCTGTCCACGATATTTTCAGAATTCTTCTATACGCCCACAACTCGGATAATTCTAATTTTTCCATTGATGCCGCATTTAAGGTCCAAGCTTCCATTCCATAAAACAATTGTTTTAAAGTCGGGAAAACGTAGCACCTAGCCAACCTAACTCTTAGCTCCAATTTCAATTCTCTTGTACAGAGCACTCTTCTCATTTTGTTAAAATTAGCTCTAGCCTTTTCTATTTTGATTTTGATTTCCTGTAGTTGGTTCCGTTTATGATTAAGATTCTCGCTATTTCTTTGAGTTTTCGATATTGTCATAAATGTTGTCTTCTGGACGTTCATTCTTCTTCTTATTCTTCTTTTTAAACAAAGTCATGTATAGACATGACTCTGTCTGTTTTTTTCAATGTGCCTCTAGTAAGTTGTCGTTCCATCGTTTTCGTGGTCTTCCCATTACGTGGTAGGCATTAAAAAAATTGGCGACAACACGCATCCCTGTCTCACCCAACGTCTGATTTCAATTTCCTCTGACAGCTGTTCGTTAACACTTATTTTGTTCGTTGCTTTTAGTATAAATTCGATATGATCCTGAGGTCATTGTAGTCTATCTTCTTTAATTTCAGGAAATGCATTAATTGTTCATGTCGTGCTTTGTCGAATACTTTATTAAAGATGTAAAATGCCTAGATATCTATAAGTTTATTTGAAATACTATAGTTATTACGCACATGAATCTTAAAATTGTAGATTGCCTTTCTAAAACAGTTTTAATTTAATCACTCTAATGCTCGATTACAAATTCTTTTTGATAAAATCGGCATCACCGCGCTAAAAACTCTCATAAGGATCCACAAGGAAAAAGTTTTCCTGTAGTTGGCTGTATACCATATAATACACAAAACGATAAAGATCCTTTATAAAAGGTATATATTTAAAAATCCCTAAGAAGGGCTACTACATCACAGAACTAGTTTTCGATTGGATGACCAATCATCCAATTACCAAAAAGGTAAGCACTGATGATGCTTGGTCCTCCAATCGAAAACTAGTTCTGTGATTT
Source organism: Diabrotica virgifera virgifera (assembly GCF_917563875.1). NCBI lineage: Eukaryota > Metazoa > Arthropoda > Insecta > Coleoptera > Chrysomelidae > Diabrotica > Diabrotica virgifera. The sequence goes on along the minus strand of NC_065451.1, from coordinate 221,492,253 downwards.
TTTGGGATTTTTAAATATATACCTTTTATAAAGGATCTTTGTCGTATTTTCTCATAAGGACTGCATTGCCTATGTTGCCTATTCGCGGTGTGCAAGTACTTGGAAGGGAAACGGGAAACGACCGTGCGCGAGTCGCGGAGAAATATTGCAACTATCTTAAATAATTCATATTGTCAATTGAAATTGTCAAATTGATGTATATTTCATACCTTCTGTCATTGAAGCAGAAAAATTATATATTGCTCCACAATATCGATATGATATGCAATTATTATACAGGGTGTAACAAAAATACAGGTCATAAATTTAATCGCGTATTCTGGGACCAAAAATAGTTCGATTGAACCTAACTTACCTTAGTACAAATGTGCACGAAAAAAAAGTTACAGCCCTTTGAAGTTACAAAATGAAAATCGATTTTTTCCAATATATCGAAAACTATTCGAGATTTTTTATTAAAAATAGACATGTGGTATTTTTATGGCAGTATTATTTTAAGAAAAAATTATAATGAAATTTGGACACCCCATAAAAATTTTATGGGGGTTTGTTTCCTTTAAACCCCCCAAACTTTTGTGTACGTTTCAATTTAATTATTATTGTAGCGCCATTAGTTAAACACAGGTTTTTAAAAACTTTTTTGTCTCTTAGTATTTTTTCCAAAAGTCAGTTTTTATCGAGATATTTGAATATTTGTCAAATCCACCACATATTTGTAAATGGTAAAGTACGATTATGGAGACTTGGTAATAATATGAAAATTTATTTATGATTTACATTTTTAGGTATATTTTGAACCATATTAAAAAAGAAGCCACATCTCGATAAAAGATGCTTTATCAAAAAAATACAAAGAGGCAAAAAAGTTTTAAAAATACTGTGTTTAACTAATCGTACCGCAGTAATAGTTTAATTGGAACGTATACAAACATTTGGGGGGTTTAAAGGAACAAAACCCTCATAAAATTTTTATGTAAACATATTAAAAAAGAAGCCGCAACTCGATAAAAACTGCCTTATCGAAAAAATACTGAGACGCAAAAAAGTTTTAAAAATATTTAATGCAACTAATGGCACCAGAATAATAATTTAATTGAAACGGACACAAAAGTTTGGGGGGGTTTAAGGGAACAAAACCCCCATAAAATTTTTATGGGGTGCACAAATTTCACTATAATTTTTCTTTAAGATGTTCTTGCCATAAGAATGCCACATGTCTATTTTCAACAAAAAATCTCTAATAGTTTTCGACATATTCGAAAAAATCGATTTTCATTTTGTAATTTCAAAGGGCTGTAACTTTTTTTGTGTGCATATTTGTACTAAGGTAAGTTAGATTCATTCGAACTATTTTTGGTCCCAGAGTATGTGGTTTAATTTATTACCTGTATTTTTGTTACACCCTTTATAAAGGTAAATTTAATTAATTGTATTTTGCTTGCAGTACTGCATTTTAATAACTAATTTTATTTAGTACATACAATTGTTTACGTTTGCATAACATAACCTGCATCTTATTTTTTCTTCTTATTATTTTTTTGGACTATGGCCTGGACAATTATCCAGTCACCAGGACTAATATAATTGGCCAATATAATTAAAAGTGCGAATAAAAGTACAGAGCGTAGAAATAGGGGTCGCTTTGCCGAACTTGCACGGTCCCAATACTGTAAAGTCAAGTTGGGATGGACTATAGACAATATATTAAAGAATAGTAGTGGCGCTATGAATCAAAAAGTGTCAAAAGTTTTACTGAAACTTTCTACCACAGATGGAACTAAAACATTTCTTGATTCGTGAAAGACAGTTTATATTTCCTTTCGATTCAGAGGTGGTTCACCATCCCCAGACAGCTGTTTCTGCCTCTAGACGTCTTCAGAGGACATGAACATCTCTGAATCGAGAAGAAAACAAACTGCTTATTTAAGTAGAATCATAAAAATAATTTTATAATCCACTTTTAGCGACATCTCTTTCTGGAGAACTTCTTTCTGGTAACATCCTTAATCTCTGACTCTCTGAATAAAAAAGGCGAAAAGAGATGTAGCCCCACTGAAGACGTCTAGACACAGAAACAGCTGTATGGGGATGGTCAACCACCTCTGAATCGAATAGAAACTTAAACTGTCTTTCACTTTTATCTTTACTCAGATTTTGAGTACTAGGAACTATCTTTCGAACCTTTTCCTAGACGAATGAAGCAGAATGTGACTGCATATTGTATAGTCCTTTTCGCATTCTTTATTCGTCGTCTCTTGTCTTATAAATTTTAAAAGTCAGAGATTAACGCCTTAATGTAAACGCTCGATTCTGACACGAGCGACCATTAAATTTTAATCTTTCATTTTTTCAAGCATTGCGAAGTTTGTATTTGTATAAAAGCGTAGATATAAATACATATCTAAATAGCGGTAAACTCTTTATTACATTTCTTCTTCTTCTTTTACATCTACACCTTTTTTATTGCCAAGACTGTGTTGTCATTGTTAAATGATATTTATTTGTCTAATAACTTGCAGTAGGAACCATTGACAATTGATACATTGAATTTTGTTGAATTGTTAAAAATCTGTTTTTATTCGAAGCATTAGTGTAATAAACAGCGGTACATAGATGCCTTTTTTTATTGCCGAGCCAGTGTTAAGAAATTGTAAAATGAGATTTATTTTCTAATAACTTGCAGTCCGAACCATTTGACAATCGATACGAATTGAATTTTGTAGAATTTTCAGTATTTTGTTTTTATACAAAGCGTTAGTGTATTTGAAGCAGTCTGAAGTGAATCGTGTTGTTCTATTGTTAGAACTATTTTATGCCTTATATGTATAGAGATTTTATATAGATTATTTGAATATATGTATTATGAACAAAATATAATTTATTAACTCGCCTCATCCCCAGGTAAAATAAAGGTGCTACGACACTGAAAATATTTTACCAGAAAGTAGTTCCACGAAAGTTTTCAGATTTAAATTATTATTCATTTTTAAAAAAATTTGCATCTGGACTTTTGATCTTTTCATTTCTTGATTCGTTTATTAATTCTTCGCAGATTGGCCGACCAAAGAAGCTACGAGCACGTCAAAGAGCTGAAAGAGGAACACATGTCTCTACTGATGCAAAGCGGCCAGTACGAAAAGGTCGGACAAGTCCTGGAAAACGAGGGAAAATCCGAGGAAGCCTTGAATATGTATCTCAAATCGAACAAGCTTCTAAGAATCCCCAATCTTCTTTCTAAATATCCTCAACTACTCAACGACCACAGTGTTATCGGAGGAGTGTTGAAGAGTTTGATCAAACAAGAGTTGTATGAACCAGCAGCTGAGATCTACGAAAAGTTGGACAAACCGGATCTCGCAATGGAGTGTTTTAGGAAAGGTGAGTGTCAATTTATAATGTATACCTCTTTCTTCAAGGCTTGTGAAACACCGGTCTCTTTCGCCACCACGACAAAATTCTGTCGATTTGACGCTTGCAATGTTGCCAGATTTACACTTTTTCTGATATCATTAGTCACTTTGGTTTTTAAATACATCACTTTTGTACATTTTGCTCTTATTGGAATCCTTACTTCAATACGAGTTCAACCATATGTACCTAACACTTGGTATATTATCTAGCCACGAAGATCTCAAATAAATAAAAATGCTCAGTGCCAAATGCCAAATAGTTTTGAAGTAAAGAAGAAAAGTCGCAGCTACAAAATTCATTATTAAAAAAAAATTAAAATAACAATTAATTTAAATCTGAAACCTTTCTTGGAACTACTTTCTGGAAACATCCTTTATATCTGTCTTTTACAATTTATAAGCCAACAGACGACGAATAAAGAAAGCGAAAAGGATTCTACAATATGCACTCACATTTCATCTTACTTGTCTAGGCAAAAGTCAGAAAGATAGTTCCAATACTCAAAATCTGAGTAAAGATAAAGATCAAAGATAAAAGTGAACGCAGTTTATGTTTCCTTTCGATTCAGAGGATATTCACCATCCCTAGACAGCTGTTTCTGTCTCTTAGACGTCTCCAGTAGGGATACGTGAACACTTTTAATTTTCGTCTTGGTTCAGAGGCGTTCACGACGTTCATGTAGCCCTATTGAAGACGTATAGAGACAGAAACAGCTGTCTAGGGATGGTGAATATCCTCTGAATCGAAAGGAAACATAAATTGCGTTCACCTTTATCATTTCTAAAGAGTTTTTTTTTAATGGCATAGACATAAATCATTCAAACAAATGAAATAGAGAATGTGGAAAAATCCCCTTACGAATAACTCTTTCTAATTACTTTTTTTTTTGTTTTTTAAACATATATTTTACTTTAAGTAATTAGGGTATTAAAACTTGAGACTGTCATTGTCAGATGATGCGTAGATATACGCTCCTGTTATGTCTATGTCTCGGATGTTGTTTTTTGATGGAATGTGTCTAAAGATATTCAACCTCTCATCTTTACCGATGAGCCCAGGGAGGTTGAAGAGAGCGGAACACATTTCTGAGAACTGGTGTTTGGATCTTTGATTCTATTCAGAAAATTTTTCCCAGCCCGAAATAGTGGATGTGTGAGTTATTCGTAAGGGGATTTTTCCACATTCTCTATTTCATTTGTTTGATTTTGTTACGATTGGTCGGTGAACCAACTTTGTATCTTTATAAATCATTCAGTCAGTCGTAATCGGATTACCTATAGTTTATCATTAGCTCAGGGGAGTAATGTGTAGTGTATATATGTGTAGTAAATGTCTTGATACTTAGTAAAGTTTCTAAAGAGTTCAAATCGTTATTTGTTTACAGGTAAAGTCTGGAATAAAGCCGTAGATTTGGCAAGAACAGTAAGTCCGGAAAAGGTAGTCCAGTTAGAAGAAGAGTGGGGCGACAGTTTGGTAGAGAGTAAACAAATGGATGCTGCGATAAGTCATTATATCGAGGCAGGATGTATGTTGAAAGCCTTAAATGCTGCAGTCTCTGCAAGACAATGGAAAAAGGCGGTCCATATCATTAAGGTCATTGATGATGCCGATACTGTGAAGAAATATTATGAAATTATTGCTGAGCATTTTGCTAGTGTTAAGGTAAGTAAATACAATGAATTATTTCTTCTAACTTTGTTTATGTACTACAGTCATCAAAAATGGTCTTATTGAGTTAAAATATTGTTACGATTTCCATTACACGTGTACCAGTCTGGTCCTGACCAGTGTAGCCACTACCGAAGCACCTCTAAGATAGAATGATATCGCGTAGTCTGTAGGGAAATTACTTGATCTTACTAGAAGACATAGTCGGCTTATATAAATAATAGAATCATTGTATATTCTGTAGTCAGTCTGAGTTTATAAATTCTATCGAAAAGTTGAATAATAAAACGGGTATTGAATATACCTCTGTCTTTAAGTATGGAATTTTACATATAAATTATGTTTTAGTGTAAATAGTTTCTTCTTCTTCTTAAGGTGCCTTCTCCATTACTGAAGGTTGGCTATAACTACAGCAAATTGCTCTCTATCTTGAGCGGTTCTTGAGCTTTTCGAGGGCGAAAGATCTTTTCGAAATATATATTAAATAATAGTGGAGAAAGTACACAGCCCTGACGAACTACTTTTTTAATTGACATTTCTGCTGTTAGACGATTGTCTATTTCGATTGACGCCATTTGATCCCAATATAGGTTTTTAATAAGGGAATAAGGGCCACAGAAGTAGGCCACATAATAAGGGTAGTAGAAGACTTCTATACAGAACTATACAACAGCCAACAAAACCGTGATGAGCCACTAGAACATTCAGGGAAAAGGTTAGTCAACCAAGGATCGGAATTGATGCCTGATATATCAGCAGACGAAATCAGGAACGCATTGAGAAAAATGAAAAGAAATAAAGCTCCGGGAGAAGACAATATCGTTATAGAAGTCGTAAAGATTGGAGGAGACAGACTTTTAAACAACATAAAGGAATGTTGTTCTGAAGCTATTTTCTTGTGGCATTTTTGTAATCAAGTATATTCAAATGGGAAATAAGCCACAATTTTACCTAAAAATGATTTTATTAACGTTTCGACGCCCAAGTCGGGTGTCGTTGTCAAAATACAAAATAATACTAAATAAACAAAAATGTTGTTGCTTAGTAAAAAATTCTTCTAATAATTTATTTAATCTGACTCATTTATATCGGCAATTCAGACACGTATTATACATTTTAAAGTAGACGACTTTAAAATGATATTGCCAATATTGATGAGTTGCGTTCCTGGGACGACTTTACTAAAAGATAGTTCATTCGATTACATGAAATCAATCCCAACTCAAGAATATCCGCCACAAAAAATCATAGCATGTGATCTGTCTTTAAAAAGACAACCAAATGCAACGGTGGCACTGAAATTCTCGCGTTAGAGATTCCATAGTAAATTACGAGGGAAACCCAGGAAAAACCTCGTGATACTATCCCAACATCGTAAGTATTTGGGTTTACATTTAGTTTACTCTCAAAACTAATACCAAATTCTGACTTGATATTTTAAATTTTAAATAATACTAAAATACTAAATATGTACTAACTCGATATGTTACTGATTTACTAATTGTGGTATTTTCTTTCTATTGACTTCCTCCTTTAATAACATAAAGGAATTGTTCAACTTATGTTTGCACCAAAGTGAAACGCCTACAAGATGGTACAGTGCACTTACCATCTTATTACACAAAAAGAGTGATCCAACAGACCTCGAGAATTACTGGCCCATAAGCCTATTAGACCACCTCTTCAAGTTATTCACAAGAATAATAACAAATAGACTGGAAACAAAATTGGATTTTTACCAACCTAGAGAACAGGCGGGTTTTAGGAAAAACTTTGGCACTAACGACCACCTTCACTGCATAAAAGGAATTATAGAAAAATCTATCGAATACAACCGACCATTGGTCCTGGCTTTCGTAGAATTTCGCAAAGCATTTGATACGATAGAAATTAACAGCATAATGAGAGCATTGGAGGAAAGTAGTATAGATTATCGGTACTCCAAACTGATAGCGAACATATACAATAATGCAACCATGACCGTCCGACTACACAAAGATACCAAATCTATAAAAATCAAAAGAGGAATTAGACAGGAAGACACGTTATCTCTCAAACTCTTTACGGCAGTACTTGAACATGCTTTCAAACAATTGGAGTGGGACGCCAAAGGAATAAATGTCGACGGTGAAAGGCTCTCCCACCTACGATTCGCAGACGACATAGTTCTTATAACAGACAACTTAAAAGAGATTAGAACAATGCTTACTGAGTTAGATGCCGCCTGTAAAAAAGTTGGTTTAAACATAAATTTTGGAAAGACACAATACATGACAAACCTGGTACCAAGCGAAAATCCAAAAGTCGACGTCAACGAAATAGCATTGGTCCATAAATATAAATACTTAGGGCATGAAATCCAAATTGCCAGGGACAATCAAACTGCTGAGTTACAGAGAAGGATCACCTTAGCATGGGCCGCATATGGAGCTCTATCAGACATCTTCAAGAGCAACTTGCCAAATTATTTGAAAAGGAAGACGTTCAACCAATGTGTGTTTCCAGTCATGACTTACGGCACCGAAACATTATCGTTAACCCAGGCCACAGCAACGAAACTTAGAGTGGCCCAAAGAAGAATGGAACGGTCACTACTTGGACTGACTCTCAGAGACAGGGTCAGAAACGAAGAAATCAGAAGAAGGACAGGCGTCACAGATGTCATAGAGCGAGTAGCATGGCTGAAGTGGAATTGAGCGAGTCATGTAGCCAGAACGAAGGACGGGAGGTGGACCCAAAAGTAGCATGGCTGAAGTGGAATTGAGCGAGTCATGTAGCCAGAACGAAGGACGGGAGGTGGACCCAAAAAATTACAGTGTGGAGACCAAGAGAAGACAGAAGAAGTAGAGCTGGACCACCTACACGATGGACAGACGACGTCAAAAGGTTTGCTGGGAATTGGTTGCAGAAAGCTCAAGATCGACAAAACTGGAAGAAATTAGGGGAGGCCTATGTTCAACTTTAGATGCAGAAGGCTGGATGATGATGATGAAGGGCCACATTGTTATGGTCTATCTATACCATGTTGCGTTAGGGTTTCTATGAGTTATGTTAGTTTTACTCGATCAAACGCTTTTTTGTAGTCGATAAAACAGAAAAAACAGGTTTACAACAGTAAATAGTTTAGTATAAATAAATTACAAATTGGGTGTTGTAGAGCTCAATTCAATAAATTAAATAGATTAAAATCAATGTAATGTAACAATCTATTGTTTGTCGTTTACTATTAAAATTTGTTCCTAAATATCAATTATTGTATAGGAATACTCGACAGCAGAAAAACTGTACGCAGCTTGTGGCATGTACAAAGAAGCTGTGGACATGTACAACGAAGCTGGCCAATGGGAGAAAGCGCACGCCATTGCTTCAGAGCACTTGGACACGGAAGAGGTGTACGACATGTATATAAAGCATGCTGAAGCGTTAGAAGAAGCTGGGAAATACAGAGAAGCTGAAAAATTGTACCTTTCGGTCAACACGCCAGATTTGGCTATTGCTATGTACAAACGCGTCGAACAGTATGATAATATGGTAAGTTTTTTTTATTTTTTTTTTGTTAATTTCTATTAAGTTTGTCGTTTATACACTACGCAGCAAAATAATGCACCACCTTAAAAATGGGACATATTTGATGTCTCGAATTTCCTAAACCTGTTGTCCGATTTGAGTGATTTTTTTAGTATGTTATAGCCTTATTATTCTTTAAGAACATCGATGTAATAATATTGTTAGTAGACAGGTAAATGTCATTGTATATACCGGGTGTAACAATCATACTGTGTTTTTTCCTCAAAGTTCGGAACACCCTGTGGAATACGCTAGCATACATAAAATATTGAAATTAAAACTCAATTGTAGCCTTAGGCTTTCTTAATATTTTTTTTTGTTCATTCGCTTATGTTAAATAATAAAAAAGTTAGGTACGTTAACAATTAGCCTTGTTTTTCATCAATAAATCCTCATTTTAAGTAGGATCTCAAATTGTTAACAGTCAACAAGTGTGCTTTTTTTGTAAAGATTTATTACTTAAAGTTTCAATTAAGACCATATTTTTTTTTGTTTGAAAATGGAACGTGCTACAAGGAATTTTGACCCGTGATAAGTGCGTTCACTTATCACGGGTCACTTCACAAGAATAGCTACAAAACACTAATAGGAGAGAAAAAAAGTTATTAGATAAGAAAAACCATCAAGGTCTACTTCATAATTGATTAACTGAGTAATACACAGAAAAAACAGCAAGGAATAAAAAAAAGCAATGTCTTTGATATGTAAACACATTTAGGAGACTTCCTATACCCGGCAGAATAACGCAAAAGATGGAAAACATAACACATTGCGAAATAAAGAGAGATGAAACTATCAGAGGTGGAAATTATCGGTATAAACGTATAAATTAACATTACATTACATAGTTTCCCCCCTATAGACGTCTGTGACGGGAGTATTTTATAAAATTGATAAAATTCTCCTGTCACCATGACAGTTGTCTAATTCCTTCGATAGTACGTCTAAAGGTGGGAAACTATGTAATGTAATGTTAATTTATACGTTTATACCGATAATTTCCATCTCTACTAGTTTCATCTCTCCTTACTTCGCAAGGTATTATGTTTTCCATTTTTTGCGTTATTCTGCCGGTTATTAGCACATCACTGTATACTTTTACGAAATCAAAATTAAATTATTATTTAGCTTCATTTATAAATCGAATTTTTTTTCTGTACAATTTTGTATACATTTAGGTACGACTTGTGGAACGATACCATCCAAATCTGCTACAAACTACCCACCTTCATCTTGGTCAGCAGTTGGAGAGTCAAGGAAAATATAGAGCAGCTGAGATTCACTTCTTAGCCATCAATGAATGGAAAGCAGCGATGAACATGTATAGGTAAGCATCAAATATTACCAGTGTACTGTTACTGTTGTACAATATTAAGGTATGCATGTACAGTAACGGTCTGTTGCCTTTGGGGATCAACAGTAAAGAGAGAGAATCTTCCTTTGCAGTGTCTAAGAATGTCCGTACTTCTAAAAGAGTGGAGTGGATTCAGTAGTAGGAATTATTAATGTTGGATTAAGGAAAAGTTTTTAATATTGACGTCGAAAATTGAGGATTTGAGATAGTGAAAAGTATAATATTATTTTTTGCATGTGAAAAATTGAACAACTGTCGCGGAAAAACCAAACGTTTATGCTAATAATATTTACATGAAACTTCTACAGGTCTCTTTTTTTAATTAAGCATTTTATGGACTAAAAGTCAGTTAACGCTATCAAAAAAGTCACAAGTCACGCGTAAGTTTGCGGCGTCTCCAAGAAAATATATCATGCTCTGTGATGGGCCTTGCAAACAATCCACAGTTACAAGGTATTGCATATATTCAGCAAGATACGGATTCACCACCTCATTACGGATTGCAAGTTCGTGAGTTTCTAAATGACTAAGGGCCGGTTGTTCGAACGCTAATCAACAATGATCACTATCAAATATTTAATTACTGTCACAACTGTCAATGTCAACTTTGGTTGGGTTGCTGTAAACGTAATTGATTATAATTATGAGATTAGTTAATCAATTAACATAACAATTATTAACATAATTGATTAACTAATTTCATAATTGTAATCAATAATTATGTTTTCAGCAATCCAATCAAAGTTGACATTGACAGTTGTGATAGTAATTAAATATTTGATAATGATCATTTTTGATTAGCGTTCGAACCGCACCTTAATGACTAGTTTGTACCTACTTATTTACAATAAACAATAAACGTTTTTTTACTTCAGGTATTTTAGCTTTTATTAATATAAAAAACGGTTTACTGACTTTTGGTCCACTCGATATTTTTGGAAACTGTAAATTTACCAAAAAATGTATTATTCTTATTGGTAGAACTCTTGGAATGTGGGAAGAAGCTTATAGAGTGGCTAAACAGAACGGAGGACCAAATGCTGCCAACCAGGTAGCCTTCCTGTGGGCTAGAACCCTCCACATCGATTCGGCCATTAAGTTGTTAAATAAGTATGGGATTTTGGAGCCTTGCATCAACTATGCCTGCGAAACTTATCAATTCGAGTTCGCTTTTCAGCTGTGTAAGAATTTACCAAACAAGGTAAGAGATTTTTTTCGAAATTTTATATATCTACATATACAGGGTGTTTCATTAATAATTGTCCATATAGTAACTGAAGAAACCTTAGCACAAAATACGAAGATTTAACCTAAAACACTTAAATAAAATGTGGTTCATTACTGAGTTACAGGGTGTTTTATCTAAAAATTTAAAAACAATTTTTGCTCAGCATTTTAAAACTATTCGACGTATTTTTTTCATATTTGGCAGGAAGTATAGGTACTATACAAACTACTAAATTATGTTAAAATAACGTTTCTGGCTATTATCAGAGGCGTACGACGGTGGAAAGTGAATGGTTGATCCTTTCCAAATTCTACGCCACTGGCGGAATTGCTACTTTAGTTCAATTTTTGGATTCTCCAATACTTTTTATGAAAATAATATACTCTTCATTCGTAACGATAAAGTCGTTAGTTTTCGAGATCTTTGAAGTTAAAAATAAAACGACACGGTTATTTTGATCAATGTGTTGTGCCGCTTCATTTTTAATTTCAAAAATCTCGAAAACTAATAATTTTATCTTTACGAATGAAGAGTATATTATTTACATAAACAGTATTGGAAAATCAAAAAATTACACTAAAATAGCAATTTCGTCAGTGGCGTAGAATTTAGGAAGGGTCAACCATCCACTATCCACTGTCGTACGTCTCTGGTAGTAGCTAGAAACGTTTATTTATCTTAATTTAGTAGAGCGTACAGTATCTACACTTTCTGCTAAGTACGATAAGAATACGCCAAATAGTTTTAAAGTACTGGGTACAAATAATTTTTAAATTTCAATCATATATGAACCATATAAATTAATCAAAATAACTGTGCCGTTTCATATTTAACTTCAAATATCTCAAAAACTAATGAATTTATCGTTACCAATAAACAGTGTATTATTTACGTAGAAAATATTGGAGAATCTAAAATTGGCACTAAAATAGTAATTCCTCCAGTGGAGTAGAATTTGAGAGGGGTCAACCATTCACTATCCCCTGTCGTACGCCTCTGATAGTAGCTAGAAAAGTTTGTTTATCATAATTTAGTAGGGTATATAGTAGTCGCACTTTCTGTCAAGTATGAAAAGGATACGTCGAATAGTTTTAAAATTCTGAGCAAAAATAGTTTTTAAATTTTTAGATAAAACACCCTGTAACTCAGTAAGGAACCAAATTTTATAGGTTCGTCCAGTTACTATATGGACAATTATTAATGAAACACCCTGTATACAAGCTATATTCCCCCGGGGAGATGAAGCTGTTTTCACTTGACCATCCTTTTTGTGTGGGAGATCATCCCATTCTGGGTTTGGTTTTACAGTTGCTGGTGTGACTTAGCTGTTTCCACTACTTTTCTCCTTTCTCTCTCTTTGATTGTTCTTCCTACATTTCTAATTTTCATACTCCTTGAGACTTTTTTTACTTGTTCTCCATCTCAGTTTAGGTCTGCCTCTGGTTCTTTTACCTGGTGGTATCTATTTCGTTATTAAGGCTTAAGGGATTATTCTTCTCTCTTCTAATTATGTATCCATAGCATCTAATTCTCCGTGCTTTGATTGCTCTAACTATGTTTTCTTGACCCATCCATTCTTGTAGGTCGCGATTTATCCATTGTCTTGCAACCTCTACGTTTTCCATCGAAAAATGTTTTTTCGATTTTTCAAGCACTTTTTCTGCTTCGTTTCCTGGGTATCTAAAATTAATTTTGTAATGTAGTAATAGTAATCATATCTCATATCTATTTAAGGTCAGCGAAGTTCATCTGAAGTACGCCATGGCTTTAGAAGATGACGGGAAGTACGCAGAAGCAGAATCCGAATTTATCCAGGCTGCAAAACCAAAAGAAGCCATTCTGATGTACGTCCACGCCCAAAATTGGATCAACGCCTTAAGAATCGCAGAGAAACACGAACCCGACGCGGTACCGGAAGTACTGCAAGCTCAGGCTGGACAGTGCTTCAAAGACAAGCAATTTTCTGAGTTCGAGGTGCTTTTGCTGCGGGCCCAAGCGCCTGAATTGATTGTTCAGAAGTATAAGAGTGAAGGTAGGGGTATAGTAGTACCAGCTGTCTAAGAGATTCGTTAATATGCGGCTCAGCGGAGTGTTATTGTTCGAGGTGTGGAATTCGATAAACAAGGAATCTACTTGTTTTATGAAATGATCACTTGCTTATGCAATTTCACACCTCGAACAATAGCACCCCGCTGAACTAACTAGATATTAATGAGTCTCTTAGAAAATCGTACTTTAGTATGCTGGTACTGGTACTATAGCTAGTACTACCTATCAAATGAGCATTCATCTAAATATATTTTTTTAGATATGTGGATAGATGCTTTAAGAGTATGCAAAGACTATCTGCCTCACCGTTACCCCTCGCTTCAGTCGGAATATAGCAGTTCTCATCACAATCAAATGACAGATATTAATATAGAGACATTGCTGTCAAGGGCTAATGAATGGGCCTTGGCTGGTCAACATAAACAAGCTGTGGACTGTCTTCTACAGGTAAATATCATGTGTTTATTTAAATAGTGGATTTTATTAAGTAAAGTTCACTTTAGAATACAATATTTTCATTTATACTGACTCGTGTAATACAAATTCTCTATTTAAATACTGTGGTCCTATTCTCGAAATTTCCATTGAAAGTACTGGAACATAGCGGGATCTTTCATGACGTCATGCAGATACCTGCTTTTCGATTGGAATAAATAGAATTGTTCCAGAGAAATTGAGGCGGTTCAAAAACCCCTGTGCCTCTCGCAGGTAGGCGAGCATTGTTTATTTGGAGTCCCAGAAATAGAATTCTCTAGTGGGTCATTAACTGGTAACTATTGTAGCAATAAAATGGTAAATTATAGAAATTTTATATTATAGTACTTTCATTTTTGTAGGTTAACACTAGTATTACGGAGCCATCTATCGTTAAACGAGCTCTTCTAAGAGCAGCTGACATGGTCAACAAATTCTTATTCGGAGATGAAGCTCTAGAGGTGATCAAAGTGTTGAGTCCAAGGTAAATATAAATATGCGTTATTTATTATGGGGCGAATTATAGTTTTATATAGGTACCTTTGTTTTAGTTGCCTTTAATACCAATTTTGATTTACAGTTGAGTTCGCGAGTCTTTACCCGTGCGTCATTAATACCTGAAGCGATAAAACACATACTTTTTATCTAGCATCATTCTCTTCCACGCATGAAACTCATTACAAACCAGCTGCCGTTTGTTATTAAGTAACAACACATGTTATTTTTATGAACCATCTAGACTCAGTGCATTGAAAAGAGATATGTACACAAAAAGACGATTCGGTATGTTTTCATATTTTAAGCACAATTTGTTTGACGTTTCTGCTTTGTTTACTTTTGTGGCTGTCAATCAGTTGAATTTTTTGCGGTTTTTGTCGAATTTTTGCGTTTTGAAGTTTCTTTATATTACACAAACAGTTGTTTTCACAACTAATTTTATATTGGGCTTTGAAATTTTAAGGTAAATAATTATATTTTGGCAATTAATATTTAAAACATACAAAGCTAACGTCATTCACACAGTAAAGAAATGATTGTGTTTAGATTTCCGTCAAAGTGAATAAAATAACAAAAATAAAATATGTTACTGAATTTTTTTATAAATCGTTTATTTATTTATAAATCAATAATAATATAAGAATTTATTAAGCTACTTCAAATGTAGCTGTAATTCTGCACAAAAATTTTGAAGCAAAACTTACATTTGACATTCTATATATTATTTGATAACGTCAAATTTTATAATAAAACCCGTAATCGGAACAGTAGCCACTTTCTGTCAGTTGTTGTTGCGTGAAATAGATTTCCGACTTATTTCGTATGCTTTAAATGATGACGCACGGGTAAATACTCGCGGACTCAACTGTAAAGTAACGTCGCTAGGAAGTTATACGCTGTGAGCTCGTACGTAGAGGGGATATTTACAAATTCGCGAGCGCCAGTAGTGGCAAGTCTGTAAACGTTTACCGGAAATTTGACATAAATGTCAAAGTGATTAATTTAAAATTAAAATTAAAAACATTAATTATAAAAAATATTAGTTGGTCAAAGCTGTGGTATATATTTTTACCTTAAATATACTTACGTTTTAAATGCTGAATTTAAGTTTTTTTAATGTTCCGTAATATGTAATTATAAATTAATCTACGCCATCTACACGATAATTGTGAAAGTATCCGAAGTAAGAAATTCATATTTTATCAATAGAACGTCAAAATGATTAGCAAAATCTTAAAAAAATCGATTACAATTTAATTACTTTTTTGCGTTGTAAATATTAAGCGATAACAATTAAATAATAAATTTAAAAATTACCGGTAAAAATTGAATTAGTAATCCGCCAGGAGCGACACCAGCGAAGCTCAGAGCGTATACGCTTTATTTCTAATTCTTTGTTATCTCTGGGTAGAAACATCTCTGGTGGATTGTGCAATTGTGTCTACATCATCAGCAAAAGCTTTAACATTATCTTCTCTATTTTTTTGTGATAGATGTTCTTCTATATACACAGTGTTATGCTCTGTATTTTTTCTCTGTTATGAGATTGATCAGCATTTGATTAATTCAATTAAATAATTAATTATTTTAATTGCTATTCATGGAAATAAAACCAAAATTTAATAAAACTTTCCAATAAAAAATATTCTCAGGGCTAATTGATTTTAATGTATCATCTTTAGTTTGTGGCTTCTAGTATCTCTAGTTGCTTACTTCGTCCAGGACAAAACAGGGAAAATAAATATACTCAAATTCATATAAATTTTATAAATATTATTTATTTAGATACTATACCATAAATATAAGATTCAAAATGTATGCTCAAACTTTATTCTGTCGTCAAAATTTCTTATCTAATAAAAATAATCCTTAATTCTATTATCTCCTTTTTCTTTTAAAAAATTTTCATTTAAATGATTCGGTACACTGTTCTTATTATTATGAAAAAATATTTAATTTACCTTTTAAATAGATTGCTTATATCTTCTATGAATTTTAGAATGAATAAATTATGCTGTAAAACTGTAAAATTGACAAAAAACAAATATGGTATGTAATATACAACAACTCTCTTCTTTTCACAAATAATCTGACAAACCTTTTTTTATCTTCTTTACTTCTTCTCCTGGATTGCGTTGTCCTCGGTTCTCCCACACGTGCTCCTCGGATGCTGCTACGGTCTTCCTCTTCCAAATCTCTCCTCTATTTAGTCTCCGACTCGATACAAACAATATCAATCTTTATAATTCCAAGATTTTTTCTCTCAGCTCGATATCTTGTGCAAAATTGATACAAGCCGACAACTCGTTCCAGACAGAAATTGGAACTATATCGGACACGAGAAGATTGTACTTCTCGACTCGATCACGACTTCGTCTCAACACGAATCTGCTTACGCGACCACCAAATTCACTACTTTACACAAAATTACTACTTTATAAACTGGACTGCTCCCTTCCGATCTTAATTACACAGTAAATCTTTTTCCTTCGTCAATCTGAGACTCAATCACTCTTTTCTCCCTCCATCAATCACAAGCATTCTCTCTACACATTACATCCTTACTTTCATTTTATAAGAACAAATAGTGTTGTATACAAATTTTCTGCCTTGTCAAATTTCCAGGAGATATTAAAATTAATTGTTTTCTTTAATGTTAGAAAAACCCTATATTCTAAAACTAAACAAAATTGTTTATCGTCGTTTCTTTCTAGGAAACCATTTAGAAACATTCTATTGTCTACTCCAACCGCGAGTACATCCACTTTCTAATCCGACCGTATTTTAGTTCATTGTTTAATTTGTATAAGTCCGTTCGTAGAATCTTTACCACTAAACATTTCCTCTTTCCACGAAACACTGCTTACGGCTAAATCATATTATATATCATACAAATTTTGGCTATATACAGGGCGATGAAAATTTACGATCTAGTGGTCTTTGACATAAAATTACTTCTCTAAATTTTCCCCATAAAATTATTTAACAATAGATCAGTATCCATATTTTGATATCTACTTAAATCTCCGCTAGAATAAAGTATGTATTTCTTTAACCTTCCATCTTCTTCTTCTCGTAACACTACAACTCGGGGTGGGTCTTAGTTGACTGCACAACATGCTTCCATCTCGAACAGTCGTCCATGATAGTTGGGTTAGTGGGTAGCCCCATTGTTCTTAGATCTGACCATATATTGTCTGTCCATTGCATTCGTGGGCGTCCTAAGGGCCTTCTTCCTGTGGGGGCTTCCTCCCAGATTAACTTGGCAAGGCGATTATTAGAGAGTCTATGGACATAGCCAGTCCATCTAAGACGTTGAGATTTAATTTCTTGGTCTACGTCGGTCTCCCTATACATCTGCTTGACCTCAGCATGGGTTCTCATTCGGTATCGGTTGCTATTAGGGTCATGATAAGGACCAATGATTCTTCTGAGGATTCTATCTGAAATAAAATACCTTGGTTAATGTTTTTCAGATTAATAGAAATCGGTGAACACAACGTAGCCGCACAGTTATACGCCAGCATGGAAATGATCAAGGAAGCAATAGACGCATTCATAGTAGCTGAAGAGTGGAATAAAGCACGAAAAGTAGCCAAAGAACTAGACCCAGCTTTCGAAAACTACGTGGAAACCAAATATAAGGATAGGCTCTTGAAGAAAGGAGACGTTGAACAGTTGGCAGATGTGGGTGAGTTAAAATTATTCGTATTATTCTATCAAATGGTATAGTATAAGTAAGAAATATAGTAGAGCGGTCAGATTTGTAGGTTTTGGTAGTTCTGCTTTAAACTATTGTAACGGGTAGCTCTTTCAAGACCACAGACTCAGTAAAACACAGGTTAAAAAATAAAGTAAATATATTTAAGATAATTATATACAGTTTAAAATGAATAAAATAAAATATATTTCTATCTTCTGCAAATGAAAAGCAATATTATACTTCTTACTGCCATCCGAACATAATAGTAATAATAAAATGATACGATAAACAATACAATATATACAATAACAATCTCGCTACGTTAAATCAACATAGCCATATATCCCGACACGGAGACACCGCATTTCACTTCAATGCGGCACGGTTGAACAGCCACACGCAGTCATTCGTTCCTCGCTACTACCGCCTACTGCGGTAACGGTTACGGTGGACACCACGTCTAGACGCCATGTCACTACGGTGGCGTCCGCCTAGGCTCAGTTCCAGCTCAAATACGGTGCATCTCTGCCAATCGAGCTATTTCTAATTCAACACGGTAGCAAAAACTGATTTTCTCATTCTCCTGGCTCGTCTTAAATATGCTCTCGATGCCACTACTCCTTCGGTTTCCCCCAGCGGTGCTGTGAAGAAGGAATGAGTCAATACGGACACTCCTACGGTCGTCTCTGGTAGACCAGCTCATCGCTTGCCGTGGAATCATATCGTTACACTATAGTGCGACGGCTGGTTTTTTGCCACCCAACTAAACGTTTTGCTCGAACTAATTTAGTCTGTGCGAACCTGTTGTATAGGTGTAAAAAAACGGAGAAGGGTTCAAACGAACCGCTCTTAAAGCGTTCTAGTATATTTCTTACTTCCATTATACAATATACAACTATTGAGAAGTTCAGGGGAAAATGAAACATTCTTTTTATTTTAGATATAATTGGAGCATTAGATCTTCTCGCAGAACAAGGCCAGTGGTCGCGATGCATAGAAAAAGCAAAATCACACACTGCACCCATACTCCACAAATACGTGGCGCTCTATGCAGCAAAATTGCTCAAAGATCAGTTGGTCACGGAGGCTCTTCAGCTCTATTTTACCCACGGAGCTCCGGCAATGCCTCAGAACTTCAACATTTACAATCACATCGCCACCAAAATGTTTGGAGCCAACTTCATGTCTGATCCAGACAGCTATGGAACTTGGGAACAGCTTAGACAAGTTATGTTTGAGATTGTAAGTATATTTTGAACAGTAATGACTCATTTCAATGACCAATTACATTATGATCATCACCATCATCATCTAGCCTTCTGTGTTTAAAGTTAAACATAGGTCTCCCCTAGTTTCTTCCAGTTCTGTCGGTTTTGAGCTTCCTGTATCCGATTCCCAGCGAATATTTTGACGTCTGTCCATCATGTAGTTGGTATACTTCTACTTGTGGGCTCCACACTGTAATGTAATTTTTTGGGTTTATCACCCTTTAGTCATTCTAGCCACATGACCCGCCCAGTTTCACTTCAGCCATGTTTCGCGTTCTATGAGATCTGTGACGTACCGTAAAATGGGGTGAATAGGAACGGTTTTCAACTTTCAACTGAAAAAAATGTCATTAACACATATTGCAATCATAAAACTTATGCATTGTTATTTGGGTCTTACCTTCCTCTTTTGATATTTAGATGTTAATAAATAAAAAAGTTAATACTTTAATCACAAAAAAATCAAAACCTGGTTTAATCACAAAAAAATTCACCAAGTGGGGTGAATGGGTGAATGGGAACACAAACCTAAATTTCCTAAAGCCATATCACGTTAGCCAATTTGAAAAAAATTAAATAGTCCAACGAAAGATATATGTTTAGCAAGATTATTGTAATTGTTTAGTAAAGTTTTGTTCCTATTCACACCATTTTACGGTACGTCCTTCTTTATTTCCTCGTTTTCACATTATGGTACATTGTTTTAATGGTTTATAGACGGTGGTATAACATTATTTCTTCCTGAGAATTCCACTGGGTCTGAAGATTTTTGCAAGTTTACGGTTATAAACTCATTTGAGACGGGATTCGTCAATATTTTTGTTTTCCCATCATTTATCTTTAAACCCACTCTCTATGTTAATTGCTGTAGTTGTTCTAACATAACTCTGGCTTCTTCTAAGTCGTTTGTCATGAGAACAATGTCATCGGCATATCGGAGATGATTTAATTTCTTTGAGTTCCACTCTAACCGTTTAAATGAGTACTCCATGACTGTGTTAAATAGTTTTGGCGACAAAGTATCTCCCTACCCCACACCTCTGTCAGTTTTTATCTTCTCAGCCATACAATGAAGGTTTAAGGCTGATTTTCCCGGTGTCGCCCCGTTCCGCTGTAAGTTAAACCAGCCAATGCTTTTCATATCAGACCATTCTTCAAAGTCCTCCATCCCGTCTACGTCCCCGTTGTAACATAAATCCGGCTTACAGTTGTTGACACATTTTCGTACATATACAGAGAGGATCTAAATTATGGAATAAATTCATTTTCTCTAAAATGGACGACTTTAGAGAAAAATCCCGAAACAGGTCGATTTTTATTTTCAAATTACAATTTTTTGACATATATTTCATACTAGTGACGTCATCCATCTGAGCGTGGTGACGTAATCGATGATATTTTTAAATGGGAATAGGGATCGTGTGGCACCTCATTTGAAAGGATGTTTAATTCTCTATACAGTACTATAAACATTAATATTATTGTTTATACAGGGGGCCAAAATAATCATTTTTGAATTAAATTAATTGACGAAAAAAGAAGAATGTATGCAATTTATTTAACTTAAAATACATTCTATCGCTGTCAGAAAATAGAAAAAAATGTTTATGTGACAAATAAACATTGCTTTTCGCTTAAATTAAATGTTCAAACTGCCAAGAGGTAGGTGGGAGGCTGTTTGAGATTTAATTTAAGCGAAAAGAAATGTTTATTTGTAAAATAAACATTTTTTCTATTTACTTACAGCCGTACAATGTATTTTGAGTTAAATAAATTAAAAGTACATTCTTCTTTTTGCGTCAATTAATTAATTCAAAAAATATTTTTTTGGTCACCCTGTATAAATAATGATATTAATGTTTATATTACTGAATAGAGAATTGAACACCCTTTCAAATGAGGTGCCACATGACCCCTATTTCCATTTAAAAAAATCATTGATTACGTCATCACGCTCAGATGGATGACGTCACTAGTGTGAAATACACTGCGGTGCAAAAAATTCGATCCACTAAAAATTTGGTCATTTTTGATGTTTCGAATTTCCTAAACCTGTTGTCCGATTTAATTTAGCACGTTATAGCCTTATTCATTGAAAATATCGCTGTAATAATATTTTTGCTAGACATTGTATACCGGGTGTACGAATCAAACTGTGTTTTTGTCTCAAAGTTCGCATTACCCTGTGGATTATTCTAGCATTTATAGAATACTGAAAATACTTTGGTGGGTTTTATGACGTAGTTATTGCACATTTTTTAACATACAATTAAGAATTTAATATTCACCATTGGCGCGCAAACGGGTATTATGACCGATATTATTGACCGTACGCACGCCAATGTTGAATATACAATTTTTAATGGTGTTAAAAAATTTGCAATAACTACGTCTTAAAACCCACCAAATTTCATTTGCATAATTAACTGGTTTTAAAGCAATAAATAAATCGTAAGTTTGTAAAAAAAATTGAACATCCCGTATCTCGGAAACGAAGCGTTTGCGGACATATGGTTATAAAGCAAATTGTCATTATTTTCTCATGTAAAATTACCCCTTAAAGTTTGTCGCACTTATTTAGAAAACACCCTGTACTGATGACGAACATGGCCAGTTGTTAAAGTACCTAACTTTTTTATTATCCAACATAAGCGAATGAATCGAAAGACAAAATGTTAAGAAAACCTGAGGCTGTAGTTGGGTTTTAATTTCAGTATTTTATAAATGATAGAATAATCCACAGGGTGATGCGAACTTTGAGAAAAAAAGCACAGTTTGATTCGTACACCCGGTATACAATGACAGTTTGACTGTCTAGCAACAATATTATTACAGCGATATTGTCAATGAATAAGGTTATAACGTGGTAAAAAATTGCTTAAATCGGACAACAGGTTTAGGAAATTCGAAACATCAAAAATGACCAAATTTTTAGTGGATCGATTTTTTTGCACCGCAGTGTATGACACTGTTTGACATCAGTTGTAGTTTAAAAATAAAAATCGACCGTTTTAGGATTTTTCTCCAAAGTCGTCCATTTTAGAGAAAATGAATTTATTCCATAATTTAAATCCTCTCTGTATATTTCGCATAACTGTGATTGATTCTACATCCTGATAATTCTTTTAAGCTAGCGACTGTTTCCGTTGTGTCACATGCTTTGTGGAAATCAACAAAAAAAGAAGTAGTGTTATATTATAAATACTTACCTACACACTTTTCTTTATTTATAGAATGAAAATCTTGAAGTGGCAATCAATGTGAATCCTGAAACCAAGGTCCATTTCAGAAATTTGCTGTTAGTGTCTCATTTTTACGCGCTGAGATCGGCTTGCAGACAAGTGCCTTCTCTGAAAGTTATTGCAGTTAAAATCAGTACAGCTATACTACGATATACGGATTTCATACCAGCAGACAAGGCATTTTATGAAGCAGGTATGTTTATTTTTATCCTTAACTTATTGGGCTCTATAGGCCTGATTTTTAGTATTTTCATAATTTATTACGAAACACTTCTTTTAACAGGCAAAGATCTAAAAGAAGAAGGAAGATTGTCTGAAGCTTTCGTATTTCTCAATCACTACTTGGATCTGTGCGAAGCGATAGAAGAAGACGAAGGCCAACTGGTAGATCATTCCGACTTGGTCCAGACCGATTTTCCGTCAAATATACCTTTGCCACACCAGCTATATCTCATTGAAGATCCAAAGGAGCACGACAACATCAAGGAATGGGTGCTTGCTATTAGCATGGACCAGAAAATTGAGCAGGTAAGAAATTTGCAGACTGTTCTTTAAAAAACAAGTATTTATTAATATAAAATGAGAGGACCTCTCATTCTTCTGAGGACCTCCTCATTTGTGACTCGGATCAGTCCACGGGATTTTAAGTATTCTCCGATATAGTCGCATCTCAAATGCTTCTAATTTTCTGCATATATCTTCGTTCAAGGTCCACGATTCAACACCATAAACAAGGACAGAGAAGATGTAGCATCTTAGTATTCTTGCTTTTATACCAAGAGAAAGGTTGTGGCTTTTGAAGAAGATCTTATCAGTTTGAAGGTACATCTAGCTTTTACGATCCTCACTCTTATCTAAAAATAAAAAGATGGTAGGTTCTTTTTTAGAAGTGCCATTTTTTGAGAGGGGATATATCCCTACTTTTTTTAAAGAAAACGCATCGAAAATATTGCGAATAGGAGGACTTGGTGGCTGAGTATCTTCGAGTGCAGACGTGTGTCTCTCGTATCTAATATCTTATCTGCAATATATCTTGGGAGTGAGAAGTCACTCTATTATCTTATCTGAGTGTGAATATATTTTATCATCTTCCTGATTTAGATCTAACATCCGATTAGATCCAAATCACAATATAAGTATCTTCAGTGCTTGATTACTAGTTAAAGTAAAGTTAGATTCAGTGCAATTTAAGAGACATCATCAGAGTTACTGTAAGTGTCTTAATTAAACATACATCCAATTATCTCCAAAAGTAGAGCTAATCTACGGGCTATCTACCTCAAACCTTAATTTTATTATATATTTGTTCTTTATATTTTCGATCCATCATTAAATTTATAAGATTAGTTATCTCGAGATAAGCCCTAAACAGCAAAGAGAGATTTTTTATGCTAGATGCTTGATTGATTTTTTTTTAAATAATGACCAGGCTCTCTTTACTGTGCTTGTAATTGTGCATGATTTTACCATACGATACTTGTATTTCGTTTATCACATTTATTGTTTATTTCTACATGTATCCAACCATTTTGATTTGTATATATAGTTTCCTGTTTATTACTTATTTTTTGGGATTCACCCTTCTGGTGAACAATTTGTTCAATATACTGTTTTTTGTTTATTTCCCGATTTTTATTTATCTACTCCCAACAAGTTTCCTGATATGAGATTACCTCTAAATATTTGCTAAGTAACATAACCTATCACTATATTATCTTCGACCAGGAGAAATATATCACGTAGAATAAGTTTTGTAGGTAAGTAGGTGGACGGCTGTCACCGAATATATTTATTATTTCTTTATGTAGTGTGTTGACAACATTTATTTTTTTACTCATTAACTGTTCATATCTTTTCTTGTATTTGGTCTCAGAACCTAATTATCTTTCCTTACTTGTTTCGTTTCTAAGATTTCTTACCACAGAAACTGTGTGTGGTTACTTTGTAACCACAAAAAGTTTAGTGGCGCCCTGTATCTCTTTTCTTTTCTATGGTAATTTTACCTATCTATATTTTTATCTGTTTCTCTCTCTCTTCTCTAATCTACCTTCTCTTGTCTTATCTTTACCTATTTCTTATATTGGCCCCATTCCACGTTCTAAAATGTAGTTCCACGACTCGCTCTCCACCAACAATCTGGCTGCCGTTCGCAGTGTCTCCAGTGGTGACCTTTCTAGCACCATCCAAAAAAGGTTTCTGAGGTAACATCTTCATTTATTATGGTGCCAAGGTAGTTGTAGTACTAATAAATATTACTGATTATTAATTTCATGTATCAATAACGTAACTATTATTCTTTTCTAGGCTCTTCCTGTTGACGACAGAGACCTATACGAATCTTCTCTTCAGCCAGGAGAGACACCTTGTCTAATCACCGGTTACCCCGTTAGAAAACAGGCGATTACTTTTGCTAAAACCAATCTTCAAGCAAACAAAGACGCTTGGAATAAACTCAACATGGGAGCAAAGATGGCGCCTGATTCCAACGTTGCCAGTGCGATTTCTTTTATTGTTAAGTGGTGTGGCCCACCGAGTTAAATAGATTTTTGCGATTTGAGATTTTTCACTTAATATTAAATAAAAGATGTGTTCTAATTCTATTGAGAAATGCGTTTTAATTTTCTTCTTGTTCTTGTGATGGCTTTACCAGTAATGAAGACTGCGTGGTGTTAAGAAATATCAAGAATAGAAACGTCCATATGGCTTTGGGACCACTTACCAAGTCAGTTAAATTGTACAACCTTTAGATCAACCAGAAGTGACTGACTAACCTCTGACAGTAATCGGAAGAAATCAACTTCACAACATGAAAGTGGATTATTCAGATGCTTCAGAGCAGAATAATATCCTCACAAATAAGGATGAAGGCGTCATAAGCCTGAGGGCAATTAAGGGAGGCCCCGAAGGTGGTATTGTCATCAACATTATGAAATATAGTCGTTGATAATCTGATTATCATGGGCTTAGCAGCTAAGAAATCTGGGTCCAAGGTTTCGCAGACGACAACATTGTTACAGTGAATAGGAGAAAATTTTCCAGTACTGTTGCGAATCAGATGGAACCCTCTCCATGAATCCTTCCAAAAATGAGCTGAGATTATTTGGGGAGGAACTAGATAGAACCAACGAAGTCAAGTATCTAGAGGTAACTCTGAATTCCAAACAAACATACCAGCAGGGCTATGTGACTCTTCTGGAACTGCAGACGAGTTTTAGGTAAAGACTGTGTGGTTGAGACCAAAGGTAATCTGCTGTTGTTTATACAAATCAGTGATAAGATTGACAGTTACTTATGGTTCAACGCTTTGATAGAAAAAGACGGCTTTGAAATTTTGTCTGACCTCGTAGTACATACAGTATTTCACGGTTTTTGCTGTAAATTTTAAAGAACCGCTTGGATTGACATCAAATTCGGCATACGCATAGCTGACATGTCAAAGAAAAAAAGTGATATTGTGAAAATGTGTGCTTTTGCTCTGGGGGTAAGTTTCACCGGGGGTGAAAAATAAACGTCCAAGATAAGTCCGGAAATGGACAAAATGACTAATTTTAAGCAACTTTTGTTCCATAGAGTTTTTTCATGAAGTCAATATTTTCGAGTTATTTGCGAGTGAATATATATTCATTTTTCAACAAAGTAACCACGTTTCTAGACGGTTTTCCGTAAATAACTCAAAAAGTATTTTATCGAAAAAATATTCTTATCAAAAATATAGCCTGTAAAAACCTGAAACAAATGGGGTATCCAAAAGGTTTCTAGACCTAGTAGAGGCAGAGTTAGAGCTAATGAAAAATAGGTTCATATTCGCCAAATCCCAAATAGAATATTTCAACGTGAAATATCCAAAACTTAAGCCCTTTTTGGGGAAACTCATCTGAACTTTTTTTAAAGTGTTTAAAAAAGCTTTATTTCTGTTTTTATAAATAAGTTTCTAGCATCAAATGTAAGCAAATTACGGTCAAAATAAAGTTGGTCCCTTTTGTTGTAGCAAAAAAATCGGGAAAATCACCCCCTAATTAGCAACTTAAACGAAATTAATCATTACCGCTTCACAAGTTGCTTTAGTTATATTGTTTTTATATAATTTGTAAGTTTCATCTATTCAAAGTGCTTATTTTTGAAAAAATTTAGTTTTAAAGAAAAATTTCTAAAATGTTTAATTTTGAAGATAATGCTTTTTTTCAAAATAACTTAAAAATTATTCAAAATACCAAAAATACAAACATTAATAAAACAGATTTGCTTTTCTGAATACTCTGTACTTTCGTGTTTTTCTGTAAGACAAAAATTGGTTAAGATATGGCTGTGCAAAATGTGCATACACTGCATAATTTGTGACTCATTCAAGCTCTTTCAACTACAGCTTTTTCAAAAATAATAACTTTGAACCGAAGCAACTTACAGATCATATAAAGAATACATACACGAGTAAAGCAATTTATTAAGTGGTCACGATTAGTTCATTTGAGATGGTAATTAGGGGGTGATTTTCCCGATTTCTTACCAAAAAAAAGTGACCAACTTTATTTTGAGCGTAACCTCTTTACTTTTGATGCAAGAATTTTTTCTATAAAACAAAAATAAAGCTTGTTTAAAACACTTTGAAAAAGTTAAAATGAGTTTTCCCCAAAAAGTGCTTCATTTTTTGGTTACTTCAAGTTAAAATATTCTATTTGGATTTTGACGAATATGAACCTATTTTTTATTAGCTATAACTCTGCTTATCCTATATCTAGAGATCTGATATATACACCATTTTTTTTTTAGATTTTTACAGGCTATACTTTTGCTAAGAATGTTTTTTTCGACAAAATAGTTACTTCTTGATTGCGAAAAACCGTCGTAAAACGTGGTTATTTTTTGCAAAATGAACATATTATTCACTCACAAATAAGTATGGACTTAATGAAAAAATGCTATAGAACAAAAGTTGCTTCAAATTAGTCAGTTTATCCATTTCCGGACTTATTTTGGACGTATATTTTTTCACCCCCGAGAAGGGGTGAAAGCGACCCCCAGGGCAAAGCACACATCGGCACAATATCACTTTTTTTCTTTGACTTGTTAGCTATGTGTGTGCCAAATGCCATGTCAATCCAAGCGGTTCTTTAAAATTTAGAGGTTTTGCAATGTTTTACCGTTAAGAACTTACTATCGGGAGCCTTTAATAGTACAGGAACTGCATCTTTAGAGGATATCAAAGGTCTTGCGATTTAAAGCAAACAATACTTGGAGGCCGAATTATGTATTGAATAGCCACAGAAACACTACTGGAACTATACTTGAGGTATCCATCTTTATGATGAACTCAGATATGATGATATCAGAACTAATCTTCGCTGAGAAGATTAACACAATTATATCAGCTAGAGAACAAAAAGTCCCAAATATTAATGGGGACTTAGTATGTTTCACTGTTGGATCTAAAACTTCTCATGGTACTGAATCAGAAGTCTTTGGGCACACATGTGAGTATAATAAATCTTACAGCCTAGGTCAATATACAACTGTGTTCCAGGCAGTAAAGAACCCACCCACCAAAGCAAAACTGGTGAGGAACTGTAAAGATTTCCTCAACAACCTGACAAAAGATAATAAAGTGTATTTTATATGGGTGCCGGGTCATGAAGGGGTGCATGGGAATGAACGAGAAGATAAAGCACAGAAGGGGGAACATAAAAAATCCATAGGGTTCAACAGAATGGAACCAATGCAAGACAGTTAAAGAAAACTGACATATTAAATAAAGAGATTATAAAAGATATGAAGAAGAGAACAGCATGCTATGTATTAATAATCAATATTACAAACAAAACACAAAACAATCAATTTCGAACAGACAAATTCGAGAAAGCAGAAGTATAAGATTAGATATAGTTAAGAAAAAGAATGCCCAGGGCCTACATATGGCCTTTTCAGCAAAATAAATAATAAAAAATAAGAAGAAGAAGGCTGTTACAATAGACGTAGAAAATTAAAGCTAAAACAGCTAACTAGACGATATATGTACAAACACAAGGATTCTATACCAAAGATGAAACAAACATGCTGTACTAAAGACACAAGAAAGAACATAAACGTTATCCTGGTTGCCTACCTCTCTAAAAGTCGACACTAAAACATTTCTGTTTTAAGAATATTAATTTTATATTGATGTGTTTACATTGATTTAAGAATTATTAATTTCATATTTTCATTTACCTTTATTATGTTTTCAATTACGTAGCAAAAATATAAAAACACAAGATTAATAATTTGTGATTTTATTATTTTGGATACCTAAGTATCCTGGCGCCATCTATCATTTGTACAAACATTCTTCGAATGCATTCTCATTTTACCCATTCGCTTAAATCGACCTGAACAATGTAAAAATGCATCTGAAAAAAACTATAAAAATACAAGTAACCACTGAAAAACAATTGAACATCAGTGACAATCGTTAGTCGGAAATTTTCGGGCCACGAGAGATTGATCAAGCGCAGCCATTCGATCGTCCAGCTAGCTACCTACAGGTGTCCCTTTCGCGATATTCGTGCACCGACATGTTGGTATTTTATTTTAAATTTTATTTAATTTGAAAATTCGCCGGGTTCTTATAAAATAAACTTGTAGTAAAAACAATAAAAAGCCAATGATGTGCGGTTGTTTCTTAATTACGCTAAACAAGACAATAAATGAGTTTTGTTTGTTATAAGTGCGAAAATGTGCAATAAATGTAGTGAAGTGGCATTAGAGAAGCTTTGTATATTCAAATCTACTCTCTTGATTTTCTAAAAGGTAAGCGATTGAAATACTTATTTGATTTTAGGGAACATTTTAACATAAAGTATTAGTTATTTTTACAGTTACATACATTTTTTTTATAACAGGTACAGCAATTTATCAAAAGCGTCCTATCTATCCTAGAAGTAGAAATGAAGTTATTGACACTATCGCGTTGTTATTGCGATTTTCTAACAATATATTGGCAAAGAAATAGGGAGCACAAAATTTCGGAATAGGAGGAAGGATGAAAATTTGGCAATAGGTAGGTAGTTGAAATTGCGTCTATTATTATATAAGAAAAAGTTTACAATTCTACATCCCCTCCATTTTACAAAAATTGGGAAATACGGGGTGAAAAAATATACGTTCAAAATAGGCCCGGAATTGAATAAAATGACTAATTCTAAGCAACTTTTGTTCTATAGAGTTTTTTCACTAAGTTAATACTTTTCCGAGTTATTTGTGAGTTCATTTTTAACAAAAAAAAAAACATGTTTTTGGACGGTTTCTCGCAGATAACTCAAAAAGTAAGTATTCTAGCGAAAAAAATATTCTTAGTAAAAATATAGATTATAAAAAATTGAAAAAAATGGTGTATGCGTGAGGTCTGCAGACCCAGTAGAAGCAGAGTTGCAGCTAATGAAATGTAGGTTTTTCTTCATCAAATTCCAAATCGAATATTTCAATGTGAAATAACCAAAAAACGGAGCACTTTTCGGGGAAAATTCATTACAACTTTTTGAAGTGTTTAAAAAAAAAGGTTTTTGTTTTTTAAAAAAACTTCTAAAATTAAAAGTAAGTGAGTTACGCTCAAAAGTTGGTCTCTTTTATTTTTTGGTACAGAAATCGCGAAAATCATCCCCTAATTAGCTTCCCAAATAAAATTAATCATTACCGCTTAACAAGTTACTTTACTTATGTATTTTTTATATTATCTATAAGTTTCATTGGTTCAAAGTGCTCATTTTTGAAAAAAATTGGGTTTAAAATAAAACATATTTTTTTTATTTTGAAAAAAGTGGAATTGTTCATGGAATTAACTTAAAAATTATCAGTAATGCCAAAAATCTTAAAAAGAGTAATAAAATGTACGTTTTGCTTTTCTGAATATTTTTGCTTGTTTTCTTGTTAGACAAAAATTGGTTATACCGTTGATTGAAATATTTGGCTGTTCAAAATTTGCCTAAACTCGTGATTAGTTACTCGTTCAAGCCATTTTAACTACAGCTTTTTCAAAAATAAGCACTTTGAACCAATGAAACTTACGGATCATATAAATATGACATAAGCAAAGTAACTTGTCAAGTGGTAATGATAAAATTTATTTGTGATGGTAATTATAGGGGGTGATTTTCGCAATTTTCTTTACCAAAAAATAAAAGGGACCAACAATATTTTGAACGTAACTCACTTACTTTTAATGTTATAAGTTTTTTTAAAAAACAAACCTTTTTTAAACACTTATTTGGAATTTGACGAAGAAGAACCTACTTTTCATTAGCTACAACTCTGCTTCTACAGACCTCATGCATACACCATTTTTTTTTTAAATTCTTTATAAGCTATATTTTTGCTAAGAATATTTTTTTCGCTAAAATACTTACTTTTTGAGTTATCTCCGAAAAACCGTCCAAAAACATGTTTTATTTTGTTAAACATGAACATATATTCACTCGCAAAGTATTGACTTAGTGAAAAAACTCTATAGAGCAAAAGTTGTTTAGAATTAGGCATTTTATCCAATTCCAGTCTTATTTTGAATGTATATTTTTCACCTTCGAGCCTCCATTTTACAAAAATGGAGGGGATATAGAATTGAAAACTTTTTCTTATATAATAATAGACAGTTTCAACTACCTATTCCCAAATTTTCATCCTTCCTTTATTTTTTTTGGCGTCAGATTGTTCTTTGATCGGGCTAGACGTGGTAGAAATGAAGTTGACACTATCACGCTGTTATTGCGATTTTCTAACAATATTGGCAAAGAAAATGGATTTGATTGAAGAGCTTTATAATATAAAAAAAAGTAAAGAAATAAAAGGAAACCTAATTAAAAAATTTATTTTTTGTTATTTACAGACTATGATTAAATTTATTTTCATATTTATTCGACTATTATGTATAATATATGTACCGGGTGGTGAATCATCAAACGGGACATAGCGACATAGGAAACTTAATGGAAAATTCTAAATTATTGAATTCCTGCTTCCCTAATAATTTTACATCAGAAGTCATAAGAAACTACAGCCAAACCCGCTTATTGGAATAGCCTTCGTACCAAGCAAAAGTATTCCTATAAGCGGGATATTCTAATAAACGATCATTAGTGGCTAGCAGCAACTTTTCGGTACCTCAAATTCGTTAAAGCGGGATATTCTTCTAACAGATATTCTAATAAGCAGGTTCAACTGTATTTGTAGAAAATTGAAATCTCTATTAAAAACGAATATTAGATTTGTTCTACAAATTAAACACATTCCAAAATTTTACAAAAATGTAATACATTTGCCAGAGTATTATTAGTCTAATCGTGAGAGATTGAACTCTAAAAATCATACGAACTTACGAACAAGCGGAATTTTACTGAGAATATCAATTTTTGCGACCTCAAAAAATGTTTGCCACTCCTACCCCCGGTCCTCCCCTTAAAGCATAAGAATTGTAAAAAATGGCAAAAATCACGGAATTTTTAGTTATTTATTGGTTTTAAAGAAACTGCTTTCATTTACGGCAAAATACAAAAATTGGATACGAAAGCTGCCCTTTTCACCTTTCAAAATGATATTGATTTTTGTCGATAGGACACTCTGATCAAAAGATATCGAATTTTTACCATCGAGTTGATACACATTTTATTTAAAAAATTGATTATGAGTGCGTAAATACGTATCAACTCGACGGTAAAAATTCGATATCTTTTGATAATAATGTCCTATTGACAAAAATCAAAATGTGTTTTAAAGCTGAAAGGGGCAGCTTTGGAGTGTAACTGATGAGTGAAGATCAATAAAACAAGATTTTCGATTCAGGCTGCTGGAGATAGATGCACTGGAATTATCTATGGGAGGCTTATGTTCAGCAGTGGATCAATAAAACAAAATTTTCATAGCAAAATCACTTTATTCTTAAGAGATATAAACACTCTCACAACATACATTTTATCACTTTATTAAATAATTGTTGGAAAACACTGTTAAAGTATTGTAGACGATCGGTATATATTAAATAACAATGTTAATAATTTAAAATGCCTAAAACTTCTCCTCGTCCAGTCCATGTTTGAAGAACATCATTACGGGCACGGATTGTCCGTCGATTTCTCTATATTCCATTAATCCTACCATACCGTCTATTTCCATCGATTCTCCTGTGAAGAATTGGAGTTCTTTAAACCTTCCTAGGATGTCTTTCATTACTTTGTTCATGTTGGATTTGAAAACGTCTACTTGGTCGGGTGATCTCTCTTGTAATTTTTCTACTAGTCTAAAAAAGAAAAAAAAACCAATGTATACTGTACATTATAAATCAAATCTGCAGTGGTATGATATGTCAATAAACATGCATTTAAGAGCATAGGCCCAAAATTTCAGGCCAATGCTTTTGAAATGCATTTATTTTTTTGAATCCTGAAAAAACTAATAACATTTTTGAAAAATTTAAATGCAGAATGGATGATTAAATTATTGCTGAGGTCCGAAAGTCCCTTAGAATAAACAAAAAGTTTTTTTTGAATAAGATATTTGAAATTAAAAATTATACTCAATTTTTTTCACCCCTGTAACTTATTAAAATAAACATATTTGTAACTTGTGAATCCTGAGAATAAAGCTTTTTTTCTATTCTATTCATTACAGAGGTTTTCAGGTGTTTTCAACCCTCGATAATAATGTCATCTTTGTGCGAGTGATATGGTTACTTCAGTCATGTGCCATTGTTCACACGCCAGCAAGTGATATGGTTGGTTCAGTCAGGTGCCGTTTAACAAAATGGCTCCCAGCAGAGTTCCATCCTCATTCATAGACAACGAATGTGTTAAAAAGCATTATGCCAAAGTTTTGTACCTATGCTCTTAATATAGATTTTGGAAAGTGAAAGTAAACAGTCAATGTAAATGTACATTTTCCCCATAATTTTCGGAACTTCGGGTACTAATCTGACCCCCATATGGGTCCTCATAATTTTCGGGTACTAATCTGACTGGTTTCAACATAACTATATCTGATATTTATCTAAAATTATCGGAACTGGATGCGAATAAGGGTCCTGGTCCTGATGGATTGCCTCCTAGCTTTTTCAAGAACTGTTGTTTTATATTATCCAGACCTCTTTTTTACACCTTTAATCTATCCTTAAATAAGGGTGAATTTCCAGAATGTTGGAAAAATAGTTTTTTAACACCCATTTATAAAGCGGGAGATAATTCATTGGTGAATAATTACAGGCCCATTAGTATAATTAGTGTAATACCAAAGATATTTGAATGTTTTGTATGTGACTATGTTAAAGCTTCACTTGAAAAACAACTAGTAGACCAACAATTTGGATTTCGGAATAGCAGATCAACCGAATGTAACACACTAGTATTTGTGGACTTCCGGAGAAAGGCATTGGAGAGGGGTTGTAGGGTACATGCACTATACACCGATTTCTCCAAGGCCTTTGATAGGGTCAACCATAATATTTTAATATTTAAACTTAAACAAATGGGTGCTAATGGCCCACTTCTTGAGTGGCTGAGAACATACTTGATTGACCGAGTTCAGATGGTGCGTATCAGGGATTTTGTTTCCAGTGAGTACCTCAGGGTTCACATTTGGGGCCCCTGTTATTTAACATATTCATCAATGATATACACCACTGCTTCCTACACAGTTAACCTCTGCTTTTTGCAGATGATCTAAAGTTCTATACAATTATCAATAATACAGAAGATTGTATTAATCTTCAACATGATCTTGATCGGTTGAGTGAGTGGTGTATGCGGAATGCCATGGCCCTGAATGAATCTAAGTGTCATGCTATTTCTTTTGGACGATCGAGAGACCCAATAGAATATAATTATAATATACAGAATATTCCTGTTGAATATTCCTGTTGACTGGGTTAATGAAATTCGTGATTTGGGAATTAATTTAGACTGTAAACTTTTATTTGAATCAAAATTTCAATCATTATACGTCAAAAATTTCCAAATCTTTACAAATGCTTGGTTTTATAAAAAGATACACTAGAGACTTTCAGAATATTGAAGCAATTAAATTACTATATTGTTCTTTAGTTAGACCTCATCTAGAGTATTGTTTATTTATTTATTTATTTATTTATTAACGGGATAAACCCAATACATACAAAATACAATAAAGCAGAGCTTTTGTCATAATAATGAAAATATAAAATTTAGATACATGTAAAACTACAACTATAAAACACAAACATAAAAAATAAAAAAGAATATAAATTATTTGTAAATGATGAAAACAACTGAATTAACTATAACAGTTAAATCTATTTAATTTTTTAAATTCAAAATTCAAGACGCCTGAGTTCTTGTTTAATAGAGGAAACTGAAGAACCAAACAGATCTATTACATGACTAAACTTGTTTCCATACAGGGCCAATCTACTAATTGGTGCATATTGACCATAATTTGTAGCATGTTGTTGTTCCCTGAATATTTGTGGATTTCGTGTCAATCTAGCAGGTATATTAAAGTATACAAGACTTATCAATTCTTCGGAGTTAATAACACCAGAGATACTTTTGCGAAGACAACAAATATCCAACATGACTCTTCTGCTTTCAAGAGTTTGTAAATTTAATCTCTTTAATATATTATCATGAGTATAATTTCTAACTGTTAAACCCATCTTAAAAGCTGCGAAACGTAAAAATTTGTTTTGAACCTTTTCAATATTTAGGATTTGATATGCATAACTAGGTGACCAGATAATAGAACCATATTCAATAATTGATCTCACGATACTGCAATATAAGATTTTTATTGTGTGAATTGACAAATCTTTTGATGAACGCAATACAAAACCCAACATCTTAAATGCTTTCGAAACAGTATGGTCAATGTGAGAGTAAAATGTTAATTTACAATCAAATATTATACCCAAATCCCAAATTTCGTTCACACGTGTGACAGGAGTATTATTAATAAAATATTGATGGTGAATAGGCGAATGGGATCTAGCAAAAGTTATTAAAAAGCATTTATTAATATTAAGTTCCATATCATTTCTACCACACCACTCATAAAAATCATTTACTTGTGACTGAAGCTGAAAAATGTTATCCTCATTAGTGACAGTCTTATATATTTTAACATCATCAGCAAACATTAAAAAGTTAACTTCCTTAAAAATAGAGTGAACATCATTCAAGAA
Organism: Diabrotica virgifera virgifera; assembly: GCF_917563875.1. Lineage (NCBI taxonomy): Eukaryota > Metazoa > Arthropoda > Insecta > Coleoptera > Chrysomelidae > Diabrotica > Diabrotica virgifera. Next base: position 221,456,626 of record NC_065451.1, on the reverse strand, counting down.
CAGATTAAATTTCTTGTGTTTGGTCTCCATCTTACAATATTTACATAACAAAAATCGAGACAGTCCAATACAAGTTCTTAAGGTACATAGCATATAAACTGGGTATACCTTTTGAGTTAAATCAGTTAAATTATTATCAAATTGAAACCCAATTGGGTATTCTCTCATTGCGTGACCGACGAGTAATTAAGGATGCAGGGATGCTCTATGGCACAATTAATTCAATAGTTTTGTGTCCTCAGCTACTTGAGCAGGTCGGTCTCCACGTACCTCTCTGTAGAACTCGGTTAAATCAAACATTCTATGTTCCTATCCATAGAACCAACTATGCATATAACAACTTTTTATCTCGAGCACTAAGATGGGCAAATATTCACCCTGATTTAGATTTCTTTGCACCGAAGTCTGAATTCATCTCTGGCCTCAGACGTATGTTTGTTTGAGTAGTTGTTGGATAGATAGTCATTAATGTGATATATAAATCTGATTTGTGTGATTAAGTTTGTGATATTTATATTTTATTGTATTATTTTTTTTTTATTTATTTATTTACGGGTTTCCCCAATTTAAAAAAAATATACATATATAAACAATAAGTAGAAGTAAAAGTAGTATTAGTAAAGTCCAGTAAAACAGTAAAAAACTAAAAATAAAATTAAATGAATTAAATGAAAGTGTGACAGCATAAAACTGTAGTAAGTACATTACAATAAAACTAAATTTAACATACACACAATCCACGTTATGCAGTGACAATACATAATAATATAATATAAACTGACATTAATCAACTAACTACAGACAATAAAAAATTAACACATTACATAATACAAAAGCATTATCCATGGCAAAAATTAACAAATCCACTGAAAATATAATATTAAATATTAAACATAAGTGCTGACGGGAAAAATTGATTTTAGTCGGTTTTTAAATACTCGACTGGAAGAAGAGAATAAATCGATGTCCAAATCATTCAGGCGACTTAAAGTTCTATCTATTGGTGAGTTAAGACCATAGTTAGTTGAATGATGAGGTACATGGAACAAGTTATTATTTCTCAGATTATGGTTTGGAATATTAAAGTTTATTAATTTTAATAAATCAGGACAATTGATTTCACTATTTAATAGTTTATAAATAAAAGCTAGATCATTTATAATTCTACTGTCTTTTAAGGAGTGCAAATTGAGATCACTACGGATGATGGTATAGTTGTGGTTTAGTTCAATAACATTATATCCCAATCTGTATGCTGCAAATCTTAAAAACTTATTTTGAACTCTCTCAAGACAAACAACATGAACATTATAAAATGGTGACCAGACAATAGAGGAGAATTCTAATATAGATATAACCAATGATGAGTAAACAGCCTTTATTGTATTAAGGGAAAGATCAGCACAACTGCGAAGTATATAACCCAGTACTTTTGAAGCCTTTGCTGTCACATAGTTAATGTGATCCACAAACGTTAAGTTTTCATCGAATATTACTCCCAAATCCTTTACTGTTTTAACATAAGAGAGCGCTTTACTGTCGATGACATATGATGATTGATATTTTTTTGCAACTTTGTGGAAGCTAATGAGATGACATTTATTAATGTTTAAAAAGAGTCTGTTTTTGTTACACCATTCAACTAAATTATTGAGATCGTTTTGAAGGAGACTACAATCTTCATGATCTTTGATAGATCTGTAAATCTTCAAATCATCAGCAAATAGCAAGTACTTAGAGTGATTAAAACATTCACCTATGTCGTTAATAAACAGATTGAACAGAAGGGGCGAGCAATGAGCACCTTGTGGAACTCCAGATTTTATTTGTATTGCATCTGACATAAAGGAACCCAGTTTGACCTTTTGTGTGCGACCTATTAAATAGCTATCAAACCACTTTAAAAGCTGATCGCTGAAACCATATGCCTTAAGTTTATGTAGCAGTAAGTAGTGGTCAATCCTATCAAAGGCTTTTGAAAAGTCTGTGTATACACAATCTACCTGACATTTTCTTTCCAGATCTCTGATACTAGATGTTTCATAAGATAGTAAGTTTGTAGTTGTGGATTTCTTGTGCATAAAGCCATGTTGATAATTATTTATTAATTGTTGACAAGTAAAACTAATATGGTTATAAATCAACTTATCAAGTAGTTTAGGAATGGTTGATTGTTTAGATATACCTCCGTAATTTTCTATATTTTCTCTTTCGCCAGATTTAAAAATTGGAATTAAATGGCTAGTTTTCCATTTATCAGGAAGAATGCCTAATTTCAATGATAAGTTATATAGAACAAACAATGGTTGAGTTAGACTGTAAGCACAGTTTTTCAAGAAAAAATCGGGAAGACCATCTGGTCCAGCTGTTACATTATTAGAAAGTTTTGACAAACCGTCAAAAATAACTTCCGCTGTCAAAGAATCACACTTTATAGATGAATAATTATTAAATGTGTCATGATAACTTACATCCAGGGAAGAAACATAAACTTCAGAGAAGTAAACAGCAAAAAGTTCACTTATCTGATCACCATTCACAGCTTTTTTTATCAGCTAGATACATATTATTAGGAACATCATAATATAGATTATTTTTTCGGCTAAAAAATCTCCAAAATGACCTGGGATCGGTATTAAAATTATTTTCAAGGTCTTTTTTGTAATTCACATAACATTCTTTAGATAAAATATTACATTGACTACGTAACTTTGAAAATTCTATGTAATAACAGCGATTGCCAGTATTCTTGTAATTTTTGTGAGCTATTTTCTTTTGGATGATTAAATTTCTCAACTCAGCATTGAACCACTTTGGGAAAGTTGATACCTTACTTTTCTTTTTGGGCACAAAAAGATTTAATGCCATACTCAGAATATGATAGAAATTGTGTACTGCAGTATTTATGTCATTTAAATTTAAATACTTGTGCCAATTGATAGGTCCCAAATAATTCTGTAAGCTAATATAATCAGCGTTTCTGAAATCATAGTAAAATTCTTGGCACAGTAAATTATTTGTAATGCCCGATATAGGTAAATCAAAGGTAAATCAAATTATTGTTTTATTATTACTATTTTATTGTATTTTAATTATTATTGACACATGTATTTTGTATATTGGACTTATAAACTTGTAATCTTATTGGGCAGTAGCCCGTTGAAAATAAATAAATAAACTTGCACCAATTTACAACAAAATTTGGCTATAGGTTCTACTTAGCCCCAACTTCAAAGTTGATCCTGTGCTGTAGAGGGTGATTTACCCTGGGGGATGCCACCTCCTCTCAGGGGCAAAGTTTTTTTTTATTAAAAATAACACTGGAAATGAATATATTAACCAATTTTTGTCCTGTATATTTTTTTTCTGAAAGTCATATATTTTTCGACTTATTCACAAGTGAAAATATAACAAACACGTTTTCAAATAGTTTTTTTGCGAATTACATACCTACTCAAAAAGTATGGATTTTATATAAAAAAAAAGAATGTGTGTACTTTGTACGCACGTAAGAAGCAGTGTTGCCAATCGTATTTCTCTAGATTATCCGATGATCGCTCGAAAAATATCCGATTTGTCACGAAAAGGTACGCTAGGTCCAAAATTATTCTTGTATTAAAATCAATGTTGCCAATGTTATTCTTTTAGTCCCCTTAACAACCACCAAATAACAAAATCCGTTGTTCGTACGCCAATCAGTTGATAGTAATCAATTATCATTATGGTAATTAACATAATTAATTGATTAATTATTTATTAATTATCAATTAAAGTAACAATTATTAACATAATTGATTAATTAATCAATTAATCTCATAATTGTAATCAATTATGTTTTCAGTAACCCAATCAAAGTTGACATTGACAGTAATTAAATATTTGATAATGATCAGTTGATTCCATTTCTGATTAGCGTTCGAACAACCGGCCCTTTAATCTGCTGGATTCTGTGTTTCACAGTTTAAAAAATTTCGTTTATAGATGAAAATCTCGTATCCTAGCTGATTACCTAATTCATGTATGTAAATACTATTTACTTATTATTATTATATTATTCGTATTTTGTATTATCGTAAGTGTTAAATTCTAAATAAATAAAAAATAAAAAAATATAAAAAAAAAAATTTTTAAGAAACGCTTTTCTTTAGTTACGGGTGACTAAAATTAAAAATATTATTAAAAAATCAACTAAAAAGCAAAAAATGAAAAAATCGAAAAAATCTAACACACTCGTCAAAGAAAAGCGTGGCGCGTCTTTATCGAATAAACGGTTTTCGCCCCACGCTTTTCTTTAACGAATGTGTTAGATTTTTCGATTTTTTAATTTTTTGCTTTTTAGTTGATTTTTTATAATATTTTTAATTTTAGTCACTCGTAACTAAAGAAACGCGTTTCTTAAAAAATTTTTTTTTCATATTTTTTAATTTTTTACTTTTTAGTCTTACACTTTTCAAACGTTAAAATATATCGTCATGTTTCTTAAAATATGTATAAAACATATGATGTACAAACATGAAAAGTAGTCGGAATCGGCAAAAATATTGAAACTTTATTGTTTATTTATGAAGCATAACGTAAACAATTAACGTAAAAAGTGAAATTATGTACATATAGTTCATATCATTAGCTACAATCCGTAAAAATTTCAAGTTTTTACATTGTAAAAACAAGACAATTTAAGCATTTTCCATTGAAATGGTTCTTTTTATTTAAACAATTAATAACCATAAAAAAAATTTTTATTTACTATTCATGTATTGTTCCCGCGAATGCCTATGTCTGCAAATTTTTATTCATTTGCATTGGAGAAAAGGCAGTCAAATTAACGTCCAAAGATTTCACGCAAACTATTAAAATAAATAAAAGCGTTTAATAAATAAATCTAAATATTTCATTATTTGGATCGTTATATTTATTATAATTATTTAAGTAAAAAAAACACCTTTAAATATTATTTTATTAAAACGTAATAACTACCTAAAACTATGTACTAGAAAAGTAAATAATAAATAAATCAATACAAAAAACTACAGCTACATTAATAGCATAGGCGCAAAATTTCTGGTCAATGCTTTTAAAATGCATCATTTTTTTCGAGTCCTGAGAAAGCTAATAAGTAGTATTTAAAAATTTAAACGCAGAATGAAATATTACATTATTACCGAGGGCCGAAAATCCCTGAAGATAATTTTTATTATAATAAGTTACAGGGGTGAAAGGAAAAGAGAATATTGAGTGTGATTTTTAATTTCAAATATCTCATTCAAAAGAATCATTTTGTTTATTCTAATGGACTTTCGGCTCTCGGTAATAATGTAATCTTTCATTCTGCGTTCAAATTTTTCAAAAATATTTATTAGTTTTCTCAGGATTCGAAAAAAATGAATACGTTTAAAGATTATTTCAAACAGACGTTTACTTAAGCACTGCACTACATAAAATGAAAATAAAACTAAATCGTGCTAGACCAGGACGCATCTGTAAAAATATTAGTACATTTGGACGTTGAGAGGTGACTCAAATTTTTTTGGAGAAATTGCTTGAAAATAAATCAAATAATAATATTTGAGTTATCCTCCCTCTCAAAAAGGTCCGGAACATTGTTTAAATAATCAAAATGTCAAAAAATTAAGGAAAAATTCGATTTTTTTCTTGGTTTTTTGATTATAACTTTAAAAGTATTCATTTCCGAGAAAAGTTGTAATGAGATAAAAGTTGCGTAATTAAATTTCCTACAATATAGAATTGGTTAAAAATTTAAGAAATAGTCACCCTTGTTGAAAAATAGCAAAAATTGTGAAAAAAACATACAAAAACAAGTATTCGCATTTTGCGTTTTTCAACCATTTACGCTACACTTAGGACCTTCATATTTCACCCTGAAAAATTTTATACTACAGTAAAACAATATTGTAAATTTCATTAAGATCGGTTCGATAGAATTTGCAAAATAAATTTTCCAATCCAGCTTTCGTAAAAAAAATTCATTTTTTCAAAATGTTACAGGACTGAAAATAAAACAGATAGCAAGTTGAAAATTTTTTTGCATATAGAAGTGTACTGTACCTGTCATTTTCAATTTCGCAAAATTAAAATCGCTTAACACCACGGCGTCAGGAAATTTTTTAAATAAACATTAATTATTGGTGCTACGCGCAGGACAGCGGATAGGTTGCTCTGATTGGGCATTCCAATGACCTTTGATAATGATTGATACATTTTAATTTTTATGACATTTCGATATAAATAAATAAATTTGTTTATTGCAAAATAAAAACTTATACTCTATCCTTTGAAATAGCACTTTTATTAGCAAAAACTTTCTTTGTTCATATATTTTAATTTAAATAATAAAAGTTTATTATTTTTAAACATATGCAATTGTTTAAACAATATTTCACAAACAATAATAAAATTAGTTTGATTTTTGTGGAATTAAAAAATTAAAATACAACAAAATATAGAGTAAGAAAATAATATATTAGATAAAGATTGGAACAAATTTTGGTGGAAATCAACCTGTGTGAATCGAACACCGCTGTCCTGCGCGTAGCACCAAGAATTATTGTTTATTTCAAAAATTTTCTGACGCCGTGGTAATTAATCGATTTTAATTTTGATAATTGCAAATGAATGGTACAGTACACTTCTATAAGCAAAAAAAAAATTCAACTTGCTATCTGCTTTATTTTCAGTCCTGTAACATTTTGAATAAATGAATTTTTTTTGCGAAAGCTGTATTGCAAAATTTATTTTGCAAAATCTATTGAACCGATCTTAATGAAATTTACAGTATTATTTTACTGTATCATAAAGATTTTCTGGGTGAAATATGAAGGTTCTAAGTGTAGCATAAATGGTTGAAAAACGTAAAATTCGAATACTTGTTTTTGTATGGTTTTTTCGCAATTATTGCTATTTTGTAACTAGGGTGACTATTTTATAAATTTTTAACCAATTTTATATTATAGTAAATTGAATTACGCAACTTATATGTCAGTACAACTTTTCTCGGAAATGAATACTGTTAAAGTTATAATCAAAAAACGAAGAAAAAAATCGAATTTTTCCTTCAATTCTTGACATTTTGATTATTTAAACAATGTTCCGGACCTTTTTGAGAGGGAGGATAACTCAAATATTATTATTTGATTTATTTTCAAGCAATTTCTGCAAAAAAATTTGAGTCACCTCTCAACGTCCATCTCAAAACAGATCCGCCCTGGACTATGCGTGAATTAGCTTTCATAAGTTTAAAGACTAAAAACTAAAAACTCATAAATACCATCGGAGGGCAGACGGTTTCTGAAATTTGAATTGGATTAGTATGCCTTAAGTGGAGGCACTTGTGCATTTAAATTCTAAACAAAAGAATTGGCACATGTCCCTTTTGTCAAAAGATGAAAAGTATCGTATGTCGGATGTCACTAACATTCATCCAGTATTAAAATTTGGGTGGAACCAAAGAAAATTAATGTGTTGTTGGTGTTGGCAATATATGGATGAGAAAGATTTAGTAGATGGTAGATACACTGAAAAATATACGCAAATATCCTATTTATTTAAAGGTACGAAGAAGATACGACAACTCTTAAAAAGGTACGCAAATCGGATAATTATCCGCCGATTGGCAACACTGGTAAGAAGTTATACTTCTATTATATGATTTCAACGAAATCTATATACAGTGGAACCTCGATAAGTCGGCCTCCGATAACCCGGAAATCTGGCTAACCCGGACCGATTTTCATCAGAAAAAACATTTTTTCACTGAGTTTGACTGAGTTTTTTAGCAAGAAATGAACAATACTGTATACAACTGTACGTAATTTAGATGTACTATGCATATGTATTTCATGTTTTGCAATTATGATGGGGTTTACTTGTAAGTACACCGTATTTTATTAATAATTTTTACCATATTCTCCGGCTAACCCGGATTTTCTATAACCCGGATAGGCAGCGGTCCCGATTAATCCGACTTATCGAGGTTCCACTGTACTTTAAACAGTTTCTCTACTACTTTCCAAAAATTTTTATTAAAACAATACCAAAAATTAAAAAAATAAAAGAATAAAACACACAAACACATTGAAAAAGCCACAAAGAAATATGCTTAATGGCAATGAATGATTTTATCCTGAGTGAAGACCTTGACCTATATAATATGAAAAAGAGTACTATGCTACATAAACTGTGATACCCTTATTTATTGTTTTAACGTGTATTTGTTTTATTGTATTGTATAAATTATTGTATGTTCTTATTGCCTTGTATTGACCAACTGTGCATTTATAATTAGCATCATTGCTGTAAATGTGCAGTATAAATAAATAAATAAAATACGAAATTGCCACCTTCAATGAGTTGTAGCTCAGGTTTGTATTAGGCTTATAATAAAAATAAAAAAGGGAATATCTTTGATTTTTTATGAGCTTCATTTTATCCATTAACAGTTTTTTTGATAAAATGTAGTTTTTGAGTAATTGGTGAAAAATCTATTGGAAACATAAGAAGAATTGATTGATTGACATAAGTATTGATTTTCCAAAGAAACTATAGAATATTTTTGCTTAGAATAAATGTTTCTACCAATTCATGAGATTATTTTCAATGTGAAGCTTCTAACCCCCCCCCATTTGGGTTAGATTCCACCCCAAGGTAAAAGCACAGATTCGGAATAGGGTAGATTTTGACGTTAAGGGTAAATAGAGGTTAATTACAAAATTTCATGCACTAAAATACCTAAACATCTAGGTACAGTATAACCATATCAGTAAACTTGGTTGTTGTTTTTGAAACTGTGATAATTCTTGAGATAAAACAGGTAACTGTATTGGGACCGTGCAAGTTCGGCAAAGCGACCTCTATTTCTACGCTCTGTACCTTTATTCGCACTTTTAATTATATTGGCCAATTATATTAGTCCTGGTTGCTGGATAATTGTCAAGACCATAGTCCAAAAAAATAATAAGAAAAAAATAAGATGCAGGTTATGTTTAGCAAACGTAAACAATTGTATGTAGTAAATAAAATCCGTTATTAAAATGCAGTATTGCAAGCAAAATACAATTAATTAAATTTACCTTTATATAATAATTGCATATCATATCAATATTGTGGAGCAATATATAATTTTTCTAAGTCAATGACAGAAGGTATGAAATATACGTCAATTTGACAATTTCAATTGACAATATGAATTATTTAAGATAGTTGCAATATTTCTCCGCGACTCGCGCACGGTCGTTTCTCGTTTCCCTTTCCAAGCACTTGCACACCGCGAATACTGAACACTTGTTTATAGTATGCAGTAATCACTTTTAACTTGTTGATAACTAAATGTTACTTCTAGAAGATTACATTCCATTAATAAGAACTCTCTAGTGATTAAAAACTAATAAAATAAATAATCTATTAATGATAACTTCAGTGCCATCATGATGGTTTCATTAAGATGAAGCACAAGTGTCATCAGTAATACTAAATGAACGACCAAATGTTACAAATGCATTCTCTCTAAAGTGTATTAACTTCATGAATAACCAATAAGTGGAATCGAATAACTTCATGAAAACATGTATAATGTATTGAAAAATACATTAACAATTGAATGAAAACATATTGTAAAATTGATGAACTCTGTCAGAAAAATTAGAAAAAAACATCCTGTGGGATGCATAAACAAAAATATTTGTAAAATTACATGGAAAATGGGTATAAAAACCGGTATAAGGTTGAAATATGTGTCTAGAAAATTGAAAGATTGGCTACAAAATGTTGAAAAAGATTGTAATAAACGTAGACAATGTTTTTAGCCTTTTAAAGTAAGTTAAATATCCAAATTATGTACACAATTATGGAAATAAACAAATTTTGACAGCTACGTCAATTTTACAATATCCAATATTATTATTGAAAATACTCACTTTTTCATATATTCCTTGAGATATGCGGTGTAAGATTTCTTGTCTCCAAAGGCGTATGTTTCACATAATCTGTGATTGAGTACTATATCAACACCAGATTCTACACCAGCTTCAGTACCTTCATCGGCTTCTTCGGCAGAAGGGTTAGCTCCATCGAGTTGGATGTCTCCTTGTTTACGTTGGATGAGCTTTCCATAGACTTCGTAGATTACTTCATCCACTAACTTCATTTTGTAGGTATCGGAAAACATCTCGTCCCCTAAAACACAAACGTCAAAATGATAATCTGCTGTAAAGTTTTATACGGAAAGTATATGTAAAAAACCAAAAATAAATGGTTAGAAGGTTACTCCATTGTGTTGGGAATAATAGTTACCTGTGAAAATGTCTTTGTAGATTCTCATTTTTGTGGATTATTCGGATTTTGGTGTCAATAAGACCTTCTGCCTTGAGAGCGCAGAAAAAAAGAACCTTTCAACTTCAACTCATAACTCAGCTGTCAAAAGTCATGATTTGACGTTTTCGATACGATTGTGCTGCCACCATTGACATATTGTAGATTTCTGTTGTCACAATGTAGATTTCTGTAAAATCTGCTAGTTCAAAATCATTCAAAATAAAGCAAAAAAATAATTTTATTAGGTAATCATCATTTTTAATAATTTAATTTTTTTAGCACTTTTTTTATTTTTGTATGTTAACGATAAAAACTAAAAATTAATTATTTTTAATTATTAAGTTAAACTAGAGACTGTAGCAAAAACTTATTGTTAAAATACTTTGTTTATTTTTGCAAAACAATCATGAATTTTTTAAAATAAATAGAAACACAGATTATTCTTTTTGAACTTTTGGTATTAATTAATTTTACTTCGGTTGTTTACAAAACAATAAACATACAGTAGTAGAGGCGGCTCTAGCCTATGTAGCGCCCGTGTGCAGTCGATGCTCTGGCGCCCTTTGGTAGACGCGCAGTCAAAATGGAATAGTCGAATAGGTACCTACCTATTCATAGTACTACTACATAGGGTATTAGGTACACTTATATTGTAAACAAAAATCCGGATGTAATAATAGTCCAATATTAAATAATGTCGGGAGCCAATAGGTATTCACGGCGTCAGAACAACCTATCTAAAAGAGCCCCTGCAGACTTTTTATCGGCAGATAGTTTGCCTTCAAACTAATTTGTCGGCCAAATATCGGCCGACAGTTGAATCAGTGTGAGCTAACTAGAACTTGCGCACACACGACAATTGTTTATCGGTCGATAGTTCAATTCTCTCCTAGTTTTGGTATCCAATACTTGTGCAGTGCGAATATTTTTTGAATATTTTGCGAAAAAATGGCATCGTCTAATTCACAATCGTTAATTGTAGACACCTGATGGCCCAATTAGCATGACTAGTTCATTGAAGGTGACTAAGATCATCCGATAAAAGGCGAAAAACTTTTTTGGGTAATCAAGTAGAATACATTGTGTAGAATTTGCCACTAAATAATCTATCACTGAGAATTCATCATCAGCATCATCAACAGCTATTCCATCCATCGCCAGAAGGAAGCCTTCCTTATTAGGTGTATCCATTCATTTTAGTTTGTTTTTTGCATCCATTCGTGACAAGCCATTCACTTGATGTCATCAGTCCATCTTGTTTGAGGTCTGCCTCTACTTATTTTGCTAGTCCTTGGTCGCCATTTAAGAATTTGCTTCGTCCAACGGTTGTTTTCCATTCTTATTATGTGTCCTGCCCAGTTCCATTTTAACATGACAATCTTCTGGATCACGCCTGTTACTTTTAACCGTCACGTCGTCTTATTTGTTTCACTGTAAATTATGATGCACTCAATACTCTCGGAATCTCTTATTGGGTTTCCTCCTCCGTTATATGAGAGCGATAATAACATGTCTGGATAATTTTTTCATTGTGCGACTACTAACTTCAACAGTCAAATAAGAACTTTAGTACTAAATCGTTCGAGAATAGTCGGTCGGCTGTTGATAGTGTGCACCCTCTTCACCAACCCGACTGTTTAGTTGGCTCAGTATGCGCACTAACAACCCATCCCGACTAAACTATCTGACGATAAAAAGTCTGCAGTATGCGGGGCTCCGCTTACTTCAGTGTTTTATCCTTCCAGTGTTTTAATTTTTGAAGGAACGAAAAGTGTCATTATTTTGCTTTAAAAGTTTGAAGCGTTCGTCAAATTTAGTAATTGCGGTATCTAATAGGTAATAGTTTACTTTAAAATGTATTTTCGCGTCAGTTACTAATTAATCTTCCGCCTACTATTTAAAAAAATTTCATATTTTATGTTGAAACAAAGTAAAGGACCCGCTCTTTGGTGCTCGGCGCCCGTGTGCACCGCACAATAGGTAAAGCCGCCCCTGTACAGTAGCATGAAAAAAGTGCATTGTTGCAAATGAATGTTTCTGAAAGATCTCATGTAGGTTTTCCTCTAGTTCTCTATCTTCTATTTCACGACATATGCCATCTCTCCAAATAAGGTGAGGTCTTCCTCTTTTCCATCTACCATGAAGTTGCTATGTTAGGATTCATTTGTTCTGGAAGTCGATATTTGGCATACTTTGGACATGTTCATACCACATCGATCTTAGTTGTTGGGCACCAATCTGCAATCTATTACATACTATTAATGTTATTATGTATGATTTACTTTCATGATTTGTTATTCTACTCCTAGTAACTCTCTCCAATCTCGATTTCTCTGCCGAAGGTCTCCAGAAATCCGTTTCCATTGCCTCAAGTTTTCTTTTGTATCATTCCTCGTTACCATTTGTTATTGCTTGATCCCAAAGAATAGGTATTATTTAGAAGAAAAATTGCTTTTCTTCCTTCCATAGTGTCGTCCACACTCCCTTTTTTTGTGACGATGGTAGCCAGATACTTATATTTGTCAAAATGTCTTGGTTATCTCCATCTTCCAATGTGAGATTCTGCTATATCAGACAGACACATATATTTATATTATATCCTTCTAATATTCATTTGAAGTCCCCACTTTTCATATATTCCTTGTCATAATTCAATATCTTTATACTCTTGTGCTATTACTAGTTGGTCATCTGCAAATAACAACGTGCATAGTATTGTTGTTTCACACGGCAATCCAACATTGAGTTTGTTCGAGGTAAATCTTAAATAATGTCGTTCTTAAACAAGAAGAGACAACATCCTTGTTTAAGACCCTTACTGGTTTGGAATCCCTTGGATAGGTCGTTCTAATTTTCTCATGTTTATATTTGTTTTCTCAAATGCTACCTATTTTGTGGGAGAGTGGCGTATGCCTTTCTCAAGTCTACATACAATAAATGTACTTCCTGGTTAACGGCAACTTTCTTTTCAATAATCTGTGAAGATGAATAAATGGTGAATAGTTGATCGACCTTTTCTGAATCCTGCTTGTTCTTCGGCTTCTATATCTTTGTATTAATATTTTCTAAAGCTATTTTCTTGTGGCATTTTTGTAATTAACTAGTTTTGATGTGAAATAAGCCAAAATTTTACTAAAAAAATAATTTTATTAACGTTTCGACGTTGTCAAATTGGATGCCGTTGTCAAAATACAAAAAATATTAATGAATTAAACAAAAATGTTATTGCTTAGTAAAAAATTCTAATAATTTATTTAATCTGACTCATTTATATCGGCAATAAGACTTCAAAATGATATTGCCAATATTTATGAGTTGCGTTCCTGGGACGACTTTACTGATAGTTCATTCGATTACATGAAATCAATCCCAACTCAGGAATATCCGTAATTTGATTTCATGTAATCGAATTCCCTCTTGTCTTCTTCGCTTCAGCATCCATCTGGCTTGAAAAAATTTGAAGTCTCTATTACAAAATTCATGAAAAAGCAGATAGAAGGTATTGTCACATCACCGACGCATTGTCGATGGCAATATCTTTTAAAGAAAAAAACTTCTTTGAAAAGAAAAAGTGACCTAGTTTATTTTTGCAAAACAATCATGAAGTTTTTAAAATAAAGCAAATATAGGTATTCTTATAGTCAGTATGTAATTAATTTTACTTATGTTTACATATCATATTTCAAATTATCATATTCAAGTTTACATATTTTGGTACTTTTTCAATTAGCTCACAGAGTTGTTCATAGACTTTTTTATTTCCATTTCTTTCTCTACTGTAGAAGCGTGTGCGTTAATTATGCTGATTTTTTTATATTTCTTCTACAATCTTTCTGATATTGCCTGAAAGTCAGTTACTTCTCGGCTTATTCTCTCTGACACCATAAACCCATCCCAGGTATCTGTATCTATTTGACCTGCTGCTTTTAAAAAGAGTACTTTTTACAACTTTCACTATCTCATTTCCCAAATGCTTGGTTTCTTGTAAGGCCATTATTTCGATTCTACAGGGGGAGTGGGGAGGAACGCGCCAAACTTTAATACTGTATAATATACGTAAAAATAATCAAAAATAACTCATAATATGTTGTTATTCGACTTTCATTTGTTTCCAAAATATGGGGTGTTAAAATTTTTATTACAAACTGACAATTTATTTATTGCTCTAAAACCGGTTGAGGTGTGCAAATGCAATTTAGTGGGTTTTAAGACATAGTTATTACGCATGTTTTGACATACAATAAAGAATTTTATATTCATCATTGGCGAGCGTACGGGTAATAGTCTGAAATTTTTTAAAGATAAAAACGGTACGCCACTGAAATATTTTAAATTAAAAATCTTTCTTAAATTCCTCGTTCAATTTGTGACAAAAAAATCTATCTTCCCTTTTTTCATGCAAAAAATAAAACATCTTAACGATTACAAAGTTTTCGACGAAGTTTCTATAGGAATGTGTAGAAACTTACTCGAATACTTTATGAGCGTTAAAATATTTTATTTTTTGCATGAAAACGAAGCATCGTATGAACAAACATGAAGATAGATGGTTTGTCATAAGAACAGGGAATTCAAAAAAAAAAAAATTAATTTGAAATATCTCAGTGGCGTACTATTTTTTTTCTTTAAAAAATTTCAGACCCTTACCCGTACGCGCGCCAATGGTGAATATAAAATTCTTAACTGTGTGTCACAATATGTGCAATAACTATATCTTAAAACCCACAAAATTTCATTTGCACACCTCAACCGGTTTTAGAGCAATAGATAAATCGTCAGTTTGTAAGAAAAATTTTAACACCCCATATCTCGGAAACAAATGAAAATCGAATAACAACATGAGTTATTTTTCATAATTTTTACGTATCTTATACAGCCTTAAAGTTTGGCGCGTTCCTCCCCACTCACCCTGTATATTTCACACGCATTTCATCTAAATTTTTTAATTTTGTTTGTATAGTTGCTCCTCTTTATCCCATTTCCATTTTCTACCGTCTACTGTTAACTTCTGTGTCCGATTCTTATCATTTTTCCTTTTCCTCTTTCTTCGTTCGCCACTTTGTTTATTTGTTTCCGTATTACTTTTTATTTCATTGTTAACACACCGATAACAATAAATAAACTTTTTGGAAAACAATATAAACATTTATTAGATTTTAAGCAAACTACATAATGGCCGAAAAAAATGTCTCATTATCTTGTTTATTTTACATGTTTACAACAAGTAATAAAATACTTATAGCAATATAACTCGTTCAACATAATCTCTCATTTGTGTATTAATTGTTACATTTGCAAAGAAAAAATTTGGTTAAAAATTCTTTAATAGTGTATTGTATATCTAGTAGTAAAGAAAAACATTCCTGAACGACGCACAGACATGTCAAATCGCCAATTCCTGATCAAAAATAGTAAAATCAAAGTTTCAATTTAGAGGTACACCTGGTTCCAAAAAAAACTGATACGACTCTTGACGCGTATTTTGTAGAAAATTGAGCAGTGTATTTTGAAGGATAAATACTTAATATTTACATACTGTCAATGTCACTGCCAAATCTTAAAATTTGTCAGATAGCTTATTCTGTTCCACGGTTATTAGACTTTATTATTAATCTTTATTATTAATACTTTCTCCGCAACTGAGTGTATCTTATCAACTGTATTGTTTTTAAACAATAAATGATAAAATAAAAATATTGACAGTTCAAAAATGTGAACATTATTGCATTGTGTGTGGCCTAAGTTTGGGCTGAAAACTGAAATGTAGGTATTACATTTTTACAAAATTTTGGAATATGTTTAATTACGTAGACCAATTTTAACAGTTGTTTTCAATACAGATTTCAATGCAGTTTCTAATGTCTTTTGATGTCAAATAATTAGGGAAGCTGGAATTCAACAGTTTAGAATTTTACATTGAGTTAATGCAAAATTGTGACGCATGTCAAAATTCTCAATGTATTTTAATTGTATTCATTTTTTTTTTCGAATCCTGAGAAAACTAATAAATATTTTTGAAAAATTTAAACTCAGAATGAAAGACTACATTATTACCGAGGGCTGAAAGTCCCTGAAAACTTCTATAATATTTATTTTAATAAGTTACAGGGCTGAAAATAAAAAAAGTGTGATATTTAATTTCAAATATTTCATTCAATAGAAACTGCTTGTTTATTCTAAGGGGCTTTCCACCCCCGGTAATATCGTAATCTTTCATCCTGCGTTTAAATTTTTCTAAAATACTTATTAGTTTTTTCATGAATCAGTTGGTTGTTGTTTGTTTATTTTATTATTTGTCTGTCATAATAAATATAATGTCAGATCAATCAAATACACTGCTCAACATGATCAAATCTTAGTAAGAGTCGTATCAGTTTTTTTAGGAACCGGCTGTACATATTTAGGATAGTGCATCAGTTGAGGCGGATTACGTTATGACAGCGAAAGTAAGTAAGTGAGATCTTCAAGAAATTAAATTACCCAAACCTCCACGTATTAGTTTGCAAATTTAATGTCCCATATATCAAAAGGAAGCGAGGAATAAAGAGAACAATCTGATTCAGAATATTAAGTGGTTTTTGTATGCGTCGTTGCATATAATTTGTATTTTCTGCCAACAAAACAAAAAACTGTGAAATTAATTTTCTTCGGTTTTTTGTTATCTAAAGACAGTTTTGTTATCTACAGACTGTGGAAAAACTAAACTTAAGTAAATCGAGAAGAAAAGCATCGTCCTTAAGTATAATAAGAACTGAAAAGTCTGCACACCCACCCATATCTGAATACTCTGGCTAGTTTACTCAAGAAGAAATCACGTCAGCAATATCAGAAATTAAGTCTGGACAGGCACCCGGTTCCGATAAAATCCATTTAGAATGTTTACCTCAGTGTGGCAAATATGCTAGGAAATAGCTGGATGATTTCTAGACAGTCTAGACAGCTTCCCCAGTATGGCTCAACAACAAACACACGAAGATTGTTGCCATCCAATTAAACCAGACAATGCGAATGATTTCAGGTATAATTAGATTAACAACTAACTATTGGCTTCATATTCTGAGTCATATCCTACCTCCGAAACTACGAAGAAGCCATTCTCTTATACAGAAAAATCCAAGCTAACTATTCTACTATCGGCACAATCTGGCAACTCTGTAAGTAGTAAAGTCAGTCACTAATACGTCAAGGCCGATGGCAGATCTCATCTCTCCTAACCTGACTGTTTTATATTGAGTTCAATAAACCTGATAAAGTCTAAGAACCCTTTTATTTAACAGAACATGGTGGCAGCGGTGGGATACCCATCCACCATGACAAGCTTGATATCGAAACGAAGACTTAGTTCCAGATATCCTCCATTGTTAAAGGACACCTCTTCAAATTAGCAACGTTTCAGCCTCACCAACGCCTGGAGAAGACAAGGGGATTGTGTCTCACCACAGGAAGTACACCAAATGGCCTGTATTGATCACAAACTGTCTGTCTTCGAACTGCCTCGCAATACATGCCAACTCTGAACATAATAAAAATAAACACTGATAGAAGTGCTAACAGCTTACATAGATGGGGAAAAGCCCTTACTTCTGAATGTGGTGCGGAACAACAGACTGTCTCGTCACATTGTTGAAGAATGCCCCCGAAGGTGGTTCTCTGGAGTCTATGAGTTCCTGAATGCGACCGAAAATGTTTTAGATTATATTGAGGCTCTCTGCCATTCTTACCAGGTGAGTCATAACAGCATTGTAACCTATGAACGCCGTTAGTTGACATATTTTGAAGGATCATCTTTTGGAAAAGTCTTTGCCATTCTACAGTGTCTTTGGGATCTCTTTTTGGGATGGAATCCTATTGATCCATGACGTGGTGCACTGTACGTTCTGTGACAAGAAGATTACTCAGAACCAAGGACCAGATCTCATAAGTCAGAAATGTTGTATTTACCACGAGATATACATATTATTTTTTCGCTGATCGATTGTTCCATTGAAATATACATAGTATGTTCACCTTATTTAGTTTTACAAGTTATTCGTAACAAACTCCACTGGGATATTAATTAGGAACTGTTTATTTCCACAAAACGCAGAAATAAATATTTCCAGTTATTTTCGTTTTGTTAATATTGTTGTTCGATCAGCGAAAAAATACTTCATTTAATGCGTCTTTTAAAAATTTTATCACATCACAAAAACGTTTATAATCTTAAACTTCATTAACCATAGATTTGAGGTGTTCGTAGGCAGTATTCATGACCCCCCAACTAATAAAGGCCCTGGTATAGTTCGCCTGCACCCCGTAGTAAATATATCTAACTTTCCCGCCTCTTTCGTTGTAAATATCTAAGAGTACCCTCCAAGGATTCTCGAACGAGCCGCCTATTTTGCTCTGCATTCTAATTTTTAATACGTTTAAAGGATAAAACACCGTGGAGAGTATCACCCCAATCATTGCACCACATAAAAATTCTAAAGATGTCCTTAAAAACTCGTTTTGGTACTTCGGGAACCGTTCTTGCATCTCTTCCCGTAATATAAAAAAGCCCACATTTGAAGGCCCGTTTCTAAGTATGATCGGCACTAATCCCCGATAGTATTCCCTGATCCCGAATTTGCCTAATTCCCTAAATACGTGTAAAGTGTTCCTAAAGTCTGTGTGATGTTTAGAATCTGCTAAAATGGTTTGTACTCGTTCGAAGGGCATCAGTATGACTTCTGTTGTTCCTGATACTAGTGCGCCTATAGCTTTAGCACCGTACGGATTGAATCCTAGCTGTATCAAAGGTCTTTTGACTTCCTCGTATACTCCGAACATTATCGACAAGGATAATGTTTTTTGACATAGTGGTGGAAGGATCCCTCTGTAGAGGTAGTGGATACCTTCGCTTCGTAGTTGTAAGAAAGCTGGGTATATTTTTGTGCCATGGAGGATCTGAAAAAACAGAAAAATGCTTGCTGAATATAGGGTGAAACACAAACTTGTGCCAAACCAGCATACAAAGTCAAACAATATTTATTTTAAAGCAATTTAATCACCTAGACATGAAAATTTAAGAAAAGAATAATGTATTGAAGTACCAAATTGAAATTATTTATTTTAAAGTCAATAAAATAAAAATTTTCAATATAAAACAAATAATGTATAAATTGTTTTTATTTATTTGTTTTTTTTTTAGTAGTCAGTGTTACCATCCCTAGCCCTAATACTCTGGGATAATTAGCAAAATACAAGGAAAAGTTATTTACCAGCAATTCTATTGCTGGAATTGAATATTATAATTCTATGTATTAATAATATAGGTATGCAAAGTAGTGTGCTACTTTTTTTTATTTTTTATAAACAAAATGGCTCCCGAAAATCGTGTTTTTTTTTATTTTTGCTCTATAACTCCAAAGATTTTAACTTTACACCAAAAACACCCAAATAAAAATTCACCGTAATAAAATTCTGCATAGAGACGTTTTTTTCCCGATTTACTTCGACAAAAATTTTCCCCGGAAAATGCGGGGTTTTCCAACAAAATCTTTAATTTTCAACTAAAATTTTAGATAAGTAATTGTTTATCAATAATGAAATAACTTGGTAGTATAAAAGCTCTTTTCGTATAGAATATAATTTCAGAAGCCGATTGAAATTAAATGAACAGTTTAGCAACAATTGAATTGTTAATTAAAAATTTACGGTCGCTATAATAACCACAATAATTATGATACATAAGAATAACTATGATTTTTGTAAAAAAAGACACTGTACCTATCGAATGTACTTTACAGAATTGAAATTTTACTATTTAAGGGGCCTCAGGAATATTTTAAAATTATAAACAATTTTTTGGCTTATAAACAAATAGAATATCTCGGGAAATATTACATTAAATTAAATTATGAAAACGGTATTGGAAAAAAAAGCGGCAGGACGCTTCTTTTAAAAGAAAAAACGTTTAATTGTAATGAGTGGTTCCTGAGATACAACCGGTCAAAGTTGACCGGCATTTACGGCAAAGATATAAACAATAGGATCATAATTTTCGAACCATCACCTTTTTATTTTTATCCTCTTTCTTCACACCAATCTTCATAATATCTTTAAAATAATCATAACATATATTATTATAATAAAAACTATCGATATTACGAGTGAAAATTGCCAAAAATAGCAAAATTCCCCCTTCAAGTTTGTCGAACTTATTTAGAAACATTCTATATGTTTCTAAATAAGTTCGACAAACTTGAAGGGATAATTATTCTGCATGAAAAAATAATGACCGTTTGTTTTAGAACCATATGTCTGCAAATATTTCATTTCCGAGATACAGGATGTTGAATTTTTTCTTACAAACTGACGATTTATTGCTCTACAACTGGTTGAGATAAGTAAATGCAATTTGGTAGGTTTTGAGAGGTAGGCGCATTTTTTGACATATAATTAAGAATTTTATATTCACCATTGGCGTGTTTATGGGTAACACACCAATGGTAAATATAAAATTCTTAATTGTAACGTGTGATCCAAAATTATTGTCATCAAGGTAGCTCTAAACGAAAGAGATAGCTATACAGTGCATGTCTATTCTTAATTCAGATATACTTTCCAGTTTACGTCAACTTTGCAGTGTACATCAACTTAACAAGAAAAGTTAGGTTATGTAGAGATGTTGGTGGTGGACATATACAGCATCTTGTTTGATTTTATTTATTATTGTTACTTATAATTTTGTTAATTCTTTTTATTTTTGATTAAAGTTCTGTGTTTTGACTGATTTTTATGTTTTATAATGTTAATCAAAATTAATTGATAAACCAATGATATAAATTCAGATTAAAACAAGACATACTTACGTAATTTTTTGCACTAGCTTTGATCCCAATAATTGTGGATCGCTCGTTATGTCAAAAAATGTGCAATAACTGCCTATTAAAACCTACCAAATTTCATTTGCATATCTCAACCGGTTATAGAGCAATACATAAATCGTCCGTTTGTAAGAAAAAATTCAACATCCCAAATCTCGGAAACGAAGCATTTGCAGACATATGTTTGTCAAGCACATGGTCATTATTTTTTCATGAAAAATTACATTTTAAAGTTTGTCGCACTTTTTAGAAACACCCTATTATATTGATTGTATTGATGAAGAACATGGCTAGTTGTTAAAGTACCTAACTTTTTTATTAACCTACATAAGCGAATGATTTAAAAAACAGAATGTTAAGAAAACCTGAGACTATAGTTAGGTTTTAATTAAAGTATTTTATAAATGCTAGAATATTCAACAGTGTAGTGAACTTTGAGAAAAAAACAGTTTGATTGGTACACCCGGTATAAAATAACAATTTACCTGTCTAGCAACAATATCATTACAGCGATATTGTTAAAGAATAAGGCTATAACATATTAAAAAAATCACTTAAATCGGACAACAGGTTTAGAAAATTCGAGGCATCAAAAATGACCTATTTTGTGGGGTTCCCGTTTTTCGTGCCGGTCAGTGTACAAAGAAAGCCAGAGCACACGTGGCCTAAAAGAATAATGGCCCGGGAGCTGCCGGGAAGACTTGCTGTGAGATGGAATACGTACATAAAAAAGGTAGATAGAGACCTCCAAGGTATATCTCTTGCCTCTTAGTAGGTGAATGGAAGAATACAGTGCTGTGGAGAAAGACAACAGCAAACTCATAATGGAAAAAAGCTGAAGAAGAAGAAAAATAAATCAAGGATATTGATTTGGCTGTTCAATTCTTCTACAGCATTATCTATGAGGCTATTCATTTATTTGTACTACTGAAACTTTATAAAACATCAACTTTTCCAGTATGGTTTACAAGAGAATTAAAAAATTTGGTTTTCAAGAAAAAAATGTAGCACAAACAATACAAACACTTAATCCTTTTGACTATCATAAATTTTGTGAACTACGCTTACAATGTAAAGCTCTGAGTGAGATTTGTTATAGAAACTATTTGATTAAAACTGAAACAAATATTCAGAACGATCCTAGTTGTTTTTGGAAATATGTCAATAATTTACGTAAATCTAATGGTTATCCCAACACAATGTGTTTAAATGATGAACGTAGTTCTGATGGTCAAACTGTTGTTAACCTTTTTGCTGAAAACTTTAGCACAGTATATTCAGGTAAAAAAATAACATTACCAACTACTACCTCTATTGATGTAATTGACTTGAACAGGGCAACTCTAAGTATTATTGAAGTGTTCGAAGGTATTAACCAATTAAAAAACAAGTCTTCATTTGGCCCAGATGGTTGCAAATTTACTTTAGCCTATCCCATTTTATATTTGTTTAACTTGTCTTTAAAAACAGAAAAATTTCCTGATTTTTGGAAGGATAGTTTTATTACACCAATTTTTAAATCAGGTGATAGGACAAATATTAAAAACTACAGGGGTATATGCATACAATCAACATTATCTAAATTTTTGGATAAATTAGTGACTTGTCACTTAAACTAGGCATGTAAAAATGTAATTATACCACAACAGCATGGTTTTCAATCAAGTAAATCTATTGTTACAAAGGTCCTAGCCGGGTAAGATGATGAAAAGTGCCCCCAACTCGATTCGAATTCCATATAGGTCACCGTTTAGCATATATAGTGACACAAAATTCTGAAATTTTTAGACACCTAGGTGGTCACGTGACCCACCTAGAGCCTAATTAGGGTTTTTATGTTTTTATTTTTTATCTCAGCCGCATCGAGAACTAGCGAAAAACTTTAAATAAAAAAGTTGTAAGCTTTAAAAAGTTCTGTCCGAAAATTTTTTTTTAATTTTTGGCGGGAAATTTAAATTTTAGAACGATTTTAAAATTTTAAATGAGTATAAAAAAATAACTAAGACATTCGTTTTCACGAAAAAAAATATAGAACGTGTATTTTTGCATAATATTTCACACTGAATTTTTTCAAATGTTTAAAATTGATGAAACGCACCTTTAAAAATAAAAAATCGCATTTTTTCGGTTTTTTTTTTTTCGTTTTTTGATACAATTTTAGGTAACACCGCCACTAGAATAGGTAAAAAACAGAAAAATAGTTGGGGTTTGCTTAATAAAAATTTTTTGTAATGCCATCCATTTTCAAGATACAGGGCGTTGAAGAAAACAAAATTTTACACATTTTTTACGATTTTGCCGAAACTACTGGCAACATTGTAATAAAATTTGGCGAGTTTTAAGAGGTAGTTGTTGTGCATTTTTTGACATACAATTAAGAATTTTATATTTATCATTGGCGCGCAGAGGGGTAATGGTCTGAACTTTTTAAAGAAAAAATATAGTACGCCACTGACATATTTCAAATTAACAATCGTTTTTGAATTCCTCGTTCAATTTGTGACAAAAAATCTATCTTCATATTTTTTCATACGACGCGCCATTTTTATTCAAAAAATAAAACATCTTAACCCTTACAAAGTATTCGAACTTCTATGAAATAAAATACTACTATTAGTAGTTTCTACATCTACATAAACTCGTACATGTCTTGAAATCTGTATCTTGAAAATGGATGGCGTTACAAAAAATTTTTATTAAGCAAACCCCAATTATTTTTCAGTTTTTTACCTACACCAGTGACGGTCTTACCTTTTTTGAAAAATATGTATAAAAATGTATCAAAAAACAAAAAAAAAAACCGAAAAATGCGGTTTTTTATTTTTAAAGTTGCGTTTCACCAATTTTACAAATTTGAAAAAATTCAGGCTGAAACATTATGCAAAAATACACGTTATATATTTTTTTCGTGAAAACGAATGTCTTAGTTATTTTTTTATACTCATTTAAAATTTTAAAATCGTTATAAAATTTAAATTTCCCGACAAAAATTAAAAAAAAAATTTTTTTCGGACAGAGCTTTTTAAAGCATACTACTTTTTTATTTAAAGTTTTTCGCTAGTTCTCGATGCAACTGAGATAAAAAATAAAAACATAAAAACCCTAATTAGGCTCTAGGTGGGTCACATGACCACCTAGGGGGCTAAAAATTTCAGAAAGTTAGTTTCACTTTATATGCTAAATGGTGACCTATATGGAATTCGAATCGAGTTGGGGGCACTTTTCATCATCTTACCCGGCTAGGCCCTTTACTTTGTTATCACAGTTTTATATTAGAGGCTATTGAAAAGGGTTTACAAGTTGATTGTATTTACACAGACTTCTCTAAAGCCTTCGATAGGGTCAATCATGACCTACTTGTATATAAGTTGAAGAATCTTGTTTAGGGAATGGCATTTTGACCTGGTTCAGTAGCTTTCTTTATGGTCGTCAACAACATGTTAATATTGGCAGTTATATATCTAATGAAATTCAGGTTCATTCAGGAGTACCACAAGGCTCACATTGTGGACCATTATTATTTATCAATGATCTATCATCTGTAATTGAAAATGTTAACTTTCTACTCTTTGCTGATGACTTAAAATTATTTCACATTGTAGAGAACTTATTGGATAGTAAAATTCTACAAAATGACTTGGATAAAGTATATGAATGGTCTATTTCCAACAATTTATTATTAAATATCGCCAAATGTCATATTATTAGTTTCTCAAAAACTAACACTGCAGATCTGTATGAATTAATATTGGTATAAATGTGTTGTCTAGAGTTGATAAGATGAGAGATCTATGAATAATTTTTGATAAACAATTAAATTTTAAATCTCACCTGCGTGTTCTATCATCTAATGCTAACAGATCTCTAGGTTTGGTAAAAAGGAATACAAAAGTTTTTTCTGTATCTGTTCTTTGAGTTTTATATTGTTCAATAGTTCGATCATCCCTAGAGTATGCTTCCATTATTTGGTATCCTTATTATGAGGTTGACAAAGTCTTAATTGAGAATATTCAAGTACGTTTTGCTCGATATGCTAGATTTAAATTGCAGATTCTAGATAATTTTAACAACAATCATGTTCTTTAGCATTTGAATTTGTCACTTCTTGTAAATAGACGAATAAAACTAGAAATGCTTTTTATCTATAAACTAATTAACAGCTTTGTTAACTGTCCTGAATTAATATCGGAAATCCGATTTAATACAACCAGTTACAACTTACGAAATCTTTCTTTATTCTATATTGAGTATCACCATACTAATTATGGTAGAAATGATCCGATGACTAGAGCTCTTAGGCACTTTAACACATATATGTACTGTTGATCCATTCTTTAGTTCAATTTATTCTTTTAGGCAATTGTTAAATTGTGTTGATCATGTTTAGTTTGTTAATGGTGTTAAATCATATTTTTAACACGTTTTATATTGTTTTTTATTGTATATGTTAGAATTTAGGAACTATGTCAACTATTTTATAATTCATTGTATTACTTTTTTGAATAATGGTGAAACCGTTAATAAATAATTAAATAAATGGTGTTTGATACAACCTGAATTAAGCTATATCACAAATCACAAGTAACACATCTCTAAAACAGATAAAATCCCACAGACAAAATCCTACTTTTAAATTCATTTGTATTTGTGTTATGGTCAGTTTTGCTAGGTCTATAAATATATGGTTCTATAAGAACTTGAGCTTAAGGGCATATACAATTTGTTCAATTTAAATTGAGCATGCTCAATTCTCAAATCAACAATGGTATACACCAAAATGAATACAATATGTCTTTACCAAATACTTGTCAACACCAACATTAGAATACTGATTGTTTTACTTAAAACATTACCTGTCTAAAGATTAATTTATTGATTGGATAAGTGACGGATACATTTATAAGGGCTGCTCCCCATCCACAAGCAAACTCTTTCCAGTTGATACTCCTGTGAGAAAGTACTCCCCCATTCATATTGGATCACCTTAAAATTATTTAAGTTATATAATTAGCCAAAAAACCCAGTTCAGATATTTACCAAATTTGCAAATTTCAAATCGTTCTTTTTTACTTAACCATACTTTTGTTGTACCTAAGATAGTGTTAATTTAAGTTAACAATTAATTTAAGGTTACCCATCTTGTAAAAATAAATAATCATCTTTCTCTCTCTTGATAGAAGTGACAGAACAGGTGACAGTGACAGTGAACGAATACCTGGAAGGCAACAGTTAGTACTCGATATTTGATGCGATAATTCGATTTATTATGCAGATGGTATTGAATCTTTCTAAAGGCCCTGATCGACAGGCGAGTAAAACCGCGGTTTTGTGGCTCGTCGGTAAAGCTCGCCAGTGTATCATTGCAATACCGCGGTTTTATTTACCGACATGTCTGGCTCGCGGCTCGTCAGTTTGTTTTATTTTTTACTTGGCTCGTCGTTCAAAACCGCGCGTGTATCACGGCTGGCGAGCCAAGCCGGCAGTTTTCGGAGACCGTTGAAGTGAAAAGACCAGTTTTTAATCATGGATATGTGAACTCTCAGCCACGACTTTTTATTAGAATTTATATATTGCTTACGTTTATGGAAATGTAAATCGCCAAAGTACAAAAACAAAGCAATTCGGCTTACCACATTATGTTAAACTATTAAATATCGTAAAAAACATGAACCCAACTCAACTAGAGCCGATGCCAAGAAAAAAATTCAATCATTGCGAGCTTCCTATATACTTTGGGCTAATTAGCAAAATTCATGGAAAAGTTATTTACCAGCAATTTTATTGCTGGAATCGAATTATAAGATCCTATATATTAATAATATAGGTACGCAAGGTCCGCAGATAGTGTGCTACTTTTTTTATAAACAAAATGGCGCCGACAAATCGTATTTTTTTCAATTATTGCTCTATAACTCCGAAGATTTTAACTTTACAACAAAAACACTCCAATAAAAATTCACCGCAATTAAATTCTGCATAGAGATATGTTTTTCACGATTTGCTCGGACGAAAATTTTCCTCGGAAAATGCGGGTTTTCGTAACAAAAACTCTAATTTTCAAATAAAGTTTTAGGTAAGTAATTATTAATCAATAATTAAATAACTTCGTGACATCAAAGCTTTCTTGGTATAGATTGTAATTCCAGAAGCCGGTGAAAATTAAACGAATATTTTAGCAACAATTCAATTGTTAATTAACAATTTACGATCGCAATAATAACCAAAATAACCATGATACATTGATCAAACTTATAAAGATTATAAAGATGAGATGCTTATTTAATATTTTATCGACAAAATATAAATTTTTCTTTTTTTTGCATAATCTTTAAATTTTGAAAAAAAAAATAGTTATAATACGCTGGTCTACTTAGTAAAGTACAAAGAAAGGTTATTTACCAGCAATTTTATTGCTGGAATCGAATTATAAGACCCTATATATTATTAATATAGGTATGCAAAGTCCGCAGATAGTGTGCTACTTTTTTTATAAACAAAATGGCGCCGACAAATCGTATTTTTTTCAATTATTGCTCTATAACTCCGTAGATTTTAACTTTACACCAAAAACACTCAAATAAAAATTCACCCCAATTTAATTCTACATAGAGGCACGTTTTTCCCGATTTGCTCCGACGAAAATTTTCTTCGAAAAATGTGGGTTTTCCCAACAAAATCTCGAATTTTCAAATAAATTTTTTGGGCCAGTAATTATTTATCAGTAATTATATAGCTTGGTGAAATAAAAGCTTTCTTGGTATAGATCATAAATTCAGAAGCCGGTGAAAATGAAACAAATATTTTAGCAACAATTCAATTGTTAATTAACAATTTACAGTCGCAATAACAATTAAAATAATCATGAGACATCGATCAAACTTAGAAAGATTATAAAGGTGTGATGCCTATTTAATATTTTGTCGACAAAATATAAATTTTTCATTTTTTTGCATAATCTTTAAATGTTTAAAAAAAATTGTTATAAACAAATTAACATTTCTCAGAAATTGTTTATTATATTCTAATTTTAAAAAATACTTAAAATGCGTATTTCATAGGTCATGAAAATGAATGCTTTTAAAAAATTTTCCAACCATTTGCAAAAAAGTTATGAAACAGCAAAGTAAATATACGATTTCTCCGTTGTTTATAATTTGTTTTAATTGTTTCAAAGCTTAAAAGTGAGTCTATGGTACAATCTAATTACTCACAAAGAATGTCAAAAATTAGTGCAATGGTTATATTTTAATCAAAGATGAAAAATACTTTTTTTTGTAATTTTTAGCGCAAAAGTAGGCCTGATACAGAGTCGGAACTAAAATGTTCACTCGAAGCGACTGACAAGCAGCATATATTATTTATTAAAAGTGTACGTCGCGCGGCCGATCGTCGCTCCGAGTGAAAATTTTAGCTACAGTACTGTATTAGTCTACTTTCGCGCGTGTAAATTACAAAAAAATGTATTTATAATCTTTAATCAAAATATAACTATTAAACTGATAATCGATATTTTTTTGTAAATAATTAGCTTGTACTTTAAACTCACTTCTACGCTTTGAAAGAATTGAAAAAAAATTATAAACACCGTAGTAATCGTATGTTTACTTTGATGTTTCATAACTAAAGTTTTAAAGCATTCATTTTCAAGATATTTGAAATGCGCATTTTAGCTATTTTTTAAAATTATAATATAATACAAACTTTCTGAGAAACGTTAATTTGTTTATAACTATTTTTTTAAACATTTAAAGATTAGGTATGCAAAAAAATAAAAAATTTATATTTTGTCGACAAAATGTTAAATAGGCATCTCATCTTTATAAGATTTTAAAGTTTGATCAGTGTATCATAATTATTTTTGTTATTATTGCGACCGTAAATTATTAATTAACAATTGAATTGTTGGTAAAATATTCGTTTAATTTTCACCAGCTTCTGGAACTATAATCTAAACCAAGAAGGCTTTTAAGTCACCGAATTATTTAATTATTGGTAGATAATTACTTATCTAAAACTTTATTTGAAAATTAAAGATTTTGTTGGGAAAACCCGCATTTTCCGAGGAAAATTTTCGTCGGAGCAGATCGGGAAAAACACGTCTCTATGCAGAATTTAATCATGGTGAATTTTTATTTGAGTGTTTTTGTTGTAAATTTAAAATCTTCGGAGTTATAGAGCAATAATTGAAAAAAACACTATTTTCGGGCGCCATTTTGTTTATAAAAAAAGTAGCACACTATCTGAGGACTTTGCATACCTATATTATTAATATATATAATCATAAGCTTCGATTTCAGCAATAAAATTGCTGGTAAATAACTTTTCCCAAAAATGGCCTATTCTCCGATAATCAGCCCAGACTAATAGGAAAGAAAGTAACAAGGTTACGAGATGTTGGATGTGCTGTTTTGCTCGCTAGTCGATCAGCACCATCAACGAGCCGCGAGTAAAATCGTCGTTCTTAAAACCGCGGTATTATGGCTCGCACGTCGATCACCCACTTTAAATGTTATTTTATTCCGACACCTAGTTCATTCATGATCTTCCCTCATTGTTTCTTTTTGTTAGACATCATTTCTGGTTCCAGGATTTTCAACTCGAGAGTGTCTAAAACTTTTTTCAGTTGGACAGTCCTCTATGCCTCTATCCTCTAAATTCACTTCTTATTGGCATTCCCGCTGAGGTTTCAAGTATCATCTTTTCTAAATGTCCAATTTCTCATATATTATCTTTTACAAGTTTTTTTTATACCATTTGTATATTTTATTAATCGATTGTCTCCGCATCTCTATCCATTTTTTTCTGACTGCTTCCCGTTTTTGCTGGCACCCTCTAATTTATTTTTATTATACATATCTTCTCTTCTTTACGTGCCATATCCGCGACGGAGGTCGGCAATGATCATAGCTATTCGGATTTTAGAGACGGCTGCTCTGAAAAGTTCATTTGATATACATCCGTACCATTTTCTCAGGTTCCGCAGCCACGATATTCTGCGTCTTCCTATATGCTTCTTTTTCCTTGAATCTTTCCCTGCATCATCAATTGGAGCAAGTTATATCTCTCTCCACGGTAATATATGTATGAGATATTCTAATTATTTCTTTTTGATGGTATTTAAGATTTCCATTTCTTTATTAATCTTTCTCAGAACCTCTTTGTTTGAGACGTGTTCTGTCTACGATATTTTCAGAATTCTTCTGTACACCCACAGCTCGAATGATTATAGTTTTTTCATTGACGCGGCATTCAAGGTCCAAGCTTCCATTCCATAAAACAAGTCGAGAAAACGTAGCACCTAGCCAACCAAACTCTTACCTCCAACCCTGTGAAGTTGATCATTTGTTCCAAGATATGCATATTGATCGACTCTTTCAGACATTGGATCCGTTTATGAAGAGATTCTCGTTATTTCTTTGAGCTTTCGATATATTCTCATAAACTTTGTCTTTTTCTTGACGTTCATTGTTTGACCGTATTCTTATCCAAACTTCGCTTTTCTGGTCGCCAGCCTCTGAATATCCCCAATATTTTCGGCAAAAATGACAGTGTCATCCGCATATCTAATGTTGTTATGGGAACTCCATTTACCTTAATTCCAGCTGTTTCACCCTCAAGAGCTTTCTTCAAAATCTCTTCTGAGTAGGCATTAAAAAGGATTGGCGACAACACGCATCCCTGTCTCATCCCACGTCTGATTTCAATTTCCTCTGACATCTCCATTCGTTCGCCAGCATTGGAAGCGAACGGTTGTGTGTTTTGATTTGTTTCTTGTGTTTTGTTATTTGTTTTGATTGTTGTGTTGTGAATACTAGCTGTAAGTGTTTATTATTTTATTACTTTCATCACATCGACTAACTTTCAACGACGTAGGTAAATATTTGTATATTTAACCTTGACACCATGGCGTACAATAATAATTGTGAAATTTGCTTAGCTGAATTTTCCCAAAACGAAAAATATATTTTACGTTGCCATGGGGATTGCAAACGGTATTTTTGCCTCAAATGTTCTACTCTCAACAAAACAACGGCAAAAACTCTACTGGACCCAAAAAATTGTCATTTAAGATTCTTCTGTTCTTTATGTGAGTCTCCTAGCCTCAGATATTTAAATGAAAAAATAAACGATTTATCAAAAAATCAAATACCAGAAGAGAATTTTGACGCCTTAATTCATGTGACAAAAAAAACTTAATGATAATTTGCCAATTTTCATCGAGACATATGATTTATTAACCAAAAATGACGACAAATTAGACTATCTGACAAAAAAAATTGACGAGATCCATAAATTAAATAACCTGCTAAATCCTGAATATCTTTTAAAATCGATAAGGCAGATGGAACAAGATATCTTCAATATATCGTCAGTTTTTTTCGGCTGTTCCACTGACACAATTAAAGTCCAAGTCCAAGATTCAAATTCATCTGAGATCAAATTGGGATTAGAGAGGCTCTCTTCAAACATAAGTGAAATATCAAATCAAATGAGTAACCTTTCAAACAAACTACCTGCTATACCAACGAAGAAAGAGGTAGTGAAGAGAAACATAGTATATGCCACTACAGGTACCCAAACTGAAGACACTCATTTCGAAGCAGGTCCAGTCAAAAAATCAAAAATTGCAGAAGATAGATGTCACTTTGTCGTTATTAGCAACTTAACCCCAATTTACACCCCTATTCAAGTAGTTCACTACATTAAAGAGAAGCTAGATATTAAGGAATATATTCGATGTTACGCTTTACTTCAAGACGCCAACACAGCAACTGGTTCCTCATTCAAAATAGGCATAAAATCAAAAACGTCCATCGACTTATTATTTAATAAGGAAATTTGGCCACCTGGTGTCAACATTAAATGGTCCACAGAATCATCATACTCTGAACCAAAGACTTCATCTGAACAAAATATGAATCCGAAGTACAATAGAAGCCCGGTTAGCTTGGAAAATCCAATTAGCATTCCAAGCAACAACAAAAATGAAGTTGAAAACACAAATATATTTACAGACAAGCAGGCCATCACAGTTTGCAAATCCAAAGAGCCTTTCCGTTCCCATATCAATTTTATTAAGAAAGATACTTTGGAACCATCCATAAATTTGGATCCTTTAACACCACCAAGAGTTAGACTAACTAATAACTCGAACAGTCGATACCTTCTTGCAAGATTAAGGGAACCGGATATCTTAAAAGCAATTAAACTACATCTTGCTTTTCTTCACGACCAGCCTTCTTCTGTATTTTATGATGGATACACCAACACCAGCGTGAAACTCTTTTTGGCTTCCGAAGGACTACCTACTACGACCGAAGAACTATGAAAAGTTCTTCTAGAATTTAACCATGCCTACGGAATTGGTCCAGCTGAAGTGGAAGCTGATCTTGCCGCTTATAGGTCCTACCTCAGTTCGGAAAGAATTATACACCTACAAAAGTCAAGGGAATGCCACCGAAGCTATTATTCCACTGGCTCTCCAAAGCGAAATTTTTAAACATCACGACGTGTTCTGAGGGACTAGAAACCTCAAATTATTTTAGTGATGACAACTTTGGCATGGTTCTGATTAATATTCGTTCTATAAGAAATAAAACTGATGAATTATTTTTGTTTCTGGAGGAATTAGGATTTCCCCCGATAGTTGCGGTTACAGAGCACTGGCTTGAAGTCAACGAGCCTTTTTTTGTAGAAAAATATACCACAATTGCCAGGTATGATCGCCCAAGTTCGGCTCATGGAGGCACCCTAATTCTCTCTAGAAATAATGATTTTTCTCCGGTAACAAAATACGACTTTTTGTTAAGTGAATCCGTCTTTGAGTTTTCCTTAGTTTATAATAAAAATCTTAATCTTTACATTATTGGCATTTATAGATCACCTGACTCTGCCGTGGAACTATTTTTTCAGAACCTGCTAAATTTGTTAGATGACCTGCCTCATAAAAGCAGAAAAATTCTATGCGGTGACTTTAACATTAATTATGCTGCTGCTTGTGCTACCCAAGTATCCCTGGTCAACATATTTGAATCGTATGGTCTCTCAATGCACGTTAATTCTCCTACAAGGATTACAAAAACTACATCTACCATAATCGATTATATTGTCTCAGATTTCTCACCCCTTGATGTCTGCTCTACAGTTATTAATGCGGGACTATCTGATCATGAAGCAGTGTATACGGTATACGAAGTTTAACATCTTCAGCAAACCCTCCTCAGAACCCAGACGTTTAGGTAGGATTTTTTCCGCCCAGAATTTTCGTAAATTCCAAAATTTATGCTTAACTTCTGAGTGGCAGTTTCCTTCTATGGACGTGGACTATAATTTCAGTGTTTTTCTAGATAAGCTTATCCGCATCTTAAATAAAGCTTTTCCTTTAATTCCTATTAAGTCAAAACATCGAAAACCTTGGGTTACGAAAGGTATCCGCATATCAGCCAAGAATATGCGTTCACTTCTATACATCAAGAAATTTACTACCAATGTTTCTGTCACTGAATATATCACGAAGTACAGGACAACATATCTAAAACTTGTCAAATCAGCTAAAAAAGCCTATTATCAAAATCGTCTGGGAAGCTCTAAAAGTGTTGCAAAAGAAACCTGGTCTATAATAAACGATCTTCGAAATAATACTCACACAGCTCAATCATTTTCCCTTCCAAATCCTGAGTGTCTAAACGATTACTTCGTTAATGTCAGTAAAAATATAACATCAACTATTTTGCCGCAAAAAGATCCCATTTCCTATCTCCCTAATTCAAGAAAGGTCTCGAATTCATTCTTTTTAAAACCAGTCGATAACTCTGAACTGACCCAAACAATCAATAGTATCAATTGATTGGCTCGTCTCACTAATTAATGATTCCTTCGAAAAAGGTCAATTTCCAGAGTGCCTAAAGACAGCCATTATTATTCCTCTTCATAAGGGTGGCGAAAAATCTAATGCCTGCAACTATAGACCTATTGCCTTACTACCGGTACTCTCCAAAATTATTGAGAGACTCATTAAAACTCGACTTATGTCTTTTATCGTTGATAACAACATTTGATCTCAAAATCAATTCGGCTTTTTAATTAATAAATGTACCACTGATGCCATGTTTTCTGTACTACATGAGGTTTATCAAGCACTAAACAATAATTTTTATACTGCCACTGTTTTCTGTGACTATGCCAAAGCTTTTGATTGTGTAAATGACGACATCTTGATTAAAAAATAAATTTCTATGGAATTAGAGGTATTTCTTTGAATTGGTTCCAATCCTACTTGAATAATAGGAAACAACTAGTTAGAGCAAATGATACTGACTCTAGTCTCAAAAACATTTTATGTGGAGTACCACAAGGTTCAGTATTGGGTCCTCTTCTGTTCCTTATCTTTATAAATGACATCACTAATTTAAAAATCGATGGGAAAATTTTTCTTTTTGCTGATGATACCAGCATCACTTGGAGCAACTCAACTATAGCATCTCTTCATGAAACTATAACTTCGGATCTACTGACGATAAAGACCTGGTCTGACTCTAATTTACTCTCTTTTAATGCAGATAAAACAGTAGCATTATCCTATAAAGGAGCTCTTCAACCTTTGCCTCTTAATAACAGTCAGATCAGTACCGTTGATTCTGTAAAATTTCTTGGTATTTTTTTAGACAGCAACCTCAAATGGTCCCTTCATATCGATTCGTTAAGTAAGAAACTCGCCTCAGCTTGCTTTGCAATAAGATCTGTCTCAAGGGAACTCAATTTAGCATCTTCTAAAATAACATATTTTTCATTATTCGAGTCTCATCTTCGATATGGTCTTCCTTTTTGGGGTTCTAGTACAGCTGCTCAATTTGAGGTTATTTTTAAATTGCAAAAAAGAGCAATAAGGTAT
This sequence comes from Diabrotica virgifera virgifera, assembly GCF_917563875.1. Classification (NCBI taxonomy): domain Eukaryota; kingdom Metazoa; phylum Arthropoda; class Insecta; order Coleoptera; family Chrysomelidae; genus Diabrotica; species Diabrotica virgifera. The sequence goes on along the minus strand of NC_065451.1, from coordinate 221,421,559 downwards.
CTGTTTGGCCTCAGAAGATCTACACATTGCAGAAGTTACTTCAGGAATCACGGAATTTTAACACTTCCATCTTTATATATTCTAGAAACGGTTTGTTTAATTCGTAAACACATTCATGCCTTTCCAGCAAGGCCCAATCATCTTTACTCCACCAGAAATTCAATCTTTGATATTTATTTACCGATCCCATGCACTGATGAGTTAGTAAAGAAATCTATATTATATTTCGCAAAAAAACTTTACAACCATCTGCCTTTACAACTTAAATCTGCAACATCTTTCCCAAAATTCCGTAAACTGACAAAAGCCTATCTACCTGAAAGACCATATTATTCAATAGAAGAATTTCTTAATGAATAACTAAGAAAATTGGGTTTCATACGCAGTAGCTTAAACTGTCAATTCCTAATGTTGTATTTTAGTTGTTGTAAGTATGTTCAACTTTCAATTTGCAATGTATATAAATTTTGCAATTAATTGTTTTTGTCTTTGGTTTTATATCTTATTTACTGTATATTGACGATTTATCTAATTTTATTGAATTGTAGTTGTTATTCCTTGTTGATATTATTTTTCTTTTGACTGTATGTAAGCTTTGTCCATAAAATTGTAAAAATTTTCAGTGACAATAAAGCATATTTCTATTCTATTCTATCTGCGATTGTTAAACGTACTTTTGCTCGTTGCTTATAGTATAAATTCGATATAATCCTGAGCTCATTGTAGTCTATACTATCTTCTTTGATTTCAGGACATGCATTAATTGTTCATGTCATATACTTTGTCGAATGCTTTATTATAGTCAATAAAACACGCATGTATATCTTGATTGACGTCCAGGCACCTTTGTATTAGTATGTTAAGTGAAAAAAGAGCTTTATGAGTTCCTATAGGCCTTTGCGAAATCCAAACTGCAAATTATATAGAGTGCTTTCAGAAGCAAAAACGATAATTTATTGCCATATCTACTACCAATTTTATCTACGAGCAAATAATTTTATTTATTTTACATTACCATATTGACTTATTCTATTCTATTGATACCAAGGTCCTTTATTTTATAGTTTCAGCAAAAATAATATTTTGACCATTTTTGACTTATACTCTTTTTACCGAGCACCCTAGCATTAATGTCTATGTCCACTTTATGATATCTTCGATTGTGGATTACTTTCAGCAGCAACTTTAGCACACGAGACATCAAACTAATGGTGCGGTTGTCGCCGCATTCTCTTGCGTTTTTCTATTTAGGAAGACAAAGATCGACGTTAACCATTCTTTGAATAATATGCCTGAGCTATAAATTTTATTCAAGAGTATCACACTAAAACATCGATATGCTGCTCATCTATAATTTTTAGTAGTTCGATAGGAAGCATGTCAGATCCAGGGCTTTTGCCAATCTTCATTGTTTTTAATGCGTGTATTACTTCTTTCTTTTGTAATATCTGGACCTATTTCTCCTGAAGTAAGTCCTATGTGTTCCAGGTCCTTTCTTTCATCATCGAACAGTTCGTCGATGTATTCTACCCAACGTTGCACTTTCTCATCGGTCTGTGTTATAGCAACTCCTTGTCTATCTAGAAGTGCACCAGTGAGATTTTGTTTCTTAGTCCAGACATTTCTTTGACTTTCTTATGTAGGTTAAATAGATCGTATCTTTTTTGAAGGTCGTCGATCTCTTCAAAGTGTTTTTCTTTTGCCTGTTTCATCATTTTCCTTATCTCGTGGTTAATTTCCTTGTATTTATTGTTATCTTTGTTCTTATATTGTCTCCGTAGTTCCGTCATATTCAGTATGTTCCTCTCACAGTCCAAACACGAGTCCTATTGCAACACTTATGGGATATTGTCAGTAGACACAAAGCACCTTCCTGCTTTCATGCAAGTTATTGCAGTATTAGGTTCATAATTAAAAATAATATTCATAAAAAAGCATCTATTTTTAACCTAATTTTTACAATATCTAAACAATTAGAGAATAGATGATAACATATTTCATATATTAGTCCCTTTTACTAACTTTTCCACCACTTGTCCAACCATACCAGTGGTAAGTTCGTTTCATTTTATTATCAGCATTTTGCTTATTTTTTGTGGCTTTTAGAATAGAGTCTGAAGTTTTCCTTAGATATTCCTCCTCTTCGTCTCCTTCTAACACTCTCAATTTGATGATGTGACCTTTAATTTCAAATGTGGCATTACCAACTGTTTTAAAGAACTCAACAGCTTCGTTTTCTTGTGCAAACCTTAGATAACCCTCCGAAGTGTATTCATTATAATCAACAAATTTTACTTCAATTTTGCCGTAGTCTTTTACCTTTTCTTGAAAATCTATTCTAAATACATTTCTGCGACCTTCACCCCTCTTAATTCCAGAAAAATGAATCACCGTTCCTTTGGGGAATTTAAGTGGCGTCCCCGATTTTGCACATTCCTTGTAAAAAGCTCTCTGTCGTTTTTTCTCCTGTTTTTCTCGTCGTTTGTCCTCAAAGTATACCGTCCGAAATTTCCTGATTAATTCTCTTTTCCCGTATTTCACACTGTCCTGCTCAACGAACTTTTTGCAGGATTCAACATCTTTAAAAACAATAAAACAGGAACCCTTAAATACTTTAAACATTGTGCATCTACGAGTACAAGATTCAACTGGTCCGTATGCTTCCATGAAATTGATAATGTTGCTAAATTCTTCTTTCAATGGAAAATTTTTTGCGTAGGCTAAAACATACAAATACAATAAATAGGTTAGTCTTGTTTATTTTGTTACTAGCATTTGTTACAATAATATAGAACAGACATATGGGCAAATTATTTAAACGGAGAGCCACATAAAATAAAAACGTTCTTTAGGCGACCAGAAAAAAAATTAATAAAACAAGTTTTTATAATATTCCATGCACATAATCACATACATATTAGTTATTGTTGTTCATAATTGTTTATTAAACGCAATAACCTATCAGCACTTATTTGCATTTTGGAATCCCCGATGCCAATCTTCGATAAAATTAAGGTAATGATTTTAATCCTTTCCTTATAATACCTGGAAATTAAAATAATCCCTATATCATCTTCTTTCTTCTTCTTTTGCCCTTTAATTCGTCCAATTCTGAACATAGGCTTCCTCCAGTTTCCTCCATTCGCTTCTGTTTAGTGCTTTCTGTTTCCAGTGCGTTCCTCCTATCTTTTTAATGTCGTCTCCCCATCTCATCTGGGGTCGTCCTCTTGCTCTCTTTCCTGTCCATGGTCTCCATTGTTGTATCGTGCTATTCCACCTATTGTCTGTTTGTCTAGCGTTATGACCTGCGAAGCTCCATTTTAGCCTGGTTATATGTTGACCTGCGTCTTTGACTTTTGTTCTATTTCTGACCCAGTTGTTTTGCTTTTTGTCTGTCAATTTTACTCCTAACATTGCTCTCTCCATGGCTCTTTGTGTCTTTATTATTTTATCCATGTTTGCCTTGGTCAAGGTCCATGTTTGGCATGCGTATGTGAGAATTGGGAGTATGCACTGGTCAAACACTCTTGTTTTTAAGTATTGTTGTATTTTTTTATTCTTTAGGACCCATTTTAATTTTCCAAATCCTGCCCAGGCTAATCTGACCCTTCTTTTTACCTCCGCTGTTTGGTTTTCCTTATTTATTTTTATAATCTGTCCCAAATATATATAATCATTAACCGCTTCTATTGTGGTGTCGTTTAGTATTACGTTTCTATTGTCTTGTGTGTTTGTCATTGTTTTTGTTTTGGCAAAATTCATTTTTAGACCTATTTGTTCGGATTCATTTGCTAGTTCGGTTAGCATGGTTTGTAGTTCTTCAAAACTTGATGCTATGACTACTACATCGTCTGCATATCTTAGGTGGTTTATGTCATAATGAGACCCTATATCATAATGAGACTAAATCAAAATCGTTATTTTCTTTTCATTTTCAAAGTTCAAAGATATTTTAGATTTGTAATATAGTTTTTCTACGAGCGTGCAAAATGTCTACTTTCGCGCACGCGCTTTAGTTTAGAAAGTTTTACTTTTTCGCACGCGTTTTACTTTTCCGCACGCGTTTAGATATTTTAATATGGCCTTAAAATAATTATAATACATGCAATAAACTAATATTTAGATATTATTTACTATTTTATTTCAAATGTATCGTATTGTGATCCTGTTTTAATGAAATTAACGCGACAATTCGATGAAATAAAATTATTTTGATATAATATTCGAAAGTAAAATCGGTAGACAATAACAGTCGTTTTGAATCATCGTCATGGAAACCAAGATAGTCGTCATGCTAACTAATTATATTGAAAGTTTGGTTTTGACAACCTTGTCAAAGAATTAATTTGTGTATGTAATTTCATATTAATTAAATTAATTGATAAAGATTTGGTCATTTTTTAAAGACTCGTAGAAAAAATATTGTTCCTAACTCTTGCAGAAAGTCTCTTTTCCGCACTCGACTGCTTGCCGAACTCCCGCTTCGCGTCGTTCGGCAAACTGCAGTCGCGTGCGGAAAAGTATGACTTTCTGCACTTGTTAGGAAAATAACTATATTTTCCTTACTAGTACGGAAAGTGATACTTTCACGCACGAGACTGCCGTTATTGACCCAAACGACGCGATAGCGGAGTTCGGACAAGCAGTCGAGTGCGGGGAAGAACTTTCCGCATGAGTTAGGAACAATATTTTCCACCTACCTCTACCGAAAGTATACTTTTCCGGACGTGATTGTAGAGAGCAAAGTTGTACTGTTCCTCCCTAGGGAGAAAAATATTTTTCCTCCCTAGGGAGGAAAAGTAAAAGTGACGTCAAGGTATTTCATTTATGAAATATAACTTATTGATGCCCTGTACAATATCTAATTTCTATTACGTAAGTATCTATACATTTTAACGTTTATTTATAAAACACCCTGTATTTTGCAGAATGGTAAAAAAGAGTAAATTGTTATTTTTATTTAACAGTTTACATTAATAATTTGACAGTTACATTGTACCTACTTGTTAGTTTTAGTTCTAATAAATTTTGTTGGTTAGTTACATAAATAAATTAAGTAAAAATGAAAAAATGACTTGTTATTAATGTTTACATTAATAATTTGACAGTTACATTGTACCTACTTGTTAGTTTTAGTTCTAATAAATTTTGTTGGTTAGTTACATAAATAAATTAAGTAAAAATGAAAAAATGACTTGTTATTTGAGGAAGGTGAAAAAACCATATGTATAACATGGGAGTAAAGTGCCTTTTCTTTTCCTCCCTTGAATGATTACTGCCCTCCGCTACGCGTCGGGCAGTAAACTTCATTCTCGGGAGGAAAAGTACCACTTTCCTCCCTTGTTATACAAATAGCTATTTTTCTAGGGCCGTACGTTTGGAAAAAATAAAGTTATATCAATTTTTATTTAGGAGTGAAAATACACAAATTAATTCTTTGACAAGGTTGTCAAAACCAAACGTGACCAAACTTTCAATATAATGGGTTACTACGACGACGATTCAAAACCATTGTAATTGTCTACTGATCTGACTTTTAAATATTATGTCAAAATAATTTTATCTCATCGAATTATCGCGCTAATTTCACAATAAGATAAATTTGAAATACATAAATTAGTAAATAATATCTAAATATTAGTTTATTGCATGTATTATATGTAATATATAATGCCATATTACAAGGTAAATTTACTTTCACGCACGCCGTGCGGGAAAGTGGCTCTTTTAGCACGGCGGCCGTAGAAAAATTATTTTTTCAGCATAAATTAATATACCATTATATGATTTACGGGCGTTTCGCCCCCGGGATTTTACCTAACATTTTTAACTAGTTGCATTGAATTATATATACAATGTTAGTAATACATTTACCTATTGATCATTTTTTTGTTTAATACTCTCCCCCCACCCTCCGTCGTTTAGAGACGACCCCCCATGTCGACGTCGTCGTTGCAACTCACGACCCCCCTTTCATTGATTAAAAAAAAAATCAATATTATTTCTGTTTTTTTTTTAAATCAAATATGAGGGGGTAGGCGTAAAATCTTGGTCCAATGCTATTTAAATGCATTAATTTTTTCCGAATCCTGAGAAAACTAATATATTTGAAAAATTTAAAAGCAGAATAAAAGATTAGATTACCGAGGGTTGAAAGTCCCTTAGAATAAATAAAAGGTTTCTTTTGAATGAAATATTTGAAATGAAAAATCAGACACAATTTTCTCTTTTTTCACCCCTGTAACTTATTAAAATAAACATTATAGATGTTTTCAGAAACTTTTGGCCCTCGGCAATAATGCCGTCTTTCAATCTGCGTTTAAATTTTTCAAAAATTTTTATTAGTTTTCTTAGTATTCGAAAAAAATTAATACATTTAAATAGCATTGGACCAAGATTTTGCGTGGTATGCTTTCTTAACTGCATCATATAAATCTTCATATTTATTTTGTTTTGATGCCATTTCTTCTAAAGTATAAATACGACTTACTAACTAAATAGAAAACGATATTTTATTTCTATTCTTTCTTTCAGAACTGTCGTTTCACACACAGTATGCAGCACATAAATGAACTAATAGTTTAATATTTTTTTTCTTCCAGACGTTGTTCTGTATATAGAAGCGATTGTTTAAACCCAAAGAACAATGACTTATTGTTTGTTGTCCTGTACAAAAGTGCTACCTAATATTATTTTAACACTGTGACTGATAAAAACGAAATGAAAAGTATGCGATAAAAGTATCAATAATAGAATTATTCTTTTTAATTTTAACAAAGGTGTATTTTTTCGTAAACGTTTTGTTTTATTTTCAATTTCATATCAAAAACTATACATTTTTATATGAATATCTGATACTTTAATGCTGGTAGAAGCTCGTAAAAAATTATTTTTATAGACACAATAGCGACAAATTTAAATATACCAATATATTAAATGACGTCGAATGGCCAGTCATACCCCCCTCCCCCTGTCGTACTCCGTCGTAATAAGCAAGCCCCCCCCTCCCTCTTCTCAACGACGTAGTTTATGGATGATCCCTAAGTGTGATTTAAGCCATCAATATGATACCCAATACATGATTCACAAATAAAAGCAATATCTGTAAAAAAAACCTTTATTTTTAACCTAATTTTTACAATATCTAAACAATTAGATAAAGATGATAACATATTTTGTTTATTAGTCCCTTTTACTAACTTTGGCATCTCTTCTTCCGCCACCAAAGTTGCCCTTTCGTTTTCTGTTATTAGAATTTTGTTTCTTATGTTTTCTCATGTTTAGAATAGAATCTGAAGTTTTTTTCAGATATTCCTCCTCTTCGTCTCCTTCTAACACTCTCAATTTGACTTTTTGATCTTTAATTTCAAGTGTGTCATTATCAACTGTCTTAAAGAACTCGACAGCTTCGTTTTCTTCTGCGAAACGTAGGTATCCCTCCAAATCACCTTGATTAAAATCAACGAATTTTACTTCAATTTTGCCGACTTCCTTGACCTTTTCTTTAAGATCTTCCCTTAATAATTTTACACCTTCCTCGATTCCAGAGAAATGAATAATGGCTCCTTTGGGAAACTGAAGCGGTGTGCCCGATTTTGCAGCTACCTTGCTAGCAGCTTTCTCGTTTTTTCTGTCCTGTATCTCTTTTTTTTTGTCGTCAAAATATACTTGTTGGAATTTCCTGATTAGTTCTGTTTCTCCATATTTGATACTTTCCGCTTCTACGAATTTCTTGCAGGTTTCGACATCTTTGAAAATAATAAAACAGGAACCCTTAAATTTATGGTCTTTGGTGGATCTACGACTGCATGATTCGACTGGTCCATATGCATCTAGGAAAGTGATAATGTTGTTAAATTCTTCATCCAATGGAAATCCTTTTGCGTAGGCTAAAATATACATATACAATAGATTAGTTTAATTTATTCTGTTAATAGTTTATGTTAAAATAATAATATATAGTGAGCATGTAAAGGTTGGAATAAATTCTGAAACAGGTCACTAGTATGATATATATGCCAAAAAATCGTAATTTAAAAATATAAATTGACCTGTTTAGGAATTTTTTTCTAAAGTTGTCCATTTATGAAAAAATGAATTTATTCCAACCTTTACGTGCTCACTGTATAGAGATGATTAACCAAAGAAACAGGACAGAACAAGATCCAGAATAAGAACTTAACCAAATTCTGAAAACTTAGTTGGATACCCCAATACATTAGGAGCGAAGTGTTCAATCAGTGCATCCTTCCTATCATGACATATAGATGACAAATCTGGATCGTAACCAAGGCAAATATGAATAAACTAGCCACAACAGAAAGAAAACTGAAAAGAGCATGTATACGACTCAGATAAACGACTAGGTAAGATCAAAAACAAAAGTCGAGGATATAATGACAAAAATTGCACAAACTCAAATGGATATTCGTAAGCTACACTGCCAGATAAAAAGACTAATGTTGGAATGCAACAATACAACATTGGAGACCTAACGAAGGTAAACGACCAAGAGGAAGACCACAGATGATATAAAAAGAACAGCCCGAACAAATAATTGCAAGTACAGTGGAACCCTGATAAGTCGGCCTCTGATAACCTGGAAGTCCGGCTAACCTGGGCCGATTTTCATCAGACAAAAAATACATTTTTTCACTTTGACTTAGTTTTTTACAAAGAAATAACAATACTATATACAACTGTATGTAATTTAGATGTACTGTGCATATGTATTTCATGTTTTTGCAACTATAATCAGTCGTGTGATGGATGACCGAAGTTAACTTTAACGTTTGAGTTAAAGTTAAGATAACTCTCAGGAATAACGATGCCCATAACTATTTAGGTAAAATTCGGTGTGATGGATCGGTCAGAGTTATGAGATAGTTATATCATCAACGTTATATTAGAAATAAGGTTTGAGGCAAAAAGTAACAAAGAGAACCTTATGTAGAAATAGTACAAGTTGGAGTGAGCGCAAGAGATGGATCGGAACATACTGCAGGATGGGTCGATAACCGTAAAAGTAAATCCCCATTGTCGGCCACCGTCGATGACCGAACAGCAAATACGGGTTCGGTGGTGTTTGAAAGAGTAGATAGAAACAGGGTTGCCAGATTGGTGTATTTTCCCACAATTTTGGGGTAATTTGAAAGCGTGGAAATTTTTGTAAGTAGAAATTGTAGTGGGATTTTTGGGGGCGGAAAATTATGGAGTATTTTAAGGGGTCATGGTAAATTAAATTTGCGAATGTACATAGAACTGCGTATATTATACCGGTGATACTCCCATAAAATGAAGACCATAAGAACTAATTTTATTTCCAGGGCCCTCGTTGATAAGTAGTATAATTTTGGTGTACTGTTCTCTTCATTTGACTACTAATTTATTAAAATGCGGCAAAAATTTAAATGTGGGGTATCTGAGCTTCAATTTGAGGGAATTTCAGTTTCTAAGTGGGGGATTTTTATAAAATATCATCTGGCAACTCTGGATAGAAAGCTCAGTAGATACTTAAAATAAAATTTCAACTTATATCTCTCGATTTGATTTTTGTATCATTTTTAAAATTGTATTACCCTTCTATTCTTATTTATTAACTTATTAGCTTCTAAATTCACTTGACTTCTGTCTAAAGAATACGGCAAAACATGGCGGCCGACGATGATTGTGTGTCGGAAGATGGTGATAAAAATAATAAAAATAGAGGCAATATGAAATGTTGTAATACAAAAAAGTGCTCAGTATGTGTGTGTATAAATTGTTTATCGATTTATCACCAAAGTTGCGCAAAAAGGTGTCCAGAAATCAAGTTTTTGGATGAAACTAAAATAACATGTTGTCAAGTGGTGAAAAAACCGGACGACAAAAACGATAAACAATTAGTGTTAGCAGTTGAAAACAAGTATTTAAGGGAACTGGTCGATGAAGTAAAGGATAAAAATAAAATTTTAGCCCTAAATAACGAATTATTGTTAGATAGGATTAGGAGATTGGAACATGAAAATGCTAATTTCAAATGTAAACAAACTTTCGCGGAAGTGGCTACTACACCTATCAGCAGTGTACCAACTTTTATCAGACAAGTGCCTCCAAGAAGTGTACAATCAAATATAAGAAAACCAAACGTTTTACCAATGGAACATGAACAAGGTAAGAAGGAATCTCAAAAAAAGGTAAATAGCGAACAAAAGGAAAATGTTAGCGAAGATACATCCGCAGAAGAACGTGAAGACACTAGAGAAGAATTTCAAACAGTGGTTAGAAGAAAACGACAAAGAAAAAACATAGGTAGGGGGAATAGTTTCAATGATAAAGAATTGGAGTTCTCAGGAGGGGAGTGTAAAGTATGGCTCTACATAAATAGAGTAAAAAGGGCCGCAACTGAAGAGGTGATTAAAAAGTATATTAAAAATAACGTGGAGTTTGAAAACGAAATAGTACAAGTGAAGGAATTACCATCGGATGAAAATCGATTAAAAGTGTTTGTCGTAACAGCATCTCTCAAGAAAAAAGATATTTTATATGATCCATCTTTTTGGCCTAGTGGTGTAGGAATAAGTCGTTTCGATTTTAACCGTCACAAGGATTTTCTAAGTGGGGGGAATTTTGCAGTACTGTAAAAAATAATCACCCAAAAGTGACACAAAAAAATTCAAAACAGTAAATTAATTTAGTTTTTTATGTTGACGAATATTTCGCTCTGCGTATATGTATGTGTCTATGTATATATGTATGTACAATTTTCGCAATAAATATTATTATTATTATTAAAAACAAGTCAAAAATGAACCTAACCTTACATATCCTTACATAACTACAATGTTATCTCATAACTTGAGGTTTAACGTCGTGTTATAAAGTGACAGTTGATATACCAGATAACTCAAGAACTGTCAAGAAATAACGCAAGTAGTTAAGTATGATACATCACACCAATTCGGGGATTATAACATAACTACAGGATAACTTTATGTTAACGATAACTTCGGTCATCCATCACACCGCTGAATGTGTATTTTTGTTTATTATTTACATATGTATTTATTATTTTTTACCATATTCTCCGGCTAACCCGGATTTTCGATAACCCGGATAGCCCGAAGTCCTGATTAATTCGACTTATCGAGGTTCCACTGTATGTTGCTCAGGATAGAGATCGATGGAAGGAGTTGGGAGAGGTCTATGTCTAAATATGAATGATATGAAGTTAAGAAGTACGGAAAAAGAATAGAACTAGTATTTAAATAAACTGAAGCCAAAACTAAGTTGGGATAAGTAAAACAACATACATGTATATCAGCAGAAAAAACAAGATTCATTTTATTTAAAGAACAAACACTTTAGCTGATTTTATGTCATAGTGCCATAACCCTAAAAAAATAGAAAATCTGTTTTTTGGCCTAACACATTTGTTTAGGCATTATTTTTATTGTGGAAGAATGTTTTAGTTATCTTAGGGTGCGTTCAATACAGAGACCAAAGGATGGTATCCTAGCCTAGAGCATGGTATCATACTCTTCATATTCGTGAATTCTCGCATTTAAAATAATGCCTTTTGTCATATTAGAGGTAAAACTCACTAACTGCACTTTTCAGAAAGTGGAGAAAAATCGATTTAAAGGTACAAATTGTTTTTTAAATTCACCTAACTTGAATATTGGAATTTTTTAAATGTAACTTTAAAGAATAAATAAAAATAGATATTTTAAGCGATGTTTCGTCACAAGTAGAGTAGAGTAGAGTAAATTTTTATTTGCATAAATTTTTAACGTAATTGAGCAAATAACATCGCATTACTAACAATCACATATTAAAAAATATTACTAATAATCACATATTCAAAAAATATATTAACAATACACTAAAATATACAAACAATACAAATTACATATATGCTGATCAAGGCTGATAGGCCAGGTACTCCACCACAGTATATGGCTCAATGTTAACTAGGTGTGGAAAAACTGTTTTTTAAAAAGCTTTATACCTTGTTTCCCGTTGAATGTCAGATGGTAGACTATTGTAAAATTTAACGCACGCATACAAAGGACTTCTCTCTGTTAGGGACAATCTGTGAAGTGGAATATTCAAATTAAGGCTTCTTGTGTTATATTCATGATTTGGTAGCAGGTGATAAAATAAAGTAAAATTTTTAAAGAGAAACATAATACATTCATATATATATATATATATATATATATATATATATATATATATATATATATATATATAAAACATGAGATGTAGATCCTTGAAACACACTCAGTGATCAAAGGATCCAAGGTTAATGGTTTGACGACCACTCGTACGAAATCAAACAGATGAAATAGAGAATGTGGAAAAATCCCCTTACGAACAATTCACACATCCACCATTTCGGGTTGGGAAAAATTTTTTTTTTTCGAATAGAATCAAAGATCCAAACACCAGTTCTTAGAAATGTGTTTCGCCCTCTTCAACCTCTCTGGGCTTATCAATAAAGATGAGAGGTTGAATATCTTTAGACACATTCCAATCAAAAAACAACATTCGAGACCTAGACATAGAAGGTGCGTAAATCTACGGCAAGTCCGACAATGACAGTCTCAAGTTTTAATTCCCTAATTACTTAAAGTAAGTAAAATCTATGTTTAAAAACATGAGATGTAGATCCTTGAAACACACTCAGTGATCAAAGGATCCAAGGTTAATGGTTTGACGACCACTCGTACGAAATCAAACAGATGAAATAGAGAATGTGGAAAAATCCCCTTACGAACAATTCACACATCCACCATTTCGGGTTGGGAAAAATTTTTCGAATAGAATCAAAGATCCAAACACCAGTTCTTAGAAATGTGTTTCGCCCTCTGGATTTTTCCACATTCTCTATTTCATCTGTTTGATTTCGTACGAGTGGTCGTCAAACCATTAACCTTGGATCCTTTGATCACTGAGTGTGTTTCAAGGATCTACATCTCATGTTTTTAAACATAGATTTTACTTACTTTAAGTAATTAGGGAATTAAAACTTGAGACTGTCATTGTCGGACTTGCCGTAGATTTACGCACCTTCTATGTCTAGGTCTCGAATGTTGTTTTTTGATTGGAATGTGTCTAAAGATATTCAACCTCTCATCTTTATTGATAAGCCCAGAGAGGTTGAAGAGGGCGAAACACATTTCTAAGAACTGGTGTTTGGATCTTTGATTCTATTCGAAAAAATTTTCCCAACCCGAAATGGTGGATGTGTGAATTGTTCGTAAGGGGATTTTTCCACATTCTCTATTTCATCTGTTTGATTTATATATATATATATATATATATATATATATATATATATATATATATATATATATATATATATATATATAGATAGCTGAGAAAGTGAGTATATTGAGTGATTTGAATCGGCCTCTACAGGATTCTCTCGCCTTTAGTCCTAGGATCACCCTGACTGCCTTTTTTTGGACTATGAAGACAGTTGAGCTATCCACCGAAGCACCCCAGAAGACTATTCCATATCGCATAAGAGAATAAAAGTTTGCATAATATACCGATAGTAAGATTCCCTGGTCAAAATAGTTTTTCAAAACTCTTAATGAGTAGCAGGCTCTATTTAGTTTTTTTGTCGCATTTTTTATTTGTTCTCCCCAATTCAAGTTCTGGTCAATATGAAGAAACTTAACTGATCTAGAAGGTTCTGTGTTTTGGGATAAAAGACTGACTGTATCTGGGAACTCTTCTCGTGATTGGCTGGTTCTAAAGTACACAAATACTGTCTTATCAGTATTAAGCACCGGCCTATTTCCACAGAACCACTGTTCAGCCTTGTCCAGAGTTTGTTCTGCCACTGTGAGGAGTGTTTCTAATGTTTCTTCCCAAAATAGCATGTTTGAGTCATCAGCAAAGTTTACCAGGTTTGAGGAACCACTAATCACCGCATTTGGCAGGTCATTTATATAGACCAAAATGAGAAAAGGCCCTAAAACGCTCCCCTGTGGTATACCTAATTTTAAGTTTATCGGTTCAGAGTAAACCTTACATCCCTGTTTCTCCAAGCATACTTTTTGTGATCTATCTGTAAGAAATGATTTTATCCATTTCAATGCTGGTCCCTGTATTCCATAACAATATAATTTTTGCAATAGGAGAGCATGATCTAGGCTATCAAAAGCCTTAGATAGGTCTAAAAAAGCACCTAGTGTTTTCATTTTTGACTCGTAGTTTTTCTAAAATTTTTGATATAAAATCATAGGTAGCTGTCTCAACTGACCTCCCTGCAAGAAAACCGTGCTGCGAATTACTAAATAAGTTGTTTGTAGTAAAAAAGTTTTGTAGTCTGTAATATCTTGCTTTTTCGAATATTTTTGAGAATGATGGAGGAAGGCTTATTGGTCTATTCGCGGTGTGCAAGTACTTGGAAGGGGAAACGAGAAACGACCCTGCGCGAGTCGCAGAGAAATATTGCAACTATCTTAAATAAATCATATTGTCAATTGAAATTGTCAAATTGACGTATATTTTATACCTTCTGTCAATGAAGCAGAAAAATTATATATTGCTCCACAATATTGATATGATATGCAATTATTATATAAAGGTAAATTTAATTAATTTTATTTTGCTTGCAGTACTGCATTTTAATAACTAATTTTATTTACTACATACAATTGTTGACGTTTTCATAACATAACCTGAATCTTATTTTTTCTTCTAGTTATTTTTTTGGACTATGGCCTTGACAATTATCCAGTAACCAGGACTAATATAATTGGCCAATATAATTAAAAGTGCGAATTTTAGTATAGAGCGTAGAAATAGGGGTCGCTTTGCCGAACTTGCACGGTCCCAATAGTTCTCCATCTTAGTAGCATCACCTTTTTTATGTAGTGGCTTGACAATTGCTAGTTTTAGACTTTGAGGAAATTTACCTTGCCTGAAAGAAGTGTTGACTATAAAAGATAGAGGAAGACAAATCTCTGATGAAACAAATTTAATTAAGCTGGTTGATATTTCATCATAACCAGAGCTATGCTTGTTTTTTAAGTTATTTATTATATGGCTTATGTCTTTTTCTGAAACAGGAGTTAAAAACATGCAATAATTATTTTGTTCGATATTAATTTGAAAATTTTTTACAGGCTTTATTTTCTTTACAGCTTCAGCCGCAGCATTTGCCATAAATTGATTTATTTCATCAGAAAGCACCTGAGGATCACCCCCTAAACAAAAATTACCTTGATTTTTTGAATTGCCCTTAATCTCTTTTACCAACTGCCAAGCCATTTTAGTTTTACTTTCACTATTTTCAATTCGTTCCTTATAACAATTTTTTCGATATTGAGTGAGTAAAGCATTATACTTACGTTTTTCTGCCCTGTAAATATCTTTATATTCATCATTATTACTAGATAGTGTAAACAAAACATCAAGCCTAGATTTACAGTTTTTTAAATCATCATTTTGCAAGCACTGTTAAGATTTTTTTTTATTTGTTGTATTTATCTCTTTAAGTGGAAAACAGTTTACAAAAATTTTTTGAACTATATTCATGAAAGTATCTCACTGATCATCTACTTCTAATGTCTCGATAACAGATACCCAGTCAACATTACTCAACATAAGTTTAAAAGAATCTTTATTCTCATTGTTAAATATTCGTTTTTTTGTTATATTTGAGTCAATATTATTTAATTCAAATTTTCAAAACAAGAACTATGTTATAATCAATATTAGATCAATTTTTGTACTTGATGAGTTTTTCCATGAACAGAATTATTGGATATTTATATTCTATTAGAGGTAAAACTCACTAACTACGCTTTGTTCTTGATGAGTTTTTCCATGAACACAATTATTGAATATTGAGAAGTTAGTGAATTTGTCTCCATAAAGTATCACAACCTTGGGATTCAAAATAAGATACAAAATCACAGGCGATAGAAACAGAAGTAATGTTATTTTTGAAATATCAACATCCATTTTTATACTTAACTTATACAAAGGTACCTATACAAAATTTCGCTGACTTAGAACTCACGAACTATCAAAAATAACAGTCTATTATTTAAAAAATGAAAAATAAGTATCCTTCTTTGAAAATAAATGCAATTATTTCAGTATCTATGACAGCCCGAAAAGTCTCTAATTGCAAAATAGATTATGTTACCGTTTATGTAAGTTATCTGTTACAAAGATATTTAAACTAATATTTCTTTAATCAATCGCGGAACAGATAATGCACACCAATATAATAATAATATACAGTTTCATTCAACAATGCAATACAAACACACAAGTCGCCTGGTTCATTGCAAAAGATTATGTTACCCTTTATGAAAACCATCTGCTACAAAGAAATAATTTAAACTCATGTTTTTAATCATTCGCCGAATAGATAATGCACACAAATTAATATCAGTTGTTATGTTTACTAAACTATTGTTTGAAAAATCACTAAGTAGCGATTCAGCACTCCAGATTGTAAGGAACAATTCACTAAATGCAATAATAAGTTTTAATGAGTTTTACCCTGAAAATGAAATCCACAATAATGCACTCCAGACTGCAAGGAAAAATTCACTAAGTGCAATAATAAGTTTTAATGACTTTTACCCTGAAACCGAAGATCACAATAATGTACTTAGTGAATTGTACCATAAATTATCTCAGCAATTAGAGGGGTTAGAGCCCCAAGTGACTTCTCCAGGGCTGGGCAGTACCTAATTGAGTTCAAATTGATGAAAATGTCAAAATCTAAAAAAAGTGCACTTAGTGAGTTTTACCTCTAATAGGACGATTTATTTTATATAGTGATCGATAATATAGTTTCGATCGCCAGGTAAAATAAATACATTATTTTAAATGTGAAAATTCACGAATATGAAGTGTATGATACCATGCCCTAGGCTAGGATACCATCCTTTGGTCTCCGTAGTGAACGCACCCTTAGAATCGGCATAGTGTGCCTGTGTCGTTATTACCATTTCCAGTTTTGGCTCTATCAGCCTCAGCATTATCAAGCGCGTGCCACAAGGCAGTTTACGTTACGCTGTGGTCAAGAGTGGATGTGTGATAAGTACCGTTCATTTTTAAATATTGCCCTAACATGTGATAATATGTTAATCAAGAACAATTACTCAAAGTGAAACTTCTCTAGTGCCATAACCTGTGATGTGGCAGGTTGATACCCACTAAGCATTGAATTTTGAATATGGTGCCTTAGCAATAGCACCTTATCATATTTTAAGGGCGAATTTCAGGGTAAAGCAATGCCAATAACTAAGAAAATACTAGGATTAGATTATATCTACACATATAATCAACATGGGTGTAGAATTTGGTCTCTTAGATAAGGAAGTTGCAGAGAAAATAATGAAAAGTTCACATAACTCTTGTTTTTGCTCTCCTGAAATGTTTGTGATTTCAGGGTTATGGCACTAACGAAGTTGGTGCAATATGTTGCAATAAATGAGAGCATTGTTAAATAGATAATATTGGACCCAATCTTTGAAGAATAGCTAAAGAGAAACTAGAATATCAATTAACAACCGAATTAAACATGATAGAAGAGACCAAATATACTAAATGAATGAAAACATAGTTCATAGAGTGAAAACCAATGCACAAAATCAATATTCAGATGCCATAAAACAGCTTATTGATAAAGGTTATATGAATTACCACCTACCTGTCCTCCCCATGATCTCTTTGCGTCTTTCCTCATTCAATTCTGGACTCGGTTTCTCTGGATTGCGTCTAAGTTTCTTACGGTCTTCGCTTACCATCACTAGGCCATTTTCAGACTTTTCAACTGCTTTTGCGATTAATTCTTGGTCAGTAGATAACGACGAAAGACGTTTGAACGTTAATAAGACATCCAGAGTGATCCACCCTTCATCTTCTTTGATTTTCTCTTGTAAGAATTTATCACGCGGCAGATTGATGTCTCCGAAGTAATATTCGATTTGTTTGATGATCTTTTGTTCTAAATCGTTAGCCATTGTGAAAATTTGCAGTCAATATACTTAAAAAATAACTTATTTGCTGTAAACACGTGTATCTACAACAAGAGCAAGTTTAGTGAAGGAGTTAACCTAACTTTCAACTTTCAACGAACAAACAACGGAACGATGCGCGATGATTAAATCGATTTTGTCGATTATTCGATAAAAATCGATTGGCCTTCTCCTAATGTGCCATGTAGTTAGTCATCTTTAGTAAAGATGACTCTTCGGATATAAGACTTTATCCAAAGGTTTTTTTTATTTTAGTCCGTTGAAGTTACATTTAGCTTGTATTTTAAAGGACTTTATTTTCATATGTTTAGGGGAGGATAGTGTAAGATTAAGTTCAAGTTTGAGGGGTCGCCACCCTTGTCCTCCGACCGCCATCTTGGAAAAAGGGGTGCAAAGCAAAACTTACGAAGATTTGTACAAAATACGAAGATTTAACCTAAAACACTTATAAAATGTGTTTCCTTGCTGAGTTAGAGGGTGTTTTATCTAAAAATTTAAAAACTATTTTTGCTCAGCATTTTAAAACTATTCAACATATCCTTTTCATACTTGGCAGGAAGTAAACTACTACATTATGTCAAACAAACGTTTCTGGCTATTGCCAGAGGCGTACGACGCGACGGGGGAAAGTAAATGGTTGACCCTTTATAAATTCTATACCACTGGCGGAATTGCTATTTTAGTTAAATTTTTGGATTTTCCAATACTTTCTACGAACACAATATATTCTTCATTCGTAACGATAAAGTCATTAGTTTTCGAGATCTTTGGAAGTTAAAAATGAAACGACACGGTTATTTTGATTAATGTATTGTGTCGCTTCATTTTTAATTTCAAATATCTCGAAAACTAATCATTTTATCGTTACGATTGAAGAGTATATTATTTACATAAAAAGTATTATAAAATCAAAAAAATACACTAAAATAGCAATTTCGTCCGTGGAGTATAATTTTTGAAAGGTCAACCAGCCACTATCTCATGTCGTACGCTTCTGGTAGTAGCTAGAAACGTTTATTTATCTAGTAGGGTGTACAGTACCTACACTTTCTGCCAAGCATGATAAGGATACGCCAAATAGTTTTAAAGTACTGGGTACAAATAATTTTTAAATTTTAATCATATGAATCATATCATAAATTAATCAAAATAACTGTGCCGTTTCATATTTAACTTCAAATATCTCGGAAACTAATGACTTTATCGCTACCAATGAAGAGTATATTATTTACGTAGAAAGTATTGGAGAATCACTATCCCCTGTTGTACGCCTCTGGTAGTAGCTAGAAACGTTTGTTTATCATAATTTAGTAGGCTGTGCAAAAATAGTTTTTAAATTTTTAGATAAAACACCCTGTAACTCAGTAAGGAACTACATTTTATTTAAGTGTTTTAGGTTAAATCTTCGTATCTTGTGCTAAGGTTTCTCCAGTTACTATATGGACAATTATTAATGGAACACCCTGTATACACTGCGCGTCAGAGAGAACAGGCGGCTCACAAAATTGGTCATTTTTGATGTCTCGAATATCCTAACCCTGTTGTCCAGTGTAAGTGATTTTTTTAATATGTTACAGCCTTATTCTTTAACAATATCGGTGTAATAATATTGTTGGTAAACAGGTAAATTTTCATTGTATACCGGGTGGACCAATCAAACTGTGTTTTTTTCTCAAAGTTCGCAACACACTGTGGAATATTCTAACATTTATAAAATATTGAAATTAAAACCCAACTGTAGCCTCACGTTTTAGGATAATAAAAAAGAGCCTTACTTTTTAAAGGTTAGAGATAGAGTATGATCATATTATAGGCAACATTATAAGTTTCTAAAAAATCTTACCCGAGTCACAATTTGGTAACTACTCACTGGCGTCTCGATCAAACACATCTGCCGGTTTCAGAAGCGGTTGCATATTAAGGAATTATTTAAAATTAAGGATTGTAATTATGGGTTTAATACAGTCAAATATAAGATTATTTTTTGCATGTGAAAAATTGAACAGATGACATAAACCTGTTTAATAATGAAGGGTAGGTAAATCACCACCTACCTGTCCTATCTATGATCTCTTTACGTCTTGTACTATTCCATTTTGGACTTGGTTTTTCTGGATTGCGTCTAAGCCTTTTACGATCTTTGCTCACCACAACTAGGCCATTTTCAGACTTTTCAATTGCCTTTGCGATTAATTCTTGGTCAGTAGATAACGAGGAAAGAAGTTTGCACTTTAATAAATCATCTAAATAAATCCATCCTTCAAAAGACTCATTCATTTTCTCTTGTAAGAACCTATCACGTGGAAGATTGATATCTCCGAAGTAATATTCAATTTGTTTGATGATCTTCTGCTCCAAATCGTCGGCCATTATGAAAATTTGCAGTCGGTATACTTAACAAGCTGAAAATGCGAGCATTATCATAACGAAAACTTTCTTTAATTTTTTAACTTCATAATATGGAAAATTGCTATTATAAAAAGTTGTTTAGGATTGAAAACTGTGTTTCAATGTGGTATTACATCCTTCCAATTTAAATATTTTGAACTATAAAGGTACTTTACTGTTGAGCGGAATTCATATTTTTTGACATACCTCGTACAAAATTAATAACAATTCTTCGTAAAATTTATAATAAAAGAGATATAGTATGAAAATGATGTTGGGTATCTGTAATTTGAGAAACAATTTTTTTATTTGATGGATATACAGTAGAACCCCCATTATCCGTGCTCCTCGGGACCGGACGTTGGATAATTGAAAAGCACAGATAATCCGAACATTTATTTCTTATTATATTACATAGGTATACCTCGTCCAATTTACTTACCGTTGCACGTCATCCGCGCCATAGCCTGTGACACGATACCAACACGAAATATCTAGGCGGTAGGTGTGGTCCCCTTTAGAATCATTTTGATTCTAAAAAAGAACACACCCACCGCCTAAAGGCTAATTTTCACAGATCCGATATCCGAAGACACGAAATACGAAATTTTTTCGTACGATTATATTTAATTGTCGTATCCGAAATTTTTTGACATTTGTGTAATATGTCAGATTATTCCATGGATTGATATTTGATACAAATGTTTGCTGTTGGATATTGAACAGTAACAGATAGATAGTTTTATTTCGATTTTATTCTTATTATTGTTTGGATCATCATGGATTCGTCAAATTATCTGTTTGAAGAGGATAAAAATGTGAGTTATTGTTAGAAGTACCATCACATCCACTTATAATTAACTGTTTTTAATGGGAAATAAGCCACAATTTTACTAAAAAATAAAATCATTTTTTTATTAAAATTGTGGCTTATTTCTCATTAACAATACTTAATTACAAAAATGCCACAAGAAAATAGTTTCAGAACAACATCCATATATAATTACGTTTTTGTTGTTCCATTTCAATATATCAAAAACATAAACACTTCACAAACGTAATAAGGTTATCAAGACGTTCAAGATATGTTCAAGATAGAATGTCAACAGTGTCAAAATTCATCCGATTTTCGTGCAAAAGTTAAAATAATTTTAACTTCTTCCGATGACTTTTTAATTTCGTACGAATACCCAACTGTCACTTTTTAGCCAATGAAATTCTCTGAAATTTCTATCGTATCATCGTACCGTCGGACATCGGATCTGTGAAAATCCACCTTAAATATTTCGTTTTGGTATCGTGTCACAGGCTATGGCGCGGATGACGTGCAACGGTAAGTAAATTGGACGAGGTATACATATATCCATACATACACACACCGGCAAAATTAGCCGAACACGTTAAAAATGGGACATGTTTGATGTCTCGTATTTCATAAACCAGTGGTCCGATTTGAGTGATTCTTTTAGTATGTTATAGCCTTATTATTTAAGAATATCGGTGTGATAATATTGTTGCTAGACAGGTAAATGTCATTTTATACCGGGTGTAACAAGCATACTGTGTTTTTTTCTTAAAGTTCGGAACACCCTGTGGAATATTCCAGCATATATAAAATATTAAAATTAAAACTCGATTGTAGAATTATGCTTTCTTAACATTTTCTTTTTTGATTCATTTGCTTATGTTGGAAAATAAAAAAGTTATGTGCTTTAACAACTAACCATGTTTTTTATCAATAAATCCTCATAGTAGGGGAGAAAAGTATGCTAAATTTGCAATTACTCGAGCGTTCTTGGGACCTGGAGTGGATTGTGAAGAGTGGGTGCTACAACCAAAAAAAGTTAAGTTAGGTTTTCCATAAAGTGTGGGATTCTTCATTTTTCAATTTAATTTCCCATTTCAACCAATCGTTTTTTCTGATTATAGCGCCATTTATCCATAATATGAAAAATGTTGCAAATAAAAGTTGCTTATTTTTACGTCAAGGAAGCAAATCTGCAATAAAAATTGGGGGCTCCTATTTAATATTTTAATGTAACCCCCACCTCACCTCCGCGGGGGGTCATGTTTGGTGCCATTCGGTAGATTTTTGAAAAATATTGAATAGGTGTATTTTGCAGTTTTACGATCTGATGTTCGTCTCGCAAAATATCGCAGGGTTCGTATTTATAATTTTTAATTTACCCCCACCCCTCTCCGTGGGGTGTCACGAACCCCCCCGGAGGTGGGGTGGGGGATTTAATTTAAAATCTTAAATAGGAGCCCCCATTTTTTATTGCAGATTTGGATTCTTTACTTAAAAATAAGCAACTTTTATTCGACATATTTTTTCGAATTATGGATAGATAGCGCTATAATCGGAGAAAAATGATTGTTTCAAATGGAAAATTAAATTAAAAAATGAAAAGTCCTCCAGTTTATGGAAAACTTAACTTAACCTTTTTCTGATTGTAGCACATACTCTTCACAATCCAATAGGTCCCCATAACGCTCGAATAACTGCAAATTTAGTATAATTTCCTCCCCTACTATGAGGATTTATTGATGAAAAACATGGATAGTTGTTAACGCACATAACTTTTTTATTATCTCACATAAGTAAATGAACCGAAAAAGAAAATGTATTAATTCTAATATTTTACATATGCTAGAATATTCCACAGGGTGTTCCAAACTTTAAGAAAAAAACACAGTATGATTGGTACACCCGGTATAAAATGGTATTTACCTGTCTAGCAACAATATTATTACAACGATATTCTTAAATATTAAGGCTATAACATACTAAAAGAATCACTCAAATCGGACCACTGGTTTATGAAATACGAGACATCAAACATGTCCCATTTTTAACGTGTTCGGCTAATTTTGCCGGTGTGTGTATATACCTACCATAAAAAGACAACAGAACAAATAAATATTTCATTATGAGTCTTCCCTCTTCGCGTATAGAGTTTCCGTAGAGTGATTTACAGTGACGCTGTTTTGATAAATCCTCAAAAATGCAATTTAAGTAATACAAAATCATAGCACGGATAATCCGCAGCCCGGAAAATCCGCACACGGATAATCGGAGTTCTACTGTATTTGCATATATGAGAACATAATTTTTAATTCCAAACAACTTTTCATAACTAATTTTCAATATTGTGAAAAATAAAGGCACTTTACTCTTGAGTAAAATTCATATTTTTTGACATACCTCGTATAATATAGATAAAATTTTATATCTGATCGTTTGAATTTTTGGTTTTAGACCATGCAGAACTTTTTATGAAGAATAACTTTTTTCATTTTCTTACATAGGTTTCACCCTCTTGGGCTCTTCAGAGAGGCCTATGGTTTGCTGTGAATCAAAAAGAAAACAAACTGTCTCCCTAAGGATAATTATACAAATAATTTGCTTCCAGATCTCTTTAATATACAATCACCGGCACAAAATTCCGCCACCCAAAATTTTTGATTAAGTTTGACAATTTATAACTTTACTATTTGTGCTCAGATTTTCAAGATTCTTGCACCAGTTTGTAGGTACATGTATTTTTATCGTTTGGCATTATTCCAGTAACACAAAATTTTTGCTTGCATGGCATTATACAGGGGTGAATGGAAGCGTTGTATTTTCTCCTAACTTTAAAAAATTCTGTGGAAAAATGGAAGAGCTGATTTCGTTTCATAGTCATGTCATATTATGCTGGAGGTATCACTAAAATTTTGTTTTTTGTATTATCCGAATATCTCTTTTCTTGTAAGAGCTGTAACACTTTTTGTATATAAAAACACTTATGGACTCATAAAATATAGAAGTTGGATTAATAAGATTAGAATGGCCCGCATGCAGCCCAGATCTCAATCGTAGTAAGCATTTATGGGATGAATTAAAAAATGATTGTCGGCGTCATCCTAGGCCTCCAGAAAATTTAGTACAGTTGTGGCCCTGGTAGAGGAATATCGGGCTATTCCCAAGGCAAGGATAACACATCTTCATTCGATGCCAAACAGATTGCGATCAGTCGTTGCTGCAACAGGTGGACATATTCGCTATTTCATTGTTTTGTTTTGTTGGTAATTTTGTTTTGTCAATTTTAGTGTGTTTGATATGTTTCATAAAAAAACCTTCAAAGAAGTGTTTTTGTTTACAGCTCTTACAGGAAAAGAGATATTCGGATAATTCAAAAAACAAAACCTTAGTTATACCTCCAGGATAATACAAAAGGAGTATGAAACAAAATCAGCCCTCCAATTTTTCCACAGAATTTTTTAAAGTTAGGAGAAAATACAACGTTTCCTTTTACCCCCTTATAGTGCCATCTAAACAAAAATTTTTTGTTACCGGAAAATAACAAATGACATCAATACATGTACCTACAAACTGATGCAAGAATCTTGAAAATCGGAGCATAACAAAAAGTTATGATTGTCAAACTTAATCAAAAATTTTGGGTGGCGGAATTTTGTGCCGGTGAGTGTATATATAAACTCAATATTTACTCTTAAGATCAAAGGTGAAATCGTGTCATATGCCGACGATACAGTCATAATTTTTTTTGCATCTACATGAAAAGAAGCAAAACAGAAACTTCAACAAGATCTATTTTATATCAAAAACTTTCTGGATACATTTAAACTTCTTCTAAATGCTAAAAAAACTAAATATGTAGCCTTTTCTATAAATGATACAAATCGTCCAAACTTTGAAAACATTAACATTACAAAACATTGAAGATCCTATTGAACAAGTAAATGTCATAAAATAGCTAGGAGTATATTTAGATAAAAATCTTAAATGGGAACACCACATACTAACAAAAAAGATTAGGGCACTTATCCATAAATTTTATCTGCTAAGGGAGTTTCTTGCAAAAAAACTGATCATATGATTTATCAATAATTTTTAATTGAACCTTTACTAAGGTATGGAATTTTATTGTGGGGTGGAGCATATGAACGCAACATAAGAAATCTCAAAGTAGCTCAAAATTCAATTATTAAAATAATGTTAAAAAATACCTAAACTTTTCTCTACAAATGAATTATATAAAAATAAAATCTGTGACTTGAAAACATTCTATATTTCATCATGTTGCACGTAATATATTCACAAAAATTTCTCCAAACAGACACTAATAGAACATAATTATCAAACTAGAGGTAACATAAAAAAAAACTTAGTATTACCACAGTTAAGTCGAGGAATAAGCCAACATTATGTGATTTTTAGGGTCCCCAAGTATTATAATTTACTGCCAAACAAAATAAAAGAAATCAAATCAATAAAAAAGTTTAATAAAAAAGTAGTTGATTGTATTAATGGAAACAAAACATAATTTGAATTGTAAATCCTGAAAAATTATTGTTTTTTAATTTGGAATTCTATTTACCTATAAGTTGTTTTTTTTACATATTATATAGGTATGTCGTTTACTTAGTTTTAAGTTGTTTGTTTATTTGGGTTTATGACTGCGGACACTAAATCCATTCACCATAGTTTTAAGTTAAATTCCTAATAATTTATATTTATTTAGGATTTTTCTATAGACACACACAGATGTTTTCCCATCTAGGTGTCTTTCTGTACACTATTATTATAACTATGTACTTAAAATTGTAAATTTTGGTTAATAAATTAAATTGAATTGAATTGAGATGCGAATCTCTTTTACAAGTGTTTGGATCCAAGACATCTATTAATAAGTAAAGTTTAGAATAGAATAGAACAACAACATATGGCATAGAAACATGGATCATGGACGAAAAGACAATAAACCCTATTAATACGTTTGAAAGAAAGATATAGGGTCCCATTTGTGACAAAGGTATATTCGGAATAAGGTTCAAACATGAGTTATACCAATAATACAAACTCTCTATAGCAAATTATGCAAAAATACAAAGATTTCACTAGGCAGGTTACCTCATAAGAAAGGACAATGACAGAACACCTAGTAGAATGCTTAGCACAACTACGGTGGGATGTCAACTAGTAGGATGACCAAGGAAAAGGTGGATAGACAACATGAGAACCAATGCTAACGAGATAGGTACCTATTGAGGGTGGATAAATGGAGGAGAGCAGCTGGAGTCAGATGCTAAGGGAGGCCAGGGCCGGACTTGGGCTGTAGCGCCATAGGAGAGAGAGAGAGAGAGAGAAAATGAACCTTCATTAAGTAACAGTCGAATCCATCACTTATTTAACTGGTTTTTAAGTCAATATAAGTTTTTTGATGATGTACTACTAATAAATTTAGGCATGAGTTTAAAGAGTCATTTGAAGAAAAGATATCACAATACTTTGAAAGTTTTTTAATGGACTGGATTGCCATGCTTGATTGGAGTTTTATGATAAATTAGCTAAGGTTGTTTGTTTTAAAGGTTCTGAATGAGAAGATGAGTAATTTGGGGAGCCTTAATTTATGTGTATATGTATTCTTTTCATTTGGTTTTTTGTCTTGAAGTTTCTGCACAATCTCCTTTTGTTGTCTGAGTTTAGGACCACCTGTTGAAATGACCGTTTTACTGTGGATATTCTAAAATTGTTTGTTCTTTGGTGTGATGGTTCTATGGTAGGTATAGAAATATTTGTGGCGGTAGTTTGCGTACTTTCTAATAGCCTGTTAGTTTTAATATTAAGTCTGTTCCCAAAATATTTGTTCGCAAGCAAATACGTTCAAAAAAACGAATATAAGCAAACAATGCTCAACAACTTACCTACAATATATGATATATGTACAACACTTAACAACAACACCGGGTTGTTTAGATATTCAATTAATTTTTGAAAAATATTTCTTAAATTTTGAACTTAACAGTCAACAAACAAAACACAATGATGCTCGATTATTAGATCGATTGTGTCAATAATATAAAAATCGATTGGTCTTTTTCTAGTTTGCCATGTAGCTACACATATTTACATCCAAAGGGTTTCTTTTTCTCCTTTCTTATCATTTATTTGTTATTAATAATTTATTGATTCTAATAAGTTGCTTTAAGCAACATCTTGGTCCAATGCTATTTATATGCATTCATTTTTTTCAAATCCTGAGAAAACTAATAAGAATTTTTGAAAAATTAAAACGCAGAATGAACGATTGCAAACTGAAAACTTCTGATTATTTTAACAAACAGGGGTAAAAAAAAGAGAAAATTTAGTATGATTTTTAATTTCAAATATTTCATCCAAAAGAAATTTTTTGTTTATTCTAAGGGACTTTGGGCCCCTTGGTAATAATGTAAGTTTTTATTCTGCGTTTACATTTTTCAAAAAATTTATTAGTTTTCTCAGGATTTGAAAAAAAATAATGCATTTAAATAGCATTGGACCAAGATATTGCGTCTATCCCCTTAACATGTTATACTTTTTGGTGTCCTGACTTTTTTGTTAGACCACTATTTCAAACTTTAATTTTCTTTCATTCCGAAGATCTTTCTCCTTTTTGTATTAAATCAGTTACATACTATAATAAACTGGTGTCTCTATAGCTATGGACTCTAAGTACCCTTTCTGCAAAGCATGAGCCACTAAAATCAGCCAGATACTCAAAAGTGGCTCATATGTAGTCGCTCATTTAAGACAATGCTTTGCTGCATGGTGGCGGACATAGGTGTCAGACACCAGTGTCCCAGTCTGAATGGGTAGTAAGAAAACTAAAGATTTTGCTCCAAATTATTTATTTTAAATATATAATTTTTCAAAACAAAATATTATTGATAAGTTATAATTTTTTCGACAATAGATGTTCAGCATGATATTTTATGTGTTCCCCAATAAATGATGCTATATAAAAGTAACTATGATTGTATCCTTCCCTCTTCTTTAAAATCACTGGTACTCCGGAAGATTTACATGCTTGGACTAGATTCTCTGGTAAAAGTTGTTCGCTCTTAAGGAAATTGTCTTCTAAACCCTATAAAACAATAAAAATCATCGTTACTGTGTACATAATCATGAAGTACCTGTTATTGGGGTGGGCGCAAAATTTTGGTACAATGCTATTCAAATGCATTCATTTTTTTTTCGAATGAAATATTATCCACATTATTAGCGAGGGCCGAAAAGTCCCTCACAAATTCTATAATGTTTATTTTAATAATTTACAGTGATGAAAAATAAAAAAAGAAAATTTAGTGTGATTTTTAATTTCAAATATTTCATTCAAAAGAAACTTTTTGTTTTTTAAGGGACTTTCGCCCTCGGTCATAATGTAATATTTCATTCTGCATTTAAATTTTTTAAAAATATTTATTGATTTTCTCAGGATTTGAAAAAAATGTATGCATTTGACCAAGATTTTGCGCCTACACCCTTAATAAAAAAATTATTTACTCTATATTTTAACAAACATAAGAACCGACAGAAAAGGAGATAATAGGAGAAAACTGCAGCAAAAGATAGATCAACTTATAGAGCAATATGGAACACAGCACTCATCTGCCCAATTTACAAGAAAGGAGATAAAATGATAGTATATAAGTCATTAGCAAAAAATATAAGAAGTAGAAAACAAACTAACGAAACAGAGGTAATAGGAGAATACCAGGCTACTTCAGTAAAAGAATCTGTGCGGACATAAATTTTCAATTAACAATATAGCTTTAAAATATATATTACCTGATCTAACAGTAGCTCTAGAGGAGGCCCATTGTACTTTTTAACTAATTCTGTAGCATCCCAGTCCGTCCAAGAACACCCTTCTTCAGGTCCCATATATCCTGAAAATGCTTTAACACCCCATGGGCATTTGGTCGGATTAGAAATAGCAGCAAACGACGATACAGATTTATACAATCCAGGATTCTTTAACGCACTTATTAAAGCTCCATGGCCTCCCATACTGTGACCCATTATCGACTGCTGGCCTTCGGCTACTGGAAAGTTTTCGTTCACTAGTTTTGGTAACTCTGAAGTAACATAACTGAACATCCTGTAGTTGGTTTTCCATGGTTCTTGTGTGGCATCAACGTAGAAACCTGCTGCAACTCCAAAGTCCCAGCTGTCGGAATCGCCAGGAAGGTTAAGGCCTCTGGGTGAAGTGTCTGGATTTACGATTATTATGCCATACTCTGCAGCATACCTAATAATAAAACAATGAGAGTCATTTTAGTATGATAACCATGTGAATTCATACAGAAAATGTGTTTAGAGACTAGGTAAAAATAGAATATCTTGGCCATGTTATGAGGAATGAACAGAGATATGGCTCTTTGAGACTCATTCGTCAGGGCAAGGTATTTGGGAAGAGAGGACCAGGGAGAAAAAGAATATCTTAGCTTTAAAAGCTGAGAAAGTGGTTACTAACATTTGGAATGGATAGGCACCATAAGAAGAATAAAAGTAAAAACTGAGACAAAGAAAAGGTAAAATAAAGATAAACAATAAAATTTCAAAGAACGGTTTGTAAAAAAGTGACAAAAGGTCAACAAATAACTAAAGAGTGATCAGTGTACTGCATTCAAAAGCACGAATCTTTTCCAATGTTATAAAAAAATATTGTGGACTGTTATGACGAAGAACAAGCTGGATGCCGAAAAGCCTGATATGTCTAGATACTTTCTTCATCTTCATCACGAGACAAGTGATAGAAAAGAACAAAAAGAAAACCTTTATCGAATTGAAGAAAGCATAATGGTAACATGCTCAGGAAACAACTATGGAAAGCAATGAGAAGAATGCACCTTAGAGAGAAATAGTCTACAAATACCAGCACCAGAGAGGATAGAGTAAGAACAGGGGACTAACAGAATGGAAGTAGAATGATCAATTACAAAAAAGTTGGAAAACAGAGCCCTGCAGTGGTAGGGCTTGTAAAAAGAATGCCAGAGCACCTGCTATAAGATGGAAAACGTACATAGGAAACGATATGATAGATAGAGGCCCAGAGAAGGTGACTGGGTGAATAGAGTGCTATGGAGGATGAAAATGGTAAACTAATATTGGGAAAAATCCGAAGAAGAAGAACAGTTGAACCAATAAAAGAAACATTTTGTATAAAAACAATAACATGGTGATTCCGTAAGTGACTCAACTGTAGACAAACTCATAGCTAAAGAAACAATATCCATGAAACAAAATATATACAGTTGAACCTGCTTATTAGAATGCCGGTTATAGGAATATCCTGGTTTAAGGAATATAAATTTGAGGTTCCGAAACATTTTTACTAGTCACCAATGATCGGTTATTGGAATATCCCGGTTATAGAAAGGCACAAAGGTTGGCACAAAGGCTATTCCAATAAGCGGGTTAAACTGTAATACCTAGTTTCCATAAATACTTCCTATTAACACCTTAGCTGCATTACTAACGGTTGGCTGAGTTGACTGTGTCTTTATGCACTGTGGCAAAGGTTCACTACGGGACATATATACCTCATAACGCACTCAACGTAAGTTTATAAATATCTCTAAACGCAGACAAAGTGTTAAATTTGTATGGATAAAACAAAACTTACCTTTGTGCCCCTGCTTTCTCAATGAAGTTGTTTTCGGAACAAGTAAGACCAGATAGCCAATATATAACCGGAAGCTTTTTGCCCTCTTCCACCTGAGGGGGTAGGTAGACTCCAAACCTCATTTTAGTTCCAACCTCCTTGGATGTATGGGAAAATATTTTTTGGTATCCACCAAATATTTTATTTGAAGCTTCCTCTGTTAAAGGCATTATGAAGCAGGTATTTCAACAGTGATGGAGTGGTGATAGGTAATTATTTTCTGGTTGTAAGTCGGCACAATGATTGTTGATCAAGTAGTATCACAGGTCAAAATATCTAACCCCTTTTTTGTTAATCCTCAAGGTCAAACTGTAGATAACTTTTATAAGTGTTCAAATCAAAATCAACTTTATTCAAGTGCAGTTGCAGTTTGCAGGTGGTTTGCAGTTTTGCTAATATTTACAGATGACATTTTTGAGGTTATGTATGTTTTTTATGATAAATAAAGATTGTCTATTACGAATTTGAGAAGTTACAGGATTTGTAAAGTTTTTTTGTACAAAGAAAGTTATTTTATGGAAAGTAAATAAATTTCATAAAAAAATAAATATTTTAAATTCTGCCGGTGAAAATAGAAACGCTGGCAACACTGTAACTGTCATTTTTCTGAGTTTGATTTTGTTGTCAATAGAGGGCGCGTCAATGCACTTTTCTTTTCGGGATTCGCTTAGAGCAGAGGTTCCCAAACTTTTCTCTCTCGTAGACCCCTTCCACGTCTTTTATAATTTTTCACCCCCTGCTGTTCACTTTGAAATATTTAAATTTCTAACAGTAGTGAACTACTTATAGTGCGAAAAATTAAAAAAAAAAAACAACATTTTTACACACTTATTAATTAAATTTAAATCAAGATACATGTAAATTACCTAACTAAAAAAGCAAGAATTATTGATATCCGTTTCTAAACTGTACCTACTTAAATTCTTCGTTATATTCAATATTAGATATAACAATTCTTCTTGTAATGTAACATCCGTTTCTTCAATGTCACCAAATGGCTTGATAATCCATTGCGCTATTACCAGCGTCAAAATATCCTCAAGTCTAGTTTCAAAATCTGAGTATATAGCATTCAAATGTTGCACATAGTTTGAAACATCGTCTTCCTAGCAGATCGCTCGGAACAAATTGGAAAACTGGGAAAATTCGTACCGTCCAATGTTTTGCTTCATCAGTTTAATTTTGGCAAGAAACTCTGAAATGATCGACTTTGTTTTTATCAAATTTAAACTGTCTTTAATTAAACTTTAATAAACAGAAGAAAAACAAAATTTTTGAATAGTTTTCTCTTTTCTCTTATAGTAGATTCACAGCTCTGTGGAATGAGTGAGAAGTGAGACGTACAAAAATGGGCGGAGATAAAATGAGAGCAGTTTTAGATCGACGATATTAAAATATTATATTAATCATATTACATATCCACTGCGGTGCAAAAAAATTGATCCACTAAAAATTTGGTCATTTTTGATGTTTTGAATTTCCTAAACCTGTTGTCCGATTTAAGTGATTTTTACCACGTTATAGCCTTATTCATTGACAATATCCGTGTAATAATATTGTTGCTAGACAGTCAAACTATCATTGTATACCGGGTGTACGAATCAAACTGTGTTTTTTTTCTTAAAGTTCGCAACAACCTGTGGATTATTCTGGCATTTATAAAATACTGAAATTAAAACTTAACTATAGCCTCAGGTTTTCTTAACATTTTGTCTTTCGATTCATTCGCTTATGTTGGATAATAAAAAAGTTAGGTACTATAACAACTGGCCATGTTCGTCATCAGTACAGGGTATTTCTAAAACATTTGCGCAAAACATTAATAGGGGAGTGCATTTAGATTTTCACTTCGGAAAAAATCAAACAAGATAAAACTTTCTGTAATTTCATTAAGAAATGTTTAATAAACAACATATCAAAAAGTTCTACTCGAGAAGTGGGTGCTTCATTTTTTATTAAACAAATGAACAGCGAAGTTAGATGTTTTTTTAAATAACTCCGAAAATATAATTTTTAGAAGAAAACTGACTCGACCATTGAAAAATTCAGAAAATTTTACAAAAAAAACCTTATATAAAGATTTTTCTAAAATTAAATCTCTAGCTTCTGTAATTTTTTATTTATAACGCTAAAGTCACCCTTCTCACACACATTGGCGCACTGTAAACTAGCGTTGGAAGAAGTGAACGGTTGAGTTTTTTTAATGTAATTCTTTAACTAATGGATCAAAAGAAATTTTACAAATTGGTCATGAAAGAAGATGAAATAAGCTATCTTATGCTTGTAATAAAAAGAAATAAAATATATGGACTTAAGTACGGTGTGGGCGGAAAGTCAGCCTTACATGAATTTTGTTTAAAAATGATTTAAAAATGTGTAACTAATACAATTTTACTTATTAAACTCTCAAATTTGCGCAACTTACCTCTCAATAATATTACTAAACGATGTTTTATTCAAAAAAAAATCTCAAAAATTTAATTCAAATAATACGATGTCTCAAAAAATGTAATTTTTGAAAACTTCGTAGTTTTACAGAATTCCCACCACTTTAAGACGGTATTACTCAAGTTTGAATACATCTAATACAATTTTTTTGATATTTTTTTAAAGCTTAGGATGTAATCTTAAAAAAACACTGAATTATTTTAGTTTAAAAATGAAATAAACAATTTCTTTTTGAGAAAACTAAGAAAGATAACAAAAATGTAATACAAAAACCGAAAATTACCAGCTGAAAAAATGTATATACAGAGTGATCAAAACTTTTGTCTGTAAAACTTACCTAAATTACATTTAATAATAAGCTTCAACAATAATAAATGTTCAACAAAAAAAAATTTTTTTAGCTCTTATACAGTATGTCTGCGTAACTTGGAACCTATTGATAACTTTTTTAATATCAGTTTTACGAAAAAAAGTTATTCTTTTATTAAATACTCTGCATCGTATATAACATAAGATGCAACTATCAAATATCAAATTTTGTTAATTTTGTACGAGGTATGTCAAAAAATATGAATTTCACTCAAGAGTAAAGTACCTTTATATTTCACAATATCGAAAATTTTTATAAAAGAAAGTTGTTTCGAATTAAAAACTATGTTCCAATATGTAATTAGATCCTTCTAATCGAAAAGTTATTTTTTTTAATATTGTTTAAAATTAATTATACCCAACATCATTAAATTTTCACTTATTATTTATGATAACTGTTTTATTATTAATTTTATGAAGAAAGTTATTCGTCATAAATAGCTGTGCATGGTCTAACACTTAATATGCAAATATAAAATATTATATTTTATCAATATTATACGAGGTATGTAAAAAAATTATATTTCGCGCAATAAATATGTACCTTTTCACAATATTTCGATTAGAAGAGTGTAATTGCATATTGACACATCGTTTTTAATTCTGAACAACTTTCCATAATAACAATTTTCAGTACATATTATGAAAAATATAGGTATTTTACTCATAACTGAAATTTGTTTGATTGGATTCTACTTCTTTTTAATTTAAAAATCCTCCATTTTGGATCCGCCATTTTGAAATTTAAATTTTTAATCTTTAATTCAGATTCAACAACCTGTTAAAAATAAAGACAATAAATGTTTTAGAAAAATGTTCTTTTTTATGTTCTTTTTAGAAAATCCGCATTTTGGATCCGCCATTTTATAGTTTATATGTTAACATTTAAGTTAGGTTTATCAAAGCTCTCAAAAATAAATATATGTAGAAATAAATACATTTTGTAAATAAATTATTATTTTACAACTATTTTTTAAGTTATCCGCCATTTGGGATCTGCCATTTTATAATATAAATTATCAAAATTTGATTCAGGTTCAGCAACCTCTCAAAAATATCCACATGTGTAAACAAACACGTTTTATAAAAAAAATTCGAATTTTACAACTATTTTTTAAGGATTTTTAGGAAAAAATCCGCCATTTTGAATCCGCCATTTTGAATTTGTAAATTGTAATGTCAGATTCGGGTTCAGCATAATCAAAACTAAAATAAAAACATTTTTTATCAAAATAAAATGTTGAATTCACCCATATTCTTTACATTATAATTTATACAAAACAATTGTTATTGTTTAAACAATTAATAAACAATTAGCGGCGAAATTTGTTAGTAGAACTTTTTACTTTAACATATTTATAAACTAACAAAAAAAGTTTTAGAAAAATATAACCTTGTTTGATTTTTTCCGAAACATTGTATCTTTTCGTTCTAATTGCACTCCCCTATAAGGGGTTATTGTACATGAGGAAATAATGACAATTTGCTTTATAATCATATGTCCGCAAACGCTTCGTTTCCGAGATAGGGGCTGTTGCAATTTTTCTTACAAACTGATGATTTACTTATTGCTTTAAAACCAGTTGAGATGTGCAAATCAAATTTGGTTGGTTTTAAGACGTAGTTATTGCACATTTTTTGACATACAATTAAGAATTTAATATTCACCAGTGGCGCGCAAACGGGTATTATGACTGATAATATTACCCGTACGCACGACAATGGTGAATATAAAATTCTTAATTGTATGTCAAAAAATGTTCAATAACTACGGTTTAAAACCCACTGAATTTGATCTGCATATCTCAACTGGTTTTAAAGCAATAAATAAATCGTCAGTTTGTAAAAAAAAATTGAACATCCCGTATCTCGAAAACGAAGCGTTTGCGGACATATGATTATAAAGCAAATTATCATTATTTTCTCATGTAAAATTACCCCTTAAAGTTTGTCGCACTTATTTAGAAACACCCTAAACTGATGACGAACATGACCAGTTGTTAAAGTACCTAACTTTTTGAAGTTATACTTCTTTACCGGCGATAGAGGGTGATTTTTTTATATGTTAAAACCTATCAGCCCGGCGCATGCGCATTATAACTTTGTTCTGATTGGATGTTCAAATGACATGTCAAAAATTATCCGATATGGCAGCTGTGGTTTGGAGGTAAAGGTAAACAAATGTATAATATATTAGTTTTATTGTTGTGAGGACAGAAACAAAAAAGTTTATAATATTGTAGTGACTTTTAAATAGTTTTTAAAAGCAACAGGTACGTAATAATTGTTATTGTATCATGGGTATAAACCTACCTATTTGATCTGCCAAAATACATAGTATGTAATACTTTTATTTATATAATTTGATTACCATCAAAATTTCTATCAATACTCACCTAATATATTGTTTTTTTACTGTATGTTTTGTTGTATTTTTTCAATTCTAAATCATTTCAATTCAAAATTAAAATAATTTGATCAATTTTCAAAATATCAAAATATCACAAGTTTAATCCGTTTAGTTAGTCGATCTTCGTAAATAATGACACATAGTGTCCATGGCTAAGCGGAGAAGGCGAATGAATTCCAATACCAACCGCTTTTATCAGCGATGGTTCGAGTCCCAATAGAAACTTTCTTTTTTGTTTTTTTTAATACATTTTATGATTGTAAGTATATTTATTATATAATTGTATTTTCAGAAAATACGTATTTAGTCAAAAAATTTTCGACAATTAATGTTCAGACATCATTTGTGGCTTGTTTAATGTGTTTGTGTGTGTTTTATTCTTTTATTATTTTAATTTTTGGCACTGTTCTAATAAAAATGTTTGAGAAGTAGTAAGTATAGATTAGTTTAATATTTAAACAAAATATAAATAAAAAGTATATTAATTTCGTTTAAATCATATAATAGAAGTATAACTTCTTACGTGCGTACAAAGTACACACACATTCTTTTTTATTATTCAACATAAGCGAATGAATCGAAAGACAAAATGTTAAGAAAACCTGAGGCTATATAGTTGGGTTTTAATTTCAGTATTTTATAAATGCTAGAATAGTCCACAGGGTGACGCGAACTTTGAGAAAAAAACACAGTTTGATTCGTACACCCGGTATACAATGCCAGTTTAACTGTCTAGCAACAATATTATTACATCGATATTGTCAATGGATAAGACTATAACGTGGTAAAAAATCACTTAAATCGGACAACAGGTTTAGGAAATTCAAAACATCAAAAATGACCAAATTTTTAGTGGATCGATTTTTTTGCACCGCAGTGTATTTTATTATATTGTTTTTTGTATTTTTTGCCATTAACCCTCTCTTTTCATTTCATAGATTCACAATTTTTTGTGCCCACGTAGACAACTTGAAGGTTTTCATCAACCCCTGGGGTATGTGGTAGATATAGATCACTTTGGGAATCACTGGATTAGATTATTCAAAACCACCATTTCGTATTTAAAATTTATTTATTTAAATTCTTTACACAAAATTGCTATTTTGTTATACGTCTTTGCTGAACAAAAGAGGGACAAAAGTAATGAACAAGAGGAAGAAAAATAACAATATATATATAAAATCTTTCGTATTCTTTTTCTCATGAGCATCTTTCAGTGCGTCACAGTTTTTCGATTTCTTTCTAACGCATTAAATTGTATGTGACAGAAAAAGGCACGTCGGTGATTACAGACATTTATAACATTTATTCTAGTTGTCGATAGATGGCGCTATAATCGAAAAAAAAATTATTTACGAATTACATAATATATCTACGAATATAATCTGTACAATTTATAAGACTATACAAATCAAAGAACAATAAACACAATTGACTTTTTTTATGCCAAATTGCAAATAAAATTTGACAACTGTCAAACTTAACTAAAATGTCATGTTAGAATAAATGTTATAAATGTGTATTATCACGGACTTACCTTTTTTCTATCAATAGGGCTTTTCATTCACAGTCATTTGTTTCGAGCTTCTGTCATGTGTCACATAATATTAATATATCTACGTCGTACGTTATTGGTATGTACCATGATACAAACCAAAGACGTATGACGTAGATATATTAATATTATGTGACACATGACAGAAGCTCGAAACAAATGACAATCGATGAAAAGCCCTATTGTGACGCACTGAAAAATGCTCATGAAAAGGACCATATTGGCTCCGAGCGTTAACAAAGTGTCATAGGAAAATCGACCGACCTGCTCATGGTGGCGGTTTTTTGAAAGTTTGTAAGGACGCTTTCTGTATGTTTAAATGGAACATTTTAAAAAATGCCGTGTCACGCTAGTGATATTATGTTTTAATATAAACAGAAAATAAAAACGCACTTAATCTGATATAAATTCTTCACTTTCCAATAGTTTGATTAGGTATACATAACCTCACTATCGCAGTTTATGTCGATAAATCTTTATTAACGAAAAAGAAAATATTTTTGTTGCACTATAAATTACACTATAAATTAATAACTAATTAATTCCAACAATTGTATTAGGTTATTATCACTACAAAATAAAATATTCAAGTTTAACAAAATAGTCCCATAAGACTCAATGTTAAAACGTCCTTACAAAATCTGACAGCGTGTTACGTCACTGTAAATAGAGGGGGGACGCACGGTGTGAATTATTATTGTATAATCCGTTCAAATACACTGATCCAAGAATATAATGCGTTAATCGGTAAATTGAAAGTTACTCGTTTGATTGGTTTTAAGGGGAGTTTCATTTTTTAACTTTTCAAAAAATCGATTTTTTTTTGTTACATAAGAACATTCCTTAATATTATAGAAATACTGTCCTAAAATTTTGTTAAGAAATTCGAAATAGAAACGAAGTTGTAGTAGGTATTTGTAACGGTACCTACCTGAGCTAAAACTCGCTTGAATATAATAACGCGCGCGACGGCTCACCTGTGGTGCTGCAACTCGACAGTTGTTTTCTAAAACTTATAAAGCGAGCTCGTGTCTTATATTATTGAAATTTATCGAAAATTATTGTTTTGAAAATCGGAAAAATGCCTGTATTTGGTGGTCATTTAAAAGGCAGTCAAAGTAAGGGAATCATCAAAATCAGCATAATATTAAAAGAAAATTCAAAGGTAAAGTAATTTGGTGGTTATATTTAAATGAAATGACAATCTTATCGAGAATATTCTTGAAACAGTGTTTTGTTTTAATTCTAGCAGGTAGCTGTTTTAAAGTATACATAATGACTCTTTTCTTTTGCGAGCCAACACAAAAATAACAAAACTGCTTATAGCACGATATTTTCTTAAATATTCGGTATCAACATATTTTATCCCTTAGTCTTCCCAAGATACTGTCCATTACCGAACATTATAGACACATCTTAAATATCATATTATACTCCTTTCATTTAAAACCTTACTGGACTTGTAAACTATAACGAACAAGGTCGGTTATGTTCTTAGCAGAATTAGATGAGACTATTTTCTCAGTTGTTTCGAAAACGACCGTCTTTTTCTTAGCCTTATATTGTCCATTTTTGGCCATAGGCATCTTCCAACTCTTTTCATCGATCTATATGCTTGGCAACCGACTTCCAATTTGTTTCAGCTACTTTTTTTATGTCATTTACCCATCTTATCTGTGGTAATCTACCTTTGCAATGTCTCCAATGTTGTATTATGACGATCCAACGTTGTTCTTTTTGTCCAACGCTTGCTTCACACACTAAGAATTTTGACCGTGGGATGGTTGAAATCTACATAGTGGCTCGAGCAATCATATTATGGAACCTTTCTCCCTTCACCGCTTGAGACGCTCGGTGAAGGGAGAAAGATTCCATAATATGGTTGCTCGAGCCACTATGTAGATTTCAACCATCGTATAGTATTTTTACTACAAAAGCGATATTACGTAGGTCAAAATTTTTGACGTAAGAGAACTGTCAAAACATTAGAATGTGACTTTTCATTATTGCCATGTTTATAATAAACATGGCAATAATGAAAAGTCACATTCCAATGTTTTGACAGTTCTCTTACGTCAAAAATTTTGACCTACGTAATATAGCTTTTGTAGTAAAAATACTATAATAGTGTGGCCCGTGAAGCCGCATTTGAGTTTGGTCATAGTATAAATATAAGGTACATTATTTTTGATGACTTTTGCATGAAAATCTCCCATGATTACCTTTATGTCTTTAGATTTTGTGTAGTGTAATATTTTTTGGTAATCTATTTCAGCCTCAAAACTTTGCCCTCAATAAAATAAGGTGGTTTTAAAAGTACACGTGATAAATAATTCTTATATAAGGTATCAGAATGTTACAGGCGACTAAGGGTTACAGTACAAATAGAAGAAAAAGGAGTCTTTGGTCTGTTTCAATGAAAGTATAAGTCGACAGAAATATCTGAAACCGACAAGGTCAAAGCAATCGAAATCATTAGTGACGCGACGTTGTCAGATCAATCAGATTTCAAAGGGTTTTCGGTTTTTATTTGTTACCTATTTCACAGTAAAATTTCCTTCTGTTTGTGCTTCCTACTGCGTAAATCTTAAAATTTTTGCATAATTTCACGGAATTATGCATTTAGGGCCGGTACTTTATGTCTCCGTTAACAGCCGGTTAGTTAACCGAGGTTTAATCGGGACATAAATATATGCAAAACATAGACATAAACGCAATTATACTTATTATTATATTCATAAATAATTATAATAATAATTATAATTGCTTTTATTACAACGCAAGAGGCCCTATGGGGTACTTTTCTGCCCCGATTAAACCCCGGTTAGCTAACCGAGGTTTAACCGGGACATAAAGTACCGGCCCTTAGTGTTCTAATTTTCACCCCATTTGAAATATTCATCTTTATTAACAATATATTAACCTTCCGATGACCAACCTTTTTTTGTTACACGGATGATCAAGGGGGGGGGGGGGGGGAAATGACCCCTAGTCAAAAATGACAATTAACAAAAAAATGAAGCTTTTTTAATTTTTTTTAAATATTTTTTTATGGCATGTACTTTATGTCATTCAGCCGGTCACAACATGAGTATTAGTGTCGTGTGTAGTGTGTATGTTGAGTAAGTCTTGTTACTTTGCAAAGTCGACGTCATTATCGCAAAACTACTTGGAATTACACATAATAGACGCTATTTTACTAAACATCAACTTCAGACTATATCTTTTATTCGTAACAAATAGGGAATTTTTTTTATTTCAAAATATGAGGATATCTAGAATGATAAAGTCAAATAAAAAAATAATGAGTTAAAAATTGAAAATACTTTTGAATCTATTAAAGAAAAACATACGCTGGGGTCACAATTTCCCCCGCTTGGTCATCCGAAGGTTAAATGTATTCTAAATAAACAACTATTCGACGATTTTATCTGGCAATATTGCAAAACCACTGATTTCGTGAACAATTCATTTTAAATGGATGTTTACTCTTTGCACTAACGCGTCCAACTGAAGTCTCCTCTCCTTGATTTGCTACCTGAGAGAACTTCGCGTTTCAGGTATTTCTGTCGACTTGTAGAGTGCACTTAATGTCAATATCGCACACAGCACGGTTCATCACAACACAAGTATCACTTGATTCTTTAAAAACAGTACGTACGTTGACCTGGACACGTGGGTGAATGGGGAAGAGTCGGGCCTCCATGGCCCTGGCACTGGTGTCATCCGTAGTAGTACTGACCGTGTGACGTGCTATTCGAAGTTGCTGTATGGTCTGTTTCCATCGTTAGTGTGAGTCTTCTAGGATTATTTGATATGGTATAGTCGTCAATGTGAGGATACCGAACAACCTATAACATGAATTATGTTATTATACCCATTAAATATAACCTATCAGAACTTAGAAATTAAATGATAAAATTCTTGGTAAAATAATTATTAAGTACTTGTAAACAGTACACAATATATTGTGTCGTATATCGGTCACCACAGTCTGTAGACATAATTTAACACGTGAAAAAACTAGGATTTTTGAATTTTTACACAGTCTCCCACACGATTTAAACTTGATGTAAACGACAGCTTGAAATCGGAATAGGAACTATGCAAGAAAATTTGAATTATACAAAAAAAGAAGGAGAAGAAGACTGGTTCGCTACAGTTTTAACGTGGCTCAATAAATAAAAAGAATAAAACAAAACTTCCACGAAGGAGCGAAAATTGGAAAAGTAGGAACGGTTTACGTTCAGGACAAACAAAACTCCAGGTTGGAACAACAGTAGCATTTTCTGGCTATTGTAACAGCGCCAGAACTATAACATAGCAAGACAGATGTTGAACTACATCCAGACTCAAGCAAAAACTATATATCTAAGAACTATTCTAATTTTTTTTTTGAATTTGCCTTTATATTCGCTTCACATTTTTCTTTTATGCTTTACCAGATGTATCAAATAGAAAGGGTGTATAAACAGTAAAAATCGGAACAAGAGTCAAATTTATCTTCCACCTAGCCTAAAATAAAACAATCGGAAATCGACAGATACAGAATCCATATCCATCAGACTATAAATGGTATTCGAATAATGGATGACGACAAGCGGCAGAAAATTATATCGTGCGTTTCGGTGAAGCGTGAACC
This sequence comes from Diabrotica virgifera virgifera, assembly GCF_917563875.1. NCBI lineage: Eukaryota > Metazoa > Arthropoda > Insecta > Coleoptera > Chrysomelidae > Diabrotica > Diabrotica virgifera. The sequence goes on along the minus strand of NC_065451.1, from coordinate 221,379,252 downwards.
CGCAACGCATCATCAGAAACATGTTGGTTCATAATGGGGCCAGAAAATTGTCCCTCTGCGGTGGAAGTAATTAATCAATGCTCGAGTGACACTCTTCAAGTGTCAACATTGAATCACATTTTAAGGGCAGGATAAAAATCCCGCAATTTCGCAGAAAGGAAAATTGAAAATTGTTGTAATAAATTTTTAAAAGATGACCATACTAAATCTTCACTCACGCTCTTTCAATATACGAGGAGTATTCCATAACTATCTACTCAAATTATTATAAAATCAACTAAATAAAAAATAGGTAATTAAAATATAATAGATGCACAAAAAATGAAATGGGAAGTGAGGTAGAAACCGATGAAGCGAAAGAGAGAAGAAGAAGATTACAGCTTTGGAAGAAAATTAAAGAGAACACCACAGAAAAATGGAGAAAATGAAGCCAAATATACAAATGCAGTTAAGATTAGAACGATGAAAGAATTTACGAAGAAAAATGAAGAAATGAATGAAGTGAATGTTAATAAATTATATACCTTGTATAAAGGATTTTACATAAATTTTTCTATAATATATGATTGAACACACAAAAACATGCAAGAAATGAAAGGATATAAGATGAATAATAGAGAGAGTAAGCATAACTATAATATCTACTATAAACAGTTGTCGTACCTCCGCTATACTGCCAATAGCCGCTGAATAGACTGCGCCAGATGGAACTATCGGAGGGGGTAAGGGCATTATTAACTCTATATCTGCATCTACTTCGTCTATATCGCCAACAAATGTATTGGGCAATGAAGTATCTGCTATATTGGCGGCTTCAGATTTCGATCCTACTTTTGCTCGATAATGTTGCACGTAGATCTTCGCCACCAGAAAACTTAAGAGGACAACGACGATTGCTGCCACGGTCATTAGGATGTAGATGAAAAGTCGCTCTTTGTCGCCTGTAACAAATGTAGTAAGCACATCTTAATAGGCGAGCGGCAGCAACCCCTAAAATTACGTTATACCGACCACGAAAATCAACTTTAAGGTGAATGACCAATCTTGATCATTCTTTATGTTTTCGAGGTTGCTGAAACCAAATATAAAGTTTATTTTGATCTAGAATTGGTGGAACATGTTCAAAAATTAAAGTTTAGGCTAAAACGCAAAAAATCAATTTTGATGATTTTTCAACTTTATCTCGCTGTAGGTATCTTTGATTGCTGTCAATATTTCCTTTTGAAAATTTTACTGTGCCATCTTTGACGTATTTAGGTAACAACGATATTTGTCCAAAATGTTTAAACAAATTAAAAGAGGAGTTGTTAATTTTTAAACATTTTATCGTCAGATTTCGTCAGTTTCATGTTTACTTAAAAAAGTTGAGTGACAAACTTTTTAGTTTATAATTTTAACCAACACAGCAATAAAATATAGTTTATGAAGAAGTTTTTTGGAAAATTTTAAGTCAGAATATGCAATAGGAAAAAAGTTATGAGACTTTATAGACGAGCGGCACACCAAAAAAAAGTTCTTTTTTCGGAATACTGACTACGGTGTGGTGAATGGCCAATTTTGATCATACTTTATGTTTTTGATGGTGCTGAAATCGAAAATTAGGTTTATTTTGAATTTCACGTTTTTCTGCGTTTAACTGGCGCAACTCTGTTCCATTTTAATATTTTTTTCTGAATTTTTTTGTAGTATATATTTTTTACCATTCTGAAGACAATGGGGCCTGTTTAAATCTTACTGTCTTATTATAATAAAAGTTATGAATTGTTTAAAGCTAAAGGTTCAGATTCCTGAAATGCAAAGTTTAATCGCAAAAGATGAATGACAAAATTTGAAATTTAGCTTTTTAATCAAGTTTATGTTAAAATATAGAGCACAAAGAACAAAATGTTTTATAGGAAAAATGGTGCAAATTTTAATTTTAAGAAAAACGCCATTTCATTATTTTTAATTTTTAGGGTAAAATTGCGATTTTGACAATGTTTCCCCATCTAAATTTAAAAATAAACCTTATTTTCGTTTTCGACGTCATCAAAAACATAAGGTATGGTCAAAATTAGCCATTCACCACACTGTGCTCAGTATCTCGAGAAATAAGCGTTTTTTGTAGGAGTGCCACTCGTCTATAAAGTCACATAACATTTTTCCTATTGCATATTTTGACTTGACATTTTCCAAAAAATTTCTTCATGACCTATGTTTTAATGCAGTGTTGATTAAAATTATAAACTAAAAGTTTGTCAAACAATTTTTTTAAGTAAACATGAAACTAACGAAATATGACGACAAATTTAAATGTTTACATGTTTAAAAGTTAACAACTTCTCTTTTTTTATTTATTTAAACATCTCGGACAAATCTCATTGTTATCTAAATTCTTCAAAGATGATACAGTAAAATTTTCAAAAGGAAATATTTACAGTTTACAGATTTTTGAACATGTTCCACCAATCTATATATATAAAAGAAAGTCGAGGTTGTGTTAGTTACACCATTTATAACTCGAGAACGACTGAACAGATTTTTATGAAATTTTACATGTATATTCTAGCGGTCTGGGAATAGGATAATATGGAGTTTCATACCCGTACGTCATAAGGGGTGTTGCCCCCCCTGATATATTTTTTTAATTTTTGGAAAAACCGTTTTTTACTATTTTTATGAGATGTAGAAGCAAAAGATACATACAATCCTAAATTTTCAATTTTTTATCTCAGACCGTTATTTTTTAATAGCCATTTAAATATTTTACATCTATATATATAAAAGAAAGTCGAGGTTGTGTTAGTTACACCATTTATAACTCGAGAACGACTGAACAGATTTTTATGAAATTTTACATGTATATTCTAGCGGTCTGGGAATAGGATAATATGGAGTTTCATACCCGTACGTCATAAGGGGTGTTGCCCCCCTGATATATTTTTTTAATTTTTGAAAAAACCGTTTTTTACTATTTTTATGAGATGTAGAAGCAAAAGATACATACAATCCTAAATTTTCAATTTTTTATCTCAGACCGTTATTTTTTAATAGCCATTTAAATATTTTACATCTATATATATAAAAGAAAGTCGAGGTTGTGTTAGTTACACCATTTATAACTCGAGAACGACTGAACAGATTTTTATGAAATTTTACATGTATATTCTAGCGGCTGGGAATAGGATAATATGGAGTTTCATACCCGTACGTCATAAGGGGTGTTGCCCCCCCTGATATATTTTTTTAATTTTTGGAAAAACCGTTTTTTACTATTTTTATGAGATGTAGAAGCAAAAGATACATACAATCCTAAATTTTCAATTTTTTATCTCAGACCGTTATTTTTTAATAGCCATTTAAATATTTTACATCTATATATATAAAAGAAAGTCGAGGTTGTGTTAGTTACACCATTTATAACTCGAGAACGACTGAACAGATTTTTATGAAATTTTACATGTATATTCTAGCGGTCTGGGAATAGGATAATATGGAGTTTCATACCCGTACGTCATAAGGGGTGTTGCCCCCCCTGATATATTTTTTTAATTTTTGGAAAAACCGTTTTTTACTATTTTTATGAGATGTAGAAGCAAAAGATACATACAATCCTAAATTTTCAATTTTTTATCTCAGACCGTTATTTTTTAATAGCCATTTAAATATTTTACATCTATATATATAAAAGAAAGTCGAGGTTGTGTTAGTTACACCATTTATAACTCGAGAACGACTGAACAGATTTTTATGAAATTTTACATGTATATTCTAGCGGTCTGGGAATAGGATAATATGGAGTTTCATACCCGTACGTCATAAGGGGTGTTGCCCCCCCTGATATATTTTTTTAATTTTTGGAAAAACCGTTTTTTACTATTTTTATGAGATGTAGAAGCAAAAGATACATACAATCCTAAATTTTCAATTTTTTATCTCAGACCGTTATTTTTTAATAGCCATTTAAATATTTTACATCTATATATATAAAAGAAAGTCGAGGTTGTGTTAGTTACACCATTTATAACTCGAGAACGACTGAACAGATTTTTATGAAATTTTACATGTATATTCTAGCGGTCTGGGAATAGGATAATATGGAGTTTCATACCCGTACGTCATAAGGGGTGTTGCCCCCCTGATATATTTTTTTAATTTTTGAAAAAACCGTTTTTTACTATTTTTATGAGATGTAGAAGCAAAAGATACATACAATCCTAAATTTTCAATTTTTTATCTCAGACCGTTATTTTTTAATAGCCATTTAAATATTTTACATCTATATATATAAAAGAAAGTCGAGGTTGTGTTAGTTACACCATTTATAACTCGAGAACGACTGAACAGATTTTTATGAAATTTTACATGTATATTCTAGCGGTCTGGGAATAGGATAATATGGAGTTTCATACCCGTACGTCATAAGGGGTGTTGCCCCCCCTGATATATTTTTTTAATTTTTGGAAAAACCGTTTTTTACTATTTTTATGAGATGTAGAAGCAAAAGATACATACAATCCTAAATTTTCAATTTTTTATCTCAGACCGTTATTTTTTAATAGCCATTTAAATATTTTACATCTATATATATAAAAGAAAGTCGAGGTTGTGTTAGTTACACCATTTATAACTCGAGAACGACTGAACAGATTTTTATGAAATTTTACATGTATATTCTAGCGGTCTGGGAATAGGATAATATGGAGTTTCATACCCGTACGTCATAAGGGGTGTTGCCCCCCCTGATATATTTTTTTAATTTTTGGAAAAACCGTTTTTTACTATTTTTATGAGATGTAGAAGCAAAAGATACATACAATCCTAAATTTTCAATTTTTTATCTCAGACCGTTATTTTTTAATAGCCATTTAAATATTTTACATCTATATATATAAAAGAAAGTCGAGGTTGTGTTAGTTACACCATTTATAACTCGAGAACGACTGAACAGATTTTTATGAAATTTTACATGTATATTCTAGCGGTCTGGGAATAGGATAATATGGAGTTTCATACCCGTACGTCATAAGGGGTGTTGCCCCCCCTGATATATTTTTTTAATTTTTGAAAAAACCGTTTTTTACTATTTTTATGAGATGTAGAAGCAAAAGATACATACAATCCTAAATTTTCAATTTTTTATCTCAGACCGTTATTTTTTAATAGCCATTTAAATATTTTACATCTATATATATAAAAGAAAGTCGAGGTTGTGTTAGTTACACCATTTATAACTCGAGAACGACTGAACAGATTTTTATGAAATTTTACATGTATATTCTAGCGGCTGGGAATAGGATAATATGGAGTTTCATACCCGTACGTCATAAGGGGTGTTGCCCCCCCTGATATATTTTTTTAATTTTTGGAAAAACCGTTTTTTACTATTTTTATGAGATGTAGAAGCAAAAGATACATACAATCCTAAATTTTCAATTTTTTATCTCAGACCGTTATTTTTTAATAGCCATTTAAATATTTTACATCTATATATATAAAAGAAAGTCGAGGTTGTGTTAGTTACACCATTTATAACTCGAGAACGACTGAACAGATTTTTATGAAATTTTACATGTATATTCTAGCGGTCTGGGAATAGGATAATATGGAGTTTCATACCCGTACGTCATAAGGGGTGTTGCCCCCCCTGATATATTTTTTTAATTTTTGGAAAAACCGTTTTTTACTATTTTTATGAGATGTAGAAGCAAAAGATACATACAATCCTAAATTTTCAATTTTTTATCTCAGACCGTTATTTTTTAATAGCCATTTAAATATTTTACATCTATATATATAAAAGAAAGTCGAGGTTGTGTTAGTTACACCATTTATAACTCGAGAACGACTGAACAGATTTTTATGAAATTTTACATGTATATTCTAGCGGTCTGGGAATAGGATAATATGGAGTTTCATACCCGTACGTCATAAGGGGTGTTGCCCCCCCTGATATATTTTTTTAATTTTTGGAAAAACCGTTTTTTACTATTTTTATGAGATGTAGAAGCAAAAGATACATACAATCCTAAATTTTCAATTTTTTATCTCAGACCGTTATTTTTTAATAGCCATTTAAATATTTTACATCTATATATATAAAAGAAAGTCGAGGTTGTGTTAGTTACACCATTTATAACTCGAGAACGACTGAACAGATTTTTATGAAATTTTACATGTATATTCTAGCGGTCTGGGAATAGGATAATATGGAGTTTCATACCCGTACGTCATAAGGGGTGTTGCCCCCCCTGATATATTTTTTTAATTTTTGAAAAAACCGTTTTTTACTATTTTTATGAGATGTAGAAGCAAAAGATACATACAATCCTAAATTTTCAATTTTTTATCTCAGACCGTTATTTTTTAATAGCCATTTAAATATTTTACATCTATATATATAAAAGAAAGTCGAGGTTGTGTTAGTTACACCATTTATAACTCGAGAACGACTGAACAGATTTTTATGAAATTTTACATGTATATTCTAGCGGCTGGGAATAGGATAATATGGAGTTTCATACCCGTACGTCATAAGGGGTGTTGCCCCCCCTGATATATTTTTTTAATTTTTGGAAAAACCGTTTTTTACTATTTTTATGAGATGTAGAAGCAAAAGATACATACAATCCTAAATTTTCAATTTTTTATCTCAGACCGTTATTTTTTAATAGCCATTTAAATATTTTACATCTATATATATAAAAGAAAGTCGAGGTTGTGTTAGTTACACCATTTATAACTCGAGAACGACTGAACAGATTTTTATGAAATTTTACATGTATATTCTAGCGGTCTGGGAATAGGATAATATGGAGTTTCATACCCGTACGTCATAAGGGGTGTTGCCCCCCCTGATATATTTTTTTAATTTTTGGAAAAACCGTTTTTTACTATTTTTATGAGATGTAGAAGCAAAAGATACATACAATCCTAAATTTTCAATTTTTTATCTCAGACCGTTATTTTTTAATAGCCATTTAAATATTTTACATCTATATATATAAAAGAAAGTCGAGGTTGTGTTAGTTACACCATTTATAACTCGAGAACGACTGAACAGATTTTTATGAAATTTTACATGTATATTCTAGCGGTCTGGGAATAGGATAATATGGAGTTTCATACCCGTACGTCATAAGGGGTGTTGCCCCCCCTGATATATTTTTTTAATTTTTGGAAAAACCGTTTTTTACTATTTTTATGAGATGTAGAAGCAAAAGATACATACAATCCTAAATTTTCAATTTTTTATCTCAGACCGTTATTTTTTAATAGCCATTTAAATATTTTACATCTATATATATAAAAGAAAGTCGAGGTTGTGTTAGTTACACCATTTATAACTCGAGAACGACTGAACAGATTTTTATGAAATTTTACATGTATATTCTAGCGGTCTGGGAATAGGATAATATGGAGTTTCATACCCGTACGTCATAAGGGGTGTTGCCCCCCCTGATATATTTTTTTAATTTTTGAAAAAACCGTTTTTTACTATTTTTATGAGATGTAGAAGCAAAAGATACATACAATCCTAAATTTTCAATTTTTTATCTCAGACCGTTATTTTTTAATAGCCATTTAAATATTTTACATCTATATATATAAAAGAAAGTCGAGGTTGTGTTAGTTACACCATTTATAACTCGAGAACGACTGAACAGATTTTTATGAAATTTTACATGTATATTCTAGCGGCTGGGAATAGGATAATATGGAGTTTCATACCCGTACGTCATAAGGGGTGTTGCCCCCCCTGATATATTTTTTTAATTTTTGGAAAAACCGTTTTTTACTATTTTTATGAGATGTAGAAGCAAAAGATACATACAATCCTAAATTTTCAATTTTTTATCTCAGACCGTTATTTTTTAATAGCCATTTAAATATTTTACATCTATATATATAAAAGAAAGTCGAGGTTGTGTTAGTTACACCATTTATAACTCGAGAACGACTGAACAGATTTTTATGAAATTTTACATGTATATTCTAGCGGTCTGGGAATAGGATAATATGGAGTTTCATACCCGTACGTCATAAGGGGTGTTGCCCCCCCTGATATATTTTTTTAATTTTTGGAAAAACCGTTTTTTACTATTTTTATGAGATGTAGAAGCAAAAGATACATACAATCCTAAATTTTCAATTTTTTATCTCAGACCGTTATTTTTTAATAGCCATTTAAATATTTTACATCTATATATATAAAAGAAAGTCGAGGTTGTGTTAGTTACACCATTTATAACTCGAGAACGACTGAACAGATTTTTATGAAATTTTACATGTATATTCTAGCGGTCTGGGAATAGGATAATATGGAGTTTCATACCCGTACGTCATAAGGGGTGTTGCCCCCCCTGATATATTTTTTTAATTTTTGGAAAAACCGTTTTTTACTATTTTTATGAGATGTAGAAGCAAAAGATACATACAATCCTAAATTTTCAATTTTTTATCTCAGACCGTTATTTTTTAATAGCCATTTAAATATTTTACATCTATATATATAAAAGAAAGTCGAGGTTGTGTTAGTTACACCATTTATAACTCGAGAACGACTGAACAGATTTTTATGAAATTTTACATGTATATTCTAGCGGTCTGGGAATAGGATAATATGGAGTTTCATACCCGTACGTCATAAGGGGTGTTGCCCCCCCTGATATATTTTTTTAATTTTTGAAAAAACCGTTTTTTACTATTTTTATGAGATGTAGAAGCAAAAGATACATACAATCCTAAATTTTCAATTTTTTATCTCAGACCGTTATTTTTTAATAGCCATTTAAATATTTTACATCTATATATATAAAAGAAAGTCGAGGTTGTGTTAGTTACACCATTTATAACTCGAGAACGACTGAACAGATTTTTATGAAATTTTACATGTATATTCTAGCGGCTGGGAATAGGATAATATGGAGTTTCATACCCGTACGTCATAAGGGGTGTTGCCCCCCCTGATATATTTTTTTAATTTTTGGAAAAACCGTTTTTTACTATTTTTATGAGATGTAGAAGCAAAAGATACATACAATCCTAAATTTTCAATTTTTTATCTCAGACCGTTATTTTTTAATAGCCATTTAAATATTTTACATCTATATATATAAAAGAAAGTCGAGGTTGTGTTAGTTACACCATTTATAACTCGAGAACGACTGAACAGATTTTTATGAAATTTTACATGTATATTCTAGCGGTCTGGGAATAGGATAATATGGAGTTTCATACCCGTACGTCATAAGGGGTGTTGCCCCCCCTGATATATTTTTTTAATTTTTGGAAAAACCGTTTTTTACTATTTTTATGAGATGTAGAAGCAAAAGATACATACAATCCTAAATTTTCAATTTTTTATCTCAGACCGTTATTTTTTAATAGCCATTTAAATATTTTACATCTATATATATAAAAGAAAGTCGAGGTTGTGTTAGTTACACCATTTATAACTCGAGAACGACTGAACAGATTTTTATGAAATTTTACATGTATATTCTAGCGGTCTGGGAATAGGATAATATGGAGTTTCATACCCGTACGTCATAAGGGGTGTTGCCCCCCCTGATATATTTTTTTAATTTTTGGAAAAACCGTTTTTTACTATTTTTATGAGATGTAGAAGCAAAAGATACATACAATCCTAAATTTTCAATTTTTTATCTCAGACCGTTATTTTTTAATAGCCATTTAAATATTTTACATCTATATATATAAAAGAAAGTCGAGGTTGTGTTAGTTACACCATTTATAACTCGAGAACGACTGAACAGATTTTTATGAAATTTTACATGTATATTCTAGCGGTCTGGGAATAGGATAATATGGAGTTTCATACCCGTACGTCATAAGGGGTGTTGCCCCCCCTGATATATTTTTTTAATTTTTGAAAAAACCGTTTTTTACTATTTTTATGAGATGTAGAAGCAAAAGATACATACAATCCTAAATTTTCAATTTTTTATCTCAGACCGTTATTTTTTAATAGCCATTTAAATATTTTACATCTATATATATAAAAGAAAGTCGAGGTTGTGTTAGTTACACCATTTATAACTCGAGAACGACTGAACAGATTTTTATGAAATTTTACATGTATATTCTAGCGGCTGGGAATAGGATAATATGGAGTTTCATACCCGTACGTCATAAGGGGTGTTGCCCCCCCTGATATATTTTTTTAATTTTTGGAAAAACCGTTTTTTACTATTTTTATGAGATGTAGAAGCAAAAGATACATACAATCCTAAATTTTCAATTTTTTATCTCAGACCGTTATTTTTTAATAGCCATTTAAATATTTTACATCTATATATATAAAAGAAAGTCGAGGTTGTGTTAGTTACACCATTTATAACTCGAGAACGACTGAACAGATTTTTATGAAATTTTACATGTATATTCTAGCGGTCTGGGAATAGGATAATATGGAGTTTCATACCCGTACGTCATAAGGGGTGTTGCCCCCCCTGATATATTTTTTTAATTTTTGGAAAAACCGTTTTTTACTATTTTTATGAGATGTAGAAGCAAAAGATACATACAATCCTAAATTTTCAATTTTTTATCTCAGACCGTTATTTTTTAATAGCCATTTAAATATTTTACATCTATATATATAAAAGAAAGTCGAGGTTGTGTTAGTTACACCATTTATAACTCGAGAACGACTGAACAGATTTTTATGAAATTTTACATGTATATTCTAGCGGTCTGGGAATAGGATAATATGGAGTTTCATACCCGTACGTCATAAGGGGTGTTGCCCCCCCTGATATATTTTTTTAATTTTTGGAAAAACCGTTTTTTACTATTTTTATGAGATGTAGAAGCAAAAGATACATACAATCCTAAATTTTCAATTTTTTATCTCAGACCGTTATTTTTTAATAGCCATTTAAATATTTTACATCTATATATATAAAAGAAAGTCGAGGTTGTGTTAGTTACACCATTTATAACTCGAGAACGACTGAACAGATTTTTATGAAATTTTACATGTATATTCTAGCGGTCTGGGAATAGGATAATATGGAGTTTCATACCCGTACGTCATAAGGGGTGTTGCCCCCCCTGATATATTTTTTTAATTTTTGAAAAAACCGTTTTTTACTATTTTTATGAGATGTAGAAGCAAAAGATACATACAATCCTAAATTTTCAATTTTTTATCTCAGACCGTTATTTTTTAATAGCCATTTAAATATTTTACATCTATATAAAAATTCGCGGGTCGCAGTGTTTGTTACCATACTCCTCCGAAACGACTTAACCGATTTTTATGAAATTTTGCAGGTATATTGGACTGTACTGGGAGTAGGTTGCTGTCTATATTTCATACCCGTATGTCATTAGGGGGTTGCCCATGACGCCGTAACTCTCACAATAATGACGTGAAAAATATGAAATTAAGTAGGTAGACTCCTTGCTGAATTCCGAGCAGAACCGTACTAAAATTTTTTGTCTAGCACAATCGGTGTCCGAAATACAATATCTCAAGCCGTAGGAATATTCTGAGGACAGAAGAAGAACGAGCGACAAATTTCATAGAAGAGAAGTGGCACAGTTTAACTTTGGGACTCAAATTGGGCAAAATATGAATTTTTTAATTTTGCGAAATTTTCAAAAAATATCTCTAAACGGAACCGTAAGCAGGAGAAAAATTCTGAGCACACGAAAAGAACAAGCAGCAAATTATAAAATTTTATTTAATTTTAATTCATTTTGTTTAATTTTATTTAGTTTAAGTATTTTATTTATTTTTGTTTATTTTATAAAATTTTATTTAATTTTAATTCATTTTGTTTAATTTTATTTAGTTTAAGTATTTTATTTATTTTTGTTTATTTTATTTTATTTCATTTTATTAAATTTTATTTATTTTTATTAGACTATATTTTCTTTTATTTAATTTTATTATTATTTTTTAATTTATTTATTATTTTTATTTAATTCTTTTTTAACTTTATTTAATTGTATTTAAGTTAATATGATTTTATTTATTTGTATTTAATTTTATTCAGTTTTTTTTATTTTTATTTACGTTTATTCAATTTCATTTAATTTTAATTTACTTCATTTACTTTTTATTTAATTTTAATTGAATTTAATTTTATTTAATCAACACCTATAGACTTGGAATCTCCCCGAACCTAATAATAAATAGATGGTTGTTTTGAATGTAGATATAATAAAGCTGTTATATTCATTATAAGATAAACAAATTTAAGATTGTAACTGTTGCACTACAAACTTTATTTTGTTACTTCTAACTAAACTTTATTATTTCAAACATCATGTGTAATTAATTAAAAATAATAATAAAACCTCATTCACATCGAGCATTTTTGTTTGTTAATTACGAATTCCTTTTGTTAATTTTAAGTTTATTGTATACAACAGTTTGTTTTTATCTATTGAGGCAGTACGAAGTCTGCCGGGTCAGCTAGTTCTAGATAAAAATATACTTTATATTCGGATTCAGCGACCTCTAAAACATAAAGAATGACCAAAAATTTGCCATTCACCTATCATGGTCGCTTTTTGATTTCTAAGCCTCAAATTAGGGGCGTGCCTCTCGCCTATAATTATTTATCGAAAATACGCCAAATTTTGGTGTTTTATTAAATTTTAAATCTCCACGAACATCATCTTACATTTCAGTAAACATTTTCCCATGGGATTATCTTGTAAGATCATCCACTTATCTATTTTGACTAACCGTGATGTTCCCGTAATAAAACTATTCCTTTTCTTTTTATTCCCTTAGAAGTTCTACTGAAAATGCACATAAATATTTATTTTATGATTGTATTGTGAATCTTTTGTAGGAAACAAACGTTAGTTGTCTAAATTTCAGTCCCGTTTAAAAATATTCTCAAATAATGATCGGATCACACATCAATTTAACGGTATTTTCCTTCTGTAAATCATCATCATCAATGGTGCTATAGCCTTATAAAAGAGTCTCGACCTTCCCAAGTCTACTGCGCCTACTGTCTACTGTTGCCAGTCTGCTGCGCCTATTTTTCTACCATCCTCATTTACACCATCCTTCCATCTGAGTTTTGGCCTACCCCTATTTCTACTTCCACTAATTGTGCCATAAGGATTCTTCTAGGAGGGTTGTTCTGCTGTGATCTTGCTAGATGTCTTACTCATATTAGGCTGTGGTCTCCAATAGACGCTGTACGCAGTCTACGGCGTTTATTGTATACCACCGACTAAGTCGGTGGTCACTTCAATTCACCCCGTAATTTGAATTTGATTTAGAATTACTCTTTTTAACAATTTTCGTTTGTAGGATACTTTGTGGCCTTCATAGTTTATTAAAAGTAACGAAAATAAACAATTTTCCTAAGACGTGACGTTGTACGCAGCCTAGAGCGTCTATTGGAGACCATCGGCTTAGTCTCCATATTTTTATAAAAGATACTACGTCTTTATCACCAAATACACACACCCAAACTTATATGAAATCACCATGTATTTCAAAGCAATATTTATTTCTTTTGAAAAAACTTGTTATTGTTACGAAGAATAAGGGTTTTTATTGAAAATAAACAAATCGATAAGACAATCAGATAGTACAGCTCGGTACGGTATAGGTTATTTGCTTGAGTTGCAAATTAAACTAACTTTTGCGTCCAAAAACGAAAATATGCCACATGTGGGGTTATATAACTTACAACGAGGAAAGATTATTGGTCTTGTGGAGAAAGTAATGTTCTCAGAGGGACATAGCTGTAGAGCTAGGCGTAATGCAGGGCGTTCTGTCTAAAACCTATGCTAGGTAACAGGAACTTGGAAGCTCAAAAATAAAGCAAGGGAAAGATGCTAAAAAGTAATAACGGCTCGCCACGATGGTTTAATTGTCCAATCAGCTGGAAGACACCTACCCATTTCTCACCTTCAGCTCCAAAGGCAGCTTTTGGAAGCTACAGGTGTAACTGTTTCAGTTGAAACGATAAGAAGAAGAGTTCGTGTCAAGAAGTATACAGCAGGAGACAGTTGTGGGTTCTCGAGTTATCCAGGCAGCACAAGATTGATCGCCTAAATTGGTGTCTTCACCACCAAAACTGGAACATTGAGAATTGACAAAATGTGCTATTTTCAGAAAAAGTCAGGATTTGTGTAAAATCAGATGACCCACGAAATAGTGTACCTAGAGGTCGAGGAAGACAAACAAGAACAAAAACTGTCAGATCTGTTCACAAATACACAAGGGGAAGTGTAATGTTCTGGAGAGGAATTGTGATCCGTAAAAAAACTCCTTTAATTTTCATCCAATAAACTTTAACTGCTCAAGGTATGTTGATAACCTGTAGTTAGACTCTGGAGAGGTGCAACAGAAGAAAATTTAATTTTCATGCATGATAATGGACCTCCACATACCATTAGAGTGACTAGAGACATCATTAAAGCAGAAGGTATCCCTTGTTTGGAGTGGCCTGCTTGCCTACCAGAGTTTAACCCTATAGAGTATTTGTGGGATATGCTTAAAAGAAAAATTAGAGCTCGCTGAGATAATCCACAAAACACCGCACGGCTAGTACAAGCTGCTCTTGGAGAATGAAGCAACCTACCACAAAAAATGTTGATAATTTGATTAGGAGCGTGCCCACGCAAACAAGCTTGCATAAGGACTATAGGTGATAACACTGACTACAAAAAAAAACAAAAAAAAAAAATAAAAATAATTTAAACATTAAATAAAAGGGGATAATACCCGAAGGTTGGCTGTATACCATCTAGTTAAATAAAATTTAACGTGAAGTAAAACTCCTTGGTGTATTCGGTATATTTAATAAAAATTAAAAAAAAATTTGATTTGTTTTTAAAATCCAAAAGGATTACGTTCAGAACGTTTTCGGAGTTATCAGTCCATCATCAGTGAACACCCTGTCCTTGCTAAATAGCCACAATGCCAAACACTGGTTAAGATGTATGTTCCAACTACATATTAAAATTTGCAAAAGAATTTGGCCTAAATTGGATGCCAATGGATTACTACCAGCAACATGATGCTCTACTGTACCACATAATGTGATACAGTAGAGCATCATGTTGCCGGTAGTAATCCATTGGCATACAATTTAGGCCAAATTCTTTTGCTAATTTTAATATATAGTGTTTTCGTTCTTGTTTGTCTTAACATGATGCTCTACTGTATCACATAATGTGATATAGTAGAGCATCATGTTGCTGGTAGTAATCCATTGGCATCCAATTTAGGCCAAATTCTTTTGCTAATTTTAATATATAGTGTTTTCGTTCTTGTTTGTCTTAACATGATGCTCTACTGTATCACATAATGTGATATAGTAGAGCATCATGTTGCTTGTAGTAATCCATTGGCATCCAATTTAGGCCAAATTCTTTTGCTAATTTTAGTATATAGTGTTTTCGTTCTTGTTTGTCTTAACATGATGCTCTACTGTATCACATAATGTGATATAGTAGAGCATCATGTTGCTGGTGGTAATCCATTGGCATCCAATTTAGGCCAAATTCTTTTGCTAATTTTAATATATAGTGTTTTCGTTCTTGTTTGTCTTAACATGATGCTCTACTGTATCACATAATGTGATATAGTAGAGCATCATGTTGCTGGTAATAATCCATTGGCATCCAATTTAGGCCAAATTCTTTTGCAAATTTTAATATGTAGTTGGAACATACATCTTAACCAGTGTTTTTCATTGTGGCTATTTAGCAAGGACAGGGAGTTCACTGATTATGGACTGATAAGTCCGAAAACGTTCTGAACGTAATCCTTTTGGATTTTTAAAAAAATTTTTAAATTTTTTAAAATTTTTTTTTAATATACCAACTACACCAGGGAGTTTTACTTCACGTTAAATTTTAATTTAAACATTATTCGTTTTACATTGAAATTTTTTATGCTATTGACTTTAAAACAAGTAGTTTCGATTTGTTTGTTAAATACTTTATTGTTTTATTTAATTGTTATATATTTTTTATTAAATTGCTTTAAAATAAATATTGTTTGACTTGGTGTGTTTGTTTTTTTTATCATAAAATCATAAGAAATATCAAATGATTCCATATAAGTTTGGGTTTGTGTATATGCTTATATCTGTGGTATACCTCGTAGTTGTACCACCTCCTCCAAACACCATTTTCACAGATGCCACCGAATATTCCTCTCAAGATACTTCGTTCAAATATAGGCAAAATGTATAAATTTCCTCTAAAACTCTTTTTAAATATTTCTCTATAAAGAGAAATATCTTCCCTATCTAAATTAATTTTTCGCTGAGCCAGTATGTAGTGAACTTCGACTTGGATTTTCAAGAATCCTGACATATTATAGGGTAAGATTTGTTTTATAAAGAATTTAAAAAATTACAACTTACTTAACAGAAAATTGTTCGTGGTCTGTGGTGGTCCGCTTGAACCCACATGATGAAACTCTTTGGTAATATTTTCTTTCGTGACGCCTTCTATGTTTGGATCAGGAGGAGATGCGGCAAATTCCCTGAAATAATCGTTAACGCCTTCGTATACTTCTAACACATTGTCGTCAACGCTTGAAATTTCGTCATCTTTTTCTTCAGCTTCCAGAAATCCGTCGTACTGTTCTTTAAGAACCTTTCTTGGTACTATAAAAAATAGAAATATTTTTATGAGTTGTCGTTAAAAAGATAAAAGAATAAAAATTCCATTTTTATTCAGTTGAAATGCGAAGGCAAAACCGTCTCATTTTTCACTTCGAACAGGGAGCGCAAACCAGCACTCTAAATCGACGATTTTCGACTCTATTTGGAGTCATCATCAGAGAGGCGTACGCCTGCTGCTCTCTGCCCCAAGTGACCAATCTCCGAGAGCTTATCACCACATTGCAACTGACGTTTACGAAGTAGGTGACTAGCGTCATCTGGCAACTGAAAGGCAAAGTTTTCAACCTAATAGAAACATTAATAATATTGAAAAATATTAAAAATATTACTAAAAGATTTTTAATTGAAAACCTATTGATCCATTTCCCTGGTAACACCTCCATGGCTTCTAAAAATTGCAAGAGAGATGGATGCTGAAACGAAGAAGACAAGAGGGAATTCAAAACTTACAATTCACGACCCCGTCTGTTCAGCTGGTAAATTGCAACGGAAAATGGACCTAGTTACTAAAAGAAGTGAAGACCAATATAAAAATTCCATTTTTATTCGGTTGCAATGTGAAGGCAATACCGTCTTATTTTTAACTTAGAACAGGGAGCGCAAACCAGCACTCTAAATAAACGATTTTCGACTCTATTTGGAGTCATCATCAGAGAGGCGTAGGTTTGCAGCTCTTTAACCGAAGTGACGAAACTACGAAAGCTTATCCCCGCATTGTAACTGACGTTTATGGAGTAGGTGACTAGCGCCATCTAGCAACTGAAAGGCAAAGTTTTTCAACCTCATAGAAACATTAATTCCGTTGGAATTTACCAGCTGAACAGACGGGGTCGTGAATTGTAAGTTTTTGAATTCCCTCTTGTCTTCTTCGCTTCAGCATCCATCTGGCTTGCAATTTTTAGAAGCCATGGAGGTGTTACCAGGGAAACGGACCAATAAGTTTTCAATTAAAAATCTTTTAGTAATATTTTTAATATTTTTCAATATTATTAATGTTTCTCTTAGGCTGAAAACTTTGCCTTTATAAATGAATAAGTTTTAAAATGATATATCACACTGTATAATTTTCTGTTTAAGATTTTAGGGATAAAAGCCACTCCCAAATTGGGGCATTGAACTTTGAGAATGATTATACAATTGCAATCATAAAAAGCGGGTCACTCGATGAATTATTCAAGTTAGATGTCTCGAATTTTCTAAACCTGTTGTCCGATTTGAGTGATTTTTTTAGTATGTTATAGCCTTATTCTTTAACAATATCGCCATAATAATATTGTTGCTAGATAGGTAAATTGTCATTGTATACAGGGTGTAACAATCATACTGTTTTTATTCCTCAAAGTGTGGAACACCCCGTTTAATGTTTTAGCATAGATAAGATATTGAAATTAAAACTCGATTGTAGCCTTAGGCTTTCTTAACATTTTATTTTTTGATTTATTTGTTTATGTTGGATAATAAAAAAGTTAGGTCCCTTAACAACTAACTATGTTCTTCATCAATACAGGGTGTTTCTAAATAAGTGCGACAAATTTTAAGGGGCAATTCTGCATGAAAAAATAATGACCGTTTGCTTTATAAACGTATGACCGCAAATTCTTCAGTTTCGAGATACGGGATGTTCAATTTTTTCTTACAAACTGACGATTTATTTATTGCTCTAAAACCGGTTGAAATATGCAAATGAAATTTGGTAGATGTTAAGAGGTAGTTATGGCGCATTTTTTGACATACAATTAAGAATTTTATATTCACCATTGACGTGCATACGGGATGTATCTAAAGTGTTTATACCCGTATGCACGCCAATGGTAAATATAGAATTATTAATTGTATGTCAAAAAATCCACAATAACTGCCTCTTAAAACCTACCAAATTTCATTTGCATATCTATATTGGTTTTAGAGCAATAAATAAATCGTCAGTTTGTAAGAAAAATTTCAACATCCCGTATCTCGGAAACGAAGCATTTGCGGACATATGTTTATAAAGCAAACTGTCATTATTTTTTCATACAGAATTACCCCTTAAAGTTTGTCGCACTTATTTAGAAACACCCTGTATTGATGAAAAACATGGCTAGTTATTAACGTGCTTAACTTTTTTATTATCCAACATAAACAAATAAATCAAAAAAGAAAATGTTAAGAGAGCCTATGGCTACAATTGAGTTTTAATTTCAATATTTTATCTATGCTAAAACATTTTACAAGGTGTTCCGAACTTTTAGGAATAAACACAGTATGATTGTTACACCCTGTATACAATGATAATTTACCGGTCTAGCAACAATATTATTATAGCGATATTGCTAAAGAATAAGGCTATAACATGCTAAAAAAATCACTCAAATCGGACAACAGGTTTAGAAAATTCGAGACATCTAACTTGAATAACTCATCGAGTGACCCGCTTTTTATGATCGCGAGTGTATTTAAAAAATATATCATTCTAGAAATTAAAATTGACAAGCTCGAGCGTTCTTTTATCAACAAATACATAAGAATAAATGCAAGAAACAACATACTATTTACTATTAACAACATACAGAACTCCGCCTGCAGTTTTGTTTGGTGTGATCGAGTAGCTCGACAGAACTGTTGCCGGTCCCAAGCCTGGATAAAGGAGGAGGGGGTCTACAGCCAGGTTAGCACCCTACTGATAGACGTTAAAACCATAGCTCATAGAAACAGGATTATGCATCGGAACAGGAATGATTTCATTACGACGACCAACGCGAGAAAAAGGACAACGAATTTACGGAAAACGAAAAATATACTTCGCATCATTACTTCGAATGTGAAGTCTCTAAACACAAGAAAACAGGAAATCACAAAAGAGCTTGTAGAAAAAAATACACATGTGCACTACAAGAGACCAAGAGAAAAGGAAAGGGTCAAATTATGCTGGTCTCCATCAGAAACAAGACTCGATACAGCCACAACATAAAGACTACTGGAAACGGCAGAGATGAGAGTATTGAGAAGAATTACAGAAAATACACTGAGAGATCGAATGAGGAGAGAAGATATTAGAAGACAATGTAACGTACAGTCTATAAACGAATGGACACTAAATAGAAAAAAAGAATGGAACAACCACATAACCAGAATGGGGTTGACACGTGTGTCAAAATAGCACGAGATAAATCACCAGTCGGTAGAAAAAGTATCGGCCGACCGCGCAAAAGATGGAGTGATAACCTTCCATAGAGGTATCAATCCGCCAATGAACAAGCAGAATTGCTGATAAAGAGGAAGAAGAAAAAGAAGAACAACATATAGATTAAAATATGGAAAATTTTACGTATCTTAGAAGCAGAGCCGTGCGGTATATTTTTTCAATATGATGCAAGTCTTCGAAATGCCGCCCCTTAAATATAACTTAAACTTAACTTTTATTTTTATTAAATGCAACTGCCCAAAATGAACACACTTTTATTTTAAAAAGAAAACATAATTTAAATTAAATGAAATACGTATTAACATTAAATGACATTTACAAAAATTACAATTTTACCCTTCTGGCTTTAATTTTGGCAAATTCGTCACTCAGATTGGTATAGTCTAAAGTAGCAGCCAGTGAGGACTCTGTTGAAATGAGTGCTATTTTTTTTAGTTTTGTTTGTCTTATGCAGCTTCGTAAACAGTTTTTAATAATTTTTAATTTTGAAAAACTTCTTTCCTCACTCACTACCTAGATAGAAAGTGTTAATAAAATTTTTAGCGATACAACTACATTTGGTACAGAAATAGTTCAAAACTTCTAACGGTTTCATGGACTACATATTATGTTATCATTTGGGATATATCACACAATTCTTCTAGAAGATCATTTGCCTGTATATCCGATTCTTTTTTTATTGAAAGTATTGAATGAAGGTTCATAGGTCTTATCATTTATTTTCCCCAATTTTAAAATATCATCAAACATTTATTTATGAATTTCTAGAAGCGAAAATCGAACAATCAAAGAATTAAGGACAATGTCTAAAATATAGATGAAAAAAATTATTTTAAATTTATCTTCTTCTGTTAAGAGCTCATCCATAGGTATTTCGTCATTAAACTGACGCTTTTTTCTCCTAGCTCGAATTTCATTTTTCGCTGCAAATTCGGAGCTTACATCAAGATTTTCTGCAATTTCATTAGCAGTAATTTTCGTTTAGTCATAGCCAGATTATCTGTAGCTATTAATTTTTTTATTGTTTCTGACAACCTTTTTGCACAATCTGACAAATTTATAGTTATATGTTGCAACATCTTCAAGACTGAGACCGAATATATATGAAATAAAATATCATGCCAAAGACCTACACCGCATATAAATTTATAATTTTTAATATTTTTTGCTGATCCTCGTGCTTTGACTTTAGTCTCTGTATCTTTGTTGAGTTCTTCTATTATTTCGAATAAGTCATCATATTATTTCACAAAATCTTAAAGGTTTCAATGCATCTATTCGACTTGACCATATACTAGTATCGCTTAATGGTTTTAAAGTTAGTTGTGAAACATGTTTTTTCAGAGCTTCCCAACGCTTTATAGAACCAGAAAAAAAAGTGTACAAAAATACAAAAATAATATAAAAAAAGGGCATTGTTTCTGTAGAAAAAGACGATTTCACTTTTAAAACTAAGTTTACAGAGTGGCATGCTTTAGCCTAAGGTCAGACAAGCGATCATTTACGGCGCCGTAAGAGCAGTAAAATGAAGCGCGAAAATGGGTCCCACGGTAAGAGTAGTGGATGGCCAGACGAGCTGTAAAATATCGTGCAGCAACATAGAATAGTACCCATTTTACTGCTCTTACGGCGACGTAAATTATCGCTTGTCTGGCCTTAGCCTTAAACTCGAGTGACACACCATCGGATATTTTTCAAATGTTCTATTTTGCACACCCTTTCTTATTCCTATGATTATTTTGATGTATTTTCATTTTACTGATTATGCCGCCCCCTTGTGATGCCGCCTGATGCGGCTGCCTCACCGCATCATAGCACCGCACGGCCCTGCTTAGAAGTGTCATAACAGAAAGCGGAGGTACAGAAGACGACATTCGAATGAGTATACGAAAAGCTCAACAAGCATTCAGCATGTTCATGCTCAACCCCGTTGGGAGGTCTGTCCAATATACTACAAAGACAAAGATCCGAATATTCCAGTCAAATGTTATGTCAGTTCTATTCTACCGGTGTAAAATCTGGAAAGTGAGAAAAACCCCTACAGACAAACTGCAAGTCTTTGTTAACAAATGTCTATGAAGAATTGTCCGTATTTTGGACCTAACATCCTCGGAAACGAAGATCTGCTACACCTAATCAAACAAAAGAGGGTAGAAAATGAAATAAAGTACAGAAAGTGGAGTTGGATCGGTCACACACTCCGAAAAAATAGCTCCAGTATTGAAAATACTGCCCTCAAGTGGAACATTCAAGGAAAAAGACTAAGAGATCGTCCAGCACAAACTTGTAGAAGATCCATCATGGACAAGATAAGAGGTCAATGAAAGTCTTGGACTGAGGTGAAGACCTTAACGCAAAATATAATTCGGTGGCGCATTTTCACTGCAGCTCTATGCTTCACAACCAAAATATAGTCCACGAAAAATATGAGGGAGGAGTAAAGCAATGGACTCCTAAATTTGAGATTTGGCGCCATAGAGAAAACACGGATCAATCGCTTAATGGAAGATTACATAAAATGTGTTGGTAATGCCTGACTTTGATATAAGCATTATTCTTACCACATGTGTAGACCACCTTCAAATACATTCTGGATTCCGGTTTGCACGGACTTCCAAAGGTGCTGATATCCGCTGAAAGGTCGCAGCTTCTTTTTCCATGACACAGCTGCATGACAATTTCAGTGGCGTAGCTTACAAGGCACGCTGAAAAAAAAAACAATCCGTATTTCGAGAAAAACAACGAAAAGCCCCAGATGCAAAGTTTACTACCTTTTAAACAATTTAGTCCTGTCGCCAGGGGGGGTACAACGGCCTCCTGTATTCAGATGGACTTACCCAAGTTTTTTTTATGTATTTTGACCCGTAGAACACGAATTTTTTGGGTAACAGTTGATCCGGATGTCGATAAGATTGTTATAAACAAAGAAGTTGAGGAATTACATAACAGCAATTTCTCGCAAAACAAAGCATGTTTTTGTATTTTTTGGGCCATTCTAACCAAAAAGTGTTCCTACAAATTTTTTCGTAGGATGCATAGTTTTCGAGATAAACGCGGTGGAACTTTCAAAAAATCGAAAAATTGCAATTTTTGTACCCGAATAACTTTTGATTAAAAAATAAAATAGCAATTCTGCTTACCGTCAATTTCTATTTGCTTACCGCAATTTCTATTTGAAAGTTTAAGTCAAAGTATATCGGTTTTAGTTATTTGCATTGCTAAAAATTTATTATTTTATTGTTAAACAAAAGTATAAACACCTAGTGCTGGAGTGATGTTTTCAATGATTTCTCATTTAAAATCGAACGAGTAGGTAGAGTAGGTACAAGTGCAAGCGAGGCTATTTCTACGTAGCATGCATGTAAACGCATGTATTAGGCACGGGAAACACTATGTGTTTATAGCTTTTTTAGCAATAAACACATACATTTTTAGCAATGTATATATTCGAAACCGATAGAATTTGACTTGAACTTTCAAATGCGGTAAGCAGAATTGCTATTTTATTTTTTAATCAAAAGTTATTCGGGTTCAAAAATTGCAATTTTTCGATTTTTTGAAAGTTCAACCGCGTTTATCTCGAAAACTATGCATCCTACGAAAAAACTTGTAGGAACATTTTTTGGTTAGAATGGCCCAAAAAATACAAAAACATGTTTTGTTTTGCGAGAAATCGCTGTTATGTAATTCCTCAACTTCTTTGTTTATAACAATCTTATCGACATCCGGATCAACTGTTACCCAAAAAATTCGTGTTCTACGGGCCAAAATACATAATAAAAACTTGGGTAAGTCCATCTGAATACAGGAGACCGTTGTACCCCCCCTGGCGACAGGACTAATTAGAATAATTGAAATAAAAATATAATAAACAATATTTTAAATCCAAGACTTTTCGTTAATAAACTGCTTTCTGGCTGCATCCCATATCTCCGGATTTTACAATATATAATCACAAGAGACGACGAAAGTAGGAGAAAGCAAATAGAGGACGCTTAGGCCACGCATTTACCTTCCCTTCGTCAAGGAAAAGGACCGAAAGACAGTTTCTAAATACTCAAACAGTAAAAATGAAAAAGATAAAAAAGATCAAGGCAGGTTTTGTTTATATTTGATTCAGAGTTGGACCACCATCTCCATATAGCTATTTCAGCATCCTTATGCCTCATCGGTGAAGCTCAGAAGTCTCAACTCTTTGAGACTTCTGAGCTTCACCGATGAGGCATAAGGATGCTGAAATAGCTATATGGAGATGGTGGTCCAACTCTGAATCAAATATAAACAAAACCTGCCTTGATCTTTTTTATCTTAATCCGTATTTATTAATAGGTAATTCGTTTTACATGATTATACGAGGGTCATTCGTAAAAAAAGAAATTTGGCAACACTGCCTTACACATCAACTCTCCCTCTCTCTCACTCTACCAGTTTCGCCTCGCTGCATTGTTCAGTGTCGGCCTAGCAGCCTTCGAAGATGGAGGTCCCGATCGCTGTTACCGTCAATATAAAATTCATGCTGTGATACGCTTTTTAAATGCAAAATGGATTTCACCTATTGGCATTTATCGTCAGTTAATCAAAGTTTATGGGTGCGTATTTATGTTAAACATCTTCCGCAAATGTTATAGATAATCCAGTGAAGGCCGAACGGAAATTCACGATGAATCTGAAGGCTTTCTGTTCCGATCTCATCGTGAATTTTTGTTCATTGCGAACATGATGAACAAATACACCCATACCTCGCTTTACGGCCCAAGTACGTTCCACAAAACTTGGCCTCACAGCGAAAAGCCGTATAACGAATCAATTATTCTAATACAAATTCATATAAATCCAATGGGATCGGTTCCAAATTTGTTAAATATGTAACATGTAACACACTCCAAAAACCAACAAAAATCTATAAACAAAAATGAAACAACTTCGTGTTACATAAAACATGCTGTGTATGTAAGTATGCAAACATTTTTTTTTAAATGGCTTTAATCTGAAGAACGGTGAAGAAATGGTAACTTGCAGATGACTACCGTCATCATTTTTCGCTGGTAAGGATGGACTTGGCTTAGAAAAATTGTCCAACGTTATTTGTGTTGACCCAATTGACCCAATTGATTTTTAGCCCAATAAATGACCGTTTTAGAGTGTAATTTTCAGGGGCAACTCCGAATTGCATGAAAATTTGGATTTAGGTTGTACTTACCCTCCACTTTAAAGTTGAATTTGTGCCGTTCGTTGCTTTTACTTGGGGGGTGACAGTCACCCCTTCTCGGGGGGTGAAAAACGCGTGTTTAAAATAAGCCCGGAAATGGATAAATTAACAGATTATAAGCAACTTTCGTTCTATAAAGTTTTCTACGGAAGTTAATACTTTTCGAGTTATTCGTGATTGAAAATGTTGATTTTTGGCCAAAAAAAAAACTACGTTTTCAGAACGTTTTTCGCAAATAACTCAAAAAGTAAATATTCTATCAAAAAAATTTTCCAAGCAAAAGTGTATAACGAAAAATATGGTGTATCAGTAAAGTCTATAAATTGAGTAAAAGCAAAGTTGTAGCTCATGAAAAATACGTTCTTATTCGTCTATTTTCAAATCGAATAATTCAACGCAAAATCACCAAAAAATTAAGCACTTTTCGGAAAAACCTTATTAACATTTTTTTAGGTATCTAAATAAATATTTATATTTGTTTTTTACGAAAGTTTCTAGCGTCAAAATACACGAGTTACACTGAAAAAAAGGTTGGCCCCTTTTTTTGGTAAAAAAAATCGTGAAAACCTCCCCTTATTTAACACCCTAAATAAAATTAATCGTTACCGTTTTACAATTTATTTTAACATGTGTATTGTTTATATGATCTGTAAGTTTGATTGGTTTGAAGTGCTTATTTTTGAAAAAAATTGGTTTTATAGTAAAAAAAATTTCTAAAAATTTTTGAAAACTTTGCTTTTTTCTTAATTACCTTAATTACCTTAAAAAGTATTAGTGATAAGAAAAATCTTAAAGAGTAAAAAAATGTAGGTTTTGCTATTATAAATATGTTATTTTATTTTTGTTTTTCCGTTAGACAAAAAATGGTTAAGATATGGCTGTTCAAAATTTGCATACACTCGTGATTAGTGAACCGTTCAAGCTTTTTCAACTATAACCCTTTCAAAAATAAGCACTTTAAATCGGCGAGACTGGCAGCTCATATAAAAAATAGACAAGTAAGTAAATTGTTTGTAAATCGGTAACGATTAATTTCATTTGGGGAGCTAAACACGGGGAGATTTTCATGATGTTTTTTACAAAAAAAGAGAGCCAATTTTATTTTGAGCGTAACTCGCTTATTTTTAATGCTAAACAATTTTAAAAACAATTAAAATAAAGCTTATCATAAACACTTTAAAAAAGTTTAAACGGGGTTTTTCCCGAAAAGTGCTTAATTTCTCGGTGATTTCACCTTGAAATATTCGATTTGGAAGTAGACGAATAAGAACGTATTTTTCATGAGCTACAACTTTGTCCTACTCCATTGATAGATTTTACTGATACACCATTTTTTATTGGTTTTTTATAAAATACACTTTTGCTAAGCATTATTTTTTCGATCAAATATTTACTTTTTGAATTATTTGCGAAAATCCGTCTGAAAACGTAGTGTTTTTGTCGAAAAATAAACATTTTCAATCGCAAATAACTCGAAAAGTATTGACTTACATAAAAAATTCTACAAAACAAAAGTTGCTTAAAATCAGCCAATTTATCCACTTCCGGTCTTATCTTGAAAGTATGCTTTTTCATCCCCGAGAAGGGGTGACTGTCACCCCCCAAGTAAAAGCAACCAACGGCACAAATTCAACTTTGAAGTGGAGGGTAAGTAGAACCCAAATCCAAATTTTCATGCAATTCGGAGTTGCCCCTGAAAACTACACGGTATCGCCGTATTTCTGGGCTATTTGCATTTAAAAACGTATCACAGCATGAATTTTACATTGACGGTATCAGCGACCGGGGCCTCCATCTTCGAAGGCTCCTAGGCCGACACTGAGCAATTCAGCGTGGCGAAAGTGGTGGTGGAAGAGAGCGGAAGAGTTGATGTATAAGGCAGTGTTGCCAGATTTCTCCCACGTGGCACTCTTTTTCAGCGGTATATTCAGCGGCTTTTTTTACGAATGACCCTGGTAATATATTAACTAGCATTTAAAAGGTTATACTTTACTCACTCTCTTCTGGCACACCTTGTGGCTGTGGACACTGTATGCTCTCGTATTCTGTTCGTCCATAACTTGCACTGTAGACTGCAACTCTTGAGTTAGGATTACAATTTAATTTGATTTTACTATTTTGACAGGCTACTTGACTTCTAAATTCATCTGCAAGAGAAAAAACTAACTGTACCTATTTGTTAGAAATGCAAGAATATTGAGCATATCTCAAGGTACCACTATTAAATGGTATTTTTATAGGCAGGAAAGGGAAATGAACTATCCGCAAAAATTATTATCACATGGATATTCTGCCGAAATGTGGCCCCCACAAGGCAGTGATCTGAAGCATAGTTCGGTCCGCGATACTTTCTGACATTAGTTGTGTCTTTTGCCCATATTTTTGAGATGGGGATATGGTTAATTTGATTAACTTCGTTGGTTCCTGGTATTTTCCACGTTCCTTTATAGTTATAGATATCTCTTTATCTAAGTTATCTCTGTGAATTGTGCAACTCTGTCCATTTTGACTGGTTTCAATATGCAAACTATATTTCCCAAATGTATTATAAAGATTTTTTTTCCTCCGAGCTTAGCTTTTCCCATCAGCATCATTCCAGAAGATTCTAATACCTTTAATACCACTAATCATTAAATACTAAATAACAAATATTACTTACATGGTCTGCATTTGTAGGCCACTTCTACGTATTTTCTTACTTCAGGACAGGGATCACCTCCAAAAGTCTTTGGGCTAGTTTGAAACTTACAGTGGCTCTTCTTCTGGCAAGCCTCCACGACAGTCTGTAACAGCGAATACTATATCTGGTCAGTAAGATCAGTGTCTCATATACCCTGATGGATCAATATGTTCATTAATGAATAACGTGTAGGAATGTAGGAAATAACGGAGATAGTGGCTACGGCGTATTGTGATATTCTTCATAGAGTGGTTCATTTGAAGGTGTAACACTATCAAGATTGGAATATGCTTGGTACAGAGGGAAAAGTGTTGTCATAAGAGATTCTCAAAAGAGCTGATGAACTTTGAAATATTATAACCTTAGCATAGTAAGGGTGCATTGATATACTTAAGAGCAGCGCGTCTCAAATCCTGAAAAAAGGGACAATTAGAGAACATAAGACAGAAGTTCTTAACAGAATGCAGAAGAAGAAGGTGCTGATGCCAAAGATCAAAGAACATCGCACACCTAATGTGAGGGGATAGATGTCAAATGCTTTGGTTATTCATGGAACGCAAATTTCAGAGAAACAGGGCAATAGGAAGAAGACAGAAATCCTGGCTCAAGTAAGTACGCCGATGGATAGCCAAATCAGAAATCATCAGAGCCGTCATTTCACATTTAACTATTGTCATTTGGATCACCAACCTGCAAAGAGAGTTGGCGCAATGAGAAGAAGAAGAGAACAGAAAAATGTGGAACAGAGAAACTGAAGTGAGTGAGCCTTCTGGTCTAGAAATTAATTACATTGAGAGAACAAGCAGTGAGGTAATTCTACACTCAAAAAAATTTAGTCCGTAATATTGATTAACAGTGATTATTGAATAGTATTTCGTTGTAACAACTATTTAATTTTTTGTTTCAACGAACTTTTAGACATTGATCAATGTATTTGGTTATTGTCACAATGACTGAATAATAATTGTGAAAATAACTAGAGTACATTAATCAATAACACTCAATTTATTCAGACAATAAGTTAGTTTCGTATATTTAATAAATAATGGTAATTCTGGCAGCAAAGCACTTTCTTGATTTCGTAGACGATAAGTAATTACTAATTACCTTGGTTTATCGTAACAACTTACAGATTTCATTCAAACAATGTACAAATGTTGTTAATATAGAGTAATATTTGATTTTTGCACAGATGTAAACTGATTGTTGTGACAACGAATGCATTAATCAATCTACTACTGCGTTTAATAACCACAATCAATGCGTTCATGGTAACAATAAACGAAGTTGTTGAAACAATAAATGTTTTGCTTGACCATTTGAAACGTAACGGCTTTTCCTTATCGTTATTTGTTAAACAATGCTGTTATCTCTGCCGAAGTGCCGAATAATTTCATTTCGCTTCCAAGTGTATTCCGTACTGGAAGGAAGTTTTCCTGTGTCTATTATCGTATTCATTTTTTTCAAATCCTGAGAAAACTAATTAGTATTTTTGAAAAATTTAAACGCATCATAAAATATTACAGTATTATCGAGGTTCTGAAATCCCTGAGAACTTCTATAATGATTATTTTAATAAGTCACAGGGGTGAAAAAGAGAAAATTTAGTATGATTTTTAATTTCAAATATACCATTCAAAGGAAACTTTTTGTTTATTCTAAGGGACTTTCAGCCCTCGGTAATAATGTAATCTTTTATTCTGAGTTTAAATTTGTCAAAAATACTTTCTCAGTATTCCAAAAGTTTTCTCAGGATACCAAAAAAAATGAATGCGTTTAAAAATATTTCGATCGAAATTTTGCACCTGCGCTCTCCAAAATGATTAAGGGGGTATTAGTACGCTATGGTCAAAATAGGTGGCCAATTTTTAAACTAACGTTTAACAGTTCTTTGAATAGATGGCAGCACGTACATATATTTTATTATTAAATTTAGTTCTCTGAACGACACCGCATTGATGCCATGTATTGCAACTTAGGCTCGGCACATCTCGATCTTAATCGTACTTTGTATTTACAGACGACAGTTGTTAATCCTTTCTTTACCTGCCTAGGGTAAATTCTCATTAATAGATACTAAACGTTCATTCATTTGGATATAGTTTATTATTTAATATTGTATTATACGGCAATTCGTAATTCTTTACCTGCTCAAAAGGATTTATTTCAAACTAAAGAAATTTGCAATTATTTGAAATACAAGTAAGTGCCTATCTAAATGACCAAAAAAGAATTATGCTAATTCTCAGAATGAAGATCGAGTATAAAATTAGTATTTTTAATAAATGTAAAATACGTAAGTCAATTGAAAAACAGAGTCACTACAATAACTTTTTTCATATTGAATGTTTTTTCAACAGGGAAAGTTTTTCCTCGGAAAATTTCACATTTTCATTTCATTTCTCATTTCAACATGCGAGGCAGAATAATAATTAGCCTAATGAACCACTTACTTAAAACATTTTTAAAAGTAATATACTGCAGAATACCTATATAAAAAATGCGAAGAACAAGTATCACGGACAAAGATTTGATTCCGCAATGCCTTGCCCTTAGGCACCCGAGAGGCTCTATTGACTGTCTAAGTGCTATATATTTGTTTTATCGACTATAAAAAGGCATTTGATAGAGTACAACATGATAAGCTGCACATACTCATAAATTATCTTGGAGGAAACTGGATTAGATGATAGATCTAAACAACATTAGATATGCCGATGACGCAGTAGTTTTTGCAGATAGCCTAGATGATTTGCAAAGAATAATGTCGCGCATATAAGACATAAGTAGTGAACATGGAATTTCAATACGAAAAAAAAAGAAAGTAATGGTAGTCATTAAGAGCGAAATATATTACATACACGGCTTTTGGTTAACCAACAACCAATTGACAGAGTGGACAGCTACACATACCTTGGTACCTACATAAACAGTCAATGAGACCACTCTAGTGAAATAAAACAACGCATAGGAAAAGCGAGATCAGCGTTCATAATGATGAAGTCTCGTTTCAGAAGTCACATTTACCACTTGTTAACAAAATTTCGGTGCTACTTCGGTATGCGGTCTACGGCAGAGTTTCTAGTTTGTATGCGGTCTACCGTCTGATATGCGATCTACGGCAGTTTAGCTGATTCGGCATGCGGTCTACGTACAAAAACAAATTAGAGAAACTATTACAAACTTTTTATTTATTATTTATATTTATACTTTACTTTACTTGTCATACTTGTGCTTTACTTCACACTTCACGTGTTATTCTGTCTAAATCCCGAACCGAGGATTAGCGGCGTGTAATTTGGGTTGCCTATATAAACTTGAATCAACGGAATGGGCCTTGAGTGTTAATTTAAAACGCTGAAAAGACCGTTTAGTGATAATAAAAAGGGTGGGTTGTGATTGCGCGCAGCGGTCAAATACCTCCTGCCCTGCGGTTCTCTCACTCTATACCCGTAAGTTGGGTTTGGACCGAAGGGTTAGGTCTTCCTCCTTTCAGGCAAAAACCGATATTTATGCGGTTGCATGATATTTAATATTAAAATAGTATTGGATGTGGTAGAATGTAGACTCTTTGTATAATTACCAATTGAACAGTGAAGCTGTTAGTAATAATAAAATAGTAATGTTTGTAATAGTTTCTCTAATTTGTTTTTGTACGTAGACCGCATGCCGAATCAGCTAAATTGCCGTAGACCACATATTAGACGGTAGACCGCATACCGAAGTGGCACCAAAATTTCTATTATCAGATCCTATGTATTTTCTAGATTATTATACTGAGTAGAAGCCTGGACTCTTTCCGAAACTTCTTTAAGAAAACTCAAGGCATTCAAGATGTGGTATTACAGTCGCATTTTAAGAATTTCGTGGATGGGTCGTGTGACTAATGTTGAGGTCTTACGTAGAATGGGCAAGGAATGCGAGATTATTAACACACATTATTATCAAAGAGCGCAAAGTAGAATATCTTGGCCATGTTATGAGGAATGAATAGAGATTGCCGCTACTCATTCTTCAGGGCAAGGTATTGGGAAGAGAGGACCAGGGAGAAGAAGAATATATCTGAGAAACTGGTTCAATACCTACATCGACAAACAGACTATTCCGAATAGCAGCATGCAAAGTTAGGATAGCCATGCTGATCGCCAACATTCGGAACGAATAAGCACCGTGAGAAGAAGAATATCTCATTTTAAATTCTTCTTCTTCTTCTTCATGTGCCTCGTCCGTTGCGGACATTGGCACGTTAGTCCAAACTATTGGCGTAAGTTTTGAAGCCATGAGTGTCTTCTTCTTCTGGGTCCACGTTTGCTCTCTATTTTACTCTGTATTGTCAGTGGCAGTATACGATATTTATCATGTCTCATAATATGATCGAGGTATTCAGGTTTCCGTTTCTATTGTGAAACAGATTTCTCATTTTTGTTTTCTCCTCAGCGCAATACCTCTACGTTGGTAGTGTGAGTCGTCCAGGACATTTTGAGGATAAGTCGGTACACCCACATTTCGAATACCTCTAGCCTTTTCGATAATGTTTCCGTTATTGTCCAGGTCTCTGCTCCATACAACAAGACTGGAAATACATAGCATTTTAGCAGCCGTATTTTTAGTGGGACAGATATGTCGCAATGATTGAATATATTTCTCATGTTAAATGTAGCTCTGGCCTTTTCAATTCTACATCGTATTTCGGTTGTTTGATCCCATTTCTAGTTGACGACTGTTCCAAGGTATACATATACTTCTACGTGTTGAATTGGTTTTTTATTTTCAATTGTCTGGCAGGTTTTTGAGTTTTGCTCACCAGTGTCCATTTTTGTTTTATTTATGTTGATGGTTAAAATCTCTTTTTTCACTCGCTCTTTGTAGGTACCCGGGTATGACAGGCCTGTCGATACTGCTAGCAACCACAACTGTATCGTCTGCATATCGGTTTATCTAATTATTACTCCAGTAAATTTCAATATTTTTTTTCACTTACGGAAATATTTGACATAAATTAATCAATGATTATACAATATTGTTTTGTCTACAATTTTTTTATTAGGATAATGCCTCAACAAATACTACTAATGGCCATTGGCATGTGTAATGTGTGTAAAAATGTCGACGTCATCGTCTTTACAAAGAGACGCTAATTATATCCGAACAATGCATTATTTGCGGCCCTATAAAAATTAAATTTGCCAGAAAGTGAATAAAACTGAAATTGTTTTTAGATCCGCCCCACATAACATACTAGAGCTTACTTATGTTATTTATGTATTATGTCAAAACTAGTATAATCCCCCAGTAAACACTTTGAGTCATTTTGAACCTCGTTTAACTTTCAACCATTCGTATAACGTCACGGTTTCAAGCATAAAAAATGTATATTTGTATTGTTAAGACACTGTGACGTTATACAATCATGATTGAAAGTGAAAGTCAAACAAGGTCCAAAATGCGTACTGGGAGGGGGTGGGGCCACTTTTCTAAACAAAACCGCGTGATTCATCGTATTTCCCTGGTTACAAAACTCGTTTTCAATTGTTTGTAGATTTTCTTAAAATCCGGCAAACGCGCATCTGTCTCCATTTAATACATCACTGCTGCCATCTACTAAATGACACGTGAACTCATCTTCTCATCTATTAAGTGACAGCGGAACTAATTTATCACTAGAAAAATGCCAACTTATTGCTGTAATTTCAACAAAATCCCCAGATTGCAGCTTTTAACTAAAATTTTTACTTTTAGGTACAGTTAATTTAAAAATTATGGCAGTATGGACAATGAAATTTTGTTTAAAATAAAGCTTTTTGCATAGTTAATCGTTTCTGGTAGTTATTTTCCACCCAAGTTCAAAAATTATTATGCAAAACGAATTTTTATAGCAAGTTACTAAGTAAGTTATGACATGGACTCCTTTATGTACAGTTATAAAAAATATACTGCTTTCTTTGGAAATTTTAACTAGATACTATTAAAATAGAAAGTCTACAGTTCACGTACATACCCCTAAGTTGAAGATTGGTTTTGAAATAGTGACGGTAACTGTACCTAAAAACTATATAAATTTTAACATTGTGTCATACCACCTTAAAGTGTTATACAATTTTGGAATCACTATTTCAAACGCTTTTAAATGAGCTGTCACATGATGTACTTTCCCGTTTAAAAAAATTGAAGTTGTGGCTGTCACCTGAAGAGGTATCGCGTAAAGTTCGAAACATTAATGTTATAATATAGGTACTTTGATTATTTTAAAAATCGACCTGTCTGAGCGTTTTGCTTATGTGCTAAAAATAAATAAGTTAATAAGGGGGCAACACTTTCTCCAGCGTGCTGTATAAGTGAAATCATATGAGAAATCACACAGTGTAAATTCCATTAGGTTTAGGACAAAAAGGGGGATTTTGCAAAATTATTATTAATTTTATTTAGGTATTTATTGTAGGAATGGACGGATATAATTGTAAGAATAAACGGAAATAATTGAAGAAACAAACGAAATACGTTAGGAGAAATAACACTGTTATTGACACAACGAATAGTCTTCGTCGGTCAATTAACGACGTTGTTGTTTCAATGAATAGTGTCCGTTAGCTCAGTGAACTGTGTTCGTAATATTAATAAATGGATGTTCATCCATTCAATAAACGTAATACATTGGATCAACTAACGAAAATAATGAACTGATGAACATCGCTTTGTTGTTCCAATAAAACCAAGAATTGGACAAATTTTAAGTATGGCTTTTGTTGTCTGAATTAACATTTTTATTAATATTTCGTACCTTTTTCGTTGAGTGCAGTAGAGAATTCTGTCTCTGTACCAAATATTGTGTCAGTAGCAAGAAGATCCGGAAAAAAAATAAAACAGGATGTAGTCTAAATAAAAATAAGACAAATCCAAGGAAAAAAAGAGATCTTGAGCAGACTAGATCATACAACGATGTTACAAAAGTATTCAAGATGGCAGTAATATACAGACGGCATAGCACATCAAAAAATGGATTATGGATCCTGCGAATAAGGCTTCTGGGAGATAACAGACTTGACTAAGTATTATTTACCTACATAAAGAAAATACATTGACTACTGACCTGGATAGCGTTGGGCCATAGACAAGAAGAGTTGTAGTTATACGATGACCTTGAAATTGTAGACCTCGTTGATCTAAGCTTACAGATCGATGCTTCAGCTTCTGCTTTTCCATATTGGGCAAGTTCGATGGATATGCTCGTCCCAGTTGGGCAATTCAAGACTACCACTTCGTCATCGCATCCGGCTTGCTGATAGGTCCGTAGAGTTCCAGATAGTAAAGCTGTAACAATAGTAAAGATTATTGGTAACCAAGAATGCCATCATCATAAAAAAGAATATTGTCTTTTAATGACTACAACTTCATTTGTGACTAAAAATGAAGCATGTAATATACTTATATGATATAATAACATAGGTATTAGAATGAAAAAGGGTTAAAAATATTTTGACATCCCCGACAGCGGGATGATCAGTAACTAATTGTTTATGCCAGATTATATTATCTTAACCATATTATGTATATTGCATGAATTTTAAATATGACACAAAATCATTTCTTGTTTTGACAGTAATAAATTTAAAAAATCATCTAAACAAAACTTTGAGTTATCCCTTCTTTTTGAAAAATATGGAAAATGCACCTACTGTAGGCCACATTACGCAATAAAACATGTTGCAATGTCTAATAAATTTTATATTAATAGTGTCTATATTCCACACAGCTCGAGGTCTAAACTATCTATATTAAGGTGATACAGTAGCGATCAACAGGTACCCAAAGCGCGTTCCAAGATTGCGGCTGTAATTTTGAATATTTTTTCGAGAAAATTGGTACATATATTTGTAATATAATAAAGAATGGCGGTACAGAGCCCAATTTGAAAAATATATTAATATGTGGAAATTACTCTGTAATTAAATATAATATTAAAAACACGAGCCTGTACCGCCATTAAGAAGAACAAAAAAATACACTTTCTTCAAATAAACTTTTTTATCCGATGTCTAGATTTTGTGTCATTTTGGAATTACTAATGAAATAAAAAATTTTAGTAGTTCCAAAATGACACAAAATCTAGGCATCGGATAAAAAAGTTTATTTGAAGAAAGTGTATTTTTTTGTTCTTCTTAATGGCGGTAAAGGCTCGTTTTTTTAATATTGTATTTAATTACAGAGTAATTTCCACATATTAATATATTTTTCAAATTGGGCTCTGTACCGCCATTCTTTATTATATTACGAACACGTGTGCCAAATATCTCGAAAAAATATTCAAAATTACAGCCGCAATCTTGGAACGCGTTTTCGCTACCTGTTGATCGCTACTGTTTTAAGCTCATTGCTTAGCTTTAGAATACGTCACCAACGAATGCTGCAAGAGCTGTGGCTTTACTGCAAAATGGTCTAGCTAATATTATGCCTCTCAGTTGCAAGGTGTTAGTCGTTGTGATGTTCAATTGTTCAAAGAGCCATTCAGCGGTTCTATTAGAAGGCCAACTACACTAGAAGGTCAGGATCAGGCCGTAGGAGAGCAACATCAACGTGTTGATTAAGCGATATCAGTAAAACTACTTGCATCATCGCAAAGGCGTATTGATCTGGATACAAGGGATTTAATAACTGAATTAATTTGTGTATTTGATATTTTAATTTACAAAAATGTAACGCCGGATTTACACTCAGTCCAGTTGGACAGGGAAATGGGCAGGAAAAAGGACAGCATGTGTGTGTAAATATGTCACTCGCGCTACCACTGCTCATGACGCTGCCATTGTACGGCTCTCCTTCAATTGTCGGTTTTTGGGGACGGAAGTCAAAGGACAAGCAACGCGAGTGCGTGTTCACATCATAGATATAATAACAAATAGATTAGGTAAGGCATGGGCCACTCTATGCATTGAGGTGTAACGCCAACATTAACGATTGAGTGGTCTAGCCATCTTTGTTTGTCACATGAGCGGGAGCGCTTAGTAAAAAGAGATAGATAAACCACCGATCGACTACTCGCGCGTTACGCTTTTTTGCTCAGTATGCTTTGTCTGTCCTTGCTGGTTGTCTATGGTTCACATTCAGCCACTCTCGCTCACTTGTCGGCGGCAAAGCCACACGTGATTAAGTGAGCAGAGCAAGAGCTGTCGTCCCATTCCATCTTTGGGATTCGTCCCGGTAAATGAGTTGTGAGGACATTGCTGAGGATTCATGTGAACACTTTACTCACGTCGATATTGTATTTCAGGCAATATTTCCGGCAGCGGCAGGAGCAGTGGCAAAGGCTGAGTGTAAATCCGGCATAACTTGAATTTAAATTTACATAAAAGAGTTCCTAGGCCTGGATCCCGCTTACCAAAAAAAGTTAATTAATAGCAAGCTGAAAATTTGTTAATAGCTTAAGGGTGTATAGTCGGACAAACTTCGATGGACGGGAACACTGGAACAGAGAAAGTTTTAATTGTGGAACAGGTTAAAAATTTGGAACGTCAGACTACGAAAACGTTCCATGTATTTTGTCGGGCAGAACTTCCAGTTGATTTGTTACCCTTTCATTAAACTCTCAAGCAAAATCAGACTGTTATTTATCATCTGTCATAATTCCTGTCATTTAACATGTTCCACGTGTCTGTAGTTGTCGTAGTTCCAAATTTTTAACCTGTTCCACAGTTAAAACTTCCCCTGTTCCAGTGTTCCCGTCCATAAAAGTTTGTCCGACTAGACACCCTTAAGCTATTAACAAATTTTCAGCTTGCTATTAATCAACTTCTTTTTGGTACGCGGGATCTAGGCCTATCCAGAACCGTATCAAATCAGAGGAATCAGTGATTTCAGTTTATTCAGTGATTTCATGAAAGTAGCTATAGGGCTTTTAATCGGTTGTCATTTGTTTCGAGCCTCTGTTATATGTTGTATAATCTGTGTATAATATTAATATACACGGATTATATGACATATGACAGAAGCTCGAAACAAATGACTGTGAATGAAAAGCCCTATTGTCTTTCTTCAATCAAATATTTATGAATAATACTGTGGTATTTATTTCGAGATTGTATACATAATTCCACAACATTGAGGAATTTGCGGCCGTACATTTAATCACCAATAATTTATAGAAACCGCTACATCAATAATTTGAGATAACAGGTTCACGTAGGTATTTCAAACTTTTACCGCAAAATTATCAATAATCGGTGTATTTCACCCTCCAAAATATTGTGTTTATTCATTATTACCAGTATAATGTTATTAAATCGAGTGGTATACATTAACAGTACAATACATACAATGTATCAAAGCCAAATTGAATAAATGTATTATTTCGTGAATGCGCGATTTTGAAAATAAATCTCGAAACAAGTCGATTTTTATTTTTAAATTACGATTTTTGGCATATCTATCATACTAGTGACGTCATCCATCTGGGCGTGATGACATAATCGATAATCGTTTTTTAATGGGAATAGGGGTCGTGTGGTAGCTCATTTGAAAGGTTATTCAATTATCTATTCAATATAAACATTAACATCATGATTTGTACAAAGCGTAACAAATTTTTTTAAATTAAATTAATTGACACAAAAAGAAGAATGTGCGTAATATTTAATTCGAAATAAAATTTCCAAAAAAGCAGTAAGAGACGCGGAACAAAAATTCTGGGAAGAATTTGCAAACAGCTCAAAAGAAGATTATACAAATGACAGTAGTTCCTACTTTAGGAACCAGATCAAAGCATTAAGAGGACAAAAGAGAATAAATAGATGAAAATAAAAGATGAACTTAACAAAATACAACATTAAAACTCAATGTTTAATTCTATATTCAGTTGAGTCCACGATTCTTTACCCGTGCGTCATTAATACCTGACGAGATAAAACACATACTTTTTATCTAGCATCATTCTCTTCCACGCATTAAACTAATGACAAATCACAAACCAGCTACCGCCTGTTATTAAGTAAAAACACATGTTATTTTTATGAACGCTCTAGACTCAGCACATTGAAAAGAGATAGGTACAAAAAATACGCTTGTGGATGTTTTCAGATGTTAAGTATAATTTGTGACGTTTTTCGTTTGTTTACTTTAGTGGCTGTCAGGCTGTTGAATTTTTTGCTGTTTTTTTGTCGAATTTTTACATTTTGAAATTTTTTATATTACACAAACAGTTGTTTTCACAACTAATTTTATATTGGAGTTTGAAATTTTATGGTAAGTGTATCTTTTTTATTTTGCAATTTATTTTTTCAACATAAAAAGCTAACCTCATTCACACAGTTAAGTGTGTTAAGTTTACGCCAAAGTGAATAAAATGACAAAAAGAAAATATGTTATTGAACTTTTTTATAAATTGTTTATATTTATTTATTAATCAGTAAAAAGAATTTATTAAGCTACTTCAAATGTAGCTGTTGTAACGGGTATTGTCCCTTTCATGAGCATTTTTATGACATTTATTCTAATATGACATTTTAGTTAAATCTGACTGTTGTCACATTTTATTTTCAATTTGGAATAAAAACAAATCAAATGTGTTTATTGCATTTATAAAATGGTATTTTCTTTGATTTGTATAGTCGTATAAATTATACAGATTATTTTTAAATTATTTTTTTATTATGGCGCCATCTATCGGCAACTAGAATAACTAGAATAAATGTTGTAAATGTCTGTAATCACGGACGTGCCTTTTTTTCTGTCACATAAAATTTAATGCGTTAGAAAGAAATCGAAAAACTGTGACGCACTGAAAGATGATCATGAGAAAAAGAATAGTTACAACAGGTCTTTCAGGACGACAGACTCACGGTAAAACACAGGTTAAAAATAAAGTAAATATATTTAAGATAAATATATACAGTTGTTCTGAAGCTATTTTCTTGTGGAATTTTTATAATCAATTAATTTTAATGGGAAATAAGCCACAATTGTACCAAAAAATTGATTTTATTAACGTTTCGACTCCCAAGTCGGGTGTCGTTGTCAAAATACAAAATAATAATAAACAAAAATGTTGTTGTTTAGTAAAAAATCTTCTAATAATTTATATAATCTGACTCATTTATATTGGCAATTCAGACATGTATTATACATTTTAAAGTAGAAGACTTTAAAATGATATTACCAATATTGATGAGTTGCGTTCCTTCCTGGGACGACGTTACTAAAAGATAATTCATTTGATTACATGAAATCAACCCAACTCAAGAATATCCGCCACAAAAATCATAGCATGCGATCTGTCTTTAAAAAGACAACCAAATGCAATGGTGGCAGTAAAATTCTCGCGTTAGAGACTCCATAGTAAATCACTAGGGAAAACCAGGAAAAAAAAATTAATTTTAAATAATTAAATTTAATTAATGCAGAAGATGGAATTATATTTTATTTTTTTATTTGTTTAAACTGTATATTATAATTAATTACTTTTAATGGGAAATAAGCCACAGTTTTACCAAAAAAATGATTTTATTAACGTTTCGACGCCCAAGTCGGGTGTCGTTGTCAAAATACAAAATAATACTAAATTAAACAAAAATGTTGTTGCTTAGTAAAAAATTCTTCTAATAATTTATTTAATCTGACTCATTTATATCGGCAATTCAGACATGTATTATACATTTTAAAGTAGAAGACTCTAAAATGATATTGCCAATATTGATGAGATGCTTTCCTGGGACGACTTTACTAAAAGATAGTTCATTTGATTACATGAAATCATCAATATTGGCAATATCACTTTAAAGTCTTCTGCTTTAAAATGTATAATACATGTCTGAATTGCCGATATAAATGAGTCAGATTAAATAAATTATTAGAAGAATTTTTTACTAAGCAACAACATTTTTGTTTAATTTAGTATTATTTTGTATTTTGACAACGACACCCGACTTGGGCGTCGAAACGTTAATAAAATCATTTTTTTTTTGGTAAAATTGTGGCTTATTTCCAATTGAAAATAGTTGACAATAAAATACAACAATAAATCAGTTTTGCTATCTACAAGTGTTTTATTAAGTTTTTAAACCAAATACCAGAAACCAGAATACGAGGTATACTCACTCAGTCAATTAACATCTCTTCTCCGTCGATTGAAGGTCTGTAGCCATAATAGCAAAAACGAGCTGTACACTGTACATCCTACTAAATTATGATAAATAAACGTTCCTAGTTACTACCAGAGGTGTACGACAGGGGATAGTGAATGGTTAACCCTTCCCAAATTCTACGCCACTGATTCTTAATGAAACACCCTGAATACCCTTATTTTTGATGTTTGATTTAAAGAGTTGTAGAGGGTTAATAACAGTGCTTTTGTTTCCATATTTTGACACAAAATTTATTTTAATTACGTAACGTTTCCTCCAAATACATGATACAACGAAAAACCTATTTTTCAATGAAAATTGATAACAGAAACTGTAAACATAAATACATACAAATTGTTTACGTTTCATCTAAAGCGCAGGAAAAGGCAGGAAAAAGCAGGAAAAAGCGAAGACGTCGAGCGTTTTTCTTTATTCATTGCTGTAATATATTTCGATAGTGTTCCCTAAGGAGTTTGACCGGATCGTAGATCCATCGTCGCTTGAAACGGCTATTGTCTAAGTAAGCAGAATTGGACGATATAAAACAAATAGATAAAGAGAAGGATGCTTCCTTTATTATATGGCTATTTCGGGGAATGGGATTTTAGCTAACTTCATCATTAAATATTTAAGGATTTCAAGCTGGATTT
The DNA here is from genome assembly GCF_917563875.1 of Diabrotica virgifera virgifera. Taxonomy (NCBI): domain Eukaryota; kingdom Metazoa; phylum Arthropoda; class Insecta; order Coleoptera; family Chrysomelidae; genus Diabrotica; species Diabrotica virgifera. The sequence continues at coordinate 221,337,792 of NC_065451.1, read as the reverse complement.
ATTGGTTTGTTTGTAGGGAAGGAGGATTTTCTTTTAAATCTCTTGTTTCTAAAATGTTTAAACGCTGTAGCACAAATCTAGATTTGTCTTATTAAATACGAAGGTAAAATTTACACGACCACTTTATCCGATTCTCCGTTTCTTCTTTTCTATAATGTACAGGTGAACCGAAATAGGAATAAACATGAAAATACTGTGCGCGTCAGAACAAATTACGGCAGAGAGTGACACAGTAACTTCTGCTGAGTAAGCAGTAAACATATTATTATATCATACATATAAAACTTGACACAGAAATGGAAGTTAATTGTATACAAACAAATCGATCTAATAAATAGATACCATCATTCTCTTTGCCTTATCCCTATGCGGGGTCGGCTTCCCTAATTGCATTTCTCCACACAATTCTATCCTGGGTCATATCAATGTCAATCCCCTTTACCAACATGTCCTGCCTAATCGTGTCCTCCCACGTCTTCTTTAGTCTTCCTCTCCTACTCCTTCCAGGAATCTGCACTTCAGCTACTCTTCGTATTGGATGATTAACGTCACGACGTTGAACATGACCAAACCATCTCAACCTATGCTCTCTCATTTTGGCATCAATTGGTGCCTGGTGCCATACCTAGACTTCCCCTAATATATTCATTTTTAATTTTATCCTTTCTTGTCACTCCACTCATCCATCTAAGCATTCTCATCTCCGCCACATGCATTCGTTGTTCCTCTTTCTTTTTCACTGCCCAACATTCAGTTTCGTACATCATAACCGGTCTTATGGCTGTTTTATAGAATTTTCTTTTCAGCTTCATTGGAACTTTTCTGTCACACAACACACCACTCGCTTCCTTCCACTTCATCCATCCAGCCCTAATTCTACTGCATGCATCTCCATCTATTTCTCCATTACTCTGTAATACCGATCCTAGGTACTTAAAAATATTGCTTTTTACAATCAGTTCACCATCCAAAGATACCATTTTATTTGTAGTAACTCCATCTTTAAATGAACATTCGAAATACTCTGCCTTTGTCCTACTAAGTTTTAAACCTTTTTCTTCCAGAGCTCGTGTCCACTGTTCCAGTTTTTGTTCTAAGTCTCTTTCACTATTGCCTACTAACACGACATCATCAGCATACATTAAGCACCATGGAATGTTACCCTGTAGTTTCGCTGTTATCTGGTCCAAAACTAATGAGAATAAATACGGACTAAGCACCGAGCCTTGGTGCAATCCTACTTTCACATGAAATTTATCAGTCTCTCCCACACCTGTCCTAACACTAGTCGTTACTCCGTCATACATATCCCTCACAATCTTTACATATGCACCAGGGACTCCTTTCCTTATTGAGTGTCCACCACAGAATCTCTCGAGGAACTCTATTATACGCTTTCTCAAGATCAATGAATACCATATGAGCGTTTGTTTCTTTAGTCCTGTATTTTTCCATCAACTAACTTATAATGAAAATTGCGTCTGTTGTTGATCTGCCCTGCATAAAGCCAAATTGATTCTCGGATATGTCGGTCTCTTCACGTATCCGTCTATCAATTACTCTCTCCCATATTTTCATGGTGTGGCTAAACAGTTTTATAGCCCTGTAGTTTGTAAACTGCTGTATATCTCCCTTGTTTTTGTAGACGGCCAGTGTAGACAGTTTTATATACTGCTTCTCCATTCGTCTGGCATTTGTCCAACTTCCATAATTCTATTAAATAAACCTGCTAGCCACCTTGTTCCTGTCTCTCCCAATGCTTTCCATACTTCCCCAGGAATATCGTTTGGTCCTACCGCTTTTCCTTTCTTTATTTTTTGAAGCGCTTGAGCCACTTCCTCGTTTGTTATTTTGGTGACCATTGCTGCTACTGTCTCCGTTGACTCCACAGTCTGTCTGTCAAATTCTTCATTTAATAAGCTGTCAAGTACTTTCTCCATCTCTTTTTGATATCCTTTTCGTGAACTAGTATTTTATTATTTTTATCTCGGATACATCTAATCTGATTAAAATCTTTTGCTTCCTTTGCTCTCTGTTTGGCTATTTTATATATCTTCGTTTCGCCTTCCCTGGTATCAAGTTGATCGTATAGGTTTGAATACGCTTCTGCTTTAGCTTTTGCTACTGCTACTTTCGCTTCCTTTTTCGCGACCATATAGTTTTAAAGATCTGTGTTGGATCTGATTTCTTGCCACTTTTTATCCTCAAACTTTTTTCCTGACGTTTTCCCCAGTATTTCAATAGCACTCTCTCTAATACTCCTGGCCATTTTTCTCCAAATTGTAGTAGGGCTTCCTTTCTTGTTCCAACATATTTTCTCTGCTATTCTTTCCCTGAATAGACCTTCTTTCTCATCTTTTAGCATCCACCACTTAATTTTTTGTGGTCCTCTCCGATATTTTGGTTTAGTTTCACTTTTTACTTCGATGTCCAGAACAAGCAGCTTATGTTGCTGGCTTACTGTCTCACTAACTATTACCTTGCAGTCCTTGCATTCACGTATGTCTTCTTTCCTTATCATGAAATAGTCTATTTGGGATTGATGTTGTCCACTTTTTTACGTAATAAGTTGAGTTTCTCTCTTTTTAAAGAATGTGTTAACAATCGCCATATCTAGTGCTGTTGCTAATTCAAGCATATCATCTCCAGTTTTATTTGTAGTTCCTGGATCTAATAGGATCTGTAGTTCCTAGATCTAATAAATAGATACACGAGGAATAATACGGGGATTATTATTACCTAGTTAGATTACGAGATATTCAGTTGCCTGCCGTCTAGACTAATATATTATTGATTGGCGTCATCAGCTGAGTACTATTCATACTAAACAGCTGTAATTAACAACCAACAAAGTACTAATAGGTAAATAAGTATATTCCTGCTGACCAACCCATACCAAGGGTAAATACCACTCTACCTACATATTTATAAAGCGAAACATTTTGAATGCTCAAGCTTGTGATGACGAAGCTGATATTTATGGGTTGCATTTTCTGGGGTTTCTGTGTGATAGTGTTCCCTAAGGAGTTTGACCGGATCGTAAATCCATCGGAACTTGAAACGGCTATTGTCTAATTAAGCAGAATTGCAGAAATGATTTAAACGAGTTCACGAGCGTGTGGCTACTATGGCAGGTAATTTGATAAATGATAAATATTATAATAAACAGAATGGTTTCTAAATAATCTGAATGGGTGCACTGATATACCTGGTGACATTAAAAATCTATATGACATTAAAATCTATACCAATTCAAAATAGCAAGAGTAGAACTAGATCAAAGGTTGACAAGCTAAAATTATGCAATTGTAATGAAAATGTTAATTTTGACTGACCTCAAATAACGATTGCAACTCGGCAGATTGATTCGTGGAGTCTGGAGAGGTCTCGGCGCTGTTACGAGAAGCGGCTAGAAGCGAGACCATGCGATGAATAGAGATGGGTGAATAAGTCTCGATTTTTCTAGAAATAACCTATTTATGTATATAAGGAGCGATATTGGTAATTTCGGGGAGTTAATAATTTAATCTCGAACTGTAGACTTCTAAAATAAATAGTTTTATATAAATTCGAACCGCTAGTTTTATTTGAACGTTACACTATCAATAACTTTCAAACCGAGTGTAGAATACTGACATTTAATCATTAGTTTTAAAATTTTCTGGTAGCCAAGAGAAAACAAGTCCAACAAAAATTAAACTTGATTATTTTCCTCCGTGATTTTCTTTAAAACTACTTATCATCTGCCAATCCCTAGATACCGCAATTACAAAGAATTGATTCAGCTTTTCATTTCCGTTTCCGTTTTATTAGAGATTTCCTCCGTGCGCTACCTAGACGTGGCCGCTCCTAAAAATGACGTGTTGGGGGATGTATTCCCCAAGGATCGTTGGCTTTTCATTTATGGGTTCATTAAACCGTCTCCAGAACGAATTTCTGCACACTGACAAACGAATAAATATAATTAAAAGTTTTCTATACTCGCTAGATTCTAATAAAGTTGCTGTTACTTTCGAGACATACAAAATGAAACAACAATAATTACCTAAAATGGATTAGTTATAGCCAATATATTAATAAATACAGCAATAGTAAGTTGTCAGCTGTAGCAGTAAGTAGAAATCATGCAATTAGCCATTGATGTTCTTCTTCATACTGCCCTAAAAAGTCCGGCAGTGGTCAAGTTGAACCGTCTTCGTAGATTAAGAAGTCAGGTTATTCTTCAACGTTTTTTTTTCATTCACCTTACTTTGAAGTATGGTCAGAAGTAAGTCGTGTCGTAGTTCATTGTGCATCATATGGCCCAGGTATTCCACAAGAAAGTCCTCAACATGCGTCTATAGCACAATATTTCAAATGCGTCGAGTAATGCTTTAGTTAAGAATCATGGCTCCACTCCATATAGAAGAACGGATAATACGTAGAAACAATATACAGAGCATGGCCAAATTACTATAAGATCAACTCGATAAATTTATAACATGATCTAAAACAGGCCTGTCCAACATAATTTTGTGGAGGGCCGGATTTGTAATTTTGTAACTGTAGCGGGCTGACTGACTATTGGATGGATGGATGTGCGCAGTGTTGCCACAGGTCTTGGACAAAATTTCGGTAGGCTGCTGCTAATTTTCAGGTAGAATCCATCAAATTGCGGTAGATTTTTTAGGTAGAAATCGTCAAATTTCGGTAGTCTTTATTTTTTGCTTTTTTTGCTATTACATTGCAAAAAAGTGATACTTTAAGTATGGGCAGCAAGTGTTGAAAGATAAACTACCTTTTTTTAGTAAAAAACAGTAACTTAAGTAGATAAGTAGGTTAAATAGGAAGTAGGTACTTATAATATAAGTACCTAGAAAAAAAAGTAAATAAGTTGGATATCTTTATTTCAAATACCTAGGTATTTTTTATATACAAACAAAAGAAAATCAATCAATAACAAATTGAAATCAATGAAATATTTAACAAAAAAACAACAGTTAATAAAAATATACAAGAATATTGTCTACGTCCCTACGTTATTAAGGAAGAAAACCTTAGTTTTACTTATCACTCTAAAAACCTTATTACTAATGAGATGTTTGACATTTTTTCTGTTTGCACAGTGTATCTATGTCAGCTGGTATTTTAGAAGTAGCTATGCGCAGAATGCCTGTCAGATGATTGTCTGATAAAGATGATCTCGTTTTCGATTTATTATATTTCATGCGAGAAAAAAGCTGCTCGCAAATATATGTACTACCAAATAAAGATATTTGTTGAAGAGCTAATTTGGTAAGGTTTGGGTATTGGTTCCGATTAATATATTTTTTATAAAACTCAATTAATCCGTTCGGAAGGCAACTTTGATATGCCGTTTTTAGAAGAGAGTCACTTTGCAGTTCAATCAATTCCATCTGTAAGTTCAGCACAGCACCATCAATTTCAATTTCAAACGGATTTTGGAACACTTTCATGTTAGGAATTTGTAATTTGAAGTCTACGAATCTCTCTTCAAACTCATTCCTCAATCTTTGCAACAATGACACGTACTTGGCTAAGTCCAACATTTCTTGATTTCTGGCAGATAGAGTCTCCCAATGAACCAACTGTTTTCGTTCCAGTTGTTTTTCTAACAATATGAGCTTCTTTGTGAAAGCTTGAATGTGTTCATATAACTGCGTGCATAATTGATCTTTTCCTTGCAGTTTTAAGTTAAGATCAGAGAAGTACTTAGTAATGTCAACCAGGAAGGCCAGATCAGCCAACCACTGCTCATCAGTTAGGAAATCAATTTCTTGACCTTTGTTTTCAAGAAAAATCTTTACTTCGTCGAGCAACGAATAGAATCGTTTAAGTGTGGATGCTCTACTGAGCCAGCGAACGCTACTGAAGTACACGATGTCTTCGTGATCTGAACCGACATCAGACAGAAAAGCCTGGAACTGTCTGTGATTCAGTCCTCTTGCACGTATAAAATTAACTGTCTGCACTACTTTATCCATCACGTGATTCAATTCAAGTACTTTTGCACACAGCTGTTCTTGATGAATAATACAATGATGCTGTATGATTGTATGTGTGACGTTCTTGCGCATTAAAGCTGCAAAACCACTTGTTCTTCCAGTCATTGCTGGCGCACCGTCTGTAGTCAATCCGCAAAGATTTTCGATTCGTAGTTCATATTTTTCTATGCAACTCTTTACTTCTTCGTAGATATCTTTTCCGGTGGTTGTATCTTTCATTGAACGCAAATCAAGCAATTCCTCGATCACGGTATAGTCTTCTGTTACCCCTCTTACAAAAACTGCCAACTGTGCGGTATCTGATACATCAGTACTTTCGTCGAGTGCGAAACTGTAAAAAACACATTTCTTCAATTGCGTTTTTAAAGACGATTCAATATCTTTGGTCATGTCATCAATTCTTCTTGCTATGGTTTGATGTGACAAGCTTATATTTTTAACTAATGCTTCTTGCTCCGGACACGCTACCGATGCAAACATCTCCAAGCATTCCTTGACAAATTCTCCGTCTGATAGGGGTTTGCTTCGCTTGGCAATGGCTTCTGCTATCATGAAGCTAATTTTTGTGGCTGTCTCGGAGTTTTCTGTTGGTATTCTGAACATCGCCTGTTGACCGATCATATTTTTTTTCAACGAATTTACTCGATCGATTCTAATTTGACCTTGGTATTCATCGTATTTAGAAGCGTGTTTTGTGAAATAATGCCGCTTTATATTGTACTCCTTGCAAACTGATATTTTTTCATGACATATGAGGCACAGTATGTTACCATTTTGTTCTATGACAAAAAAGGTGTCAGTCCAACTGTTTTTAAATATTCGACATTCTTTGTCAACTTTACGTTTTTTTTCTGACGACTCTGCGTGGGTGTGGGTTCGGTGAGAAGGGACTCGCGGGCCGGATGAAGGGCCTACGCGGGCCGCATTGTGGCCCGGGGGCCGTATGTTGGACAGGCCTGATCTAAAAGGAGTAGTTTTCAATTTGCTTCATTTAAAACTCGCTACATCATATCCTCAAAGAGACCAAAGAAGGTAAAGGAAATACCTACTTTAAAATTTAGAGGTCAAACACTTAAATATGTAAAAACAATTAAACATCTAGGTTTAATATTTGATCAAGCTATAATCTGGAAGAACCACATCATATATATTTCAGCAATTTGTCAAAAAAGACTAGAAGGAAGATCTAGAAAGATTTAGAAGGTCTTTCTGGTACGAACTGAGGAGCGGATCGATTATGGATTCCATGCTTACTCGTCTGCTTCAACAACAATTCTAAAAATTTTAGACACCATTCAAAATAACGCTCTTATAATAGGCATTTTAAACAACTCCTATCACAAGTCTTCAGGCCGAACTCAGTGAGCTACCGTTAGATTTAAGAAAACAGGAGTAAAAACTCTACAAAATGAAAAAAATGCAGCGAAGCGGTACTCTTTACAATGATGTCACTTAACCATTCTCTCCTCGAATATTCAGTACGCAAAACCCACATTCCTTTTTATAAAATATTCAGACGAATCTTAAATGAATTAAACTTTAAAATGCCCGAAATCTATCCTAGCAGATGTCAACTCCCCTACCTTGACTAATATCTTATATTTTGGATCTATTGTCGGAAAATAAGAAAGAAACCAATCATCATTTAATTACATAATTCTAAATATCAGATCTTAATTTCCCAATTTCCTTCTTCAAACTGTTATTCACCGATGGATCAATTTTTTTTTATTAACTCCATTGAGTACAACAATCTGCCCATTTAAGTAACCTCTTTACAATTCTAAAACTAAAATTTTATCAGTCTGAATACACTTTTGATTACATTCAGTTGGTCAAGTCAGACGGCAGTTGCCGTTTTAGTCTACGCACTTCAAAGACGTCCCGCACATTTAATTGTCTGGCAAACGCATTAGGATGCACTAACACTCGTTCACAGTATTTAACACTAAAACGTTGTATGGCTTCTTTCACGGATTCTAGGGGGATGTCGTGTTGAATCACCTCGTTGGATACATAGTATGACGCATTGACTATGGCACGCAGCACATTGTTTTGAAATCTCTGTAAGATGTTTGTATTGGAGACGCTAGCAGTGCCCATAGCTGAATCCCGTAAGTCCATATGGGCTTGAGGATGGACTTGTAGAGTAAAATTTTGTTATCCAAAGATAGTTTGGAATTGCGTCCAATGAGCCAATACATATTTCTCAATTTAAGTCCGAGGTGTTTTCGTTTGGTAAAAATATGTTTTTTCCAAGTTAGACGGCGGTCCAAGTATATGCCAAGATATTTAGCGTCCTCGGATTGAGGAATTAGACAATTATCAATATATACAGGGGGGCATGTTTCTCTGCGTAGCGTGAATGTTACATGCAATGATTTAGTTCCATTAGATTTGATGCGCCATACTTTCATCCATTGCTGAATTCTATTTAGGTTTGATTGAAGATTCCTTGATGCTGTTGTTGGATCTGTGTGGGATGCCAGGATAGCAGTGTCATCTGCATACGTTGCAACTATAGTTGTACCAGATGTTGGAATGTCCGCTGTGTATAAAATATATAGAATTGGGTCGAGAACGCTGCCTTGTGGGATGCCTGAGTGAGTAGGATATATCTTAGTGTGCTCGTTACCGTGATTCACAGGGAAGTGTCTATTTTCTATGTAGGATTTTAAGAGCTGGAAGTGAGGATAGGGTAGGAGCTTCTTTAATTTTATTTGTAGCCCTCTGTGCCATACCTTGTCAAAAGCCTGAGATATGTAAAGGAAAGCAGCAGAACAGTATCTTTTGGCGTTAAAATCCTTGTTTATTTGGTTGACTAGCCTATGCACTTGTTCTATGGTTCCGTGTTTGTCTCGGAAACCGAATTGATGTTCTGGAATTATTTTATTTTCGTCTATTATCATTTTCAACCTTTTTACGTACATTTTTTCAAAGACTTTGCTAATCATAGGCAAAAGGCTTATAGGCCGGTATTAAGATGCATTTTCCGGTCTTTTTCCGGGTTTAAGGATCATTAGGATTTGTGCCACATTAGGATCTATGGATGACGGATTATGGTGTAGCACCTGCCTTTGTAACAAAGAATAAAATAAAGGAATATAAACTAGTGTCCTGTTATATGTCAATGAGTGGGGATTAATAATTAACAGGAGAACTCTTTGCAAGATATAAAGCCCTAGGTCGCGTTATAAAAAGTCACGAAATTAACTTCCTAGTAATCACAGACTCCCTAAATTTTCTAGATAGAAAATATATTCTTTCCATCCTGTGGCGAAACTCATTATTAGGAAAGAATTGCACAATCTAAATCACAGAAACTTTCTTGGTATTTTTGAGAGAAAAATTCTTAGAAAGATTTTTGGGGCCGTAAATGAAAATGGGCTATGGTGTCGAAGATACAACTTTGAACTGTATCAGTTATACACCGATCCAGATATTGTGAAATTTGTTAAAGTGCAGAGACTTAGATGGACTGGACACATTGCTAGAATTCCACATCACGAATACACTAAGAAATTATCTTTTTCAAAATCAGAGGTCACAAGAAGTAGAGGACGACCAGAAGAAGATGGATTGATGATGTGGAAGAAGACCTAAAGATTCCAGGGGTCAGAAGATCTGGGAAATTGTCTTATCTGGGAAACTGGTCGAAAGAAATGGGATCTCTGGTCAGGGAAACGATCTGGCAGATAAATATGGACGAGAATAAGCCTTAGAGGACGCAACTATTGAGATCTATCTAAAAACTCCAGAGACATAACTGAAATCATATTTCCGTAGCAAAAATTTTGACCTATAGAATAGCAGATGGCACAAAAAACAACTGAAATTACTTGAGATTAAACCAATATTTTTTTCCTCCTGGTGATGATCCTCTGGTGGGTTCCTCCCAGATGATCATTACCTGGTGACTAACATCAAAACCTCGTTTTTCTCAGGTGATCATCACGCGACTGCGGCTTGATAATAGTCAATATTTAACACCAATAAACTATTTAGATATACAAAATTTAATTGTTGTGGATTGCTATGGATGTTAATATTCTTTTTTTTCGCGAATAGCCATATACGCTGATGCGAGTTTGTAAATAAACAAAAACCTTAAGTTTTAAAAGATTAAATGCCATATAAATTCGAACAACATTTCACCCTGACTAATACAGATATAGAGTTAGGAGCGAGTGCGCTGGTGTATACGAAGGGATGAACCAACCACAGAAATGGGACCAAACAAGTTGTAAAAGCAAACCTGACCACCGAAGCGAATTAGTATACACCGAGAAAAACAATGCGGATCACAATAGAATCGTTAAACTATTGGAAAATTAGGAAACACCTTATTCGCGGCGATAAGAAATTCTCTCGCTCGTCTTAAATATTCATGTGCGGACTGTCGACGGTCTTCACGAACTTGTTAGAACGGTCAGATTCGACGAATTAGTTTGTTAACAAAAGGACCTTTGGAAATACTCCTTGATTAATATTTTAGCGGACAGTACGATGACCCAAAACAATAAAATAGGTTGCATTCCAATAAAATGGACTAAAGTACAACAAGAAATGTGAGGAGGGTGATGCATAAATGTAACAGAATATATTAAAGTGGTTATCACTAACACTTGGTTGTACCATCTGAAATGTTTGTTGCTGAATCGTTTTGATTTACTTTCATGGATTCGAGTTCTGAGTTGATGAGTGTTTCTGTACCAGTTGATGTTCATATGCAGTTTTCATCTTTGTGGCCAGCACAATTACATAGAGAGCAATTTAAGCCATCTAGGGATAATAACGTAACATTAGACAATGTATAGGTCAAATGGTGGAGGAATTGTTTCATATAGCTGCCGACCGAGAAACATTTCATCAGCTTGTTAATACGACGATAGCCAAAGCTTGAAAATAAGTACGGCACACAAAGAAGAAGAAAGGATAAGAAGATTCTGTGAGGAATGTTGTCACAGGTTATTAAGATTGAGCTTGGAATTGGTTTGGAAATTATCGAAGAGAAAAACATTTGCCATCTAAAGCTTAGGACTTATTTAGACTCGGGTCTCCTTCGAAGCTCCAATCCAATTAACGCCCTTTTGATGTTGTTTTGTCGAAGGACCAATGGACAATTCGACGTAGATCTCAGGATCGAATTGTTTTGTAATGCCCCTTTGTCCGCTTCTTCTCGATCGACGATGGTAAATAAATGTTTGAGTGTGGAGAAAAAATATGGTTTTATTGACAGCTACGTAATTACACTATAGATGATGTTCAGGTAACTTTCTATGATAGACTGCCTTTAATGACAGCTACTGATAATAATTACACTCGGCGTAACTTCTAACAACGACTTACGCACTTGTTAACGAGGTAACTATTTCAATTAGACTGCAACCCAAAATATTCCCTTTGGTTAATTTATAATCTCGTCAAAATATACAATTCATCAATAAGTTGCATGACAACCGAACTACGGACTTTGCATGTTGAAAGATTGCAACTATAGTTTAACGGAAGCTATTGCAAAACTTATAAAGTTCAATTGGAAAATATATTATTTGGCAATTTACTAAGTTTGCAGGTTTAATGGACTCTAATTATTAAAATATTACTCGATGTTTCCCAATGTTTCAATTATACATGGTGAAACTATAAAAGTTTAGGAAGTTAAGAAAAAATGTGAGATTACAAATTAAGGGACTAATTTGAGATTGAACACCAACTCTGATGATGATAGCCAGCCTCCGATAGGAGAAGGAACTACAAGAAGAAGAAGATACCAACTTTCAAAAACATTAACTTGGATATTGCAGTTAGTTATAGTTGTTGTTGAAGCTCATCTTCTATACTGTTCGGGATGTTGGGGCAGATATTTGATATCGCTCGTCTCCTTGCTGGCGTAATAAATCTTTGAATTTCTAGTTTTTTGTTTGTTAGGAAGGTATCTACTATGCTAGTATTGTAGATTGCTATAGATGCTTAAATTTAAGTAAATAAAAACGACTTTTCGAGGTGTTTGCTATTCGAGATGCAAAGATAACATTTTTTTGTGAGTAGAGATCGTATAACCACTATCCATATATTTTAATACCTTGGATAGCTGACTGGATAATGGCTTGTTCTTTTGAAGGACAAATTACAGTTGCTTACTGCATTGGAATATGTCGATAGTGGTGATCATGTAGTAGGTTTGCAAATATTTTCAAAACCATCCACTTTTAATTTTTGTTTTCTTCATTTGATGAAAGTTGTCGAAAAACAAGAAATAGGATTATTGAATGTGTTGTACTGAATTATTAGTCATGTTTAATTAATTTGTATTAAACTTGTATTATTATTCCAGATTTAGCCATACGGCTCACACTCCCTCTAAGGGGAAAATTGACTCATCCCAGATACCTACGGTATCAAAAGGATTGAGCTCTGGTGGGACTCTTTCCGTGTTATCGAGCCCTAGGTGACTTGGTATGCAGGTGTATCTCCCAAAAATTTTCGTACACATCTGGCCGTTGCGAGTAGTACTGCTTTCTGCATGGTCTTATAAAGATGTTCATTAAGACCCAGCTTTTTTATGCTTTCGAGGAGGGTCTTCGGAATGACTCCAGTAGTAGACATAATAATCGGTATCGTCTGGGTACTTTGCATTCTCCATTGTCTCCGTATTTGAATTTCCAGATCTCTGTACTTGGCGATCTTTTCAGTAAATTTAGTACGTAGATTATTGTTGTTAGGAATCGCCACATCAATGAGGGTTGTTTGTCTCGTTAATTTATTGACTAATACGAGATCTGGTCTATTATGCGCCACTGTTTGGTCTGTGAGCACAGTGCGGTCCCAGTATAGCTTGTAGTTGCCATCCTCAAGCATACTCTCAGGGACATATTGATAATATGGGAGATGGTCGGTTTGGAGAAGTCCCAGCTTGATAGCTATCTCCTGATGAAGGATTTTTCCCACTGCGTCATGCCGTTCCTTATACTCAGTTGTTTAATTAATTTGTATTAATTTGTACTCCCAGTTTATTTTTTGTGTGATGAAATTTTGTTGTTTAAATATACTATGCATGTAACAATATTTATTTACTCTATATCATATTATGTATAAGTTTTTAGTTTGTGAAAACTGTCATTATAGATAGCAGTGCGTGAAGGATTTAAAGTGTGCGTGTAGTAAAAATGTACTTTAAATGGGATTTACTTTTTTACACTGCTTTTTGGCACACTTTCATTTTCGTATAATTAAATATCCTTAACTTTCGCGTTGTCATGGTGATGACATGTGAGCAATAAATTACAACAAAAGTTTTGACAATTTTGTGGTTTAAATTGTAGAATAGAAATGAATTCCACTGACGAAGCGTTACAGTTTTTTTTATTTGTTTATCGTAGATAAAATATTGTATGAAACTGTGCGTGAAGTACTTTTTGCGAATTACGCGATGTATAGCACTCGCTCCGCTGTCGGTCGTGCTCTAAACATCGCGTGCGTTCGCAAAAAGCATACTTCACGAACTGTTTCATAAATATCTATTTGCGATTTTTGATTATAAACCGCTGAAAAGTTAGTTTGACTAAGAGCAGATTTTAATCGATAATATGAGTTAAGGCTAAACAATAGTACCTAACACATAGCTTTTTTTTTTAAATATAAGAAAGGAATTTCTTGCTGACAAGTGGTATAAACCCATCATTTTATAAGAAATACCCTAAATAGTTGGTAATTATTTTAATTTGCAAATTCGACCGATTACACCGACCGGGCCTCTGTTTTCTTCATTCGAGTGGAACAACTTTGGTGATTCTGGTGCGGATATTCCGAGACGAAAGGGATAAAGGATGGAATTCCACAAACGTCGCTTGATGCTGTATTGAGGAATCTCCAAACAACAAAGCGGAGATGGCATACACGGTATTTACGACATAGCAAAAGATTTTTTAGAACGGTTTTGTTCATAACTTTTGCCGTCCCTCTATGTTCGCTGTATGTTACACAACTCTAATAATACTACAATACTTTAGCCTTTAGATGACCATAAATATATAGATCGAAATAATACTTTTAAAAGTAAAACGGTATTGGTCTAAAGCTATTTTTTTTTATAGAATTTTAAGATAATTTACTCTCTTTATTGAGAATTAACAGCAATTTCAGAAGTTTCGATTTCTAATTCTCAAAATACAAATTAATAAAATTATTTTGTTCTGTTACTTGGTAATACAAAAATATATTATGATAATTTTATCTGCCTCATTTATATTGACAAATTAGATCTACATTTAGACATACAGGGTGCGGTATTAGTGCCAGGTCTTCCAGTTCCTCATTTGTTGTAAGAGATGCTAAAAGATGACGATATTGAGTTAAAGTTGGAGCATACATAAATAGAATTATACTTTGCAAAGATAACGTCGCCAGCTCGTGTCGTCGACCGCTCTGCAGGGTTGCCAGATGATTTTTTTTTAATTCCCTAGAATTTTTGTCAAAATTTCCCTAGATTTCCCTAACAACTTGACAACCATTTTTACCCTAGAATTCCCTATATATTTTCAATATACGCATGCGCATTACAAAACTGGGTATTGGATAAGGTAAACTTTATCCATCTGAACAGCTAATGCGCAGGCGTACTGCCTCTGGGTAATTTCAGGATGTCCTCCTCGGGTAGACCCAGTACTTTTTTTGTATCTGTTACGAGCAAAGCCCGAAATTGGACAATCCTAGCATTGTACGGAAAATATTGTACACTTCTAGCATTGTACTCCCAAACTGTAAAATGTCCGAAATGGTCAAAATTTAAAATGATCGAAACACTGATCGATTCGAATCTATTATTGTTGACAAGCGACACACCAAATCAAAAATCGAACATTTATGGTTATCTAATAATCTAGTACCTAATATTTTTATGGTTAATGGTAGAACCCACTCCCAGAGAAACCTCTTCGTGGATTTTATATATTATGGATAATAATTTAATCCTACAACCCAGAAATCAGAAACTCTGATTAATTATAGATTTATAACATAACCTTATTGATGTTTGTTTGCCCTTGATAACAAATGGGGAATAATCGATAATCGTAAAAATCGATATCTGTCATATTTTCTTCACTTCTAAACTTTGACGCATCGCTGGGATTACCCTAATTCGCGAATAAAACGATTTTCATGTAGATAATATATGTGCAATTTTATAAAGCTTATAAAATCAAACATATTTTTTAAAATCGTCTCACAAATATTAAGAATTCCCTAGATTTTTCATAGAATTGAATAAAATTCCCTTTTTCCCTAAGCTGGCTCAAAATTCCCTAGGTTTAGGGAAAATTCCCTAGGTCTGGTAACCCTGCCGCTCTGTACACACGCACTTCCACCTTATCTTTCACCATTCCACTACAATCTATGCGAACTGGAGATGGATTACCGGCAACGATAAAAAACGACCTTCGCCGTGATAGTGAGGAGAGTTCTACCAGAGTGTTGATCTGGGAATTACCCTACTGGCCCTAGGGTATTGACTGAAGGCCAACCGATCCTGCTAGAGTGTTGATCTAACAAGGGCTCCCAAATCGGACTTAAGACCGCGTCCCACCATCAAATAATTTGATCAAACTGGTTTGAGCAAACTGAAAGTGACAGTTAGTGACGTCACATCCTGAGTGTTCATTGTGGATAATAATGAAAAATTTTAATTTTAAATAAAGTACAAACAAGTTAGACAACTCAATACAAAAAATTTGATCAAACTGGACTGATAGTGAGAGCACAGATTTTTAGAATTTCAAAAAAACTGCAATTGTGACGTCACTTTGACGTACTTCCTCAAGTACGTCAAGTTTGCTCAAACTGTTTGATCAAATTATTTGATGGTGAGACGCGGCCTTTAGAGTATTGATCTGATACCAAACTATTTAGATCAAAATTGGAGCATAGTCCAAAATTTCAAAATATTGACGATATGTTATACGAGGTAGTTTAAAAGATAATTACATTTTTTATTAATTTCGTAGCAACATTAACACCTTGTAGAATTCTAGGGATTTGACATCAAAATATCTATTTATTTTAAACGATTTTTAATATGGGTTACGATATTCCAAAATTATTAACATAGCCAAATATTTAAATTTGGTATAAAGAATTGGTCTTAACTTGGAAGCAACTAACTTATTGGATTATTCTATTTTATGAATTATAATATTTCTGTTCCTTATTTCCTTTTTTAACTTTGCAATTCTTTTCTCTTGTGATTTCACTTAGCGGAAATGTGTCATCCCATGTCAACCCTTCGGAGGAATCGCTCATCTTCCTAGGGACTCCTGTGAGATCATTTCTTTTAGTTAATTATATCTGTAATAATTTCATTTTTTGATTTCGCAATCAGATTTAATGTGTAATATATCTGTTGAGTAAATGTCTTGTTACTTAATAAAGTCGACTTTACTAACACATGACAATATTTAAATTAAGTTAACTTACTGGCATATCTTTAAAACATAATTATAGAAGTACTGACAACTTTTCTAAAGAATACTGGAAACTCAATACTTCAATTATTGTATTGTATTTTAAAAAGTGAAAAAACTTTCAGCATCCGTTCGAGGTATACCTAGTCAGAGTATACTCACTTGTTAATTGTTTCCTTATTACTAAATTGTTAAGGAAAGTGATTAAAGTTCCAACCCAAGGTATTCAATTTTCATCTCCTACTCCAATTAGTATTTTTGTAGACGCCTCTATAGAATTGAGACATGAAATGCGGAGAATGCCCATGGCAGCGCTTCCTATTATCCATATCCATACAGTGTAGAGCTTTACAACATAAAGGGAATCTAATTACACCGAGTTATTAGGTTTGTACGTTTGAATCGCAGTAATTATCATACCTCACCTGTTGTGTTAAATGGGGCACTTGCTGCTAGAACGTGTGGGTAAACTCTATATACAATACATTATCTCGGTTGGTATATTTTTCACTCAATTGTTTTAATTTACAATTTACTTTATTCGTTACTAGTATATTAGAGGAACAAAGGCCTAGGTCTGGATCCCGCGTACCAAATAAGCTGAGAAATTTGTTAATAGCTTAACGGTGTCTAGTAAGACAAACTTTGATGTATGGGAACACTGGAAGAGGGGAAGTTTTAATTGTGGAACGTGATTTTTTAATTGTGAAACGTGTCGTACTGACAAGTTTATGATTTTGAAAACTAGCAGGTTTTTTTAAAGTTTTTTCAACAGCAAACATTATACAGGGTGTCCAGAAACTCTACCGACAAACGAAGACAGGAAATTCCTCAGGTAATTTTAAGAAAATTTACCCCAATTCACCTAGTCCGAAAATGCTTCCTAAGGGAGCTAGAGCTCTTTGAAGATGGCGTCATGTAATTATTTTTTCTTAAATACCTCCAGAACGTTTCTATTTAGAAAAACGAAAATTGGTATACATATTTACTATTCAGAAATGAATCGATTCCATCCATTGTAAATTTCTAGTACCGGCCATAGGCGTCCGTTTTGGGTAGGGTAACGGTTATTTTATCTCATAACTTTTTTGTCTTGTTAACTGTTAAGCATTTGTGACACTGGATTATTAAATTGTGAGGTATTCTAGTACTAAAAGGTACTCTTGCTTTAAGTCTGTAGGACACACCGTTTTCTAGAAAAATCAGTTTGAAAGTTTTTCGCTTTGTGGAATTTGAAAAAAATTGAAAATTTTTTTCAAAAAAAAACGATGTATTTTACTAACTTAAAGCAAGAGTAACTTTTAGTACTTGAATACCTCATAATCTAATAATCTAGTGTCAAAGATGTTTAAAAATTCAAGACAAAAAAGTTATGATATAAAATAATTGTTGACCTACCCAAAACGGGCGCCTATGACCGGTATTAGAAATTCGCAATTAATGAAATGAATTCATCTCTGGAGTATAAATAAATGTACCAGATTTCGTCTTTCTAAATAGATTTTTTTGAAATTTTTTTTTTGAAATTCAAAGAACGAACAATTTTCAAATCAATTTTTCTCGAAAACGGTGTATCCTATCGACTTAAAGAAAGAGTACCTTTTAGTACTAGAATACCTCAAAATTTATTATTCCAGAGTCAAAAATCCTTAAAAATTAAAGACAAAAAAGTTATGCTATAAAATAACCGTTGCCCTACCCAAAACGGACGCCTATGATCGGTACTAAAAATTCGCAATGGATGGAATAGATTTATCTCTGGAAGGTAAATACGCGTACCAATTTCTGTTTTTATAAATAGAAGCGTTCTGGAGGTATTTAAGAAAAACTCATTACAAGACGCCATCTTCAAAGAGCTCTAGCTCCCTTAGGAAGCATTTTCGGACTAAGTGAATTGGGTTAAATTGTCTTAAAATTATCTGAAGAATCTTCTGTCTTCGTTTGTCGGTAGAGTTTCTGGACACCCTGTATAACATATGAAAAATTGTTTGTCCGACAAATAGGTGTTTTAATAAGTTCGAAGCGTAAAACATGTCAAATGACAGGAATTATACTGGTGGCAAATAGTAGCAGTCTGATTTTTGCATGAGAGTTTAATGAAATAGTAACAAATCAATTGAATCGCTTAGGGAATAAGTCCACTTTAGTACTAAAATTTTTTATTTCATTAGTTGTTCCAAAATGACACAAAATCTAGGCATCGGATAAAAAAGTTTATTTGAAGGAAGTGTATTTTTTGTTCTTCTTAATGGCCGCACAGGCTCGTTTTTTTAATATTGTATTTAATTACAGAGTAATTTCCACATATTAATATATTTTTCAAATTGGGCTCTGTACCGTCATTCTTTAGTATATTACGAATACGTGTGCCAAATATCTCGAAAAAATATTCAAAATTACAGCCGCAATCTTGGAACGCGTTTTCGCTACCTGTTGATCGCTACTGTTTCACCTTAATATTTATTAATTGATCGCCTCGTATTATTTTGTATATTTATATTTAATCCATATGCGTTTGTTTTTAAATTTTAACTATCAATGTCATAGTTTGTAGATACCTACCTAATCAAAATATGATTCCAGCTGAATTGTATGATTTTACTGTGTCACCTAACAATACGTGACCTAGATCTCTTTACCTTGCGGTTGTGTTGTAATTATGTAATAAAAACAATATCGTATTAAATATAGAATTCCTAATTTTTTAATATTTTTTAATAAAATGATTTTTAGATGTTTCTGAATAATGCGTTTAATCTCATTACAAAAAAAAGATCCTTGTTTCAATAAATTGTGACCCAAATATTAACCCAAAAAGAATTCATGACAGTTCTAGCTGACATTTTTGTTTACATACATTATTAAAACTTAGATTATCTTTTGCACGAATTTCGAATAATATAAATAATTGATGTATCCGTGTAACTGTTAAATTAAAATTTAATTTTTGTGAGTGCAGTCCGTGAGGACCCGAATTGCAGTCTCCATTAGACTTTATGTACCTACCCAATTTAGTGGCCTCATTCGGAATTCCCATTTAAATACACAAACGATGGATTTTCTAGCTTGTTCATGCTAAAGCTAATACGATAATGACGTCGAAATGCATAAAATGAATGTTAATGTGGTTGTACAGCTCGTTTTTGCTATTATGGCTACAGACCTTTAATCGACGGAGAAGAGATGTTAACTGACTGAGTGCTTACCTCGTATTCTGGTTTCTGGTATTTAGGTTTAAAAACTTAATAAAACGCTTGTAGAAAGCAAAACTGATTTTTTTATTGTATTTTATTGTGTTTTATTGTTTATTATTTGGACTATTAGTCGGGATACACACGCGAGACGATCGTATATTTCGAGAAATGAATATCGAATAGAAAAACTGCAAATTAAGTTTTCAATATTTTTCAAAAATCTATCCAATGAAACCAAACACGTCGCCCAGCCACATCCCTTAAGCGGGTAGGGGAGCACCTTTGAAATCATAAATAGGAATCCCCTTTTTTTGTAGATTTGGATTCCTCATAAGAAATAAGTAACTTTTTTTAATTCCTCGTTTAATCCGATTCCTCGGATAAATCGGATTTTTCCGATTATACACACATCGGCAAAATTAGCCGAACACCTTAAAAATGGGACATGTTTGATGTCTCGAATCTCCTAATCCTCTTGTCTGATTTGAGTGATTCTTTTAGTATGTTATAGCCTTATTAGTTAAGAATATCGGTGTAATAATATTGTTGCTAGACAGGTAAATGTCATTTTATACCGGGTGTTACAATCATACTGTGTTTTTTTCTTAAAGTTCGGAACACCCTGTGGAATATTCTAAAATATATAAAATATTAAAATTAAAACTCGATTGTAGACTTAGGCTTTCTTAACATTTTCTTTTTTGATTCATTTGCTTATGTTAGAAAATAAAAAAGTTATGTGCTTTAACAATTAGCCATGCTTTTTATCAATAAATCCCCATAGTAGGGGAAGAAAGTATGCTAAATTTGTAGTTACTCGAGCGTTATGAGGACCTATTGGATTGTGAAGAGTATGTGCTAAAACCAAAAAAAGTTAAGTTAAGTTTTCCATAAAGTGTGGGACTCTCCATTTTTTAATTTAATTTTCCATTTCCACCAATCGTTTGTTCCGATTATAGGAAATATATAGGCTATATCTATCCATAATTGGAAAAAATGTTGCGAATAAAAGTTGCTTATTTTTACGTCAAGGATCCAAATCTGCAATAAAAATTGGGGGCTCCTATTTAAGATTTTAAAGTAACCCCCACCCAACCTCCGTGGGGGGTTGTGTTTGGTGCCATTCGGTAGATTTTTGAAAAATATTGACTAGGTGTATTTTGCAGTTTTACGATCTGATGTTCATTTCGCGAAATATCGCAGTGTTTTTTTTTTGTTTTAATGGCATGGACTTTATGTCAATCAGCCAGTTACAATGTG
Source organism: Diabrotica virgifera virgifera (assembly GCF_917563875.1). Classification (NCBI taxonomy): domain Eukaryota; kingdom Metazoa; phylum Arthropoda; class Insecta; order Coleoptera; family Chrysomelidae; genus Diabrotica; species Diabrotica virgifera. Next base: position 221,316,873 of record NC_065451.1, on the reverse strand, counting down.
ACTACTATATCAAAAAGAATAAATATTTAAAGACCTTAAGTCCATAAAATATCAATAATGAAGAAAAATTAGTTCAATAGCTATTGAGAGGAAATTTATGTACTGAAATAAAGAGATGGTACTAAGCGAAGGTAAGCTAATTATAGCCTCCTTTCAACATCATAGGTGTGTTCAAAAACGATCTGCAAAAATTTAATACCAATAACAATAAGATAAGAATAAAAATAAACAATACGGTGAGGTCCTCAAAGTTCCATAGCAAGTTTTTTCTTTGTTTTTATCTTCCGCGGCTCCCTACTCAATCCGAAAGCCGCCTTGCTATGAACTGTCCAAGTTGCTCACCATATTTTCTCTATATACATACATACACATATACACACATATCGCAGTGTTCGTATTTAAAATTTTTAATTTACCTCCACCCCTCTCCGTGGGGTGTCACGAGCCCCCACGGAGTTGGGGTGGGGGATTTAGTTTAAAATTTTAAATAGGAGCCCCCAATTTTTATTTTAGATTTGGATTCTTTACGTAAAAATAAGCAACTTTTATTCGACACATTTTTTCGAATTATGGTAGATAGCGCTATAATCGGAGAAAAATTCAAATGGAAAATTACATTAAAAATGAAAAGTCCCCTCCTTTATGGAACACTTAACTTAACCTTCTTCTGATTTTAGCACATACTCTTCACAATCCAATAGGTCCCCATAACGCTCGAGTAACTGCAAATTTAGTATACTTTTCTTCCCTACTATGAGGATTTATTGATGAAAAACATGGATAGATGTTAACGCACATATCTTTGTTATTTTCCAACACAAGCAAATGAATCAAAAAAGAAAATGTTAAGAAAACCTAAGTGTACAATCGAGTATTAATTTTAATATTTTACATATTATGCCAGAATATTCCACAGGGTGTTCCAAACTTTAAGAAAAAAACGCAGTATGCTTGGTACACCCGGTATAAAATGATATTTACCTGTCTAACAACAATATTATTACAACGATATTCTTAAATAATCAGGCTATAACATACTAAAAGACTCACTCAAATCGGACCACTGGTTTAGGAAATTCAAGACATCAAACCTGTCCCATTTTTAAGGTGTTCGGCTAATTTTGCTGGTGTGTGTAGCAATACCTACCAATAATTCGAAAAAATGTCTCGAAGAAAAGTTACTTATTTTTCATAAGGAATTCACATCTGCAATTAAAATATTAGATTATAAAGTTGCCCTATGCCCCACCTCCATGAGGTGCAGTGGGGAGTCGTGTTTAGTATCATTCGATGGATTTTTTAGCTTGTTCATGCTAAAGCTAATGCGACAATGACGTCGGAATGCATAAAATGAATGTTAATATGGCTGTACAGTGTACAGTCGCCAGACTTTCTGCCAAGTATAATAAGGATACGTCAAATAATAGTTTTAAAGTACTGAATAAAAATAGTTTTCAAAATTTTTAAATAAAACACCCTGTAACTTAGTAAGGAGCCACATTTTATTTAAGTGATAAATCTTAATATTTTGAGGTCTAGAATCTACAACTCAGAGATTGGAAATTCTTAATGAAGCACCCTGTATAAGACAGTGATTAGACCGGTGCCCATGTATGGGTGTGAGACGTGGATGTTGGGCAATGGAAAGAAAGCTCTGGTGTTTTGAAAGAAAAATCCTCAGAAGAATCTTTGGACCTTATCATTTGGAGTATCGAAAGTTTTCAGCAATAAATTGATGAAAATAGATTACTCGAAGGTGTTTGTGATTCCTCAACACGAATACGCCATCAAAACTGACCCCGGACCACCTGGTGCCAAGGGTCACTTCTAAGGCACGTTATGTACTGGATTTTCGAGATTTTAGACACTAAATTGATATAATCAGATTACTCAGGAGATTTTGGGTTTGCTAAATACGAACACGCCATTACAAGGAAGCTAGGACAAATAATCCCCGGACAAAAATTATTCCGGACAAATAATCCCCACAAATTTTTTTGGACAAAATATCCCCACAAAAAATCCCGGACAAAAAAATCCTCAAGAAATATTTGCTGCCAAATAGTTCTCTAAAATTTTTCCCGAAATTTTAACAAATTTCGAATTTCAATTCAATGCTGAAAACTTCAAATTTTACATGACAAAGGAGTGCGAGTTTTTTCAAAAATCGTGGGGAAGACTGTTCACATGCCAACGCGCGTTTTAATGACCTAAAACGCGCGTTAGCATGTAAACGATCTTAAGTAAAATGTATGCAGTTGTAATCGAGCGTTACAAAAACGCGCGTTATCAAGCGTCTGTCATGAGAACGGGGCCTTAGCTTCCCCATATCTTCCACGATTTTTGAAAAAACTCCACTCCTTTGTCATGTAAAATTTGAAGTTTTCAGCATGGAATTGGAATTCGAAATTTGGTAAAATTTCGGGAAAACTTTTAGAGAACTATTCGGCAGCAAATATTTCTTGGGGATTTTTTTGTTCGGGATTTTTTGTGGGGATATTTTGTCCAAAAAAATTTGTGGGGATTATTTGTCCGGGATTTTTTGTCCGGGGATTTTTTATCCAGGGAAAATTTGTGGGGGTTTTTGTCCGGGATTATTTGTCCGGACCCCATTACAAGCGACTCCCGGAACACCTGGTGCCCAAGGTCACTGCTAAGGCACCTCATCTTTTAACTTTCGAAGGTTTTTGGGCACCAGTTGAACCTGAGGCCGGTTCTGATGGCGTATTCTTGTTTATCGAGCCCAAAAACCCCTAGTAGGTAATATGTTTGCATCAATTTAGTGCCGAAAACTCTCAAAAGTCCAGATGACGTATCTTAGCAGTGACCATGGGCACCAGGTGCTTCGGTGGTCGGTGGTGATGGCGTATTCGTGTTAAGCGACCCCAAAAACTCCCGATTAAAAAAATCTGGTACTTAATACACTTATTCTGACATGTTATTATGCACTTTTAGACGAATTTATGCACTTCTTTATTTATCCACCTATTTTTACTTTATCGTACTATATACGTAGTATAGCATAATATATAAAGTTATAGAATCGTGCAAAAAATTTTTTTTCAGATTTCACTTTTTTTCGACGTTTTGAGTCCCCCTGAGTCTAAAAAGCAAATAAAAAAAAACATGTCGGAAGTATGTACGTACGTACGTACGTATGTACGTACGTGTGTACGTACGTATGTTGCCACCGCCCAGCAAAAACTACCGGACCGATTTTAATGAAATTAGGTATGAGTAAGTTTAAGAGAATTTTGTCGAGAAACTAAGCTTTTAAAAAAACCTCTCAAAGGGGGGCCGAAATAGGGGGGTTATTTAGGGCCCATTTTGGCAAATTTTTAGCGAAATGAATGAAATTCAACTAAAAGTAAGCTCATCGATAGGTAAATAAAAATACGGAATTTGACATTTCCAAATTCAAAATGGCGGCCAACATGGCCGACCGCCCACCCGACACATTTCCCTACCTATCTAAAAACTTGTTTAAGATAAGTTTAATTTGAAAAAGTCGTTATAAAGATGGGGCTTTAAGAATAATGTTATCGTTTTTCAGAAAAAGTTACGGGTTGCCTATATTTAAGGGGTCAAAATTTGACATAAATTTGAACTAGATTTTCTCAAAAATGGCTCCAAGGAATTTTTTTATTTTTTGATATATTTTTGATATCCTATCGGTAAATTGAATGACGTTAGTCAGATTTCTTAACTCCCCATAGGAGGGGAGTTATGAATTTTTTATAAAAAAATATTCGAGTACCCGTAATTTCCTTCTTAATAGAAAATAAAATTTGAAATTTGGCAGACACATATGGTACTTTATTATCTATTATCACAATAAATCTTACCAAAAATTCGGCTTCCGGTTGAACCGGAAATGAATAAAAAATCTTAATTTTTTTAGATATACCCTATATATTTTTACGTATTTTGAAAGAATCCAAAATTACCTTTCCAATGACATAAAACTCATTGCTGTAGCTCAAAAACTCGAAAAGTTACGGTAAATATAAATTTTGCTATAATCTTATGTGTGTCCTCTCTCACGCGATCATAGCAGAGCATTATTGTAGGGCAGTCAATGAGGGTATTTGGCTTCGAATTCCATCCTACTACATTGATGTACTTGATATTTTCACGGTAAGTAGGGAATAGCTCAAGAAACAAAATCTACCCTATATACTATGGCGCTTTTATCTTAAGGCGGTTCCCAGTTCTTCAAGGGGGTGGAAAATTTTTTGGTCAAAATAAGCACGGAAATGGCTAAAGAACCTATTTCTAAGCAAAAACTGGTCTATACTTTTTTTTTGAGAACTCAATACTTTTCGAGTTATGCGTAGTTGAAAATTGGCCATTTTCATTGAAAAATGACACCTTTCCGGACGGATTTTTGGTGAATACCTTAAAAACTATGCATCGAACTAAAAACACTATATAAAACATTTTTTTAGATTATAAATAATAAACAGATTCGTTCCTTCGTAAATGTTCTATTTATAATACAAAAAGAGATATGGTAGGTGAAAATAGTTTGTTTTTTGGTGCATGCTCAAATTGGTGTATTCAACTTGAAATAACAGAGGAACGGTAGGTTTTAGGTGTATAATGTTACCAACACCTTTTGTAGTGTTTGAAAAGGCCTTTAAAACGAGCACCGTTAAATGCCGGTTACATACAAAATAAGCGAGATATGGTGCAAAAAAATATATGACTAATGTACTTTAAGGGAAAATGAAAAGTGTATACATTTAACTCCCCATCCACCATAATTTAAATGCATTGTTTTTCTTTTGCAATACCTTTTAATATAGTGTTATTTCTACTTTGAAAATGTTGAACGGGTTTAAAATGAATGCTTTTTGTAAAAAATGTGATCAAATTATAGAATAAATTTTTAAATTTTTTTAAAAATTTTCCTTTTTCTCCATGTAATTCGAAAATAAAAATATTTCACCCCTGAGAAGTGGTGGGAACCTCTCCCATGATAAAAGCGCCATAGTATATAGGATAGACTTTGAATTAGGAGATTGGACTAATTTGAAATGAAAGTATGAGTATAATATTCTATTGATTTATGCAATAATCTACACATCTATAGTGTGTCCCCGAAATATGGCATCGAACATTTTCTCAAATGCAGGAATTAATGATGCGTAGAACCATAAAATACTTTCAAGTACAGAAGGTGTTTCTAAAATATCAAAATAACGAGTATAAAGTATTCTAAAATATCATAATAACTTTGTTATTTATATAGAATGCCAGTATCTAGTACCATAACGATAATAGATCGGTACGATAAAGTTCTCGGGCGGCCCTTTCGTCCAGCGTTTTCTATTGTAGACTTTTTCTGACTTCCGGTTTCTCGAACATATAGGCCAGGGTAATAAGACAAAAATATACCCTGTTCGTGACACTTCAACAGCCAGGGCACTGAAGCGTTTTTTCGACAGGTAATACCTATAGAACCAAATTATAACTATTTCCTGCGTAGGATCTGGCGGCCATTTTTATTTATAAACAATTAACTGTCAAAAAATGGCATTTTCCCATTTTTTTTTCAAATCAACGGAAAACAGTGAAACTTATAATTTTTTAGTACAAAAATATCTTCGAGATTATGGAAAAAGCTTTAAAATGACGTATTACAAAGTTTGATATACTCATTTATTGTTAATATAATTGCGAAAAAAGGTCGGAATTACAAAAAAAATATTTTTTCAGTAACTTTTGTAAAAATTAGTGTACAGGGTGTCCCAAATTGGTATGTTCTGCAGTGTATACCGAAAACTACAGGAGATAGAAAAAAAGTAGTTAGGATGTCATGACTTCGTTTTTCGTTAAAGTAACGATTGTCCAATCAAATCATCAATAGCTCCTCACATTATCGAGATACTGGGCGATTATTGAAAAATGTCGAAAACGACAGGGTTACAGATCTTCTTTATTAAGAACAATTTTAAAAAACTTTATAGGAACTTTTGATAGATATATTATGGACGGATTCAGTGGCGTACAAAAAACTTTTTTAGGGGATCTCGCTAAGGAAATATAAACCATACTTATGTTTTTTTAAATGGGACACCCTGTATATTTTGACATTTTTCGTTTACCTTTTTAATTCTCTTTCATCTAATATGACATATCATATATCTATTTTCAGTTGTTGCACTTAAAAATAAAACACTCGGTAACGTATTTTAACATTTTAATACTAGGGTACCAATCCTACACATTTTTATTTAGCAAAAATAAAATCAATCAACTTAAAAAATAGGAATAACGAATTTACCAACAACAAAAAACTACTTCACTACAAGAATTAATTTTACAAAAATAATAACTTTAACATAAACCAACAAACAACAATAATAAACAACGTAACAACTATAATTAATTTTATAAAAATATGAAAATTATAATAAATGTTCAAAATACTCCCAGTTTTGTTGTAATAATAACTGACACCTTTTTCTTACAGATCTTACACAATTGAGTATATGCAGTGCATATTATGCACTGGTTTTATTTTTCTAAATGCTTGATGAATGCTTTGCAATAATTTTTCCTTTGTGTTAAATTCAGTTTTATAAATGTTGTTTTTTAAAAATCATCAAATAAAAAATCAGGAGGATTTAGTTCTGGTGAACGAGGGGGCCACCTAACAGGACCATAAGTTCCAATCCACCGATTATGAAATTTTTCATTTAAATAATTTCCAACGAATTCTGCATTATGGGCAGGTGCTCCATCTTGTCGGAACCAAAATGTATTCCGATCAGCCAAATATTACTCATCAGAAATGTTATTTAAATTAGTTTCTAAGATGTTAGTTTATCGTCAAATACGTGATAAACTAATTTATTATGCTTGACAAAACAACTAACGTTAAAACCGAATCTGCCTTGCCTCCTGATCCCTTGAACTAAGTGGGAATTTGAGTCATTCCAATATAGTTCATTGTGTCGGTTAAATATTCCTGCACTGGATATGCGAGCTTCACCGCTAAATATTACCTTTGAATAAAAATTTGGATTTTCATTACATTTTTCTATATACCATTCTGCAAATTGTATCCTCAAATAATCGTTAGGATATCAATATCGTGTCAATTATTATTACAACAAAACGGGGAGTATTTTGAACATTTATTATAATTTTCAATTTTTGTAAAATTAATTATAGTTGTTACGTTGTTTATTATTGTTGTTTGTTGGTTTATATTAATGTTATTATTTTTGTAAAATGAATTCTTGTAGTTAAGTAGTTTTTGTTGTTGGTAAATTCGTTATTCCTATTTTTTAAGTTGATTGATTTTATTTTTGCTAAATAAAAATGTCAAGGATTGGTACCCTAATATTAAAATGTTAAAATACGTTACCGAGTGTTTTATTTTTAAGTGCCTTTAACCTGACGTCAACTATAAACAATTTATTTGCACGGTAGCGCCAACAACTGAAAATAGATATATGATATGTCATTACAGATGAAAGAGAATTAAAAAGGTAAACGAAAAATGTCAAAATATACAGGGTGTCCCATTAAAAAAAACATAAGTTTGGTTTATATTTCCTTAACGAGACCCCCTAAAAAAGTTTTTTGTACGCCACTGAATCCATCCATAATATATCTATCAAAAGTTCCTTTAAATAATTGATGGATTCGACCGTTACTTGATGGAAGTTCATTTTATCTAACAATAAAACACTGAAAACGTTTGTTTTCTATACTTCCACAAAATTTATTATAACTAAGTGACTACAGCTGTTTCGGCGAAGTGCCTTTCTCAAGTGATATAGTTTACGATGTGTTTGCCTTTTTAAGTCTTCAACTGAAGAGGTTGAGGAGTGGGGAGCTGTTTGTCTCGAGTTGGTCATTCAGAATTATATCTGTATTTTTCAGTTTATTAATTTCCATAGATTCTAAAAAAGATAGCTTAAGGCCTTTATTTTGAATATGTAGAATTTGAAACTCTTCATTGAAAGAATGATTATGATCTAGAAGGTGAAGTGCGTATGTAGAACTGTCTGTTTTTCTATTGTTGAATGCCCTTTTGTGTTCTGCTATCCGTTTGTCAAAAGTTCTGCCAGTTTGACCGATGTACGTTTTCGGACAGTCACCACAAGTTAGTTTGTACACACCACTCTGTAGTTGCTTTCTATTTCGGCTTTTATTGTTCTTAATATATTTGCTTAAGTTGTTGTTAGTTCTGAAAGCTGGTGTTATTCCTTTCTTTTTTATGTATCTGGCTATCTTTGTTGTTATCTTGCCAGTATATGTGAGAGAGCAGAAGGTACTGGGTTCTTTCTGTGGTGGTGGATACACTAATTTCAGGGCTTTCTTATGGAGTTTTTGATTTAAAATTTTGTTAACTGTTTGTTCGTTATAGCCGTTATAACGAACAAACAGTTAACAAAATTTTAAACCAAAAACTCCATAAGAAAGCCCTGAAATTAGTGTATCCACCACCACAGAAAGAACCCAGTAGCTTCTGCTCTCTCACATATACTGGCAAGATAACAACAAAGATAGCCAGATACATAAAAAAGAAAGGAATAACACCAGCTTTCAGAACTAACAACAACTTAAGCAAATATATTAAGAACAATAAAAGCCGAAATAGAAAGCAACTACAGAGTGGTGTGTACAAACTAACTTGTGGTGACTGTCCGAAAACGTACATCGGTCAAACTGGCAGAACTTTTGACAAACGGATAGCAGAACACAAAAGGGCATTCAACAATAGAAAAACAGACAGTTCTACATACGCACTTCACCTTCTAGATCATAATCATTCTTTCAATGAAGAGTTTCAAATTCTACATATTCAAAATAAAGGCCTTAAGCTATCTTTTTTAGAATCTATGGAAATTAATAAACTGAAAAATACAGATATAATTCTGAATGACCAACTCGAGACAAACAGCTCCCCACTCCTCAACCTCTTCAGTTGAAGACTTAAAAAGGCAAACACATCGTAAACTATATCACTTGAGAAAGGCACTTCGCCGAAACAGCTGTAGTCACTTAGTTATAATAAATTTTGTGGAAGTATAGAAAACAAACGTTTTCAGTTCCTTTAAAGTTTTTTAAAATTTTTCTTAATAAAGAAGATCTGTAACCCTGTCGTTTTCGACATTTTTCAATAATCGCCCAGTATCTCGATAATGTGAGGAGCTATTGATGATTTGATTGGGCAATCGTTACTTTAACGAAAAAAGAAGTCATGACATCTTAACTACTTTTTTTCTATCTCCTCTAGTTTTCGGTATACACTGCAAAACATACCAATTTGGGACACCCTGTACAGCTTTAAAATTTTTGTCAAATGAGGGTTCTTTGGTGGTTAATATGTAATAAGAATTTCAAAGCGATTTATTTAATTGTTTAAATTCTATTCAAATTGTTTTTCCCAGAGAGCATTTTTTTGCAATAACATAAGTCAGAAAAAAATGACCTTAGAACCATTCCACAGGTGTCAAATGAAAGAGCATGAGCTACATTTTCAACATGGTTTAAACAAGTGAATAAAAAAATGCATTTATTAGTAATAAATAATTATGCAAAAGTATCGTCAATTTTTCTTTATAAACTTTTTGAATAACTTTTTCCAAAAAAATTAATTTTTTTACCGTTTTAAGTGCACAACTACCAAGCAATGTTATCTATATCATTATTGATAAAAAATTGGAATATATTTGTATAATTTCTTATATAACAAAATAAAAAGTTTATAAGGAAAGATTTACGATACTTTCGAATAATTACTTATTACTAATAAATGCATATTTTTATTCACTTTTTTTAAACCAAGTTAAAAATATAGCTCATGCTCTTTCATTTGACACCTGTGGAATGGTTCTAACGTCATTTTCTTCTGACTTATGTTATTGCAAAAAAATGCTCTCTGGGATAAACAATTTGAATAAAATTTAAACAATTAAATGAACCACTTTGAAATTTTTATCACACATTAAGCACCAAAGAACCCTTATTTGACAAAAATTTCAAAGCTGTACACTAATTTTTACAACAGGTATTGCGAAAATAATTTTTTTTCAATTCCGATCTTTTTTAGCAATTATTATATTTATACCATTACGCTGTAATTACTATTTTCTGCTAATTTTAATTTTAATTTTTAATAACTTTTCGCAAAACGAAACACCTAATATGTGTTATATAAATTCACATGTAAATACAGAGCAGATGTTAAACGAAACGTTAAACAGATTGTATAAGATTAATGTTTCTTTCAAAGAAACACTTCTTAATTGATTACGATGTCCCCAGCCTCGTTATGTCAAAATTCTTGAAATCCATAAAGTTTCTCAATTTATGGCTTTCTCTGGTTTATTTAAGAAACCGCAAGTCAGTTGACATAACAGTGTGGTTTCGTTCGACCCAGTCAGTCTACTACCAGCGTCTGCACAACACACACCCTTCGATTGTGGATATAGGTCAACAACACACCGCTTGTTCACACGAAATAAATAAACAGATTACCGTTCGTTGTACACATTATTTCTTTGTCGTCTTAATTAAATTCCGCCATACACCAACCGGAATATATTAACAATAAATGAGTACAAACTTTGTAATACGTCATTTTAAAGCTTTTTCCATAATCTCGAAGATATTTGTACTAAAAAAACCATGTTTCCCTGATTTCCATTGATTTGACCAAAAAGTGAAAAATGCAATTTTTTGACACTTAATTGTTTATAAATAAAAATGGCCGCCAGATCCTACGCAGGAAATAGTTACAATTTGCTCTTATAGGTATTACCTGTCGAAAAAACGCTTCAGTACCCTGGCTGTTCAAGTGTCATAGAAAAAACCTTATTACCTGGACTAATAATGCAAAAAGTTGTAAGTCGATAGGTGATGCATTTAAAAATCGATTTATTTTTTCCTAAATGCCCTAGTCTAATCATACTAATATCAATAAGGAAGTGATCAATAAAAAATACCCATTTACAATCATAATAATTTTATCGTTTTACGTGTATTTTAAATAAAAAAACCCGTAGGAAAGATTAAACAGATCCTTTCTTCTCACCAATACCACCATCCGTCCTTGCGTAACCATCGATTTTGCCAGCGTAATTATTTTCCCGACATTTGGAAACCGTCTAAAGACAGGTTTATTTTACACTCCTCGCTTTTCGAACTTTATGTTGGCAGTAAAACGGAGTGTTCTAAAAAGTCCCCTTGTTATTAATTCTCTGAGCTTTGACATTCGTCATGTTAATTTTTTTTCATTTCGACGGCTCGTTCCGTTGACCCGGCTGTTCTGCAATATGTTCCGTTTCAATTTTCGAAGCTTAGATAAGCCTTAAGCCGAGCGCACATCGACCGGCTTTACAGAGGAAGATCGATTACATCGTCGAGGTTAGAAAATTATCGATACATTCCATGTCAAATCACTCAGGCAAAAAATTTTGAAAATTGATGAAAATTGGTATATAGCTTCTGAGGGACGTAAAAATAAGATATTTAAGGTCAAAAAATCTTATTTTTTTCTCAAAATGTTATTTTATGCGTTTTACAGTGATTTGGTGTTTATTTAAACAAATTTGCATTTTATGTCGTAAAGTATCAATGAAAAACATAATATTTTAATAGAAAGGACTCAAAAATGTCATTATATGGCATTATAACAAGTTATTTTGAATCAAAACAAGTTTTTGATCAAATTTTATAGTGTAAAAAACGTTAAAATACCGTTTTTTACATTTTCCTCCATTCCCAAAATACATCACCATCGATTTGGCTGAAAATTTGCCCACAGATATCCAAAAGATAGAACTTTAAGTGATTAGAAGGATTTGAATTATATTACAATACCAAAAAAGTTACATGCAGTAATATCAGAGTCAAAAGTATATATTAGTCCAGTCGGGATATCATTTGACCTTGAATGCCGAGCTGCCCAAAATTTTATTTTTCTGATCTTTAGGGGAGTCGATAGTAGCCTCAATTTAAAATCACGAATGAATTCCTCCGTTACGTTAGCCGCCATCTTGATTTTATAGGAGAACCTGTTTTGCTCAATATCTCCGCCATTTTTAACTTTTCGACAAAAATGGTAGGAACTGAAATTGTTCCAAATAAATCGTATTTATACTTATTACAATTTCTTTTTAACAATTTTTGTCGTGAGGTCGATATTTTCGAGTTAATTGTACTTACAGTAGACGCCTATATTTTTGACTATAATATTGCATGTAACTTTTTTGGTATTGTAATATAATTCAAATCCTTCTCACCACTTTAAGTCCTATGTTTTGTCTATCTGTGGGCAAATTTCCAGCCAAATCGATTATGATGTATTTTGGGAATGAAGAAAAATATAAAAAACGGTATTTTAACGTTTTCTACACTATAAAATTTGATCAAAAGCTTGTTTTGAATCAAAGTAACTTCGTATAATGCCATATAATGACATTTTTGAGTCCTTTCTATTAAAATATTATGTTTTCCATTGATACTTTACGATAAAAAATGCAAATTTGTATAAATAAACACCAAATCACTGTAAAATCGCATAAAATAACATTTTGAGAAAAAAGAAGAAGAAGATTTTTTGACCTTAAATATCTTATTTTTACGTCCCGCAGAAGCTATATACCAATTTTCAGACAAATCGGAGGTCCAAAATTTTTTTTGCTCCAAAATTGAGTGATTTGAAATGGAATACATACCGGGGGTATCTGGAAGATAATTCACGTAGAAATTAATAATGCAAAACATACCACTTTCTTCTTCTTCTTCTTCTTCTTCTCCTTCTTCTTCCTCTTTTTCTTTTTTTCTTCTTCTTCTTTTTCTTCTACTTCTTTTAATAGGACTATGTGTTTCTTCTGTTACAGTCTCTGCTGCGATCCGGAGCTCCAGCTCCAGCATTTGAGTACCTGAAACTGTCTTTCGGTCCTTTTCCTAGACAAAAATGAGGTAAATACGTGGCCAAAGTGTCCTTTATTTGCTTTATTCTATATTCGTCGTCTCTTGTGCTTATATATTGTAAAAGCCGGAGATACAGAATGCAGCCAGAAAGCAGTTTATTAACGAAAAGTCTTGGATTTAAAATATTGTTTGTTATATTTTTATTTCAGTTATTCTAATTGTATAAAAGTAGTAAACTTTGTATCTACGGCTTTTGCGATGGTTTCCCTTAAATAGGCAGGGTTGTTGATGTTTGGTTTAGAGTTGTGACTGCATAGCTTCACTAGATGGTGGTCCAACTCTGAATCAAATAAAAACAAAAACTGCCTTTATCGGTTTTATCTCTGTTGTTCCCATTATTTGTTTGGTCTTTGTTGTCTCGGCCCTTGTCTCAACTGCGTATGTCAGTACGGGTCTAACACTTACTTACTTAATCCAGAACTCGTCTATCTTTCGGTGTGAGTTATTACGGAGTTAGGTTCTCCGTCGTTTTCTTCCACATTTCCTTCTATCCATGGCCAATGCTTTTGTTTCCTCCCATTTTTTTCCTCTTTTGTCGGTTGCTTCCCTCACTTCTTCTGTCCACGTCTTTCTTGGTCTTCCTCCCTTCTTTCTTCCCATATCTCTCGCTTCATATATCTGTCTTACTATTTTTTCTTCTCCTCTTCTCAGTACATGTCCGAACCATCTAAGTGGTCCTTGTTCGATTGTTGTTGTAACTGGGTGTATTTTCAGATTTTCTCTAAAAGTTTGATTTCTAATTTTATCTTTCCTTGTTTTTTCCTCTATTGTTCTCAAAAATCTCATTTCTGTGCTTATTAGTCTATTCTTTTGCCATTTTTGTTAATGCCCAAGATTCACAGGCATAGGTTAGAGTGGGTATCACAATCTTTTTTACTATTTCCGTTTTTATATTCTTAGATATTTCTTTCTTTTTTAAAAAGTTACTCTTAATAATATTGTACAGCTTACCAGTCATCTCAATTCTTTCATTTATCTCATCTTCTAATTGTCTATCCCGGCTTATGATTACCCCCAAATACTTATATCTGTCTACCTGTTCAACTTGCTTGCCATCTACTTCTATTTTATGTTCTCCTTTTTGGTTTCCAATTATCATTGTTTTTGATTTTTCTTTGTTTATTATAAGGTTTCTAATTTTTAGCTCTTCATACAATATGTTTATACTTACTTGTAATTGTTTTTCTGATTCCCCAATGATCACCAGGTCATCTGGGTAGCATAGTTCTGTTATTTGTATCATTCTCAACTTCTATTTTCTCCATTTGTGTTTGTATTCTTTTATTAAGTCATCTAGTACAAGGTTAAAGAGTAGCGGGCTCAGGACACAACCTTGTTTTAATCCAATGTTGCTGTCGAATACTTTTGATTTTTCATTTCTTGTCCTTACATAGCTTTTCGTTTTTTCGTATAAACTCTGGATGCATCCTTGTTCAATTTTTCTCTTCTCTAGTATTTTCCAAATATCTTCTCTTTTAATTCTGCGAAAGCTTTTTCCATATATATGAAACATACACCGATGGCTTAGTGTGAAAACCTCGTATCTCATTTTTTTTCGAAAATGACATTTTGGTAGTTTTAGTTTGAAAACCTTGTATCTCACGATTTACAACTGTTAGAAAAAATCCAAATACACTAGACTATTTTCTACAGCCGAAAAAAGAAACCACGTATATCAATTGCTCTCTTGATTTAGTGTGAATACCACGTATATTTATAACCAAGACTTTGGTACTTACTTTGGAGTATTTGTTTGAGAGAATCGACTTGGAGAAATGTTTTTTGTAAACAGTGAAATGTAGTCCTGCATACAGAAACATTTTATGAACCTTAAATCAAAAGATTTGTACTGTATCAACCTAGTATTTGAAGGTGTGCAATAAGCTATGAAAAATGAAAACCTCGTAAATAATAATAAACACAACCTCATTTAAGATGAAAAACACGTATATCAAGATATACGAGGTTATCATAGTTACTTGGCCAAAAGCTCTATATACTGCAAGGATATTTACGTGTTTTTCATAGTTAATATTTGTATTTACAATTTAATAGCAACATTTAACACTTTTAGCTCTAGGCCAATATCAGATATTTGTCTCAATATGCTCGAATTAAAATTATGTAACGGTAATTTTTGTTTTTAGGTTATATTATGCAGAAAATCAGTTTTTGCCTCTCCTGTAAAATTGTAATTTAATGAGATACGAGGTTTTCACACTAAACCATCGACATGTATTTCTTTTTCTGTTTTAGGAGCTTTTTCTATTATATTTTGTCTTACATTACGGGTCTAACACATGTAATAAATGCGGACTTTGCTTTCCGTGCTCATATATTTATACCTCCAAATGATATGCCTCAGGAAACCAGATATTATCGCTGCTATCGTTGTCTGCTGTTTTGTTTCTTGCCACAGATACCTGTCGCTAGATATTTTCACACCCATGTATCTGGGTATCTGGGTCGAACGAAGTCATCTTCGTTTTCGGCTATTAAGATAGCATCATCTGCATAGCAAAGTATTCTCATGGTTCGGTTACCCATTCTGTATCCCTAATTTATTTTGTTAATACTAGCTATAACTTCATCCATTATTAAATCAAACAGGCATGGGCTGAGGCTGTTACCTTGTAATGCCGACATTGATTTTGAAACCTTCCGTGAGCCCGTGTATGGTTCGTATTCTTGTTTTATTGGATCTATTGACCTCTTTAGGTCTATCTATTGACCCATACATATAAGAAGGGGTGTTCGGCAGGGATGTGTGCTTTCCCCTTTTTTATTTAACATTTATTCGGAAGCCATATTTCAAGAGTCCTTGGAAGATGCAGAGATGGGAATCAAAGTGAATGGAGTAATGATCAACAACATACGATATGCTGATGATGCTGTCTTAATTTGTGACAACATAGCAGATCTTCAACAACTTGTCACTATAATCGGAGAATACAGTAAGCGAATGGGATTAGAGATTAATACCAAAAAGACCAAATTCATGATCATCTCCAGAAACTTGGATGCATTTGAAAACTCTACCATAACACTGAATACTAAGTCCATTAAAAGAGTGAGCAAATTTAAATACCTGGGAACGTGGCTTTTTGAAGACTGGGCATCGGACAGGGAAGTAAAATGTCGCATTGAGCAAGCTCGACAAGCTTTCGTAAAATTCAAGAAGGTACTGACCTGCTCAGAGTTCGACCTTACACTGAGACTAAGGTTTACTAAATGCTACGTGTGGTCGGTGCTGCTATATGGCATAGAGGGCTGGACACTCAAAACGAGGGATATAAACAGATTAGAAGCCTTCTAAATGTGGCTTTATTGCCGTATTCTAAAGATACCATGGACAGCGAAAGTCACAAATGTAGATGTTCTTAAAAGAATCAACCAAGAACGCCAGATTTTCGAAAACATCAAGGAAAGAAAAACGGCGTATTTGGGTCACATCATGCGAAACGAAAAATACCAGTTCCTTCAATTGCAACTGCAAGAAAATGTCCTGGCTCCGAAACATAAGGCAATGGACAGGGATTAACTACATGCAATCTCTGATACACATTGCAAGAAACAGAGAGTTAATGGAAAATGTGATCGCTAACATCCATTAGTGGATTTGCATTTGAAGAAGAAGATTGATCTCTTGATTATGTATCTATATTTCAGACTTATGTGTTTCTTTTCAAGGAGAGTGAGCACGTCCTTCAATCATACTCTATCGAATGCCTGTTTGAGATCTACAAAGCATGTGAACATGGGCTTCTCGAGTTTTATTGATTTCTCAACTAATTGTCGCAGGATGATACCAGTTTCAGATAAAAAAATTAATAAAAACACACATTAACAAAACCTAACAAGAAAAATGAAGCCAATAGAAGCAAAACTAAAAATGATCAAACTATATTAGATGTAACTTCTGCTTTACTACCATTCTCAGCTCAAAGACACGACCAAGTAGTCCTCAGCAGACTGCAGCTAGATCATAAAAAATTTATACATGTTTACATCATCTCCAAGGACCTTTAGTCGATTTGCCACAACTGACAAATACCAATTTCAGTGCAAAATATAATGATAGACTGTCCAGTGTACTCAACAGTAAGATCGACATAACAGCGAAAATACAACACAATCTGAAAGAAGCTCTAATAAAAGACATTAGTAAAACAATAAAATTTCTCATAAATTGTAAACTATATTTATAACAACCAGTAAGGATTTCACAAAATGTTAGCAAAAATGTACTATATTTTAAACCAAAACTCCGGTACCATCTCCATTTGATACATATGTGTAATACTGTAATAGAAGACAGACAATATAATGTACCCATCCTACAAATTACTCATACTGTGATTATTGGTTCTCAATCATAGTTTTCGGTAGTACCACACAGTACTGATAACAGCAACCAACAGTAATCAACGAACAGCTAAAAAAAAACCGCCTTCTTATCAGATTAACACCTACAGTATGTTGCAGTGGGTGTGTCAATTAAATGCAATTATAGTACCACCTTGATAATCGATTTTTTCAGGTATTTCATATTTTATTGTGAAATATGCATCTTTATAGAGAACAAATATAGGTAGATACATACTTTTCATACATTGGAAGCTTGAGCATTTTTTATATGTAAAAAATAGACTAAAGGAGGAATATGAACAGTGGTGCTTGGAAATTAATGTGGAAAAAGCTAAATACCTACCCATAGGAGCTGAGTTATCCAATATCGAACTAGAAGATAATGAACAAATCACATCCTGTAGTGAATACACGTACCTGGGAGTAATCGTCGATAGAACGGGAAAAGACGATGAGGAAATAAAGAAAAGGGTAACACAAGCTAGAAGAACAATTGGATGCCTAAATGGAATACTTTGGAGCTCCGAAATAGGAATACAGCGAAAATACAACATCTATGTTGTTCTGAAGCTATTTTCTTGTGGTATTTTTATAATCAAGTATATTCAAATGGGAAATAAGCTACAATTTTACCTAAAAATGATTTTATTAACGTTTCGACGCCCAAGTCGGGTGTCGTTGTCAAAATACAAAATAATACTAAATAAATAAAAATGTTGTTGCTTAGTAAAAAATTCTTCTAATAATTTATTTAATCTGACTCATTTATATCGGCAATTCAGACACGTATTATACATTTTAAAGTAGACGACTTTAAAATGATATTGCCAATATTGATGAGTTGCGTTCCTGGGACGACTTTACTAAAAGATAGTTCATTCGATTACATGAAATCAATCCCAACTCAAGAATATCCGCCACAAAAAATCATAGCATGTGATCTGTCTTTAAAAAGACAACCAAATGCAACGGTGGCACTGAAATTCTCGTGTTAGAGATTCCATAGTAAATCACGAGGGAAAACCAGGAAAAACCTCGTGATACTATCCCGACATCGTAAGTATTTGGGTTTACATTTAGTTTACTCTCAAAATATAATATCAAAGTTTACTCTAATTATGCTAAATGAAACCAATTGTGTCGCAAATTCCTCGGTAGAATGCAGTAGGATGTGGTTACCCATATTAAAGGAGGAAGTCAATAGAAAGAAAATACCACAATTAGTAAATCAGTAACATATCGAGTTAGTACATATTTAGTATTATTTAAAATTTAAAATATCAAGTCAGAATTTGGTATTAGTTTTGAGAGTAAACTAAATATAAAACCAAATATTTACGATGTCGGGATAGTATCACGAGGTTTTTCCTGGTTTTCCCTCGTGATTTACTATGGAATCTCTAACACGAGAATTTCAGTGCCACCGTTGCATTTGGTTGTCTTTTTAAGGAGGGGGTATGGTTTGAAATCAACATATCAAGCACATTTTCGTGAATTTTTTTCGAAGCTATGGTAGAATTATTTTATTTTTAAATTAAATAAACATATTCACTACAATTAGAAGAATATTTAAGAAAAAATTCAATCCAAAATATTGAAAAATAAGCCATTGGTGACAAATTTTGGCAGGTAGCTAAAAAAAAATGGATTTTGCGGTGGACATCAGAACTCATCACTGGATCATACGAAATAAAAAATTCAAAAAGATTTAATTAGCTTATGAGTTTCACGAGGTAACAACGTCGAGTTTTTTAATTTTTAATGATTTGTGAATTTTTTAGATCACTCAGAAGTCAAAAATATGAAATTTTTGATAAAAATTTTGTGAAAACCAACAGATTTAATATTGTTGAACAAAAACTAAGCGCAAAATGAAAAATATCTCGACGTTGTTACCTCACGAAATGCCTAAAGAAAATCTATGCAAAATTTCAGTTAGATCGGCCAAGTAGTTTTTCAGTTACAATGTCCACCGCATTTGAAAAATCAGTTTTGAGAAAAATGCGTTTTTAAGTTTTGACAACTGCATCTTCATCTTCTTATTTGTTTGCCAAATCGTAAAGTGATGAACATTGGAATATGTTTTTTAAATTGCGGAGTAATCTACAAAAGAGAAGGTGAACAGTTGTTGAACGTTTCTCACTACGCTCAAGCGTGCTGGCGCGAAGCCGCGGCAAAGCGAGACAAAGGTAGGGATACTCAACACTCTGTATATCGGGTAATTTTACTCCGATCAATCTGAAATTTTCAGAGAGTATTCTTGAAAGTATGCACTTTTATTTGAAATAATAAAAAAAATTAAATATTTCAAACCATACCCCCCCCTTAAAGACAGATCACATGCTATGATTTTTTGTGGCGGATATTCTTGAGTTGGGATTGATTTCATGTAATCGAATGAACTATCTTTTAGTAAAGTCGTCCCAGGAATGCAACTCATCAATATTGGCAATATCATTTTAAAGTCGTCTACTTTAAAATGTATAATACGTGTCTGAATTGCCGATATAAATGAGTCAGATTAAATAAATTATTAGAAGAATTTTTTACTAAGCAACAACATTTTTATTTATTTAGTATTATTTTGTATTTTGACAACGATACCCGACTTGGGCGTCGAAACGTTAATAAAATCATTTTTAGGTAAAATTGTGGCTTATTTCCCATTTGAATATACTTGATTACAACATCTATGAAACACTTATTAAAAGCAGCCTACTTTACGGAGCAGAAACTTGAAGAATAACCGAGAACAACAGGAAAAAATTAGAAGCTGTAGAAATGGATGTGTTTAGAAGATCGTTAGGTATATCCCGTAGGGAAAGAATTCGAAATGAGGAAGTAAGGCGACGAATTGGAATAGATGGTTACTTAAAAACAGACATTGAGAAGAAACAGTTGATTTGGTATGGTCATGTTCAAAGAATGGAAGACACAAGATTGCCCAAAAAGATCTTGGAGTGGGTACCACCAAACCGCAAAAAACGAGGAAGACCCAAAAAGACATGGAAAGAAGGGGTAACCAAAGCAATGAGTACAAGGGATCTTAGAGATGGCCAATGGGATGATAGAAGGACGTGGAAGTTAGGCATCGGACAACGTCGAAAGACGTTCTAAAACCGATACATACATACAAAAAATAGACTATAAAATAGGTATATGTTTTGGGCCCAGAATGATTTTGAAAATTTGCAATATTTTGTGAAAAAAGTTGGATTGTAAAATTCTTATGCAAAAACTATTAAACCTATTAATTTTTAAACAATAAACAATATATTTTCAATTTCTTGCTAGTCAAATATTATGTCAAATTGAAAAACGAAAAGTTCTATTTATACCTTGTAAGATTTCTTTTGTATGAGCATTATCTCTGGAGTTACAGTCGAAAATATGTGCACAAGAAGGAAGACTTTTCGATTTTTTTCAGATCTTGTTAAATAAAAATTAACCACAGTTTTGCTACTGGTGCATGTTGTGATTATTGATGCATGGTAGGTAAATCCTGAAGTAATTCCAGCAAAAAAATAGACCTCTATGGAAAATGTATAATTCAAAACGGATTCCTTCTGGACTATATATTTATATTTTTGGTTACTAACACTAATTTCCATTCCGATAAAACTTATTCCAATTCTTAACATAGCGAAAAATACTTTATTGTGGATCATGAAAACCGTTTCATTCATTTCAGCGATTTATTGTAAAGTCCTACTTTCACGCTGCTATTTTAATGAATTGAGAACATTTCAAGCCTTGGAAAGCTAACAAAGATGTATGATTTAATGCACAAAAGTTGTATACAGCGACCAGAGAAGGAAAACGAGAAAATAGAAATAAAATAAAAATTGTTTTCCTTGGACCTGCAGTGTTATGTTGCGCACGAGATTTTCTTTTCAAAGAAAAACTAAATGAACAATGACGGAAAACCTGTACGAGTTCCGGTTTTAATATATTTTGTTTTTCATCACACAAAGATTTTTCAAAGGGAATATTTTAATTTAATACTTAATAAATGTTTGAAACATTAATGAAAAATACCTATTATGCACTTTTTTTTGAGCCAGAGGTGAATATTTTCATTCACAGTATGTATATGTTATGGACAAAGTGATTATGTTAGCCATTATGTATAATGCCCGGTCATTATTAATAATGACTAACTTCAGCGGGCAATTTGATAACTTTTTACAATTTATCATATTGTCTGGTCATTATGAAAAATGCTATACTATGGCCGGGCAATGTGATAAATCGGCGTTCTTAGTAAATCATGCGATCTTCAGCAGCGAATCAACGCGCTGTATCCAAGGTTACAGTCACCGAAGCACGTCGGCCATTATTTATAAATCATATTGCAGTTGAATGTTAGTAATGGTATATACGACAAGTGGTTTGTTTGTGACATCTTACAAGTAAAACTTCGACCTCTTACAAGTAAAAGAGCAGAAGAAGTATCGCATGTACTTTTGGATATTTTCACAATATTTGGGGCGCCGAGTGTGCTTCATAGTGATAATGGCAGAGAATTCGTTAACCATATTATCAAAGAGCTGTGTAGCATGTGGCCCGAGTTAAAAATGGTACATGGCAAACCCAGGCATTCTCAGAGTCAAGGATCTATAGAAAGGGCCAATCAAGACGTAGAGAATATGCTTAGTTCGTGGTTAGAAGACAACAATACAAACAAATGGTCTGAAGGCTTACGTTTTGTTCAACTAATGAAAAATAGAGCTCATCACACTGGTATAGGTTGTAGTCCATATGAAGCCATGTTCGGCACAAAGTTGAAAGTTGGTTTAAAAAGCTCTCTACCCCAAGAAGTTCTGACTGATGTTAATTCGGAGGAAGACTTAGAGGTCCTGTTCAAAAATCAAGAGGCTGGGCTATCTACAGAACCGGATATAATACAAAATAATAATATAAATGTGGACTCTTCAATAATGTTGCCCGAATCAAGTTCATCTCATGTTCAAAATTCATCTCGTGAATCTAGTCAAGTTCCAGAATTTTTAACAAATGCGGTGGAAACGGCTATTGTAGTTAATTTAGAAAATAATGAAAATCTGGATTCCAATATAGATATTAGAATAAACGATGTAAGGAAGAAAAGAAAATTGGCTTTGACGAATCTAGAAAAACAAGCAGAGAAGATGTTAAAATTTTCCAATTCCAAATATCCATCGGCTAAACTAGGTAACACAGTTAGGATACGAGTGCCAGATGTGGACCGAGCTCGTAGTGATCAAAGAAATCTACTACCTATCGTGACAGAGATAACTGAAAAAAAGCTTTACAAACTAGGCACAAAATATGGCATACTAAATCAGTTATATTCAAGAAACCAGTTTACCGTTTGTAAAGAAAAGTTTATCTCCATAGAAGAGATTCCAGACACTGAGATATCTCTTAGAGAATGCGCAAGAAAATCTTCTAACTGTGGGGGACAAGGATACAGTAGGTGCGGTTGTAAAGGTGGGTGTAAATCTGATAAGTGTAAGTGTCGTAAAGAAAAAAAAATATGTAACTCCAAGTGTCACCATAGTGGAACATGTTTCAACAAATAGTTATGTATTGTAAATCATTCATACAAAATAAATTTCGATGATGTAGCACGCAAAGGTGGTAAGTGTATTTTTATTTAAAATTGAGTTTGATTTAGAAGAAAAACGATTTAATTTCTCACTGGCCGCTTTGTGTGTTACCATCGATTTCGGTCATTAGAAAAAAATGCAAATAAAAACACAGAATTCTTTTTTTTGGTTTCCTCAATTACCGTTAATACGTATTATATATTTTATGTATACTTATTCATTAAATGTACTCATGTGCCATTTCACAGAAGACTGCAAGACTGTTTTCATTAGTATATAAGAAATATTTTAGTTTTTACTACATACTTGATTGTATCAAAATAAATATATTTCATATTTAATAAAAATAAAAGTAGTTTTAATCATCCTGTCTAGTAGATGCCAAGCATTATACATAATGCCCGGGCAATGTGATGAATTTAATAGTATTTATTATATTGACCGACAGTATTGGGCATTTTTTATATAGCCCGGGCATTATGAAAAATGACCAATTAATCATATGGTCCATAACATATACATTTCCAGTAGTCTGTACCATTCGTAGGTTATAGCATAGCCCAGGCTGTGGGTGAAGAAGTGACCATTAATTAATGAATTTTTTAAACCTACCCTATAGTATAAAGGATAATGTCAGAAATAACTCCCTAGTCCTTGCAAATATTTGGGTATTATTTATTTGGATATAGGTAATTATTGAAGAGGTAAAATATAAACTTTTTGATCCATATTATTGCTAAGTCTAAAGCCGGATCCACATTAATAAAAATTTATATTCTACGTTGTATTTGACACAAATTTGCTCGTGTGCGTTGAATATTTTCGTGACGAACAACGCACGTTATCCGTCGTGCTGTCGGTTTTTCAGTCGACTCCAAAGAAATTTTCGCCACACAGCAGTGTTAATGTGGACTTGACTATCCCCTTGTCGCTAAGGGGATTCGGCAGTACAACACACAAAATAAATATTCACGTCGTACAAATACTTGACCACATTTAAATTTGTGCCGCAAATATTTTTTCTGAATTTTAAAATACGACACACACAAATTTTTTTGATGTGGATCCGCCGTAAGGTAGATTTATCAGGGAAATAAATATGAACTGAAATACGAGTAAATGCAGCGAAAAAAAAATTGAGAGAGAAAACATGGTTCAGTTCAAGTAGAGAAAAAAAAACAGTTGCAAATAATGCAAAGTAATACCGAAAACCGCATGTCGATACCTTTTTTCTATCTCGAGATATTTTAAGAAACGTGTAACTTTTAAACAACTGTTAATGTCACCGGTAAACGAAGTTAAGGAAAAGTAGTGTGCTATGGAAAAAACAAAGAAACATTTTTCAGATGTAAACGTGTATAATTAATTAAAACAACAATAAAACAAACAACACTATAAAATGAAATATTTTCAATGGGAAATAAGCCACGATTTTACCAAAAAATGAATTTATTAACGTTTCCACGCCCAAGTCGGGTGTCGTTGTCAAAATAAAAAATAATACTAAATAAACAAAAATGTTGTTGTTTAGTAAAAAATTCTTCTAATAATTTATTTATAATAGTAAATAAATTATTAGAAGAATGTTTTACTAAGCAACAACATTTTTGTTTATTTAGTATTATTTTGTATTTTGACAACGACACCCGACTTGGGCGTCGAAACGTTAATAAATACATTTTTTTGGTAAAATTGTGGCTTATTTCCCATTGACAATACTTCATTATAAAAATGCCACAAGGAAATAGCTTCAGAACAACATTAACACTATAAAATATAACAAAGAAATAAAAGCAACTGCTTACTTAGTGACGACCTAACTGTTCAAATTGTTGCCCATCATTTTCGATGGAGGCATTTACTCTTTCAAGAGTAGATTGAACATCAGTCTCAAATTCTGCTTTCGCAATGCTTTGAATGGCTTTTCGTATTCTCTAGATTCAAGATCATGTTTTCTCGAGTAGTGGACCTAGCGGCAAAACAAGGTCTTTAATCCGTCCCCATAAATAAAAATTTAAAACAGTTAAATCTGTTGCTATTCAATCTACTCTTGAAAGAGTAAATACTTGCATCGAAAATGATGAGCAACAATTTGAACATTTAGGCAGTCACTAAGATTAAGTAAGTAGTTGCTTTTATTCTTTGTTATATTTTATAGCGTTGTTTGTCTTATTGTTGTTTTAATTAATTATATACGTTTATATCTGAAAAATGTTTATTTGTTTTTTCCATAGCACACTACTTTTCCTTAACCTCGTTTACTGGTGAGAGTAACAGTTATGTTTAAAATTTACACATTTCTTAAGATATCTCGAGATAGAAAATAGGTATCGACATGCGGTTTTCAGTATTATGTTGCTACTTTAGTCTAATTTTGTAATACAGGATTAAAGATGCATACTTGTATTTAATATTTTCCAAAGAAAACTAGATATCTGAAAATAATTAGGTAAATAACGCCTCTTAGCTTGCATATTACTTATTAGACTATTTCGAAAATAAGACAGTTACACTGACGAAAAAGAGCTGTTTTTAACAAGACCAAGTATGCAAAATTCTATTTAGCAGAACCAGACTTACAGCCATTTTTTTATAAAAAGGTTCTACTCACCCCCACCGCTTATTTGCAAAGGTATACTTAAACTTGTGAAACCAAATATGCGCAGAATTTTATGAAGAATACGATGATTGGATTTCCATTGCCCTTTCATTACACTACTTCATTTCACCCAAGGTAAATTTTGTAAAATTTTGATTTTTAAATTTTTCATATTCAATTACGCCCTCTAACGGTGGACCTACAATTATGAAAATAATTTCCAGGCTTTTCCCGAGGCAACTTTTGTTATAAATATTTTTTTCTCAAAGCTGTACCATAAAAGGTTCCTGAGATATGGCCGAGAGTCATTCTTATTGGGACACCCGGTACATATTGGAGCAAAATTGCCCTCAAATATTGCCATTTTAACATTTCCCAATAGCTTTTTACAATTTTTACGGTTTGGAAAAACGCATTACAATAAAAATTTGATCATGTTCATCTGTTCAAAATGATCGTTCTGATGAAAAGTCGGAATTATTATTATTTTTAAATCTCTCGCATTGGTTCACTGTCATTTTGTGTGAAATTTCCGGCATTGATAGCTTTCAAAAACTATGAATTTTAAATTAAAGTATTTTCATTTCGAAAATAAAATATTTTTGGTCGAGTAGACACATATTCCAATTTTAAAATGATCTATTTTTATGAAGCAAACGGCTGAAGTGGGTTTAGTTTAAATTATATTGTTCGTGGTTAATAAAAAATGTATTTTGAAATTAGTACAGTATTAAAAAATTGATATTTGGTGGATAATAGTGCAGTCATTATGAAATCATTTGTTTTGCTGTTTTTGAAAGCTGAAAAAGGGTACTTTATCAAAATGACCATATTTTTTGAAGTTATACTTCTTTACCGGCGATATGAGGGTGAATTTTTATATGTTAAAACCTATGATCCCGGCGCATGCGCATTATAACTTTGTTCTGATTGGATGTTCAAATGACATGTCAAAAATTATTCAATATGGCGGCTGTGGCACAGCTGTAGTTAGATTATTTATGGTTGTTGCGTTTTAAAACTTGTGTGAAAAGAAACAACAAACAAAAGTTAGTTAATAGTTATACTGCCTTTTTAAATAGTTTTCATATACCTATATTTTTGGACTTTTGGACTATTTTGGACAAGGAAAACTCATTCTAATTTGGTAAGTAGTTTTTATTATAATCATATTGTAATTATACATTTGGATTAGGTTGAAATACAGTAGAGCGTCGATTATCCGAACTAATTGGGGGACATAGGTGTTCGGAAAACCGATTTGTTCGGATAATCGAACTACAATATATTGATACATATTTATAGTCATACATATTTATCCACAAGTGAAAAAAGCCATATTTATATACCTACATATTTATTTATATCTTGATAATGACAACTAGCAACTAAACAAAAAAGTGCAGTCTTTGCAACAGCATAATTATTTTTGGATACAATATTGTAGGAACTTGAAGATATTTTAAGCGTCAATTACTAACGCTTGCTCGGTATTCGAGTGCGGGACGCGGGAGTCGATAGTTCGAATAAGCGGTCGTTCGGTTGATCGACGTTCGGATAATCGACGCTCTACTGTACATTTATTTTCTCAAGAATGGGGATTTTTTGGCGTAGATTTATTTATCTAGTAGGTATGTAATGCTTTGATTTACATACTTAATTTGATTACCAACAAAAGTTCTACCAATCTTCATCTAATATATTGTTTTCTTACTGTTTTGTTATATTTTAATATTTTCTTCCACAAAATTTAAACTGCATAATTTAATTATATTCAAAACAACTGTCAAACAGTAAAACGTTCAGTTACCCTATTTTTCCACATGACAAATAATGTGGAATTGGACGAGTGAGTCTAGGCTTAGATTACGAATCGAAGCGCCACGAAATTCACGGGTTCGATTCCCGATGCAAGTTTTTATTTTTTTATGCATTTTATGGTTGTAAGTATATTTGTTATATATTTTTTTTTCAGAAAATGCGTATTTAAAATTTTTGCCAACAATTATTATCGTTCAGAAATCATTTTTTCTTTGTTGCATTTTTCAATGTGTTTGTGTGCGTTTTATTCTTTTGTTTTTTTTTTAAGTTTTTGGTATTGTCTTAAAAATCACATAATATGTAGTAGAAGTATAACTTCTTACGTGCGTACAAAGTACACACACATTCTTTTTTTTGTAAACTGCTTGTATGATATTTTTTAAAACATTAGATTGAAGCCATTTCAAACCTAAATAAAATAAAATTCTGTAAAACTGAACCGGCCCTTTCGTTGCTAAGATATATGATAATTTTATTATCCCAAGACAAAAAAAAAGTAAAAGGTTAACTTTTTGAAAAAAATCGCTAGAACTAATACAAGGCGCATTCTATCCTTAAAGACCTATATTTTTTTACTATAATGAAACAAAAGTGAAACAAAACCTAAAACATGTTTCAAAAGTTTGTTTAGCAGTAAATGGTTGACTTTAATTAGTGCGGTCGTAAATATTATTAAATTTATCTGACTTGGCCCATTGTTAAGACCGGTCCGGAGCGATAAGCAAACGAGGTAGACAGAGTTGGTCTTTTGACAATTAACACTGACTACACGATACTCCTATAATAAAGCAAAGGATCCACAAAATTTACAATAATTACGACGACAAAAACAAAAAACGGATGTAAAATATACTGCTTTGCCTTATATACCCGAAATTAATGTTTTCAAATGAGTTTTAAAATAAATTAAATCTATTTTAATTGCTAAGATTATAGAAAAACAAACATTCAAACATATTTAAATTTTACCTAAAACCAAGCCTTTTATACTATTATCGGTTAACCCAGGATGTTTATAGTCGGTAACTATTTGAAGTCAACCATTTACTGCTAAACAAACTTTACACCTTATTTATTACATTAGAAATTTGGTTAAATTTTTCTTTTATTTATTACAGAAGAAGTTGTTCTGAAGCTGTAGTATTTACTTGTGACATTTTTGTAATCAACTATTCTAAATGGCCTTATTGACCTTATTTAGCCCCATTGGATTTTTATTTCTTCTAAAAAAATCAGCTCTAACGAAGAGATAATAATGGTCGAAACAAAAGCCTATTCTGCAGTTTCCAGAATCGTATGATTCGGACGAGAAATAAAATAATTTTCAGGAAAAACATGTTTTTCATTTCAAAGGAGGTTACTTATCGAACAACCTATTATTATAAAAATATTATCCCACAGGACCAGGTCGAGGACCTGAAGTTATAATATTACTTAGAGTTATAATATCAGAGGCTCTTTATTTGGATATAAGTAATTGAGAAACTGTAATACTTTACCCTTTGGAGGGCAATACAATATTCTCTATTTAAATACCTACTAATTCCGGTCCTATATCTTATTAAAAAACAGAAAAGCCACAGGACTCGATGGGATACCTAATGAACTCCTAAAATACGGAGGAGAAACCTTAACTGAAAACAGAGATTCTCTTTCAAGAAATAATATGTAGCCAGCGTGTACCAGACCAGTGGAGGACAAAGTATATCAATATCTATACACAAGACAGGAAACAGCAAAGACCCTTGCAACTACCGTACCATGACCTTGCTGAGTACAACTCTTAAACTCTTAACAAAAACACTTGCTAATAAAATAAATGAAGAATACACAATTAGTGAGGAACAACAAGGTTTTCGGAAAAATAGGTCCACAATAGACGCCATATTCATAGCCAGACAAATTACTGAGAAAGCACTGGAATATAATAAACCTGCATTTATGTGCTTTATAGATCTGAATAAGGCCTTCGATTGTGTTAAATTGGAAGATGTGCTAAGATTCTAAAAGAGAAAAATCAGCCCAACAAGATAATAAGGATAATTAAAGACATTAATACGAAGAACAAAACCAGAATAAAAGTCGAAAATGAACTAACATCGGAAGTAGAAATCAACTCGGGATTCAGACAAGAGGATAGCTTGAGCCCATTGCTTTTTAATTTAGTAATGGACAAAATCATAAAAAACATTAAAAAGGATATAAGATGACAGAAAAACAAATAAAAATCCTCTGTTATGCTGACGACGCAAGCTTAATCTCCGATAACGAGGATAACCTACAGCGAATGGCACAAACTTTCAATACAGTGGCGAAAAACTACAACATGAAAATATCAACAGCTAAGACAAAATCCCTGGTAGTGTCAAGGGAACCCATAAGATGCAAATTAGTAACTAACAACGAACTAATTGAACAAGTCTCGAGATTCGAATATCTGGGAATCGAAATATGTAGCTATGGAGATGTTAAAGAGAGCGTCCGAAAGCAAGCAAATAAAGCCAATTACGTGTCTGGATGTCTGAGGGATGTCATCTGAAGAAACAAAGATATGAGACTGCAAGGTAAAGTACGCATATACAAATCATGTATAAGACCGATCATGATGTAGGCGATAGAAACAAGATGTGACACAGCAGAAACCAAGAGGATACTGCGATTATCAGAAATGAGAACGTTGAGGTCAATAACTAGGAAAACACTGAGAGACAGAATACCGAACGACAGAATAATGTACAAGTAAGGGAAAAACCCTTACTTTATAATATACAGGGTGTCCCGGAAAATAGTGCGTTCCTTAAAGGTATAGGTAGAAAGCACCATGTAGAACAAAAAACTCTTATAACATTTTTTTCTAAATTCAACCGTTTGACCAAAAAACTATAAAACATTTTGGAACGCAAATTCAAATCTGGCAACTCTGTGAAGTACAAAAATCTAAACGTAAATAGACCCATGTTTAGTAAACAGATGATTTGGAAGAATCCTGTTTAGTGTCAACGCCGAAAATGTTTTTGAATCGTGTGTTCATGAGTAATATTATGATATTATGTTGGTTATTTATGGCAGATCAATAAATGGAGAGGCATAATACCTACTAAAATTCTTTCAAAATGTTTTGCTGGAATTTCTCGTCGTATGAGTGCATGTTACTCTATGAATTCATGTGTTCGCAAAAGTGGTGGTTCAGTTAAAACATGTGTTTTCATCTTAAAATATGTAAGTAAAATTCGTTTAAAATTATGCCATATTTCAACTACATTTTAAAAAAATTATAGTAAACAAAAATAGTAAGTATTAGGTTGGATTATTTTAAATACTGTAAGACACAAACGAGTTCTTATACACCAGTGCGTAACATGTTGCCAGATTATTTAATTTTCTGAAGATTAAAATTCAGGTATATGGAAACCAATGTAATCTTTTTTTTGGAAACGGTTAACTTTAGAAAAAAATGGTATGGGACTTTTTTGTTCTAAATTGTGTATTATATGCATACCTTAAAGGAACGCACTATTTTCCGGGACACCCTGTATGTATTCTAAAATGTATATAATGATTTAAGCATAAGTAGGTCGTTAACGAGGTGTTGGTTCTGTAATAACAAACAAAGCGAAGGTTGATAATGTAGCTAATTGATGTAGTTTGTTTGGGTAACCTTGCGAATACGAAGCGTTGCTCACGTATAATCTAATTTCAAAGTCCAAGATAAAGGAAAACATAAAAAGTCCGAGGAGGGGTTAATTATGGATTATTATAGTTAGCATTGTTCGGGATGGGAGTCTGAACAACACCTCCGTAAGTCCTAGGCTGATGGACGTTGGATCTTTAAATAAAAGTATAGTGTAGATTCAGTGTTTTTCCTAAGTTCGAGAGTTGACTCTTTTTCCGTCCCTTAAGAACCAACACGACAGTAAGAGATCTCTGCAACATACAAGATATAGTACGGTGGGGAAGACAGAAAAGACGAGAGTGGAATCATTATGTGACGAGAATGGACTGCGAGAGAATAGCCCGTATAGCCAGGGATTCAAAGCCAACAGGCAAGAGACCAATAGGAAGGCCCTTTAAAAGGTGGCGAGAGATAGCTGGCAGTCAACAGCTACGAATAAAAGCTCAAAATCGGTTGAGAGTAGGCCAAGAGGCCTAATATAAGAAGAAGGTCCTATTCGCGAAAGATGCATTGCAGTCTAGAAAGCGGCAATAGGTCTCGGATAGCGTAGATTGAATTAGCTGGTTTTCTCTGGAATCAACTAGAACCGCAATATTGTGCCGTTAGGTGTAGTGGCGCCAACGTTTTTTTACTAGAGGTCTGGACAGACAGGTAATTAACGTAACAGTAGTATGACAATGAACAACATGTATGATATCCTTCTTATCCGCCTTATTCTCCTGATTTAGCCCCATTCGATTTTTATTTCTTCGCAAATCCGAAAAAATGGTTCGAAAATAAAAAATTCAACTCTAACGAAGAAATCGTTGTCGAAATACACGCCTATTTTGCAAAGCTTCCAGAATCGTATTATTCGGACGTAAAATAAAAGAATATTCAGAAAAAACATGTTTTTCATGTCAAAGTAGTTTACCTACTTATAGACCAGGAAGGATCTGTTTTTAGGTGGATGTGAGAGGTGGCATTCGGATTTTTGAGGATAAAGTTAGGTGATAACTTCGTTAATAATAATTGACTTATGCTCCTTCTCAAATATGCCCGGAACGTTGATAAAAAAATAAAATATTCAAAAATTTCAAAAAATTTCGTTTTTTTCTACTTTCGTTGCTTGTAACTTTAAAACGATTCATTTTGGAACAAAGTCGTATAGAAATAAAACAAAGACAATTAAATTTTCTATCAGATACGATTGGTTAAATTTCCATCACTTAGGTTAAACTTGGAACCTTTCTAATTCGCTTAGAAAATTTTTGTAATGTGCTAAAACCGTCTACGAAATTTCATTAAAATTGACTTACTAGATTTTGCATAATAATTTTTGCAATCTAGACTTTTTTTAAAAAATTGAAATTTTTTAAAATCTTGCACAACAAAAACTAGAAAATACAAAGATTTGTCAATTTTTTTACATATAAAGAAGCACTCCACCTATCTAATGCACTTGACAGACTTGAAATCGGAATATTTAAGCAGCCTCAGCAATGTTCTAAACTTATAAACAATTTTTTGGCTTATAAACAAATTAGTGCTGTGTCCAGGAGGGGGTGCTACGGGCTCCTTTATTTAGATGGACTTACCCAAGTTTTTTTATGTATTTTGACCCGTAGAACAAGAATTTTTTGAGTTACAGTTAGTCCGGATGTCGATAAGATTGTTATAAACAAAGAACTTGAAGAATTACATATCATCGATTTTTCGCAAAAGAAAATCATCGACTTTTTTTTGTATTTCTTGGGTAATTCTAAGCAAAAAATGTTCTTACAAGTTTTTTCGTAGGATGCATAGTTTTCGAGATAAACGCGGTGGAACATTCAAAAATCGAAAATCTGCAATTTTTGAACGAGAATAACTTTTGATTAAAAAATAAAATGGCAATTCTGCTGAGAGCGTTTGAAAGTTTAAGTCAAATTATACCGGTTTTAATTATTTAATTATTTGCATTGCTAGAAATTAATTTTTTATTATTTAACAAACTATTTGTTTATAAGCCAAAAAATTGTTTATAATTTTAAAACATTGCTGAGTCCCCTTAAATAATCCGATTTTAATGTAAAGTGTGTTAGATAGGTAGAGCACCTCTTTATATGTCAAAAAATTAGCCAACTTCTAAATGGTCTACTTTTTGTTCAGAAAGATTTTAAAAAATTTGAACTTTTTTAAAAACATTTATATTGCAAATTTATTATGCAAAATCTATTAGGTCGATTTTAATGAAATTTGGTAGACCATTTAAGTAAGTTATAAGAATTTTCTAAGCGAATTACTAAGGTCCTGAGTGCCACCAAAGTGGTTAAGAAACATTGAATAACAACAGGCATATTTTGCACCCTTATTTTGTATTTATTGCTATATTACAGAAAAGGTAATACCTTAAGACATTTTTAACCAGTCGTATATCATACAAAATTCAATTATCTTTATTTTATTTCTCTACGGACTTTGTTCCAAAACGAACCGTTTTAAAGTTATAAGCCAAGAAAGCAGAAAAGAATCGATGTTTTTCGAAATTTTTAAATATTTAAATTTTTTTATTAATGTTCCGGGCATATTTGAGAAGGAACATAAGTCAATTATTATTACTTACTGAAGGTGTCACCTAACTTTATCTGCAAAAATCCGAATGCCACCTCTCACATCCAAAAATACACGTTTTTTTACAGATTAGTCCTGGTCTATTATTAGACTACGTAGTATTACAAAAATACTATTCCATCAGACCAGGTCGAGGACTTGAAGTTATAATATTACTTGGAGTTGTAATATCAGAGGCTCAAATTTATTTGAATAATGTAGAGAAACTGTAATGCGATGACCGTAAAGTTTAAATAGGTCGGCCAGGGATACTTTACCCTTTGGAGAACTGATATGGCTCATTTATTAGCCCTAGAAGGGAAGAGATATAACCGACTTCAAATTAGTATGCGATTTCAATAAAACTACGTGTGTTTGGAAAGTGAGAAAATTCAACTTTGATGATAAATACGCTCAGATGATCAAAATTCGTTGAAAAAGGTTTCATAATTATAAGTTAATTTACCTAAATGTTCTATAACAGACTATATAGTCTAGGGGCAAATGGGGTGTGTCGATGAGGCGGAAGGGATGGTAATTAATCTGCTTCTTTGGTTCTTTATTAGATAAAATTGTATTTCGGTTCAGATAACATTATACACACACCGGCAAAATCAAAGAAACACCTTGAAAATGGGACATGTTTGATGTCTCAAATTTTCTGAACCAGTTGTCCGATTTGAGTGATTTTTTTAGTATGTTATAGCCTTATTATTTTTTGTGAGCTCCACATTCTCGCCAAAGTCGATCGAGGTTCAACAAGTACGAGAGTGTAGACTGCCACCTTGTGCAACTTTGCCTCACTTCGTTCTACTTCCATTCTCTGTCGGTCTGGCGCGTCCGAGTCAAAGGGATCCTTGTGGGTATCGCACGTCCTCGTGAAGTAGAACGAGTGTGTAGAGAGGTACTTCGGACTTCGGTCAACTTTGGCGAAGTAACTTCGCCGAGAGTGTGGAGCCCGCTTAAGAATATCGGTGTAATAGTATTGCTGCTAGACAGGTAAATGTCATATTTTACCGGGCGTAACAATTATACTGTGTTTTTTATATAGAATATAGAATTATAGAATATTGAAATTATAACTGAATTATAGTTTTGGGCTTTCTTAACATTTTCTTTTTTGATTCATTTGCTTTTGTTGGATAATAAAAAAGTAAGGTACTTTGACAACTAGCCATGTTCTTCATCAATACGTTTTCTAAATAAGTGCGACAAACTTTAAGGGGTAATTCTGCATGAAAAAATAATGACCGTCTGCTTTATAAACATATGTCCGCAAATGCTTCATTTCCGAGATATGGAATGTTGAATTTTTTCTTACAAACTGACGATTTATTTAATGCTCTAAAACCGGTTGAGATATGCAAATGAAATTTGGTAGGTTTTAAGAGATAATTATTGTGCATTTTTTGGCATAAAATTAAGAATTTTGTCGAACCCGCTTATTGGAATAGCCTGTGTGCCAAGCAAAAGTATTCTTGTAACCGAGATATTCTAATAACCGATCATTGGTTGCTACTATAAATGTTTCGGTCGGCCCCTCAAATTTCTATCCCTTAAACCGGGATATTCCTTTAAGAGGTATTCTAATAAGCGGGTTCGATTGTATTCACCATTGGCGTGCATACGGGATATATATATATATATATAAAATTGTTATACCCGTATGCATGTCAATGGTCAATATAAGATTCTTAGTTGTATGTCAAAAAATGCGCAATAACTACCTCTTAAAACTTACCAAATTTCAATTTTCATAATATCAGACTCGTTCGATAAAGAGTAACTTTACTGACTTGGTACATAAATATTATTTAGCTAATAATGAATTTTGCGTTACTTTATGGACGCACTGTATGTAGCTTGGGTTTATTTATTTTATGTCTTTTGGTTTGTGATTTATTGGAAGTCTCCCCCCCCCCCAAAGACAAATATTCCAGAAAACTGAGAAACAACCACAACAAGTGCTTTTAAAGCAGCGTAAGTCATCTTACGTTTTTACGCATACATAATAGAGTGCGTCTAAAAACATCAGATATGCCGACGAAGCAGAAGTTTTTTCAAACAGCTTGGATACTATTTTTTATTTATTTATTTTATTTATTTATTTAGTACCCAAATAACAGTACTGGACCAATTAAAATCTGGGTTAGTGTATTAAGCGTATTAGTAAATTTACCGTTTACAGATCATAAACATAACAACAAAACAGTATAAAATACATAGACTACATAAACGCCGTTTATATGTAAGTGTGTGAAAATACTCAAAATCAGAAAAACACACTCACATACGAACAACGACGAACAAAAACTTATAAAGTAATTAAAGAAAAACAGAAAATACATAGTATGTAAAACAATTAAATACAAAAATACAGAATAAATATATAATATAACAGCAAGATGTTAAAAAGTGACTGGTTGCAACCTAATATCGTTAGCAGTATTCTTAATGATGCGTAAATTAGAATTGAAGATGTCAAAGAGATCAGAGTTCGCATTGTAGTGAGCTTGCATTTGTACTAGAGGTGACTGCACCAAAATATTTGATCTGGCTCTGTTAACATAAAACGTTTGTGAAGTACTTCACAAACTTTTTTCACTTTTTACAACTATAATAGGCTTCGGCAGTGGTCTAATAAATTGACAATACCAGAAAACAAAATTATTTTCAACAAATTTATAAATACAAAATAATCATCATAGTTCAGAGAAATAAGGAAAAAAAATTTCCTGTTGGTGACACAACCCCCTCCAGGCCGAAACCAAATTTTTTGAGTAGTATGGACAT
The DNA here is from genome assembly GCF_917563875.1 of Diabrotica virgifera virgifera. Taxonomy (NCBI): domain Eukaryota; kingdom Metazoa; phylum Arthropoda; class Insecta; order Coleoptera; family Chrysomelidae; genus Diabrotica; species Diabrotica virgifera. The sequence goes on along the minus strand of NC_065451.1, from coordinate 221,280,494 downwards.
CTATAATAATAACCTATATGTTTCCTACAGCCGATTTCGATGATATACATAGTTATAAACAAATGAAGATCAAAAAACGGTAAATTTTCGCTTTTTTCGTCTATTATCACAAGTTAAGCATTTTAAACAAATCTGAGAGAGAGAGAGAGAGAGAGAGAGTAAGAAACTAATAAATCGTACAAAAAACTTCAATATGGCGTTCGCTGAATATGTCTATCCTTATTGGTTGCTTAGAAAATTGCAAAATAAATCATAAATTTTGAGTTTTTATAAATATTCATAACTTATGTAACAATTAACTTACAACCTTCTTATTATACAGAATGCTGAGACTTCTGGTGTCATACCCTAAATTTCAAAGCAATTGGTTAAATACTTTAAAAGTTATTTAATTTGTTTTTCAAAAATTAATTTTTTTTGCAACACTATAAGTCAGAAAATTATGAAATTACAATATTACTTTGGATAGTTTATGAAAGAAGAAGATTTACAATATTAATTTAATTAACAAAAATGACAAAAAATAATTTTAAATATTGCAAAATTATTTTGCAAGAACATGTGAATTAGAAAAAGGGAGCCTAACTTGTCCCTAATAATTGTCCTAGGACAATTGTTTTTCTTTCTAAATGTGTATAAAAATTTATTCTTTCTAAATATGAAAAAATAATTTTTCTACGGGTAACGGTTAAAAATTTATTCTAATTGTTTATAAGTAAGCAAAAAATCGACATGTTTTTGTAAAATAATTTTACACTGTTTAAAATTACTTTTTGTCATTTTTTTTATTCAAGTTAATAGTATAAATGCTCTTCTTTCATAAACTGTCTGAAGTATTACTGTAATCTCATAAATTTCTGACTTACAGTGTTGCAAAAAAAATGAATTTTGGATAAACAAATTAAATAACTTTTAAACTATATTTGACCAATTGCTTTGAAATTTAAAATATAATTTAAGTACAAGAACTCTTAGCACTCCGTGTAATAAGAAGGTTCTAACTTAATTTTTACATAAGTTACGAACATTTATAAAATCTCAAAATTTATGACTTATTTTGCAATGTTCTAAGCAACAAATAAGGATAAACATATTCAGCGAACGCCATATTGAAGTTTTTTTATATGATTTATAAGCTTCTTATTCTCAAATTTGTTTAGAATGCTTCACTTTTTAGTAATATACGAAAAAGCGAAAATTTACCGTTTTTTGATTTTCATTTGTTATCATCAAAATCGGCTGCAGAAAACATATAGGTTATTAATATACAGGGTGTAACAAAAATACAGGTCATAAATTAAATCGCATATTCTGAGACCAAAAATATTTTGAATGCACCTAACTTACCTTAGTACAGATATGCACAGAAAAAAAGTTATAGCCCTTTGAAGTTACAAAATAAAAATCGATTTTTTCGAATATATCGAAAACTATTAGAGATTTTTTATCGAAAATAAATATGTGGCATTTTTATGACAGAAGCATCTTAAAGAAAAATTATAGTGCAATTTGTGCTCCCCATAAAAATTTTATGGGGGTTTTGTTCCCTTAAACCCCCCCAAACTTTTCTGTACGTTCCAATTAAATTATTATTGTGATACCATTAGTTAAATTCAATATTTTTAAAACTTTTTTGGCTCTTAGTATTTTTTCGATAAGGTAGTTTTTATCGAGTTGCAGCTTCTTTTTTAATATGTTTACATAAAAATTTTATGGGGGTTTTGTTCCTTTAATCCCCCAAATGTTTGTGTACGCTCCAATTAAACTATTACTGCGATACCATTAGTTAAACAAAATGTTTTTTTAAAACTTTTTTGCCTCTTTGTATTTTTTCGAGAAGGCACCTTTTATCGAGATATGGCTTCTTTTTTAATACGGTTCAAAATATACCTAAAAATGTAAATCATACATAAATTTTCATATTATTACCAAGTCTCCATAATCGTACTTAACCATATAATACAAATATGTGGTGGATTTGACAAATATTCAAAATATCTCGATAAAAACTGACTTTTCGAAAAATTACTAAGAGCCAAAAAAGTTTTAGAAATATTGTGTTTAAGTAATGGTACTACAATAATAATTTAATTGGAACGTACACAAAAGTTTGGGGGGGTTTAAAAGAACTAAATCCCCATAAAATTTTTATAGGGTGTCCAAATTTCCCTATAATTTTTTCTTAAGATGCTACTGTCATAAGAATGTTATATGTCCATTTTCAATAAAAAAACTTTAATAGTTTTCGATATATTGAAAAAAATGGATTTTCATTTTGTAACTTCAAAGGGTTGTAACTTTTTTATATGCACATTTGTACTAAGGTAAGTTAGGTTCAATCAAACTATTTTTGGTCCCAGAATATGTGGTTAAATTTATGACCTGTATTCTCGTTACACCCTGTAGATGTCCATACTACTCAAAAAATTTGGTTTCGGCCTGGAGGGGGGATATGTCACGAGAAAAATCTTATTTCTCTGGACTATCATTATTTTTTAAAAATTTAAACCGTTTATTTTCAGTTTACAATACTAAAAGCATAAATGTCTTTTTGATAAATATCTGAAACAAATCAAAATAATACAAACTGCAATAAAATCAAAAATATTTATACACAAACCAAAATACAACTGACGTTTTTCTTTATGTAATTAACAAACTTTGGAAACTTTTCAGAACAGAAACAAGGGAAACAAACAATACGAATTTTGAATTTAATAAAAGTGAAACAGAAATTGAAACACAAGCATCAGCTGAATATTAAATATAAATGAGGGAATTTATAAAAAAATCATTTTACAGTTTTGTCGCAAAAGCGTTCAGAAATGAGCAACATCGTGAAACTTTTGTCGGAGTTCGCGATACTTTGAAATGGTAATGACAGTTTGTTTCTTAAAAACTGCATTCTATAAACTTTTAATGGTATATGCATCTTATGTAATGTGCAAGTTAAAAAAGATATTATACGATGAGCGCAACGTAGTTTGCAGAAAGGGATGTAGGTATTTCCATAAATATATCATCCTTCGAAACTCTAACCCTTTCAAAGATAAGAGTAATTAATAATATACTAGCACTTCGAGCCAGGGACGCTCATGGCTTGGTTAACAATCTTCCTCCATTCCTATTTGTTTTTCGATTTTCCGTTCTAATTGCTAACTTTTAGATATAGTCTAGTAAAATAAGATTACACTACAAATACATGTAAATCAAAATGTAAATCCGTACAGGTTGGAACAAATTTTATATCAAAGTTTACGTGAGTATAAAAGATATTTTCAAGAAAGTATGCAAATCATATAAGGGGATCATTGTTTAAATAATTAAAAATGGGTCATTTTTGCACAATATTTACTTTTTTAGCTGCTGAGGTAATTTACATTTTAATGAAGGTCTTTAGAGTCTTCTTCTACAAAGCTGAAGGACAAATCTTTAACCTAAGACTTACTAAATTAAATTTGGCCCCCTATTTATTTAAATAATTATATATAAAATTTAAAAATCAAATTTGCAAAAAAATATTTTATGCGTTTTAAATAAGCTATATAAATTATTTTATTTAATAGGAGAAGTTGCGCTATGTTACCACTATTAAGCAAAAAAAACTGTTTAAAAATATTTAATAATTTATGGGATATTTAATTTGTTTATCAAATGTTACTATATTTTCATTTGCAAAAACGCGGTTGTTACCAAACGAATATAAACCTGTTTAAAATCTCATTACTTTTATTTTTATGTATGTTTTCGATAAATGTATTGATAAATTTAAATTTCAATTTAACTCCCCTCTAAAATGACATTTGAAAATTGTTCTAATTTGTTTATAATTTGTTTTTTTAATAACGTCGCGGGGATTAAACATTTTGAAATTCTGTTCCAATAATCGGGTTTTTAACGGGTTTAAAACAAATTTTTTGTCATTTTTTCTTCTTCTTTTTTTTTTCCTTATACTAAAAGATATCGTTTTGCTTATAGAGGGGGTTTCATTAAGAATGTCCAATCTCTGAGTTGTCGATTCTAGACCTCAAAATATTAAGATTTAACCAAAATCACTTAAATAAAATATAGCTCCTTATTAAGTTACAGGGTGTTTTATTTAAAAAGTTAAAAATTATTTTTGCTCAATATTTTAGAACTATTCGACGTATCCTTTTCCTACTTGGTAGAAGGTGTAGGTACTATACACCCTATGAAATTAAGTTAAATACAGGTTTCCGGCTATCACCAGACGCGTACGACAAGGGAAAGCAAAAGATTGACCCATCCCAAATTCTACGTCACTGGCGAAATTGCCATTTTAGCACAATTTTTAGATTCTCCAATACTCTCTATGTAAATAACTTCCTCTTCACTCGTAACGATAAAGTCATTCGTTTTCGAGATATAGTTGAAGTTAAACATGTAACAGTTAAACATGAAGTTACACACAGTAATTTTGATTAATGTTTTGTACCGCTTAATTTTTAATTTTAAATACCTCGAAAGCTAATGATTTTATGGTTAAGACTGAAGAGTATATTATTCATTCTTGACGATAAAATCATTAGTTTTTGAAATATTTGAAACTAAAAATTAAGCGGCACAATATATTAAGAGGAAACAGTAGCGATCAACAGGTAGCAAAAACGCGTTCCAAGATTACGGCTGTAATTTTGAATATTTTTTCGTGATATTTGGCACACGCATTCGTAATATAATAAAGAATGGCGTTACAGAGCCCAATTTGAAAAATATATTAATATGTGGAAATTAATATGTGATTAAATATAATATTAAAAAAACGAGCCTGTACCGCCATTAAGAAGAACAAAAAAATACACTTTCTTCAAATAAACTTTTTTATCCGATGCCTAGATTTTGTGTCATTTTGGAACTACTAAAATTTTTTATCTCATTACTAGTTCCAAAATGACACAAAATCTAGGCATCGGATAAAAAAGTTTATTTGAAGAAAATGTATTTTTTTGTTCTTTTTAATGGCGGTACAGGCTCGTTTTTTTAATATTGTATTTAATTGCAGAGTATTTCCACATATTAATATATTTTTCAAATTGGGCTCTGTACCGCCATTATTTATTATATTACGAATACGTGTGCCAAATATCTCGAAAAAATATTTAAAATTACAGCCGCAATCTTGGAACGCGTTTTCGCTACCTGTTGATCGCTACTGTTTCCTCTTAAACAAAATAACTAAATAACTGTGCCGTTACAGGTTTAACTTCAAATATCTCGAAAACTAATGACTTTATCGTTACGAGAAAAGAGGATGTCATTTTACACAGAGAGTATTGGAGAATCTAAAAATTGTGGTAAAATGGCAATTTAACCAGTGACGTAGAATTTGGGAAGGGTCAACCATTTACTGTGCCCTGTCGTACGCCTCTGGTAATAGCCGGAAACTTGTAATTAATATAATTTCATAGGGTGTATAGTACTTACACTTTCTACCAAGTATGAAAAGGATACGTCGAATAGTTTTAAAATACTGAGCAAAAATATTTTTTTAAATTTTTAAATAAAACACCTTGTAACTCAATAAGGAGCCATATTTTATTTAAGCGATTTTGGTTAAATCTTAATATTTTGAGGTTTTGAATCTACAACTTAGAGATTGGACACTCTTAATGAAACCGCCTCTATAAGCAAAACTATATCTTTTACTATAAGGAAAAAAAAAGAAGAAGAAAAAACGACAAAAATTTTGTTAATTAGTGAAAAAATCCGAGGAACCCGATTATCGGAACGGCATTTCAAAATGTTCAATCCCTACGACGTTATAAAAAAACAATTTATAAACAAATTAGAACAATTATCAAATGCCATTTTAGAGGGGAGTTAAATTGAAATTTGAATTTATCAATACATTTATCGAAAACATCTGGTAACAACCGCGCTTTTGCAATTGAAAATATAGTAACATTTAATAATCAAATTAAATATCTCATAAATTGTTAAATATTTTTTAACACATGTTTTTTGCGTACTACTGGTAACATAGCGCAACTTTTTCTATTAAACAAAATAATTTATATGGCTTATTTAAAACGCAAATAATATTTTTTTGCAAATTTGATTTTTAATTTTTATATATAATTATTTAAATAAATAGGGGGTCAAATTTAATTTGGTAGGTAAGTCTTGGGTAAAAGATTTATCCTTCAGCTTTATAGAAAAAATCGGAAAGACCTTCATTAAAATGTAAATTACCTCAGCAGTTAAAAAAGTAAATATTGTGCAAAAATGACCCCTTTTTAATTATTTAAACAATGATCCCCTCATATGATTTGGATACTTTTTTAAAAATATCTTTTGTGTTCACCTACGTAAACTTTGATATAAAATTTATTCCAACCTGTACGGAATTACATTTTGATTTTTTTATTTTATTAGGCTAATAAATAAGGTCTTATTAAATTCATAACTCCGTCTGGCCATAGACCTTCCTCTTCTCTTTTCCGCCTATTGTAGTGCTTAACAAGATTTTTAGCATTCTAACTTGAATCATTCTTTGGACTTAATCTAACCAGCTAAGTCTTTGTGTTTTTACTACAGCAATTATATAATGCTTCTAACTCTTTGTTTGTTCTTCATGGCCGCTGATTGTTTATCATTTTCCTCTAAGTGTCCTTCGAAGTATTTTTCTTTCCCATACTTTTAACATTGATCACTCATTTTTTGTTATAATCAATGTTTCTGGGGCATATGTAACTATTTAGTACATTCTTTCACGGTTTTTGCTGTAAATTTTAAGGAACCGCTTGGATTGACATGAAAAAATTTGGCATACGCATAGCTAACATGTCAAAGAAAAAAGTGATATGGTGCCGATGTGTGCTTTTGCTCTGGGGGTGAGTTTCACCCCATCTCGGGGGTGAAAAAATATATGTCCAAGATAAGTCCCGAAATGGATAAACAGACCAATTTTAAGCAACTTTGGCTCTATGGAGTTTTTCACCAAATCAATACTTTTCGATTTATTTGCAAGTGAATATGTTCATTTTTCAACAAAATAACCACGTTTTTAGACGGTTTTTCGCAAATAACTCAAAACGTAAACATTTTTTCGAAACAAATATTCTTAGCAAGACTATAGTCTATAAAAAAGTGAAAAAAAGGTGTATATATTAGGTTTCTATACCTAGCAAAAGCAGAGTTATAGCTAATCAAAAATAGGTTCATATTCAAAAAATTCCAAATAGAATAATTCAATGTGAAATATTCAAATAATGAAGCATTCTTGGGGAAACCAAATTACAAGTTTCTTAGTATTTTAAAAAAACTTTTTTTTGTTTTTATAAAAAAATTCTAGCATCAAATGTAAGCAAGTTACGCTCAAAATAAAGTTGAGCCGTTTCGTTTTGCCAAAAAAAAATCAGAAAAATCACCCCCCAAAAACTTGTGAAGTGGTAACAATTAAGTTCATTTGAAATGCTAATTAGGGGGTGATTTTCCCGATTTCTTACCAAAAAAAGGGGCTAACTTTATTTTGAAAGTAACTTGTTTACTTTTGATGCTAAAATTTTTTTTTAAAATAACAAAATAAACATTATTTAAACACTTTAAAAAAGTTAAAATGAGTTTTACCCAAAAAAGTGCTTCGTTTTTTGGTTATGGCACGTTAAAATATTCGATTTGGAATTTGACGAATATGAACCTATTTTTAATTAGCTATAACTCTGCTTCTACTAGGTATAGTGACCTAATATCTGTGGCTTGGTTCTAAAAGAGTTAATGTCAAATTTTTGTTTTTTTTTGTACAGCTCTCTTTTGAATTTAATATTGACCAAACATAATGCAAAAAATTGAAATTGGCCATTTTAACACCAAGTCACATAATGTGGCTTAATTCTAAAAGGGACAGTGTCAATTTTTTGCATTTTGTTTGGTCAATATTAAATCCAAAAGAAAGCTGCACAAAAAAACAAAAATTTGACATTGGCCCTTTTAGAACCAAGCCACAGATATATACACCATATTTTTCACTTTTTTTACGTGCTATATTTTTGATAAGAATTTTTTTTCGACCAAATACTTACTTTTTGAGTTATTTGCGAAACTTTAACTTTAACTTGGTGAAAAATTTTATAAAACAAAAATTGCTTAGGATTAGTCATTCTATCCATTTCCGGACTTATTTCGAACATATATTTTTGACCCCCAAAAGGGGGTGAAACTCACCCCTAGGGCAAAAGCACACATCGGCACAATATCACTTTTTTTCTTTAACTTGTTAGCTATATATGTATGCCAAATTTCATGTAAATCCTAACGGTTCTTTAAAATTTAGAGGTTTTGCAATATTTTGCCTTTAAAGAAGTACTAATTGGTATTATTACAGTTTTACTACAGCCTAAAAGACATATCTTGTTTCAAAAACCACTCCCCAAAGACTAGGCACCCACCTACAAATCAGAGCAAATTAAGACGGGAACGAAGCAACATCTCTGTTGGTAGAGTCCTCAAAAATCCATAAAGGATTTACTCCACACTCATTTATATAGTGCTTTATGAATCTGTCAAAGATTTGTCCCGCTTTTTGGTATATCATCATCACTGGCGTCACAGTTGTTTATGGGCCACAAGTTCTTCAGAACAACCCTCCATTTTCTGGCAACTCTTCTCCATGCTCTAATTCTAATAGATTTTAAATCAGTTTCTATGTTGTCTTGGTACCTAAGTCTCGGTCTTCTTCTTGCTCTTTGTCCCATCGGCCCTCTTCGGCCAAAAACTTTTCTGACTATGGCATCTTCCTCTCGCCTGATTACATGACCTATGCATCTATCTCAATGGATTTTAAAACGTCAGGTTCTCCAAAACTTCTACACAAGCAGCGATTAATTATAGGTTTTGTAGTGCATTTTTTTGGGTAAATCAGTGAGTATTAAAAGCTTTCTTGGGTAAATCATTTCTTGGTAACCTTAGACCCCACTATTGTCACGTCCCCACATTTCTACATTTAGGATCTGTGTGACTTTGATAAAAAATACTGTACACAGATATTCGAAAGACTTAACTATTATTAGCTAGTAAGTTATATTGTAGTTCTAAGATTTTGTTTATGTTTATTTTTTTTCATTTGAGAAGTCCGATTGAGAGGTAAGGTGAGGATTTTAGAGGTAAAAATTTGCTTCATGCTAGTGAACGACGCTCTTGCTTTTTCTATTCTAATACGTATTTCCTTCGCTTGATCCCAATTTGAATTAACTGTTGTTTCTAAGTAACTGTAAGAATCCACGTGTTCAATTCTGTGATTGTATAATATAAGTTGTCTTGCCTGTTGTTGTTTTTCTGATGTTCAGTTTGAGCCCATATTGTGCACTTGTTATTTGTATCTTACCCATCATGCAACTCAGCTCCTCCATGCTACTCGCGAGAATCACAGTTTCATCTGCATACCTCTTTTTCTTCTTCTTTTTATATAGACATTACTCTGTCTGTTTTTCAATGTGCCTCCATTATGTTGTCATTCTATCTTTTTCGTGGTCTTCCCACTGATCGTCTTCCTATTGGGGAACCGTCTCTCGCCGTCCTTACTACTCTATTTGTTGTCACCATTCGGCTTATGTTGGTCGTTTCATTCTACTCTTCTGCTTTTCACCCAGTTATTAATGTTGTCCACCTTGCATCTCCTTCGTATATCTGCACTTCTAGCTCTATCCCATAGCGTCTTACTATCGATTTTTCGCAATATTTTCATCTCTGCTGTTTCTAGCATTCTTTTTGTCCTTTCTGTATCAGGTCGTGTTTCTGCCGCGTATGTCATTATTGGTCTGATAACTGTTTTGTAAATTCTGCCTTTCACTTCTTTTGCGATGTTTTTATTTCTCCATATTGTTTCATTGAGGCAACCTGCGGCTCTGTTTGCTTTATTCATCTGATCTTCCACTTCTGTTTCGAGCTTTCCGTAGCTGCATAGTGTGATGACTAGATATTTAAACTCCATGACTTGTTCTATTATTTGACCTTACACCTTATTAGATCTGCTGTTATAGCCATGCATTTAGTCTTTTTTGGGGAAATTAACATGTTAAATTTTCTAGTGGTTATACTAAATTCGTGCAGCATACGTTGTAAATCATCTTCACTTTGAGAGACTAGAATTGCGTCGTCTGCATAGCAGATTATTTTAAGTTGTTTTTCTCCCATTTGGTATCCTTTTTTTGTTCTTACTTTTTTTATTATTTCGTCCATGATCAGGTTGAACAACAGAGGACTCAGGGAATCTCCCTGTCTTATCCCATTGCCAGCTTCAATTGGGTCAGTTAGTTTCTTCATCTACTTTTACTTTTATTGTGTTGTTCTGGTAGATATTTTCGATCGTTTTAATTATTATTCCTAGAGGTACCTCTCTTGCGTACAATAAATGGATAACGTCCTTTAATTTGACCCTGACAAATGCCTTCTTAAGATCCACGAAACATAAGTATGCCGGTTTGTTGTATTGTAACGATTTTTCTTGAATCTGACTCATTATAAATATAGCGTCGGTGCATGATCTTCCCGACCTAAAACCTTGTTGTTCTTCTGCTAATGTTATAATTTTATTCAGTTTGTTTGTTATCACTTTGGTCGTTAATTTTAGTGTTGTGTTTAATAAATTAATTCCTCTGTAATTCTCCGGGTCCGATTTTTCTCCCTTTTTGAAGAGAGGTATTAGGATGCTTGATCTCCATTCTTGTGGTATTCTGTTTTGTTCTATTATTTTTTGGATTAGATTTAATAATTGTTTGGTCAGGTCTTGTCTTCCATGCTTTAGGAGTTCATTCGATATTCTGTCCTCTCCTGGTGATTTTCTATTTTTTAATTTCCTTAATGCTTCCGTTACCTCTGCTTCTTCAATACTTATTTCTTCGTTTGTTGTCACTTCAGGTGTTGGTGGTTCCTTATCGTTATCTTTAGCAAACAGAGATCGAAAATAGTCTGCCCAAGTTTCCTTCTAAATGTGTTTCGGTTTTATTAGTTCGTTCATCTCTTTTCTTTGTCCTCTGATCATTCTCCATATTTCCTTTTGTATTCCGTAGAAGTCGTGTTCCATCTGTTTTGAGAAACTCTTCCAGTGTTCTCTTTTTATTTGTCTGACAAAAGCCGGGTCTAGACACGTGTAACGTGTAATGTAAGATTACGTGTAATTTAGCATCAACAGTGTGGACGTCGCACGAACGTCCACACGAATCGTTTAGCGAATCTTGGTTTGCACTTAAGTTCTACGAACAGACGAATAAGGGAGGTCGTGACAGCAGGTAGTTTTTTTATACTGCTTTTATTTGTATGTACATATTTACTAACTGAAGACTAAATTTTTTTGATCCCAAATACCGGGGTTTTGTTGGTATAAGCAGGTAGATTCGTCAAGCGATTGCTCGCCACACGTCCAAACGGTAAAACTTTCACTAACGCCGTCCAAACGAGTGCTCCGAGCGCCTTTTTGTTCACGAAAAAAACCGACTCCCGATGGGTCCCGGCGAGCTCCAGCGCGAATGGTACATGTAATGCTCGTAGTGCCGTCCAAACGCAGAATTCGCGTTTCATTACACGTTACGTTACGCATTACATTACACGTGTATGAACCCGGCTTAAAGTGTTTGTTTCGTTTCTAATTCTTTTATAGTGGTTGTATGCCTGTTGTGTTTGTTGTGTTCTGTATTGTAAAAAGGCTTTCTTCTTTTCTTCACATTTTATCTTCACTTCCTCTCGAAACCATGGGGTTTTCTTTTCTGCATACCTTATGCTATTAATTATTTCTCCATTTATTTTTATGCACACTGTGCTTTCATCTAGCTCTGTCTTAAATACTTCTTCCGAGTACCTACATGTTAAAGGGAATAGGAGACAAAATACAATTTATTTATTCATATATTAAAAAATAGCTTCATCCAATCAACAGAAAATATTTTATTACCGTTAGTTATTAGTTTAGTTATTTTATGCAACTGAAAATTTATGAAAATACGAAAATTGTATTAATAATAAATTAAATTTTATTAATAACAAATATAATATTTATCACCATTAATATGTATGTTTTGTTAAATTGTATATTAATTTATTGACGTTTTTAATCGTTTATAAACTATTTATTAGAAAGTGAACATTATTGGACAGTATTTCAAAATGAAAATGAAATAAAACAGAAATCGATATTAAAAGTATCCATTATGTGCATTATCGCAAAATAATATTGAAATGCGAAATATATGCTTCAAATAGGATATGTGTGCATGTACAAAGCTAACTGTGTGACAAAAGGGCTCCAAATGAAAATGTAAAAATTAAAAAATGACCTATCAGGATGTTACATTCTAGGCACCAAAGGGGTCACCGTGTCCTTTTCAATTCTGATGGACAAATTCAACGGTTTCTTATTGATTTTGGTTGCTGATTACGAATTTCAAGGGTGAATTTCGATCCGTGTGGTCGAAAAATTGTTATAAACAATTTAACTGTTTATAAGGCTCTGGCTCGTAAACTAAAAGATATAAAAAAATGTTTCAAAAAAATTTGTTCCTTAATAAAAAACAAAGAAAAAAAAACGTTTACTAAACTTAAATACAACAATTAGAACTCACGATATTGTAAAATTAGTACACAATGTAAATTGCAAATTGCAAAATAAGTATTTTTCGAAGCTTTATCGATCGTAACTCGGCTTTTACGCATGTATATAAGCCTTAGAAGGTCCCATTTTAAAGCTTAATTAATAGGCTTCCAAACAAAGTTTGTTAATTAACTTTATCTTCATTTCTTTAAAGTTATAACCGTTTGAAATTATTATTATTTTTTAAATTGTACATTAATTTGTTTATAAGGGTTTCAAACAAATTTGAGCTATAGATATTTATACTTTAATTAACAATAATGATAGAAGAACCAAAAAGGAACAATTTGAGGTTATGAAAATGTTTGTAAGTTTATTTTTGGCCAAGATATCGATATTTTAATGGCGCGCTCTGAAAAATATTTCCGTTGTTTATGGTTCCACCGGTCCTCAAACAAATGCGCCTGCAGATTATTTTTCAGAGAAGGGTGTTTTATTAGATTTTATGGCTTCCTTCAATTCTTTGGAAACGGTTGTCGTGTAATTTAGTGTTGTATTGATGGCTTAAAGTTTAGAGTTAACAGAAAAAAATAATAAATAATAAAAAAAATACTTATAGACTAAATACAATAAAGGGGTCCAGGGACCCGTTGACTCCCCCTGTATCCGCGCCTGCCGACGGCCCTGCCTTGCTGTCATCCATATTAATCTAACAATGTGCGCTACACGCTTGTCAACGTACTTTCTACTGGCAATTAAAGTGACAATGTGTGCATGTGCAACAGCCTCACAGATCCGTGTCACACGCACGTGTGACAACTCAGCTTGACACGGATTCGTGTCACACGCATTGTGTGACAACTCAGCCTGCGGATCCGTGCCATGCGCAGTGAAATGGTTAATCTTATGATTATGTTTTATAAAAATGCCCTATGTCTTAAGGGCGTGTTGTGCGTTTAAATAAATAAAATACATAGATGGTGTTGTATTTAAAAAGCAAAGTGACTAATGATATCAGAAAAATGGTAGATAAATCTGGCAATGTTACAAACATCAAATTTCAAATCTTCATGTGACAAAATATGGAAAAATGCTGCAATGTGATGTGAACTCAGTAAGTCAATGGTTCGATGACCACAAAATGTTTCTAAACACTTCTAAATGTCATGTTTTTACTATCACTCGAAAAACACAATACTTGGAGTAATGTTTCAGCAAAATTTGAGATTTAGTGAACATTATCGGATCATCATTGGAAAGGCATACAGAACTCTTGGCTTCATAATTCGTAATTCAAAATTCTTTAAAAGAACTGAAACTCTAATATCAATATACAATGCACTGGTAAGACCTCACTTGGAATATGCCTCTATTATATGGGCACCACAAGCCGAATTCAATGTTGATCTGATTAAAAAGGTTCAAAAACGATTCTTGAGGTTTTTTTATGTCAGAAAGTTTGGTATCTATCCATACATGATTTCCTATAACGCTAGCCTAACTTGTTTTAAAGTTCAGTGACTGGATAATATAGGACATTTTCATTCAGCCCTTTTTATTTACTATGTTGTAAATCACATTAAATATACAGATTGCTTTTTTATAAATAATATTAAATTTCATGTTCCAAAAACACATATAAGAATTAATAACAAACGACTGTTCTCAACTAATAAGACTGATTGTTCACCCATAAATAAGATGTTAGAAGAATGTAACCATATATGATGATTAACTGTGATATATACTTTTTAAATTTTTCTGTGAAACAAATAAAAGTTGCTTTTGAAACAAAGGGCCTAACCGGGTAAGATGATGAAAAGTACCCCCAACTCGATTCGAATTTCATATAGGTCACCGTTTAGCATATATAGTGAAACTAACTTTCTGAAATTTTTAGCTCCCTAGGTGGTCATGTGACCCACCTAGAACCTAATTAGGCTTTTTATGTTTTTATTTTTTATCTCAGCCGCATCGAGAACTAGCGAAAAACTTTAAATAAAAAATTTGTAAAATTTAAAAAGTTGTGTGCGAAAATTTTTTTTTTAATTTTTGGCGGGAAATTTAAATTTTAGAACGATTTTAAAATTTTAAATGAGTATAAAAAAATAACTAAGATATTCGTTTTCACGAAAAAAATATATAACGTGTATTTCTGCATAATATTTCACCCTGAATTTTTTCAAATTTTTAAAATTGGTGAAACGCACCTTCAAAAATAAAAAACCGCATTTTTTCGGTTTTTTTTTTTTCGTTTTTTGATACAATTTTATACATATTTTTCCAAAAAGGTAACACCGTCACTGGAACAGGTAAAAAATTAAAAAAAAATTGGGTTTACTTAATAAAAATTTTTTGTAACACCATCCATTTTCAAGATACAGGGCGTTGAAGAAAACAAAGTTTTACACATTTTTTACGATTTTGCCGAAACTACTGGCAACATTGTAATAAAACTTGGCGGGTTTTAGGACGTAGTTATTGTGCATGTTTTGACATACAATTAAGGATTTGATATTTATCATTGGCGCGCTTAGGGGTAATGGTCTGAATTTTTCAAAGAAAAAAAGATAGTACGCCATTGTCATATTTCAAATTAACAATCATTTTTAAATTCCTCATTCAATTTGCGACAAAAAAACTATCTTATCATTTTTTCATGAGGCGCCGTTTTGCTGCAAAAAATAAAATATCTTAACGCTTCCAAAGAATTCGAATTAGTTTTTATAATAATTAGTTTTTATAATGGACGTACGAGTTTACGTATGTAGATGTAGAAACTACTAATAGAAGTTCGAATACTTTGTAAGAGTTAAGATGTTTAATTTTTTGAATAAAAATTGCGCGTCGTATGAAAAAATAGGAAGATAGATTTTTTGTCACAAATTAAACGAGGAATTCAAAAAGGATTGTTAGTTTGAAATATGTCAGTGGCGTACTATCTTTTTTCTTTAAAAAGTTCAGACTATTACCCGTATACGCACCAATGATAAATATAAAATTCTTAATTGTATGTCAAAAAATTCACAACAACTACCTCTTAAAACTCGCCAAATTTTATTACAATGTTGCAAGTAGTTTCGGCAAAATCGTAAAAAATGTGTAAAACTTTGTTTTCTTCAACGCCCTGTATATTGAAAATGGATGGGATTACAAAAAAATTTTATTAAGCAAACCCCAATTATTTTTCAGTTTTTTGCCTATTCTAGTGACGGTATTACCTTTTTTGAAAAATTGTATCAAAAGACGAAAAAAAAAAACCGAAAAAATGCGGTTTTTTTTAAAGGTGCGTTTCACCAATTTTAAAAATTTGAAAAAATTCAGGGTGAAGTATTATGTAAAAATACACGTTATATATTTTTTTCGTGAAAACAAATGTCTTAGTTATTTTTTTATATTCATTTAAAATTTTAAAATCGTTCTAAAATTTAAATTTCCCGTCAAAAATTAAAAAAAAAATTTTTCGGACAGAACTTTTTAATGCTTACAACTTTTTTATTTTAAGTTTTTCGCTAGTTCTCCATGCGGCTGAGATAAAAAATAAAAACTTAAAAAGCCTAATTAGGATCTAGGTGGGTCACATGACCACCTGGGGGGCCAAAAAGTTCAGAAAGTGAGTTCCTCTATATGTGCTAAAACGTGGCCTATATGGAATTTAAATCGAGTTGGGGGCACTTTTCATCATCTTACCCGGCTAGGCCCTTTCTAGTCTACGAAAGTTGTTGTAAAATTTTATTTAGCAGATGTATTTATAATGTTTTTTTACTTGTTTTTATTGTTCTATTCTGTCTAGGTTTCGTTCTTAATATAGGAATTGGTTTTTAGCAGTAGGAAGCACTCTTTTAATGTTTTAACAATTATTTTGTGTATTAAAGGAGGTTAAATAAATAAATAAATAAATAAATAAAATAGGTGTAGATCCCTGTTTTTGCCCTGCAAAAACATACCAATTTGATATACGCTCTGAGCTTCGCTGGTGGCGCTCCTAGCGGACTACTAATTCAACTTTCACCGGTAATTTTTAAATTTATTATTTAATTGTTATCGCTTAATATTTACAACGCAAAAAAGTAATTAAATTGTAATCCATTTTTTTAAGATTTTGCTAATCATTTTGACGTTCTATCGATAAAATATGAATTTCTTACTTCGGATACTTTCACAATTATCGTGTAGATGGCGCCAAGATTAATAGAATAATTTATAATTACATATTACGGAACAGTAAAAAACTTAAATTCAGTATTTAAAACGTAAGTATATTTAAGTTAAAAATGTATACCACAGCTCTGACCAATTAATATTTTTTATCTACGACTGATACATAATATATGTATTATACTTGTGGTGTTTGCAATATAATGCCATATAATAATCCCTTAGGGATTAATAATGCGGGATTAATAGCTATTAATCCCTCTGGCACAACAATCACAAAATTCACCACGGAAACAAAATAATCAACCTCAAAAAGTGTCACTGTCAAACGAATAGTATATTTGACAGTTTGTGTTGAGATGAAAAATTGATCATCTGCCACTCTGTATATTGATGGAGGAGGCGATTTAACTGGATTAAAGCGTCATGGGGGCTGGAAGTCAATACAGGTAGCTGAAGGATACATTGATCAGTCTATGAGAAACAAGGCAACTACAGCAGATACTATCGCTAAAGAGATAAACAGTAATGTACCATCTTCTTGTTCTACAGCAATCGAGATCCCAAATATTTGTATTAAAAACTCTACTAAAGTTAATGCTGATTCTCAACCAATTCAGTTTATTAATTGTACTATTACTAATTTTAATGTTTTTAACAAATAAAGTAGTTCATTAAAAATCTTAAATTAATTAATTTGTCGTAGATAAAGTAGAGTATACTACTCGCAATAATGGCTCTCATTCCCTCGGAATGTTACTCCCTCGCCGCTAACGCGGCTCGGTTCGTAAATATTCCTCGGGAATAATAGCCATCATTATTGACTCGTGGTATAATCTACTATTATAATTAATATTTTTAATTTTAATTTTAAATTAATCGCTTTGACATTTATATCAAATTTCCGGTAAAGGTTTACAGACTTGTCACTACTGGCGCTCGCGAATTTGTAAATATCCCCTCTAAGTACGAGCTCACAGCGTATACCTCGTACGTCGTTTTGCAATTTACTGAATGTTTCATTATGTTAAAGCAGTAGTAAGTGGCTCAACATAATTTGTTAATGTAGAAATCTCTACATCCAAATAGTAAAACTAACGTGAGCATCGTAATAAGCGTATTTGCTCTACAGTGTCAATATTGGGTAGCTGTATACATACACTGACATGTATTTTATTAACTGCGATTGAAATTCAAATTAAATAAACAGTATTTGCCTGGAAGCCACAAATAATATTTCCCTTGATTTGATTTTGGAGCACATCGTGCAAATTGCGGTGATTTGATTTGGTGACGAATCAAGAAGGTTTGCCGTATTGAATTTTTCAGTATTTCTGGTGAAAGGATTTAGGTTTTTTATTTGTGCAATTTATGTACACAACAAAAAAAATCGTTTTGAATAAATTAATTTTTATTGATATTTTTTAAGGAAAGGGAAATAGTGAAAAATAAAATAACAGATACAAGTGGTTCAGATAAACTGATCTAACATTTTTTTCCAAAGTATCGTAAACTTGACATTCTTCGCTGTATAAACAAACAACAAACATTATAAAATAAATAAATTATAAAATCTGCTAAAGAACCACTCAGATATTCCAATCCTAAGATTAACTGTCCGCCATCATTTTACGAGGTCTCGACTTTTGCACCCTCTAAAATATTAGTGTACGTGCATAAAGGAAAAAAGATATATTTTTTGTACTCTCTAAGAGTTAGATATTAATAGGTCTAAAGTTTTATGTTCATTTTTAATAAAGGTTCCGAGAAAATTTTTTTTTTGAAAAAAATGATTATTTTTGGTCTTCTAAAGTGTACTAGTAGTCCAGGGTAATTAGGTTTTTTCCATGACACTAGAACAGCCAGGGTACTGAAGCGTTTTTTTCGACAGGTAATACCTATAAGAGCAAATTGTAACTATTTCCTGCGTAGGATCTGGCGGCCATTTTTATTTATAAACAATTAAGTGTAAAAAAATGGCATTTTTCATTTTTTTTTCAAATCAATGGAAAACAGGGAAACTTATGGTTTCTTAGTACAAATATCGTCGAGATTAGGGAAAAAGCTTTAAAATGACTTATTGCAAAGTTTGATATACTCATTTATTGTTAATATAATTGCGAAAAAAGTCGGAGTTACAAAAAAAATATTTTCGCAATAACTGTTGTAAAAATTAGTTTAGAGCTTTGAAATTTTTGTCAAATAAGGATTCTTTGGTGCTTAATATGTGATAAAAATTTCAAAGCGATTCATTCAATTGTTTAAATTTTATTCAAATTGTTTTTCCCAGAGACAATTTTTTTTGCAATAACATAAGTCAGATGAAAATGACGTTAGAACCATTACACAGGTGCCAAATAAAAGAGCATGAGCTATCTTTTCAACTTAGTTTAAAAAAAGTGAATAAAAAATGCATTTATTAGTAATAAATAATTATGCAAAAGTATCGTAAATCTTTCCTCATACAATTTTTATTTTGTTATATAAGAAATTATACATATTTATTACAATTTTTTATCAATTATGATATAGATAACATTACTTGGTATTTGTGCACTTAAAACAGGGTAAAAAAGTTAATTTTCTTGGAAAAAGTTATTCAATTATTATTATATAATTATTTATTGTTAATAAATGCATCTTTTACTCACTGTTTAAACCATGTTGAAAATGTAGCTCATTTTCTTTCATTTGACACCTGTGGAATGGTTCTAAGGTCATTTTTTTCTGACTTATATTATTGCAAAAAGAATGCTCTCTGGGATGAACAATTTGAATACAATTAAAACAATTGAATGAATCGCTTTGAAATTTTTATCACATATTAAGCCCACGGAGGTTCAGCCATATTGATAAGAGAAACTATAAAACATTATGAAATGCTAAAATACGAAACAAATCACATTCAAGCAACATCGATAAAAATACACTCTTCCATATGATATAACTGTCACAGCAATTTATTGTCCGCACAGGCATAGACTTACAAAAGAAGATCTTCTACCCTTTTTCGAAATTCTAGGGCCAAAATTTATAGCAGGTGGAGATTACAACTGTAAACATACGCTATGGGGTTCACGCCTAACAACCACTAAAGGCAGAGAGCTAGCAAAAGTTATCCAGGATAAAAGCTACTCATGCCTATCGACGGGATCACCGACATATTGGCCAACCGATCCAAATAAAACACCAGACCTATTGGATTTATTTATTACAAATGGAATATCTCAATCATATACAGATGTAGTACCAAGTTTTGATTTATCATCAGATCATAGTCCCGTAATTGCCACAATTATCATAACGGTGATAATAAATAAACCAACACCTCGACTGCATAGCTTCAAAACAAACTGTTGTCAATACTAGTGAGATTGCAAACTCCCGAACAAATAGAAACAGAAACTAGTAATCTAATCAACTTACTTCAAAATGCTGCCAAACAGTCTACCCCTCAACCTGGACAAAAAACTTTTCAACCAACATTCCTCTTGAAATAAAAAGACTAGTAGCAGAAAAACGAAAAGCCAGATCAATTTGGCAAAGAACTCACAGACCAGACGACAGGACAATTTATAATAAAAAAACTAGAAACTTAAAAACAGCTCTAGAACAGATGAGAAACAACTCATTTGAAAACAATGTATCAAACCTTTCGCGTTAAGATAACTCTATCTGGAAACCAATCAAAAACAAAAATAAACCAATAAATACTTCACCTCCAATTCGAAAAAACTCAATACCACCAGGATCATGAGCAAAAAGCAACAAAGAAAAAGCTGATTTATTTGCTGAACATCTAACTGAAGTCTTCAAGCCACACGACAATGACCAAGTACAAGAAGTAGAGCAGGAACTAGCCTTACCAATTAATCAACGAGAGCGACTAACTTTAATTACACCGAAGGAGATCAAAGATGAAATTAATCATTTGAATGAAAAGAAGGCACCGGGCACTGATCTCATAACAGCAACAATGCTAAAACAACTTCCTAAAAAAGGTATAATGAAGTTATTGTACATATTAAATGCAATCTTAAGACTTAATTATTGGCCTATATCACTAAAAATTGCCCAAGTAATTATGATACCGAAACCTGGTAAAGCTTTAACGGATGTTTCATCATACCGCCCAATAAGTCTACTGCCAATAATGTCAAAACTTCTTGAAAAGCTGTTACTTAAAAGAATTATGAGCGACCTAGAATTCCAAAACTGGATCCCACAACATCAATTTGGATTCCGGCAAGGTCATTCTACAGTGCAACAATGCCATCGCATATCAAATGTAATTGCACAGCAGCCTTTCTGGACATCAGCCAAGCATTTGATAAGGTATGGCACCCAGGATTACTTTATAAAATCAAAAAATCCCTACCTAACAAATACTTTGACTTATTAAAATCATATCTAAATCACAGAGAATTTGAAACTAAAGTGGAGGATGAGCTATCAAACCGTAACAAAATTCAATCAGGAGTCCCACAAGGTAGTATATTGGGTCCACTTCTTTATGTACTGTACCTACACATCCGATTTACCAACCTCTCCACAAACCACCATTGGAACTTTCGCTGATGACACAGCAATATTTGCAACTGAAGAGGATCCAAGAGCTGCAGTATTAAAACTTCAAGAACACCTAGACCAAATTGGACAGTGGTTAAAGAAATGGAAGATAAAAGCTAATGAAACTAAGTCAATACATATAACTTTCATACTAAGGAATGACCAATGCCCAAATATAAGCCTTAATCAAGTCAACATACCACAACAGAATATCGTCAAATACCTGGGACTTCATCTTGATTCTAAATTAAACTGGAAACAACACATTTTAAAGAAGAAGAAACAAATTGAGTTGAGAGTGAAAGAAATTAATTGGCTTATAGGTAGAAAATCTCGACTCTCAATTGAGAACAAACTGCTGATTTATAAAACAGTCATCAAACCTATATGGACGTACGGTATAAAACTATGGAGTTGTGCCAGCAAATCAAACACAAAAATTATCCAAAGAACCCAATCAAAAATTCTACGCACCATCGCAAATGCCCCGTGGTACATTTCCAACCAAATCCTTCATACAGACCTAAACACCCCGTTAGTCAGCACAGTAATTCAAGAAAGAGCCAACAGACACCACGAGACATTGGAAGGCCACCCCAACCAATTAATATTACCATTACTGTAGCCACTAAACAACAGAAGATTGCGAAGATTATGGCCCATAGATTTTCGCTGAAACTGAGGTGAAACCGCTGGGTGATGTACCTCATAACGCCATTTTAGTGTACAATACTACATTGATATAAGTTATTGTACTTGTTATCAAATTAACTCATAGAATATCTAATTCTGATTGTTAATAAATGCTTACCAAAAAAAAACATATTAAGCACCAAAGAACCCTCATTTGACAAAAATTTCAAAGCTGTACACTAATTTTTACAACAGTTATTGAGAAAATATTTTTTTTGCAATTCCGAATATCAAACTTTGCAATACATCATTTTAAAGGTTTTTCCATAATCTCGAAGATATTTGTACTAAAAAAATCATAAGTTTCACTGTTTTCCGTTGATTTGAAAAAAAATGGGAAAATGCAATTTTTTGACAGTTAATTGTTTATAAATAAAAATGGCCGCCAGATATTACGCAGGAAATAGTTATAATTTATTCCTATAGGTATTATCTGTCGAAAAAACGCTTAAGTACCCTGGCTGCTGAAGTGTCACGAACAGGGTATATTTTTGTCTTATTACCCTGGCCTATAGTCCTACCTTAATAACATAACCTGAATCTTACTTTTTCTTCTTATTATTTTTTTGGACTATGGCCTTGACAATTATCCTGTAGCCAGGACTAATATAATTGGCCAATATAATTGAAAGTGCTAAAAATGTTGCTGAGCTATGAAACCAGGTGTCGCTCTTCAGAACTTGCACGGTCCCAATAATAGCAATTAACTATTACAATATATTTTTTAAACAAATCAATAAAAATGAAACCAAACAAGTCTAATGGATCTATTTTTGCACCAAACAATCTCTAATGAGCTTATTAAAAATATCCCAGTCCATTAATCATGTCTGAACGTCAAAATAGTTCAGTTTCAGTTCGTTTCTCCTTTTTTTTTATCAAACATTGCATTTTGAGCAGCATTTTGAGCTTGCATAAAAATTGATTATTCGGAGCGAAAGATTAAAAATTAATATATTCAGACATGGTGAGTTTCCCCGTTGCTAGGCATAACTAATGGATTTTCTAATGTTTAATACATACTGTGTGAATACGAACTCAAAGCTTTTAAAAATTGATAAGCTTCTTTGATGGTACGGAAGTTGCGAAGTTGAAATTTTCATCAGTTTAGTCGATTATGTACAACAAATGTTTATAAACATATTAGTCTGGTATCGGAGAATAGGCCATTTTTGGGAAAAGTTATTTACCAGCAATTTTATTTCTGAAATCGAATCTTATTATTGTATGTATTAATAATATAGGTATGCAAAGTCCGCAGATAGTGTGCTACTTTTTTTATAAACAAAATGGCGCCCGAAAATCGTGTTTTTTTTCAATTTTTTCTCTATAACTCCAAAGATTTTAAATTTACACCAAAAACATTCAGATAAAAATTCACCGCAATTAAATTCTGCATAGAGACGTGTTTTTTTCGATTTACTTTGACGAAAACTTTCCCCGGAAAAAGCGGGTTTTTCCAACAAAATCTTTAATTTTCAACTAAACTTTTAGATAAGTAATTATTAATCAAGAATTAAATATCTTGGTAATGTAAAAGCCCTTTTCGTATATATTATAATTACAGAAGCCGATGGAAATTGAATGAACAGTTAAGCAACAATTGAATTGTTAATTAAAAATTTACGGTGGCTATAATAAGGACAATAATTACGATACATAAGAATAGCTATGATTTTTTCATAAAAAGACATCACACCTATCTAATGTACCTTACAGAATTGAAATTGGACTATTTAAGCGGCCTCGGGAATATTTTAAAATTATAAATAATTTTTTGGCTTATAAACAAATAGATTATCTCGGGAACTATTAAACTAAATTAAATTGTAAAAACGGTATTCGAAAAACAGCGGCAGGATACTTCTTTTAAAAGAAAAACGTTTAATTATGATGAGTAGTTCCTGAGATACAACCGGTCAACGTTGACTAGAATTTACGGCAAATATATAAACAATAGGATCATAATTTTTAAACCATCACCTTTTTATTTTTGTCCTCTTTCGCCACACCAATTTTTATATCCTTAAAGTACTTATAACATATATTATTATAATAAAAACTATCGATAATACGTGTGAAAATTGCCAAAAATAGCAAAATTCCAATCAAAAATTAGGTTGGAGAAAATATAACCCTCAAAGTTCAAAATCGGTATAAGTTAAAAAAATGCAGTTTCTCGGCTTTCCATGGAGCAATTTCCTTCATTCTTTTTTTGTTCCCAAGTATCTCAAGTAGAGCCATCGAACTAACGCATTTTTAAATGTCAAACTTGCCTTTGTTTTGTTATAATAAATAAATTTATTTATTATAACACAAAATTTTAATTTGTTTAAATAAAAACTGTTTAAATAATTATACAGCTTTCCAATGAGAATATTTATATTTTTAACTTTAAAAGGTACACTTGTAGTAAGTTTATCTAAAAAAAAAGCCTACAACTGGAAAGAATATGTAGTTTTCTGTTCTTATAAATAAATTAATCTATTATAACAAAACAAAAGCAAGTTTGACATTTAATAATGCGTTAGTTCGATGGCTCTACTCGAGTTATTAGGGAATAAAAAAAGAATGAAGGAAATTGCTCCATGGGAAGCCGAGAAAATGCATTTTTTTAACGTATACCGATTTTGAACTTTGAGGATTACATTTTCTCCAACCTGGTGATGGTTTGAAAATGATGATCCTATTGCTTATATCTTTGCCGTCAATTCCGGTCAACTTTGACCGGTTGTATCTCAGGAACCACTCATCATAATTAAACGTTTTTTCTTTTAAAAGAAGTGTCCTGCCGCTCTTTTTCGAATATCGTTTTCATAATTTAATTTAGTTTAATATTTCCCGAGATACTCTATTTGTTTATAAGCCAAAAAATTGTTTATAATTTTAAAATATTCCTGAGGCCGCTTAAATACTCCAATTTCAATTCTGTAAAGTACATTAGATAGGTATAGTGTCGTTTTATGAAAAAAGCATAGTTATTCTTATGCACCATAATTATTGTCGTTATTATAGCGACCGTAAATTTTTAATTAACAATTCAATTGTTGCTTAACTGTTCATTCAATTTCTATCAGCTTCTGGAATTGTAATCTATACCAAAAGGGCTTTTATATTACCACGTTATTTAATTATTGATTAACAATTACTTATCTAAAATTTTAGTTGAAAATTAAAGATTTTGTTGGAAAAACCCGCTTTTGCCAGGGAAAGTTTTCTTCGAAGTGAATCGGGAAAAACACGTCTCTATGCAGAATTTAATTGCGGTGAATTTTTATTTGGGTGTTTTTGGTGTAGAGTTAAAATCTTTGGAGTTATAGAGCAAAAATTGAAAAAACACGATTTTCGGGCGCCATTTTGTTTATAAAAAAAGTAGCACACTATCTGCGGACTTTACATACCTATATTATTAATACATACAATATTAAGATTCGATTCCAGCAATAAAATTGCTGGTAAATAACTTTTCCTTGTATTTTGCTAATTAGCCCAGAGTATAGTATTATGCTCTGTATTTTCTCTCTGTTATGAGATTGATCAGCATCTTATTAATTCAGTTAATTAATTAATTATTTTAATTACTACTCATGGAAACAAAACCAACACTTAATAAAACTTTGCAATAAAAAATATTCTTAGGGCTAATTGATTTTAATGTATCATCTTTAGTTTGTGGCTTCTAGTATTTCTCGTTGCTTACTTTATCCAGGACAAAACAGAGAAAATAAATATACTCAAAATCATATAAATTTTATAAATATTATTTATTTATATACTATACCATAAATATAAGATTCAAAATGTATGCTAAAACTTTATTCTGTTGTCAAAATTTCTTATCTAATAAAAATAATCTTTAATTCTACTATCTCCTTTTTCTTTTAACAAATTTTCATTTAAATGATTCGGTAAACTGTTCTTATAAAAAAAATATTTAATTTTTCTTTTAAATAGATTATTTATCTCTTATATGAATTTATGAATGAATAAATTATGCTGTAAAACTGTTAAATTGACAAAAAACAAATATGGTATGTAACATACAACAACTCTCCCTTTTTCACAAATAATCTCACTAACCTTTTTTATCTTCTTTACTTCTTCTCATGGATTGTGTTGTCCTCGGTTCTCCCACACGTGCTTCTCGAATGCTGCTATGGTCTTTCTCTTCCAAACTGTTTCACAAACAAAAAACAGCACAATATCAATCTTTATAATTCCAAGATTTTTTCTCTCAGCTCGATATCTTGTGCACAATTGGTACAAACCGGCTACTCGTTCCAGACAGAAACTGGAATCTATTCGGACACTAGGAGCTTGTACTTCTCGACTCGATCACGATTTCGTCTCAACAGGAATCTGCTTATAAGGTCACCAAATTCACCACTTTACACAAATTACTATTTTTCAAACTGGACTGCTCCCTTCCGATCTTAATTACACAGTGAATCTTTTTCCTTCATCAATCTGAGACTCAACCACTCTATTCTCCATCCATCTCTTCGCCAATCACAAGCATTCTCTCTACACATTACATCCCTACTTTCATTTCTTAAGAACAAATAGCGTTGTATACAAATTTTCTGTATTGTTAATTTTCAGGAGGTATAAAAATTACTTTTTTCTTTATATTTTAGAAAAACCCTATATTCTAAAACTAAACAAATTGTTTATCGTCGTTTCTTTCTAGGAAACCATTTAGAAACATTCTATTGTCTACTCCAACCGCGAGTACACTCACTTTCTAATCCGCCCATATTTTAGTTCATTGTTTAATTTGTATAAGTCCGTTCGTAGAATCTTTACCACTAAACATTTCCTCTTTCCACGAAACACTGCTTGCGGCTAAATCATATCATTTACAAATATTGGCTACATACAGGGCGATGAAAATTTACGATCTCGTGGTCTTTGACATAAAATTAATTCTCTAAATTTTCCCCATAAAAATTATTTAATAGTTTCAAAAGTTATGCGTCACCTAAAATTATACTCAATTTTATAGTTGATTTTTTCGGGGACAGATTAACGGATTTCGCTAACTTTTTGTATTATGTTAGAGTTTCTTTAGTATTTACTCAGTTGGGCAAAGGTTTACTTACACTTCGTTTTTGAACTTATACCGGGTGGAATAAAAAATATGCTTTACTGATGTTAAATTTGGGCCACCCTATAGAGAGGACAAAGTATACGTGTGGGTATACATCGAAATCGTATTGTAGTCTAATGTTTTGTGAACATTATGTTTATTGAATGTTCCTGATATATTAAGAAACAAAGAAAATAGACGGTTTTTTTCTTTAACATGATGAGTTTTAACTGAAACCAAACTAAATTAACAATAAAAAATAACAGTTAACAAACCTTTAAAAACAGAAAGGCACATACCGTTAACAATTCTGGTCGACACCTTAAAAGTTGTGGCGGCTAGCTTCAATTAGTAATTTTTAATAACTTTTCTCCTTAAACGAAATAATACTCTGATAATACGCTTTAAAATTGACATTTTTTCGGCTCATAATATCTATACGAAACCATATGTATAAAGTTAATGGTCTTTTCAGTTCCATATCTAACAAATTACCGTATCAGACCAGCTAGCCTCTTCATGCCAATAAATCAGTTTTAAATGCATTCGAACCTTCAACTTCTTAAACCCCTTCGTGCTGGACCGTCATTCGGCAAGTCGGCTCCTATATACGGATTCGAGCGTTTACCGAGCGGCTTCGAGCGGTCGGTTAAAATACAGTATCACACTACAACTAATTAAAGTTAATGTAATAATAACACTAATTTTAGAAATAAAACTATTTTTATTAAATTTATTATTCTACATAGTATGTGAGTTAAATTAAATTTTATCCATAAAATACCATTTTAAACAAAAATTATTAAAAAAGATAAACAAGATAATTCGGATGGAATTCCCCAGATTATTTTGTGCTTGATGCCGTCCCAGTCTCCCAATCTGGGAAATTCCATCCGAATTATCTTGCAAGGGATAGTAAGGTAAGTTGTAAACAGCAGCACACTAACTTAACCTACCACACAATCCCATCAGTTAAAGATCCAAACAACGTTATCACCAATCAAATTAACTAAATCTAATCTCCTTCTAGACATCACCCATTTTGGGCGTGGTTTCGCCACTTTTAGATTTGAATAAGGTAATTCGGACGAAACAAAAATACCTGAAATATGATGAAGATGGTGGCACCGCCTTATGGTAAACGAAAACTCATGATACACACGTGTGCATCACCGTACTGAGCAGACAGTCAAGCATGATGCACACGGGTGCATCACCGTACCGAAGGGGTTAAACCACATGTGACAAAATAAATGAGTTTAGTTCAGCCAGTCTGTCGCAAGCCCTCGCTCGGAAAAGAATAACAAACACTCTCCTGTTCGAGAAATAAGAGCGCTTTTTTACCGAAATAAATAAATATATTATTGACAGTTGTTTTACGTTTTATTTACTTTTATTTTATTTGTTTCCGTGGACAAAAGGTTATCACACGCATCCAACCACAGCACAGAACAGAGTTATTTGTCGATCACGTGAGCGGTATGCACAGCGCAGCATAAGAAAGAAGAGACTGTTTAATGGAGGCTCTGTGATGTTTTGGAGTGGAACTTCCTTGAAAGTAAGTACGGACTTGGTAGCTACGTGGAGGCTTTTTAAATAGTGAGAGGAACATTGCACATATTTTTTTCTTTGAACGCTTTGTTCCTTTCACAGTATGTATAGGAAATAATTTCATATTAGTGTACGATAACACATAACCTCCTTACGTATCGCGTGTCATTAGATAAAGCACATATTAAAGAGTAAAACCGTCTAGATTCTTTGTTATGGAACATATTAGAGAAACATATGAGACTACAACATCATTTCGATATATAACTACCTTTGTACCTTTTCTTCACTACAGGGTGTCTCAATTTTTTGGTTCAGTTACAACACATGCTAAATAATAAAATCGTTTATTTTCTTTATTTCTAAAGATATCAGGGATATTCAAAAGACAACATGTTCACAAAACATAAGACTGTAATACGATTCTGATGTATACTCACGTTTGTACCTCGTCCTCCCTATACGGTGTCTCAAACTTAACATAAGAAACACATTTCTTTTCTTCCACCCGGTATAAGCACAAAAAAGAAGTTTAAGTAAATCTTTGCCCAACTGTGCAAATAAAAGAAAACTCTAAAATAATAAAAAAATTAGGGGAATCCGTTAACCTGCTCATGAAAAAATCAACTATGAAAATGAGCATAATTTTAGGTGATGCATAACTTTTGAAAGTATGTTTAGTTCAGTTTCAGTTTGTTTCCGAGCGAAAGATTAAAAATTAATATGCTTCTTTTCATGAGCATTTATCAGTGCGTCACAAATGATAGAAAAAAAGGTAAGTCCGTGATAATATACATTTCAGTGACATGACATTTTAGTTAAATCTGACAGTTGTCACATTTTATTTGCAATTTGGCATAAAAACAAATCAATTGTGTTTATTGCATTTATAAAATGGTATTTCCTTTGATTTGTATAGTCTCATAAATTTTACAGATTATATTCGTAGATATATTATACAGGGTGTCCAGAAACTCTACCGACAAACGAAGACAGGAGATTCCTCAGATAATTCTAAGACAATTTAACCCAATTCACCTAGTCCGAAAATGCTTCCTAAGGGAGCTAGAGCTCTTTGAAGATGGCGCCATGTAATTAGTCCTTCTTAAATACCTCCAGAGCGCTTCTATTTAGAAAAACGAAAATTTGTATACATGTTTACGATTCCATCCATTGCGAATTTCTAGTACCGGTCATAGGCGTCCGTTTTGGGTAGGGCAACGGTTATTTTATCGCATAACTTTTTTGTCTTCAACTTTTAAGCATTTTTGATACTGGATTATTAAATTGCAAGGTATTCTAGTACTAAAAGGTACCCTTACTTTAAGTCGGTAGGACACACCGTTTTCTAGAAAAATCGATTTGAAAGTTTTTAGTTTTGGGAATTTGAAAAAAATTTTTTTAAAAAATTAAAAAAAAACGATGTATTTTACCAACTTAAAACAAGAGTAACTTTTAGTACTCGAATATCTCATAATTGAATAATCTAGTGTCAAAAATACAAAATTAAAGACAATAAAATTATGCTATAAAATAACTGTTGTGTTGACCTAACCAAAACGGACGCCTATGACCGGTAGTAGAAATTCGCCACTAATGAAATCGATTAATCTCTGGAAAATAAATACCAGTTTTCATCTTTCTAAATAGTTTTTTTTAATCTTTTTTTGACATTCAAAAAACGAAAAATTTTCAAATCGATTTTTCTAGAAAACGGTGTATCCTATCGACTTAAAGTAAGAGCATCTTTTAGTACTAGAATACCTAACAATTTAGTAATTTAGAGTCAAAAATGCTTAAAAATTAAAGACAAAAAAGTTAGGCGATAAAATAACCGTTGCCCTACCCAAAACGGACGCCTATGACCGGTACTAGAAATTAGAAATAGATGGAATGGATTCACTTCTGGAAAGTAAATACGCATACCAATTTTCGTTCTTCTAAATAGAAGCGTTCTGGAGGTATTTAAGAAAAACTAATTACATGACACCATCTTCAAAGAGCTCTAGCTCCCTTAGGAAGCATTTTCGGACTAGGTGAATTGGGTTAAATTGTCTTAAAATTATCTGAGGAATCTCCAGTCTTCGTTTGTCGGTAGAGTTTCTGGACACCCTGTATAATTCGTAAATATTTTTTTTTCGATTATAGCGCCATCTATTGACAACTATAATAAATGTTATAAATGCCACCGATGAAATGTAATCACCGACGTGCGTTTTTTTCTGTAACATACAATTTAATGCGCTAGAATGAAATCGAAAAACTGTGACGCACTGAAAGATGCTCATGAAAAAAAAACATATATTCAGTCATGGTGAGTTTCCCCGTTGCTAGGCATAACTAATGGATTTTCTAATGTTTAATACATACTGTGTGAATACGAACTCAAAGCTTTTAAAAATTGATAAACTTCTTTGATGGTACGGAAGTTGCGAAGCTGAAATTTTCATCAGTTTAGTCGATTATGTCGAATAAAAATGTTGACAGTTCGATACCGGTGTTTTTTTTGTTTTTCATATAAAATGTTTTGTTTTGTTAAAATTTACATATTTCGCTGTCAGTTGTGTATGTTTTAAATCTAATAATATAAAAAATAAAATAAATGTTATATTTGCACATTACATAAAAGTAAATGCCGCCGCGTTTGAAAAATCTATAATGCGGATTAACCCGTAGATTATTAACAAAAACAAAATAATAACGTAAAGCACGATAAATATTATTTTATTCTGCATCATTTTAGTCATTTTGTACAAAAACAAAAGGGATATTCCACAACGCACAAATTGTAATGGTGCAGTGTACCAATATCCAAGTAATGAAGCTTAAAATAGGACAAAACGTCGCATTTTTAACAGAATGGATCGATTTGCTTGAGAATTTAAGAATAAGTAGTGGATGGTCCAAGGATCAAAATCTATATCATGCCGAAAGGCGCTTTTACCATGGGGGTATTATCTTTTAATCGAAAAAGTTGGTTGAAACGTTCATTTTAAGCAAAAAACGTTCTATACATTTTTTTGATAAAATTGTTAGTTTTAGATATATTCGCTATCGAAAGTGTTTTATATATATATAAAAAAAAATCAATGTTTTTAATAAGTTTCCTGCTAATAACTCCAAAGGTTTTCGTTTTATTAAAACAACTTTACTTAACAAAAATTTACCTTTTGCAAAAATAAACAAAACAATTTTTTTAATTTAAGACCTATAGTAATCGAGCTATAATTTATTATATGTTGGCTCTTCTTCGTCAAATGCTAAATATTGTAGTTTCAAATACATAGACAAGGCGAAAACGGCGGGTTCGTTGGAAAAAATATTCGCATGAGATTTTTTTGCATAATCACATTGGTGAGACACCCCAGAATAAGGTTCAAGGAGTCGCCCACGCGAAAAGTGGTCCAATTTTTTTTAACAGTTTTTTTTAATCAAATTGCAAAAATCAATATTTCTGCCCGGAGAATTTTTTTTTAGATTTTTCGGACCATTCCGGACAGAAAAGGTCTCTTATAATTTTTCTCTAAAGTTGATCGTGTTCTAGTTATAAGCAATTTAAAATTTGAAAAACGCGAAAATGGCCATTTTTAAGACTTAATAACTCGGTTAAAAATGATTATTATGAAAGTCAGAAAGTGACTAAATCAAAGTTTAATGCCCCCCCTACGTGATCCTGAAGAAATTTTTGTCATTATTTTATTACTAAGCTGTTATTTTTAAGTAATAATGATAAGAAGCGCCATGCACGTGTTGCCGGCCGTAAATGCTGAGTGCGAGAGAGATGCCATTTCGACAGTCCAATTGTGCATCTTACTTGCACTCACATTTACAGCCGCGTCAATACGATCTAACCGCTCATTGTTATTAATTAAAAACAACAGCTTAGTAATAAATTTATAACACAGATTTCTTGAGGATTATGTAGCGTTAAATTTTGATTTAGTCACTTTCTAACTTTCATAATAATAATTTTTAACCGAGTTATTAAGTCTTAAAAAGGGTCATTTTTGCGTTTTTCAAATTTTAAATTGCTTTTAACTCGAAAAAGATCAACTTTAGAGAAAAATTATAACAGACACTTTTTGTCCAGAATGGTCTAAAAAATCTAAAAAAATTAGTCCGAGCCAAAAATATTGATTTTTTGCAATTTGATTAAAAAAAATTGTTAAAAAAAATTGAACCACTTTTCACTTGGGCGACTTCTTGAACCTTATTCTGGGATGTCTCACGAATATGATTATGCAAAAAAATCTCATGGGAATATTTTTCCCAATGGACTCGCCGTTATCGCCTTGTCTACACTGCTTTATAATCATTTAATATTTTTATATTAAAAAATCCTTTAAACAGGTTATATTTATTTAAAAAAAACCCTTTCGGGCTAAATCGCAGAACTTTTTTGGAATGACAATTCCATCTACAGTGCTGCTTACAAGGTATCTATGTACAGTCGGAAAATGAAAGATTACCCATGAATTTATTATAACAAAACAAAAGCAACTTTGCCATTTAATAATGCGTTAGTTAGATGGCTCTACTCGAGTTACTTGGAAACAAAAAAAGAATGAAGAAAATTGCTCAATGGAAAGCCGAGAAAATGCATTTTTTAACGTATACTGATTTTGAACTTTAAGATTACATTTTCTCCAACCGAACTTTGATTGGAATTTTACTATTTTTGGCAATTTTCACTCGTAATATCGCTAGTTTTTATTATAATAATATATCTTATGAGTATCTTAAAGATATGAAAATTGGTGTGGAGAAAGAGGACCTGAATAAAAAGGTGATGGTTCGACAATTATGATCCGATTGTTTATACTTTTGCCGTAAATGCCGGTCAAATTTGACCGGTTGTATCTCAGGAGCCACTCATCACAATTAAACGTTTTTTTTTGAAAGAAGCGTCCTGCCGCTTTTTTTTCTAATACCGTTTTCACGATTTAATTTAATTTAATATTTTCGGAGATACTAGATTTGTTTATAAGCCTAAAAATTATTTATAATTTTAAAATATTCCTGAGGCCGCCTAAATAGTCCAATTTCAATTCTGTAAAGTACACAAGATAGGTACAGTATTTTTTTATACAAAAATCCTAGTTATTCTTAGGTATCTTAATTATTGTGGTTATTATAGCGACCGTAAATTTTTAATTAACAATTCAATCGTTGCTAAACTGTTCATTCAGTTTCCATAAGCTTCTGGAATTATAATCTATACGAAGAGAGCTTTTATATTACCAAGTTATTTAATTATTGATAAACTTATCTAAATTTTTAGTTAAAAATTAAAGATCTTGTTGGGAAAACCCGCATTTTCTGGGGAAAACTTTCGTCGAAGTAAATCGTGAAAAACACATCTCTATGCAAAATTTAATTACGGTGAATTTTTATTTGGGTGTTTTTGGTGTAAAGTTAAAATCTTTGGAGTTATAGAACAAATATTGAAAAAAACACGGTTTTCGGGCACCATTTTGTCTATAAAAAAAGTAGCTCACTATCTGCGGAATTTGCATACCTATATTATTAATATATAAAGTCATAATATTCGATTCCAGCAATAACATTGCTGGTAAATAACTTTTCTTTATATTTTGCTAATTAGCTCAGAGTACAAATCTATTTTACTTCCAAACTTATTGAATTACTCACAACAAAACGTTTCTAACTGGAAACTGTTTTGTGTCATATTTGTTGCTAAGCAACCAATTTAGAGCTATGATGTATTTTGAATTGAGACTAATGTTTTCAATTTAAAAGTTTCGTGGCATTCGAGGTAAAATAAAATTTATTCTACAATGCATGTAAAGTTAATTTAATATGAAACATGAGTCGTAGCTGAATTATCG
Source organism: Diabrotica virgifera virgifera (assembly GCF_917563875.1). NCBI lineage: Eukaryota > Metazoa > Arthropoda > Insecta > Coleoptera > Chrysomelidae > Diabrotica > Diabrotica virgifera. Next base: position 221,246,044 of record NC_065451.1, on the reverse strand, counting down.
CGTCTGCTACCAGAGAGCGCTCTTTGAAAAGTAGAAAACTATTTTTGGATTAGAGTTTTCGCAAAATTATCCAGCCAAGAAGCCTAGTAAATAATTTTTTATTAGATCTGCATCATAATATTACTAAAAATGTTTAATAAAATTAAATATTTGGCCCGGAATTTCAAGCCACAACTTCAAACCATTCAAGTCCATAATAGAGAAGTAAAAACTGACATAGTAATCATTGCAAAAATCTGGAAAAATTACTGCTTAGAATTATACAAGGATACTTTAAAAAATGAGATAGAACATATAGTCCAGAAAGCCACTGCGCATCCGCTAGGAAAAATATTCTAATTCGGATTTTTTGCACAATCTTACTCAAAAAGGACCCCTTTTAACAAATTTGCATGTTGCCAGGACCAAAAGTTGGTCAAAAATTTTTTAAACGTTTTTTTTTGTTTTTTTTTCTAAAATTATTTTTTTTGCATGGAACAAAATTTTTTTAGGTTTTTTGGATCATTCCAAACACAAAAGGTCTTATTCTAAAACGATAGAAGTAGGTCCCCAGGCGGGTAAGTCATACAGTGTTGGCAAGTCCCACTCCTTTATAAAAAAGGACAGCTTCACGGAATCTGGGGGAAGCAAGAAATCGCTAGAAACTAAAAAAAGCTTGGTATCTCACTCATAGATCAGCAAACAAACGAAGCAATCCAAAACAAAACAGAAGTAAGGGATGCCGTGGAACAAGCGGTTAAATTAAAATGGAAATGGGCTGGACACAACGAACGTCTCGAAAATGGTAGATGGAGCAAAGAAGTTGGAAACTGGCGACCGTACGAAGCGAAGAGACCAAAAGGAAGGCCTCAAATGCACTGGAGCGATAACATCAAAAGAGTCGCAGGAAAAATGTGGAAACGCCTCACACACAACAGAGATGAATGGCGAGAAATGGGAGAGCCCTTTATTCGACATTTCGAATAGAAAAAAGGCTATAAAAAAATAAATTGTTCAGATTATATTCGTAGATATATTATATAATTCGTAAATAATATTTTTTCGATTATAGCGCCATCTATTGACAACATGAGTAAATGTTATAAATGTCACCGATTAAATGTAATCACCGACGTGCGTTTTTTTCTGTCTCATGCAATTTAATGCGTTAGAATGAAATCGAAAAACTGTGACGCACTGAAAGATGCTCATGAGAAAAAGCATACCTGATTATCCTTCAAAATAAATGTCCTTCAAAGGCACTCAAAAAGTTTAAAACAGTAAATCAATTCCTTTCTTCGGTACCGCACTGTATCTATGTTAATCAGTAAACATTTTTAAACATCGATATTTATTTTACTCTGCATAAAAGAGTAAAAACAGGACCGAGTTAAAATTTTTTTGCTATATTTTTTACCGATTTGCGATAACAGGTTCACGAGGCACTGAGCAACACAAAATATTTTGTATTTTAGAAAATAATAACGTAGAGCAAAGTCGCCGATTTTGTAAACGGTCGAGTCATTTTAATGATAATAATTTTTCGTAAATTTATTAGAAACACGTTGCGCAACTGTTCAAAAAGTGAATATTATGAATTTTAAACGGATCGGAACAAAAACATTTAATAACAAAATTTGTGATTGTTACAGAGATGGTGGTGATTTTGAACTAACAAAATTAAGGTAAGTTTAGATAATTAAGATAGTCTCAAGATCCGAATAGGAGGTCGAAATGTACCCATCTGCCTGCCGGATGAAACATTGTTTTATTAAATTTCATACATAGACAAACACATGGGTTGCCTATCAAAATCGTGTCATAGCTATCCTTAAGGGAGGGCTGTAGGGGTTGAAATCAATATTTAAAGCACATATTTGTGAATTTTTTTTGAAAGTATGATACAATTATTTTATTTTTAAATTAAATAAGCGTATTCAGTATAATTCAAAGAATACTCAAAAAATTCAAGGAAAAATATTGAAAAATAAGCCAACGGTGGCAAAATTTTAAAGACACATCGAAAAAAAAATTGATTTTGCGGTGGACATCCGAATTTATCATTAAATCATGGTAAACAATACATTTAAAAAGATTTTATTAATTTATATGTTTGTCGAGATAACACTGTCGAGTTTTTTTAGTTACAACTATTTTTGACTTTTTGGTATCACTCAGAAATCAAAACAAAGAAATTTTTTGCAGAAAAAGGCGAAAATCGACATATTTACTATTGTTAAATAAAAAATAAGCATAAAACAAAAAATATATCGACGGCGTTACCTTAAGGAATAGCTATAGTGAACCCTCCGACTAACGGTCTTCATCTAAGGCTACAAATTTGTATAGCAGTGGTTCCCAACCTTTTATGTCTGGCGACCCACCTTCGGATGTTTTTTCATATTCGCGACCCATCACTCACCCATGATGATATAAATGTACGTAATTCAGCTACTGTAAGAGCTACGCCGCGACCCACCTGAAATCCGCCAGCGACCCACTAGTGGGTCGCGACCCACTGGTTGGGAAACACTGTTGTATAGTGATAATTAATAGCACACCAAGGCTAAAAACTATGACCTGGCAGGCATCAGCCCTGCACGTATATCGACCAGGTGAATCGGAAAGTGCATAGTTTTGGGGTAAAATAAACTTTCTCCTGTAAGGTTTTAATTTAAGTATGTGTTTATATCATTTAGAAGAAATGTGTACAATGACAGGCGATTCTGAAGAGCATAAGACCTTGCCAGGCGAGGGAAAAATTAGGGTTTTTTCCTAAAATTATTTTCTTGCATCGAACAAAGTTTTTTTAGGGTTTTTGAATCATTCCACACAGAAAAGGTCTTTAGTGACTTTTCTCTTAGGTTAATAGTTTTTGACATATTATAAGCGATTAAAAAATTTAAAAATTGCGAAATAGGCCATTTTTAACCCTGAATCGGACATTTAACTGAAAATTTCAATGTTGTCAAGGTAAGTAGATATTCTTGAACATATATTCATGAAATCCCAAAGAGTTTTCTGCAAAACAATATCGAAAACCCCTTTGATTTTTAATGCTAATCAAGCGCGCGCGACACTGTAGTATAAGTGAGGACGTTTGATTTTGCATAAATTCATTATCTCGAGTATGGGCGAATTCAAAGAGAAATTCTCAGACAGGTCGATTTTTATTTTTAAATCAGGACTTTTTGGCATATATATAATACTAGTGACGTAATCCATCTGGGCATGATGACGTAATCGATGATTTTTTTAAATAAGAGTAGGGGTTATGTGATAGTTCATTTGAAAGGTTATTTAATTCTCTATTCAGTAATATAAAGATTAATATAATTATTTGTACAGTGTGTACAAAAATTTTTTTATTAAATTAATTTACAAAAAAAAAAGAAAATTTTTTTGCACACCTTGTATAAATAATTATGTTAATGTTTATATTGCTAAATAGCGAATTAAATATAACCTTTCAAATAAGCTATCACACGACCCCTACTCCCATTCAAAAAATTTATCGATTAAGTCGTCACGCCCAGATGGATGACGTCACTAGTATTATATATATGCCAAAAAGTCCTCATTTAAAAATAGCAATCGACCTGTCTGACGATATCTCTTCAAATTTGGCCATTCTCGAGATAATGAATTTATGCTTAATCGACTTTGTTCCAAAATGAATCGTTTTAAAGTTATAAGCGAAGAAAATAGAAAATATCGATGTTTTTCGAAATTTTTAAATGTTTTAATTTTTTTTATTAATGTTCCGGGTATATTTTTGTGATATGTATATGTTATTAATGTTTGAAAGTTTATTTTTGACTATGAAATATTACTGAAAATGTTATGACCAAAATGTGTGTTGCAATTTATTCTTTTTGCAAAGGTTCTTCGATTTTCATGGATAAACAGACAATAAAGCTTTGTGATTTTCTAAAAAAAATTTAAATACTTTGTGACTTAGGCAATTTTTGTGTTGCTATTTGTTATTTCGTCAAAAATTAAAGATATATAAAAGAAAAAATTAACGTTTATACTGAAATAACACTTGATATGTAACGCAGAAAGAACACACAAAACATTTCAACAAAACTGAAGACAAAAAATCATACAAATTGTATCAATTATAAAGAATGCTTGCAGGAAAGATTAGAACTGATAGGCAAGAAGGCTATTCATAAACAGCGTCAGCCTCTTGCACCGGATGAACCTCTTCACTGACAAGGTTATTTTGTTAGATTATAACCTTACAATAACGTGGACTAAGGCACAATTTGCACTGCATATTTGTCAAGTTGGTGACTTAGGTACTTTTTGCATTGAAAACAAGGGAGACTCCTATCAGATGAAATGAAAAATAAAGGAACTTAAGTACATTTTTCTGTAACTTTGAAACTACCATCTGAAAGCTTATAAAAAATACCACTAGATGGCGGTACAAATCCAATTTCATAAAAAAGTGACTTGGCCACTTTTTGCATTGAGCCCTTCATTTCTAACTTAATTTTTCGCAAAAACATCCGAATTGAATAGATTCTAATTTTCCTACCATTGTAAAGGCATACGCAGTATATTGATCGAAACACACGGACGAAATATATTACTAAGGTCGTTTCCGTTTTTACTTTTTATTACATACTACACAGTATTTGATAATGGAAATCCCAATTATCTACATAAAATTAATTCCTCCTGCAGGATTTGCAACAAGATTTAATGGTTATTGCAGGTAATAAAAAGCTTTAACGTGCAACAGCGTATTGCCGACGACGGTAAAGGGAATAAGAAGAAAAAAATCGACAAAGGCTGTACAAAATGTATTTTGTGACATACGAATGGGAAGAACAAAGTCGAATTATACTATGAATATTACTACCTAAAAAAATAATCTATTAACAGGCGGGCTGATAGGCTAACATAGAAAAAAAAATTTTGATAAAATTTGATTTTATTATTCAATATAGTTACCTTCGAGGGTGACACAACAATTATGGCGGTCATACAAGTTTTCAGTACCATTTTTATAATAAATTTGTCTTTAGCCTCAAAATAAGCCTCAGTTTGGGCGATTAACTCTTCATTGGTGCTAAATTTCTTTCCAGCGAGCATTTTATTGAGATCAGCTAATAGGTAGTAGTCAGCAGGAGCCATATCTGGTAAATACGGTGGCTGCCGAGGCAATTCGAAGCTCAATTCATGAAATTTTGCCATAATTTTCATTAATTTATTACACGGTGGGTTGTCTTGATGAAACATCACTTTATTTTTCTTCAAATGGGGCCATTTTTAACCCGGCACCTGCCACGTGGGGTGCTACCAGCACCCCATAACACATTTTCATCAAATATTTGGTATTTCAAGTTTGTTAACCGTGCCGTGTGTCATAGTAGCTTTCTATAATATTATATAGCATAGATCTGTTTGCGTTTGAAGTGGTTATTTAGTGTCAGATTTACATTTTTTATTGTAATAACTGATTTAAATGATTAATATACTCTCTATACTCAGTATATCTTAATTTTTTAGATATTTTAATTCAATTCATTTATTATGGGTTGGTACTTGCTAATTTGCTTATAACACCTTTTTAATTTTATTTTTTAACTTTTATAAAATATTAGTAGCTAATAAGTTAATAAAACATGTTTCTTTATATTCTTGTGTAACTCAACACCTTACTTTTTGTTTATAAAGAAGTAGATCACATAAAATGTTTAAGGGGTGCTGTGAGCACCCCACGTGGCAGTTGACGCCTTGCAAAGCCACGTGGCAGGTGCCGGGTTAAGCGATTTCGTCCTTCAAACGCCCCAATATAGCAATGTAATAGTTGCTGTTAATGGGTTTTTCCTTTTCAAGGTAGTCGATAAATATTATACCATGCTCATCCCAAAATACTGACGCCATAACCTTGCCAGCCGACTATGGCTTCTTTCCACGCATTGGAGTCGGTTCATCACGTGTAGTGGACCCGGCAGACTGTCGATTGGACTCTGGTGTGAAATGATGGAGCCATGTTTCATCCGTTGTAATATATCGAGGCTAAAATTCGATTTTATTACGATTGAATAGCTTCAAATTCTTCTCAGAAACACCAATTCGTTGTTCGTTTTGAGCGCCTGTGAGCTACCGCCGCACCCACTTTGCACAGAGCTTTCGCATACCCAAATATTCATTCACAATAGACCCAACACATTCCTTTCATATCTTGACAGTTTCAGCTTTCTTAAACAACTTCACTTTAGGGTCATCAAAAATTATTTTGTGGACTTTTTTGATGTTTTCATCGGTAACAGCCTCTTTGGGGCCTTCACTGCATGCATCATCCTCATGGCTTATCTCGCCTCGTTTAAACTTAGCAAACCATTTCTCAACGGTTGATTTTCCTGGTGCAGAGTCCGAATATTGTTTATCAAGCCAAGCCTTGGCTTTAAGACCGCGTCTCACCATCAAATAATTTGATCAAACAGTTTGAGCAAACTCCGGAAGTACGTCAAAGTGACGTCACAATTGCAGTTTTTTTGAAATCCTAAAAATCTGTGCTCTCACTATCAGCCTAGTTTGATCAAATTCTTTGTATTGAGTTGTCTAACTTGTTTGTACTTTATTTAAAATTAAAATTTTTCATTATTATCCACAATGAACACTCAGGGTGTGACGTCACTAACTGTCACTTTGTGTCACTAACTGTCAAGTTTGATCAAATTATTTGATGGTGGGACGCGGCCTTTAGCAGTATTTTTTTCGTCAAAAAGCTATAAATTATTAAGGTACGAAATTCCTTTTTATTCATTTTCTTTAAAACTAACCTAAGTTGCTTCACTCAAAATGCTATATCTCATAAACTAATAGTTCGACAACTGTCAAATTTATAAACTCATCTTTTGAAGGTTAGGGCTGACTAAAAATCACATGGATTTAATACCAGTAGCGCCATCTATGTGTCAGCCTACGAACTTTTCAGCCCGCCGATTACAGCGTGTCTATAATAACATCTTTCTATTCGCATACTACATGTTTGGCTGCTACTACTGCCAAAGTAATATGCAATCGTGTTTCATAGACAAAGCTTTTTTTTTCAACCATTTTATTAGAGAGATATCGCAAATGCATTTTTATCGCACGCTAATAGCGGAATACGCTATTTTGACATGTACGCAAGCGCAGAATGAATGTTACGCTAATACCGGATAGCGTGTCCCGCTATTTAGGTTGAAATAAGGGACGGTAATAACGTTAACGCTAATTTGACATTTGGGATGAAACATAAAAATAATGTATAGAATACAAATTTTATAAACTAAATACTGTGAATCATCTTATGTTGGGAAACACGTGCATTTTTATTTTGTCTACAATAGACTACTTTTTGTGGTTAGGATATTATTTATTCAGATATTTTATATTATTTTTATACTAACTATTTATATTTATTGTTGGTTAAATCATTAAAATTAAAATGCATGTCAACCAGCTCAATATCCAAATTCATTTTTCAATAAAAAACAATTACAGTATTCCTCAAAATTAATTTCTAGGTTACATTGTAATACCAAACGTCGGTTGTCATAATAACGTTAAGCCCCGCCCCAGAACATTTGCGATAACTCTCTTGTTGCCTGTGCTGAAATAGAACGTTATACGTTATTTACGTCTTGACACGATATTATCGTTTGCATTTGCGATATCTCTCTATTCTTTGATAGAGTACAGAATGAAAGAAAAATAACTCGATACAATATCAAATACCTACATGGTATTTCATTAATATACCTGTAATATGATTTTTCCTTTTGGGCCCGTATGGTAAAAATATTATTACATGCTTTTTCAATATTTCTGTTTTTTTCGTCATTTATTTCGCTTCAACCGATCTATTGTACTTAAGGCCATGGGTACATAATTCGCAAATATACGGCTATCCCTACTTTTTCTGTCTTTACACGGCAAATTATGTGTAGTAAAATTAACACTGGTATGGATATGTAAACATTACTTGAATGTCATTCTACTTGAAAATGTCATCATTAACTTAAAGAGATGGCTTTTGAATGTTCTTGGATAACTGTTATTTGTATAATTGCAAATTGTTAATTCAGTTAATAGATGTGATAATTTTTTCACTAAATATGTATTCAGTGATTGTAATAATTTATATGTACAACAAAAACTAATACTCAATCGAGAAAAGAGGAAAAGTGTTAAAGTGATTGTTTAATAATATACTATGGAACGCTTATAATTTTGAACATCTTTAACAAGAAAATACATGGATCACAGAATATATTATCCTGATGGTAGGGGAGCCCAAGCGGGGATTTTTGCAGTTACTCGAGCGCGTCAGATTATTACATGAGGAGAAACCTTGTACCCTGAAAGTGTACCTCTACGATATATTGGCTCTTAATGCAGGGGAGTTCGTTAAGGGGGGCCGGAAAAAAAATCAATCCTTAAAAAAACTCGAAATTGTCAGGTTAAGATAAGGTAAGTTAAGTATATGCAAAATAGTGTATATTTCAAAAATCTGACGATTTGAGCCGGGCGTAAGGAAATGGGTGATCCCCAAAGTTTCATAAGAAAAAAGCGAATATTTCGCGAAATGAATGACATATGGAAAAACTAAAAAATGTGTGCTAAATATTTTTTAAAAATCTGTCCAATGATACCAAACATGACTTCTCACGGAGACGGGTGGGGGGTAAATTTAATATTTTAAACACGAATCCCGCGATATTTCGCGAAATGAACATCAGATCGAAAATCTGTAAAATACACTTATTCAATATTTTTGAAAAATCTATCTAATGGCACCAAACACGACTCCCCCCCCCAGGGAGGTGGGTTGGGGGGTTACTTTAAATTCGTAAATAGGAGCTTCCCATTTTTTATTGTAGATTTGGATTCCTTACGTAAAAATAAGTAACTTTTATTCGAAACATTTTTTTGAATTATGGATAGATGGCGTTAAAATCGGAAAAACGGTTGTTGTAAATGGAAAATTAAATTAAAAAATGGCAAGCGCTCACTAAAATGGAAAACTTTACTTAACTTTTTTTTGGTTTTAGGACCTACTCTTCATAACCTAATAGGTACCCATAACGCTCGAGTGACTGCACATTTAGAATACTTTGCTCCCCTACTACGATGTATTCTCTGCTTGGATCTTCAACAAATAATACACAATCAATAACTTTTTATTAAGTTCACGTCTTAAATCAATTCTTAATTAAATACACTATACTACATATCAATATTATTTAATCAACAACTCAAAATATTCCCGATGCCATGTCAAATATTTAAAATTGTCACTGATTGTCACTGTCTGACTGACAACATGCTGACAATATTCTATTCGACTGAGTGCGTTGTAAGACAAAGATAGATTTGGAAAATTTTACCACGGACATGGTGTCCATTTTCTTCGAATTTTGAAAAAACTAATAAATACTTTAAAAAAATTTAGGCGCAGAATGAAAGACTAAATTATTACCGAGGGCCGAAAGTCCCTTAGAATAAATAAAAAGTTTATTTTGAATGAGATACTTGAAATTAAAAATCACACTAAATTTTCTCTTAGTTTTTCACTTCTGCAACTTATTAAAATAAACATTATAGAAGTTCTCAGGGACTTTTGGCCCTCACTAATAACGTAATCTTTCATTCTGCGTTTAAATTTTTAAATTGAAAAAATGAATCCCCATTTGAATAGCATTGCAGCCGAAAATACGTACCCATTCCCTTAATAAAACTTTTAAATAACTATGAGAAAAGTGATTTGAAGGGTTCAAATACAAGGCGATCTGTCATTAGCCTTTGAAACATATGTGGGGTTACAGCATGCAAACATTCTGGCTTGCGTTCTCTTCAATATAGCTTTAGAAAAGATTAATAGTTCATTTAGATACATATACCAAGTTGTCCGAATTTCTTCTTCTTTTATCATCATTTTTCCTGTCGAGTCTGTAAGTATAGACAAGGTGTTTTCGTATGATAGAAGCCAACTTTTTTTCTGCTCTTTTTTTCTTTATACTCTCTTTTATTAATTTTTGTTTCTCTTATATTTTTACTTACTTTTTTCTTCTTTCTTATCTTATTTCTCCCTGTTGTTTCCGTCTTTTCTTCAATTCTCTGCTAAATTAATTCAAAAGTTTCGATAGCCATTCATTGTTTTTTTTGTCTATGATTCTTCTTAGTTTATTTTTCTATAATTAGTGAGTTTTTATCTTTAAACATTTCCTGTATTTCTATAGCATTGTTGTTATGTATTATTTTATTAAGCTGACTATTTAAATCTTCTTTTATTTTGATTTGTATGTACATCAGAGGGATCATTTCGGAAAAGACATTAGTCCCGAAATTTAAATTTAAAATGTCTGTATGGTAAATAATTTTTTATAATAAACAAAATTCTCAAAAATTATATGTAGTACGTATATGTGTTTTATTTAACATCTTTTTTTACACGAAACATATTTTTCTTGATACTGGAAAGTTTTAATGAATGGACTTGTGTTCTTTTCGAAATTACCGATTCAATAATTCTAACTAACAATTTAATTCACCTGTACAACGACGTATCAAAAATTGATGTTAAAATAATTAAATTGCCAAGCTTGAAAAATATATAAACTGTATCCCTACCTGAAAGCCGGCATGTCAGATCCAGAATTTGCTTTAACAGTTTCACACAAAACTGACCTTCAACTTTCAGTTTTTCATTTCTCTGTGCCGGCCAGTTGATTATACGCGAATAGGCCTGGATACCGCGTACCAAAAAAAAAAGTTGATAAATAGCAAGCTGAAAATTTGTTAATAGCTTAACGGTGTCTAGTCGGACAGATTTTGATCTATGGGAACACTGGAACAGGGGAAGTTTTAATTGTGGAACGTGTCATTCTGACAAGTTTATGATTTTGAAACCTAGCAGGTTGTCTTTAAATTTATTCAATAGTAAAATTTATATAATATATGAAAAAATGTTTGTCCAACAAATATGTTGGGCACTTTAGTAAGTCCGACACATACTCCAGGGTAATAATCTAGAAATAGACCATGTTCGGGACACTCAAAGATCCCGGTAGTTGACTACTTTTTTAGTTATTGTAGACCTATAGGAAGAAAACCTACCTGTTTCCTGCCTAGAGTTCGCGTCAGTTTTTTATTATTAACAATTTAATACAAAAATCGCGATTTTTTCGATTTTTTGCACCCCATTTAAAAGCTAAATAGTTGATATAAAATTAAAAAATTTAATCTTTTAGAACATTAAAAAACCTTTAAAATGCGGAATATTATCTAATATAGTCAATAATCCTAATGTCAAATTTGTGAAATTTTGTGATTTATAAATATTTAGAATAACTTTAAAAATACTGTCCGAAGAAAAAATCCTTTTACATATTAGAAAAGCTGGTATTGTACACGAATTTTGAAAAATTGGCGACTAGTCGTGCGTGGTAAGTGAAGGGGGCTGGGTTCCGACAAATGCACGAGTTCAAAATCTAAAAAAGGCAACTTAGAACTACTATCATTTTCTCTATCTCGGAATCTACTGAATATAATTTGATCGTTCTTTTTTTAGTTCATATGTAATTTTTCTGTACATTACAAATATGCAATTGGTCTACACATTTATTAATTAATAAATAGTCTAATTTGTTTAAACAATTTTTGAAAAATAAATTTTTCCCAAAAATCCGTGATTTTAATCTTACTATCGTTATTAATCATAGAAAAAGTTAAGGTATACTTTAATAAATAAATTATCTTCAATAATAATTATCTAATAAAAATCATTTATTTATTAAAGTGTACTTTAACTTTTTCTATAATCATTAATGATACTATGATTAAAAAAATAGATTTTTGTAAAAAAATATTTTTTCAAGAAATGTTTAAACAAATTAGACTGTTTATTAATTAGTAAATTTATAAACAAATTGCATATTTGTAATGTACGCAGAAATTACATACAAATTAAAAAAAGAGAGATCAAAATCCATTGAGTTGATCCGGAGATACAGAAAATTATATTCGTTTGAAATTGCTTTTTCGGTATTTTAACTCGGTGGATTTGTAGGTTCCCCCTAGTAATCTTTGAACTACATTTTTGAAAAAATCGTAGAGGGTGCTGTGAAGGTACAATGTTTGTGCAAATTTTTTAAGAAAAAATACAAATCCCATTCTTTAAAATGGCATTAATGAGATTCCTTAATTATTATAAACAAATTAGCTGTGAATTAAAAAAACATATCGCTAACTTTGTCCCAAATGAACCCAGGCTAAATTTTTTTATTTGAAAATTCGTGTTAAAATAGTATCTTTTCGAATATATAAAAAGATTGTTTCTACGGACAACATTTTTAAAGTTATTCTAAATGCTTATAAACTACAAAACTTCAAAAATTTGGCATTACGATTTTTGACTATATAAATTATTTTTTTTATCTTTTTTTAATACATTTTGATACTATCTCTCTTCTACTTTCATTTGGCATACTCAGAATTGCCATATCTTCATTATTTTCAGTCTTATTTTATTGCAAAATAAAGGTCTCTGGAATAAACAAATAGAATAACTCCTAAACTAATTAATAGATCGGTCTCAAATTTTGAAGGTTTAAGTAGGCCTATACCAAACTTTGGGTGAAACACTAACGTTCTAAGTTAGTTTTAGTAAAAGTTATTAACAAATAACGATTTTCACTTATTTTGCAGTTTGCGTAGTTGTTAATAATTAAAAAACGGACACGAACTCTAGGCAGGAAAAAGGTAGGTTTTGTTCCTATAGGTCTACATTAGAAGTAATCAGCTACCTGGATCTTTGAGTTTCACGAAAAAATACTTATTACTCTGGACTAACATAGAACATGTCAAATAACAGGAATTATATTGGTGGTAAATAGCAGTCTCATATTTACATGAGAGTTTAATGTAAGGGTAACAAATCAATTGGAAGTTCTGTAGGACAAAATACATGGGATGTTTTCGTAGTCTGACGTTGGAAACCTGTAACCTGTTCCACAATATTAAAACTTCTCCTGTTCCAGTGTTCCCGTACATCAAAGTTTGTCCGACTAGACACTGTTAAGCTATTAATAAATTTTCAGCTTGATATTAATCAACTTTTTTTGACACACGGGATCCAGGCCTAGAAGATTTTTTCTGACGGTTTGTACAATATGGATTAAAACGTCTCTCTTGTTTAACACGTATAACATATACTCGCTCATTATGCTCGTTTTTGGAAAATCAATAGACATTTTTGTTCAATTAATCCATTTTCCTAACGAGATACTGCGAATTTTGCAACTAACAATGATTTATATTTATTTATATTAAAACATATAAATAATATTTTGGCTATCTTCTTCCTCTTCACGGCCTTGTCCGTTACGAACGTTGGCAATTAACATGGCTATTCTAACTGTGTTTACGGCAGATCTGAATAGTTCGGGAGATGACAATCCGAAACATTGTCGCAAGTTTTGGAGTCACGAGGGTCTCCTCCTCCCTACTCCTTCTGCTGTCTATTTTCCCTTGGATAATTAGTTAAAGTTAAAGTACTCTATATTTATTGTGCCTCACAACGAAACCCAAGTATTCCAACTTTATTTTCTTTATAGTTTTTCCTACCCCTCTCTCCTTACCTATCCGTATTCCTATGCGCTGATTCTCATTAGGTATCCATCTAGATGGCGGCAGGCAACCGTCCATCAGATGTCCGTCAATTTTATGCTGTACTTGCACTATCTCAGCAGTTAACCATCAGTGTTTCGATTTTTGATAACTCTTGGACGAGTAGTACGCTTTTCCGTGATGTTCAAAAATTATTATTCACTTACCGTTTTAGCCGTTATTGCTGTTTTGCTGGAAGAAGAGGATGAAGAGAAAGAGAAATCTAAAAGAAAAGCTAGAAAGACGAAAAGAAAATATGGTTACATAAAAGTCTCTTGGAAAGGAAAACTGAAGGGGAATTTTTCACGTTATATGTATAAAAAAATGTTAAATTTAATGATGAAGTAAAATTTCATCAATACTATAGAATGTCGAAATATCCATGATACTATAAATAACATTATGATATAACGCTATGTTATTTATTATACGTCATTAGTCCAAGATATACGTCATCGGTAGACCCACCTTTCGAAGATCTATACTTTCTTCATTAATATTACGGTCATTGTCCACGTCTCCATTCCATGGGTGGGTTGTGATTGCGCGCAGCGGTCAAATACCTCCTGGGGTACTCTACACTCTAATACCCGAAAGTTAGGTTTGGACCGAAGGGTTAGGTCTTCCTCCTTCCTGACCGCTGCGCAATTGCAATCTGCCCCATTCCATAGGTATAACAAAACCGGAAATACATAGCATTTGGGAAGTCAGATTTTGAGTGGTAGGGTGAGGTTGTTAGAGGTAAAAATTTGCTTCATGGTAGTAAACCACGATCTTGCTGTTTATCGCACCCTAGGGGAAACAGTGATACAAGTGCAAGTTTTTCACAAATTGACTTATCAACACTATGGTAGGGGAGCCCAAGAGGGGATTTTTGCAGTTACTCGAGCACGTCAGATTATCACTTGGGGAGAAACCTTGTACTCTGTTAATGTACCTCTACCATATATTATCTCTTAGTACAGGGGAGTTCGTTAAGGGGGGTCCGAAAAAAAATCTATCCTTGGAAAAACTCGAAATCGTCAGATTAAGATAAGGCAAGTTAAGTGCATGCAAAACAGTGTAAATTTCAAAAATTTTACGAATTGAATGGAGCGTAAGGACATGGGCGAATCACAAAGTTTCACAAAAAAAGCGAATATTTCGCGAAATGAACGACAGATCGAAAAACTAAAAAATAAGTGTTCAATATTTTCCAAAGATTTATCAAATGATATCAGACATGACCGCCACGGAGACGGGTGGAGGGTTAATTTAAAATTTTAAATACGAACCCCGTGATATTTCGCGAAATGAACATCGTATCGAAAAACTCCAAAATACATGTATTCAATATTTTTGAAAAATCTATCGAATGGCACCAAACACGACCTTCCGCGGATGTGGAGTGGGGGTTACTTTAAAATCTTAAAAGAAGATTTTTATTACAGATTTGGATTCTTGATGTAAAAATAAGTAACTTTTATTCGAGACATTTTTTCGAAGTATGGATAGATGGCGTTATAATCGAAAAAAACGATTGTTGCAAAATGGAAAATTAAATTAAAAAATGGAAAGTCCCCACTTTATGGAAAACTTAACTTTTTTGATTTTAGAACCTACTACATTACTAATACTCGTCTCTGTCTGGGGATCCAAAAGTCAGAATTGCAACTCTTCGTTTAGTTAACTTAAATATTAAATTTGTTTTTTTTTTACATATAAAACCTAAATATAACTTTATTTATTTACAAGACGAAATAAACAATAAATGCAAATAAACCAATAAACGCGACAAGTGTGCTAATGTCACTGTCACTGAAAATTATAAACGTCAAAACTCATAGTAAACATGGTATCAAAGTCATGCCGTATTGTTTATGCTTATTTAACTTTTTGTGATTTCTATGGACAAGCTGCTTAATTTTCCAATACTAGTTCCTGTGAATAAAATAGACATCTAGTATAAAAAGTAATTCGTGAATAATTTCATGCATGGCCAAAGATCAGGGCCGTGCGGTGCTATGATGCGGCGAGGCAGTCGCATCAGGCGGCATCACAAGGGGGGCGGCATAAACAGTAAAATAAAAAGAATTGTCAGATTGTGTAAAAATGTTGTCAGAAACTATAGAAAAAAATGAAAAGTTACAGACAATATGGCTAATGATCAAATGAAAATTTAATGAAATTGCAGAAAATTTTGTTCCGAATTTCCAGCTGAAAATGAAATTCGAGCCAGGATAAAAAAAGCGTTTATTTGACTACGAAAATTCTGTGGACAAGCTCTTAACACATGAAGCTAAATTTGAAATAAATTTGTTCATCTATATTTTAGACATTGTCATTAATGCTTTGATTGATCGATTTTCGCTTCTAGAAACTCATACTTAATAAAAATTTTAAATTTTTATAAATGATATTTTAAAATTGAGGGAAATAGATGACGAAACACTAGAAAAATATGGTATGAATCTTTATTAAATAATTTCAATAGAAAAAGAAAAAATCTGATAATATAATGATCTTATAAAAGAATTGCGTGATATATTTCAAATGTGGTATCATTGACTCCATGAAACCTTTAGAGGTTTTGAACTATTTGTGCTAAAATGACCTAATTTCTTTATACCAAAATGTAGTTGTAAACTAAGAATTTTATTAACACTCCCTGTCTCGGTAGGTAGTGGGGAAAAAAGTTTTTCAAAATTAAAAACTATTTACGAAGCTCCATATGACAAACAAAATTAAAAAATTTAGCACTTATTTCAATAGAGTTCTCACTAGCTGCTACACCTATCTATCCCCACTAGACTACACCAATCTGATTGACGAGTTTATCAAAATTAAAGTCATAAGGGTAAAATATAATCTTTGTAAATGTTACTTAAGAGCAAAAACGCAAAATTTGCTTGCAATGCTTTTTAAATGAAAAATTTTTTTTTCGAATCCTCAAAAAACTAATAAATATTTTTGAAAAATTCAAACGCTGATTGAAAGAATACATTATTAACGAGGGCTGAAAGTCCCTTAGGATAAACAAAAGGTTTCTTTTGAATAAGATATTTGAAATTAAAAATTACACTCAATTTTCTTTTTTTTTACCCTGTAACCTGTTCAAATAGACATTATAGAGATTTTCTGGGACTTTCGGCCCTCGGTAATAACATAATCTTTTATTCTGCATTTATATATTTTTTTTAAATACTAATTAGTTTCCTCAGGAAACGAAAAAAAAATGAATGCATTTAAAAAGCATTGCAAGCAAATTTTGGGCCTATCCACTTATGTAGTGATAATAATATATTTCATTTAATTTAAAGTATGTTTTTTTAAAATAAAAGTTTTCGTTAATTTTGTGTAGTTTCTTTTAATAAAAATAAAAGTTAAATTTCAATAATATTTAGGGGCGGTATTTAGAAGACTTGCATCATATTGAAAAGATGAACCGCACGGCTCTGCCAAAGATAGAGTGGAAGAACTATACAGGGTGTTTGGTAAAGAATGGGCCTTAGCTTAACCTTAGATTCCCGAGGTTAAAATAGGTCGATTTAAGCTAACTTACCTTAGTACGAAAGTTGATAATAACCGAAATACAGGGTGTCAAATTTAAACTTTTATTTTATTTATTTTTAAATATTTTCTGACAGGCATGAGACAACAACATGAAATTTGGTAAGTGGTGCTGGTACTGTACGTACACCCTACTAAATTATGTTAAATAATCGTTTCTGGCTACTACCAGAGGCGTACGACGGGAGAACGTGAATGGTTGACCCTTCCCAAATTCTACGCCACTGGCGGAATTGCTATTTTAATGCAATTTTTTGATTCTCCAATACTTTCTATGTAAATAACATACTCTTCATTCGTAACGATAAAGTCATTAGTTTTCGAGATATTTGAAGCTAAAAACGAAGGAGCATAATACATTAATCAAAATAAGTGTGCCTTTTTATTTTTAACTTGAAATATCTCTAAAACGAATGACTTTATCGTTACGAATGAAGAGTATATTATTTGCATAGAAAGTATTGGAGAATCTAAAAATTATGATAAAATAGCAGTTTCATCAGTAGTGTAGAAATTGAGAAGGGTCAACCATTCACTTTCCCCTGTCGTACGCCTCTGGTATTAACCACAAACGATTATTTAACATAATTACGTAGGGTGTACAGTATTTACACTTTCTACCAAGTACCATAAGTATATGTCAAATAGTTTTATAGTACCGGGCACACACAGTTCATAAAGTTTTAAATCAAGAATAAATTATTAAAAAAAAAAAAGAATACTTTAAAATAATATGACAAATCCGTGTGATACCTGGCAGAAAGTGTAGGCACTGTACACCCTACTAAATTATGTTAAATAATCGTTTCTGGCTACTACCAGAGGCGTACGACAGGGTAAAGTGAATGGTTGACCCTTCCCAAATTCTACGGTACTGCTGAAACTGCTATTTTAGCATAATTTTTAGATTCTCCAATACTTTCTATGTAAATAATATATTCTTCATTCGTAACGATAAAGTCATTAGTTTTAGAGATATTTGAAGTTAAAAATGAAAAGGCACACTTATTTTGATGATTTTGATTAATGTATTATGCTCCTTCGTTTTTAGCTCCAAATATCTCGAAAACTAATGGCTTTATCGTTACGAATGAAGAGAATATTATTTACATACAAAGTATTGAAGAATCAAAAAATTGCATTAAAATAGCAATTCCGCCAGTGGCGTAGAATTTGGGAAGGGTCAACCATTCACGTTCCCCCGTCGTACGCCTCTGGTAGTAGTCAGAAACGTTTGTATAACATAATTTAGTAGATTGTACAATGCCAGCACCACTTACCAAATTTAGTGTTGTTGTCCCATGCCTGTCAGGAAATATTCAGAGATAAATAAAATAAAAGTTTAACTTTGACGGTTATCAACTTTTGTACTAAGGTAAGTTAGCTTAAATCGACCTATTTTAACCTCAGGCATCTAAGGTTAAGCTATGGCCCATTTTTTTGCCAAACACCCTGTATAAGTATGTTAACACATTCATTTATGAATACTTATTCGTTGTATCGGCTTCATCTAATTTTTGCTGTACCGGAGGCCTGATGAGGCATTGTAAATTATAGAAAGCAAAACCTCTGTAAAATATAAGTGATTGTGAGTAAGTCATGTCAATTTATTTCATTTTTCCATATCTGAAATGGACTCACAGATGCAACATATTGATCATTTAAAACCACTCTCTTGTATAACCCGTATAACCAACCTATCATCGCTCATTATGCTCGTTTTGGAAAATCAATAGACATTTTTGTTCAATTAATTCAGTTTGTTCATTAATTCGAGATCCTGCGAATTTTGTAACTGACAATGATTTAAATCGTATAATGACACGGGAAAGTGCGTATTCAACGGATTGGTATTGCAGATACATGCGTTCTGGTCTGAGTCTGACACTTTCCTGACGAGCGAGAATCTCGTGAGAAATAAGAAAGAAACATTATTATAAAAGCCGTAAGTGACAAGCGAGAGAAAGATTACTTTGAAATAAAAGTAATTTGAATATTGTAAGCGATATCCGTATTGCCACTGTGCAAAAAATATACCTTGCAAATATTTTATCAGACAAAATGTTTTTCAGTTTGATATTTGTTAAATGTTCCAATTTTTCACAGTACCTATATTTGGAAAAATTTTAACTGAGGTTAAAGTGAAAGTATAAAAAAAACCATTCTCAACAGAAGAAAAATATGAGGAAGAAAAATCCAAATTATATGAGTATACCATTTATGACCAGTATAATATCTATATCTCTATTAGCAGTAAAGAAAAATCTTAAAAAACTAGAAACTATAAACCAAATAAAATTATCACTTAACTAAAGGTTCAAACAAACCAGCACCTAGTGCTAAATAGAAACCACCAAATCTTAGTCATTCTTCTATTTTAGTTGCTGCAAGCTGGTGGCTCACTCGAATTCACGCCTATTCAAATTTGTCTCGCGCATCCGCCAAAAATAAAAATCTAGGGGAGTCAAATCTGGTGACCGAGGGGG
This sequence comes from Diabrotica virgifera virgifera, assembly GCF_917563875.1. Classification (NCBI taxonomy): domain Eukaryota; kingdom Metazoa; phylum Arthropoda; class Insecta; order Coleoptera; family Chrysomelidae; genus Diabrotica; species Diabrotica virgifera. Next base: position 221,226,356 of record NC_065451.1, on the reverse strand, counting down.
CCAATTTATTATACCTTGTGTACTAATCACACGTTCAGGAAAAATTAAGTCTTAGCCTGGGCATTATTAGGGGAGTGCAATTAGAACGAAAACATGCATTGTTTCGGAAAAATTCAAACAAGCTTATATTTTTCTAAAACTTTTTTTGTTAGTTTATATACATGTTAAAGTAAAAATTTCTTCTCGCAGATTTGGCCGCTAATTGTTTATTAATTGTTTAAACAATAACAATTGTTTTGTATAAATAATTTTAAAAATATCGTTGAATTCATCATTTTACTTTGATCAAATATGTTTCTATTTTGTTTTTGATTATGGTGAATCCGAATATGGCATTGCAATTTGAAAATTCTTATACAGAAGCTCTTATACAGTATATCTGCGTAGCTAGGAACCACATGCAAAACTTTTTTATTATCAATTTTACGAAAAAAAGTTATTCTTCGTAAAATGCTCTGGATAGTCAAAAATTTAAAACTCAACCGTCATATATCAAATTTTATCAATTTTATTCGCGGTGTGCAAGTACTTGGAAGGGAAACGAGAAACGACCGTGCGCGAGTCGCGGAGAAATATTGCAACTATCCTAAATAATTCATATTGTCAAATTGACGTATATTTCATACCTTCTGTCATTGAAGCAGAAAAATTATATATTGCTCCACAATATTGATATGATATGCAATTATTATATAAAGGTAAATTTAATTAATTGTATTTTGCTTGCAGTACTGCATTTTAATAACTAATTTTATTTACTACATACAATTGTTTAAGTTTACATAACAGAACCTGCATCTTATTTTTTCTTCTTATTATTTTTTTGGACTATGGCCTTGACAATTATCCAGCAACCTGGACTAATATAATTGGCCAATATAATTAAAAGTGCGAATAAAAGTACAGAGCGTAGAAATAGAGGTCGCTTTGCCGAACTTGCACGGTCCCAATACGAGTTATGTCCAAAATATAATTTTCGTTAAAGAGTAAAGTACCTTCATATTCCAGAATACCAAAATTATTATTATGAAAATTCCTATTATGCAAAGTTGTTTGAAGTTAAAAACTATGTTTTAATATACAATTACATCATTCTAATCGAAAAATTTTTTTTCTCAAATTACGGATACCCATCATCATTTTATTACAATTATGATAACTAGTTTATTATCAATTTTACGAAAAAACGTTATTCTTCATAAAATGCTCTAACTGGTCTAAAATCTAAGATACAACTAACAGATATCAAACTTTTGCAATGTTATACGAGGTGTGTAAAAAATATGAATTTTACTTAAGAGTTAAGTGCCTTCATTATTCACAATATTTTAATTAGAAGGATGTAATTTAACACTGAAACATATTTTTAATTCCAAACAACTTTTCTTTATAACAATTTTCGATATTGTGAAATATAAAGGTACTTTACTCTTGAGTGAAATTCATATTTTTTGACATACCTCGTATAAAATTAATAAAATATGACATTTGCCGGTAGCGTCTTAGATTATATACGAATCAGAGTATTTTATAAAGAATAACTTTTTTTGTAAAGCTGATAATAAAAAAGTTATCAATAGGTTTCAAGTTACGCAGACACACTGTATAAGAGCTAATATATGAGTATACCATTTTTGACCAGTATAATATCTATATCTCTATTAGCAGTAAAAAAAACTAGAAAATATAAACCAAATAAAATTCTCACTTAATGAAAGGTTGCAAACTTTCACATGCGTGCCTTAAAATTGTACTTTTAACACTTATATCATAAATAACTTTTAAATATAATATTAATCACAGGCTAATTATAATTAATATTCAAATGGTATATCTTTAATCTAGTATAAATATCTTTCATAGTACCTATCTATGAATTATTTAAAAATAATAAAACCCACAGATTTTCAAATCAAGATGTTTTGGAGTTCTGGAAACGTCTATTTAGACGGACTTTTAAGTTCGTCTGCTTAAAACCGGCAACACTGAGCTGCAAGGTTCCAAAAGATTTATATTGGGATATGCTGCCCACACTGCAAAGTGACTGCGGAACGCAGAATAGTTAAATCTAATATCATTATTAACTTGATTTGAAGATGTTGAAGTGCAGGAATAATTTGATTTCCTAGTAATTCAAGAGTATTGGTCCCTTATACGACCACTTATTTTTCAAACTGTACGTCACAAAACGAAATTGTGTTTCAAAATTCAGAAAATTCAGTTTGTTCATTAATTCGAGATACTGCGACTTTTGCAACTGACAATGATTTAAATCATCTAATGACGCGGGAAAGTGCGTATTCAACGGATTGATATTGCAGATACATTCGTTCTGGTTTGACACTTTCTTGACGAGCGAGATTCTCGAGAGAAATAAGAAAGAAACATTATTATAAAAGCCGTAAGTGACAAGCAAGGGAAATATTACTTTGAAATAGAAGTTATTTGAATATTGCAAACGATATCCTTATTGCCGCTATACAGAAAAAATGTGTCTTGAAAAATAGGTTTTACCAAACAAAATCTTTTTTAGTTTGGTAGTTGTTAAATGTTCCAATTTTTCACCGCATATATCTGAGTATATCTTTTATGAACAGTATAATAATATCTGGATATATAGGGTGAGGCAGATAAAGGGCCTATTAGAAATATCTCGAGAACCAAAGGTAACTGAATTATGAAAATTTTAATAATGGGGTTTTGAAGACTGATCTATTTAATGAAAATATTTTCATCTACTTGATACTTCCGGTTATACCGGAAGTTGCTTATAACTTCGGTTTTTTAAATGGGACACCCTATATATTTTGACATTTTTGGATTCTCCTCGATTTCTTCTTTCTTAAAATATATTTTGTAACATTATACAGGGTCGATTAAAAGATATTTACGTTTTCTTATTAATTTCGTAGCAATATTCACACCCTGTAGGATTGTAGTAGATTGACATAATAAACTCTGTTTATATTCAAATGATTTTCAATATAGTCTACTATTGTTAGCAACTATTAGTATAGCTAAATTTTTAATTTTAGTATACAGGGTGGGTCTAAACTCGGAATGAGTATTTTCTGAGTTTTCTGAAATGGAACACCCTATATTTTAATATTGTAATGAAATGATATTTCATGGTACTTTTTTTATTTCTTAAGCATTCCCTATACCTAACTGCTTTAATTTGTGCTTAATTGTTAATCGCACCAACAATCTTAACTTCGATGGTATTTTGACAGTTCAACCATTATTGGCAATTTTAAGTATCAGTCTAGATTAATATGTATTTATTTCCAAAAAATTATTTGTGATTGAATATTTTCACGGCCAACCTAATACAATTTCACATATTTTGTGTAGCAATTAATGTTTTGCTTGAATCACCAATAACTCACAAATTAAAGCAGTTAGGTATAGGGAGTGCTTAAGTAATTAAAATGTACCATAAAACAACATTTCATTACAATACTAAAATACAGGGTGTTCCATTTAAGAAAACTCAGAAAATACTCATTCCGTGTTTCGACCAACCCTGTATACTAAAACGAAAAATTTAGCTATACTAATAATCGTTAACAATAGAAGACTATATTAAAAATCATTTGAACATAAATATAATTTATTATGTCAAACTACTACAAGCCTACAGGGTGTGAATGTTGCTACGAAATTAATAAGAAAACGTAATTATCTTTTAACCTACCCTGTATAATATTACAAAACCTTATATTTAAAGAAAGAAGAAATCGAGGAAAATCCAAAAATGTAAAAATATACAGGGTGTTCCATTTAAAAAACGAAGTTACAATCAACTTCCAGTATAACAGGAAGTAGCAAAGAGACCAAAATATTTTCATTAAATAGTTCACACCTCAAAACCCCTGTATAACAATTTTCATGATTTTCTTACCTTTAGTTCTCGAGATATTTCTAATAGGCCCTTTATCTGCCTCACCCTGTATAATATGCGGATGACATTGACATTGTGGGAAACACAGTCACCAATGAAGGAAACTTTCAACACATTAGAGGTAGAGGCAAAGAAAACTGGTTTAAGGGTAAATGAAGAGAAAACCAAATACATGAAATGAATCAAAATACACTTTGAAAGAATGGAGAGTTTTAAATACCTCGGAGCAACAATCACTGCAGATAACGATATCACGGAAGAAATTAAAGGGATAATTCAGGCAGCAAACAGATGTATGTATGAACTCCACAATACTATTAAATCTAAGAGCCTAACACGAGCATCAAAAATCAGATTATATAAAACAGTGATTAGACCGGTGCTCCTGCATGGGTGTGAGACGTCGACTCTGACCAAAGCAATTGAAAGAAAACTTAGATGTTTTGAGAGAAAAATCCTCAGAAGAATCTTTGGACCTTATTACGACCCTAATAGCAACCAATACCGAACAAGAACAAATGCAGATGTATAGGGCGAGCGACATAGTCCAAGACATTAAATATCAGCGTCTAAGATGGGCTGGCCATGTCCATAGACACCCTAATAACCGCCTTACCAAACTAATCTGGGAGAAAGCCCCCACAGGAAGAAGGCCCTTATGACGCCCACAAATGCGATGGAGAGACAATATATGGGCAAATCTCAGAACAATGGGGCTACCCACTGACCCAACTATCATGGACGACCGTTCGAGATGGAAGCGAGATGTGCAATCAGCCAAGACCTATCCTGGGTTGTAGTGCTACCAGAAGAAGAAGAAGAAGAAGAAGAAGATAATCTATCTTCTTCTACTATCTATATCTATATCTCTACTAGAGTCACCTAGGGCTCGAGAACACGGAAAGAGTCCCACCAGAGCTTAATCCTTTTGATACCCTAGGTATCTGGGATGAGCGAATTTTCTCCTTAGAGGGAGAGTGGGCCGTATGGCTAAATCTGGGATAAATCTATACGTCTATTAAATGTAAAATAGAATCTTGAAAAAACTAGAAATTGTAAACCAAATACAATTCTCACTCTATTTTAATGTTCAAACAAACCACTAACTAGTGCTAAATAGAAATCAAATCGGAGTCTATCTTTTTCTCAGTTGCTTTAAGCTGATGGCTCACTTGAATTCGAGCCTATACACAAATTGATATGCGCATCCGCCAAAAATAAAATTCTAGGCTAGGGGAATTAAGTCTGGTGACTGAGTGTCTCTTTATTGCACCTTGCAGCTTCCCCATAAGTACGCCCTGTATAAAAAAAGCTGAATTATTCAGCATAGTTCTAGAAACGCAAATGCAATTATAGCAAATCGTAATTATTTCGACCCTCTCCCTCTATCAGTTGCTCCAAGTTGGTGATTTGCTAGAATTCACACCATATTGGCATCCACCAAAAATAAAAATCTGAGAGAGTAAGTGTGGTGATCGAGGGGGCTAATTTATTGTATCTTGTGTACTACTCACGCATTGAGGAAAATTTAAAAGTAAGTAGTAGGAACCAAAGCTTTTCACCTCGCAATTTTTACAGAATGGATCGATTTACTTGAAAATTTGAGAATAAGTATTGGATAGTCCAAGGATCAAAATCTATATGATTCCGAAAGGCGCTTTTACCATGGGGGTGGTTGCCACTCCATCCCGTGGGTGGAAATTTTTTATTATATTTTGACTGCAAAAGTTGATAAAAAAATGTTCTATACATTTTTTTGATAAAATTAATACTTTTGATTTATTCGCTATCGAAAGTGTTAGTTTTGTATAGGAAAAATCAATGTTTTTCGATATACTCATTTACGATTCACTCAAATTTTGCCATAGAAAAAATTTCTCAAATCGAGTTCGTGGGAATTAAATAATCTACAATTTTATATTGAAACATTTTTCGTATCTCTGATGCTAATCTTTCCATTCTGAAGAAAATGGCATTTTTTACCAAACTACAAAAATTCGTTATTCGCTTTTAACTCCAGTTTTTTAAAAACTAATCATTCTAGCCATAATATAAAGCCAGTCAAACTTCTAGAATCTATTAATAATACACATATAAATAAGAATGAATAGGGTCAATGACTAAAAACACCGCTAACTTAGGTAAATTATTATGCTGCCAATTGGATTTCTCCTTTTTTTTTTCAAAAAAATATATTGATTTTTTAACCGTAACTTTTTTATTTTTTATCTTAGAAAGTTTGTTAAAAAATAATTTTGTAGGTTTGTATATGATCTATAAGCCTATTAAATATCTTTAAAATCCTCAATCGCAAAAAGAGGTGACTTTGAAAGGGTTGGTAAAGGTGGTTTTAGCATGTTATTACAAGTTTTAATTGTCAATAGCTGACTCAATTTCTACCGTAGAAAAAATTTTTGCAAACCAGGTTCTTGATAATTAAATAAGCTACAAATAAGCTATTCTTGCTCTTCTGAAGAAAAGGCCATTTCTTTCCAAACTACAAAAATTCGCTATTCGCTTTTAACTCCAGTTTTTTAAAAACTAATCATTCTAGCCATAACATAAAACCAGTCAAACTTCTAGAATCTATTAATAATACACATATAAATAAGAACGAATAGGGTCAATGACTAAAAACACCGCTAACTTAGGTACATTATTATGCTGCCAATTGGATTTCTCCTTTTTTTTTTTCAAAAAAATATATTGATTTTTTAACCGTAACTTTTTTATTTTTTATCTTAGAAAGTTTGTTAAAAATAATTTTGTAGGTTTGTATATGATCTATAAGCCTATTAATATTAAATATCTTTAAAATCCTCAATCGCAAAAAGAGGTGACTTTGAAAGGGTTGGTAAAGGTGGTTTTAGCATGTTATTACAAGTTTTAATTGTCAATAGCTCACTCAATTTCTACCGTAGAAAAAATTTTTGCAAACCAGGTTCTTGATAATTAAATAAGCTACAATTTCATATTTAAATATTTTTTCGCATCTCTGATGCTATTCTTGCTATTCTGAAGAAAAGGCCATTTCATTCCAAAAAACAAAAATTCGTTATTCGCTTTTAACACTATTTTTTTTAAACTAATCATTCTAAGCCAGTCAAACTTCTAGAATCTATTAATAATACATAAATAAAGAATATTAAGTAAGGTCAATGACTAATTTTAATTAAGGTGGTGATTAGGGAGTTGATTGCGATCACTTTTTCGCTGAAAAACATAGGGACTGGCATTCTTTTCATTGTAAGTCACTTAATTTTTGAGCTAGAGACTTTTTTTATTTCTGGAGATAGATATTTTTAAGTACTTTAAATTAGTTTGAGCAAGTTGTCCTCGAAAAATGAATAGTATTCTCGTATTTTGACTTTGAAACTACAATATTAGCATTTGACGAAGAAGAGCCAACATATAATAAAGTATAGCTCGATTACTATTGGTCTTAAAGAAAATTTAAAAAAGACTTGTTTATTTTTTGAAAAGGTACATCTTTGTTAAGTAAAGTTGTTTTATAAAATGAAAATTTTGGAGTTATTAGAAGAAAACTTATTATTAAAAACATTGATTTTTTCGATATAAAACTAACATTTTCGATAGTGAATAAATCAAAAAACTATAAATTTTATCAAAAAAATGTATAGAACGTTTTTTGCTTAGAATGAACGTTTTTACCAACTTTTGTGACTACAATATAATAAAAAATTTTCACCCCCGAGATGGGGAGTCAACCACTCCCTGGTAAAAGCGCCTTTCGGCATGACATAGATTTTGATCCTTGGACTATCCACTACTTTGTCCCAAATTTTCAAGCAAATCGATCCATTCTGTAAAAATTGCGAGGTTTTGTCCTATTTTAAGCTTCATTACTGTAAAAATATAACACACCCAATAAATTTAACATATATTGTTAAGATATGTAAAATTTGAATTAATATGGTTTCGATCTTAATATTTTAGAAAAGTTAAAACATATAATAAAAATATACCAAAATTCATTTCGAAGAAATGAAAGTCAATTATCTTTGGATGGCCGTAGGTAAACAAAATTTAAATAGGGATTAAGTATTTTCTTTGTACAGTTAGTATGATAAGAAAGTGGTTATGTGTTTGGACAATGAGACCGGGTTTCCCAAATGGACTTTTGCGGCGAGGGAACAATTGTATTTAGAAATTTAAATGAATGTAATCTTTGTTTAGATATTAAGAAAGAAAAAAAAAAACCGATTGGCATGTAATTAGTTTTAGGAAATTTCTAATGGTAGGGAAAATTGGTGTTTGTTATCTGAAAGGTAGATGGGGATAAAATTGAGGAACTCGGATTGGTGAAGAAGGAAAAAGGAGGGGCTAGGTATGAAGAATGGGAGTTTAGCGAAATGTTAGAGGGTGGAAGAAGAGTCAGTTGTTAAATGATCGTTAAGTCGACTAGTGGTGATCTCTAAGAGTCTCCTGAAGTAGTAAGGCAGATAAGTGAATAGTTGTGAGTTTGTTGAAATAAGTGTCCTGACGGAAGCTCATCACGTAAAGCATTGTAAGTTATATTGTTCTACTTATATTCCAAGAGTCACCGTTGCATGCCGGAACGAGAAATAGATTCAGTTTATCGAGAGGAGAAAAGGCTAGCATTGTTTTTTGAAAGATACGTGCATCTGTAGGGGGTCATTAATGACAATAGGCTTGCAATAATTTGTTGCGAGATTGCTGACTACATAGGGGGCTGCTAAGAGTAAATTGTTGGCGACCAGAGACAAGAATTTGGACAACTCATCATCCGAGAGACAGTTTTATTTTTTTTGTAGAATTATTCATAACGCAAATTTCAATAAGTACTTTAGATAGTGGTAGGGTTATTTCAATAATCAGAATAGGAGATATTATTTTTAGAGGATATTTTGAGGGTGAATTTATTTCAATAGATGCTTTTGTACCATATATGTGTTTTATTCCGTTAATCTTTGACCTTATTTATCATATGTAAAGCAAAGGAGATATTGAAGCACGAGAATATAAAACCCTGAGATTAGAGCATTAAATAGTGTGATTAAATCATAAGTGCATCATTAAAATTAAATTTAATTAATTAGTTAATTATCTAATCAAGTGCTTTGAGCACACCGATCTTTGAATATCACATTAATATATTATCACAAATTAATAATACAGAATTAATGCAATTATTTATAGAACATATTAAAAATATAAAAATCAAATTATAAACTAACTAACGTAAAGACCGAAATTAAAATCTATTACAATATATAAGTAAAACTGTGTTTTTGCCTGATGTGGTATTCCCACTGATCAGTGGTCATTCCTTATAAAGTATGTAGAATAAGTAGGATAGAAAATGTTGAGTAGATAAGTATAGGAAAATATTATTGTAAAATAAATGAGCAAAATTGGTGAATCGGCGAATGAGCTTTGAAGGGTTAGTAGTCATACAACTCCAAAGAAAAAAAAAAAAAAAAAAGCTTCATTACTTGGACTAATAAACACGGTTTTATTCTCATCTCAACGCAACTATTTGGAATAAAAATCTCTGGAGCAATGATTTCTCTATTAATATTTTCTTACGACAAATTATTAGAAATCTACTTTATCGCAGGGTCTCTTCCATAAATATGTCCTGTCTAAAATAAAGCTGAATTATCTAGCATAATTCTACAGACGCAGATACAATTATAGTAAATCGCAGTTATCTTCACTTTCTCTGGCTGTATGAGTTTTGTTGGTGGTTTGCTCGAATTCACACCTGTATAAATAGGTCTTGCGCATCCACCAAAAATAAAAATCCAAGGGTGTTAAGTCTGTTGACCGAGGGGTCCAATTTATTGTACCTTGTAGACTAATCACATGTTCAGGAAAAATTGAAGATAAATAGTCTCTGACATACAGTTCCTACATACACACAGTTTTATTCCCATTCAACGCAACTATTTGTAGTAAAATCTCTCTATTTCTCTAGGAATCTACGACATTAGAAATTTAGTTTATCGTGAGGCCTCTCCCATAAATACATCCTGTCTAAAATAAAGCTGAATTATCTAGCATAATTCTACAGAAGCAGATGCTATTATAGTAAATCGCAGTTATCTCGACTCTCTCTGGCTGTATTAGTTGCTCCAAGTTGGTGACTCGCTAGAATTCACGCCTGTAAAAGTTGGTCTTTTGCATCCACCAAAAATAAAAATCTAGGTCAGTTAAGTCTGGCAAACGAGAGGGCCAATTTATTATACCTTGTGTACTAATGACGCATTCAGGGAAAATTAAAAGTACATAGTCTCTGACATACAGTTCCTACATAAATCCAGTATTATTTCCACCTCAACACAATTCTTTGGAGTAAAAATCTTTAGAGGAATTTTCGTATTTAATGATATCTCTATTTACATTGTCTTACGATATTAGAAATTTGCTTCATCGTGAGACCTCCCTCATAAAATATGTCCTGTCTAAAGACTGACTTAAAGACGCAGATGCAATTATAGAAAATCTCGGTGATCTCTAGTCCCTCTCTGGCTGTATCAGTTTTTCTCCAAGTTGATGGCTCTCCTGAATTCACGCCTGTGATAATAATTGGTCTTGCGCATCCAAAAATAAAAATCTAAGGGTGTTAAATCTGGTGGCCGAGGAGACCAATGTATTTTACTTTGTATACTAATCACGCGTTCAGGAAAAAATTAAAAATAAGCAATCTCTGATATTCATACAGTTTTATTCCTACCTCAACGCAATTCTTTTGACTAAAAATTTCTAGAGCAGTCTCTATTTCTCTATTAGAAATTTAGTTTATCGTGAGGCCTTTTCCATAAATACATCCTGTCTAAAATAAAGCTGAATTATCTGGCATAATTCTACAGACGCAGATGCAATTATAGTAAATCGCAGTTATCTTGGCTTTCTCTGGCTGTATGAGTTTTGCTCCATGTTGGTGGTTCGCTCGAATTCACACCTGTATAAATAGGTCTTGCGCATCCACCAAAAATAAAAATCCAAGGGTGTTAAGTCTGTTGACCGAGGGGGCCAATGTATTGTACCTTGTATACTAATCACACGTTCAGGAAAAATTGAAGATTAATAGTCTCTGACATACAGTTCCTACATACACACAGTTTTATTCCCATTCAACGCAACTATTTGTAGTAAAATCTCTCTATTTCTCTAGGAATCTACGACCTTAGAAATTTAGTTTATCGTGAGGCCTCTCCCATAAATACGTCCTGTCTAAAATAAAGCTGAATTATCTAGCATAATTCTAGAAACGCAGATGCAATTATAGAAAATCTCGGTGATCTCTACTCCCTCTCTGGCTGTATCAGTTTTTCTCCAAGTTGATGGCTCTCCTGAATTCACGCCTGTGATAATAATTGGTCTTGCGCATCCAAAAATAAAAATCTAAGGGTGTTGAATCTGGTGGCCGAGGAGGCCAATGTATTTTACTTTGTATACTAATCACGCGTTCAGGAAAAAATTAAAAATAAGCAATCTCTGATATTCATACAGTTTTATTCCTACCTCAACGCAATTCTTTGGACTAAGAATTTCTAGAGCAATCCCTATATCTCTATTAGAAATTTAATTTATCGTGAGGCCTTTTCCATAAATACATCCTGTCTAAAATAAAGCTGAATTATCTAGCATAATTCTACAGACGTAGATGCAATTATAGTAAATCGCAGTTATCTCGACTCTCTCTGGCTGTATCAGTTGCTCCAAGTTGTTAGCTTGCTCGAATTCAAACCAGTACGTGTTAATCTTGCTCATCCACCAAAACTAAAAATCTAGGGCAGGGCTTCCCAAACTTATTCATACTGTGACGCTCTTGAGACTTTGCTATTTTTTTGCGACGCCCCCCAACCCAACCTCAAGAAAACTTACCAATTTTAGTAAGTACTAGCCTAGTAAAAGGTTATAGTTATAACAAAAAAACTATTTGAACATTTATATTTTTATTAGAAATTAATTAACGAAATCAAAACATAGACACAAAAATAAAAAGGGATATTTTTTTATGTAACTGGTTAATGTGAGGGATGTGCTTGCTTTTTTGAGCACAGCTGATGAAACGGGGGCTCCAATTTGGAAATTGCCGCTCTCATTTCTTTTTTGTTTATGTTTGACCTGTACTTGTTTTTAATTACTGTCACTGCAGAAAACTTCGTTTCATACAAGTACAAAGTCTCAAATGGTAATAAAACCTTTACTGTTGCAGTGCTGATGGCATGATATTCATGATAAACTGAGCTCCAAAATTCAAACAGTTTGTCCTTGTTGTATTGAAGCTTTAGGCTGGACTCACAGGACAATTCCGTCAGTTGTTCTTCTTCCTCTGTTGACAGTGTCAATGATGCCGGATAACTGGAAAGGGTTTCTGAATTGCAGGATAAGGGTATTGTAATAAATATATTTTCTGTATTAAAAGTCCGCTCTGACACGCGACGCCCATGGGACAACTCGGCGACGCCCCAGGGCGCCGCGACGCACAGTTTGGGAAGCCCTGATCTAGGGGAATTAAGTCTGGTGACAAGTAAAAGTAAATAGTTTCTAACGTTCAGTTCCTACATAGACACGGTTTTATTCCCATCTCAACTTAACTCTTCAGAGTAAAAATCTCTAGATTTTTCTATAAAAATATTGTCTTACGACATTAGAAATTTACTTTATCCTGAGGCTTCCCTATAAATACGTCCTGTCTAAAATAAAGTTGAATTATGTAGCATAATTCTACAGACGCAGATGCAATTATACTGAATATCAGTTAACTTGATTTTCTCTGATTTTATCAGTTGCTCCAAGTTTGCCGCTCGCGTAAATTCACACCTGTACAATTGGTCATTGTATGCGCATTCACCAAAAAATAAAAATCTAGGGGAGGTAAGTCTGGTGACCGAGGTGGCCATTTTATTGTATCTTGTGTACTACTCACACGTTCAGGAAAAATTGAAGATAAATAGTCTCTGACATACAGTTCCTACATACACACAGCTTTATTCCCATTCAACGCAACTATTTGTAGTAAAATCTCTCTATTTCTCTAGGAATCTACGACATTAGAAATTTAGTTTATCGTGAGGCCTCTCCCATAAATACGTCCTGTCTAAATTAAAGCTGAATTATCTAGAATAATTCTACAGACGCAGATGCAATTATAGTAAATCGCAGTTATCTCGACTCTCTCTGGCTGTATTTGGACGGAAATACGTACTCGAAGTCGGGGTTGGGGTAGTCTCTTTTATATCAACCTTTCAAGTGCACGGTTCACTGTTTGCTGACATAGCCATGTGAAGCGAAATCCGACGGGCCGCTTTTCCTGATTGACTGTTCAGATAACGGTATAATTTTTGCTGCAAAATTTGCTGGAGAACAACTCTTTTTAGTTTATTTCCTATGAATTATTAAAATGTCGACCGAGTACAGGAAAATCAAGAGCTATATGGATTTGAGGAAATTATAAATCGGAACGGAAGTTATAGTTATAGTGGAGTATCAGAAGATAAAGAATCAGCTGCAGCTGTAGGTTGTATAATATCGACAAGAATAAAAACCGCCAAACCCCGTAAAAATGAGTGGCGCATAATATATTTCAGCTAGAATAGATCTGATATGAATATTACGTAGCGCGAAAGTGTATTTTCATTTTGATGCAAAATAAAATTTTAGTTTTATTTTAAACGATTTTTCCACAATATTTGCTAAATTTGAAGTAAAACAAAAGAGTAACTTTGATACAGTTTGAATTTTGAGACTCTTTTGTGGCGCGTTTACTTCAAATTTAGCAAATATTATGGAAAAATCGTTTAAAATAAAACTAAAATTTTATTTTGCATCAAAATGAAAATACATTTTTGCGCCACGTAATTGTGCAAATAATAATATAAGAAATATTATGCATTTAATGGTAGAAGCATATAATTTGGATCACACATGCTACACATACAAAAATTCAAATTTAGATATGAGGCCATCTCAGCTTTTTTCTTTTACAAAAATGGCGGGCATTCAAAATGAATCTGCCGCCCATAGGTACATGTGCATACAGAGAGGTCATAAATTATGGATTAAATTCATTTTCTCTAAAATGGACGACTATAGAGAAAAATCCTGAAACAGGTCGATTTTTGTTTTTAAATTACAACTTTTTGGCATATATTTCATACTAGTGACGTCATCCATCTGAGCGTGATGACGTAATCGATGATTTTTTTAAATGGGAATATGAGTCGTGCGGCACCTCATTTGAAAGGGCGTTCAATTCTCTATTCAGTAATACAAACATTAATATCATTATTTATACAGGGTGACCAAAAAAATAATTTTTGAAATAAATTAATTGACGAGAAAAGAAGAATGTATGCAATTTATTTAACTCAAAATACATTCTATCGCTGTCACAAAATAGAAAAAAATGTTTATTTGGCAAATAAACCTTGCTTTTCGCTTAAATTAAATGTTCAAACTGTCAAGTGGTAGGTGGGAGGCTGTTTGTGATTTAATTTAAGCGAAAAGAAATGTTTATTTGTCAAATAAACATTTTTTTTGTATTTGCTGACAGCACTATAATGTATTTTGAGTTAAATAAATTGCATACATTCTTCTTTTTGCGTCAATTATTAATTTAAATAAAAAAATATTTTTTGGTCACCCTGTATAAATAATAATATTATTGTTTATATTACTGAATAGAGAATTGAAAACCCTTTCAAATGAGGTGCCACACAACCCCTATTCCCATTTAAAAAAAATCATTGATTACGTCATCACGCTCAGATGGATGACATCACTAGTATGAAATATATGTCAAAAAGTTATAATTTAAAAACAAAAATCGACCTGTTTCCGGATTTTTCTCTATAATCGTCCATTTTAGAGAAAACGAATTTATTCCATAATTTAGGACCTCTCTGTATACGTTAGGCATTAATTAAATGGTAATTAACATAACTAAAAAGTTAAAATATTTCCTAAAAACATATTTACACTCCTTTCAATTATTATTATATTACCTTTTTAAAAAATTTATATATACAGGGTGAAAGAATTGAAAAAGAAACAACATATTTTTACGTAAAAAACCAGTAAAACACAACCTCTGGTAAACCGATTCTTTCGGTTCAAGACCTCGATTTTATTCATAAAAGAAAGAACATATATACCAAATTGGGTTGAAATCTGACGTCTCGTTCAAAAGTTATAGTGCTGTTAGTTACATATGTATAGTCGCCATTTTGAATTCCCGCCATTTTTGTAAAAAAAAACAAAAACTGAGATGGCCTCATATCTAAATTTGAACCTTTATGTATGTATTATATGTGGTCCAAATTTTATGCTTTCACCATTAAATGCACAATAATTCTTATAATATTTGCAGGAATCTGCCGCACACAGGTACATGTGAAGATATGTTATGCCTTTATTAAATGGTAATTAACATAACTAAAAAGTTCAAATTATTTCCTAAAAACTACTTTTACGCTCTTTCAATAGCGGTATTAACTTTTTGAAAAATTAATGCATAGGTACAGGGTGAAAGAATTGAAAAAAAAAAAACTACATATTTTTACATAAAAAATTAATGTTGTTCTGAAGCTATTTTCTTGTGGCATTTTTATTTACTATGAGATCTCTAACGCGAGAATTTTAATGTCACCGTTGCATGTGGTTGTCTTTTTAAAGACAGATCACATGCTATGATTTTTTTGTGACGGATATTCTTGAGTTGGGGTTGATTTCATGTAATCGAATGAACTATCTTTCAGTAAAGTCGTCCCAGGAACGCAACTCATAAATATTGGCAATATCATTTTAAAGTCTTCTACTTTAAAATGTATCATATGTATCTGAATTGCCGATATAAATGAGTCAAATTAAATAAATTATTAGAAGAATTTTTTTACTAAGCAACAACATTTTTGTTCATATTAATAGTATTTTGTATTTTGACAACGGCACCCGATTTGGGCGTCGAAACGTTAATAAAAATCATTTTTTAATAATATTGTGGCTTATTTCCCATTCTAAATAGTTAAAATTATAAAAAATTAGGAAGAACAAAACTTCTGGTAAAGCGATTCTTCCGGTTCTAAATCTCGATCTTACACATCAAATTAAATATCCTACATACCAAATTTGGTTGAAATCGGATGTTTCGTTCAAAAGTTATCGTGCTATTAGTCACATATGTATAGTCGACATTTCGAATGCACGCCATTTTTGTAAGAAGCAAAATCTGAGATAGCCTCCCATCTAATTTTGAACCTAATATGTGCAGTATATGTGGTCCAAATTATATGCTTGCTTCTCTCATTAAATGCACAATTCTTATAATATTTGCACGAATCTGCCGCAGTACTCCTAAAAACGATCATTGAATGAGCTACTTACACTACGAAGCATTTGTAAATTAACACATCGAAATACACTTTGCATTCTATTTTTTATCTCAGCCCTTGTTGTTGGAGGTATTTTATAAACTTCATTATTAACGTAACCCCAAAAAAATTAATCCAGTTTATTCAATTCTGGTGATTTGGGTGGCCACGCTACTGGTCCATTGAAAAATGAAAATATCTAGAAAACTAATAAATTTAGATATAGGTAATATAATACAAAAATTAAAATACGGTAACGGTACTTTTCGATAGTGACATAAAATACAGGGTGTGCTATTTAAAATTACTGAGAAAATAATGTACTTGCGTTTTGACTCACCCTCTATTTGACATAAAGAAAATTAGCAATATCAATCATTTTTGAAAGTTTGACAATACATAAAAATATGGCATTAAGAGGAAACAGTAGCGATCAACAGGTAGCGAAAACGCGTTCCAAGATTGCGGCTGTAATTTTTAATATTTTTTCGAGATATTTGGCACACGTATTCGTAATATAATAAAGAATGGCGGTACAGAGCCCAATTTGAAAAATATATTAATATGTGGAAATTACTCTGTAATTAAATACAATATTAAAAAACGTGCCTGTACCGCCATTAAGAAGAACAAAAAAATACACTTTCTTCAAATAAACTTTTTTATCCGATGCCTAGATTTTGTGTCATTTTGGAACTACTAACATTTTTTATTTCATTAGTAGTTCCAAAATGACACAAAATCTAGGCATCGGATAAAAAAGTTTATTTGAAGAAAGTGTATTTTTTTGTTCTTCTTAATGGCGGTACAGGCACGTTTTTTTAATATTGTATTTAATTACAGAGTAATTTCCACATATTAATATATTTGTCAAATTGGGCTCTGTACCGCCATTGGTTATTATATTACGAATACGTGTGCCAAATATCTCGAAAAAATATTCAAAATTACAGCCGCAATCTTGGAACGCGTTTTGGCTACCTGTTGATCGCTATTGTATCACCTTAATAGACCATTGCTGTTGTGCTTATTTTTATTTATACAGGGAGTTGAACTTGTTACGATTTTCATTTAAAATTGGTTATTACTTTGCAAATACCCTGTATAACAAAACAAACCTTTATATTTTTGTGATGGGGAAGTTAACAGGATTTTGAATATAAAATAAAATATAGCGTGTTCCATTTAAAAATACATAAGTTTGGTCTGCCACTGTGTTATGAAATACCCTGTAACATTCTTACTAATGTTGTAATATCAAGCTCAAAGTTTGCTACAATTTTTGTTATTAAGTATAATTGCTATCTATTGCTATCTACTAATCAATCACCCTGTATAGTCTTTTTTTGGAAGTTAAAATAAACCTAGTACCCCCATCGTTTTTATTTCCCAGACTGTACTCCTGTACATTCTTCTACTTTTCTTCCCCAACCTTTACGTTAAAATCTGCCATTATGATTGTAACTTGCATTTTAATGGATTTTAAAATATTGTTTACTCTTGGTAGAAAGTTTCAATATCGCTCTATGGTTTGTCCGCAGATGGAGCATAAACTTGTGTGTTTATTTTGGGTGTGTTCTGGTTTAATTCATTAATGTTTTTGTTTAGCATTATCCGACAACATATCCTTGTAAACCACATTGACTTCCTGAATAATATATGTATATTTTCACACTTACTACTTCTAAAAATAGCTAAACAAAAATATGTTTTCAAATATATAATTTGGAAAATAACAAATATGGTCTTTATTTTTAATTAAAAGTTGAAATTAATTTTTCTCCCGTTTCTTCGAGCACTTTGGAAATCGTTCTCCAAATACAAAATATGAATGTTTTAATAACCACAACAGTTCCTTGTTTTTGACGAACATTAACACCAAACTAATTATTGCTTTTGCTTGAAATATTAACAGACGTCAACGTCATGCGTGGGGTGATAGATGTCAAAATATATAGCAAATCATTCTTACTGTGGAGGCATTGGTTCTTTACCTGTGCGTCATTATTTAAAGCAAAGGAAATAAGACGAAAATTTACTCCACTCAACAGCAAGTACCAAAAAGTGGTCACTGCTCCGATCACGGATTATATTATAAAATTTTACCTTATCAAATAAATAGTACGTAAAATGATAGTTTTGCTTTACAATTTTAGTGTAGAGATACAGCTACATTTGAAGTAGCTTAATAAATTATTTTAATATCATTAGTGATTAATAAATAGATAATAATGTATTTTCTTTTTGTAATTGCTTTCACTTTTGCGGAAACTTAAACAAAACTATTCCTTAACTGTGTGAATGAGGTTAACTATGTATATAAATTAATGTCAAAATAAACTACACTTACCATAAAATTTCAAACTCTATAAAGTTAGTTGTGGAAACACCTGTTCCTGTTATGTAAATAACTTCTAAATGCAAAACAGGACAAAAAACAGCAAAAAGTCCAACTTACTGACAGCCACAAGAAATAAACCAGAAACGTCTCAAATTGTACTTAAAAGCGTTCCCAAGCGCCTTTTTTATGTACTTATCTCTTTTCGATGTACCTACTAGTTCAGAGAAATAAGGAAAAAATATCCTGTTTGTGACACAACCCCCTCCAGGCCGAAACCAAATTTTTTGTGTAGTATGGACATCTATATTAATAACTTATATGTTTCCTGCAGCCGATTTTTAAGATATACATAGTTATAAACAAATGAAGATCAAAAAACGGTAAATATTTGCTTCTTTCATCTATAACCAAAAAGTTAAGTATTTTAAACAAATTTGAGAGTGAGAAACTCATAAATCATAGAAAAAACTTCAATATGGCGTTCGCTGAATATGTCTATCCTTATTGGTTGCTTAGAAAATTGCAAAATAAATAAAAAATTTTGAGTTTTTCTAAATATTTATAACTTATGTAAAAATTAACTTAGGCAAGCCGCACACCAAAGAAACATGAAACGAAAAACATGAAACATAAAACGAAAAAAATGTTTCATGAAAAGAAAACACTGCTAAACAAATCTCAAAGTCCGCCTATCAATGAAACGAGTGTGATTCATGCTCATGACACATTTTTATTTTCGGAGAGTCTCATAAATGGCCGGACGTATATTTGTTTAGCAGTGGTTTATTTCCATGAAACGTAATTTACGTTTCATGTTTCTTTGATGTGCGGCCTGCCTTAGAACGTCCTTATTACACGGAATGCTGAGACTTCTGGTGCTTAAATCATAGCCTAAATTTCAAAGCGATTGGTCAAATAGTTTAAAAGGTATTTAATTTGTTTATCCCAAATTAATTTTTTTTTGTCACGCTATTAGTGAGAAAATGATGAAGTTACACTAATACTTTGGATAGTTTATCAAAGAAGAAGATTTATACTATTAATTTAATTAAAAAAAAAATGACAAAAAATAATTTTAAATACTGCAAAATTATTTTGCAAAAACATGTGAATTAAAAAAAGGGGAGGCTAACTTCGTCCTTAATTGTCCTAGGACAATTGTTTTTCTTTCTAAATGTGTATAAAAATTCAGTCTTTCCAAATATGAAAAAATAATTTTTCTATGGGTAACGGTTAAAAAATTATTCTAATTGATTTTAAGTAAGCAAAAAATCGACAGGTTTTTGCAAAATAATTTAAGACTGTTTAAAATTAATCTTTGTAATTTTTTTTTAATTAAGTCAATATTATAAATGTTCTTCTTCCATAATCTGTCAGAAGTCTTACTGTAACCTCATAATTTTCTGACTTATAGTGTTGCAAAAAAAAATGAATTTGCTTTACAAATTAAATAACTTTTAAACTATGTGACCAATTGCTTTGAAATTTAAAATATAATTTAAGCACCAGAAGTCTCAGCAATTCGTTTAGTAAGAAGGGTCTAAGTTAATTTTTACATAAGTTATGAATATTTATAAAAATTTAGAATTTATGATTTATTTTGCAATTTTATAAGCAACCAATAAGGATAGACATATTCAGCGACCGCTATATTGAAGTTGTTTATACGATTTATTAGCTTCTTACTCTCAAATTTG
Organism: Diabrotica virgifera virgifera; assembly: GCF_917563875.1. Taxonomy (NCBI): domain Eukaryota; kingdom Metazoa; phylum Arthropoda; class Insecta; order Coleoptera; family Chrysomelidae; genus Diabrotica; species Diabrotica virgifera. The sequence goes on along the minus strand of NC_065451.1, from coordinate 221,206,049 downwards.
TTTAAAATGCTTAACTTTTGGGTTATAGACGAAAAAAGCGAAAATTTACTGTTTTTTGATCTTCATTTGTTTATAACTATGTATATCATCAAAATCGGCTGCAGGAAATAAAGGTTATTAATATAGATGTCCATACTACTCAAAAAATTTGGTTTCGGCCTGGAGGGGATGTGTCACGAGAAATATCCTATTTCTCTATACTATACCGAGCCTAGTCTAGTAGGGCGTTCATAAAAATAACGTGTTTTTACTTAATAACAGGCGGTAGTTGGTTTGTCTTTAGTTTAATGCGTGGAAGACAATGATGCTAGATAAAAAGTATGTTTTTTTATCTCGCCAGGTATTAATGACGAACGGGTAAAGAACCATGGGCTCAACTGTACGTAATCTCGTATACTGATTGCTGTATTCTTGACAAACTGCCATCGTATAAATTGTCTTTTCTTTAATGATCCAGCTTAATTATAATAATATAGATTAGAAACCAGACAAATGAGTGAAATGTTTATTTTATTTCAAATGCCTTCTGTTTTTTTGACATTTGTCTGCTAAATCCCCGCTTTTAAATATTAAACCACTCACTTACTTTTCTCTAATACCTTTTTGAGTGCTCTTTTAAAACAAGTAACTAACTAATGAACGAGCTTATTGTCTTTACTGATAACGGCCTCTGGTCCTAATAAAAACTGGTCACTGATGCCTTTTCGGCTTCAGATGGTAAATGAGAAAAGTTTTGGAAAACAAATCCACTTAAATTTCCTTACAGGGTTGTATATGGGCCGAAAAGGGAAACTTTTTGATTTTCTTATCGAAAGGGGTTGTCATAATGAAACACACAAATCAAAGGTAAAGGAAACGTGTGTGTTTGAAGTATGTATGTACAATGATTAGAAGGAAAAAGGAGCCACTCATAAAGATGTTCGTAGTTTTGAAATAATAATTATGCTCTGATTATATTATTTTTATTTAATTATCGACCAATCCATCTCTTAGGTACTTTCCACTTTTGCTTAATATCCACTAAAAATCTTTAAAATTATCCTTGTAAGAAACTAGAAACTATAAACCAAATAAAATTCTCACCGAATTAAATGTTCAAACAAATCACCACCTTGTGCCAAACAGAAACCAAATCTAATATACACTGCCTTTTTCATATAGTTCATATATTTTGGCTAAGTGCGACTGACTATCTTTGATATCAGTTGTTTAAAGTTGATTGCTCGCTCGACTTCACCTGTACAATGAATTCTGTTTCACTTACTGTTGATTGTACAATAGAGTTTTATTGCGAGCAAACGTTCTTTTTCATGTAATTGCCTTAAAATATGTTTTATTTTTAAAAGCCACCGCCATTATATACCATGACACCAATGACAACTACTGTTTCATAAACTCAAGAAGGGTAATTCTAACAGTGTTGCCATAGTTATATAAAATATGTTTTCCTATGAAAAATAAATTCTTTCAATTTTAAATAATGTTAGTAGTTGAAAATTATATTTGTCAACTAATCCAAATAAAAAAGGCCGTAGAAAAAGTATAGTATTCTACTCGCATGTAAAGGCCATTACTCACTCTGATGAATTACGACACTCGCCTACGGCTGGTGTCGCATACTTCATCACCGTGAGTAATAGCCATCATTACATGCTCGTTAAATAATATACTATTTTTGTCATAAAAAATTGTACAATTTGATCGAAAAAGCTTATAAAAAGTCAAGAAAACAAAACAATAACAATTCAATTTACTAAAATTACATAAATCGTCAATATAATTAAAATAATAATATTGAAGTTAAACAGAAAGAATTAATTGTAAAATTTAAATAAATTGCAAATTGCATAGTCTACCTAGTAATTTAATAAGTTTAAAAGTTATACTGCTGCATATGACATCCAAATATAGATAAAAAAAATAATAAAAATACTACTTGTGCAAAGGGTACTGTAATTTCTTAGTTATTGATTAAGAAAATCTTCTACTGAATAATATGGTCTTTCAGATAGGTAGGCTTTTGTCAGTTTACGGAATTTGGGGAAAGATGCTGCAGATTTAAGTTGTAGGGGGAGATGGTTGTAAAGTTTTTTTGCGTAATATAATATAGATTTCTTAACTAACTCAAAGGACGGGGTCGGTAAATATACGTCAAAGGTAGAATTTCTCGAGAAGTTGTCATGATTAGGTCTTGGTGGAAAGACATAGATGGTAGATGTTTACGAATTAAGCAAACAGTTTCTAGAATATATAAATACTGGGTTTCTGCTACGGATATGGATATGAGGTACTCATATACTATTCTCGGTAATTTATTAGATAGTTTGAACGTGATTTTTAACTCATAATATTTACACACTCACTGCAATCTTTCCTTTTTATTGCCCACCTCTATTATTTGGTTCCTGAAGATCAATGAATATCCTACGAACGTTAGTTTCTCTATTCCTACATTGAATAAAATACCATTTATCGTGGAAATTGCACAAAACGATGCTTTACGTTTTAAGTGCGATGTCACATTATGTGTTTTGACCGGATGCGGTGGAAACGCATCCGTTTCCAACGCAACCGGACCGACCTGTCACACTATGCATTGTCTGATGCAGTTTGTAAGCGCGTAACGATGTCTCAAAACGCATCCGTTTCCATCGCAACCGGACCGACCTGTCACACTATGCGTTTTGACTGGATGCGGTGGAAACGCATCCGGTCAAAACGCATAATGTGGCATTGCACTAATGCTTTATTTCTCTGTCAGATATCACTTTGTATTCTATTATTCAATGATATTTTGACTCTCAGTAATACAAAAATATTTTTAGTTATCTCCGTTTTATATTGATTGTCTTTTTCAGTTAATTTAAAGGTATTGAAATCGTCTATAATTGCATGTGACAACAAAAGATTAACCGGAAATGGGATCTGTTACTATAAAGACGGTAATTGCTTTTTTAAAATGCTTCAACGAATTGAATCGCATTAAGCTGTAGCATTAATCTTCCTCAGAATACGGACACCGAATTAAAAAGGACACTTTGCAGATTACGTAAGGGAAAGACACTGGGTCATTATCTGATCTCTTTAGATCCTTTAAAACTCACTTTGATACTAATTAAATCCAAAAAATATATTTTCTACTCTCATACTTTAATATATTGATTACAATTTCAATAACTGAAATTTCAATATCAAAATCTGTATCATAATGAAGCCCCATTATGATACAGATTTTTAACCAAAAGAATCGCGAGATGTCGTTCTGTATCAGGGCAAATGTGCAATGAGCAATACAATAATTGAAAAAATAAATTTGGTAATCTGTAAAAAATTTTAAATTATTACAAAAATAAAATATTTAAATCAATATTTTTTAGCCACATTTTTAAATATATCTAATTCAATATCTTACACTGGATACTGCTGTCGTTGCATTTCTGCAATAATATAATAATAAAATTAAAACGTCATAGTGAATAGAAATCCTCATCAGTTACTTAAAGTTAGGAACATTGAGGAATCCGTACAAAACAAAATCAATATAGGCAAACAAATTTAAAATTCCCTCAAATGCCAACCAAATTAATCAGGAAAGTCATGTAACAACATCCACGACAGAAAAGCATGGTGGAGTCGTTCACCCTGCTCATTATACTGGCTGCACTAAGATCTTCCGAAAAATCAGTAAGGTAGTTATGCAAAAATTGCTGCAGTTACAGTTTGATGCTCATGCTACAACTTAGCAGTTTGAAGTTTTCCAAGTGTTGGAAAATTTCAGCGTAATTATATGTTATTGTATGTTCAAGAAAGTCTTTAACGATTTTTTCGAAAGCTAAGCAAGCATTATTTTTTAATTTCTAACGTTGTTTCGGTGAAATATTCATCTTAAAGAAGCTTTCGAACCTATGAACTATCAAAAACACCGGGCTTTATTTTTGCAAGTTACAGGCTCGGAAATAACAAGTCATAACAGTCTCCTTCAATTGGCAAAGCTTTAACGAATTGTTTCATGAGACTCAATTTTATATACAGAAATGTAAATATAATGTTCTTTCTTTCCTCAAGCAGTTGTTAAATCACCAGGTTTCAGGTTTAACCTTGCCAGCCAATTCGACTATACCCAATATTTCTCACATACACTCTGCTGTTCCACATACACAAAAATAAGAGATACTTTGAATATCCACATTACTGTCCAAAGAGGAAGCAGATCACTTTAATGATGTCTATAGATTAGTAACTCTCCTTATATCTTCATATGTTTCATTCAAGCAGACTTAATCTCATATCGGCCAAAACCTATGAATCAAATAGATTTTCAATGTGGAGAAGAACACACTTCAAACTCATCTTTGAGCTATCGATCAACAGTCGCTTTTAAGTTGCAATATAGGCTGAAACACCAAATTCTTCCATTAAAACACGCACCTACATTATTCTGTAGTATCGTAGGTAATTTCTCTCGATCAAAAATAGAACACCTTAGCTCCCTTTTCAAGTCATAATTCTCATACCAAATCACTAAACTCTTGCTCATCAAATCGCTTACGAATAGAATCATCTTCAGTTTGAAAATTTTATGCTATTATATAGCTGTGTGTTCTTTTCTTTTGATATGGCTTTTGACCAAAGTAGAGAGTGTTATTCCTTTCTTTTTTATGTATCTGCTTATTTTTGTTGTTATCTTGCCAGTATATGTGATAGAGAAGAAGGTACTGGGTTCTTTCTGTGGTGGTGGATAGACTAATTTCAGGGCTTTCTTATGGAGTTTTTGGTTTAAAATTTTATTAATTGTGTGTTCGTTATAGCCATTATTTACTGATATTTGTTTAATGATGTTCAGTTCTATTTCGAAGTTATTTTTTGACATGAGAATTTCGGTCAGTCTATGTATCATGCTATGGTAATCTGCTAATTTGTGTTGTGTAGGATGGGATGATGAATTGTGTATAGTTGTGTCAGTATGGGTAGGTTTATGATGTACGGAGGACCCATGTTTGTTGTGTAGTCTGGTAATTGTAACATCTGGAAAGTTTATGGACTTATTCTGTTCTGTTTCTATTGTAAACTCAATATTACTATGAAGTGAATATTGGTGGAGATACGTTGATGATATACTAGTATGCTTTACAGGAACTAACAGGCAACTTGACCAATTTCTATCATACATTAATTCACTTCATAGTAATATTGAGTTTACAATAGAAACAGAACAGAATAAGTCCATAAACTTTCTAGATGTAACAATTACCATACTACACAACAAATATGAGTTCTCCGTATATCATAAACCTACCCATACTGACACAACTATATCTACACAATTCATCATCCCATCCTACACACAACAAATTAGCAGCCTACCATAGCATGATACATAGACTGACAGAAATTCCCATGTCAAAAAATAACTTCGAATAGAACTGAACATCATTAAACAAATAGCAGTAAACAATGGCTAAGACGAAAACAAAATTAATAAAATTTTAAACCAAAAACTCCATAAGAAAGCCTTGAAACTAGTCTATCCACCACCACAGAAAGAACCCAGTACCTTCTGATCTATCACATTTACTGGCAAGATAACAACAAAAATAGACAGATACATAAAAAAGGAAGGAACAACACCAGCTTTCAGAACTAACAACAACTTAAAAAAATATATTAAGATCAATAAGAGCCGAAAGAGAAAACAACTATAGAGTGGTGTCTAGAAACTAACTTGTGGTGACTGTCCGAAAACTTACATCGATCAAACTGGCAGAACCTTTGACAAACGGAGAGCAGAATATAAAAGGGCTTTCAACAACAGAAAAACAGACACTTCTACATACGCACTTCACCTTCTAGATCATAATCATTCTTTTAATGAAGAGTTTCAAACTCTGCATATTCAAAATAAAGGCCTTAAGCTATCTTTATTAGAATCTATGGAAATTAATAAAAAATACAAATATATTTCTGAATGACCAACTCGAGACAAATAGCTCCCCACTCCTCAACCCCTTCAGTTAAAGACTTTAAAAAGGCAAACCCATAGTAAACTAAATCACTTGATAAAGGCACTCTACCGAAACAGCTGTAGTCACATATTTATAATAAATTTTGTGGAAGTATACAAAACAAACGTTTTCAGTGTTTTATTGTTAGAAACTCTGATAACCTTGTTCAGTATGTTTGTATAAACATGTCGCTATTATCGTACGCGTTATTCACCTCTACTCCATCTATCGGAGAAGGTTAGTATAATATCCTCCTCTATTTATAGTATCACCTTCGTGTTGTTATGCAATGTTATATGCAGTTATGTCGCTTATGTTTTAATAATTATCAAAATATAATTATCGAAATGTCCTAATTATTTCATCTGAAGATACAATAAATTGGCGACGAGATAAATCATTGAATAACCAGACTTTTCAAATACATATTAAATATGGATCAAGATCAATTCAAACAGTTAAATGTGGGGGAGAGAGTACAAGCACGGTATTACCAAGGTAACCAGGAACTTTGGAAATTTGGCACAATTGTTAAAAATCATGGATTGTTACATTACCAAGTAGGTACAACTTGATGATGGGTATTGTCTAAAACGTCACATTGACCAACTTCGTAAAACCATGGTACCTAAAAGTAATATAACCCTTGTAAACGAACCAGAAGTAATTATCTATCAGCCACAATATCAAGCCCCCCCCTCCGCATTTTCTGCCTTCTATTCAACGTTCAGTTCCACCGGTTAATTTAGATTAACCAGAGTTCATAGATCCAATGATAGAACCTGATCATCCTGATAATGAACTGATACCCATTAATGAACCTGCTGCGGTCTCCATTAATGAACCTGCTGCTGAAGAACAATTCGACTTCTCAATTCAAGATTTTAGATTTAGGTTTTTAATTCTTTGTATTTTTAAGTTCAAAATAGCGTGGGAGACTATAATATCCTCCTCTATTTATAGTATCACCTTCGTGTTGTTATGCAATGTTATATACAGTTATGTCAGCTTATATGTTAATAGTTGTCAAAATATAATTATCGACATGTCTTAATTATTTCATCTGAAGATACAATAGTTAGTGTCCAGAGTTAGGTAGAAGGTCAATTTTGAACCAGCATGTCTAAATACCTAAAAAAGTTCAAAAATCAAAGTCAACAGAATTTTTTTCAACCTGTTTCCCATTGTAATAAATCGCTATTACCTGACTCGTGCCACGTTTTCAACATAAATACATTAAGGGCTAAATAAATAAGGAATATACAAGAAAATAAATTATTTAGGAAACAATTTCGAATAAATAAAATCCTTTTCTAAAACAACATATTAGCCACGCTTTAAATAACATTCTAAAAAGGGAAATCCTTACTGGCCCGTTAAATTTTCCTCCGCAATTCTGTTTTCTTTAATATCTTTCTATATCTCGGGGCCAAATATAAATACACGAGAAAACATCTGTTTTCCACTTCAAACTAGGAAAATTTTTCGCATGCCGCTTATTTTCGACTTTGACGACTTCATTTAATTGTCGTCACAAGGCAGCATTGTCAAACTGTTGATTTAAGTTGCTTTATTTGCATATTATGGTGCTCTTACTTCACCATAAATTTTCGCTTTGAATTCCGCGACTGCTGTAACGTCTTTAACGCTGTAGCAAATATGTTAATTGCGGGTTTGTGGAAGATATGAGTGGCTTGTCGACAACTATATATATTTTTGCGGTTGACGTGTAATGACAAATTAGTTCAGAACTAGTTTTCTTTTCTACGTTAGTTTGAGCACAGTATATAGAGGTTCCACAGTAAAACCACTCCTCTGTCGGCGCTTTGATCTCAAGAAGTAATACCAGCAGTACGCAATTGGTAATTTACCAGTGGTGGATGCGGGTTTTCCCTGTTAAAATCCGTACGTTTCTATGCGACTAGCAATGCGAGAGTGGGGCAAAAGCGACTAAGAACATTGCGCGGTCACCATGCGCGACTACAGATTTTACTTCCAATTTTTCGGAGAGTGGTTCTACTGTCCCTCTTTATACTGTGGTTTGAGCAACTTGCAAGTAGTCAAATTATTATTATGTATTACTATTCGCGGTGTGCAAGTACTTGGAGGGGACACGAGAAACGATCGTGCGAGAATAGCGGAGAAATATTGCAACTTTCTTAAATAATTCATATTGTCAATTGAAATTGTCAAATTGACGTATATTTCATTTCTACTCTCATTGAAGAAGAAAAATTATATACTGCTCCACAATATTGATTAGATATGAAATTATTATACAGGGTGTCCCGAAAAGATTGGTCATAAATTATACCACATTCTGGGGTCAAAAATAGTTCGATTGAACCTAACTTACCTTAGTACAAATGTGCTCATAAAAAAAGTTACAGCCCTTTGAAGTTACAAAATGAAAATCGATTTTTTTCAATATATCGAAAACTATTAGGGATTTTTTATTGAAAATGGACATGTATCATTCTTATGATAGGAACATCTTAAAACAAAATTACAGTGAAATTTGTCCACCCTATAAAAAAATTATGGGAATTTTGTTCCCTCAAACTCCCCCAAACTTTTGTGTACGTTCCAATTAATTCATTATTGTGGTACCGTTAGTTAAACACAACGTTTTTAAAACTTTTTTGTCTCCTAGTATTTTTTCCATTAGTCAGTTTTTATCGAGATGCGGCTTCTTTTTCAATATATTTACGTAAAAATTTTATGGGGTTTGTTCCTTTAAACCCCCCAAATGTTTGTGTACGTTCCAATTAAACTATTATTGTGGTACCATTAGTTAAACACAGTGTTTTTAAAACTTTTGCTTCTTAGTCTTTTTTTCATGTCACCTTTTCTCGAGATGTAGCTTCTTTTTCAAAATATACCTACCTAAAAATGTAAATCATAAATAAATTTTCAGATTTTACTCCATAATCCTTAAATACCTACTTAACCATATACAAATATGTGGTGGATTCGAAAAATATTCAAAATATCTCGATAAACACTGGCTTATCGATTAAGTACTAAGAGGCAAAAAAGTTTTAAAAACATTGTATTTAACTAATGGTACCACAATAATAATTTGATTGGAACGTACACGAAAGTTTGGGGGGGTTTAAGGGAACAAAACCCCCATAAAATTTTTATGGGGTGTACAAATTTCACTTTAATTTTTTTTAAGATGTTGCTGCCATAAAAATGCCACATGTCTATTTTCAATAAAAAATCTCTGAAAGTTTTCGATATATGAAAAAAAATCGATTTTCATTTTGTAACTTCAAAGGGCTGTAACTTTTTTTTTGTGCACTATTGTATATAGGTAAGTGAGGTTCAATCAATCTATTTTTGACCCCAGAATTTGTGGTATAATTTATGACCAATCTTTTCGGGACACCCTGTATAAAGGCAAATTTAATTAATTATATTTTGCTAAATACTGGAAGCTAAAGAACTCGCCTCCACTTTGCGAGGCTTTTCGAGATCTGTCAAATTTTGACTGTGATTATAACGTGATTGATAGCATTGGACTTGAAGATTTTCATTCTTTTTTACATACAGTTAAATTAGTAAAACCAAGTTACCATGAAACAGTGATATTAGTTCTACCATCTTAAGAATATTCTTAGAAAATTGGCCAGACTCTGTAAATATATATACAGATGCATCTAAGACGGTAGTTGGCACTGGATGTGCCTTTAACATACCTGCTACTAAAACAGAAAAAATGTATGAGTTAGACCATGATTTTTCTATCTTCAGTGCTGAAGCCATAGCAATTTATGAGGCCCTGCAATATTTTAAAGAATCAGAAGATATATCTGCAACAATTATTTCCGATTCACTCTCTGTTCTTGCTATTCAAACTATAGATTTTTCCAATAACATTTCAAATATTTATATCCTACTAATTAAGATAATCCTGTTTGAAATTCATAAAAATAAAAGAAGAGTGAACTTTTTATGGGTTAAGGCTCATATAGGACTAACGCATAATGAATATGTTGATAGTTTGGCTAAAAAAGCTATTGAGTATGGTACTTCAAATAATCGTAAGTGTTGCATATCTGATTTAGTTAACACTATTAAGCATCGAGTTAAAATCAGTGGAGTCAATCATGGCGAGATCTTTGTAAACAATCCAAATCTCAGTATTCACTGATTCAACCTTCTGTTCCCAATATATATTGGTTTAAAAATTATGTAGTACCTCGAAGGTATATAACAATATTAATCAGAATGAAGTTTGGACATGCATGTTTCCCTCTACATCTAGCAAGAATTAAAGTTTTTGATTCAAATTTTTGTACTGAATGTCAGAAGGTGGGTGATTTGAATTACACTTTCTTTGAGTGCACAAAATACATTCCACACAGCTATAATTTAATCGAAGATTTAATAAAATGTAATGTTTTTCCACCTTTCAGTATATCCTATCTATGGTCTCTGACCAGCAAAAATATAGATTGTTTAATGAAATTTATCTGTGAAACTAAAATTAACCTCTAAATTTATTAATCCTGATAATTTGATATATTATGTACATATGGAAAAAGAAGAAGAAGAAGATGTATAATGGAAAAATGTGGTGAGCAACTTGGATAGTCCACAGCGGCCATCTGCAGCTTTTGAACTGAGTAGAGAGCTGTGGAAGAGTTTGCTATGGAACTCTAAGGACCTCATTGCCTTCTTTATGTATGAATAGAAAACAAAAAAAAGTTGTGACTGGCTAATTGACACCAAAGTCTATGCCATAAAAATATTTTGCTTGCAGTACTGCATTTTAATAACTACTTTTATTTACTACATACAATTGTTTACGTTTTGAAAACATAACCTGAATCTTATTTTTTCTTTTTATTATTTTTTTGGACTAGGGCCTTGACAATAATTATCCAGTAACCAGGACTAATATAATTGGCCAATATAATTAAAAGTGCGAATAATGTTGCTAAGCGTAGAAACCAGGGTCGTTTTGCCGAACTTGCACGGTCCCAATAGTGTAGTTTAAAAATTGTTTGGTAGGCACTTTTTGTATTAAGCCGCTTTCATTATTTCCTACTAACAGTTCATCTGACGTTAATCAGACTTTCTTTTAACTTTAATAGCGAGATTCAATGACAAAGTTATCCTTTAATGATCTTTTTAGGTATTATTCTTTTGACTTAATACTGGCTGAGTGAATCCAACAAAAGAAGATTTTATAATCGGCGTCCAATATTAAATAGATTACAAATATTTCTGTTTTCAATTGCTGAGGACATCTCTGTAATAGCCACTTTACACGATGCAAGTAATTGCGCAATTAATTGCACAATTTCTTGCGCAAGAACTTGTGCAATAAGTTGCAAGTAACTTTCAGCAATAAAGTGATTACGCGGTGCAAACAATTGCATAAACTGACATGAAATAGACAGAGACTTTGACAAAATAGCATAAATTTTAGGTTTTGTTAGATATTGGATTAAAGATGTTAGATTATAATTTCAGAAAATTATAATATTATGTATTAAGTATAACAGAATCAATTAATACCTAATTCAAGTAGGTAATACATATTATTCATTTATAAAAGGAAACAAGTTGTAAGAAATAAAATACAGTATTTATCATGATCATCTTTCAGTGCGTCACAGTTTTTCGATTTCTTTCTAACGCATTAAATTGTATGTGACAGAAAAAAAGGCACGTCGGTGATTACATTTCGTCGGTGACATTTTTATAACATTTATTCTAGTTATTCTAGGTGTCGATAGATGGCGCCATAATAAAATTTTTTTTTTTTAGTTAGGTAATAATAATATTACAAATATAATCTGTATAATTTATAAGACTATACAAATCAAAGAAAATACCATTTTATAAATGCAAGAAACACATTTGATTTGTTTTTATTCCAAATTGAAAATAAAATGTGACAACTGTCAGATTTAACTAAAATGTCATGTTAGAATAAATGTGTATTATCACGGACTTACCCTTTTTCCTATCATTTGTTACGCACTGAAAAATGATCATGAAAAGGACAATAGTTTTTTTAATCCCTATGTTGCATAATTAAAGTTAGCCATTAAAATAATATTATCTGTGAAGCGTGAAATTGGTAAGAAATTCCTCTAGTTTTGTTAATAAATTGTTTGGTTTGAAATTTAGGATGACAGAATGTCAATGTCATCAAAATCTTTTATTTTTTGACAGCAGAAAAGTAAAAACAAACACTGTAGCCTTAAAAGATACTAAAAATGTAACCAAATTGCAGAAAAAATTGCATGAAAAATAGGACATGTTCTATTTAGCTGCAACTTCTTGTAGCAAGAAGTTGCAGCAAGAAGTTGCAGATTTTCTGTGCAATTCGCGTATGACACGATGCAATTTCTATTGCTGCAAGGAATTGTGCAATTAGTTGCGCAATTAGTTGCATCCTGTAAGGTGGTTATAATTATCCTTTGATTTTAGTAGCTAGTTTTCCTCTCTTCCTAAAATACAAATCCGATTCCATGACCTTGCTCTCCCACCAAAACAAGAGTGTCCGTTCACAAATGAACAATTTATTACTAACTCCTCTAAAATTCCCATTATCTGTTAATCTTTCTGATCAACATTTAGTTGCATTGTTGGCTATTTAGTTTCAAATCCCTTATCGACCCCTATTATCTAAAAGTACACTAATCAGTTCTTATTGTTCCAATTGGCCCCAATTTTTATTAAATTCTATATATTCCCCTTCACCCAAAATCATTATCACCTGAGTAAGTAAGTATTGTTAGAAAATCTGACAACAATGTAAATACCACCATAATATCGGCCGCATCACAAGACACTTTCTGACTAAAAGATATAAAAATCGTCCCAGCCATGTCCGAGAAAATTGGGGCATTCGATATATAAAACTCGTTCTGTATATTATATGTGTATAAGGGAGTTTATTTTTCTAAAAACGTTTTCCTCAGCCATTGTTACTGTATGATACAATGACTTTATTATCCCCCTTCTAACATTGTTTCCGCGCATTATATACATCAATTCTTGTGTAACAAATTGACAACTTAATTAAAATGTAGGTACCTGTAAACGAGAGTAACAATTTTCAGTTGAACAAATACGCGAGGATTCAACAGAGTTGCGTTAATCAGACTTTCTTTTAACTTAAATAACGAGATTCTTCCTGATAACAAGAAGAGGAATTTGTTTCGTAAAACATCTAATTAGAGGAATAAAATAAAGCAAAGAAATAAAACCAAAATTAAGTGGAACAGTGAAAAGGTAATGGCAAAGTTATGCTTTAAGGATTGTTTTAGGTATTATCTTTTTGATTCAATCCTGGCTAAGTGGATTCAAGAGCGGAAGATTTTATAATCGGCGCCCAGTATTAAATAAATTAGAAATCTTTCTGTTTTTAATTGTTGTGGACGTCTCTGTAAGTATCTCGTGATTTAAGTAGCTAGTCTTCCTCTCTCCCTAAAAAGAATCCACTTCCACGACCTTGCTCTCCCTCCAAAACTAGAGTAGCAGTTCTCAAACGAACAATTTGTTACTTATTCCTCCTAAAATCCCCATTATCTGTTAATATTTCCTATCAACATTTAGTTGCTTCGTTGACTATTTCGTTTTAATCGGCAACATCACAAAACCCTTACTTACTAAAACATAGAAATCATACCAGCCGTGTCCAAGACAATTAAGACATTCCATATCGTCGGTTCCCTGTGAAAAGTCACTAACTGACATTTTACTGTTTTCGAGATATATTAATTTGAAGTAATAATTTAAATTTATAAATAAGCCGTTGACAAAATATTTTCCATGTTTATTGTTTCTAGTGAAGCTGCAATAAGTGAATAATGAGTGTTATGTATAATCCGAGAGTAGTTAGTAATACGTCTGATTTTTGGCAAAAAAAGCGGTTAGTGATTTTTTCCAAATACTAAATAGAGCTCATATGCTAGTAATGATTTATTAAAAATTAAGACAATATTATTATTATATTTAGTATAGTTATGACAAGATAAAATAAGTTGTTATTCTGATAAGGCTTCTTCATCATCGTCTTCTTCATCAACGGCTGGTTCCTGTGTTAAATCCGGTGCATTCACTGTTGGTAAGGAAGAATACCAGGCATGAAGTTCCTCATGTATTACTTCTTTCTTGCAAAGTTGTAACAAATCCTTTTTTTTAATGAACTGATTAGAATAGGGTGCTGATATGATTTCTTAATTTCGGTAACATGGGGTTAATGAACTTTTCCACTTACATTGAGTTTGACCTAAGGTCCAGTGTACCCATATCTAAACTTTATAACTCGTGGACAAGCTTTTTCAAAACGTAATTTGAAGCCATTTAACTGTGTGCCAATTTTCATCTTTTAAACGATTTTTTGTTAAGAGTTTAGCAAGACCTTTCAAATCCAACATAAAAAATTAAGCTGTTTGATTTGATACGGATTGGCGGAGTTTCTCTTTCATTTGGATCTAGCTCTTTTCATGATATTAATCCAATCCATAACAGAAGTTACAATGGTGTGCTTTTTTCTGACTCGATGGCGCTGTGCATACTGTCCACCTCCATAAAGGAATGTCCAGATTCCAAAAACTTATGCTCAATGCCATCCAGGTGGGAATTTTGTGACACAAAGAGAAAAAGTGCTGCTATGTGCTGTGGTTCCTATTCTGACTTCCGCATGTGTCAGAAAACAACGAAATTTCTTTAATACTATTAGGAAGACCAGTAGTCCACTGCATTAAGGCGGTGCCAATTTCATTAGTACCCCTTTTGCCATTTACTTCAGACCATACCATACAGTGTGCTTCATTTAGAGGTGTAGCTTCATAAATGCATAAATTGTAAATACACAGTTAACGGCTGTAATATAATAAAATACATTTCCTGAGGGTATCTGAAGAACAGCTTGCATATCAAATGTTGCTGACATAAATGTACCATCTTCTTGTGACCTAATTTTGTCATTGGTTTTTGCCTCATAGGCTGCTTCTTTTCGTTGAATATGCCCATTAAAGTTCTGTTTCAGCTCTTCTGTTAGTTCTCCTGCTAATTTTGCCTCAGAAACTTTATTACACAAAGGGCACTAGTCTTTCTTTGGTACAAAAAATGACAAATTGTACGATTCACAAAACTTTTCGGTATACTGAATGACCTACTGGAACTTTATTTTTTTTCTTCACATAATATAGTATAAAGTGAGAACATTTTGCGAATAGATAACTTGGAGTCCAAGTAGTGTCTCTTTGTACTTTTCCTACAGTAATGCGACTCTATTGAAGGAAACATATTAATATGTTCTTTGACAAAGTCAATATCAGCGACTTTGTTTTATTTTTTGGAGAGCGTTTACCACGCTTGTCTTCGTTCACAAAAACTCCATTTTTACAACCTTCAAACGCTTTATTAATGGGCCCATTGCTAATGTTCAACGTCTTTTGGAAAAAGTTTTGACACACTCTTAATTTTTTATTATTCTTTACAAAAAAGTATGATCTGCTACATTTGCGTTTTTAGGAGTATTTACTATAGGCCTCACAGGTAATTTTCACTCAACTAATTTTAAAATAAAGTCTTTCTGACGATTATAATCAGCAAGAGCCCAGAAAGATTCACAACTATGTAATCTCTCCGCCTCATCAAATTTTTCCTGACATTTAAATTTACATAATGCACATTTTATTGGTTTTGGAGCTTTTGCTGATTTTAATACATTTTTTTTAGTTCTGTATGATAAACAAGTACATTTTTTTTCGACATTACGAGACCATTCCGATGAATTTGATTGACGCCAACGAGAATGTTTAGGTGACGATGTCGTTGGTTGTTGCAATGGATGATGTCCGCCATTTTCAATGTTGTTTTCATACTCTGCAATCTTGGTATTATCATTTGGAGAGTGTACTTATAACTACTACTAACGGAGATCGATGTTGTGGTGTTGTGCTGTTAATAATGTCAATATCAATTTTTTTAAGTTTGTTTATTGATAATTTATAGGACCTTTGTAACTGACACATATATTACACTTCGCAATCCTGTTTTCAATGTCAGCTATGGTTATAAAGTTCCAAACTGGGTTACTTTTTTGTCTTTTGTATCTTGATTGATACACCTTCTAGTGCAGTGCAGCAAACCGCAACGTGCCGCAACACTGTGTTAGAATTGGAACAGTTTGGAACTGAAGTAGTTTTTTTGAAACAGATAATTTTTGGAACTGAAACAGATTGTAACAGTTATTGAAAAACCCCTGTTCCAACCATCCCTAGCTAGGTAATCTCGTTTTGTCGAGAACACTATTGTGGCAAAAGTCACTAACTGCCATTAGTGATTTTTTAACATACAATATTCCCTATATTATAACACATTGATCTTATTGGAAAAAGTCGTTAACTCCGTTAGTGAATTTTACCAGTTTTATATTTTTGTTACATGTCATATAATGATTTATACCAATTCTAAATTACTATGTTCCATTCAGTTTTGCAGTTAGTGACTTCTACAGATGAACAAACTGCCCACAGTAGACCACTAGATGTAGTTAAGTAAATTTCACACAAAATGTCAGTTAGTGACTTTTCGCAGGGAACCGACGATATATAAAACTCATTCTGTATATTATACGGGTGTATAAGGAAGTTTATTTTTCTAAAAACGTTTTCCTTAATTCGTCGGTGTTTGTGACTGTATGAAACAATGACGTTATTATCCCCTTTCTAACATTGTTTTCGTGCATTATATACATCAATTCTTGTGTAACAAATTGCCGACATAATTAAAATGTAGATGTAGGTACCTGTAAACGAGAGGAACAATTTTCAGTTGAACAAATACGCGAGGATTCAACAAAGTTGCGTTAATCAGACTTTCTTTTAACTTTAATAACGAGATTCTTCCTGATAACAAGCAGACGAATTTGTTTCGTAAAACATCTAATTAGATGAATAAAATAAAGCAAAGAAATAAAACCAAAATAAAGTGGAACGGTGAAAAGGTAACGGTAAAGTTATCATTTAAGGATGTTCGAGCATGATGTTATAATAATAATTTTTATAATCAGTAAAAAGAAAAATACCTACGAGATTATGAACTATGGAAGACTACTTTAGTTAAAAATTATCAAAAGGTTCTGGAGATGACTTCTTGTGTTTTTCTTAAATTAATTTATATGGGATTAAACAACATTCCATTGAGAATCCATGAGAATTACATTTTATATTTACATTGACGTTTTGTATTTTCCATATGGAAATCGTTTTCAAACAATTCAGAAATAAAAACTTTTAATCATCTTAAACTATAAATATTGTGACAACGTTTTCATTAAAGGATGAAATAATAGCAAGATCCTTTTTGTCTTCTTCTCCACTTTTATGTCCAATAGCCCTCCCACATGTATCTTTGTGAACTTTCAATTTGTGGTTGTACTCCTTTTTGGATGGTACAATGTTAATCTTATTTATTTTGTATTATGATAGAGTAAATATCTGGCTTAAAATTATCGATGTAATTTTTCTATTTAGAACGGATGGATATTTGAGAATATGGTAATTTTAAGGAGGGATCTCTTATGATCTTATATTACACAACTACATATAAACATAACCTTGTACAAACCCTTAGTCTTAGCGTACATACGTTGGCATATACGCTATACAAAGATATACAGTATGTCCCTGTAAGTTGTATCCATATGGAAAACTTTTTTATTATTAATTTTACGAAAAAAAGTTATTCTTTATAAAAAGCTCTGCATGGTCCAAAACCTAAGATTTAACCATCAAATATCAAATTTTTTGAATATTATACGAGGTATGTCAAAAAGTTTTTGAATTTCACTCAAGAGTAAAGTAACTTTATTTTTCGTAATATTGGAAATTGCTATTATGAAGAGTTGTTTGGAATTAAAAACTATATTCTAATATGCAATTAAATCCTTCTAATTGGAAAAAATTTTTTTTGAGAAATTATGGATAACTATCTTTATTTTTTAAGTTATTTCAATTCTGATAACTCTTTTATTATTAATTTTACGAAAAAAAGTGATTCTTAATAAAAAGTTCTGGATGGTCTAAAACTTAAAATACAATCATCTTATATAAAATTTTATCAATTTTATACGAGGTATGTCAAAAAAGATAAATTTAGATCAAAAGTAAAATACCTTTATAGTTCAGAATATTTCAATTAAAAGGATGTAATTACATACTGAAACATAGTTTTTAATTCTAAATAACTTTTCCTAATAACAATTTTCGATATTGTGAAAAATAAAGGTATTTTACTCTCGAGCGAAATTCATATTTTTTGACATACCTCGTATAAAATTGATAAAATTTGACAAAAGATGGTTGTATTTTAGATTTTAGACCATGCATAAATTTTTATTAAGAATTACTTTTTTCGTAAAATTAATAATAAAAGAGTTATCTGAATTAAAATAACTGAAAATAATGTTAGTTATCCATAATTTTTCAAAAAAAAATATTTTCAATTAGAAGGATGTAATTGCATACTAGAATACAGTTTTTAATTCCAAACAACTTATCATAATAGCAATTTTCAATATTGTGAAAAATAAAGCTACTTTACTCTTGAGTGAAATTCAAACTTTTTGACATACCTCGTATAATATTCAAAAAATTTTATATTTGATGGTGAAATCTTAGGTTTTGGACCATGCAGAGCTTTTTATAAAGAATAACTTTTTTTCGTAAAATTAATAATAAAAAAGTTCTCCATATGGATACAACTTACAGGGACATACTGTATATCTGAATCTACTCAAGTACATTCTGATTGATAACTCATATCTCATCTTGATTACCAATAAATATTTATTTTTCAAAATCTATGGGCATTCTAGTTCAGAAGCACTTAATCGTAAGAAATTAGCTTTCATTTTTAATAACATTCAGTTAAACAATTCCCCGTTCACCATAGAACGAGCCACAAAATATGCTTTTCTCCCATACTTTCCAGAAATCACGAACACGCTTACTAAACTGTTCAAAAACTTACCTCGTAAAATAGCCCTAAAAGTCACCAGAACTGTAGAAAAATTGTTTTCGAAGTCCAAAATTCCTTTACCTCTTTAGACCTCTTTCTTCTTCTTTAGGTACCGTCTCCTCTAAAAAGTTTGATAATCATCACAGCTATTTTCACTTTTGAGATTGCAGCTCTGGACAAGTCGATGGAATTGCAATTATACCACTTTCTCAGATTTTTGAGCCAGGAAATGCGCCTTCTTCCAATACTTAGTTTTCCCTGTATTTTTCCCTGCATTATGGTTAGTAACAACACATATTTATCCCCTCTCATAATATGGCCGACATATTGTGAAAATCTTAATCGTATTCATGATTTCCTTTTCCCTTTTCATCTTCCTAAGAACTTTACATACATTTTTTATTCTGTCCACCCAAGTTATAATTAATATTCTTTGGTAGGTCCACATCTCGAATGCTATAAGTGGATCGCTTATTTCTTTCTTTACGGTCCAGGTCTCCATCCCACACAGCATACCAGCTACCACCATACCTCTTTAGAACATACTAATGCTGTCTATCATATAGGTACCCAGTACAGAGTTCAGCTCCTGCTATATTGGCCAGACTAGCCATTTTCTTAAAGGTCGTGTAACTTCTCATTAAAGTAACACTGCTGTCCTTGCACAACACGCCATTTCTACCAAACATCAAATCGACTTCATAAAGGTCAAAATACTGACCAACCAACAAAATTTTCGTAAGAGCTCCCTCCTTAAAATATTTCATATTCTCAAACATCCATCTGACATAAGTAACAGAACTGACATCGATAATTTGAGCCAGATTTATCTCTTTCTCATCATACACAATAAATAAGAATGATATACCTAGTAGTCCGCCATACAATACCTCCCGTCAAAAGTCATCAGCCTTTTCAAAAAACACACACGTGAATCATGACCACCCATTTAGAGATAGAAGATATACACACCTGTCCGAAATCTATCGGTTCATAAACAAAAAATTCCCATTTGGAAATTCCCCATGTCTTTTAGTTATATATTGTGTCATGATCAACATAACTTAATGAAGCCATCGGTGAAATTTAAATCACCATACAATTTAAATTAATGAACATTGGTGCTCTGGATATTTGTTTATTTTTCGTTCAGATATTTACTCTAAATGTGTAACTTTTTTTTGTCAACTAAATTGACCGAATAAACGTCTGCTTTCACTTGCTGAAAACATCTGAAATTTAAATGATTAAAAAAATAACTCCTGGTAGAATCATATTCTTGAAATGTATACAGAACAAAAAACTAAATATAATATTTTTACACTGACTGACTGTTGTCGTAAAACCCTTTTTATAAAGCTAATAGTAATCTAAATCCCAACAAATTACATTACTTTTTTACACGCCGCATATATAAGATGGTTTGTTATATTGAATCCTATCTCCTCTGCTCCTTTCTCCTCTCATCCCTAAGCTAACCCTTAAACGGCCAAGCCGAGCTTTGAAGGACTTCATATTAAAATTTTCTGCTATGCCATAAAACTTTTTTTCAAGCAAAGCTGGCAATGCCGAGGCCAAGTATGTGCTTGAGTAAATCTGGTGAATTATTAAATAAGCATCTAAGTTATGCAGCGAGTATATTGAAGTCACACACGGATGTAGGTCAGTGGTGTTTAGAAAGAGTCGTAGCAGACATACATAAAGTATGTATATGACAAATATGTTGCAAAGTTTAAAGATTTATATGTTTCTTCACCATATCGTTGGTGATACGCCAATACATTCGATGTCAAATAATATCAATTTTCAATAGAAACAAAATATGTGCTCTTTGGAAAACTGTTTAATGTTAGAATATTTTATAAACTTTGCTTTTTGTGATATATTTATATGTAATATATATGAGGACATCAGAAAGGAGTCTGGGTTTATATCTTAAGTCTAGAAAACGCTGGTGTCCACCTACGAATTTAGTATGAATATAATAATAATAATAATAATAATAAATTGCCTTTATTTAGTCTGTAAAAATTTACAAACACGAGATACATGAGGCGAAGTCTAGCTAGAGCTACTCCACTTAACCTCAAGTTTACAAAGTTAGTTTGAAATAATTAGAAATAAAGTGATTTATAATTTGACATAAATAATAATATAATCCTGAAATGATAGAAACAGTCATGTGGCTACTAGAAAAATAATATAAAGAAAATAATTTGTGATGTTATGTGATAACTGATATGAATGATAAATAAAAACAAAAATAATAGTAACCATAACGACAACAATATACTATATAATAATGATAACGTTACTGCGATTGTAGTAAAAATTTCTTATAATGCCGCTTCATGAAATCAAGGGATTTACCTCTTAAATTTATTGCTAAACTATTAAACACTAAAACATCATTGTAAGTAAATGATCGCTGGAAAATAGCTAGTCTATATCTTGGCAGCATAAGACTATGCGGATATCTCAGATCCAGATTATAAGCATCTCCACGAAATACTAATTTGTTCCTTAACCCGCCAGTGGTCGCTACATGAGATTTTGTCTCACGGTTTCAGAAAATTGCACAGAAATTTGTTTCTGGGAAATTATACGCTCTGTAGTTCCTTCTAGTCTCCTAACTATCCTCCCTCGACAATCTAATAGACTCGTCCGCTTAGATAGTGACTCAGTTGACCTAATATCACCCAATTGTTGAGTCAGCGCGCTTCAAGTGAGACATTCTCTCATCAAGCGACCACCCGCGTTACGAACTGTACATAAAAATTAATTTTATTTTGGCACTTAAACCTGAAATAATGAAAAAAAAAAATTGTAATTATTGTCATCAATCAATTTTTCCAGAGCATTCTTGTTATATTTGTGTGCTTTGCCGTAAATTATCAAGATACGGAGATTAATTAATATTGGTTTAATTCCGATTATTTCTTTTTATTTTATTATATTATTATCTATATTATGTTATATTATTTTTTTCTTATTATTAGTTAATAAAAAAAGTTTAAAAGCTGTTTTAAAAATTTTATTTTGTAAAAAAAGGCAAAATTTGGATATGGGAGAGAAAATCTCACGCGCGACCACTCGCGTAAAAATCCACCTAGCGACCAATGCCGGGTTAAATAAATAGGATTTGACGACGAAATAATTCGATATATTAAAGAGGCGAGGTGATATTTGTATAAATTATCTATGGTTAACCATTGACGTTCTTTTATTTTGCATGATACACGATCATATTTTCTTATGCAAAAGACAAATCTGCAACAATTATTTTCAATTTTTTGCAACCTTAATTTCGTAACTTGATCTAAGCAAGGATAAAATACCAAGAGCCCACAATTGAGAATTGACATTACCATAGTTTCACAAAGTAACTTACGCAATTTAAAGTTTAAAATGCCTTTACTTCTATACAGTTGATGCATAACTAAATAGCACTTTTTTTCCTGCAAGTTCCTGCAAGTTCCTGCAACTATTAACATTTTTTAGAGGTTCATTTTTTTAAATTAGTTTTAAGTTATCCTGAACAGTGGCTTTATAATTTTTTGAACAATATACCAAAGAATTACATTTTTTGCATTTAGTTTAAGATTATGTCTAGTGGAATAAGTACAAATAGGTTCCAAATCCTGATTTATTTTTTGTGACGCTTGATTTACAGAGTTAGGTTCAAAAGAGAAATACAGTTGTGTGTCGTCTGCAAAAGAGTGCAATTTCAAATTATTTAAAGATTTATACAGGTCGGAAATATATATTGAAAAAATAAGAGGGCCAAGAACCGAACCTTGAGGTGCCCCTGAAGCGACAGATGCAAATTCTGATGAATTATTATCGATTATAACCTTTTGATAACGATTTACCAAATAAAATTTGAAAAACTGTAAGGAGGTATCATCAAATCCAAAATATTTCAATTTAGCACACAGAAGAGCGTGATCAATAGTGTCGAAGGCTTTAGAAAAATCAAGCAAGATGACCCGGGTTGCTTTTCCTTCATCAAATGATCGAGGTATATTATCTGTTAAGTCAAGAAGCAGGGTCGTTGTACTAAACTCTTTTCTAAAGCCTGATTGTATATACGTAACTACATTATTTCTAAAAATATAATCGTATATCTGTTTATAAACAACCTTTACGATATTACGGAATACAAAAGCAATAAGTAGGTGAACTGTATAGAAATATATTTTTTCTACAACCACTATTCAAAGTGCACTTTTCTGCACGGTTTTATGTTAGCAAACTTGATATTTTCTCACAGTATAAGATATTTGACATTAGTGTGCAGAAAAGTGACGTTTCTGTGCCGCAAAGTGACGTTTCTGTGCCGCAAAGTCCATTTCTGCACAGTTGACTACCTCATTCTGAGTAACGTTATATTCTGTTTATCCGTGGACTACCGCAGTCTGAGGAACGTTATATTCTGTTTACATCCGTGGTTAAACTTTAGACAAATATATAACCTATAAGACAATTATTATATTTAACTATAGCATAGAAACTAAATTATGGATGTTACAACTGTTTTATTTTACAATTTTATTCTTATTAAACATTTTATAATTATCAAATAACCAATAAGGATTTAGCAACCTGTGCAAGAGACGTCGAATGAAGTAGGTTTTGTGTAAATCCGTGACTGCATAAATATAATGTCAATAATGTGTAATAATTGTTTAAATTTAAACAAATTAAGGCAGTTCATTAATTTTTTAAATTGGAAAAGACTGCAAGACTTGTACACACTTCTGAATAGGTCAAAAACGGCAAACAGGTGTATGTTTTCAAAAAACTTTTGATAGTGTGTAAAAAATATATTTTATATCAGCTAAGTACTTTCAGCACATAACGTGCCATCATCAGAGCTTCCTAAAAGGACATATTTAAGATAAGATTTTTTACATATAAAAAAATGAGTGAAAAACTTACGTCCTCTTAAAATACCTTCATAGAAGAGCAATTGCTTAACAACACAACAAAAAACATGAATACTGGGCAAAAGCCACAGATATAGGGTAATTACCCTATATCTATTAACCATTACCTATTACCAGATATAGGGTAATTACCCTATATCTGTGGCTTTTGCCCAGTATTCATGTTTTTTGTTGTGTTGTTAAGCAATTGCTCTTCTATGAAGGTATTTTAAGAGGACGTAAGTTTTTCACTCATTTTTTTATATGTAAAAAATCTTATCTTAAATATGTCCTTTTAGGAAGCTCTGATGATGGCACGTTATGTGCTGAAAGTACTTAGCTGATATAAAATATATTTTTTACACACTATCAAAAGTTTTTTGAAAACATACACCTGTTTGCCGTTTTTGACCCATTAATTTTTTAACTGATTTCTGTGCAATTTATTTAGGTATAAGGAATTTAAATTGATTAGTAGGTATTAATTAAATACAGTTTAAAATTTATCACATAGGTACCTATTATAATTAATCGTCGTTTGGAAATTGTGATTTTTATTTTTAGGAAAAACTGTGCTTGTAGAAAAAGTATAGTGTGAAACACGTGCAGAATAGTATATTGTGCAACAAGTGCAGAAAGGTACTAATTTCTCACGAGTTTGAAAAGTTGCGGTACGAGCGCAAGCGAGTGCCGCAATTCAAACGAGTGAGAAATTACCTTTCTGCACGTGTTTCACACTATACTTTTTCTACAAGCACAGTTTTTCCTAAAAATAAAAATCACAATTTCCAAACGACGATTATTTATAATAGGTACCTATGTGATAAATTTTAAACTGTATTTAATTAATACCTACTAATCAATTTCAATTCCTTATACCTAAATAAATTGCACAGAAATCAGTTAAAAAATTAATGCACTGCCTTAATTTGTTTAAATTTAAACAATTATTACACATTATTGACATTATATTTATGCAGTCACGGATTTACACAAAACCTACTTCATTCGACGTCTCTTGCACAGGTTGCTAAATCCTTATTGGTTATTTGATAATTATAAAATGTTTAATAAGAATAAAATTGTAAAATAATACAGTTGTAACATCCATAATTTAGTTTCTATGCTATAGTTAAATGTAATAATTGTCTTATAGGTTATATATTTGTCTAAAGTTTAACCACGGATGTAAACAGAATATAACGTTACTCAGAATGCGGTAGTCCACGGATGTAAACAGAATATAACGTTACTCAGAATGAGGTAGTCAACTGTGCAGAAAAGAACTTTGCGGCACAGAAACGTCACTTTGCGGCACAGAAACGTCACTTTTCTGCACACTAATGTCAAATATCTTATACTGTGAGAAAATATCAAGTTTGCTAACATAAAACCGTGCAGAAAAGTGCACTTTGAATAGTGGTTGTAGAAAAAGGTAATTTCTCATTCGTTTGAATTGCGGCACTCGCTTGCGCTCGTACCGCAACTTTTCAAACTCGTGAGAAATTAGTACCTTTCTGCACTTGTTGCACAATATACTATTTTCTACGAGCGTGCAAAAATGTCTACTTTCGCGCACGCATTTTAATTTAGAAAGTTTCACTTTTCCGCACGCGTGTTACTTTTCCGCACGCGTGTTACTTTTCCGCACGCGGTTTTTACTTTTTCGCACGCGTGTTATTTTAGATATGTTAATATGGCCTTAAAGTAATTATAATACATGCAATAAACTAATATTTAGATATTATTTACTAATTTATTTCAAATATATCTTATTGTGTTCCTGTTTTAATGAAATTAACGCGACAATTCGACGAAATAAAATAATATTCGAAAGTCAAATCGGTAGACAATAACAGTCGTTTTGAATCATCGTCATGGAAACCAAGATCGTCGTCATGCTAACTAATTATATTGAAAGTTTGGTTTTGACAACCTTTTCAAAGAATTAATTTGTGTATGTATTTTCATATTAATTAAATTATTGATTAAGATTTGGTAATCTTTTAAAGACTCTTAGAAAAAATATTGTTCCTAACTCTTGCAGAAAGTCTCTTTTCCGCACTCGACTGCTTGCCGAACTCCCGCTTCGCGTCGTTCGGCAAACTGCAGTCGCGTGCGGAAAAGAATGACTTTCTGCACTTGTTAGGAAAATAACTATTGCAAGTGAAGTAAAGGTAGAAAATATCATATTATATAGATACATTTAATTCTAATTCATCAATATCTACACAATTAAAATATTCGACGTGACCCGTCGTACTGCTATAAATATTTATTTAAAGTTGAGAATAATAATTACAAACGTGACTATACAAAACCGACAATTAACCAACGAAATATGGTCAATAAAATATTACAAACAGATAATATCTTACAAAGGAATAATCGTCACAGGCCGTGAATAAATTATACCGATATCAGATTAGCTACCCAAAACTTAATGAAGGATTCGATGCTGGCGAGAGGCGTCAAAAAAGATTAATAACAATAAACTTTAAGGATGCTTTAAAGATCTTTCTTCTTTTCGATTCACATATTTTATTAAGACACATTGAGCAGTTTATCAACCTTATGTTCAGAGTTGTTGAAATTTGAGAGTACTACCTCTTTTGGCTATCTTTTCTACGGTGACATTTGCTAGATTACATTTACGTTTAATTTAGTCCCGCAGTAACATGTTTGTGGTCAATGATCTCAGTATTAGCTCAAAACCTTAAATCGGTTTAAACGGTAAACCTTATTATATTATACCCAAAAATCGACCGGTTTTATCATTTTCACAAAATCTAATGTTTAGAAAAGTAAAGAAAGAATATTAAAAATGGCGCCTCAATATGAATATGTCAAAGACAGAGCATCTTAAAATAGGGGATGATGAAGAAGATCCAGAGTTAGAAATTAGAACCGCAAAAACATCAGCAGACATCGAAAAGAGGACGCAGCAGGACAAAAAAGCGGTAAACATTCTAAGCTCTCTACTGTGGTCTAAAGATATAAGACCAAAAACGAAATTGACAATTAGTGGAGTCAATGAAGGTGGATATGAGTTATTACCTCAGATTTCGTTGAACCTCCATCGATTTTCATAAAAATTGGTGAGTGGTTAAAGGATACCTCAAGGAACAAAGGTGACATAATGCCAACTTGCGCTTTTTGCATTTTAGGGGTGAAATACACCCCTTTTTTAAAAATTATTTTTTAGATTTCTGAAAGTGCAGTCACTGTAAGTTTTCACTTTCTATTTTGTTGAACCTTCATCGATTTTCATGAAAATCGGTAAGTAGTTAGAGGATACCTCAAGCAATAAAAGAGTATAGCATCAACTTGCGCTTTTGCATTTTAGGGGTGTAATACACCCCTACTTTTTAAATTGTAAAAAATGCAGATTTTCGCATTATGGCGCAAGTAATCTCGTTTAATTAAGAAAAATAAATATTTTTTTTATATTTATGTGCATGAATTACATTTTTTTTTTAATTTTTCAAACCTTATAGCAACCAAAAATTCGAAAATTAATAAGTCGAAAATCACGAGAACCTTATTCTTCTATATTTCTGAAAGTGTAGTCACTGAATGTTTTCACCCACGGTTTCTTTGAACCTTCATCGATTTTCATGAAAATTGTTGATTAGTTAGAGGATACTTCAAAAAACAAAAGTGATATGGCACCAAGTTGCGCTTTTTGCATTTTAGGGGTGAAATCCACCTCTTTTTTTAATGATAAAAATGCAGATTTCAGCATTCTGGCTCAAGCAATCTCGTTTAATTAAGTAAAATAAATATTTTTTTACATTTATGTGCATGATTTATAATTTTTATTAATTTTTTAAACCTTATAGCAACCAAAAATCAGAAAATTAGCAAATCGACAATCACGAAAAAAATTAATCTTTTATATTTCCAAAAAGGCAGTCACTGAAGGTTTTCACCCCTGATTTCGTTGAACCTCCATCAATTTTCATGAAAATTGGTAAGTAGTTAGAGGATACCTCAAGAAACAAAAATGATGTGGTACCAACTTGCGCTTTTATCCTGGGGGTGGATGTTACCCCTTCTCATGGGTGAACACTATTTTATTAAAAATAACCCCATAATTAGATAGAGGAGAAAATTCTAAGCAAACTTTCTTTTATCAAGTTTATAAATTTTTTATTTAAATAATATTTCATAATTTAATAAAATATTATTGGTACAGTAAAACCTGACAATAACGGCCACTAAAAATAGAAAACAATTGGCCGTTATAGAAATGTGGCCGCTAATGCTAGGTTTCCTTTTCCACAAATACATAAAATATATTTGAAAATTTATTTATTTTAGTAATTAAAGCAAATCTAATTAAATATAATTCTACAAACAAACGGAACATATACTAAAACTAAATTCAATTTACTACAATATAAAACAATATCTATACGAAAAAAACAACTACAAGAAAAACAGAATTTTTGTTTGTTTTACATTTTTTTTAGATAAACGAAACATACTAAAACTAATTTAATATAGGTAATACATAATATAAAACAACATACTATATCTACTACGAAAAATACGCTTATCACTAAAGTATCGTCGTGCTTCCATGCTATATTCAACAAAACCAACTTGGTAGGGCCTTTAATTAGATATCGCAAATCACTTTGGCTGATTTTGTCTGCATATATATTATGTTTGAGGAATCCCTTTTTTTTGTGAGACTGGATATAGGACATTTCTCAAGTATGAATTCACATTCATGGTATATCGTTGCTATACAGGGATAATAATCTGTGCAATGTTATGGTACAGGCTACGTTAAATATGAAGTAAATGTGGAAGATATACACTGGTTATTCATTTCAATTTAATTTGATTGTTTTTTAGTCGTTTACAATATTTAAAATAATTAAAGACATAAAGTTAGGGATTTCAAAAATAAATTCAGTTCTCAATGGCAGGCTGGGAAATAATAAAGTGCCATACAATAGCATTTCATTACAATGCTCATTACAGACATTACAGGCTGCTCCGTTTTTTGAAAACTCATTCTCTCAAACTTTGAGAAAACACTCATTCAGTTTCGACCAACCCTGTATTAGCTAAAATTAAACGTTTTGCTAGATTAATAATTTTTAACAATAATAACATAAATTGATTTTCTGATGTCAAATCACTACAATTATACAGGGGGTGAATATTGCTATGAAATTTGAAAATAAAAACGTAATTATCTTTTAAACTACTTCGTATAACATCACAAAACCTGATATTTTAAGAAATAAAACATAGAGGAGAATCCAAAAATGTAAAAATATACAGGGTGTTCCATTAAACAAAAGATAATTTTGTTTCACCCTGTCAATATGGGTGGCCCTGTATATTTGGAAATGTATTTAAATTCTGATATTATCTATGCCCCAATCTCACCTAAATAAACTTTTTTCGTATCTCCTACAACAAACGACTAATTGGACTTCCCACAACCTGTATACATACAAAATCTCAGCTATAAAATTTTTTCAAAGAAAATGTTATTAGTTTTTTTAAAATAACTCCGTTAAATTTTGAAATATGAGATTTATCCAAAAACCATTACAAAGCTAAGTAAAAGTTCTATAACACTGTATTAAACATAATTTTCTAAATCCTTTATTTTTTTTAAATACAAGGTGAAAGGGCCCCGGTTACATGGTTCTCGCAGTAAAATTTAGGTTTTAAATGTTTCTATCTCGGTTATTTTTTGTCGTAAAAAAATATTAAAAAAAGAAAAAGCTTAAATAAAGTTAAAACTAAAATTTTGTCCTCTACCATTTTTTAAGTATATCGAGTATTTTTGGAGTTATTATCAAAAGAAAATAAAATTCACGAAAATTTGAAAAGTTCTAATTTTTTTTAATCGTATTTTTTTTTCAAAAATATGCATTCTAAACCGGTCAAAATTGTTGAAGTTATTACTCATGTTAAAATAAATAAAGTTTTAAATGGGTTACTATAAATTTTAATTTTTGTGGAAATGACGTATGTTTCATTTTTCATTCTTCCCTAAAAAATCTGAAAGGGTCCTCTTATTTCCATCATAACTTGCTTAATTTTGATGCTATCGACTTCTTATATAGCTTTTTGATAGTTACCTTTAAGTACTTTATTAAAATGTTTAATATCTATATTTAACAAAGTGCATCGTTTTCCTGTTATTTAAGCTTGAATACTAAGATTTGAGTACTCGCGGAAAAAAATATACATTCAATTGCATATAACTCACTTTGTATATACAATAAAGGATTTTTCGAATAAGGAGCTTATTTATTTTCATATTATCTTCGATTTTGGTAATAACAACTTTTTTGAAGAAACTTATGGTTTTTGAGTTATTTATGAAAAACTGCTTTAAAACATGGATTTTTTTCAGGAAAAATCAAAACTTTTGATCTTTAATAACTCAAAAACTATTGATTTATTGAAATTACTTTATATAACAAATTTTACTTATAATTTGTCCCTCTATCGATTAGTGGTATTATTTTTAATAAAATAATTTCCACCCACGAGAAGGGGTGGCATCCCCCCCCAGGGTAAAAGCGCAAGTTGGCACCATGTCACCTTTGTTTCTTGAGGTATTCTCTACATACTTACCAATTTTCATGAAAATCGATGGAGGTTCAACGAAATCGGAGGTGAAAACCTTCATTGACTCCACTAAATCTATCGTACCTTGGTAGAGCCTATTATGACTCATGGAGCAGAAGTTTGGCAGATGACGAAAAAAGATAGAAAAAGAATAGAAGTAGTAGAAATGGATTATCTAAGAAAAGCCTGTGGTATATCTAAAAAAGATCACATCAGGAATGAAGATATTAGAAGGAGGACACATACTGTATATTTCAGTGTAAATAGAATTGAAACTAGACAACTAGTGTGGTATGGTCACGTGAAACGAATGAATGAAGATAGATGGCCAAAGAAAGCTTTAAATTACATACCACACCAATGAAGAAGAAGGGGAAGACCTTCAGTTGCCTGGGAAGAAAATGTACGGAACATCATGAAAGATAGAGCCATCAAAGAAGACGAATGGGTGGACAGAAAACGATAACGGTCGAAATGCGTGAAGCGGCAGAGGCTGTAGGAACCTCGCTTATAGATAGATAGACAAAATCTAATGAATATTGCTAAATATCTTGTGAATGGTCAACCCTGTATGTACTCTCTACGTGTCTATTGTATACCTCACTTTCTTTCTTACGTTACGTCCATGTTATTAATGTATACAATTGTTTGACATAGTTTTCTTGACTCAGAAACGGAAAATCTCTTTTCTAAGAGATTTTCTCTGCAGATTAATCGAGTACAAATCACAGCAAACTTTTAATCTTCTTAAAGATAAGACGAAACAAGCAGAAAAGTAGAATTTCACAATATTTATCGAAAATATCGCAACATTTTCACTGATTTTTTAAATTGTCTGAAAATATTTTGATCCAATTACAAGAATAGTCGATTTAAAAATAATTTTCCGTAACTAAATTCAAACTCGACTTCTATTCGTTTTCCAGACATCTTTCTGCGGTTGCTAGATTGAAATTTCATACACTTAGATTCATATTTTATTTTCTTTCCGTTTTGAAAACTCCATCATCTTTCAAGTAAAAATTCAGCTAGGTTTGAGCTATTTTCAGATTAAACAAAAGTCCGGGATTAAGGATGCTGCATGGGAAAATAGTTTAAGGAACAAGTGGTTTCCATTTTGGGAAAGTTTTGTTGTGTAGAGATATTATGATCTCATCTTCGTGAATCTGTTTCACTACAACGTTTAGTTGATAGCTTGCAAGAAAAAGACCGCGTTATACAGGGTGCGCCAAACCTCTGGTTTTCTTTGATTACGGCTAAACTATGAGATATACAAAAAAATGTTTATATCAAAACTAATGTGTATCAAAGAGGTCTATAATTTAAAATTATTTTCAATTATACAGGGTGAGTCAGAACGACGGTATGAACCAAAGTTTTATTTTTTTAAATCGAACACCCTGTATATTAAATCATTTTTGAATATACTATTTAAAAATATGAAAAATTTGTAAAGGTCTTATAGGCCTGAAGTTAATAATTTTCGAAATATTTACTTTTTAATTGAGAAAAATGGTAATATTTATAGGGTTGTGGACTATGTTTCCAAGGAAATAAAAATTTAGGTGATAGGTCAAAGTTTTTAAAATATAGTGTTACTTTTAAATAATTTAATATTTTTTACTTTTATCCATAAAATATACAGTGTGATCACTATTTGCAAACACAAAATTTTCTCATTTTTTAAATGGGACACCCTGTATATTAGTTTTGCGTTTTGTAATAAATATTACAACCTTTCTTTTGGTATAAGGTTGGATGTACCTAGCATGTTTCGTTTTGTAGATATTTAAAAAAAAACTATAGATATTACGTTTTTGCGGATTTTATATTTTTAAAAATTTTTTTGCAAAAAAAATAATTATAATCTGGTTTTAGAAACATGCACTAAAATATAAAATATGAAAATACAAACGTAATTAAAGATTAAAATAAATCGTATGCTACTACAATTCAATTGAATTTAATAACTTTAAATTATTTTACAAAAAATATTTTACCATATTAATGAATGCATAAATTAGTTACTAAATTAAATAAACAACCAAATTTTAAATCAACCGTAGTAATTCTTCTACCGCAGCAACTTTCCTGTACCAAATTAATTGTTAGTTATATTGTATTTACGAGTAAGGTCAGCTAATAACTTTTTAATTTACCAACATCTTGAGAACGTATAAAGTATGCTTTGAAACAAATGAACGTTATGGAAGTATATTGAGAAGTAAATAGTATCTACAGTCCGTCTAATTTACTTACCGTTGCACGTCATTATTTACGTTAGAGATCTAAGTTGACATTGTTGCCCAATTACAAAAAATTCTTGAATTCATTTTAAATCAAATACATCACACAATTTTTGCGGAAGTGGATTATACAGCAAAATAAATTAATATTCAATGTAAATAAATAAAAACTTTAGAAATAGAAAACAAGAATTAAGTTATAATTTTACGTTAAATTACATAATAAAAACAGTAAATATAATGAAACAAATACTTATAGTAAAGAATATAAACAAATATGAAGTGTCATCACCGCAAGTGTCAAATAAATGTTACCAATTTATGCCAAAATATCGCCTTCGTTCGATTATAGTTACAGTGTATTCCGAACAAATGTGCTTCATATAAACGCTTTATAATCCATTTATACAAATTAAATGAAACATATTATTGTGTATTTCTTTAAGTTAACATTAATAGAAATCTTTAAATATTATTTTTACGCATATTTAATAAAATATGCCTAGTGGCTGTAACGCCAGTGTACTCGGCAAAGTGATTCTAAAAAAGAACACACCTACCGCCTAAATATTTCGTGTTGGTATCATGTGACGTCTCGGGCTATGACGCGGATGACGTGCAACGGTAAGTAAATTAGATGGAGTATATGTACCTACTCGTGTCACAAAAGCTGGTAATAATTTCTAATGGTTTCGCCCAAAACAAATGTCATATCCAAAAATTTTTCGGTAAAAAAATTAAAATTTAAAAAATCCGCAAAAACGTAAAATCTACAGCTTTTTTAAAATATGTACAAAACGAAACACGCTAGGTACATACAACCTTATACCAAAAGAAAGGTTGTAATATTTACTACAAAATGCAAAACTAATATACATGGTGTCCCATTAAAAAAAATGAGAAAATTTTGTATTTGCAAATAGTGATCACACTGTATATTTTATGGCTAAAAGTAAAAAATATTAAATTATTTAAAAATAACACTATATTTTAAAAATTTTGACCTATCACTTAAATTTTTATTTCCTTGGAAACATAATCCACAACCCTATAAATATTACCATTTTTTTCAATAAAAATGTAAATATTTCGAAAATTATTAACTTTAGGCCTATAAGACCTTATACAAATTTTTCATATTTTTGAATAATATATTCAAAAATGATTTAATATACAGGGTGTTCCATTTAAAAAAATAAAACTTTAGTTCATACCGTCGTTCTGACTCACCCTGTATAACCAAAAATAATTTTAGAATATAGACCTCTTTGATACACATTAGTTTTGTTATAAACATTTTTGAAGATATTCTTCTTTAGCGGCGAATCGACTGAGGGTAAAATTGTACATGATCCGCGCGCCTCCGCACACTGACAGTATGTAGTTCTGACAGTATGTAGTTCATTGCTAATCTTTCAAGATAGGTATGTATGTATCTGTAACCGTGCAAATAAGTCATTAAAAGAATATATTAGTGGTTTTAGGAAATGTATTTTTTATTATAATTTTTGTGTTTTTGGATTTGTGTTTCCCTGTAGTAAAATAATAAAATATTATGTAAGCATAACATTTTTACACTATATGTCGCCGTGTTGTGTAATTATATCCGAAACTTACATGTCTATTTCTAGGGCCTCGCTGGAGTAGTGGGAAATGCGTTAGCACTGAGATTGGAAGGTTGCGGGTTCAATTCCTGGGCGATTCATATTTTTTTTTATTTTTGGTTGTTTTAATAAAAATTTTTTGAAAGTGGTAGATAAGAAAGTTAGTTTTATTTTTAAATAAAATTTAAATAACCTTTTAAGTATATTTACTTCGTTTAAATTACCTATTATATAATAGAAGAATATCTTCTTACGTGCGTACAAAGTACACACACATTCTTTTTTTTTGTATATCTCATAGTTTAGCCGTAATCAAAGAAAACCAGAGGTTTGGCGCACCCTGTATACGATGGTTGTTCGGTAATTACACTACACTCCAAAATTAACGCGTACTTTTATATAACCCCAAAATTATATAAAATATGTACAAAGTCATATAAAAAATTAAGTTTCCTTTTAACATGGCGATTCTGACTTTGTTTATGGCAGATATGATTATTCCGGCAGATAGTCCAAGTAATGAAGCTTAAAATAGGACAAAACCTCGCAATTTTTATAGAATGGATCGATTTGCTTGAAAATTTGAGAATAAGTAGTGGATAGTCCAAGTCCTTTTACCATGGGGGTGGTAAGTATTAGTTTGACATCGAAAACTCTATTTATATTCAAATTGTTTTTAATAAAGTCTATTATATTGTTATTAATTTTTAGTATAGCTAATTTTTTAATTTTAGTATACAGGGTTGGTCGAAACTGGAATGATATTTTATGGTACTTTTTATTTCTTAAGCATTCCCTATATCTAACTGCTTTAAATTGTAGGTTATGGGTGATTCAAGCCAAATATTAATTGTAACAAAAAAAAACCTGAAATTTTATTAGTTTGGCCGTGAAAATATTCAATCACAAATAATTTTTCGGAAATGAATACATATTAATCTAGGCTGATCCTTAAAATTAGCAATAATGGTTGAGCTATCAAAATAACTACGTAATTAAGATTGTTGGTTCAATTAACAATTAAGCACGAATAAAAGAAGTTAGGTATAGGGAATGCTTAGGAAATAAAAAAAGTATCATAAAATATCATTTATAATAACAATACTAACTGTATATATATATATTTAATAACAATACAACCCTGTATACTAAAATTAAAAAATTGGGTATACTAACAATTCTTAACAATAATAGACTATATTAAAAACCATTTAAACATAAACAGAGTTTTTGTTGTCAAACTGCTACAATTCTACAGGGTGTGAATATTGTTACGAAATTTAGAAAGAAACATATTTATCTTTTAAACTACCCTGTATAATATTACAAAACCTCATATTTTAAGAAAGAAGACATTGAGGAGAATCCAAAAATGTAAAAATATACAGGGTGTCCTATTAAAAATAAAAGAAGTTATAAGCAGCTTCCGGTATGACCGGAAGTAGCAAATAGGTGAAAATATTTTCATTAAATAGATCACTCTTCAAAACCCCTTAACTCCAATTTTCATAATTCTGTTGCCTTTAGTTCTCGATATATTTCTAATAGGCAAGGTATCTGCCTCACCCTATATATAAATCGAATAAAATAAAAGAATTTTCCGGAAAAACAGGTTTTCCATTTAAAAATAGGTTATTTATCAGACCATCTATTATGTAGGTTATTTTACAGAAATTTCGACAAATTTTTATAGGATATTTTATTTCAGTGCCTGTATTTAAAATATAGTAATAACAGAATGATTTTTCGATAACAATATATAGTACAGCAAATACAGTAAAACCTCGATATAAGGGACTAATTGGGGGGACGCGATGTCCGTTAAAGTCGAAAGTCCGTTATATAAAAATGGGTTCAAAATCAAAATTATCAATTATTAATCATGATAATTAACCATTATCAATGGGTTCAAAAAATTATTCACTGATCCATGAGTTGAATAAGCGATGTATCTTTTGGCAAAACATACAATTAAAATTGCCATCTCCTGAACATAGAATATTTTCAGGGGAATGAACAGGAATCAATCAATATTTCCAGTTCGGCGGTATTGCCATTTTCTTCTCTTGAGATTTTCTCACTGCAGATGAAGGTACAAATCCTTTAAAAAACCATTTGTGAAAATATCTGAGGTAAACCATACCTTATTAGAGGTATAATATGAAACGGGCAGATGATGCATTATAATAATATCTTTGATAAGTCTAGGTGTACGAGATTTGCCAACAAATATATCAATCAATCCATATAATCCATTGTGTTAGCAGTGCCGATGGATTATATGTCCTGTCCTTGCTGATTTTTCTTCCAGAATTCGATTTTTCAAATTTTTTTGCATTCAATTTTTTTAAACATTTGATCGAATTTTTTGTCCGTTATATCCGAAGTCTGTTAAATTGAGGTCTGTTCTATCGAGGTTTTACTGTATGTAAAACAATTGTGCATTTAATGATAGAAGTATATAATTTGAATCACACATACTACACATATAGAGGTTCAAATTTAGATATGAGTCCATCTCAGATTTTGCCTTTCACAAAAATGGCGTGCATTCAAAATAGCGACTATACATACGTGACTAATAGCATACATTTTGAACAAGACGTCAGATTTCAACCAAATTCGGTACGTAGGTTCTTTTTTATGGCTATGATCAAGGTATTGAAACGGAAGAATCGGTTTAGCAGAAGATGTGTTTTTCCTGATTTTTTTATGTAAAAATATGTTGCTTTTGTTCAATTCTTTCACGCTGTATGTATTAATTTTTCAAAAAATTAATTCCGTCATTGAAAGGAGCATAAAAATATTTTTTTAGGAAATATTTTGAACTTTTTTAGTTATGTTGTACCTATGTGCGGCAGATTCGTGCAAATATTATAAGAATTATGGCGCATTTAATGGTAGAAGCATATAATTTGGACCACATAAACTACACATATACAGGTTTAAATTTAGATACGAGGCCATCTCAGTTTTATTCCTTTTACAAAAATGGCCGGCATTCAAAATGGCGATTATACATATGTGACTAATAGCATGATAACTCATGATAACTTTTAAAAGAGATTAAAACAGATTTCAACCAAATTTGGTATATTGGTTCTGTTTTTGATGAATAAGATCAAGGTCTTAAACCGGAAAAATCGGTTTACCAGAAGTTGTGTTTTTACTGTTCGTTTAAGTAAAAATATGTTGTTTCTTTTTCAATTCTTTCACCCTGTATATATAAATTTTTCAAAAAGGTAATACCGCCATTGAAAAGAGTGTAAAAATATTTTTTCGGATATATTTTGAACTTTTTAGTTATGTTAATTACCATTTAATAAACGAATAACGTATTATGTTCACATGTACCTATGGGCAGATTCATTTTGAATGCCCGCCATTTTTGTAAAAGACAAAATCTGAGATGGCCTCATATCTAAATTTGAATCTTTGTATGTGCAGTATGTGTGGTCCAAACTATATGCTTTTACCATCAAATGTACAATAATTCTTATATTATTATTTGCACGAATCTGCCGCACATAGGTGCCTACATGTGAAGATACGTTATGCATTTATTAAATGGTAATTAATATAACGAGAGTTCAAAATATTTCCTAAAAAATATTTCTACGCTCTTTTTAACGCCGGTACTACCTTTTTGAAAAATTAATATATACAGGGTGAAAGGACTGAAAAAATAAATAACATATTTTTACAGAAAAATCAGGAAAAACACAACTTTTGGTAAACCGATTCTTTCAGTTCAAAAGCTCGATCTTATACATCAAAAAAAGAACCTTAGTCCGTTCTTTAACGGTAAAATATTGCAAAACCTCTAAATTTTAAAGAACCGCTTGGATTGACATGAAATTTGGCATACACATAGCTAACAAGTCAAGGAAAAAAAGTGATATTGTGCCGATATGTGCTTTTGCCCTGGGGGTGGTTTTCACCCCCTCTTGGGGGTGAAAAAATATTCGTCCAAAGAAAGTCAGAAAATGGATAAACTGGCTAATTTTAAGTAACTTTTGTTCTATAGAGTTTTTTCACTAAGTCAATACTTTTCGAGTTATTTGGCAGTGAATATGTTCATTTTTTCAACAAAATAACCACGCTTTTAGACGCTTTTTCGCAAATAACTCAAATAGTAAGTATTTTGTCGAAAAAACATTCATAGCAAAAATATAGCCTGTAAAAATTTAAAAAAAAATGGTGTATATATCACGTCTCTACACCTAGTAGAAGCAGAGTTATTGATAATGAAAAATAGGTTCATATTCGTCAAATTCCAAATGGAATACTTTAACGTGAAATAACCAAAAATGAAGCACATTTCGGGGAAAACTCATTACAACTTGTATAAAGTGTTTAAATAAAAGCTTCATTTTTGTTTTATAAAAAAAATTTCTAGCATCAAAATTAAACAAGTTACGCTCAAAATAAAGTTAGTCCCTTTTGTTTTTGGTAAAAAAATCGAGAAAAGCACCCCCTAATTAGTATCTTAAATAAACTTAATCGTTACGACTTCACAAGTTTCTTGACTCGTGTATATATTGTTTATATGATCTGTAAGTTTCATCGGTTCAAAGTCCTTATTATTGAAAGGGCTGTAGTTAAAAAGGGTTGAACGAGTCACTGATCACGAATGTATGCAAATTTAGAAACACCAAATCTTAATCGATTTTTGTCTAACAGAAAAACAAAAAAATACATTATAATCAGAAAAGCAAATCTGCCTTTTTTTGTTTTTCGAGATTTTTGGTATCTCTAACAATTTTTAAGTTTTAAATTTTTTCAAAAATAAGCAATTTGAACCGATGAAACTTACATATCATATAAATAAAACATAAGTAAAACAATTTGTGGAGCGGTAACGATTAATTTCATTTAAGTTGCTAATTAGAGGGTGGTCTTCCCGATTTTTTTTTGCAAAAACAAAAGGGACCAACTTTATTTTGAGCATAACTTGCTTAAATTTAATGCTAGAAACTTTTTGTAAAAACAGAAATAAATCTTTTTTTAAACACTTTAAGAAAGTTAAAATGGGTTTTCCTCAAAAAGTGCTTAATTTTTTGTATATTTCACGTCGAAATATTCTATTTGAAATTTGGTAAATATGAATCTATTTTTCATTGGCTATAACTCTGGTTCTATGAGATCCAGAGACCTAAGGCGTACACCATTTTTTGTACTTTTTTATAGGCTATATTTTTGCTAAGAGCATTTTTTTCGACAAAATACTTACTTTTTGAGTTATTTGCGAAAAACCGTCTAAAAATGTGATTATTTTATTGAAAAATGAACATATTCACTCGCAAATAACTTGAAAAGTGTTGACTTGGCGAAAAAGCTCTATAGAACAAAAGTTACTTAAAATTATTCATTTTACCCATTTCCGGACTTATTTTGGACATATATTTTTTCACCCCCAGGAGGGGGTGTAAGACTACCTATATACCAAATTTGGTTGAATTCGGATTTTTCGTTCAAAAGTTATCGTGCTATTAGTCACATATGTATAGTCGCCATTTTGATAGCCCGCCTTTTTTGTAAAAGGCAAAATCTGAGATGGCTTTATATCTAAATTTGAACCTTTGTATGTGTACTATATGTGGTCCAAAATATATGCTTCTACCGTTAAATACACAACAATTCTTATAATATTTGCCCGAATCTGCTGCACATAGGTACATGTAAAGATAAGTTATGTATTTATTACATGGTAATTAACATAACTAAAAAGTTCCAAAATATTTTCTAAAAAATATTTTTACGCTCTTTTTTCAATGACGGTAT
Organism: Diabrotica virgifera virgifera; assembly: GCF_917563875.1. Lineage (NCBI taxonomy): Eukaryota > Metazoa > Arthropoda > Insecta > Coleoptera > Chrysomelidae > Diabrotica > Diabrotica virgifera. The sequence goes on along the minus strand of NC_065451.1, from coordinate 221,165,874 downwards.
TACCTTTTTGAAAAATTAATTAAACATATTTTTACATAAAAATTCAGGAAAACACAACTTCTGGTAAGCTGATTTTTCCGGCTCAGGAGCTCGATCTTATACATCAAAAATAGAACCCATATACCAAATTTGGTTGAAGTCGGGTTGTTTGTTTAAAAGTTATCGTGCTATTAGGCACATATGTATCGTCGCCATTATGAATGCCCGCCATTTTTGTAAAGGGTAAAATCTAACATGGCCTCATATCTACTTTTGAACCTTTGTATGTGTAGTATATATGTGGTCCAAATTATATGCTTCTATCATTAAATGCACAATTCTTATAATATTTGCACGAATCTGCCGCACTAATAATACAAAACAAGTTTGAAAAAACATTAGCTTATAAAATAAATGCTTGTCAATTATCACGATTTATCAGTTAACACCATTCGCATACCAGATTACAAAAATGAAAACACTGTATGTATAAACTAATTCTAGCATTTAATCCAATAATTTTTACATTTCCTGAAACTCAATCCCTCTCAGCTGAACAACAAATAAAATCCGAATGCAGTTCATAAAAAATTTACAGCACATTTTGTCGATTTCGATTTTTTAAATTTCCCATTTCCGAAATGTTTTGTGGTAGTTACTTTTTTGCTTTTTATGGCTCTGTGGACAAATGGTAAAATAGACTAGCCGTTTCTTTCGCTTACAGGTCATTTAAATGCTTGTGCTCTAAATCATGTACGTCTGTAATTGTATTTCACATATAGGCCATTAAAATGTTACATTTTTTAGGCCATACCTTGCATTTGTTAGGAGTCAATTTTATTTCTTTAATGTGTAGAGGGGATCAGTAGAAGCTTAAGTTTAAGTTTTTAGGGTTGCCACCCTTGTCCCCCGGCCGCCATCTTGGAAATGGAGTGCAAAGGGATTTCGCGCTATATCTCGTAAACTACCATCCCTACGGAAAATCTAATTCAATATAAAATATAGCAAATTAAATTTTCTACAATATTGTTTCTATTACTTTTTATCGTCAAGTGACCAACAAAAAAGTTATAAACAAAAATATGTAAATCTTTTTTAACAAGTTTCCTTTTGGATGTTATAACTTTTTTTTCAGTTCATTTTAAAATAAAATAACATTATAGTAATTTTGTAGAGGGTTTTTCAGCGAACATTTTCCACTATAAAGTTGTTTAATTCTATTTATTTATATAGGTTTTACAGCGCTCCAAACTTGACCAGATGCTCGAATGCTTAAATAAGAATACAATAAAAACAAAACGTTAGGCTTACTTTTCTATCATATATATTGTTATATTTCTATTTGATATGAAAATTAAATTTTGATAATTATAAACAGAATTCAATTTAATATAAAATATTTTCAATTTTCTCAACCACGGGCATATAAATTTAGAACAACCTGTATACAACAAATTGTTATGTTTAATTTTAAGAAGTGATTAGAAGGAGCTTACGAAACTCGGGACAATACGCCGAGAATAAACAAAGTGAATGGCGCGTACCATTATCGTTGTTCGCGGAAGGTTCGATCATTAGCCTATGCTAAATAAGACTCAGTTGAAATAGATAATAGGTCATTATCGTTGTTCGCGTAAGGTTAGATCATTAGCCTATGCTAAATAAGACTCAGTTGAAGTAGATAATAGGTCATTAAATTTTGTAAATAGTAGAAAGTAATTTTAGAATGGGAATTAACTATTTTTTTTGGAAATCCATTAAGCATATTTAGAAAGATTAAAAATGGGTTTTGAGGAATACTGCGAATGAGAGTTGGTGGTGGAAGGTTGATTTGTGAATCTGGAAGGGATATTTAGAAAGTAGGTGAATGAATGAAAAATAGAGATCAGAATGTTTTGAGCTGTCGAGAAGTGAAGTCCAGTAGTAGACGGTAGTGTACGGAGAGTGAGAAAGCCGGTGTAGTTCCGTGAGTGTGGAGTATCTATCGTGGAACGAGAGGTAGGCCAGGTTGAGAGTAAAAGAACCTCCTTGAGCCAAAAGTGTCCCGGTAGCTGATTGCAGTTTCGAAAAAGGTAGAATACAGCATCACGACAGAAGCAGGAGCGAGGGCTATACGAGTTAGTTTTCAAAGGAGAACATTACTGAAAACCAGGACGAGATTTTGATCGCAGCCAAGGATAGCAGGAAACGGGTCTTGTGTGAAGACATTCTCAGTTCACCAGAAAAAGGTCAGTCTCATTTGTTTGGACATGAATGTATGGGTTTTTCGTATTAAATACCACATTATAATTTGAAGAACATAATAAATAATATCAGAAAAGCTTCATCAAACTTAAATAGAATTGTTGCTAATAAATCCTAATAGTTAAATGTTAATAAAAACTTTCAATTGGAAACCAAAAGGAAATAAGATTCCCATTTGTAAATGTTATGTTTAAGAATAATAAGATCTAGCACATATTAAGTAGTGATTGCCTTTAAATAAAATAAACAATATTTTGATTATAATTGTAACCCATATGTGTGTATTATTTTACTCTTTTCTTTCCTATCCCGATTAGGAACCATTGAGAAATACTTAGAAGCCACGAGAGTAAGTAATTAATTTTATAATTCGCCCTGAGATTGAAAACATATTGATATGTGATCTGGTAAATTAATTAGATTATTATTAATGCTTTGATTAAATTAAATGACATATAAGAATATTATCTCATATCAATAATCAAGATCACAACAATATATATTTCTTATTCATACAATTTATTATGATTTAACATTCCTATGCTATTATTAACCTATTTTTGACCTTTCTCCCCACTATAAAACATATAACACTAAGCATATATAGAAAAGGCCCAAGAAGTTGTTTGAGGACAAATTCGCCGGTCCAGAAGAAGAATGACGCAACCGCAAAATTCTTAAGAAGAACGAAAAACGATTTTTGATATCAAAGTCATAAAGTATGAACAAGTTTGTCACTCAACTTTTATAATAAACATGAAACTAACGGAATATGATGACAAAATATTTAAAAATTAACAACTCCTTTTATAATGTGTTTAAACATTTTGGACAAATTTCAGTGTCATCTACATACTTCAACGATGACACAGTAAAATTTTCAAAAGGAAATATTTACAGCGACCAAAGATACAGCGAGGTAAATTTGAAAAATCATCAATATTGACTTTTGACATTTTTGTATAAAATTTGATTTTTGAACATGTTCCAGTGGCGAAGCGTCCATGTAACCACTGTTACCATTGGTAATAGTTACAAATCTTGCAAATAAATATTTTATGACTACTACGAAATAATAGGGAACTTGCACAATTTTTTTTTATTGCATAATAATGTTCAGTTTTGTTTAAAAATGAGATTTCCAAAATTTCACCCTTCAAAAACTCGTAATAACTTAGAAATACGTATTTAAAGTCTTCAGCGGTATAAAATAGTTCAAACGACCCGTGACGTCACATAGTTTTACATTAGTTATTATTATGGTTATATTTCGCTGTGTCTAAGTACACGCTAACGTGTACGCAAATAAAAAAGTTAGGTATGTACACGCGAATTAAACTTCATCAAGCCAGTGACGTTATTATTTAGCGTGCGCAGTAACTGTATATTTTGGTACATGCTATTTTGATATGTTTAGCGTGTGTTTGATAGAAAAATATTTATTAAAGAAAGGGAAGCAGAACTATTCAGATGTTTCAAACTTCATGGTAATAAATCAATGTATATATTAAAGTATATATATAGCAAAATAAATATATGTATTTAGTTGACATAACACGTACAAAATATTGTTAAAATAATTTTTATACGTAAGTTAATTATTATAATCAACTATTCTAAATGGGAAATAAGCCACAATTTAACTAAAAAAATGATCTTATTAACGTTTCGACGTCCAAATCGGATGTCATTGTCAAAATACAAAAATTAGTCATATTAAATAAATTATTAGAAAAATTTTTTACTAAGCAACACCATTTTTGTTTAATTTAATAATATTTTGTATTTTGACAACGACGTCGAAACGTTAATAAAATTATTTTTTGGTTAAATTGTGGCTTAGTTCCCATTTAGAATAGTTGATTAAAAAAATGCCACAAGGATAATAGCTTCAGAACAAGTTTATTATTATTGTGAAAGCTTTAGGTCTTCTTTTTATTTTAATCTTTTACGGTAATACATACTATTTCATTTATAACTAAAAAAAAGAATATATTAATTTATAGTCTCTTATCTTTTTCGTACTGTTTTAAAATGTTCTTAAACTCATTAAAAGAACTAAATAATTGTCCACACTCCGTAGTTAATTTAAAAACAAACACTAAACAAATAAAAAATAAGAATTCACTGACACTCTAACTTTTTTATTTGCGTACACGGTAACGTATACCTAGAAACAACCTTATATTTAGGTATATTCTTCTTCTCCTTCTTTAGTTTATTGGCCTCCACCTACTTGGGTATTTGGCAAGTTCATCGTCGTGGAATAAGTCAAAAATATTTATATTCTAATGACATTTATCGTATGTCATTGTAATAATAATATACCAGTTTGTTAAAATTGTAGTTTTATACTGTTTTTGAAGGAAAGGAACGAAGGTTTACTATTGAAAATAAAACCATTTTGTAAAAGTACGAAATTTTCTATGAATAGTTCAAACGATCAAAAACACTTGTAACGTCACATAAATGTATTTTCTACTGACGTTTATAACGTCTAATTTAAAATTCTGTTTACTTTATTGGAAAAATGTAAATGTAAAGCCAAGTGACGTCACGATGCGTTTTGGACCACCTGTTTAAATTTGAATTTTTAATCGTCTTTAGGGGCCAAACGAAAGACAAACAAAACTTTTTTTTCTTTGATACATGTTTTAAATTATGTTGTGTGGTGATTTATAACATTTTTTTCGAATTTAAAAATTTATGCAAGTTCCCTATTCCATTTATATTTTTACCAACAGAAATACTTGTTAATAGTACCTAATTCAGTAAATAGCCAACTAGACGCACGAAAATATTGGCGAGATATGTGAATCCATGGCACGTTATCTATTATTATGCTGTTACCAATACTGGCACTGGTAAACGGTACGCAGGAGAAACCTCGCTATCGCTCGGGAGTAGCTCTGAAAATTTTGAAAGAGCGACGGGGCTAGAGACGGCGCGCCGGCACGCTGTGCATATCAGTAGTGTCACCATTTTGAAGATTGGTAACGTTGGTTTAGTACCTATTACAGATTACAGTGTGCGTGCATTTAAACATGGAAACGTAACAAAAACGTACAAAATTGTAGAAAATTTAATTTGATTCATTTTATGTTAACTTAAATTTTCTGTAGGGTTGCTAGTTTACGAGATACAGCGCGAAAGCCCCTTGCACCACTTTTTCCAAGATGGCAGCCGGGGGACAAGGGTCTCAACCCCAAAAACTTGAACTTAAGCTTCTACTAATCCCCCCTATACATTAAAAAAATAAAATTGACTCCTCTAAGAAATGCACACTAAATGTAATATTTCAATGGACTAATATAAAAGTTTTCCAAATCTAACCTTCTTCTTCTTCTTCTTCTTTAGGTACCGTCTCCCTTAAGGAGGTTGGTAAGTCGATGGTACTTTCTCAGATTATTGAGGCAGGGTATTATACCATTAGATGGAATAAGTAGGACATTTCGATAATTATATTTTGACAACTAATAAAATATTAACTGACATATAACATTACATAACAACTACTATAAAATAGAGGAGCACGCTATTTTGAACTTGCAAAATACAAAAGAATTAAAAACCTAAATCTAAAATCTTGAATTGAGAAGTCGAATTCGTTTAGATCTTCTTAACTGTGGAAGAGCATTACGTTCTTCAGCAGCAGGTCCATTAATGGGTACCAGTTCATTATCAGGATGATCAGGTTCTATCATTGGATCTACATTTTCGTTGATAGGGTTTGGATATAAATGAACTGGAGGAACTGAACGTTGGATAGACAGCAGAAGATGCAGGGGAATGGTTCTTGATACTGTGGCTGATAATAATTACTTTTGGTTCGTTTACAAAGGTCACATTCTCTTTAGGTACCATAGTTTTACGAATTTGGTCAACGTGACGTTTTAGACAATAGCCATCATCAAGTTGGACTTGGTAATGTAACAATCCATACTTTTTAACAATTGTGCCAAATTTCCAAAGTTCCTGGTTACCTTGGTAATACCGTACTTGTACTCTTAATATCCTCCTCTATTTTATAGCAGTTGTTATGTAATTTTATATGTCAGTTCATATTTTATTAGTTGTCAAAATATAATTATCGAAATGTCCTACTTATTCCATCTGATAATATCATAAATTGGCGACGAGGATGGGATAAGTAGGATATTTCGATAATTATATTTTGACAACTAATAAAATGTGAACTGACATATTATAACATTACATAACAACTACTATTCGCGGTGTGCAAGTACTTGGAAGGGAATTGAGAAACGATCATGCGCGAATAGCGGAGAAATATTGCAACTTTCTTAAATAATTCATATTGTCAATTAAAATTGTCAAATTGACGTACATTTCATATCTACTCTCTATGAAGAAGAAAAATTATATATTGCTCCACAATATTGATATGATGTGCAATTATTATATAAAGGAAAATTTAATTAATTGTATTTTGCTTGCTGTACTGCAGTTTAATAACTAATTTTATTTACTACATACAATTGTTTACGTTTTAATAACATAACCTGAATCTTATTTTTTCTTCTTATTATTTTTTTGGGCTATGGCCTTGGTCTAGCCAAAACGAAACGCCAAAGCAAACGTCTAGAATCGCCTTTGACATTCTCTCCGGGTTGTCAGGACCGAAGAGAAAGAGTTTCTGTAATTTAATAATTTTTTTATTATACAGTTTTTATAATCTTTTTTTCTAGTATAACATCTGCTAAGTTGTAATGAAGTGACTTTATCAAGCCAGTAATTACATCAGTTTAGATACCGCATTTATGTTTTGTTAATTAAAGACTACTTTTAAGGTTTATTCCCATTACATTAAATTAACAAGAAACGAATGAATAAACTCCTACGACTTGAAATATTTGACGAACATTAACATTATTCTAATTATTCTAAAGCAGCAGAAAACTCAACAGCGTCGAAATACGCGACCTTTAATTAATTTGTAGCATCAATTAAAGAATTAGCGATCCAAATAAACTTGAATTAGTAATTTAACTTAAGTAAATGACAGTAATAAGAAATTTACAGGGTGGCCGCAGACGATTTAATATACTCCTGGTTAAAAAGATCCGTACACTTTCATTTTGTATTTTTGTATTTATCGTATTTTCCGGGTAATTTTTGAATTATCTTTCTTGGTTATTTAGTATTTCTTTGTGTTTTTTGTGTATTTCCGTGTATTTTACGAATTATTGTATTTTCGTATTTTTGGAAGGTATCTTTTGTGAATTTTTTGTATGTTGTGTATATTTTACTTATTTTCATATTTTCCGGCCATTTTTCGAATTTTTCGTATTTTCCGGGCATTTTTGTCATATTTACCGTGTTCGTTTTTATATGTTTTCTGTGTAGGTATTATGCGTACTTTTGGTACTTTCAGTGCATTTCTCATGTTTTCCGTGTATTATGCCAACTTTTGTTATTTTTTTTAGATTCTTTTAATTCTTGTATTCTTTTGTATTTTTTGTATTTTTCGGGTATTTTTTGCTTTTTTTGTATATATAGATACTGGGCATTTTTCGTATTTTTCGTATTTTTCGTATTGTTCGTATGTTTCGTATTTTTTGTGGATTTTTGGTATTTTTCATACATTTTTCGTATTTTCCTAATTTTCCGGCCATTTTTCGCATTTTTGAGTTTTAAGTGTATTTTTCGTATTCACTGTGTATTATGCGTATTTTTCGTACTTTTTGTATATTCTTCGAATTTTTCGTTGTTTGTTCCGTATATTTTTCCAGTTTTTTGTATTTACCGTTTATTTTTCGTTGTTTTCGTATTTTTTGTGTATTTTTGGTATTGTTGGTATTTTTCGTCTATTTTTTTAGTTGTGTTAATTTTAGGGTTTATTCCCATTAACTTTAATTAATAAGAAACGAATGAATAAACTCCTACGAGTTGAAATATTTGACGAACATTAACATTATTCTAAAGCAGCAGAAAATTCAGCAGCGTAGAAATACGCGACCATTAATTAATTTGTAGCATCAATTAAAGAATTAGCGATCCAAATAAACTTGAATTAGTAATTTAACATAAGTAAATGACAGTAATAAGAAATTTACAGGGTGGCCGCAGACGATTTAATATACTCCTGGTTAAAAAGATCCGTACACTTTCATTTTGTATTTTTGTATTTATCGTATTTTCCGGGTATTTTTTGAATTATCTTTCTTGGTTATTTAGTATTTCTTTGTGTTTTTTGTGTATTTCCGTGTATTTTACGAATTATTGTATTTTCGTATTTTTGGAAGGTATTTTTTGTGAATTTTTTGTATTTTGTGTATATTTTACTTATTTTCATATTTTCCGGCCATTTTCCGAATTTTTCGTATTTTCCGGGTATTTTTGTCATATTTACCGTGTTCGTTTTTTATGTTTTCTGTGTAGGTATTATGCGTACTTTTCGTATTTTCAGTGCATTTCTCATGTTTTCCGTGTATTATGCCAACTTTTGTTATTTTTTTAGATTCTTTTAATTCTCGTATTCTTTTGTATTTTTTGTATTTTTCGGGTATTTTTTGCTTTTTTTGTATATATAGATACTGGGCATTTTTCGTATTTTTCGTATTGTTCGTATGTTTCGTATTTTTTGTGGATTCTTGGTATTTTTCATACATTTTTCGTATTTTCCTAATTTTCCGGCCATTTTTCGCATTTTTGAGTTTTAAGTGTATTTTTCGTATTCACTGTGTATTATGCGTATTTTTCGTACTTTTTGTGTATTCTTCGAGTTTCTCGTTGTTTGTTCCGTATATTTTCGAGTTTTCCGTATTTTCCGTTTATTTTTCGTTGTTTTCGTATTTTTTGTGTATTTTTGGTATTGTTGGTATTTTTCGTCTATTTTTTTAGTTGTCGTGTTAATTTTAAGGTTTATTCCCATTAACTTTAATTAACAAGAAACGAATGAATAAACTCCTACGAGTTGAAATATTTGACGAACATTAACATTATTCTAAAGCAGCAGAAAATTCAGCAGCGTAGAAATACGCGACCATTAATTAATTTGTAGCATCAATTAAAGAATTAGCGATCCAAATAAACTTGAATTAGTAATTAACATAAAAAAATGACGGTATTAAGTAATTTACAGGGTGGCCGCAGACGATTTAATATACTCCTGGTCAAAAAGATCCGTACACTTTCGTTTTGTATTTTTGTATTTACCGTATTTTCCGGGTAATTTTTTAATTATCTTTCTTGGTTATTTAGTATTCCTTTGTGTTTTTTGTGTATTTCCGTGTATTTTACAAATTATTGTATTTTCGTGTTTTTGGAAGGTATTTTTTGTGAAATTTTTGTATTTTTTGTATATTTTACTTATTTTCAAATTTTCCGGGTATTTTTGTCATATTTACCGTGTTCGTTTTTTATATGTTTTCCATGTAGGTATTATGCGCACTTTTCGTACTTTCAGTGCATTTCTCATGTTTTCTGTGTATTATGTCAACTTTTGTAATTTTTTTTAGATTTTCTGAATTCTTGTATTTTTCTTGTAATTTTTGAATTTTTCAGGTATTTTTTGCTTTTTTTGTATATAGATACCGGGCATTTTTCGTATTTTTCGTATTGTTCGTATGCTTTGTGTTTTTTGTGGATTTTTGGTATTTTTCATACATTTTTTGTATTTTCCTAATTTTCCGGCCATTTTCGCATTTCTAGAATTTTCAGTGTATTTTTCGTATTCACTGTGTATTACGCGTATTTTCGTACTTTTTGTGTATTCTTCGAATTTTACGTTGTTTCTTCAGAATATTTTTCGAATTTTTCGTATTTTCCGTTTATTTTTCGTTGTATTCGTATTTTTTGTGTATTTCTGGTATTGTTGGTAATTTTCGTATTTTTTGTGTTTTTTTTTTGTAGTTTTCGTGTTAATTTTTGGATTTATTCCCATTACATTTAATTAACAAGAAACGAATGAATAAACTCCTACGAGTTGAAATATTTGACGAACATTAACATTATTCTAAAGCAGCAGAAAATTCAGCAGCGTCGAAATACGCGACCTTTAATTAATTTGTAGCATCAATTAAATAATTAGCGATCCAAATAAACTGAATTAGTAATTAACATAAGTAAATGACAGTAATAAGAAATTTACAGGGTGGCCGCAGGCGATTTAATATACTCCTGGTCAAAAATATCCGTACACTTTCGTTTTGTATTTTTGTATTAATCGTATTTTCCGGGTATGTTTTGAATTATCCATATTTTCAGTAAATTCTTTGTATTTTCTTGGTTTTTGTGTATTTTCCGTACTTTTCATATTTGAGGCATTTTTCGTATTTTCCGTGAATTTTTAAAATGTTTGCATTCTCCTTGTATTTTTCATATTTTTCGGCTATTTTTGCATTTCCTTATAGGTACTTATTCCGGACACTTTTCGTATTGTTCGTATTTTTGTGTATTTTACGTATTTTTATATTTACTGGCAATTTTTCGAATTTTTCGTATTTTCCGGATATTTTTATGATATTTTCCGTGTTCGTATTTTACATATTTTCCGTGTATTATGCGAATTTTTGTTGTTTTTCGTGTATTTCTTGAATTCATGTATTTCTATTGTATTTTATGTATTTTTTTAGGACAATTTTTGCATTTTTTGTATATTCCGGGTATTTTTCGTATTTTCCGCCTATTTTTTCGCATTTTTTCGTGTTTTCCGGGTATTTTTGAATTTTTGTATTTTCCGTATACCTATATGTATTTTCCATATATTTTTTGCATTTTTTCGTATTTTCCTAATTTTCCCGCCTTCGCATTTTTCGTATTTACAGTGTAGTTTTCGTATTTTCAGTGTATTATGCGTATTTTTCGTACTTTCATAATTTAAAGTTTCAGGGTAAAATTGTGGATCTGAAAGTGTCCTTTTCATTAAAATATCAGTCTCTGGAAGCGGGTAAAGGTGCAATTTAAGATATTGAATTTTCATAGATTTTTCCAATTATAATTCTTCCCTACCGCATACTCTCTATTATTACCCAATCAGTAACAAAAATGTAGGCAGTTTTCGCTCGAAAACTATTACCATTTTTCACTATTAAATGAGTAGTCGATTGTGTTTTCTCCATAAACCAAATTTATGGCTAGCCGAAAAATTTTGATAGCGTAGTTTCGGTAAACAAATTCGGCAATCAACCGATTGAGTTTTAAAAACACATAAATAACAAGAGAACGAAGTTTTCATTTATGACAGATTTATTTTCTTTTTGATGACGCTCCACGTCAATAACTCTCTCGACGAAGAAATTGGATTAAAATGAACGCAAACGGGCTTAGTTTTTCTGAGGAATTAATTTTTTTTTCGTTCGCGTTGTGTATGTTTGTTATTTTTTTGTCACGTTTTGCTGTACTTTAGTGTTGGTGAATGTGGTGCTTTTTAAATCAGTGACCTCGTTAGACAACGGTGATTTTAAAAAGTGACTGCGATCGCCGTTCTTTTATATAGGTAAAGTAACAGGTAGCCACAATAATTGTAAACTAAACACGATTGCGATTACTCTGTATTAAGCCATACTATAAAAACATATTGCTGATATTGAATATGTTTAACGCAACTAGATGGTTGATTTATTTATAATATAAATTTAAAATGCCAACAATAAAGTAGTGCATTTAAAAAGCATTACAAAAGTTTCTTGACAACGCTTCCCGTTTAAATAAAAATAAAAAAATACGAAAAAATATTTTTAAGAAACGTTTTTCTTTAGTTACGAGTGACTAAAATTAAACATATAAAAAAATCAACTAAAAAGCAAAAAATAAAAAAAAAATGAAAAAATCTAACACATTCGTCAAAAAAAAGCGTGGCACGTCTTCATCGAATAAACGGTTTTCGCACCACGCTTTTCTTTAACGAATGTGTTTTTTCAATTTTTTTTATTTTTTGCTATTTAGTTGATTTTTTTATAATATGTTTAATTTTAGTCACTCGTAACTAAAGAAAAGCGTTTCTAAAAAATATTTTTTTCGTATTTTTTTATTTTTTACTTTTTAGTCTTACACTTTTTAAACATTAAAATATTATATCGTCATGTTTATTAAAATATGTATAAAACATATGATGTACAAACATGAAAAGTAGACGGAATCGGCAAAAAATTTGAAACTTTATTGTTTATTTATGAAGCCTAACGTAAACAATTAACGTAAAAAGTGAAATTATTTATAGTTCATATAATTAGCTACAATCTGTAAAAGTTTCAAGTTTCTTCATTGTAAAAAACAAGAGAATTTCAGAATTTTCCGTTAAAATCGTTTTTTAATTTAAACAATTAATAAACAAAAAACATTTTATTGACTATTCGTGTATTGTTCCCGCGAATGCATATGTCTGTAAATTTTTAGTCATTTGCATTGAAGAAAAGGCAGTCAAATTAACGTCCAAAGATTTGACCCAAACGATTGACTAAAGAAAAGCGTTTAATTAATTAATACGACAAAATGAATTCTAATGCTAATTGTAGCACAAAACGTCTCTACCGGTGGTTTTGCTAAGACTACGATAAAAACACGAATTTTTTGAATTCGAGTTTTGGTTGAAGTTTTGTTTCGTCTCGTATTGAAATTTGACACGAATAAACGCCGATTTATATATAAACAAATATATGGCGTTCAAAATTTGAAACTTTATTGTTTATTTATGAAGCACGTAAACAATTAATATAAAAAGTGAAATTATGTATAGTTCATATCATTAGTTAGAATCCGTAAAATTTCAAGTTTCTACATTGTAAAAAACAAGAGAATTTAAGCATTTTCCATTATTATAGTTTTTTTTTATTTAAACAATTAATAAATATAAAAAAATATTTTTTATTGACTATTGGTGTATTGTTCCCGCGAATGCATATGTCTGCAAATTTTCATTCATTTGCATTGAAGAAAAGTCAGTTAAATTAACGTCTAAAGATTTGATGCACACTATTGAAGTAAAGAAAAGCGTTTAAAAAAGCGTTTTCGTACTTCCGGGCCTAAAGTGACAACTTCACTCCCTTGTGACAGGTACTAAAGTGTCACATTTAATCCCTCCGGGATTAAATATTGACGAAACTCCCGGAACGATTAAATCACAAACAAACGAATTTAAGGGATATTTTATTGAAAAATATAATTAATTAGAATGGTAATTAACGTTAATATTCAAATTAATATTGTGACAGTTCGTCATATTGACCAGTCTTTCCTGGGTTAATGCAGCAGGTAACTGACGAGTTTACCTTAAGCATTAAATATTTATCATCCGGAGCCTCCCGTAAGAACTGATCTACCTGCTCAGACGTGAGAATTCTTGACTTCTTTGGCTTAAATCCCTCATTTCTTCTCTTCAAAAAAGCTAATAATTTTGGAAATTTACTTATATCAATATCTTCTCTAATGTTAATAACCGATTTCAGCATTGAGTAATGTGCCCAGAGAGTTGAGGCACAAACCGCTTTTGATTTATCATCGAAGTAGACTAACAGCGCATTTTCAGTAGGTTGTCTCACATTTTTTAAGCGGCACCACTTTTTAAAAGCATCGTACTGCTGCTCGTATAGTTTTCTAGATTTCGGTGGTAACAATTCTTCACCTACTTCGGCTGCTCTTTTATCAATATCAGATACACCTTCTTCACTCATGATACCAATAATTATCAATAACAATGTTTCTTTACAATGACACTAGTAATGACAATGTTTCTAAATTATAACTGTCACAACGCAATGTTACTATGGTAACTTATTTTAAAGACAGTTTATTAAATGAGTTGAAGAGAGAAAAAACTGATTGAAATTATTGAAATAATTAATAAAATCATACCGGAAGTACGAAAAGTATCGTATATACCTTGCGACTGAAGTACATTTAATCCTTCAGGTAAATTATGGCCCTCCCTGCGGTCGGGCCATAAACTTTACCTTCAGGATTAAATGTACTACTTCAGTCCCGCGGTATATAATGTACTATTAATAAAAATAACTGTAAAATATCAAGTACATTTTTTTACATACTTTTAAGAATGTTTTTACGAAAAAAAAAATTCAATACGTCTGCGATAACATAAAATACATCGTATTTCACAGTTCCTAAAATTCATTGTTGGTAATTCCCTGCGTTAATAATAGCCCAATAAAATAAAATAAAATCAAAATGTAATTCCGTACAGGTTGGAATAAATTTTTTATTAAAATTTAGGTCAAAACAAAAGATATTTTCAAGAAAGTATATGATTCATATTAGGGGATCATTGTTTAAATAATTAAAAATTGGTAATTTTTGCACAAAATTTACTTTTTTAACTGCTGCGGCAGTTCTTGTTTTTATTAAGGATTTTACAATTTTTTCCTGCAAAGATGAAGGACACAGCCTTTTACATGAAACTTACTAAATTAAATTTGACCCTTAATTTATTTAAATAATTGTAAATCAAAATTAAACAAATTTCCAAAAAAATATTATTTGCAATATAAATAAGCACTATAAAATATTTTGTTTTGCACAAAAAGTTGTGCTAAGATATTTCTATGAATTGTAAAAAAAATTGGTTGATAAATATTGAGTAGTTTATGAGATATTTAATTTGTTTATAAAAAATTACCATTTTTTCAATTGCAAAAACGCGGTTGTTGCCGATAGAGTATACAACTTTTGAAGGTCTCATTTTTTTTTTTGCTTTTATGTATATTTTCCATAAATGTATTGACTAATTAAAATTTTAATTAAACACCCTTTCAAAATGGCGTTTGAAAATTGGTGTAATTTGTTTAGAACTTGTTTTTTTAATAACATCACCGGGATGAAAAATTTTGAAATTATTTTTTGATATTCGTGTTCCTGGTAGTTTTTGACACATTTAAAAAAGAAAAAAAATTTCTAGATCCATTTTTTGACAAGCTTTCTAGATAGCTTTTCCAAGTTTAAAAATTCATAATTTGTTTATTTATCAATACTTATCAACATTTAAGTGCGTGAGTATATCTATCAACCCTACTACTTAACAATGTCATCTATACATAGAGTTAAAATTTTAGAATATTTCAAAAAATAATGTTTTTCGTAGCGACTTAAACTGATTATTTCATTCATAGGAGATTCTGACCAATAGAAAGCTACAGAAATCTAAATTAAATCGATAATTTTTGATAATTTCCCGTCGTCA
This sequence comes from Diabrotica virgifera virgifera, assembly GCF_917563875.1. Lineage (NCBI taxonomy): Eukaryota > Metazoa > Arthropoda > Insecta > Coleoptera > Chrysomelidae > Diabrotica > Diabrotica virgifera. The sequence goes on along the minus strand of NC_065451.1, from coordinate 221,150,498 downwards.
AGTATATTACGTCAGATGCCCTTCGTTGCTACGAAAAACTATATTCAGTGACATTAATGACAATTAATGTTTTAAAAATTATAAAAGTGATGACTTTCAACCGTCAAATTAATATTTTTAACAACTGTTTTTTTAATTGTACTAATTTGTACTTACATAAATCAATTACAATAAAATTTTGGTTTTGAACAGTTTTATTCATGAAATAATCGCAACAAATTGCACTAGATCTCTAAAATTAATATAGAATTTTTGCCCTCGTGACACTTTAGACATAATTTAACTCGCCTTCGGCTCGTGAAATTAAAACTGTCAATGTGTCACTCGGGAAAAATTCAATAATTTTATAGCTCTTGTGCAATTACTACTGAAAACTTTTCACATGAAGAATAGTGCAGTAGTATTTTGCAATACCTTCGTTAATAATGGACCAATTTCAATGTTTTTTTTTTAGTTTATGGTAGCTTATAAAAATAGTAACTGACACAGTAAATGACACTTTTAACAATAAAAATATTCGACAATTTGTTATAAACAATTATCTTTCAATTTTTTTTCTCTAGATGTGACAAATAAAAATTGAGACAAAAGATTTTTTATAAAAAAAAAAATAAAAAAATAATACTGAATTAGCATTAAAAATTTGTTAAAGACTTTTTTCTGTGTAGAACATTACACCTAGTTATACGTTAGAACCTTGATATTTGGTAGTATTTATTAGATTTTAAGGAAATGACGAAACAGGTCGATTTTGATCTAAGGGGGACACATTTTTACGGTACATACATCTGTCATTTGTCAACCCCCTTCCTTTCACATCCCCCACCCCTTATTTTTAAATACGAAATAGGAATCGTGGGCTGGCTCATTTGAAAGGTTATTCAATTATTCATTCAGTAATATTAACATTGACATAATTATTTATACAGGGTGTCCAAGAAAAATTATCTTGAATTAAATTAATTGACACAAAAAGAAGAATGTATGTAATTTATTTAACTCAAAATACATTCTACTGCTGACAGAAAACAGAAAAAAATCTTGAAAACATTGGAATTGGCCCATTATTAACGGAGATATTGGAAACCACTCCTCCGCCAATTTTCAGACAAAAAGTTTTCATTTAAGGTGCTACGAAAATCATCATTTTTCAAAATATTCTACAATTTTTATTACGTGTGTAAATGACATAGTTAAGTAGTAAGGATAATAGATGTATTCACTTACTTTTAAATGTCAACATTGATAAATAAACAAATTATGAATTTTTAAACTGCATCTAGAAAGTTTTTATGCTTTTGTGAATATGTCAAAAATTACCAAGAATACGAATATCGAAAAAAAAATTAAAAATTTTTAATCCCGGCGATGTTATTAAATAAAATAAATTTTAAACAAATTACACCAATTTTCAAACGCCTTTTTGAAAGGGTGTTTAATTTAAATTTTTATTTGTCAATACATTTATCGAAAACATACATAAAAGCAAAACAAATGAGACTTTAAAAACTTGTATACTCTATCGGGAACAACCGCGTTTTTGCAATTGAAAAAATGTTAATTTTTTATAAACAAATTAAATATCTCATAAACTACTTAATATTTTATCAACCAAATTTTTTGTCGATTTATAGCGCAAGTTTTTCTGGAAAATAAAATATTTTATAGATCTTATTTATATTGCAAATAATATTTTTTTGGAAATATGTTTTTCAATTTTGATTTACAATTATTTAAATAAATTAAGGGTCAAAATTAATTTAGTAAGTCTCATATGAAACACTGTTTTATCACCTTTGCAGAAATAAATTGTAAAATCCTTAACAAAAACACGAATTACCGCAGCAGCTAAAAAAAGTAAATTTTGTGCAAAAATTACCTATTTTTAATCATTTAAACAATGATCCCCTAATATGAATCATATACTTTCTTGAAAATATCTTTTGCTTGGACCTAAACGTTGATAAAAAAATTATTACGGAATTACATTTTGATTTACAGGTATTGTAATTTTATTTGATCGGTCTATAATAGCTGTTCCTCCAATGGCGATCACCGAGAATATCGTAATATTTATTATGAGTATTTACTACATCGTCCTTTAATGTTTCACGGTTCCTAATAATCGTCAGATGTAACGTCACGTTTGGCGTACATATCATAAGAATATCATGCCAAGAAAGTACTTAGCTAACGGTTTTCCAAATGGCCGAATAGGTCGAAGACGATCAAGATAATAGCCATTTAGATAACCAGATTTATCTCCCTTTGATTTTTTTATGGGAATACTTGAAAAGTAAACTGTAGAAAAGTATATATAAAAAGTTCATTAATTAATAATAAACTTTGACGTATTGAATTTTTGATAGCGTAGTTTCGGTAAACAAATTCGGCAATCAACCGATTGAGTTTTAAAAAGACATATATAACACGAGAACGAAGTTTTCATTTATGACAGATTTATTTTCTTTTTGATAACACTCGGTGGGCACGTCAATAACTCTCGTCGAGCTGTAATCGAAGAAATTGGATTAAAATGAACGAAAACTCGGGCTTAGTTGTTCTGAGAAATTAATTTTTTTCTACGCTCGCGTTGTGGATATTTGGTATTTTTTGTATTGTTTTGCATTGTTTAGCTATAGTTAAACGAGAAATTGTTAGTCGCGCAAAATTTAAATATTCGTTAAATTTTCTCACATTTTTCAATTTTCTATGTAATTTTCTTCAATATTCTTTCCATAAGTAATTGACAACATAAATTAAAGATGAATGAAATCAGTAAAGTCGTTCTACAATCTTTTTGTACAGTGGTTCCAAATGCCGAAAACGTGGTCATGAACCTTTAAAAGCGTATACTGTTTTATACATTTCGGAATTACTTTCGTTCTTAAGGGTTTTTGGCATCGCTGATTACTAATCTGACATTTAGTGGAGTAACTGAAGGTTTTCACCTCCGATTTCGTTGAACCTTCATCGATTTTCATGAAAACGGGTGAGTAGTTAGAAGATACTTCAAGGAACAACGGTGACATGAAGCCAACTTCCGCTTTTACCCTGGGGGTCGATGTCACCCATTCTCGGGGGTGAAATTTTTTTTATTAAAAATAATACCAGAAATCAATAGAGGGGCAACTTCTAAGCAAAATTTGTTATATAAAGTTATTAACATAAATCAATACTTTTTGAGTTATTAAATATCAAAGATTTAATTTTTTTTTGAAAAAAATGCATGTTTTAAAGCTGTTTTTCACGTATTACTCAAAAACTATAAGCTTTTGTAAAAAAGTTATTATTACCAAAATTAAAGATAATACAAAATTTAATACACTTCCCACTTAAAGAACTAAACTAATGTTATTTCAAAGTGAGTTATGGGTAATTGAATGTATATTTTTTTTGACGAGTACTCAAATCTAAGTATTCAAGCTTACATAACGGTAAAACGATGCATTTTATAGAATATACTTGTTCTTCTCAAAGTACTTCGGAATACCTATCAAATGAGCTCCAGTAGAAGTTAATAGCATCAAAATTAAGCAAGTTATGATGAAAATAAGAGAACCATTTCGATTTTTTTAGGAAAAAGTGAAAAATAAAACGTACGTCATTTCCACAAAAATTAAAATTTGTAGTAATCCTCACAAGAATTTGTTTAGGTTAACATAGTTAATGATTTCAACAATTTTGACCGACAAAAAAAAGATATAATTTAAAAAATCCGAATTTTTAAAATTATCGTACTTTTCATTTTCTTTTGATAATAACTCCAAAAATAGTCAATATACGTAAAAAATGATATATAACTAAATTTTAGTTATTTCTGTTCCAAATACTTTACAGTCGGAAAAATGAAAGAATACCCATGAACAAACATATAAAACACGCTGTATTTTCCTGTCACCGTGTCATACAAAACATGGGCCAGCGTAAGTACATGTAATAATTATTATTACATGTACTTGCGCTGGGCAATTTTCTTTGTGAACGTGACAGGAAAATACAGCGTGTTCTATATGTTCGTTCATGGGTATTCTTTCATTTTTCCGACTGTACCTATTTTATTATTTCCATAGAGTAAAAAATAACCGAGATAGAACCGTTTAAAATTTCAATTTTGCTACGAGAACCATGTAACCGGGGCCATTTAACCTTTTATTTTTAAAAAAGTAAGAGATTTAAAAGACTAAATTCGACGTTTTTTAATAGCTCTTGGAATCAACTTTTCACTAGTTTTTAGGTGAACCTGATGTGTTAAAAACTAACGGAGGTATTTACAAAAAAAGAACAATAACATTTTTTGGAAAAATTTTTAAAAGATAAATTTTGAAACATTTTTGGTGCATAAATTTTAATGCTATCAACTTGTTCGAGGGCTTATTTGAAAGATATTTCTAAGAACTTTGACAAATGTTTAATAAGTTTATGTTATAAAATGCATTATTTTCCCGGTATTTAAGCTTGAATACTTAGATTTGGGTACTCGACGAAAGAAATATACAATCAATTACCTATAACTCACTTTTACTTAACACAAAAATGTTTTTCTAGTAAGAAGTTTATTTAATTTTTTATTAGCCTCAATTTTGATAATACTAACTTTTTTGTAAAAACTTATAGTTTTTGAGTTATTTATGAAAAATCGGTTAAAAACATGCATTTCTCTCACGAGATATTAAAATTTTTGATCTTTAATAATTCAAAAAGTTTTGATTTATTTTAATAACTTTATATAACAAATTTTGCTTATAATTAGTCTCTCTATCGAATAGTGGGGGGGGGGGGGAACTTTAATAAAATAATTTTCACCCCCGAGCAGGGGTGGCATCCACCCCCAGGGCAAAAGGGCAAGTTGACACCATGTCACCTTTATTTCTTAAGATATCCTCTACCCACTCACCAATTTTCATGCAAATCGATGGATGTTTAACGAAATCGGAGGTACTAGTATAAAAGGGATATGTGTCGTAATGGGGTAGTTATTTTCGAATACACTATTTGTCCATACTTTATTTATTGAACACTACTACTTATTATCAGTAACAAGTTGGTGGACGAAAGTCTATATTATAACTACCTTGATGGTTGAATAATGAATGCTGAATAATGAATGATCTCTTTCTTTACTTGTTACGTATCTATAATCAATCCCAATTGTTTATTATGATTGTTGACACGATTCGACCTAATGAAATAATTATATCAAAATAGCTGACTAAGGTGATCTTGAAACAAGTGCATTATATTTGGAAATTTGTGTCACCTAGTTATTTACAACAACAGGCAATGTTTGTTTTAAGATATTTAAAAATTAAATGAATATGAGTTGCTTTTATTTTGGAATGATAATATAAGTCCTGTACATCCCCTACCCTTACAAGAAAAATTTTCTGAGAGATGTACCTTATTTTCTCTGCCTTTCCGACAAAGAAGAAAATTTTTCTAAACAACGTCACCAACTCATTACTGTGTTAAAGATTTATCCAAATATATACAAATATAAAATACAAATATGATATATACAAATATACAACTTATTACCCTATAAAAAAATTAGTCCTCAAACATCGTCTATTCTTACTTATTACTTCCTTATATCTCGCGAAATTCTACACTCAGAAATTGTAATGTATATTTTACCTTTTCCCTACTTAAAATAAAATTATAACTTTAATTCTTACATTTGAACTTACTTTTTAATTATACTTCTTTCACTTTTAAAATAATTAATTGATTTTCTGACCTTTTACATACTGTTCAATTAAAAAAATTTCTCCGTTTTCTTCCTCTTCCTCTTGTCTGGTACTTTACTAATACATATTTTCATTTTCTTTATACTTAGTACTTTCTTCATAGTGTACTATTAAACAAAAATATTCTTCTTCATATTTCTTCATGATTTCTTTATCACTTACTTTATATATCATGTCTCTTCCTTCCTATATTCGTATTATTTCATAATTCTTCATTTTCTAACCCCTACCTACTTGATGGGTAGTTTTTCGCAACTTTATACCCTTGAATTTGCTTCCGGTCCTTTTGCACGTCCTTAGTCGTGAGAAGGTTTGTTCCAAAAAGACAATGGATAGTTGTGCGCTTAAAAATCTTCTTCTACGTCTCGCATCCCTAAATTCCTATTTGAACCTACTGCTCACCCTTAGTTGAGAATAGGATTACTTCAAAACAAAAATTGGGTATGCTAAAATCTTCTGATCTTCATTTTGTACCTTTTTTCTTGACAAGATTGTGTTTTTTTTTGTTTTGTCTAGATTGTCTCATATTAATTATGCTTCTAATAAATTTAAAAAAAATCAATTGTCTACTCTACTTAATTCATCATAACACATTAAAAAATCATATTTATATTAAAATTCAACCGATACTAAAAACTTGAAATCAAAAATCTTATTGTCGGTATCAAAACTTCAACATTCAATAAAAATTCGAAAGAAAGTGGTAATAAAAATAGACTATATTCTGTTAAAAAATCACGGAAAAAATTTTACCTAACACTATTCTACCTATCATTATTCTATCTAGCATTATTCTTTTTCGATTATTCTACCTATCATTATTCTACCTAGCATTATTCTTTTTCGATTATTCTACCTGTCAATATTCTATCTTTCATTATTATTTTTCGATTATTCTACCTATTTATCTATCTATCTATCTATCTATCTAGGGTTATTTTTCCTATCTAGGGCCCTATACTATGTGCACATCTACTACCTATAAAATTAACCTAAAAGTTAAGAACGAGAAAAACTTATGAATAAACGCTAAATAAATAATGTGAGTTTTTGCTATTTACTAAATAATAGTTTTTTCTCACTTAGTTCAGCTTAGTTCGGTTCGGTTCGCGAATGGTCACTAATTACGTCACAAAAAAAAGTCTCTATTTCTCTAATTGAGATACAGTCTTACATGACTTCATTTGGCTTAAATAAGTATATTTATGTTATAGAATTTAAAGTTAGTTTACCTTAAAAAAATTAAAGTAACTTAATATTATACTAAATATCTACATGTACTTGAAGCAATAAAACGTATTCTTCTTAAATAGTACTTTTTACTGTATAAAATTCTTTTTAATTATTCGGTTTTAATTAATTGTCCATATTCTTTTGTCGTTTTCCTCAAATGGGGATTCCTTGTCTATTTTCTTCTTACATAATTACTTTCTTTTCTTCTTAAAATCATTGTATAAAAATTCTTGTATATCCTTGTATATAAATAATTTAATTTCTTTTCCATAGTCATATATTTAATTTTTTTTCGTCTTTAATGTTTCTTTGTCTTGTCCTTGGTAAAAAAATTCTCTAAATCTTGATTCATCGGTCCCATAATATCGGAACTCACATTTTCCGTGGAACTTATTCTTGTCCATCATGTTTGTATTTTCCTTTCTTCTTCTTTAAAACGTTTATTTGTTTGTCGTTTCTTATATTCTCAATAATATTATTTCAATATATTCTCAAAATTCTTCATTATCGTAATTCCATTAAATTCTAATTCACCTTTCCTAGTGTGTAATTTCAGTAATTTTTTATGTCTTATGTAATGCGTAAAACTCTATTCAGCAAATTCCTCATGTATGTATTTCTGACTCGTTCAGGGTCAGGTAACGAAAGTATAATATGCCAAATAAAAGCCTGATATAGCATTTTAATCCGTTCAAGTTAAAAATAGATTTATGTATAATATGTACTCGTATTGAGTTAAAAATAGCTATTATGTAAATAAAAAATCGTAAACACTTTTAAAAGTTCTATCTAGGTATTTAAATCAAAGTTCATCTATTTTCAAAAAATAAAATATAACATCACTTATGCAGTTAAAATATCAAGTAACTTGTCAAGTAAATGTTTCTTGAAACGAATAATATGAAAACTAGACCTAATTTACTAATTGTAATAAAAAATAATTACCCTAATACTTCCATAATAATTATATATTATGCATTCTATTTACTAAAAGAAAATTTGTACGTGTCTGTGAGACTGTATGCAATTTAAAAAATAGTTAAGAGTTACTCACATTCACTATTGTCATTGTCCACTACTGTCTATTTGGTTTCCAAGTCCTCTTGAAGCTGGGCGTGGTCCCAAGACTCCGAACTTCATTCCTGCCGACATCTACCATTTCTACCCTGCGGCTAGGTCTCTCCAAATCCATCTCATACTCCATCTACCAATTTTTTCCTTCTCTTCCAATTATAGAAGCTCGCCATCTTTCCTGTTCCCTACCTCAGAAGTCCAGTTCGTCTCTCCAGGTCGCCATATAATAGAATACGTGTCGTTACTCTGAGAAGAGGGTTGGTTGTTAGGAATACTTTATTTATTGAACACTACTACTTATTATCAGTAACAAGTTGGTGGACGAAAGTCTATATTATAACTACCTTGATGGTTGAATAATGAATGCTGAATAATGAATGATCTCTTTCTTTACTTGTTACGTATCTATAATCAATCCCAATTGTTTATTATGATTGTTGACACGATTCGACCTAATAAAATAATTATATCAAAATAGCTGACTAAGGTGATCTTGAAACAAGTGCATTATATTGGGAAATTTGTGTCACCTAGTTATTTACAACAACAGGCAATGTTTGTTTTAAGATATTTAAAAATTAAATGAATATGAGTTGCTTTTATTTTGGAATGATAATATAAGTCCTGTACACTCATATCCACCTTCAGTGACTGCACTATTAATTTTTTTCTGAAAAACCAAATGGCGGATCCAACATGGCGGAAAGAAATTGAAAATAGTAATTAAAAAGGACATTTTTTGTCAAATTTGGTAGGTTAAGGTCGCTAATTACAAATCTAACATTACTTATTTTAAAACAAAATAGCGGATCCAATATGGACGAAAAAAAATCGAAAATTTTATTTTAACCGCATTTTTGTTTAAAATATTTTATTATAAGGGACTTTTGAAACTCCGGATTACGAATAGATTTTCTTTATGAAGTACAATTTTCAGAACTTATTACTTATGTACAACTACCCATACATACTCAACAATTGCCAGAATCATGTAATATGCGTCATTTTCCACTTTTGTATTCAAGCAACTGCCAGAAATGCATAGGCAGTTATAGGCAGCTAAACCAAAGTGATTCTGTATCTCCTTACTATATATTTTAAGATTAATAAACATTAGTCGCAGAGTTATGCAGAATTTTGTAATTTTTGAATGCATATTTACAATGTTTTAATTATTTCAAGTATGTTTTTACTATTTATGCATTACAAATTTAAGGCATTTATTGTTAATAAATGAAGAGTGGATATACTTATATAACGGGCCAAGTGACAAAAAATCAATATCTCTGTTTTTTTCATTATAATGGTCTATGCAACAATGTCGTTAACCTCTATTATGACGCAAGTGACAGTTGAATTGGAAACAGCTCTAAATAAATTCAACAGCTAGCCTCCGACGTTAAGTTTAGTGTTCCGTTTCCTGATAAAAACTCATTTTTCTCGATTGTGTATTTTTGTCACTTGGCCTGTTATATATATCCACTCTTCAAATGTTGATTTAACTTACATCTTACATTACTACATACTTAAAAAAGAAGAATCTGCTTTACAGCGATAAAATTGATAAACTACAAAACGTTTTACAGCGTTTTCAATATACGCGTTCTTTTTCACTTTCCCTGTCGGCCAAAATAACCTCGGACATGGCTGACTTTTTACTGAGCTGTGAAACAGAATACATCCAGTCTGATACTCATACCTACGTATTAGTAGGTACTCTACAATAGTACAAGAAAACAACTGTAAACATGAAAATCCCTAAATAGGGACTTTTTTTCGCGTCATGACCACGTTTTCAGCATTTGGCACCACTGTGTGGCGTCACCAAGAGAAATATAGATTTATTTATAGAAATAGGGATCCTTTTTCTTCTTCTAGTGCCGACTCCGCTAACGAAGGTTGGCTATAACCATTGCAAACTCGTCTCTATCTTCTGCTTTTTTAAAAGCGTCTGTGTGTTTGACCCTACAAGGACCTACATTTTCTTTGATTTTACAATAGGGAACTTGCATAAATTTTTAAATTCGAAAAAAATGTTATAAATCACAACACAACATAATTTAAAACATGTATCAAAGATAAAAAAGTTTTGTTTGTCTTTCGTTTGGCCCCTAAAGACGATTAAAAATTCAAATTAAAACAGGTGGTCCAAAACGCTTCGTGACGTCACTTGGTTTTACATTTACATTTTTCCAATAAAATAAACAGAATTTTAAATTAGACGTTATAAACGTCAGTAGAAAATACATTTATGTGACGTTACAAGTGTTTTTGATCATTTGAACTATTCATAGAAAAATTCGTACTTTTACAAAATGGTTTTATTTTCAATAGTAAACCTTCGTTCCTTTCCTTCAAAAACAGTATAAAACTACAATTTTAACAAACTGGTATATATTATTACAATGACATACGATACATGTCATTAGAATATAAATATTTTTGACTTATTCCACGACGATGAGCTTGCCAAATACCCAAGTAGGTGGAGGCCAATAAACTAAAGAAGGAGAAGAAGAATATACCTAAATATAAGGTTATGTCTAGGTATACGTTACCGTGTACGCAAATAAAAAAGTTAGAGTGTCAGTGATTTCTTATTTTTTATTTGTTTAGTGTTTGTTTTTAAATTAACTACGGAGTGTGGACAATTATTTGGTTATTTTAATGAGTTTAAGAACATTTTAAAACAGTACGAAAAAGATAAGAGACTATAAATTAATATATATTTTTTTTTTTAGTTATAAATGAAATAGTATGTATTACCGTAAAAGAATAAAATAAAAAGAAGACCTAAAGCTTTCATAATAATAATTAACTTGTTCTGAAGCTATTATCCTTGTGGCATTTTTGTAATCAACTATTCTAAATGGGAACTAAGCCACAATTGAACCAAAAAATGATTTTATTAACGTTTCGACGTCTAAATCGGACGTCGTTGTCAAAATACAAAATATTATTAAATTAAACAAAAATGGTGTTGCTTAGTAAAAAATTTTCTAATAATTTATTTAATCTGACTAATTTTTGTATTTTGACAATGACATCCGATTTGGACGTCGAAACGTTAAAAAAATCATTTTTTTAGTTAAACTGTGGCTTATTTCCTATTTAGAATAGTTGATTATAATAATTAACTTACGTATAAAAATTATTTTAGCAATATTTTGTACGGGTCATATCAACTAAATACATATATTTATTTTGCTAACCTAAATATATACTTTTATATATACACTGATTTATTACAATTAAGTTTGAAACATCTAAATAGTTCTGCTTCCCTTCCCTTAACAAGTATTTTTCTATCAAACAAATACTAAACATATCAAAATAGCATGTACCAAAATATACAGTCACTGCGCACGTTAAATAATGAAGTCACTGGCTTGATCAAGTTTAATTCGCGTGTACCTAACTTTTTTTATTTGCGTACACGTTAGAGTGTACCTAGACACAGCGAAATATAACCATAATAAAAACTAATGTAAAACTATGTGACGTCACGGGTCGTATGAACTATTTTGTACCGCAGAATACTTTAACTATATATTTCTAAGTTATTACGAGTTTTTGAAGCGTGAAATTTTGGAAATCTCATTTTTGAACAAAACTGAACATTATTATGTAACAAAAAAAAATGTGCAAGTTCCCTATTTCATAATCAGCTGCAATAACTCGTACTTATCTTGTCTAAAATTTGAAAATTCTCCAAAAAGATTTTTCGGAGGAGGCTTTTTTTTTCATACCGACCCACTATCTAACATTCCGCAATTTCGGACTAAAATTCAAGATTTTTTTATGTCATTCGACAGACTTTGTTCACAGACATGATTGAGAACCTTAGTGAAGGTTACGAAAAATACTTAACTGAACGGAGGGCATCTTGAACACCTCTTGAACGTTTTATCGGGAACGTGCGTGGTCGTGAATAATGTTTGCAAGGCTATATCATGTATACTAAATATTTAGTGCTAGTCAAAAGTCCACCTCCCCCCCGTATCTTTTGAACGGTTATACTTATAATAGTCAAATTTAGAGGGAGGAAATAAACAGACGTAGGCTTCTCAACTAGTCACAGCAGGTGACGTAATAGTGACAGATGAAGTTACAGAGCCACTGTGACCGATAATTTTAAATGGGACTTTATGACAAGTGATTCCTCGTTTGAAAGGTATTCAAAATACCTATTCAGCCATACTATTTTATTTGGGATTAAGTTGATTTTGATTTTGGTGAATAAATTTAATAAATATAACATTGTAGTTTGGCATTTAATTAATAAAAATTCAAATGTCCGCTTATGGTTTTTTTGTCAAAAAAGTTAACGTTTTTCAATTCTCTAGTAGTTTTTACGTCAAAGTCAACCTTTTCGACAAGTAATCATGGGCGGAAGTTTGAATTTTTATTAATTAAATGAGAAACTACAATTTTATATTTATTCATCAAAATGGGCTTAAACTAAAACAAAATTAGTATCACTAAATAGGTATTTTCAATACCTTTCAAATGAGGTATCACTTGCCATAAGGTCCCATTTAACATTATCGGCCACAGTGGCTGTGTAATGTCATCTGTCAATATTACGTCACATGTCATGACTAGTTGAGAACTTGTTTTTTTTGGGAGGTTAGAATCTTCAAAAGACCGTCTGGGAAGGTATCCCAGGTGTAGCGGATTCGATCCGTCACGCTTCACCGTGCCGAACCGCCTACCGACTAAACTCACCTCCTCTTCCTCCAGCCGACAGGTCTGGAACCGCTCTTGGCGAGCATGTCTGACCCATCGACCTTACTCATAACTCCCCCCGGGCACCCTCTGCGTGCACTCCGTAGATTAAGTGGCCACCCAGCCGCCCTGTCCCGCACACACTCCGCACAAAGACCGGTCGGTGATGAAGACCGTCCCGTGCAGCCAATGTGCGGGTGGGGCGACCGGGGTGCCCCCAATCCAACATGAACTAGCAAAAGGATACCAGTCGACAGTTACGAGCAACTCCAAACATTCGTGCTTTCATCAATTCGCACTCACACTCATACCCATTCATTCTACAGTTAAAACGAAGCAGTCAGTGAGGTTGGGTGTAAAAATCCTCCCCCACTACCTGGTGCAAAACAAAAACAGACTAAAAAAAAACAAGACAAAACAGAAAGTAAACAAAACAATACAAAGGCGGTCAGCATGGGTCAGATGTAAAAAGTCCTCCCCCTGCTGACTACCGCTTACAACACGCAACACATTTGAGTAATAAAATTGATTTAAAATGATAAATATTGTATAAATAAGATTGAAGAAGTAAATAAGGAGATAAAACAAGATAAAATAAATAAATAATTAAAACTAGTTAAAATAAGACAGACAGCCCAGGTTGGATTTAAAAGATCCTCCCCCCACTGGCTGCCATCTACGACACAAAAAAAAACGTTAAAAAATAAATAAATAGACGGTCATCCCGCTTGCAGTCGCCTCTCTATCGCCTCAACAAGTTAAGAACTTGTTGAGAAGCCTACGTCTGTTTATTTCCTCCCTCCAAATTTCACTATTATAAGTATTACCGTTCAAAAGACACGAGGGGGGTACGGACTTTAAACTAGCACTGTATATAAATAATAATAATTTCAATATTCATTTCAGTACCTAATGTTTATTTTGCCGCATACTGGCTATTTTATTGATCCTCTTTGACCTGCCTACCGATTTTAAATTATCGTAACAGGTTAGAAGAATATACAATTTCTTGTTTCCATATATTTATTTTCTATTTCCGATAGGAAAATCTTTACATGATCTGTTTCTGCGAATTTCTCCTTAGTTTTGCTTTTTGGATGGTCAAATGAGTTTTTTGTTTTAATATGTATTTATACATTAAGAATATATTCTTTTCTGGTCCTTGTTTTATCTCCACAACCAATCATAATCAGTTTTTAGTCAACTTCTTGTTAATTAATATTAAGATTTCTTTGAATGAATATTAGTAACTACTTGACAGACCGCCAGTTAAATTGAATTTGCATAATTTGCAATGATCAATAATTATAATAGGGTAACTTAATTAGCCCCTTCAGAACCAGCTTGTGTAAATTACATAACTTACCTAATACATGGTTACAATTTGTTCATTATAATGTAAATAAAGTTTACTGGGTTTTTAAACGTGCCTATACATATATATTTCATAGAAAGGAAAACATGTTGAATAGATATATCTTCTTCTTCTTAGCCTTCTGTCATCCATGTTTGGACATAGGCCTCTTAAAACTCCTTCCTCATTTAAAACATTAAATTGGCGATTTTTTGAATGTTGACTCGAATTTTTTGGTACCTAGTTAATAAATAAGTATTTATTAGGTCTGGATCCCGCGTATGAAAAAAAAGTTGATTAATAGCAAGCTTAAAATTTGTTAATAGCTTAAGGGTGTCTAGTCGGATAAACTTTGATATATGGGAATACTGGAACAGGGGCAGTTTTAGTTGTGGAACAGGTTAAAAATTTGGAACGGTCAGACCACGAAAACGGCACATTTATTTTGTCTGACAGAACAGACTTAAACTCTCCGAACAGAGAATAAACTCTCATGCAAAAATCAGACCGCTATTTATCACCTGTCATAATTCCTGTCATTTGACATATTCTACATGTTCCACTCATTAAAAGGCCCATTTGGTGATAAATAGCAGTCTGATTTTTGCATGAGAGATAAATCTCTGTTCAGAGAGTTTAAGTCTGTTCTGTCGGACAAAATACATGTGCCGTTTTCGTGGTCTGACCGTTCCAAATTTTTAACCTGTTCCACAATTAAAACTTCCCCTGTTCCAGTGTTCCCATATATCAAAGTTTGTCTGGCTAGACACCCTTAAGCTGCTAGCAAATTTTCAGCTTGCTATTAATCAACTTTTTATTCATAACGCGGGATCCAGACCTATATTATATCTAGTAATTACAATGTTTGATAGTACACATAAATTAGAAACTTACAAGTGTCCCTATAATGAATTTCAACACCCACATGTCTATTTAAAAAAAGTGTCTCTGCTTTCATCACATTCACGTAAATGACATCAATAATAAAAAATTGTATCATATATTTATATAGGGTGAGGCAGATAACTCGCCTATTAGAAATATTTAGAGAACTAAAGGCAACAGAATCATGAAAATTGGAATGAAGGGGTTTTGAAGGGTGATCTATTTAATAAAAATATTTTCATCAATTTGCCACTTCCGGTTATACCGGAAGTTGCTTAAAACTTCGTTTTTTTAAATTGGACACCCTGTATATTTTTACATTTTTAGATTCTACTCGATGTCTTCTTTCTTAAAATATGCAGTTTTGTAATGTTATACAGGGTAGTTTAAAAGCTAATTACTTTTTTTTTATTTTCGTAGCCACTTTCACACCCTGTAGAATTGTAGTAGTTGGATATCAAAAACTCTATTTATGTTAAAACGATTTTTAATATAGTCTACTATTATTAAAAATTATTAGTATAGCTAAATGTTCAATTTTAGTATACAGGATTGGTCGAAACTCGGAATGAGGATTTTCTGAATTTTCTTAAATGAAACACCCTGTATTTTAGTATTGCAATGAAAAGCCATTTTATGGTACTTTTTTATTTCTAAAGCATTCCCTATACCTAAATGCTTTAATTTGTGCTTAATTGTTAATCGCGACAAAAATGTTAACTACGTAGTTATTTTGATAGCTCAACATTTATTGGCAATTTTAAAGATCAGTCTAGATTAATATGTATTTATTTCCGAAAAATTATTTGTGATTGAATATTTTCACGGCCCACCTAATAAAATTTCACGCATTTTTTGTTGAAATTAATGTTTGGCTTGAATCACCAATAACTCACAAATTAAAGCAGTTAGGTATAGGGAATGCTTGAGAAATAAAAAAGTAGCATAAAATATCATTTCATTACAATAATAAAATATAGGGTGTTCCGTTTAAGAAAATTCAGAAAATACTCTTTCCGAGTTTAGACCAACCCTGTATAGTACAATTCAACATTTAGCTATACTAACAATTTTTAACAATAGTAGACTATATTAGAAATCATTTGAACATAAATAGAGTTTTTGATGTCAAACTACTACAATTCTACAGGGTGTGAATATTGCTAGGAAATTAAGAAAAAAACGTAATTATCTTTTAAACTACCCTGTATAACATTACAAAACCTCATATTTTAAGAAAGCAGACATCCAGGAGAATCCAAAAATGTAAAAATATACAGGATGTTCCATTTAAAAAAACGAAGTTATAAGCCACTTCCGGTATAACCGGAAGTAGCAAATCGATGAAAATATTTTCATTAAAGAGATCACTCTTCAAAACCCCTTCATTCCAATTTTCATGATTCTGTTTCCTTTAGTTCTCGAGATATTTCTAATAGGACTTTTATCTGCCTCACCCTGTATATTTAGTTTTGAGACAGAAATAATCTAATCATTTGGAGACTCCAGTCTGCAGAGACACCAACCTTGAACATTGAACGAATTACAGAACTTTCCAGTTTGGAGTATTGGTTGAAAAAGACCAAGTTAATCGTTTCTTTCAAGCAGCCATGTTTAATTCATTTCAATTTAAAGTTTTTAATTAGGTAAGGGTTGTTATACCAGTTATTCAGTTATTTAACGTTTACAAAGAGATCTAGAAAGTAATTGGCCATGTTACGTTTGAGGATTATTTATAGCCAGAGAGACATTCTACCTCGGCGTGAAATTATAGAATTTAAATACCTTTTGACGGAAATAAATAGAAAGTGTAAATGTAACGAAAAAGTCAGTAACTATACGCAAATATGCAGCTGTGTACCAAAACAGTGTAGTATACTATTAACCACCCTTAATACAATGAACATAACATATGTTTTACGACTAATTAAGAATAATAATTTTATTAACTTTATCCAAAGCCACTGACCATAAGTAAACATCGAACATTATTTGGTCGTGAAATATTCGTACTGTTGCAATGTTTTCATGTATATCAAACATTGACTAGAATCAGGTGTGATGCCAGGTTTACCTATAATTAGCTTCGCCACTGCTGCTGCCGCTGCCGGAAATATTGCCTGAAATACAATATCGACGCGAGTTAAGTGTTCACACAACAATGTCCTCACAATTCATTTACCAAACGACTCTCAAGGATGGAATGTAACGACTGCATCCTCTTGCCCACTTACTCACTTGCCGCTTTGCCGCGGCAAGTCGTTTGTGCGTCATTAATTTTGACGTCATATAGGATTTTAAGAATGTCGTAAATCATTACATGGCATTTTAGTTAAATCTGACCTTTGTCAGAATATTTATATTTATATTTATGTTTATATTTATGTTTATATTGTAGCGTTTAAAAAACCAGTGAAAATATGATCTTTAGATTTGTATAGATTTTACAATCCCTCTCTAAGAAGTCCAAATTTTTTTATTCAGTTTTTTACTTAAATTCAGATTGCAAGGAATTTTCTAAAACCGCACCTGTATACATCTACAAAGTATTGCGCACATTTCAATGTGTTACAAGATTCCTGTTTATTTGAGACGCAAAAACAGAATTTGTAAGAAGTTTTGACAAAAGTACAGTTCTAATGCGTAGATGAACTTTCTAGAAGAAATGTTGAAAATCAATTTGATTGGTTTGTTTGAATTTGGTACAAAGATCGAAGCTCGTAATTGGCTCTGAAGAACGGAAGCCGGAAATTGCGTAGTGACAGGATCAAGGAATTTTGGCAGGAGACGGAGAAGAAAGCAGGCATTCTTACAATGGTAGTGAATCAGTAAACATCGATAGTCAGTAACCGGCTTTTTTGTGACGCAAAAAGAATTTCCAAGTAAATGGGATCTATCAAAGTTCTTCTGTGTTGTTGTTAAGTAGGTGTACCATCAGTTTGATGGTGTAGCAGTTCCTTTTTTGATGGTAAAAGTGTAATATACGCTTTGTAAAAATACTGCGTATGTATTTATGAAAGCCGGCATAGTACTAATATCGTAGTGATGAATTAAACCCAAGCCTCCCGTCTCCTGGATTAGAAAACCTATTTCCCGAGGTAAATAAGCAAATTTCTTTTGTTTTATGGTATTTTCATGGTATAATGGTATATGGTGCAATCAGTAATTTTCCATTGACATTTTCCCCTTCGAGTGACGTATGAACTACGTACGTGCTGTCAAGTGTCATGTCAAGTTTCACAATGGTGAAGTTTTGAATTTTAAGGTATAGTGACTTTTAATAATTATAAAATTCTCAAACTAATAACGTTAATTTCTTTCAACATAAAAAAAATAAATCTTTTTGGAACTTAAAATACAAAAATGAAAAAGTAAATTGTTGAACAGAACAAAGAATAATTTTGCTTCCATCATTAAAATATTATTGTAAAGACATAATTGTAAGTTAATGTTAAAATCCTTTTTGAAACCTTTTGAAATAGTTAAAAATAAAAGATTTACGGAATGATATTTGACAGGTGACATAGTTGTTGTTATTTTCAATAATTAAGTACTACGAGGAGTAGTCAGTAATTCTTTAATGTAAACATTGTTCCCTGAATGAATATAAATTTTTGTTTTAATGCAAATGCTATAATATATGTCATAATTAGGTCAGTCAGTCAGTTATACAAGTCATAATTAAGTCAGATATCAAATCCTTAATGCAATAATATTATTGTTTATCTTTTGGTGCACCATAACCTATGTTCAGAAAAGTAGATGTATTTTTTTACAGGTAATTTTTTATGTAATCTGAAAGTTTTGTTATCTCAAGGAATAATTTTTCAATAAATGCCATAACTGTGTATTTTGTCCTGTTTATTTACCGCTAACCTATTGGCAAAATTTTAACCACAAACTTTAAAAGCTTTTTAGAGTCAAATTTTAAGATGTTGGATGATCATAGAAAGTAAAACTCCTGGTAAGGCGCCCTAACAAAATATAGCCAGGATTTATATTTAACACCCCAGGATATCTGTAAGTACCCTTGTTTAAATTTTTGATAGTAGTAAATATTCCCTAATCCCTAACTTCTTCTTAACGAACTCACAACCTTAGCTTTCCAACCAAAACACGAGCCGCCGTAGCAAAGTAGTTTTTAGAAATATCCCCTAGTTTTCTCGACCCTTTTGTATTTAAGCAGTATCTAAATTTTCCAAGCTTTTATCTTCCCCCTTATTTCTAAGTGCTACAATATTTATATTTATATTTATATTTATATTTATATTTATATTTATATTTATATTTATATTTATATTTATATTTATATTTATATTTATATTTATATTTATATTTATATTTATATTTATATTTATATTTATATTTATATTTATATTTATATTTATATTTATATTTATATTTATATTTATATTTATATTTATATTTATATTTATATTTATATTTATATTTATATTTATATTTATATTTATATTTATATTTATTTATATTTATATTTATATTTATATTTATATTTATATTTATATTTATATTTATATTTATATTTATATTTATATAAACATATATTTATACAAATATTTGCCAGAATATTAATATTTAAAATAGTTTAATGTGAAATTAAATAAATATAATATCAAATTTCACTACACAATTTCCGAATATACCAATGACATAAAATAGTCGCTGAAAAAAAAATAACCTAGAAATTACAATTGTCATTTACCATATAATCTTTTGAAAATACTATCACAATCGATTACTTTTGTGTCAAATTATCTTTATTCGCATCGTTGATTGGTTATCGGTAGAATTCGGATTTAAAAGCATAAAGAAACGCAAAAAAAGCGCTTAAAAAGCATAACAATTTTACGAAAAAAGCATTTTATTATACAAAAAAAAAGCATGAAAATAAGCATATAAATTTTGAAAAATCATTTTTTTTAAGAAAATATATATAATTATCTCTAGGCTTAGCTTAAGAACTAGTAAAGACCTATTATAAATTTAATAATAAAATAGAATAAACCAAAAAAAAAAAAAAATAGATAACTGAAACAAAAATGCTTTAACCTAATTTTTATCGACACGTTTTAGATGAAGGAAAATATATCATTTTTGTTTAAAGTATGAAATAACTAATTACTCATTTAAATGTTCCATCGTAAAGTTTCGGCACCTATCACTCAAAACATTTTTGTATATCTAAAAGCTTTATTCAACGTCCACATTGGTTATCGGTGCATAGTTATACTTTACCACTACTGCCGGATCCATGTTTATAATATCTTCAACGTGTTCTCAATTTAAAACTGAAAATATTTTATAAAAATATATACCATTTTTATTCAGTTGCAATGCGAAGGCAAAACAATCTCACTTTTCAATTACAATACGGAGTGCAGTCCAGTCCCTTGAATTTTATTTTATAGTCGTATTACTCCGTAGAGTAACTACGTGCATTTTTCCGTTGGAATTTTTCCGTTGGAACTTTACCAGCTGCAGACGGGGGATGTGAATTGCATAGTGTAGAATTCCTTCCCTCTCGTCTTCACTGCAGCATCCATTTGACTTGCAAATTGTAGAAGTCTTGGAGGTGTCACCAGGAAAGTGTACCAATAAGTTTTCAATTTAAAAATCTTTTAGTAATATTTTTAATATTTTCAATATTAATAATTTACTATTAGGATTGAAAACTACTTCGTCTGAAAATATTTTCTTCATCTTTTGAAATCCTTAGTTTTTGTTAATACATCTTTGAATTTTGTTAATACTATCTGACCAATTTTTCCAGGGATACCTTCCATCTTTTTTTCAAAACTGTTTATTTTTTGGATCGACTCAACTAATGACATTTGCTGTTTCTCCAAATATTTTATTGTTTCACTCACAGAACAAAAGTTGCTATTTTATCGATTTGCTAGCAGTCTCTTCAAGTTCCAATACGAAGTTTTTAAAATTTTCGAAATATTCGGCGTAGTATAAAGCTGCATCTAACCATTTACCCCACCGAGTTAACACTGGTTCTGGTGGTAATGGAATGTTAGGGAATCTGTCTCTAAATAGTTGCACCCTTAAAGGAGCTTTATTGAAATTTTTTTCCATTTTTTATCAACTCATTAACAAGTGGAAATTGCAGCTGTATAGTCTCAGCAACGCGATTCAGGCCGTGTGCTAGACAAGTACAGTGATTTAGATTTGGATAAAACACTTTAAGATTTGATGCCGTTTTGATCATATTGATATTTGATGCGTCGAAAAGCATTAATACTATTATGTTGGTCGGCACAGCCTCGGGAAGATAAAAATTTGCTAAAGCGTCATTTACGAATCTTGGAACTGTATTGTTATGTATTGCTTCTAGTTCGTTTGAGCACACTAAATAACCCTTCGTCAAGATTTCTTCGTGGAGTACGCCTATTGCCTCCTCTACACAACGGCAGATGTGTCCGCGTATGCATCCGCAGATGTGTAGATGGGGTAATTTGATCGTCTGTTGTTTACCTCGGACCTCTACGACGCATTAGTTTTCGCAGTGAATTCAAAGTAAATATTGCGTCACCCGAGAATTAACACAGACTGAACGATTTACAGATGTGTACTACAGATGTGTGGTCAGCACCCGTGTTGAGCTGCCCCCCCCCCCCCACTTGCAAAAATCAAAAAACAAATAGCCCTGATTTATGAGCTATTTATGAGCTCTCATATTCCGCAAACTAAAAATTTTGAGCTCGTTCCACTGAGCAGGAATTTGATACTTTAGTGGGGGGGGGCTGAGTCAGCCCCCCCCACTACTTAAAAATAGGAATATTGAATCGGTTTTTGCGGCAGAATTACGAGCTATTTATGAGCTCTTGAAATTATACAGTTTCGATTTTTGAGCTCATCCCCTTCATCCCCAAACAACCCTTTAATTGATTCAACTTAAGAGAAAAATGCCGAGAAAACTTAAAATATATCGTATTGAGGATATAATTCCTATAGCGTATATACTCTAAGAATAAACTATTAAATCACGTGAATTTCGATTATTGAGCTACAACCCCTTCGCAAGAAAACCACCCTATCTTCTCGGCTTAAGAGAAAGTTGTACTTGAAATGCATTAAATTGGTTATTTGGCGACTACATATCATTTAATAATTTATAAGCTTTCAAATTACGCGCATTTAAATCAGTAAATTGCAATTTATTTTATATAGTGCAGTCACTGAAAGTAAAAATCAACGATTACCTTCAATTTCGGTGAACCTTCATTGATTTTCACGCAAATTGGTCAGTGGTTAGAGGATACGTCAAGAAACAAAGGTGACATGGTACCACCTTGCGCCTTTACTCTGAGGGTGGATACCGCCCCTTCTCGGGGGTGAAAATTATTTTATTAAAAATAACTGCACAAATCAATAAAAGAACAAATTAAAAGCAAAATTTATTATATAAAGTTAATAAAATAAGTCAATACTTTTTAAGCTATTAAAGATCAAAGATTTTAATTATTCGTGAAAAAAATGCATGTTATGAAGCGGTTTTTCGTAAATCACTGAAAAACTGTAAGTTTTTACAAAAAAGTTAATAGTAGTTTAATTCGTAAAGCTTATATTCTCAGAATAAAGTCTTAAATCACGCGCCTTTCGATTATAGAGTTACAACCCCTTCGCAAGAAAACCATCCCATATTTCCGGCTTAAGAGAGAGTTGTACTTAAAATAATTTAAATTAATTATTTGGGGACTACATATCGTTTAATAATTTATGAGCTTGCAAAATATACGCATGTCAATTATTGAATTGCCATTTTCTTTCTATAGTGCAGTCACTGAAGGTAAAAATCAACTATGACCTTCGATTTCGGTAAATCTCCATTCATTTTCACGAATTAACAATAACAACTTGGGGTTTTAACCTGGGGTATATGTCACCCCTTCTCGGGGGTGAAAATTACTTTATTAAAAATAACCCAACAAATCGAGAGAGGGACAAATTGTAAGCAAAATTTGTTATATAATGTGATTAAAATAAATTAATACTTTTTGAGTTATTAAAGATCAAATATTTTAATTTTTGTGAAAGAAAATGCATGTTTTAAAGCGATTTTTCATAAATAACTCAAAAACTGTAAGTTTTTACAAAAAAGTGTTCATCACTAAAATTGAAGCCAATAAAAAATATAATAAATTGCTTACTTGAAAAACCCTTTAATGTTAATTTAAAGTAAGTTATTGGTAATTAAATGTATATTTTTTTCTGCGACTGTTCAAATCTAAGGATTCAAGCTTAAATAACGGGAAGACATGCATTTTATAACACTTAGGTACTAAATACTTATCAAAGTACTTAGAAATACCTATCCAAAATGAGCTCCAGAAAAAGTTGATAGCATCAAAATCCGCTCACCAATTTTCGTGAAAATGAATGCAGATTTACCGAAATCGAAGGTCATAGTTGATTTTTACCTTCAGTGACTGCACTATAAAAAGAAAATGGCAATTCAATAATTGAGATGCGTATATTTTGCGAGCTCATAAATTATTAAACGATATCTCGACAAATAATTAATTTAAATTATTTTAAGTACAACTCTCTCTCTTAAGCCGGGAATATGGGATGGTTTTCTTGCGAAGGGGTTGTATCTCAAAAATAAGCTATACGAATAAAACTACTATTAACTTTTTTGTAAAAACTTACAGTTTTTCAGTGATTTACGTTTTTTCACGAATAATTAAAATTTTTGATCTTTAATAACTTAAAAAGTATTGACTTATTTTAATAACTTTATATAATACATTTTGCTTATAATTTGTTCTTTTATAGATTTGTGCAGTTATTTTTTATAAAATAATTTTTCACCCCCGAGAAGGGGCGGTATCCACCCTCAGGGTAAAGGCGCAAGGTGGTATCATGTCACCTTTGTTTCTTGAGGTATCCTCTAACCACTGACCAATTTTCGTGAAAATCGGTGAAGGTTCACCGAAATTGAAGGTAATCGTTGATTTTTACTTTCAGTGACTGCACTATATAAAATAAATTGCAATTTACTGATTTAAATGCGCGTAATTTGAAATCTTATAAATTATTAAATGATATGTAGTCGCCAAATAACTAATTTAATGCATTTCAAGTACAACTTTCTCTTAAGCCGGGAAGATAGGGTGGTTTTCTTGCGAAGGGGTTGTAGCTCAATAATCGAAATGCACGTGATTTAATAGTTTATTCTTAGAGTATATGCGCTATAGGAATTATATCCTCAATACGATATATTTTAAGTTTTCTCGGCATTTTTCTCTTAAGTTGAATCAATTAAAGGGTTGTTTGGGGATGAAGGGGATGAGCTCAAAAATCGAAACTATATAATTTCAAGAGCTCATAAATAGCTCGTAATTCTGCCGCAAAAACCGATTCAATATTCCTATTTTTAAGTAGTGGGGGGGGGCTGACTCAGCCCCCCACACTAAAGTATCAAATTCCTGCTCAGTGGAACGAGCTCAAAATTTTTAGTTTGCGGAATATGAGAGCTCATAAATCAGGGCTATTCGTTTTTTAATTTTTGCAAGTGGGGGGGGGGCAGCTCAACACGGGTGTGGTCAGCGCGTGATGATACATCGGCAGATGTATCCGCAGACGCGTCTGCCGATGTGTAGAGGAGGCATATGAAGTAATTAGCGACGTATCTTCCACAAATATATGTAGCCTCGTCCACAGTAAATCAGATGTAATTGTTTCCCACTAGCGTTTTTACTTTTTTTCTGGTTTTATTTTAGATGCAATTAACATATTTTTTCGCAGAGTATTTTCATCCGGCACATGTCTTCAATACTAGGTATTTTCCAAAAATGATTTAAAACTTTCATTTTGCAATTTATTTAAAGGGAGATCAGAGTCTAAAATTGCACTACATAGATCAAAATTTAATTTCTGCTGTTCGCAAATGCAAAAAATGATAATAGTATATAAAAAAGCACCAAATAAGCACAAAAATTCAAAAAAAGCATAATAATTTAAAAAAGGCAAAAAAAGCATAAAAAAGGGCTGTCAAAATGACTTATTTTTGCACATTTCGTTCATATTTAAAAAGAAAATAATCCTGCTTGTATTATTTACCATAAGCATTACGCTTAGAATTCCGGACTCTAGTTATCGGTTTAGAGTATTGTAATCGCCAACCAATTATAGATCTTTAGGTATAAGCCGTTTTAATAGGCAAATACCCGTCAAGAAATACATAATTTTTTCATAAGTTAATCGTCATAAGTTCAATGTATAATAATCATATCAAAGAGGCACGTTTTTCTGTCACTTCCAAATGTAATGCGTTAGAGAGAATTCGATAATCTGTGACGCACTGAAAAAAGGTTTTTGGACGATCTATAACTAGATTTACTAATGTATACGCTGTGAGCTCGTACGTAGAGGGGATATTTATAAATTCGCGAGCGCCAGTAGTGGCAAGTCTGTAAACGATTACCGGAAATTTGACATAAATGTCAAAGTGATTAATTTAAAATTAAAATTAAAAACTTAATTATAAAAAATATTAGTTGGTCAAAGCTGTGGTATATATTTTTACCTTAAATATACTTACGTTTTAAATACTGAATTTACGTTTTTTTAATGTTCCGTAATATGTAATTATAAATTAATCTATATTAATCTTAGCGCCATCTACACGATAATTGTGAAAGTATCCGAAGTAAGAAAAATATTTCATCAATAGAACGTCAAAATGATTAGCAAAATCTTAAAAAAATCTATTACAATTTAATTACTTTTTAACGTTGTAAATATTAAGCGATAACAATTAAATAATAAATTTAAAAATTACCGGTGAAAGTTGAATTAGTAATCCGCCAGGAGCGACACCAGCGAAGCTCAGAGCGTATACGCTATGAGCTTCGCTGGTGTCGCTCCTAGCGGTTACTAATTCAACTTTTACCGGTAATTTTTAAATTTATTATTTAATTGTTATCGCTTAATATGTACAACGCAAAAAAGTAATTAAATTGTAATCGATTTTTTTAAGATTTTTCTAATCATTTTGACGTTCTATTGATAAAATATCAATTTCTTACTTCGGATACTTTGACAATAATCGTGTAGATGGCGCTAAGATTATAATAGATTATTTATAATTAGATATTACGGAACATTAAAAAAACTTAAATTCAGTATTTAAAACGTAAGTATATTTAAGGTAAAAATATATACCACAGCTTTGACCAACTAATATTGTTTATAATTAATGTTTTTAATTTTAATTTTAAATTAATCACTTTGACATTTATGTCAAATTTCCAGTAAACGTTTACAAACTTGTCACTACTGGCGTTCGCGAATTTGTAAATATCCCCTCTACGTACGAGCTCACAGCGTATACCTCGTAATTATTTTATATTTTGTTATCTCCTGCTAATGCCACTCAGCAGGTAATGTGGGGTCTTTTTGTTCACATAAAAAATATTTCTTTATGTCATACTGTGTCTATAATTTAGTTATATTGATGCAATCAAGTTCATTAAGTTCGCAAATAATATAAAAGTTTTTACATTATATTTATATACAAAAACATGTTTTCACATTTTATCCTTTCAACATACAGTTGGGTCTTTGTGGTTTAGTAATTTAATTAGATTTTACCCAAACAAAATCAAATTGAATTTCACAAAATCTAAATTTGGTTTAATTGGTAAACATATTACTTCGTAATAACCTCAAATTACAAAGTTCTAATTTTGGGGCTTTATAATATAAATGTAGAACAAATACAAATGGAATTTAATTCAGATGAGATTAGACGAAACAAATAGAACAAGGAATACAGTTTAAATATTAGAAAACAAGTCCTGAACAAACTTAACAAAAGAATATCTAGAGAGCCATCTAAGAGGATGTCTTATTTATATTAGCTTCTTCCACCTAATATCGGACGTAATTTTCCCTTAATTTTTTCTAGCTTTCTCTGCTTCTTGCTATATTCCCATATTGATAGTTTTCCTGTTTTTTCCTCATGATTTACGTTGGAATTACTAACGAGCAAATTGAACAAAGAAGGGGATTTAGAGTTCATAAAGCTGCAACACCTGGAACATGTCATTCGTGGTGAGAGATATGACGCACTTCAATTGATTATACAAGCACAGTATAAAGAGGGACAGTAGAACCACTCTCCGAAAAATTGGAAGTAAAATCTTAAGTAGCGCATGGCGACCGCGCAATGTTCTTAGTCGCTTTTGCCCCACTCTCGCATTACTAGTCGCATAGAAACGCACGGGTTTTAACAGGGAAAACCCGCATCCATCACTGGTGAATTACCAATTGCGTACTGCCGGTATTACTTCTTGAGATCAAAGTACCGAATGGAAGAGGTATTACTCTCCCTCTTTATACTGTGATACAAGGGAAGATCCAAAGTAGGAGAGGGGTCGAAAGGAGTCGAATCTCATGACTGCATAACTTGAGAGAATGGCACGTGGATGCACGTCAATCAAACTATTCAGCGCTGCCGCATCTAAGATTAGAGTATCCATGATGATTTCCAACTTCAGATGCAGAGAGGGCACGTAAAGAAGAAGAAGGCTCTAACAATCAAGAAGCGGAACATATATTCTATTTGTTTTCCGGAATCTGGTGCATCCAAAAATGAATGGTAGGAAGGGACCAGGTCGCATAAACTCTTTAAGGAAAAACATAATATGTAAAAAAAACTTAATACCAGTTTAATAAAGCCAACTACACAAGCATGGAACTACACAAGCACTACTCAAAGAACCATGGAACACTCGATATTAGGCATTTCTCTTAGAAATCGGATTACGAACAAGGAAATAAAACGGAGAACAGGAGTGACATATGCCATAGAAAGAATTGTGACCCTTAAGTAGAACTGGGCCACGTACATAGCCCGGACAAAAGATGGAAACAGCAAATAACACACTGGAGATCAAGACTCTTGCCTAAATATACTCAATTTTCAACAGTTTCAATAAGATTAAAGGGCATTGATTCCTGAATAATTCCCAAAATAATTATGAAAACACGTAAATACTTCTTCTTCATCTTCTTCTTCTTTTTGTATAGACATGGCTCTCTCTGTTTTTTCAATGTGCCTCTAATAAGTTGTCGTTCCATCGTTTTCGTGGTTTTCCCACTGATCGTATTCCTATTGGGGAACCGTCTCTGGCTGTCCTGACTACCCTATTTGTTGTCATTCAGCTTATGTGGTCATTCCATTCTATTCTTCTGTTTCTTATTCAGTTATTAATTTTATACACCTTGAATCTCCGTCGTATATCTGTACTTCTAGCTCTGTCTCATAGAGTCTTACCATCGATTTTTCGAAGGGTTTTCATCTCCGCTGTTTCGAGCAATCTTTTTGTCCTCTTCTGTGTCGGGTCGTGTGTCTGCCGCGTATGTCATTATTGGTCTGATGACTGTTTTCTAAATTCTGCCGTTCATTTCTTTTCCGATATTTTTATTTCTCCATATTGTGTCATTCAGGCAACCTGCGGCTCTGTTTGCTCTATTCACTTGATCTTCCACTTCTGTTTCGAACCTTCCGTAGCTAGATAGTGTGATGCCTAGGTATTTAAACTCCATCACTTGTTCTATTATCTGACCTTCCAACCCCAATTTACATATTATTGGATCTGTTGTTATAACCATGCATTTTGCCTTTTGTGAGGAAATTAACATGTTCAATTTTCTGGCGATTATGTTGAATTGGTGCAGCATACGTTGTAGATCATCTTCACGTAAATACTGTATTCCTAAAATATAAAATTACCGAAGCGATTTTTTCTATTTTGGTCTCATCCCAAAACGAAACACCGTATGTAGATGGTCATAATTTAAAACCATTTTAAATAAGCCAAGGAACAGTATAGGTATGATCTGCTTCTATAAATATAAAGAGTTGAAATCAATTTCAAATAGGTTTTTTATATTCAGATTGTAAAGAAGTTGATTCAAAATTTCTTTGTATTACTGAGACGTGGTCCAGATTTTAAAATTGTAAATTTTTATGGTAGATCTGAACATAAAAATGTGGTGTCGTTGCAGTTTGAGCAAGAGGTCACATGAAGTTTGATTTCTTTTGACTTTATCAATCCGGTGCTAAAAGGAACGTTGAGGTATGTGAACTTATAGTATAGTTCATGAATTTGCAAATATTTTTGATTAGGGATGAAAGATTTGACTCAAACAGTCTGAAGTCTGGACTGAAAAAGTTAATAACAAAAATTTTCCCAATATTTGAAGTGCATACTGTCAAAGATAAGTTAAAATACTGTTTTAGGTGATACTATGTTTTACGTTCATTTAGAGAAATATACAGTTAGTATTAGTATCAGAACAGAGAAATATACAATTACAAATTCTATTGTTTCTAAATTGTAGTGGCAAGTTTTTACTGATAGAATAATAACAATAATAGGTACTCAAAATTTTTCTTAATGAGAAAATGAAAACATTTCTTACAATCCTGTGTATTCAAGAACTGAATTTATACTCAAAATCACTGTCTTAAGTGGTTCGATGCCATTTTCACGCACCCAATATTCTTCTATGAACTTTTCACATTAATTTTTCCCAAATTGCAGGAGTAGCAGTATTTAATGTTTCTACAGGTAGCTATGTTTCCAAAACTTCTGTGTCAGTGTAATGTTTACATCAAATTACATCCAATATAGTTATCGAAGATATGATGATTGAACTAAAAAACTTGCGCAGAGAGCAACAAGAAACCTTGAATTGCGTCAGACAGCTGGAGAAAAAGAATAAGGAGTTAGAAAAACGACTCAATGAAGCAAATGACAGAATAGAACGAATTGAGAAGGATAAAAGAAAAAAGAACATAATAATTAAAGGATTAACTCTCGATAGCAATGATAACAGGTCTACTAAACAAAAACTAGAACAGTTTATTGAAGCAAATCTGCAAATAAAGGTTATACTGAGGGAAGGAAATAAAATTGGTGATAAATCATTTCTGGCAGAAATGGAAAATATGACGGATAAAATCTCGGTATTAAGGAACAAAAGTAAACTTAGAAACATAACAGGACAAGGAGTATATATAGAGTCTGACATGACAAAAATGGAAAGAGAGATACAGGCTATAATTAGGAAAATAGCGAAGGAGGAAAAAGATAAGGGTAATACAACAAAAATAGGGTATATGAAGCTAAATATTAATGGAAAAGATATGAAATGGGATAAGGATAATGGTAAACTGACAGAGAGCACACAGAACAGCCAGAGAGGACTCCCAAAAAACTAAAAAGGAATGCAGAAACGACTACAAAAAGTATAACGACTAAAGCAACGGACAAGTACATGAGATTGGAAAATGATAATACGAAGTATAAACAAGATAACGAGGCAAAACAAAACCATAAGTCAGAAAAGCCAAGAGATCAAAAGTCTGACTACGTAGAGAATGATGAAAAAGGTAAAGAAATGGGTGAAGAAAAAAGAAGAGTGGAAAAAGGGAAAAAAGAGAAAATAAGAATGGCAACATGGAATGTACGCGGCACCTATGAGGAAGGAGCCATGAAGGAATTAGTAAAAGAAGTAGGGAGA
Organism: Diabrotica virgifera virgifera; assembly: GCF_917563875.1. Lineage (NCBI taxonomy): Eukaryota > Metazoa > Arthropoda > Insecta > Coleoptera > Chrysomelidae > Diabrotica > Diabrotica virgifera. The sequence goes on along the minus strand of NC_065451.1, from coordinate 221,119,907 downwards.
TATAAATTGGATATTGTAGCGGTACAAGAAACAAAACAATTGAGGTCAGAAATATCGGAATTAGAAAATGTGGTTTTTTTTCAAAAGTGGAGGAGCAGATAGGATGTTGGGAACAGGTTTTATTATAAGAAAAGGTCTAAAAGAAAAGATTATGAGTTTTAATCCCATATCGGAGAGGATGTGTTATATACGAATAAAAGGGGAAAAAAGAAATATAAGCATTTTAAATGTACACGCCCCTACCGAAGAAAAAGATGAAGAGATAAAAGACATATATTATGAAAAAATGGAGATGGAATATGAAAAGATACCGAAACATGACGTCAAAATTATAATGGGAGATGTAAATGCAAAAGTGGGGAAAGAGGCAATCTACAGAAATACAGTAGGAAAGCATAGCAAACACGACGAGTCAAATGACAACGGACAGAGACTGATAAGTTTTGCAATGGAAAAAAATATGGTGGTAAGAAGTACACAGCTACAGCGGAAAGAGATACATAAGGGTACGTGGACATCTCCGGACGGAAAAACCGTTAACCAAATTGATCATGTAATGATAGAAAAACGACACGCGGAATTTATTACAAATGTCAGAAGTATGAGAGGAGCAGACTGCAGTTCAGACCATTTTTTAGTAAAAATTGAATGTAAAAGTAAAGTAGAAGAAAAAATAGTTGTAAAAAAGGATGCAAAAAGAACAAAATCATACGAAGTAGCTGAACTGAAAAAAGAAACAACCAGGCAAAAGTATCAAGAAGAAATAGAAAAAATGTTTTTGGAAACAAAGAATGAAGCCACAGATGTAGAAGAAAGATGGGAACAAATAAAACACATTACAAAAGAAGTAAGCAGAAAATTGATACCCAGAATTAAAAAACAGACAAGAACTAAGGAGTGGTTTGATAGGGAGTGTGCAGAGCTGTCAGAAGAGAAGAAAAAGTTAAGAATACGTATGTTGACCAACCCTAACGACAAAAACAGAGAAGAGTATAACCACGTACGAAAACAGTTAAAGAAAAGTTGCAGGAAGAAAAAGAGAGAATCCAATGAAAAAAAGTTGCAGGAGATAGAAGAAAAATTTAAAAACAATGAAATAAGATCATTTTATCAAGAGGTAAAAAAAGTAGAAAAAGGTTACCAAAGCAAAACAAGCTACATAAAGACCAGAGAAGGAGAGCTAGTAAGTGAGCCGGGAAAAGTTATGAAAGAATGGAAAATGTATTTCGAAACGTTACTAAACAGTGATGATGAAGATCAGGGAGAGGACGAAGACAGAACAGAGGGTGCAGATATAAGAATAGCCGAACCATCCAAAGACGAAGTGCAAAGAGTTGTAAGCAAATTGAAAAACAATAAAAGTCCAGGGCCAAACGAAATAAGTGCAGAAATGCTGAAAGCAGGGGGAAGAAAACTACTGGAAAAGGTGTATGAACTGATAGAACTTACATGGAAAGAAGAAAAGATGCCTGAAGAGTGGGCCAAAGCCTGGATAATCCCATTACATAAAAAAGGGGATGCAACGATGTTGCAGAATTACAGGGGTATTGCTTTGCTGGACGTGTGCTATAAGATATTTGCTAGGATTGTAAGAGAAAGATTAGAGGTATACGCAGAGAAACTAATAGGAGAATACCAAGCAGGCTTTAGAAACAATAGATCGACGACAGAGCAAATATTTAACATAAAAGAAATCCAAACAAGCTGCTACGAACATAAAATGGTTTTATATGCACTATTCATAGATTTTAAGCAGGCCTATGACAAAATTAATAGGAAAAAAATGTATGAAGCCCTACGGCAAATGGAAATACCAGAAAAGCTAATCAAGTTAATAAGAATTACCTTAAATATGACATCTAACGAAATAGTGTGGAACAGTCACAAATCGGAAGAGTTTATAGTCAAAAAAGGACTTAGACAAGGTGACCCTCTATCAAGTGTGTTATTTAACCTAGTTTTGGAAACAATTGTAAGGAACAGCAGAATAGAAACACAAGAAACGATCTACCGTAACGAACATCAATGCATGGCCTACGCCGACGACCTTACACTGCTAGCAAAAACTAATACCGAATTAAAGAAAATCATGAGAAGATTAGTCAGAGAGGCAAAAAAATTCGGCCTAGAAATAAATGAAGAAAAGACGAAGTATATGGTGCTAGGCAACACAGAAAGAGAACCTGTAGATATGTTAAAGTTAACAGCGTTCGATGGAAAAGAATATAAATTTAAACGAGTAAATCACTTTACATATCTAGGTGCCATTATAGATGAAAAAGGACACGAGCAAAACGAACTAAAGCACAGGATAGCTAAAGGTAACCGAAAGGTCGGCAGTTTAAAAAAATTATTAAAGTCAAATTACGTATCAAGAAAGACGAAAATTAGAATATACCAAACTGTAATAAGAGCAACAGTCACCTACGGATGTGAAACAGGGGTACTAAACAAAAACGAAGAAGAAATGATAGAGAGATGGGAACGCAAGGTACTGAGGACTATTTTCGGGGGAAAAAATACGGCAGATGGTTGGCAAAGAAGAACTAATGAAGAATTAAGGATGTTTTACAAGGAACCAACTATAACAAGATACACAAAGGCACAAAGAATCAGGTGGGCAGGTCATGTCGAGAGGATGGATAGGTCAAGAATGCCAAAGAAGATACTATTAAGAAAACCAGTTGGGACAAGGAGACGAGGTAGACCAAGAAAAAGATGGCACGAAAAGTTTCAAGAAGATGTAGGATCGATGGAAATTACAGACTGGAAAGAGAAAGCGAAAAACAGGATACAGTGGAGAAACATAGTGCAGCAATTTTTACATAGTCATTAAATCAAATTATATAATAAATATAAGACATTAGTATATATTGTTATTTGTATTATGTAAAATTGTTATTGTTAAGTTGTAAAGCCCTAGGCCTCCAAGGTCTGTAGAGCATGTTAAATAAATAAATAGTTATCGTAGTAAGTTTTCCATATTACCCAAAAATGTGCAATGGTATTGAATTCACGATGCTCAGGAGGTCGTTTCAACATATTATTATGTTCAAAACTATGTGTAATCTCGTCTACTTTAAATAACATAACTATACAGGGTGTACCAAAAATACAGGTCATAAATGAAATCACATATTCTGGGACCAAAAATAGTTCGATTGAACCTAACTTACCTTAGTACAAATATGCACACAAAAAAAGTTATAGCCCTTTGAAGTTATAAAATGAAAATCGATTTTTTTCAATATATCGAAAACTATTTTAGATTTTTTATCGAAAATAGACATGTGGCATTCTTATGGCAGGAACCATCTTAAAAATAAATTATAGTGAAATTTGTGCACCTAATAAAAAATTTATCGGGATTTGTTCCCTTAAACCCCCAAACTTTTGTGTACGTTCCAAATAAATTATTATTGTGGTACCATTAGTTTAACACAATGTTGTTAAAACGTTTTTGCCTCTTAGTACTTTTTCGATAAGCTAGAATTTATCGAGATATTTTAAATATTTTTCGAATCCACCATAATATATTTGTATATGGTATAGAGACCTATTAATAATCTGAAAGTTTATTACAACTTACATTTTAGGTATACTTTGAACCATATATTAAAAAAGAAGCAACATCTCGATAATAGGTGCCTTATCGCAAAAATACGAAGAGGCAAAATAGTTTTAAAAACACTGTCTTTAACTAATGGTGCCACATTAACAGTTTAATTGGAACGTACACAAATACTTGGGGGATTTAGAGAAACAAAACCCCCATAAAAATTTTATGTAAACATATTAAAAAAGAAGCCGCATCTCGATAAAAAATGGCTTATCGAAAAAATATTAAGAGCCAAAAAAGTTTTAAAAATATTGTGTTTAACTAATGGTACCACAATAATAATTTAATTGGAACGTACACAAAAGTTGAGGGGGGGGGTTAAGGGAACAAAACACCATAAAATTTTATGGGGTGTACAAATTTTACTGCAATTTTTTGTTAAGATGCTCCTGCTATAAGAATGCCGCATATCAATTTTCAATAAAAAATCTCTATTAGTTTTCGATATATTGAAGAAAATCGACTTTCATTTTGTAACTTTAAAGGGTTGGTTATAACTTTTTTTGTGTGCACAATTGTACTAAGGTTAGTTAGGTTCAATCGAACTCTTTTTGGTCCCAGAATATGTGATTTAATTTATGACCTACATTTTTGTTACACCCTGTAGTATAGTCAATTTAGATAGTGCATACTCAATTATGTGTATGGGTGTAGGTATAAGAAACTTTAAAGATAGAGCTTAGAAAAAATATATTAATTTCTTCGATATACTTTCAATGCAGCTTGTTATGCTATTTTTTACACTGTTTCTATTGTTTGGAAAAACTTTTATTTTATCAAGGCTTCAGTACCTATACAATGTTGGTACTTCTATGTTAATAACAACAACAAACGTCAATCAGTTTTTGGACACCATGAAACAACACATCATACTTGTCAAATAAAAGCAATCGCAATATAACAAAATGTTCATCGTACACCACTTATTATTAAATTCCTCTAAATTATCGAACAAAACGGCAAATTCACTCGAACTAAACTAAAATAACAGAGTTCTATAAACACATTGTCTACGTCACCTCAGGCTAGCAACAGCGTGAAGGGTGTAATGAAATTCACATTAAAATTACCTGCTCAAAATGTGAATAAATTTGCTTTAAACTTTAAAAAAGTAAGATTGAGTTTTCATAAAATCCATAAAAATTACCGTTGGGAGATCTCTATAGCATACTAAAAATTATATATTGACTAGCTGACCTGGTAAACTTCGTACAGCCTTGAATTGAATAATGGGTCAAAGTTCAATAACTAAAAATTAACAGGCCACGAAAAAATACTCAAAAACATTCTGTGCGAACACATTTTAGTCAATTTATTACTAACTCATTCCATTCTAAGCATATCCAATGAATTACACTGGACAACAAAAGAAAAAAAATTGTTTGTTTCCTGTGATTTTTTTTATGTTTCTATCTCAATTTGGCGCAGATTTTTTAAATACGGCAATTATTTTTCTCTAACAGCTTTTGTTTTCAAGTTATAGCTAACTACCCTCATTAATTATTTTTACTTAGATTTTTGTTATTTATTGGTCACTAAAACAAATGTTGTCGTCGTTTTAGATATTCGTTTAAGATTTTAAATGTTATTTGGGTTGCCTATGCGCACAACCGTTTTTGTCACCAGCACAGCGTGGATTGGCAACACTGTTAGTTACTAGGTCTGTTCCTTTGTTTTTTAGTGTTACACTTTTGAGTGTAAGTGTACGAAATTCTATGGACATTTGAGTGTAAAATGACAGCGGATGTGACAGCGGACAGTATTAAACGAAAATTATCGGTGTGCCAATCAAGCAAAGCAAAGGGATAAGGAACTTCCGAATATGGCCTAACTGGGGGCACATAACATAACATAACCTAATCCTAATATTTACATTTGTAAAGAATATCCTGTTTGTTTTTATTGTCGATTGTGCAGCGAAATTGTGTGCAGCAAATCAAATATAAAGTAGTTTATCGCCTACAGAACTGAATTAGTCCATAGCAGTTATCAGTTTTTCTTTCTTGGGAAGCTTATACATGTAACTTGTATTGTTGTAAATTGTGGGAGTAGGGCAGACAGGGAAAAGTCTTATTTTGTACTGTTCCCAAGGCTCCCCATGCAATACATTTACATGAATTATCCAAACAAAGCTGGGGACAATGGATAAAAGCCACAAGAAGAACAGATATAAGGGAACTAAAATTAAAATATGAAAAGTAAACATTTTATAAGTGGTAAGTTTAATGTAATTCAATTAATAAGGATTTTAAATGTCTACAATAATAATAAAGATGTGATAATTCAAGCTTAATTATTAGGAAAGCCAGCCATGTTTCACTTCCATGAAGCAGAGAAGGGAGGTATATAATATACTGTCCCTTTTGTCTTCTCACTAATTTCTCTTTTGCTAATGAAACCTGTAGTGAGGGAATGATATAATCGTGATGTTTTAGCAATTCTGTTGTTCATTTTTTTTTGCATTTTTTGTCTATTATAGTTTATAAATATTCAAAATCATTCATATGTTCTACTAAATTTCCGTCTAGGTTTATATGGATTTCTCTCAGTGTCTTGGAAATAAGTAAAGTTTTAGTCTTTGCTAATTTTATTTTCATTCCTTTGTCTGCAAGTTCTCTCGTCTATAAATTTAGGTTGCTTTGTAAAGATTTCTCTGAACTTGGTATCAATGCAATGTCATCTGCAGATACACATTTACTCAGAGTTATACTTTTTAATCAATGGTAACCTAAATCTGATTTTCGGGACTCTACTGCATTTTTTTTATTGGTTCATTCATATATATAATATAATGAATAGCAGTGAGCTTAAAACTCCACCTTGCCTTACTCCTTGTGTATTAGCAAATTTGTTTGATTCACAGTTTAATGCTCGCACAATGTTCCAGTACATAAATTTTACTTGCATCAATTAGTTCTCCTCCAACATCGAACAGTTCAAGCCCTTTCCAAATGTGATGTCCGGGTACCTTGTCAAAGGCTTTTTCCATTGTCTTATAGTAAAGATATGATCTTGGACACTGTGCCCGGTCAGAAACCTTTTTGTGCATCGTCTAGTTGATGTTCCACTTTCTTTCTCAGTCTCATCTCCAGTGTTCATTCATAAATCTTAGCCAGTACACTTAGCATGAAAATACCTCGATAATTTGAACATTACTTTTTTACCTCCCTTCTTTACCAGAAGAGCCATTACTGCTGTTGCCCAATCTTCTGGGATGCGTTTCTGTTTCCAAATTGTTATCAGTAATTTGTGTAAGTAGTGTAATGCAGATTCCCCCATATATTTCAACAATCGTGTTTTGATATTATCTATTCCTGCCACTTTACCATTTTTCATTTTTGCAATGGCTTCCGTTAATTCTTCCATTGTTATTTCATTACTCAACTCTTTGGAATATTTACTCCATCTATTAACTATATCTTGTGGTTGGGTAAGTGTTTCTCCATTTTATTTTTTTTTATTTGCACGACAGTACTACCTGATTTACCTCTCATTTTTTCAGACCTTAATAGAACAATTTTTGGTTTGTCCTACTACTGTCTTGCTCCATCTTTTCTCCAAATCTCTCCCACTGTTCCAATTTAGCTTTTTTAACTTTTTCTTTCACAAGCTTCCTTGCTTATTAACTGTTATTTTCTAGATAAGCTCTCCATGGTACTTTCTTTTCTTTCACAGCTATTTTTATCTCTTCGCTCCACCAACTAGTCCTGTTTTTTTTACTACTTTTATTCAATAAAAATATTAAAATACTCTTGTGATAGTGAAGAGACAGCTTATGTTTCCTTTCGATCCAGAGGCGATACACAATCTCCAGACAGTTGTTTCTGCCTTACGGCGTCCCCAGTGGAGCTGCCTGCACACCTCTGAATCAAAACGAAATCAAATTGTCTATTTAAGTGGAATTTCAAAAATAGTTATCTACTATTAGGATGCTTCAGCGATATCTCTTAAAGAAAAGAGAAAAGTCCCAGATACAAAATTCACTATTAAAATAGTAAATAATTATTTAAATCTGAAACTTTTCTTATTGGAACCCCTTTCTGGTACATCCTTAATCTCTTTTTGACTTTTACAATTTCGGACTTTGAATTATCTTTCTGATCTTTTTTCTAGATTAATGAAAGCAGAATGTAACTGTATACTGCAGAGTCCTTTTCCCTTTCTTTATTCATCATCTCTTGTCTTATAAATTGTAAAAGTCAGAGATTAAGGATGTTACCAGAAAGAAGTTCCAATAAGAAAAGTGTCAGATATAAATAATTATTTACTATTTTTATTTTAATAGTGAATTTTATATCTGGGACTTTTCTTTATTCTTGTGATATTTTCCACATTTTTATGATTTTTTTATGGTACACAATGTAGAATTTTTATTTATGTCTTTGTTTTAGGAACAACCACCAGATATTTAAAAGGTATAAAAAGAAGAAACTGCTGGAATTTCAAAACAAATGTGTTTGACTAGTAAAGATTTGGATAAATAACAGGAGTTACTTTGGGCTATAGCTAAGTGCAGATTTATTTCCTTGTGGCTTCCTATGTTAATTCTTATTAATTATACACTTAAATATGTTTTTAGTCTCAGGAAGATTTTATATTTGATTATTTTTGAATAAACATTATTATTATTATTACCTTAATTTCCATTAAATAAATTAACTGTAATCAATAAAGTAATTGTTTAATTGTTAATAAATTATCAAGTATGATTCCCAAATATTTTATTTGTTTGACACCTTCTATGGGCTGATTGTGAGATTATAGTTAAGGTACCAAGGGTATTATAAGGATAATAACACTTGAGGTCAATGGTGTATATACCGAGGGCCTTTGGCCTGAGGGATATAAGTTGACTGAAAGCGATATTATCGTTAATACCCGTGGTGCCTTCAACATTTAATGTCCGACTAAATTATTTTTTATAGGCAAAAAATTGAAGGAATTTTGAATTAATTAGTTTTCAAATAAGTACATTTACCAGCAATAGTCGTAACGTAATTGTGGTAACCATAGTTTTACTTGGGTTGTTATTTGTCAACTTGACAGTATTTAACTAGTTATTTAAATTTAATACCCTAGGGCGTAATTTTTCAAAATAATGCCCTAGAGCCTAGGGCATTATATCATACTTAACTGACTTCGAAATCATGTCATTATTTATCAAACTGACTTCAAAATCATGTCATTATTTGTTAAATAATATACCAGTCGGACATTAATATTATTACAGTAGAACCTCGATTATCTGTCAGGGCACCGGACCAAGGGTATGACGGATAATCGAAAAGGCGGTTAACAGAACATTAAAAAAAAAATAAAAATTCATAGTACAACTCTCAAATTTCATTTGTATGGTTTGTTTGACAATATAAGAGGGATTTGTGTTCATACAATCGAATCAATTTAAAATATTCTGAAATTTGTGTTTGTTTTACTGCTGCTTCATATTTTGCGACGGCTGAATTTCTTAATCGGCATAAGGCATAAGATCATGCAATCTACTTTATTGGCTTCTTCTTGTTGAGAATACCACTCGATGAATTATTGCATATGCGATGCAGCTTCTCTAGATTATTTACGCAAATCTTTGTCAGTTACAATAGGTTCATCAAGCTACAGTCAAGCTTCCTTGTGTCCAAGCATCAATATAGCTACTGTGTCAGCTTCCGAATAGGTTTGGTCCGCCTTTGTTGCCATTTCAATGAGTTCTTTATCTGTCAGCAATGGATAGCCGTTTGTGTCCTCATCACAAATCAAATTACCTTTTTTTTTTTTATTTTTTTGCATTTAAATGATTGCTAATGTATAACTCAATACAACTTCTGTATGTACCCTGACGGTTAACAGAGGTGATGGTTAATGGAGAGACGGATAATCGAGGTTCCACTGTACATGATTTCGAAGTAAGTTATATTATAATGCCCTAGGGCGTTATTTTTCAATATTTATTTTGAAAAATAATGCCCTAGCTAGGGTATTAAATTCAAATAACTAGTTAAATACTGTCGAGTTGACACAATTACGTTACAACTGTTGCTGGTAAATGTACTTATTTAAAAACTAATTAATTCAAAATTCCTTAAATTTTTTTGCCTATAAAGAATAATTTAGTCAGACATTAAATGTTGAAGGCACCACGGGTATTAAAGATAATATCGCTTTCAGTGAATGTTTATCTAAAAAAAATACCAAGAAACTTTACAGAATCAACGATACTGATCTGGCTGTTATTAACACATTCACAGACACACTTTAGATGTAGACACATCTTATGGAGTAAGTGGCTTCATATGCAGTTGTGTCTGTGAATGTGTTAAGAGGTAAAGATTGACGAGCTCCTGTATAGGATAATGCTACTGTTTTATGTTAAAAAAAGGTAAATTAGAATCGGACCAGGTTTTTATCGTGAGTAGATCAGAAGGTATAGGCAACTGAAAATAAGATTGCAGCGCCAAAGTGAGCAATTCTAGAACTATAAATATTGACATGGTCGTTGGTGTTTTGCATGAGTTTTGTATTTATTGAATGTTAAAATAATTTTTAATAGTAATAATTCATTAGTAATAAGTTTAATACGTTAATAAGTTTTATAATAAGTTTAATAGTAATAAGTTTTTAATAGTAATAAGTTTAATAGTGATAAGTTTTCAATAATAATAAGTTTTAAAACCTAGTAGATATCATTTGTTATATTAAATTTATTTTGTAATATTAGGACTTTTATCGTGAACGGCTGTAATTATTGTTTATTTATTTTATATCTTAGAAAGACAATACGTATATTTTTTTTCTCAATTCAGTGTAACCCTGTTCAAACAATTTGAGGTAAGGCTAGACTATAATAAAAATTTCAAATTATTGGTGCATGTTATAATTATTATGTTAATGATTAAATAAGCATTATTATACTACAAGATTCTAATATTTTTAGATCAAAATGGCAAGACTAAGGTTAGTTGAATATTTGGAGTATCTTGGGGGCACAAATACTTCTAGAAGTGTCTGTGAAGGCGAAGAAGTATTAAATGCTGGTCATGTAATTTTATGTGGAAAATCGAATTCTTCCACTTCCGATAAAATTCTGATATACGCTTTGTGTCTTCAAACTAGTGCACTTACTTCAGATCCACATAAAATTCGAGGAGAACTACTTCAATGTAATTCAGAGAAAGGCACCATCAAAATCAAGAGCATGTTTTGTTCCTGCAAAGCTGGAGCTAGTGGTAGATGTAAGCACATATCTGCTGTTTTGCTCAACTGTACAAGGTATATCATTTTACTATTATGTGTTATTAATTTTTTAATATACTCTTTTTTTGTTTTAGGGTAAATCTTGAAGAATTGGAAGTAATTTCCCAAACTGATGTGAAATGTGTTTGGTCAACACAGAAACATGTGACACAAGAAAAATACAAACCTGTTCCCATAAAAGATATGCCATGTTTCAAAAATAAAATTGAACAGTGTCGCTTAGAATTGGATACCAATAAATTGCATAATTTTTTCATGGGCCAGTTACCTCAATCTGCACTTTCTAAACATAAGTAAGTTAATAGTATGTAATACTATGTACTTAGAATATTTTATACTATAATACCAGACGTTTTATGTGTGTAAAATTAAAACAAACTATTTCTTTTTTCAAGTATCGGAAGAAGAGAAGTTGCTGACATAATTGTGGACAAAAAAGTAGGATCTGACATAAATAATTATTATATCCAAGCAATTTTGGACAATGCTTGTCAGTCTATAGCAATGTTAGAAGCTTCCATCATTTCAATATGTAATGAAAATGATTGTTGTAAAGTGTTGTTTTCAAAACTTTTTAATATGACTTCTGATACCATCATCAATATAAATCAACAATCCAAAGAGTGGCATGAACAGAGAAAATACCGAGTAACAGGTAAAGTTGTATATCGATGCCTCGGAAGCCAATGGGTTTAAGTCAATAAATGTTTAGAATAGGATAATAATATGTTTATGAAAGTAGTTGCAGAAAATTAGCGAGTCATTAAAAATAAATAAACTGTCTTTATTATATAATAAAAGGTTGTTTCAAGCATCAGTCTCAAACGGTTTGAAACCATCAGCGAATTGACTGTTTGCTAGAACAAACCTATAATAACTTATATTCATAAATACACACGAGGAAATTATAATATAATAATGTGTTACATCTCATAAGTCATTTTTAAGGAGAATGTGACTTACACTGTTCGACTTCTGAAGCATCCATATAATGTGTTATATACCGTACTTCTAATGCGTTATTGTACTTTTTGTATTAATATATTTTTTATAGGTTCCCGAATATATGAATTATATACATATTCGAAATCTGAGTGGGACAACAAAGCCACAAGATACTTTTATAGTAAAGGCTTCAGTAATAAGTTTACCAAACATGGTGTGAAATACGAGGGTGATGCTAAAGATGCCTTTGTTTCTCAAACATCCCTCCAAGTTGTGGATTGTGGAATGATTGTTTCACATTCTAATCCTTGGCTTGGCTATTCTCCAGATGGTGTGATCTTTGAGAACAACAGACCTGTTGCCCTACTTGAAGTGAAATGTTTATATCAAGGTAATGCTCATAAAAAATTATTATGAAATAAAGCATAAATATGGTGTTTTTTTCTTCTTGTGCTCCACAAATAGGCTATTGCACAGTTTATATGATGGAAAGTGAGATATTAGTAAAAGTGTTTTTTTCTTATCTCTGTTGAATACACTCAGGTAATTGAGTCACCTAATTTTAAAATATATTATATGTGTGTGTGTGTTATCAATTTTCCTGACTGTTATCCATTAGCTGAACTTAGGTAACTATTTGGAGAGTATGGTAACAACAGAAGATGGAATGGAAGCTTAAGAATAATTTCGAAACTATAGAGGCATATCGCTTATTAGCACAGCTATAAAATTTTATCAATTATCTTGCTAAAGAGGCTCACTCCATATTCCGAAGATACTTTAGGCAACTACCAATGAGGCTTTCATGCTGGAAGCTCAACAATAGATCAAATATTGTTGGGCTGCTGGTTCATAATAATGTCTAATATCTCAGACTAAAGGACCCATGTATCCTAGAAGGTACAGTAAGAAAACTGAAAGAATACCCATGAACGAACATATAAAACACGCTGTATTTTCCTATCACTGTGTCACACAAAAAATTGGCCAGCGCAAGTACATGTAATAATTATTGTTACATGTACTTGCTCTGGACAATTTTCTTTGTGACACAGTGACAGGAAAATATAGCGTGTTTTATATGTTCGTTCATGGGTATTCTTTCATTTTTCCGACTGTATATACTATAAGAATAGCCCATTGAATTATTTGAAAATAGTACCTCGTGGTCCCAGTTATTTGATAGGAAGTGATAAAATAAAAAAATTGAATTTTTAGTCAAATGTATTTAGAAACTATACAATATATAATACAATGTATGACATACTTGTTAAAAAAATTATGCGGGAACCTCACTAAAACAATCTACAAAAACGTGGCTGATTTTCTCAATATAAGGCTTTATATACAAAAAACTAGTTTAATAACATTGGTCTGTAGTGTACATATATGAAAATATGGCTGGCAGGGAATGTGTTAAGTATTATAGGTACATTTCTCATACCATATTCATACAAACTTAACCTTCTAGGATGTTAGCCAGATCACTACACCTGTTATATGAGCCATTAAAAACCAGAGTGGTCTAAGTCAAGAATTTCATTTTACATTTATGTCAAGAATTTTATTCTGTTTAACAGTAATCTATTTTGCTAAAAAATTTGAAAAATATTAGTGCATCCACCCACTCACAGACGAAGCTACTGTAATATATCGATGTCTCAGAAGCCAATCTGTGCAAGTTAATAAATGTTAAAAATGAGATACTAAAACATTTGTGATAGTAGTTTCAGAAAAATAAGGAGTCATTAAAAATAAATACACAATCTCCATTTTTTATCATAATAAAACAAGGAAATTGTAATTATATTATATAATAATAATACAAACTATAATATTTAATATGTGTTATATCTCATGAGTAATTTTTATGCAGAATATGACTTACACCATTTGACTTCTGAAGCATCCATATGTCAATATTATATATTAATCTCTCTCTTCAATCCTGACCCCCCGGAGGGAGTGTAGTGGTTGACGTGATGTCGTGTATTGTCCGTCTCCAAAAATCTCTGTCTCTGGTCATTTCTTTTAACTCATGCATATATTAATATATTATATAAAAATAATATACCGAGAGAGCACAGAAAATAAAATTAGCTTGGTCCACTCTGGTGTTCAACGGCTCATATAGAACCATACATCTACTTTGTAAGAAATTATTTTCATAAAAAATACCACTTTTAAAAATGTGGAATAATGTTCTTCAATTATAGAAATTTTAATAGCCATATTTTACAGGGGCTACTAAGAACATCAAGGAAGTGCTGTCTACAACAAAATTTATAGAGAAAATAGGTAACACATATGTTTTAAAAAGAAATCATAAATATTATGGACAAGTTCAACTAGGTATGGCATTACTGAACGTTCCTACCTGTTACTTTGGTTTATATGCTTCTTTTGATAAAAGTATGGAAATATTTAAAATAGAATTTAATTATACTTTCTCAAAACAAATGCTCACAGTGGTAAAGAAAAATTTTTTTGAAAATATGTTACATGTTGTTTGTAAATCTAATAAACTATAGTTAGGCTGAAAGATTTTTTTATTACCATTCCACATTACCCTTTAAATTTATACAGTTGCAACAAAGGATATCAAATATTTTATTTTTAGGAAAACAATAAAGTCACATATCCACAATTGTTTGTTAATTAATAATCAAACTGGATTTATACAAGCTCTTATTGAATAATTCAAATATATTTGTATAAAAATGATAATATTCAAAGGCAAATGTTTACCATCATTCCCTACTTAAAACTAAAACGCTACCTACTTATCCCATTTATTTACAACTTGACAAATAAATAATTAAAGGCAATGAAACTCATTTATCAGGATGTACTTCATTTGCTTTCATCAGTATAACATCAAGGAGAAACAAGAAAATAAAATGAAGAATGACTTAAAATAATACTGATACTAATATACAGTTCGTACAATATTGATACCGTTATATGTTATTATCTACGTCAGAGATCTAAGTTGACATTGTTGCCCAATTACAAAAAATTCTTGAATTCATTTAAAATCAAATATATCACATAATTTATAATAAATGTAATAAAACAAATACTTAAAAGAATAAAAACAAATCTGAAGTGTCAATACCGCAACTGTCTAATAAAGAATGTTACCAATTTATGCCAAATCCACCACACATACCAGTTGAAGGGAGAAAGAACGTACTAGGTGGTTATAAGAGGTTTACACCATTCAATACCTACATCTGAAATAAAAGCTGAACTTGAAAAACAAGACCATAAAATAAAAAATGTTACAAATACTATGCACATCACATAGTAAGGAACCAGTTTCATAAAACTTCATTGACCTATAGCCTTACACCAAAAACACTCCTGCAAGATGTGCATTATGCAATGGTGAACACCTGGTAAATTATAAAGGAAGTACTGTCTATGGTGATTTAATTAAAATAAAATGCAAAAATAATGGAAATTAAATAGCTAATCAAAATCCAGCTGCTCCTGAATAGCTAATCAACACCTAGCAATTCTAGGTTCCAGACCAACAATAAAATTTACAACATAATCCTTTTTCTTAGGCGTAAGCCCTAAACAACCAGACGAAAGACAAATGGTATTGAGTAACTGTCAGAGAAGCAACAATTTTTCTAGGATTTAAGAACTAAATTTTTCCAAAGATTTCTGAATTTAAGAACTAAATCAGAATATCATGATTCTAACCATGCTTACAACAGTAATAAATAAGTTGGCTAAATAATGGCATCCTCATTAAGAATTGCTGTATGGAATGCCAACGGATTAAAAAATCACTATCTAATTTTTACTGCAGACCTCCCACAAACTGACAATATTGCAACAGCTACATTTGCAGATGATACAGCAATAATAACCTCGGACATGGACCCGATGAGAACATCTGAGAAGCTGCAATATCACCTGGATATCCTTTCTAGATTTGGATGAGAAACTGACATGTAAGACACAAAAAAGCAAAAAGAAGCCAACTTAATCTGAAAAGTAAAAATATATACTGGATACTCAATAGAAAGTCCAAACTATCACTTGAAAACAAACTGACCATCTACAAATATATACAAAAGCCAATTTGGACATATGGGATTGAGCTCTGGGGATGTACAAAGCCATCAAATATCAAAATATTAGTCATTTCAGTAAAAGACACTTCGTATGATATCTGGAGCACCTTAGTATGTAACAATTCTAATCATACATAGCGATCTAAAAACCCCATTAATAAAAGATGAAATCGTCGGCTTACTGCCAAAACCAACCAACTCCATTTTAAAAGTTTTGGGAAATCTACCTTTTAAACTTTAATTTGAAATTGAAAATCGACTGAATTTAAAAAAATTATTTAATAACTGAAAAATATTTTTGTCGTACCTTTCAATTATTAAATCATTATTTAAATTCAGATGATTTTTCATTTCAAATTAAAGTTTAAAGGTAGGTTTCTCAAAACTTTTAAAAATGGAGTTGGTTGGTTTTGGCAGTAAGCCGATGAAATATCATCTAGACTGAATAAATATAAAGAACAAACATCAGATCATGACAATTTGTTCATAAGAAACCTACTTGAGTAACTGTATGGAGAGCAATTGCTGAATGGTACCAGGTACATACATACTACAAACTACAGTCGGAAAAATGAAAGAATACCCATAAACGAACATATAAAACACCCTGTATTTTTCTGTCACCGTGTCACAAAGAAAATTGTCCAGTGCAAGTACATGTAACAATAATTATTACATGTACTTGTGCTGGCCAATTTTTTGTGTGACACAGTGGCAGGAAAATACAGCGTGTTTTATATGTTCGTTCATGGGTATTCTTTCGTTTTTCCGACTATTTACTTATTACTCTAAATGTTACAATGTTAGTGTGGAGCAGATTGTAAATTTGAAATTAAATAAAAAAAATTTATGCCAAAATGTTACCTTTGTTCGATTGCAGTTAGAGTATACTCCTAACAAGTAAGCTTTATAAAAACACTTTATATTCCACTTATACAAATTAAATGAAACAAGTTAGGGTATGTTTCTTTAAATTTACATTAAAAGAAATCTTCCAATATTATTTCTACACATATATAATAAAATATGTCTAGTGGCTTTAATTCCAGTGTACTCGGCTAAACAATTCTAAATAGAAACAGACCTATTATTTAAACATTTCGTGTTGGTCTCATGTGACGTCACATGCTATGACATGGAGGAAGTGAACAGTATATTGTACGGAGTGTATGCTGATTTTTTTTCATTACTATTAATTACAAATGTTATATTTACTAAATACAATTTCTCACTAAATTGTTAGTACATTAAAAAAGATTTTTAATTTATTTTTGATTAATGTACTAAGCTAACAGTAAAGAACTACACATTAAGTTGAAAATAAGGGCAAAACCAGAAAAACCACGCTGCAGTGCTACGCTGTGGATCCACAAAAGTAGTTTCCGATGATTTACCGTGGGTTCTTAGGTATATTGGAGAGTACACCCCAGACGAGCGACTGTGGCCAGCTACAGTCGCTCGTCTGGGGTGTAACATCCACTCTACATGTAAGAACCCACAGTAAACCATCGGAAACTACTTTTGTGGATCCACAGCATAACACTGCAGCATGGTCCGTCTGGTTTTGCCCTAAAAGGAACAGTGTCCAGTGATGGATTATAAAAAAATTATGTCACAAAAGAATATTTTCATTTGATTTTACCAATATCACAAAACTTGAAAGTACTCTAGTACAACAGTAAAACTTTAGGAAGTTATTTTTATTTAAACAAAAATTAAGTTTTTGATCTAAACACTGAAATACCTAACCTAACTACTTAAATATTTAACAAAAAACATAATAACAGTTATTTAATATCTACATACTAATAACTTGACGTTATTTGCTAAAATATGTAAAAATTTAATGCAAATAAAAATTATTCTATTCTATTCTAAAAAAAACATAACTTAATTCGTTAAATATCTACGGTCTGCTAATATTGAACTTGACAAATTTGTTATAGCACAGGCAATTGTAAAAATATCTTTAATGTTTTTTACTACAGACCACTGTAGCTTACATCCTAAAATTTTAAAAATCTTAATACGTTGGTTAACACGTTCAATGTGTACTCGAGCAGCTGCTATTTTAGCATTTAGTAATGCCTCATCTGTACTAAACTGTTTTTTATTTTTTAAAAATGGTGGTCTGATTAATTCTATTTTGAATTGGTTACAAATATCATCTATTAAAAAGCCTTTATCGACCATAACAGCATCTTTTGAACTATCCAACTTTAAAATTATGTTGCTTTGTTCGAAAATAGTTTTATCAGAGGCTCTTCCACCATATGGTTCACTAACAAATGTAATTAAACCTCCTGGGGAAATACCTGTCATAAATTTAACAGTGTTATTAGATTTATACTGAGAATAGAATCTAATTCGACAGCAAAGGCATTTTGGCTTTTGTATGAAAATTTCTGTACAATCTAATACCACTCTCAACATTCTGAAAACTTTCAAAACATTCAGGCATGTTTTTCTGTATTTCAGTAGTATCTGTAAACCTTATTACTGAACTCAAGACTTTACTTAAAATGGGTAACATATCGTTAAAGTATTTGTTACACAATTCTTGTGAAATGCCAAATAAAAGCGATATTGTTACATAAGTTAGATCACACTTCAATTTTGTGAAAACTAAAAAGATACGTTGTTTAATACTTAAACGATGTGACCTCTGATCACTGTAAACTGAACATACTGCTTCCACTATTGTATCTAATAATTTGAAACTATTGAGGCCAGTAAAACTATTCAGAGCACTATCTGTTGTTATTAGATCACAGACAGTAGACACTTTAGGTGTATCCACTTGGACTTGAAAATCTTTAATGCCTGGTTGCACCAACAGATCTTAAGTTCCAGATTAGCTAAGCTCTGCTTATAAATAGGGCCTCCTTGAGTATCACTTACGTTGCACCATAATTTTAGATTCTTACCTTATTATCAATTATATCTATTATTATATTATGGTATTCTTATTGTAATATATTATAATTATATTATATTAATTCTTATGATATTCTCGACTTAAGCTTAAGATCTGTTGGTGCAACCGGGCATAAATGACTTGGGTCCCTTATAATTGGGCTGACTCTGAAGAAGCTGTAATAGGCCATGTGCTGCTTCAATTTCATTTTCAGAGGTTTCTGCAGCAGGATTTATTTCTTCACAAACACATTCTACACCAGGATTTTCTTTATTGGAATTTCTTTGGTTTAATCGTTCTGTCCTGCTACTAGAACATTCAGCTTCTTCCTTTATTGCAGTTGATCCAATAGGAAGCCTTTTGGATGGCACGGCCGTCTTTTTTAAAAATCTTCTTTGTTTTGAACTAGAATCTGTAAAGGATTTATGTCTATAAACATAACCTAAAATGAAATGTGTAATTCGTACTTACCCCTATAAAAATAATCATCATCGGTAAAATGCAGTGAACATACTTTCATGTTTTTTGTTATGGGTTTACCAATTTTCAGCTTTAATTTCCAAGCTTCCTGTCTCTTCATTAACACTTTACTTCCCAATTTTCCTTCTATCCGCACAGGATATTTGTCCCCGGTTTGGGGGAAAGCGTGGAAAGTAACATCTGTGTTTTTCTTTTCCCAGGAGGAACATTGAGGAACGGAACAATACCGATTTGAACGACTCATAATTCTTATACTTTTAATACGTAAATATTTGAATACAAATACACAAACTCAAAGCAAAATGGACGAACAATGTCAATATTTCTAGTTACTCCTATGCTCACTAGGTAGCGTACCGCTTATTTTGATTTGCCTATAGTAGCAATATTTGAGTTGCTCCAAGTAATACTGGTATCATCAGCAAAAAGAAAATTTTTTCCATTAATTTTTAAACTAGGGATGTCATTAATAAACGTAAGGAAAAGTAGAGGACCTGATACTGAACCTTGTGGTTTGTAGAGGACCCCAACAATATTTTGGAGACTAGAGTCTGTATTATTTGCTCTAACCAGTTGTTTCCAACTATCCAAGTAAGATTGAAACCAATTCAAAGAAATTCTTCGAATTCCATAGAAATTTAGTTATTTTTATCAAAATTTCATGATTTACACAATCAAAAGCTTTGGCATAATCACAAAAAACAGTGGCAGTGTGAAGATTATTGCTCAGTGCTTGATAAACCTCATGTAGTACAGAAAACATGGCATCAGCAGTACATTTATTATTTAAAAAGCCGAACTTTTGTAATAAAATGTTGTTTTCAACAAGAAAGGACATAAGTCATGCTTTTATGAGTCTCTCAATAATTTTGGAGTACCGGTAGTAATGCAATAGGTATATACTTGCAGGAATTAGATTTTTCACCACCCTTATGAAGAGGAATAATGATAGCTGTCTTTAGGTACTCTGGAAATTTACCTTTCTCAAAAGAATCATTAATTGGCGAGATGAGGACACAAGGATCTACAGATCGAGCGAGTCTCATAAATTGCACGGCTTCGAGCCACGCTTCACACAACCATATTTGCGTACTTGTGTTTTGGGTTGTGTGGTCGTGCTCTGGTCGATTGGAGTTATAATTTACCAAATTTAAATATAATCGTTTCTACTGATTCATAATATGTATACTATAATATAATGGTAGGGGAGCAAAGTATGCTAAATTTGCAGTCACTCGAGCGCTTTGGGGACCTATTGGGATGTGAAAATTAGGTCTTAAAATCAAAAAAAGTTAAGTAAAGTTTTCCATTTTAGCGGGCGCTTGCCATTTTTTAATTTAATTTTCCATTTCCAACAATCGTTTTTTCCGATTATAACGCCATCTATCCATAATTCGAAAAATTGTTTCGAATAAAAGTTACTTATTTTTACGTAAGGAATCTAAATCTGCAATAAAAAATGAGGTTTTCTATTTAAGATTTTAAAGTAGCCCCCCACCCCACCTCCGTAGGGGGTCGTGTTTGATGTCATTCGATAGATTTTTCAAAAATATTGAATAAGTGTATTTTACAGTTTTTCGATCTCATCTTCATTTCGCGAAATATCGCGGGATTCGTATTTAAAATATTAAATTTACCCCCACCCCTCTCCGTGGGAAGTCATGTTTGGTATCATTCGATAGATTTTTAAAAAATATTAAGCACGTATTTTTTAGTTTTTCGATCTGTCATTCATTTTGCGAAATATTCGCTTTTTTCTTGTGAAACTTTGGGGCCCACCCATTTCCTTATGCCCGGCTCCAATCGTCAGATTTTTTAAATATACACTCTTTTGCATGTGCTTAACTTACCTTATCTTAATCTGACAATTTCGAGTTTTTTTAAGGATAGATTTTTTTTTTCGGGCCCCCCTTAACGAACTCCCCTGTGTTAAGAGCCAATATATGGTAGAGGTACATCTGCAGGGTACCAGATTTCTCCCCATATGATAATCTGACGCGCTCGAGTAACTGCAAAAATCCCCGCTTGGGCTCCCCTACCATAATATATTGAAGTTTTTAAATATTGCTAATATTATTAAAGTTTTTAACATTGTATTTTAATATACTTTGTTTTATTAATAATAATATTACCTAAGTATTGCACCTTGTTCAAAAAAAGTTCTAAATACCGCGGTTTTTTCATATGAAAATGCAAAGAAAAAATATACAATTTGCAGAGTATGTAAATGCTTGTTTTTTGATAAAACAATACAAATTGTATGTAGGTAGGTAGAGTAGCAAAGCATTGAGTAGTTATAGCAAAAGTAGCTACGCCATCTGAGACACAATAAGGATGAAATTAGTTTTATATTTTCTTTTCTCATGGAGCATGCATGATGGAGAGTTTTTTAAAATACGTAACAAAGCATGTTGTTTTGTTATCTATGTTGCAAATATGTTGTTTTTTTTTCAAATTACAAAATATGTTGTTTTCAATACAAGTACCTAATTGTTGTTATTATTTACTGAGCATTTAGAATTTTGACTAACGCTCGATTTCATAATAAAGTTAAAGTGTGTGTTACCTTAAAAAAAGCAATTGTTACAGTTAAAGAAAACTTTAAATTTAAAGTCCACTTTAACTTTATTAATATAAAATCGAGCGTAAGAAATTTTATAAACTTTGGAAAATAGCATTTCAAAAAAAGTACTGTAAGTATGCTGTATTTTTAATTTTTTCTCAAAAAATAAAACAAAACTCATTTTAAAACATATATTAAATTATAAACACAACACTAAATAAATAATTTTTCTCAACGGTTAAAAACCACACTTAAAAGTTTTAGAAATTCACACCCCAGAATCAAGTTACTCAAATTTTCAAACACCTCACCTCTGACACAGTGTCTCAAGTTCAATTGCACGAAGCTGTTGATGTTATATTTTTACTCACATTAACAAAGTATTCATTTAGATTTCCAGGGTCTGAAAGGAAAAATGTTTAAGCTGGGTGAATTTTATTTCGAAGATCGTTTATTATGGACTAAGTTTCTTTTGCAACACTTTTATAGCTTATTTTATAAGTTTTAAATAGGTTTTCCTATACTTGCTGATATATTCAGTGACAGAGCCATTGGAAAGTAAATTTCTTGATGTAGAGTAGTGAACGCATATTCATGGCTGATATGCGGATACCGGATACCTTTAGTAGTCCAGGGCCCAGGATTTGCGATGTTTTGGCTTAATTGTAATTAAAGGAAATGCTTTGTTGAAATTAAGGACATAAAAGCATATTAAAAAAATCACTGAAAAGTGATAATTTTAAAATTACAGGAAAGTGCCACTCGGAGGTTAAGCAAAATTAAATTAAAACTTGTAGCTACTTTAGTTTTTTCAATTTATAAATCTAGTTTAAATTAAACTAAAAAGAAATATATCTTTTTTGTAAACAAACACATTTAACGGCTAAACAGCTGGCTCCGGTTGGATGATACTGCGCAGGACGAGTGTAATATCCACCACCGTCTCGGAGGTAGGTGTAGAAAAGTGTTACACTTTTTTTCCTACAGCATTTCAAAGAAACGAGTTGTACGCGTTCTACGACAGAAGTTGAGTGTATCGTGAAAAAAAGTGTAAACACTAGAAAAACAAAGAAACAAGAAAGTGTAACACTTTTACACTTTTCTTACACTTTTCAAGAACTAGTGTTACACTTAAAACAAAGGAACAGACCTACTATTAGTATCAAAAAAGTGTGCGTAGAGTCCGGCGTCATTATTGTTGTTAATTTTGTAATAGTCTTGTCGTGCATGTGTTTGTTTTTTCGACTACCGTACCCGGCAAACTTCAACAATATGGCTTCCTCTAGAAGATGTTGTCTGCTTAATCCAGACTGTTTTTGCTATATTTGTGGTGAATGTATATTTAAGCAATATCGAAAACCTATATCGGACTTTGTGAAAACTGCGTTCCATCAATATTTTAATATAAAATTGTGTAATCAAGACAAGCCATGGGCTCCTCATATTGTGTGCCAAAAATGTGTGGTATGTCTACGGTTGTGGTCCAATGGAAAAAGAGATGCAATAATGTTCGTAACACCCATGATTTGGCGAGAACCTCGAAACCATCATGACGACTGCTACTTCTGCGTTGTGGAAATAAATGTAATTAACCCTGGAAATCGAAGCAAGTGGTCATATCCTAACTTACCTTCTGCTCAACGACCTCAATTAAAATCACGAGAAGTACAACTCAGCACATCTAAATCTTCTGATGATCCAAATCTCTGTGAAACCGAACGAAATACATCAAGTGAAGACTCTGATCCAGACTACAAATGTAGCCTTTCAGAGCCTCAACCATTTAATCAGAAAGAACTAAATGACTTAATAAGAGATCTGAACTTACCGAAAGAAGCTTCTGAAATTTTAGCATCTCGTTTAAAAGAAAAGAATTTACTTACTCCGGAAACAAAAATTACATTTTATCGTACCCGAGAAAAAAATCTGTTGCCGTACTTTTCTGAAGAGAAGGATTTAGTTTTTTGTAACGATGTTGGTGGTATTTTGCAACAGATAGGTTTAAAAAAGTACCAACCTAGTGATTGGCGTCTTTTCATAGACAGCAGCAAAAGAAGTTTAAAGTGTGTTTTACTTCATAACGGTAACAAATACGGATCCATACCTATTGCACATTCGACGACTTTAAAATAAGCATACGCAAATATTTCTAAGGTTATGGAAAAAATTAAGTATGAAGAACACATATGGGTCATTTGTGTTGATCTTAAAATGGTTAACTTCCTTTTAGGTCAACAAGGGAGGTACACAAAGTTCCCTTGTTTCATGTGTCTCTGGGACAGTCGTGACAAACAACATCATTGGTCACAAAAAGTTTGGCCAGAGCGGGAAGAGCTGAAAGTTGGTACAAAAAATATTATAAACGTGCCTTTAGTTAGCCGAGACCGCATCATACTTCCACCACTTCATATTAAACTCGGCATAATGAAACAGTTTGTGAAGGCGCTTGACAAAAGTGGCGAATGTTTCAATTTTCTTTCACGCAAGTTTCCAGGATTAAGTACAGAAAAATTGAAAGCTGGTATTTTTGATGGGCCACAGATTAGACAACTCGTGAAAGATCCTAATTTTGTCGAATCAATGACTGAAGTCGAATCCAAAGCTTGGAATTCATTCGTTTCGGTTATGAGTAATTTCTTAAGCAATAAGAAATCCGACGACTATGTCGAGCTTGTCGAGTGCATGCTATCGAACTTGCAAGAGCTAAAGTGCAACATGAGCATAAAACTCCACTTCCTACACTCACATTTGGACCGATTTCCAAAAAATCTGGGTGATTTTAGTGATGAGCAGGGTGAAAGATTTCATCAGGATCTTCGGACAATGGAAGAGCGATATCAGGGAAGGTGGGACTCACATATGATGGCAGACTACTGCTGGAATTTGAAACGAGATCTACCTGAAGTTTTTCATTCAAGAAAATTATATAAAAGATCATTTGATAGTGTTCAATAAAGATTTTGTTGACTTATATATTAATTTTTTGCATTTATTTTGTCAAAATTATAAAACTGTATATTTCAAAAAGTAAAGCTGTTAGAAATCTTAACGAATTTTTTTCATAGTCAGGCCCATAGAAATACCCAAGAAGAGAAAAAAAAATTTAAGGAAACAAGTATTGTGTTAACCAGTGTTATCTATCACTGTAGAACGCAATTCTGAAAAGCCAGTACGACTGAAGTATGTTTCACTAATTTGCGACCGTTGACTGTTTTGTATTACCGCTATACACTCGACATCCAATAGTTGATCAACCAGTTGATACGTAAGCTATTACTTTTTTTACAAATAAGCGAGAGACAGTACTCAAACTAAATAAAATGGGCGTCCACAGTAGATGGACTCTAAATTAATACTTCTAACAATAAAACGCGAGAGTTGTAACTCTAACCCTAAATAACTAAATTAAAGCGTCGTCCATAGTAGATAGATTCTAAGTTCATACTATCTATGTATCTATCTAATCAGTCCTAAACATCCATCCTTGGATATAGGCCTCCTCTTCCTTCTTCCATGCCTCTCTATCTTGGGAAATTTGCATCCAATTTGACCCAGTGTGTTTCTTCAGGGCATCCGACCATCGCATCTGTGGCCTTCCCCTTTTTCGTTTGTGGTTCCACGGTCTCCAATGTATAATCATCTTAGTCCATCTTTCATCCTTCTTCCGTAGGGCGTGTCCGGCGAACTTCCATTTAAGCTTTGCTACTTGGGTAGAGAAATCTTTCACTTTTATTTTGTTACGGATCCATTCGTTTGTTTTCCTGTCTCATAGTTTAATGTTCAGCATTTGTCTTTACATTGATCTTTCTGTCTGTGCTATTTTTTCCATATTTTCTTTTGTAAACGTCCCCATGTCTGAGATCCATATACTAGAACAGGGAGTATATATTGATTGAATACTCTTGTTTTTAGGTATTGCGGGTATTTTCTGTTCTTTAGAATATAAGACAGTTTTCCGAATGATACTCAGGCCAATCTTATTCGTCTTTGTGATTTGTCCTAGATATATATACTCTTTTACTTGTTCTATTCTTGTTTGTGCCACTGTAATTATTAGTTCTTCTTGTTGATTGGTCATGGTTTTTGTTTTACTGTAATTCATCTTCAGTCCTGTCTTTGTCGATTCTCTATCTAGTTCTTCCATCATTTTTGTAATTCTTCACTTCTTTCTGTTATTAATACAATATCATCAGCATATCGTAAGTGATTCACATATTGCCCGTTTATGTTTATACCCAAGCCATCCCAGTGTAGTTGTTTGAATACATCTTCTGGTGCTTGGTTAAATAGCTTGGGCGAGATGGTATCTCCTTGGTTTATTTTAATAGGCTCCGTTTGTTTCATTAGCTTAATAGTTGTTGTTGCCTTATCTTATATATTTGTAATTAAGTCGGTATATCTCTAGTCTATTCTGCTGTTTTGTAGGGAATTCTTTACTGCCCAGTGTTCCCCACTCTCAAATACTTTTTCGAAGTCAATAAATGCCATGTATAGCGGGATATGATATTCGTTAGCTTTTTCGATTAATATCTTCATCGTTAAAAGGTGGTCACTTGTACTGAAGCTCTTTCTAAATCCGGCTTGTTCTCTTGCCTGGTATCCATCTAATTCAGTTATTAATCTGTTTGTTAATATCTTGGTTAATAGTTTGTACATCACATTTAGTAAAGTTATGGGTCTGTAATTCTTTAGATCCTTTTTATCCCCTTTCTTAAATAGAAACAATGTTACTGCTTCGTTTCAAGTGTTGGGTATTTGTTTTGTCATTAATATTTTATCCCTACGTATGTACAAAACTTCTCTAGTTATTTTTCCACCATTTTTTAGCATTGCTACAGATATCTCGTCTTTTCCTGGCGATTTATTATTCTTCATCTCCTTGAGTGCTCTTTTTATCTCATTTTTACTGATATCTGGTTGTAAGTCGGAATTGACATTTATTATTTTTATTTGTAGTTGCTTAAGGATTTCTTGTGTTAGTTTCTGTTTTGTATTGTAGAGGTTTTTTTAATATTTTTGTGTTGTCTGTACAATTTATTCTATATTATTGGTCTCTATACCTTCTTTGTTCTTTATACTATTCATCTGTATGGTTCCAAGCTGTGGTTTTAGGCACTTCATATTTTTATTTTGTTCAATGGTTTTTTCTATTTTTTCTTCCTGTACTCTCCTTTGACTTTCCTTGATATTCCTTCTGATAGCTTTGTTTACCTCTTTGTAATCTACTGTGTTTCTATTATCTTGTTCTATTAATGTTTTTCTTTTGCTCATGAGGTTTTTTGTTTCCTGGGATATGTAGTTTTCCATTTTTAATTCTTGTTTGTGCTACCTCTTTTCCCGCCTTTGCTAATGTATCGGTTAATAGCTGATTTATTTCATCGATATTTTTGTTTTCCAAATCTCTAGTGACCGGTATATTTTCCGTTATTTTTTGTTTATAATCCTCTTTTGCTTTCCTAAGTTTTCCCATATCTAGTTTTGATCTATTTTCCATTTTTTTTTTGTTTCGAATTGGCTATTAATGCTGAGTTTGGCTCTGACAAGTCTATGGTCACTACCAGTTGAGAAACGGTTCAGTACTGTAACATCTTTGATGATGGCTTTTTGTGTTGTAAGGATGTAATCTATTTCGTTTTTAGTATTACCGTTGCGACTTATCCATGTCCATTTTCTTTGGGGTTTTTTGTTAAAAAACGAGTTCATAGCAAAATATTGTCTCTCCTCTAAGTAGATCATTAATGCATGTCCTCTATTATTTCTTTCGGCGTATCCATATTGTCCTGTTCTGTGTTCGTCTTCATCTATTCTTTCCCCTAATTTGGCATTGAAGTCTCCTATTATTAGCGTCAATTTAGTTTTCTTTTCTTCCACAGCGAGTGTTATTTTCTTCGTAGAAGTTTTCAATATCTTCATCTTTATATGTGCTTGTTGGTGCGTATACCTGTATAATTTTCAAAGACGTTCTTTTTAATTTAAGCAAGTTCGTACTAACTGTATTCAAATTATAACTGCTAGACCTATCAGGGTTTCGGAGGACAACTTATTGGGTAACAAAAATTACCTTTTGAAAGTAAAAATGATTTTGTACTACTAGAGGCGTAGCAATATTTGTTCTCTAAGAAATTTATCCAAATAAAATATTCCATGAGCATTGACCACACTGTATAACTCAGTTCTTCGACATCCTGTTTTATGTAAAAAGAATTGCTATACTTTTAAATTATATTCTTACCCATCTTTTCCTTTCTTACACAAAGTACATTTCATTCAAAAGATGAGTTATTAAGATCTTAAAAAATGTATTCTCTCTGAAAAATTCACTTCTAGATCTTTCTACAAAAGACAAGAAACAATTATCTTAAAATTTCAAACCGATTACTGTATTTATGAATTTCGTTTTCTTTGTTATTATTTCCAAAGTTTTATTGTTTGTCTAAGACACTTGACTTGAATGAAAAATAGCTATTCAAATGTAAATGAAAAGTATCTGAAAGAAGTTTCAAACTTTCGGCACACTCTAATACTCTGGAAAACAATACGATTCCAAGAAGTCTGAAGTAATCAATGTCGTTGAAAAGGTATTACTAAACTTTTAGGGTTAAGTTACAGTTTATTGTTGGCTTAGAAGTCTTACTTACCGACTAAAAACTTATCGAAGTTAATATTAGTTGAAATCATGTAATATTTTTGTAATTTTGGAAGATTTTCCAAGAACATGTAAGTTATTAGTAAATATAGAATACCTATTAAGTTTGTACGTTTAGACCAGGAAGGATCTGTTTTTAGGTGGATGTGAGAAGTGGCATTCGGATTTTTGCGGATAAAGTTAGGTGATAACTTCGTTAATAATAATTCTCTTATGCTCCTTCTCAAATCTGCCCGGAACATTAATAAAAAAATAAAATATTTAAAAATTTTAAAAAATTTCGTTTTTTAAACGCTTTTATTTAGTTCAATCGTTTGCGTCAAATCTTTAGACGTTAATTTGACTGCTAGTCTGGGCTGATTATCGGAGAATAGGCCATTTTTGGGAAAAGTTATTTACCAGCAATTTTATTGCTGGATTCGAAGCTTATGATTATATATATTAATAATATAGGTATGCAAAGTCCGCAGATAGTGTGCTACTTTCTTTATAAACAAAATGGTGCCCGAAAATCGCGTTTTTTTCAATTATTGCCCTATAACTCCGAAGATTTTAACTCTACAACAAAAATACTCGAATAAAAATTCACCGTGATTAAATTCTGTATAGAGACGTGTTTTTCCGGATCTGCTCCGACGAAAATTTTCGTCGGAAAATGCAGATTTTCCCAACAACATCTTTAATTTTCAAATAAAGATTTAGATAAATAATTATCTACCAATAATTAAGTAATTTGGTGACTTAAAAGCCTTCTTGGTTTAGATTATAGTTCCAAAAGCTGGTGAAAATTAAACGAATATTTTAGCAACAATTCAATTGTTAATTAATAATTTACGGTCGCAATAATAACCAAAATAATTATGATACACTGATCAAACTTTGAAATCTTATAAAGATGAGAAGCCTTTTAACATTTTGTCGGCAAAATATAAATTTTTTATTTTTTTGCATAACCTTTAAATGTTAAAAAAAATAGTTATAAACAAATTAACGTTTCTCAAAAAGTTTTTATTATATTATAATTTTAAGAAATAGCTAAAATGCGCATTTCAAATATCTTGAAAATGAATGCATTAAAACTTTTTTGCAACCATTTGCAAAAAAGTTATGAAACAGCAAAATTAACATAGGATTGCTACGGTGTTTATAATTTTTTTTAATTCTTTCAAAGCTTAGAAGTGAGTTTAAAGTACAAGCTAATTATTTACAAAAAAAATCGATTATCAGTTTAATAGTTATATTTTAATTAAAGATTATAAATATATTTTTTTGTAATTTACACGCACGAAAGTAGAATCATACAGTACTGTAGCCAAAAATTTTCACTCGGAGCGACGACCTGCCGCGCGAGACGTACACTTTTATAAATAATACATGCTGCGTGTCAGTCGCTTCGAGTGAACATTTTAGCTCCGACTCTGTATCAGGCCTACTTTTGCGCTAAAAATTACAACAAAAAGTATTTTTAACCTTTGATTAAAATATAACCATTGCACTAATTTTTGACATTCTTTGTAAGTAATTAGATTGTACCATAGACTCACTTTTAAGCTTTGAAACAATTAAAACAAATTATAAACAACGAAGGAATCGTATATTTATTTTGCTGTTTCATAACTTTTTTGCAAATGGTTGGAAAATTTTTTTAAAGAATTCATTTTCAAGACCTATGAAATACGAGTTTTAAGTATTTTTTAAAATTAGAATATAATAAACAATTTCTGAGAAATGTTAATTTGTTTATAACAATTTTTTTAAAACATTTAAAGATTATGCAAAAAAATGAAAAATGTATATTTTGTCGACAAAATATTAAATAGGCATCACACCTTAACAATCTTTCTAAGTTTGATCAATGTCTCATGATTATTTTGGTTGTTATTGCGACTGTAAATTGTTAATTAACAATTGAATTGTTGCTAGAATATTCGTTTCATTTTCACCGGCTTCTGAATTTAAAATCTACACCAAGAAAGCTTTTATTTCACCAAGCTATATAATTATTAAGGTGATACAGTAGCGATTAACAGGTAGCCAAAACGCGTTCCAAGATTGCGATTGTAGTTTTGAATATTTTTTCGAGATATTTGGCATACGTATTCGTAATATAATAAAGAATGGCGGTACAGAGCCCAATTTGAAAAATATATTAATATGTGGAAATTACTCTGTAATTAAATACAATATTAAAAAAACGAACCCGTGTTGAGCTGGCCCCCCCCACTTGCAAAAATTAAAAAACAAATAGCCCTGATTTATGAGCTATTTATGAGCTCTCATATTCCGCAAACTAAAAATTTTGAGCTCGTTCCACTGAGCAGGAATTTAATACCCTAGTGGGGGGGGGGGGGGCTGAGTCAGCCCCCCCCACTACTTAAAAATAGGAATATTGAATCGGTTTTTGCGGCAGAATTACGAGCTATTTATGAGCTCTTGAAATTATATCGTTTCGATTTTTGAGCTCATCCCCTTCACCCCCAAACAACCCTTTAATTGATTTAACTTAAGAGAAAGATGCTGAGAAAACTTAAAATATATCGTATTGCGAATATAATTCCTATAGCTTATATACTCTAAGAATAAACTATTAAATCAAGAGCATTTCGATTATTGAGCTACAACCCCTTCGCCAGAAAACCACCCTATATTCCCGGCTTAAGAGAAAGTTGTACTTAAAATGCGTTAAACTAATTATTTGGCGACTACATATCATTTAATAATTTATAACCTTCCAAATTACGCGCATTTAGATCAGTAAATTGCAATTTATTTTGTATAGTGCAGTCACTGAAGGTAAAAATCAACGATTACCTTCAATTTCGGTGAACCTTCATCGATTTTCACGAAAATTGGTCAGTGGTTAGAGGATACGTAAAGAAACAAAGGTGACATGGTACCACCTTGCGCCTTTACCCTGAGGGTGGATACCGCCCCTTCTCGGGGGTGAAAATTATTTTATAAAAAATAACTGCACAAATCAATAAAAGAACAAATTAAAAGCAAAATTGATTACATAAAGTTAATAAAATAAGTCAATAACTTTTAAGTTATTAAAGATCAAAGATTTTAATTATTCGTGAAAAAAATGCATGTTATGAAGCGGTTTTTCGTAAATCACTGAAAAACTGTAAGTTTTTACAAAAAAGTTAATAGTAGTTTAATTCGTATAGCTTATATTCTAAGAATAATCCCTTCGCAAGAAAACCATCCCATATTCCCGGCTTAAGAGAGGGTTGTACTTAAAATAATTTAAATTAATTATTGGTCGACTATATATTGTTTAATAATTTATGAGCTCGCAAAATATACGCATCTTAATTATTGAATTGCCATTTTCTTTCTATAGTGCAGTCACTGAAGGTAAAAATCAACTATGACCTTCGATTTCGGTAAATCTCCATTCATTTTCACGAAAATTGGTGAGCGGATTTTGATACTATCAACTTTTTCTGGATCTTATTTTTCATAGGTATTTCTAAGTACTTTGACAAATATTTAGTACCTAAGTGTTATAAAATGCATCTCTTTCCCGTTATTTAAGCTTGAACTCTTAGATTTGAACAGTCGCGGAAAAAATATACATTTAATTACCAATAACTACTTTAAATTAACATTAAAGGTTTTTCAAGTAAGCAATTTATTATATTTTTTATTAGCTTCAATTTTAGTGATGAAAACTTTTTTGTAAAAACTTACAGTTTTTGAGTCATTTATGAAAAATCGCTCTAAAGCATGCATTTTCTTTCCAAAAATTAAAATATTTGATCTTTAATAACTCAAAAAGTATTGATTTATTTTAATCACATTATATAACAAATTTTGCTTACAATTTGTCCCTCTCTCGATTTGTGGGGTTATTTTTAATAAAGTAATTTTCACTCCCGAGAAGGGGTGACATATACCCCAGGCTAAAACCCCAAGTTCTTATTATCAATTCGTGAAAATAAATGGCGATTTACCGAAATCGAAGGTAATAGTTGATTTTTACCTTCAGTGACTGCACTATAGAAAGAAAATGGCAATTCAATAATTGAGATGCGTATATTTTGCAAGCTCATAAATTATTAAACGATATGTAGTCGCCAAATAATTAATTTAAATTATTTTAAGAACAACTCTCTCTTAAGCCGGGAATATGGGGTCGTTTTCTTGCGAAGGGGTTGTAGCTCTATAATCGAAAGACGCGTGATTTAAGAGTTTATTCTTAGAATATAAGCTATACGAATTAAACTACTATTAACTTTTTTGTAAAAACTTAAAGTTTTTCAGTGATTTACAAAAAACCTCTTCAAAACATGCATTTTTTTCACAAATAATTAAAATCTTTGATCTTTAATAACTTAAAAAGTATTGACTTATTTTATTAACTTTATATAATAATTTTTGCTTTTAATTTGTTCTTTTATTGATTTGTGCATTTATTTTTTATAAAATAATTTTCACCCCCGAGAAGGGGCGGTATCCACCCTCAGGGTTAAGGCGCAAGGTGGTACCATGTCACCTTTGTTTCTTGACGTATCCTCTAACTACTGACCAATTTTCGTGAAAATCGATGAAAGTTCACCGAAATTGAAGGTAATCGTTGATTTTTACCTTCAGTGACTGCACTATACAAAATAAATTGCAATTTACTGATCTAAATGCGCGTAATTTGGAAGGTTATAAATTATTAAATGATATGTAGTCGCCAAATAATTAGTTTAATGCATTTTAAGTACAACTTTCTCTTAAGCCGGGAAGATAGGGTGGTTTTCTTGCGAAGGGGTTGTAGCTCAATAATCGAAATGCTCTTGATTTAATAGTTTATTGTTAGAGTATATAAGCTATATGAATTATATCCGCAATACGATATATTTTAAGTTTTCTCAGCATCTTTCTCTTAAGTTAAATCAATTATAGGGTTGTTTGGGGGTGAAGGGGATGAGCTCAAAAATCTAAACTATATAATTTCAAGAGCTCATAAATAGCTCGTAATTCTGCCGCAAAAACCGATTCAATATTCCTATTTTTAAGTAGTGGGGGGGGGGGGGGCTGACTCAGCCCCCCCCACTAGGGTATTAAATTCCTGCTCAGTGGAACGAGCTCAAAATTTTTAGTTTGCGGAATATGAGAGCTCATAAATAGCTCATAAATCAGGGCTATTTTTTTTTTAATTTTTGCAAGTGGGGGGGGGGGGCAGCTCAACACGGGTAAAAAACGAGCCTGTACCGCCATTAAGAAGAACATAAAAATACACTTTCTTCAAATAAACTTTTTTATCCGATGCCTAGATTTTGTGTAATTTTGGAACTACTAATGAAATAAAAAATTTTAGTAGTTCCAAAATGACACAAAATCTAGGCATCGGATAAGAAAGTTTATTTGAAGAAAGTGTATTTTTTTGTTCTTCTTAATGGCGGTACAGGCTCGTTTTTTTAATATTTCATTTAATTACAGAGTATTTTCCAAATATTAATATATTTTTCAAATTGGGCTCTGTACCGCCATTCTTTATTATATTACGAATACGTGTGCCAAATATCTCGAAAAAATATTCAAAACTACAGCCGCAATCTTGGAACGCGTTTTCGCTACCTGTTGATCGCTACTGTTTCCTCTTAATAAATAATTACTGCCCCAAAAAAATTATTTTAAAATTCGAGATTTTGTTGGGAAAACCCACATTTTCCGAGGAAAATTTTCGTCGAAGCAAATCGAAAAAAACATGCGCCTATGTAGAATTAAATTGGGGTGAATTTCTATTTGAGTATTTTTGGTGTAAATTTAAAATCTTCGGAGTTATAGAGCAACAATTGAAAAAAATACGATTTGTCGGCGCCATTTCTTTTATAAAAAAAGTAGCACATTATCTGCGGACTTTGCATATCTATATTAATAATATATAGGATCTTATAATTCGATTCCAGCAATAAAATTGCTGGTAAATAACCTTTCTTTGTACTTTACTAATTATACCAGCGTATTATAACTATTTTTTTTTCAAAATTTATAGATTATGCAAAAAAAAGAAAAATTTTTATTTTGTCGATAAAATATTAAATAAGCATCTCATCTTTATAATCTTTATAAGTTTGATTAATGTATCATGATTATTTTAGTTATTATTGCGATCGTAACTTGTTAATTAACAATTGAATTGTTGCTAAAATATCCGTTTAATTTTCACCGGCTTCTAGAATTATAATCTATACCAAGAAAGCTTTGATGTCACTAAGTTATTTAATTATTGATTAATAATTACTTACCTAAAACTTTATTCGAAAATTAGAGTTTTTGTTAGGAAAACCCGCATTTTCCGAGGAAAATTTTCGTTGGAGCAAATCGTGAAAAACATATCTCTATGCAGAATTTATTTGTGGTGAATTTTTATTTGGGTGTTTTTCTTGTAAAGTTAAAACCTTCGGAGTTATAGAGAAATAATTGAAAAAACTACGATTTGTCGGCGCCATTTTGTTTATAAAAAAAGTAGCACACTATCTGCGGACTTTGCATACCTATATTATTAATATATAGGATCTTATAATTAAAATTGCTGGTAAATAACTTTTCCAGGAATTTTGCTAATTAGCCCAGAGTATGCCTTTTCTTCAATGCAAATGAATTAAATTTTGCAGACATATGAATTCGCGGGAACAATACACGAATAGTTGATCAAAATTTTTTTTGTGTTTATGAATTGTTTAAAAAAAAACGATTTTAATGGAAAATGCTTAAATTCTCTTGTTTTTTACAATGTAAAAAATTTAATCTGTTACAAATTGTAGCTAATTATATGAACTATACATAATTTAATTTTTTACGTTAATTGTTTACGTTATGCTTCATACATAAACAATAAAGTTTCAAATTTGTCCAGTTTCTGTTTGATTTCTATCCAGTTTTCAGCGAAAAAAAGTTATGACACAGAAGAGAGACGAATGATGCTCTTAATATTGTCGTGGGCTTTGATTGTCCATAAAACGCAAGGTTCGACTGTTGACTACGCTGTCGTGAACTTGGGTCCGAAAGTGTTTGCGTAAGGGCAGGCTTAAAAGCCTTCATTGAGCCTGCAAAACTTACGTTGCATTGAGCTGAGTGCGATCATTAAGGTACGTATCCATACAAGGGTCAACCCCGCTCAGTGGATCTGCTCAAATGGATACGGCATGCACTCCCCTACATATAAACCGCAAACCGGTTGAATCGAAGAGGGTAAGCGATGAGTGGCGATCACCGACGTATCCACTATGTGGAGCTGCTACACCAAGCGAGGTTTACCCTTGTATGGATACGTACCTTTAGACGGCTTGCGCATCGAAGAACTGCATTGCGAGAAATTAACAGGGTCTACACCGTGCAATAGTAAAGTATTAGTAGAGATGGGACTGCGAAAACTGTAATAGGTGTAAATAATGATTTTAATTTAAGAAATGTATGAAGAAATTACAAAAAATGTACAATATGTGTATCAAAAGTCGAAATAAATGCAAAAAATGTATCTGTCATATACTTACATCCTTTTTAAACATGACGATATATTTATGTTTGAAAAGTGTAAGACTAAAAAGTAAAAAATAAAAAAATATGAAAAAAAAATTTAAGAAACGCTTTTCTTTAGTTACGAGTGACTAAAATTTAAAATATTATAAAAAAATCAACTAAAAAGCAAAAAATAAAAAAAATCAAACTCGAAGGATTATTCTAAAAAAACGTTCGTTAAAAAATGAAAAATTCTAACACATTCGTTAAAGAAAAGCGTGGGGCGCTTCTTCATCGAATAAACGGTGTGCGGATAGCGCTCCACGCTTTTCTTTAACGAATGTGTTAGAATTTTTCATTTTTTAACGAACGTTTTTTTAGAATAATCCTTCGAGTTTGATTTTTTTATTTTTTGCTTTTTAGTTGATTTTTTTATAATATTTTAAATTTTAGTCACTCATAACTAAATAAAAGCGTTTCTTAAAAAATTTTTTTTCTTATTTTTTTATTTCTACTTTCTTTGTTTATAACTTTAAAACGATTTATTTTGGAACAAAGTCGTATGGGAATAAAACAGACATAATAAAATTTTCTATCAGATACGATTGGTTAAAATATGTCTTAGTTTAACGCCCTTGCTGCAAAATAGCAATAAATATAAAATAAGGGGACAAAACAAGCCTGTGTTTATTCAATGTTTTTTCATCACTTAGGTTACACTTGGAACCTTCCTAATTCGCTTAGAAAATTTTTGTTATCTGCTAAAACCGTCCACCAAATTTCATTAAAATTGACTTACTAGATATTGCATAATAATTTTGCTATCTAAACTTTTTTTAAACAATTAAAATTTTTAAAATCTTGCACAACAAAAACTCGAACATACAAAGATTTGTCAATTTTTTAACATAATATAAAGAAGCATTCGACCTATCTAATGCACTTTACAGAATTGAAATCGGATTATTTAAGCAGAATCAGCAATGTTTTAAACTTATAAACAATTTTTTGGCTTATAAACAAATTAGTGCTGTGTCCAGGAGGGGGTGCTACGGGCTCCTTTATTTAGATGGACTTACCAAAGTTTTTTTTATATATTTTGACCCGTAGAACACGAATTTTTTGGGTATCAGTTGATCCGGATGTCGATAAGATTGTTATAAATAAAGAACTTGAGGAATTACAGAACATCAATTTTTCGCAAAATTAAACATTTTTTTGTTTCTTTGGTAATTCTAAGCAAAAAATGTTCTTACAAGTTTTTTCGTAGGATGCATAGTTTTCGAGATAAACGCGGTGGAACATTCAAAAAATCGAAAAATTGCAATTTTTGAACGAGAATAACTTTTGATTAAAAAATAAAATAGCAATTCTGCTGACAGAATTTGAAAGTTTAAGTCAAATTATACCAGTTATTTTGCATTTCTAAAAATTAATTTTTTTATTATTAAACAAAGCTATTTGTTTATAAGCCAAAAACTTGTTTTTAATTTTAAAACATTGCTGAGGCCCCTTAAATAATCCGATTTAATTCTGTAAAGTGTATTAGATGGGTAGAGCACCTCTTTATATGTAAAAGAGATTAGCCAACTTCTAAATGGTTTACTTTTTGTTCATAAAGATTTTAAAAAATTTGAACTTTTTTAAAAACATTTATATTGCAAATTTATTATGCAAAATCTATTAGATCGATTTTAATGAAATTCGGTAGACCGTTTAAGTAAATTATAAGAATTTTCTAAGCGAATTACTAAGGTTCTAAGTGCCACCAAAGTAGTTAAGAAACATTGAATAACAACAGGCTTATTTTGCCCCCTTATTTTGTATTTATTGCTATATTGCAGAAAAGGTAATACCTTAATACATTTTTGACCTTTCGTATATCATGCAAAATTCAATTATCTTTATTTTATTTTTGTACGACTTTGTTCAAAAACGAAGCGTTTTAAAGTTATAAGCAGAAAAAAATGGACGTTTTTCGAAATTTTTAAATATTGTAATTTTTTTATTAATGTCCCGGCATATTTGAGAAGGAGCATAAGTCAATTATTATTACTGAAGGTGTCACCTAACTTTATCTGCAAAAATCCGAATGCCACCTCTCACATCCAAAAATACACGTTTTTTTACAGATTAGTCCTGGTCTAGTATTGGATCGATAATCTGAAGTATGTACTGATGTTTAACTTAACATTAATCAAGTATCCTCGAATCTGACGTAGGTCAATAATTCCATTATGGTACAGAATATTCAAAAAAGGTATTTAGCAAAAATGTAGATAATGATATTCTCCAGGATTGGATACATTGGATACAATTCTACAGGGTGATTAATAACTAATTACTATCAATAAAGCACTGTTTGCAATAAGCTTAACACTGCTTAGTGCTTCTCCTTTGCTGGTTCTTACCAATTTCAAACTATTTGTTGTCTCGTCTGTGTAGTTTGTGATTTATCCTATTATGGGAGTGCATATAGATTTTCACTTCGAAAAAAATCAAACACGATAGAACTTTTTGTAGTTTTATTAAGAAATGTTTAATAAACAACATATCAAAAAGTTCTACTCGAGAAGTAGGTGCTTCATTTTTTATTAAACAAATGAACTATGAAATTAGATGCTTTTTTAAATAACTCCGAAAATATAAATTTTAGAAAAAAACTGACTTGACCATTGAAAAATTCAGAATATTTTACAAAAAAAAACCTTATATAAAAAATTTTCTAAAATTAAATCTCTATCTTCGATATTGGCGTACTGTAAATGTGTGGCATACACCCTTCTCACAAACATTTGCGTACTGTAAACTAACGTGCGGAGAAGTGCACGGTTGAGTTATTTTATTGTAATTCTTTAACTAATGGATCAAATGAAATTTTACAAATTGAACATGAAACAAGAATAAATAAGCTATCTTATGGTTATAATAGAAAGAAATAAAATATATGGGCATAAGTACGGTGTGGGCTGAAAATGAGCCTAACATGAATTTTGGTTAAAAATGATTTAAAAATGTGTAACTAATACAATTTTTCTTATAAAACTCTTAATTTTGCACAACTTACCTTTCAAGCATCTTACTAAATTATGTTTCATTAAAAAAAATTTCAAAAATTTAATTCAAATGATATGACGTTCAAAAAATATAATTTTTGAAATCTTCGTAGTTTTATAGAATTACCACCAATTTAAGACGGTATTACTCAAGTGTGAACAGATCTATTACAGTTTTATAAGTGCTTTTTTAAAGCTTAGGATGGAATCTTTAAAATGCATTGAATTATTTTACTTTAAAAATGAAATAAACTATTTCTTTTAAGGAAAATTAAGAAAGATAACCAAAAAGTAATACAAAAACCGAAAATTACCAGCTAAAAAAATGTTTATACAAAGTAATCAAAACTTTTTTCTGTACAAATTACCTAAAATACATTTAATAATAAGCTTCAACAATAATAAATGTTCAGCAAAAAAATTTTTTTAGCTCTTATACAGTATGTCTGCGTAACTTGGAACCTATTGATAACTTTTTTATTATCAGTTTTACGAAAAAATGTTATTCTTTATAAAATACTCTGCATCGTATATAATCTAAGATGCAATCATCAAATATCAAATTTAATTAATGTCATGCGAGATATGTCAAAAAATATGAATTTCACTCAAGAGTAAAGTACTTTTACATTTCACAATATCGAAGATTGTTATTAAGAAAAGTTGTTTGGATTAAAAAATTTGTTTTAGTGTTCAATTACATCCTTCTAATTAAAATAATGTTAATAATAAAGGCACTTAACTCTTGAAAAATTCATATTTTTTACATACCTCGTATAAAATTAAAAAAGTTTGATATCTGATGGTTGCATCTTAGATTTTAGACCAGGAAGAGTATTTTATGAAGAATAACTTTTTTTCGTAAAAGTGATAATAAAATAGTTATCATAATTGAAATAAAATGATGATGAGTATCTGTAATTTGAGGAAAAATAGAAATTTTTTTTCGGTCAGAATTATGCAATTGTATATTTAGACATAGTTTCTAATTTTAAACGACTTTTCATAATGGCATTTTTTGATATTCTGGAATATAAAGGTACTTTACTCTTTAACGAAATTCATATTTTTGACATAACCCGTATAAAATTGATAAAATTTGATATCTGATGGTTGAGTTTGAGATTTTTTGACTATCCAGAACATTTTATTAAGAATAACTTTTTTTCGTAAAATTGATAATAAAAAAGTTTTCCGTGTGGTTCCTAGCTACGCAGACATACTGTATAAGAGCTCCTGTATAAGAATTTTCAAATTGCAATGCCATATTCGGATTCAGCATAATCAAAAACAAAATAAAAACATATTTGATCAAAGTAAAATGATGAATTTAACGATATATTTAAAATTATTTATACAAAACAATTGTTAGTGTTTAAACAATTAATAAACAATTAGCGGCCAAATCTGCGAGTAGAACTTTTTACTTTAACATGTATATAAACAAAAAAAAAGTTTTAGAAAAATATAAGCTTGTTTGAATTTTTCCGAAACAATGCATATTTTCGTTCTTATTGCACTCCCCTATATGTGTTTTGTGTTAATTTATTTATTTATTTAACAAAATTACTCAATGTAGGTAACCGCACTTTTTACTTATTTACTGCATTTCCATCTACTTTCAATTAATTAAACAATTCCTTTTCATATTTCTATTAACTTTAACTAAATTTGTCTTTTAACTTATCTTTCCCGTTTTAACCAATATTTTACAATCTGACCTATTTTTATTTGATTACTTTTCTTCTTTGTTTTCTCTACACAAAGAAGTTTCCAGTATCAGGTACCTACATTGAGGTAAACTAATTGACATCCCATAGTCTTTTGACTGGGAACACACAATCAATCATTTATTTCCTATTTGTATTTTGCTAATTACGACCTTTGCCCTCAGCTCAAAACGACTAGGAGCAATGACCTTTAAAATTAGGTTACTATTAGTGCATAACCAGAGTTAATAACAATTTATCTGCATTTATTATATGGATTAATGGAAAGAAATAAATGGACAGATTATCTGTTTTGCTGACGATACAGTCATTCTCTACACCAGTAATTCTTGGGACGAACTAAAAATTTTAGCAGAAAGAGAAACTGTTAGGCTACTAGAACGGAAGAATGGAAGATTACTTACTTTTAATTTTGACAAAACTTATTTTATACCGTTTTCAATTTATAAACATAATTTACCTGCTTTCACGGAATTAGATATAAGAAATAATAATAAACATATAAAAATAAGTAGAAAAAACTACATAAAATATTTAGGTGTGTATACTGACTGTCACTTAAGATGGGATGTCCACATAAATATGGTGTGCAGAACTTAGAATAAGAATGTTATTATATAAATTTCGCTATCTCAGCAATATTCTAAATTTGTCTTATTTTGGCATGGGGTGGTACACATGCTTCACATTTAACGAAACTTGTAATACTGCAACGGAGATTTCTAAAAATAATGCTAAATAAGTCAAATATATACCGGTCAGAACTACTTTACCGAGAAGCCGGCGTATTTAGTATTAGAAAGTTGTATCAATTAAACATAATTTTATTCACATACAGGAATAAACATATATATTAAAATCCTTGGATCATTCTTATTACACTAGAAGGAAACATCACGACTATGTTAAAATTTCTAATGCACAAAAATCTATTGGGAAACATAATTATACATACTTCGTATCCAAAATATTTAATTGTTTACCAGACATGTATAAAACCTATATAAAAACAAGAATGTGTATATAAAAACAAGAAGTTATACTTCTACTACATATTATGTGATTTTTAAGACAATACCAAAAATTTTAAAAAATAAAAGAATAAAACGCACACAAACACATTGAAAAATGCCACAAAGAAAAAATGATTTCTGAACGATAATAATTGTTGGCAAAAATTTTAAATACGCATTTTCTGAAAAAAAAAATTATATAACAAATATACTTACAATCATAACATGCATAAAAAAATAAAACTTGCATCGGGAATTGAACCCGTGAATTTCGTGGCGGTTTGATTCGTAATCGAAGCGTAGACTCACTCGTCCAATCCCACATTATTTATAATGTGGA
The DNA here is from genome assembly GCF_917563875.1 of Diabrotica virgifera virgifera. NCBI lineage: Eukaryota > Metazoa > Arthropoda > Insecta > Coleoptera > Chrysomelidae > Diabrotica > Diabrotica virgifera. Next base: position 221,077,798 of record NC_065451.1, on the reverse strand, counting down.
AAAATACGGTAACTGAACGTTTTACAGTTTGACAGTTGTTTTGAAAATTAAATTATGTAGTTTAAATTTTGTGGAAGAAAATATAAAAATATAACAAAACAGTAAGAAAACCATATATTAGATGAAGATTGGTAGAACTTTTGTTGGTAATCAAATTAAGTATGTAAATCAAAGCATTACATACCTACTAGATAAATAAATCTACGCCAAAAAATCATAATTTAAAAATAAAAATCGAACCTAATTTGGGATTTCTCTCTAAAATCCGCATTCTTGAGAAAATAAATGTATGTATTTCAACCTAATCCAAATGTATAATTACAATATGATTATAATAAAAACTACTTACCAAATTAGAATGAGTTTTGCTTGTCCAAAATAGTCCAAAAGTCCAAAAATATAGGTATATGAAAACTATTAAAAAGGCAGTATAACTATTAACTAACTTTTGTTTGTTGTTTCTTTTCACACAAATTTTAAAACGCAATAACCATAAATAATGTAACTACAGCTGTGCCACAGCCGCCATATTGAATAATTTTTGACATGTCATTTGAACATCCAATCAGAACAAAGTTATAATGCGCATGCGCCCGGTCGCTAGGTTTTACCATATAAAAATTCACCCTCTATCGCCGGTAAAGAAGTATAACTTCAAAAATTCATTTAGTTTTGTCAAAACAATTTTTAGCAGATTTCTTAAGTATGAGGAAACTGAAACTCTGGATGCAATATTTTTCTCTGGGTTTTTATTTTTATTTTGTTGATTGGTCTATGTCATAAAGTATTGTGAATACATAATTAGAGCTAAATAAATGTGAATAATCCCTGTGCACAACCTTTGCTTCTTCAGGGAATTTCTTTTGTGTTTATTTATTTGCTTATAACTTGTACAATATGTTCATGATAAATTCATATATATTTATATTTTACTCATTTATATTTATATATATATTTATATTTGTTTATAGGTATTGAACTATTTATATTTATATTTGTTTATATGTATTAAGTGTATTTACATTGTGTTATTTTGAAAGTAAATAAACATAACTGCCTTACTAATAAAACACTCGTATTCTAAGGTTATTCCGTATTTATATCTAGAATAGTTATTCTAATTATAAGGTAGATATAATACAAAAATAATTTGTTACCAATAAACTCCGTATAAGTTAGTTATAAGTATTCCCACTTTATTCCGAAATATTAGTTTGGCAACGGCGCAATCTTCTACACAAATGCATAAAACAACGATATATTGGGCAAAATATGTCAATTTTGACTTTTCTCTACAAATAATACACCAAATTCCGTCATTTTTTGATGAACTACCCGCAGTTGATTTTCCCTTTATGAGTCGTATAAACTCAAAAGTATGTAGCACAAACCATACGTATGGTTTGTGATATGTAGATTACATAATTTTTTGATGGACTATGGCCGTTGTATTCTCTGCTATATTTTAATAAATCGTTATTTCTTATATTGTATGTTGAGTTTGAGCATTTCATAAAATGGCTTCGAATAAAAGGAACTTTGTATTTTCTACTGCATTGTAATAAATCGGTATTTCGTATGTTGTATGTTAAGTTTGAGCATTTCATAAAATGGCTTCAAATAAAACATAACGTTACATTAAATGGGAAAGTGAAGAAAAAGTAAACTTTATTTATTTGACTTATAAATGCAATGTAAATATGTTAATTTCAGCATATTTTTAAGAATATTGTGAGAGATTTTCTACATATTATAGAAAATAATGACCTTATTTTTCTTGTAGAGTGGAGGATAAGCCTTCTCCTCGCTTGCTCACAATAAGTGAATCACCTACTAATTTTTTTAAAATTCTTACATCATCTTTAGCAAACCGGATTTTTATTCTGCTTTGTTTGAAAAGAATTTATGCTTTCTTTGAAAGTTTTCCTTTTTCGTGTATTTTCCATCATGTTAATTAAATTATCAACTTCCTCGTTAGCCGCAATACCTCTTAAACACATTTTTTTATTATATATCTACTCACAAAACAAATCAAAAAATAATATATTTTTCTCTCTGATGACTTTGACAGTCATAAAATAGGTTATACCAGACTTAAACAAGGGTGTGGGTCGGTATAAACTTGGACTAAATTCTTATACCTAAGTATATCCTATACCTAAGTTATTCCATGTTTATTGGTAGTGATTTTGCCTATACCTGATTTATTCTCAGTATAAGTTTTATACTTCGTTTATTAGTAACAGTGTAATATTATTACTCCTATTATTACAATTATATCCAAACGTTGTCTTTCCACAACTAATAGCACATAACAACAAAATTAATACATTAATAGTTTCTCCGTTTAATAAATTAAAATAAAAATAAAATCTAATTCCGTTACACTTTAAAATTTAAATTTAACATCATCTCTTATTCTAACTTACAAACAAAATATCTTACAAAGAACTGTTGGCTCTCTTTCTTTCTGTCTTTCTTTTGTTTAACATTATCTCTCCACCTCCACCCTCAAGAACTAGCCCGTTTATATTATATTATGTGTTAACCTACGCAGCATGTCCGCCCATCCAGTCCTTATTGCCCTTATTATCCTGCTAGCATAATTTGGACTTGAAATCATGTTACTGATGACTGTACAAATTCATCTCTTGCAACGGCATCATTTAATCACTTGTAACACTGACCTGAAGATGACCTGAATATTGCAGAGATCGAAACCGGTCGTCATTGTGATTAACTGATTGTGAGTACATACGTCTTTCTTTTACTTCATTTAAAATGAAGTCACATATGCAACCCATTCAACATTTAAAAGAAAAATATTTCGAGAAAATGAGGAGGGGCAGAAAATCAAGGTCCTATTTTATTCCAGATGTTAAATGCAAAATTTTCAACAAATATCTCAAACTGAAAAACAAGATGTTTTAATTGCGGAAGAATAGGAGATTTGCAAAATAATTGCAGAAACCGATCCCAGGCAAGGAAACCAGAATTAAATAATGAGTTTGAAACGTCACCTAGGTCAACAACCAGAAGCCCGTCACATAGTCCCAAAATGTAGAAATAATGGTAGACACAGGTTTCTAAGAAATAAATATCACATAACTGACCACAGAAAGGAAAAAGACTCTGAAGTTGCTCATTTGAAGGAGCAACTAGCGATTCGTGCAAATGAAATAGAAAAATTAAGAGAACTGGTGTCAATATTAAAAGAGTGTAGTGTAAGGTAACTCTAAGTAGTGCAAAAACTAAACTGGTTGTACAAGCCTCTTCAAGGCTTGCACAACTACGTTTAAATTCAGAAACCGATCTTTTTACTCTATTAATTAAAGGCAAAGAGTCCTCTACACTTTTAACATTCTTTCATAAATATCCTTTGCTTTTAAACATTCCAAAAATAAAACTTCAATCATTCCACGATACATGATTGTTTCTGAACCGCAAAACTCATTGAACAGCAGATAGCCACTGATGTCTTGTCATCACACCTGAAAAATTTGAAGCAATTCGACTAAATTGGATAGAATTTTAACACGTAGATATTTATCTAATTACAACAGTATTAAATTGAGAAAATAGATATTATAAAGGGAATAACCAACACAATATACTTTAAAACAGACTAAAAATGTCTAAATATGATTTTTAGAAATTTTTACTCTTCTATACTTTTTTCTCCATGTATAACAGACATAAAAACGTTGTATTAAATCATCTACAGCCATAAAAGTGATCGTTTCACAGCTCTATCTTTCTTTGTAAATGCCCGTTTCTTGATATTTCCACTATATTTCCACTAGCAGCGCTAAATTATATTTCCACTGCATGAGAGCGCATTATCCCGTATGCTCTATGCTCCTGCTCCCGATTATAGGCAATGGTCAATATTTGAGTTTACCCTCCTGCGGAGAAGCAAATGGATGTTGTAGCGGTATGTTTGTTGGAGATACAGAATTAAGTAATATAAACATATTATACCGGCGAATTTATCAAATAGTTGTAGATTTATTTTAACAAATTTGGAAAGAATTTTAATAAAGAAATTTTAAATATAATTTACACTTTATTTTAAAAAGCTTTAGGTAATAAAGGGTGGCTTTTTGGAGGTACAGTACTTTGAGATGGAATAAAATAATGATTTCTGGAATATGAAATCTAAGGCTGACTCTGATGTAGTCTAATCAGGAGGTCCAATTTTCGAAAGACGAAAGACTTCAAGTGGTCAATCGCTTCAGGCTTCTTGGCGTAGACTAGCGACTTTTTTCAATAAATCAATTGTGGCCCGAGCTGTGTAACATGATGCACCGTCTTTTTGAAACCACAGCTTGTAAACATCATGGTTGTTAAATTGAGAAATGAAAAAGTCAGTAATCATGGCTTTATAACCATAACTATATTGTTACCATTGACTGTAGCTGACGTTCTGGTCAGCATCGTTTTTGAAGAAGTACGGACCACTGATTCCACTAGTCTACAAAGCACACAAAACACTCAGTTTTTCTTGATGTAATAGTGTGTCAACATACACTTGAGAATTATCTTCACACCAAATATAGCATTTTTGTTTGTTGAAGTAGCCATTCAAAAAAAAGTAAGCTTCATCGCTAAACAAAATTCGCTAATGAAAACTGGAATTAACGGCAATTTCGTTTTGGGCCCATTCACCGAATCTACGCTTTGCTAGGTAATCGTGTAGCTTTAATTCTTGAACAAGTTGGATTTTGTAAGCACACACACACACACCAATATATTTCCGCAAAATCTTTCATAAAGTGGATGGATACATATGCAACTGCTCTGCACGATGGCGGGTAGACTGATTTGGGTCTTCCTATATGTTAATTAAGCTCAATAGCTGCAACAACTTCTTCTGTACACATTGCACGACATTTATGTGGATATGTATTATCATTTAGAGTAAACGTGGTGCAAAAACGTTACATGAGTAATCGAATTCACTGCTCTGATGAACAATTAAGTTGACCATACAATGGACGTAGTGCACGATACCTATTTAGAACAGAATCATGATTTTCAAAATTTTGCATAATTTGGAAGCAGCATTGTTCACGCGTGAGTCTATCATGCTGAAATTCCAAACCAAACTAAACATTAATAACTTGACAACTCTCAAAATGGCCGCCTGTTAAAATAGTGTCGCTTACTGACATTTCTGTACCTCTAAAAACACCCTTTCAGCACAAGTTAGGCCACCTATATCTACGGCATCCTCTATCAGCTACATCAAAGTATCCATCAAAGATCAAACTCTAGTTCCTCATACTTAAAAGGACCTAGTAATCAAGTTTTATGAATAAATATCCATAGACATGAAAGTTATAGAGAAAAATAAAATTTTTAGTTTCAAATTTAACACCCTGAAGTTGAGAATCTATTGTTTCTATTTGTTAAATGTGTAATCTACTGTTTCTATTTGTATAATTACTTAAGGACATAAGGGCATGGGCGCAAATATTTTACGGCTATCCTTACTTTTTGTGTCTGTATACGGCAAATTACGTGCAGTAAAATTCTCACTGGTATGGATATGTAAACAGTACTTGACAAATGTCATCATTAACTTTAAAGGGTTGGCTTTTGAATGTTCTTGGATAACTGTTACTTGTATAATTGCATTATTAATTCAGTTAATGAATATGATAATTTTTTCACTAACTATGTATTCAGTGATTGTAATAATTTATATTCTGTACAACAAAAACTAATACTCAATCGAGAAAAGAGGAAAAGAGATAAAGTGATTGTTTAATAATACATATATTGTTACTATGGAACGCTTACAATTTTGAACATCTTTAACAACATAATACTTGGATCACAGAATATATTATCCTGGTGTATTCTCTGCTTGGCTCTTTCATAAATAATAAACAATAAATAACTTTTTATTAGTCTAACAGCCGGTTTCCGAAACGTTATTCAAATCTCCGATCATCTAATCGGCTGTCAGATTTGATCAACTGTTAACCAGTGATGGGTTTCTCAAACGCCAATTATTGTAAAATTACACGATCATAGATCATGTAATCGATGATCTGACATACAATTTGTTTTCGATACTGTCGCAATTGACTGTTATCCTTCAAAATTTCAATTATATTAACCTCTAAATCCAAACTTGTATCTTTGTATCTCTAAAGATGCATTCCCTCTTACGTACTGTCACTTTTGTTTGGAGCAAGAATTGAATGATAGCATTTTAAAAATGAGGCTAGATAATTTCAAAAAGAGTAAAACGCATTAAATTTATGTGATGAGATTTGGAGATATAAAACAGTTTATTTATGATCTATAATATTTTATACTCATATTTTTATTTTTGGTCTATATAATTACTTTTTGTATTTATTTTTAATTTATTTACCGGCTGTTTTATTGTCTTCAAAGTTGGCTGCTATAATTTCACATACGTTTTCCCTCTTATTTACATCGCTATTATCATTATGTTCTGCTTTTTAGAGCTCTGGCCTCTCAAAAAATAGCTCTATGAGTTGTTATTTTACATTTTTAAACGAAAAAAATATAAATTATATAATCAAATATACAAAAATGTCCGAGATATCCATGTTCTGCAAGTTAAATAAATTTTTTTAATTATTTCTTCCATAAAAAACTTATGTTTATTGTATAATATAAATTTATATTATATATATTTATATATGTGTTATTTGACAATTTTTTCCCGGTATTTGTTAATTACAGTAATTAAAAAACTAAAAAAACTCTTAACAGCCCGTTAATCGACGGATAATCTCATATTAGGTAACAGTACATTTTTACCGCCGTTTGACAAGCGAAACTAGTTAATCGACCTTTCAGAGACTCAAAACACTTATGATCGGCTGTTAACAAGCGATTAATCTTTTGTCAGGTGATGTTGTTAAAACTAGTTTGTTTGACGTTTCTGACGCATTTAATCCATTGTTAATCGTCGATTACATAATTTTTGAGATGATCATCCTTTCGGAAACCGGGCGTAAGTTTTTCAACCTAATATATTTTTTTTTTAAAATAAAATATTTTTAAAAGATTTTTAATTGAAAAACTTATTGGACCATTTTCTTGGTGACACCTCCAAGGCTTCTACAATATGCAAGCCAAATGGATGCTGTACTGTTAGTATATATACAAAAGTCAGATGTACTGTTGTTAAAACTAGTTTGTTTGACGTTTCTGACGCATTTAATCCATTGTTAATCGTCGATTACATAATTTCTGAGATGATCATCCTTTCGGAAACCGGGCGTAAGTTTTTCAACCTAATAAATTTTTTTTTTAAATAAAATATTTTTAAAAGATTTTTAATTGAAAAACTTATTGGACCATTTTCCTGGTGACACCTCCAAGGCTTCTACAATATGCAAGCCAAATGGATGCTGCAGTGAAGACAAAAGGGAAGGAATTCTACACTATGCAATTCACAACCCCCGTCTGCAGCTTGGTAAAGTTCCAACGGAAAATGGACCTAGTTACTCTATAGGAGTAATACTAATAGGAAAATGGTCCAATATGTTTTTCAATTAAAAATCTTTTAAAAATATTTTATTTTAAAAATATTTTTATTAGGTTGAAAAACTTAGACTTTCATTTAGCAGATGCCGCTACGCACCTATTACCTTCACGTCAGTTGCCATGGGGGAATAATAAATGTCGAAAATTTTTACCTGGAGTAGAGATAGCAGCCTATGCATTCTCTGAAGAGCCTCTAACAAGAGGTGAAATCATCGATAAGAGTGCTGGCCGCGCTCTCTAACTTAAGTAACAATTGAGACGGTTTTGGTATACATTTTTATTTTAACTTTTTATTAAGTTCACGTCTTAAATCAATTGTTTATCAAATACAATATCAATATTATTTAATCAACAACTGAAAATATTTCCGATGCCATGTCAAATATTTAAAATTTTCACTGATTAATTATTTATATATGAAAAAAGCCACAATTAAAATGAAAAAAACAATTTTATTAATGTTTCGTTAAATTTTATTTTTTTATTTTACTGTCGTTGCATTTGGTTGTCTTTTTAAAGACAGATCACATGCTATAATTTTTTTGTGACGGATATTCTTGAGTTGGAGTTGATTTCATGTAATCGAATGAACTATCTTTTAGTAAGTCGTCCCAGGAACGCAACTCATAAATATTGGCAATATAATTTTAAAGTCTTCTACTTTAAAATGTATAATATATGTCTAAATTGCCAATATAGCTGAGTCAGATTAAATAAATTATTAGAAGAATTTTTTTGCTTAGCAACAACATTTTTGTTTATTTAGTAATATTTTGTATTTTGACAACGGCACCCGATTTGGGCGTCGAAACGTTAATAAAATTATTTTTTTCATTTTAATTGTGGCTTATTTCCCATATAAATAATTAATCATAAAAATGCCACAAGGAAATAGTTTCAGAACAAAATTTTCACTGTCTTGTCACCACATACTATCTGACTCAGTACGTTGTATGACAAAGATGTTCGATTTGGATAATATCACCACGGACATGGTGTCCATTTTTTTTGAATCCTGAAAAAACTAATAAATATTTAAAAAAAATTTAAACGCAGACAATAAATTATTATCGAGGGCATAAAGTCCCTTAGGATAAATGAAAAGTTTCTTTTGAATAAGGTACTTGAAATTAAAAATCACACTACATTTTCTCTTAGTTTTTCACCCCTGTAACTTATTAAAATAAACATTATAGAAGTTTTCAGGGACTTTCGGCCCTGCCTTCGTAAGAACGTAATCTTTCGTTCTGCGATTAAATTTTTCAAAGATACTTATTAGTTTTCTCAGGACTCGAAAAAAATGAATCCCGATTAAATAGCATTTGAGCCGCAACTTTGTACCGATCCCCATAAGGACCACCCTGTATTTAACTCATTGTATATCTGCATATTAATGGAATCGCTCTTCCGCTGCAACCTGCTACTACCGATTACTTAATTTCAACATCCCTTAATTTATTCCGATATCAAATTTAGTATACGTCATATCCCCAATATAACTGACAGGGTTGATTCCCTTCCGTCATCCCCTTCTCATCTTCTTGCTGCATTATAATGACGTTTAGATAGGAAATTTAATGCCTTATTTGACAAATTTATGGTAAAACTCCAAAATAAACTCAATAACTTGGGTTGATAACTTACTTACCAATTAATAAAAAAATTACCTATGGATTGATAAATACGCACTGAAGAAATTGACAATACTCAGAAATATCAAACTAAAAAGGCCTATGCAGAATGGTCTTTATATGTAGGGCTTAGAATATGCCTCAGACGTCCAACATAATGAAATTTATCAGGAATTGAATTAAAATTGGAAATTGGACTCAGAACACGGTAACAATACCAACAGTTTCATAGGCATCAGTAATATGGGAACTAAAGCAGCAGCTCAAAATTCTATCCTCAAACTAAGCACTTGATTACACTACGAATCACAGGGACTATGAGAGAAATTTCAGCCTCCATTGTTTCACAAACAAAAAAAAATAGAACAAAAACATATTATAACTTACCTATAGTTTGTCCTACGTTCATTAAAAACTTCATAGACTACAAAAACTTAAACTGGAATTTAGAGAAATCTGACAAGGGCATCTGCAAAATTATGTTTACAAGTACTTTGAACCCTCTTAGCCAGAATTTTCAATACAAACAGATAATTTGATTTTGTTAATCTAGCCTATATGAGAACAGTGAAACCAGAATAAGAATTGAAAACCATAAGTCCGATCCTTTTAAAATAGGTAGAGGAGTCCGACAAGGATGTATTATATCTCCAGATCTTTTTAATTTCTATGGGGAATATATAATGAGAAAAGCACTCGACAAATGGGATGGCGGTATTTCTATCGCAGGAAAGAAGATCTCAAATCCCAGATATGCAGATGATACAACATTAATAACTGCACCCGAAGAAGAAATGTTCAGCCTGCTGCAGCTAGTGGAAGCCGAAAGCAATAGATGTGGTTTCTAAGATCAATAAACAAAAAACAAAAATTATGATAGTAGATTATTCAAATTCACTTCATACAACAAGAGCCTTAGACCAGTTTGAAGTGGTTCTGAGAACTTCAGAAGGATTTCTGAATTAAATATAGAATTTGGTAATCGCTCAATCAGCCACTACTCGCTTGTCGCACTCTAATTATTAAGGGCGCATCTAAAATTAATATTTATACAGAGTAGGCCAAAGAAAACAGTCCAACTCGATATTTGGCAATATTTATTAAGTTTTAAGAAAATCAAAAAAAGAATGTGTGTGTACTTTGTACGCACGTAAGAAGTTATACTTCTATTATTATGATTTCAATGAAATTAATATACTTTAAACAGTTTATTTATATTTTATTTAAATATTAAATGAATTTTAATACTTACTACTTTCAAAAATTTTTATGAAAACAATACCAAAAATTAAAAAAATAAAAGAATAAAACACACACAAACACATTGAAAAATGCCACAAAAATGATTTCTGAACAATAATTGTTGGAAAATTTTTAACTAACTACGTATTTAAAAAAAAAAAATATATATGTATAATAATATACTTACAATCATAAAATGTATAAAAGTAAAATAAAACAAGAATGTGTGTGTACTTTGTACGCACGTAAGAAGTTATACTTCTACTACATATTATCTGATTTTTAAGACAATACCAAAAATTAAAAAAAAAAGAAATAAAAGAATAAAACGCACACAAACACATTGAAAAATGCCACAAAGAAAAAATGATTTCTGAACGATAATAATTGTTGGCAAAAATTTTAAATACGCATTTTCTGAAAAAAAAAAATTATATAACAAAAATACTTACAATCATAACATGCATAAAAAAATAAAAAAATAAAACTTGCATCGGGAATTGAACCCGTGAATTTCGTGGCGCTTTGATTCGTAATCGAAGCGTAGACTCACTCGTCCAATCCCACATTATTTATCATGTGGAAAAATACGGTAACTGAACGTTTTACTGTTTGACAGTTGTTTTGAAAATTAAATTATGTAGTTTAAATTTTGTGGAAGAAAATATAAAAATATAACAAAACAGTAAGAAAACAATATATTAGATGAAGATTGGTAGAACTTTTGTTGGTAATCAAATTAAGTATGTAAATCAAAGCATTACGTACCTACTAGATAAATAAATCTACGCCAAAAAATCATAATTTAAAAATAAAACTCGAACCTAATTTGGGATTTCTCTCTAAAATCCGCATTCTTGAGAAAATAAATGTATGCATTTCAACCTAATCCAAATGTATAATTACAATATGATTATAATAAAAACTACTTACCAAATTAGAATGAGTTTTCCTTGTCCAAAATAGTCCAAAAGTCCAAAAATGTAGGTATATGAAAACTATTTAAAAAGGCAGTATAACTATTAACTAACTTTTGTTTGTTGTTTCTTTTCACGCAAATTTTAAAACGCAACAACCATAAATAATCTAACTACAGCTGTGCCACAGCCGCCATATTGAATAATTTTTGACATGTCATTTGAACATCCAATCAGAACAAAGTTATAATGCGCATGCGCCCGGTCGCTAGGTTTTACCATATAAAAATTCACCCTCTATCGCCGGTAAAGAAGTATAACTTCAAAAATAAAAGTTGGTTCGAACCCGCGGACCATGGACGCGGTTAGTTTTGAAATTCAAGTATCTTTAGATTTTGGCTACGGAGACATATGTATTATGTTGGAAGATAGACCAACTGAACGTTTTAAACTTATGGCAGTTCTGAATTTAACCAAATTACTTAGTTTGATTTTTGTGGAATTTAAATATTAAAATACAACACAACATAGAGTAAGAAAACAATATTAGATGAATATTGGTAGAAATTTTGTTGGTTCTCAAATTATGTAAATCAAAGCATTACCTACATACTGGGTAGGTTTATTTTACATTTTCCAAATAGGTAAACAGGTAACTATGTACCTAATTTTTTATTACGATACTGAAACATTTAGAATTACGTACCTGCTGCTTTTAAAAACTATTTAAAAATTCACTAGAATTTTAATCTTGATTTTTTTTCTGCCATCACAACAATAAAAACTAATATACACAACATTTGTTTACTCATAACCGACATACTGAACAATTATTGACAATTCATTGTAATATATAACGCGTATAATCAGTGCCGGCGCTAGGGTATAAGGCGCCCGCCTGCAAAACTAGCTAAGGCGCCCTTCGGTTTAATTAGGTACCTATATTTAGATACTTTATCTTCTGGCAATTGTACAAGATGTAATTAAGATGTAAATATCTTAAAAAAATAATTTTCCTTATTTAAATTTCTATAAAATTATCCATAGGATTTTGAAAATGAGTGTTCGCCACTCACTGCGCTTACTGGAGCCGTGAATAAATTAATTCTATTGCATTGCAAAATTTGAAAAAGATAATGGATTTGAGATTATAAATTTTAAAATCTTTAATGGATTTACTGGTATTGTCGTATTTGCACTTGTACTAAAAATAACTGTATCAATATTTCCTCCAAAAATTCTATGGAGTTAATAACACCTTTGTTGTCACCGTGTGTCAAACTTACTTGTAAATTGTCAGTGTTTTCTTAAATCTTTGTTATTTATCTCAAACAGATTTTATAAACACCTAAAGGTAAGTATTAAAGTGATTTTTTAACAAGTCAAAAAGTTCATTTAATGACCATAAAGGAGTATCATCTATAAGGGTATAAAAAAACAAAAAACTAGTGTATAAAAACCCTCTCTTCGGCCGTTTTAGGTTGTTCATCTGGTTGTTCATAAACAAATTGACGCTTCTTTTTTAACTGTCGAACTTCTAATAGATATAGATTTGAATTTTGTTTCTCCATATATCAACATTTTCACTTAATTGTTTTGCAGCCTCCAAAATTTTGTTATAATTTTTATCGTGTCGATATTCAGAAACATAATTTAAATTCTCGATAGATTTCATAAGTAACGAAATATTTATATTTTCCTCTTGAATAGCTTTACTATTTGATTGATACTTCTATTGAGTAAATGTTACCAAATTATTAAACTGCAAATAAACTTAAAATCTTTAACTTATAAGACATACACTACTTTCCCAGCGCGTATCTGACAATTACTTTAGAGTTAAATTTGATATAACTTGTAATAAAATATTCCAACGTTTTGGGGACGATTAAAAAGTTTTATGTAGGTATATAGTTCTTGAACTGTTTGCAGCGTCATTTATTGTTAAATTGAATGTATGCGCAGTACATGGAACAAACAAAGTCAGAGGATTTTGTGTTAAAATTAAATTTTGTAGCCCATTTTTCCTCCTCATATTCGCTCCAATCTCATATCTTTGACCACGCATATCGTCAATGGAATTATTCCATTTCTCCAATATTTCTGATATTTTTTCGTATCAACCGCGGCCATTGAATCATCAATTTCAATAAATCCTAAGAAATTTTCGTTGATCTTCACAATGCCATCAGTGTAAGAAACAAAGCGTATTATATCATTATTGTCATTATTATTCAGTTTTACTGGCATGTCATGTAGAATGCAACAAAATTAAGTTTGGGAATATGATTCATAACTCGGAAATGCGCAGTGGTTCTTGTTTACTAGTCTCATCATGGAAACGGCCAGTTTGGTGATTATTCACTTTAATTGATACGTATTAAAAATTATTTTAAATATCCTTCCGCCACTGGTAGAATTATGCCTGGAATTTAAACCATATTTAAAAAATTAATTTTTCTATGATTATGTGTAACACCAGCAAAAAAAGACGCTCATTTTGGCGCCCCCCACACAGGGGCGCCCGCCTGCATTGCATCCCTTGCAGGCCCGTTATCGCCGGCCCTGCGTATAATTGCACGTTTAATCTTTCAGCTGCGCTCAGGACCAAGACTTTTGATGAATTCGCCCACATATAAATGTACTCACAACGCGCCTAAAGAAGTATAACTTCAAAAACAGGCCAATTTTTGATGAAAGGGGGACACATTTTTACGGTACAAACATCTGTCATTTGTCAACTCCCATCTTTCCACTTCCTCCACCTCTTACTTTTAGATAGGGAATAGGGATCGTGTGCTAGCTCATTTTAAAGGTTATTCAACTCTCTATTCAGTAATATCAACATTGACATAAACATTTATACAGGGTGTCCAAGAAAAAATATTTCGGATTAAATTAATTGACACAAAAAGAAGAATGTATGTAATTGATTTAACTCAGAATACATTCTACTGCTGACAGAAAACAGAAAAAATGTTTATTTGAAAAATAAACATTGTGTATTGCTTAAATTCAATATTCAACCTACCAAGGGGCAGATGGGTGGAAGCTTGAACATTGAAATTAAGCGGAAAGCAGTGTCTATTTATCAGAAAACATTTTTTTCTGTTTTGTGACAGCAGTAGAATGTATTTTGAATTAAATAAATATTAAATAAATAAATAAATAAATAAAATATTTTTTTCTTGGACACCCTGTATAAATAATTATGTTAATGTTTATATTACTGAATAGATAATTGAATAACCTTTCAAATGAGATAGCACACGACCCCTATTCCCTACTTAAAAATAAGGGGTGGGGGAAGTGCAAGGGAGGGGTTGACAAATGACAGATGTATGTACCGTAAAAATGTGTCCCCCTCAGATCAAAAATCGATCTGTTTCATTTTTTTAAAATCTAATAAATACTGCCAAATATCGAGGTGTTGGCCCACACTGTATACAATTTATACAGAGACAAGACAGCTAATTAATAAAGGGTTAATATAGACACCAGTGCCGAATATTTTTACGTATAATTTTAGACAAACCATCAACAAAATCGTGCTTCTGTTATACCTTGAGCCTCACCCGCAAAACCTATTTAATTAGAGTGGCTGTCATCGTTGGGAGAAATAATATCAGGTTTAATCTTGTTAAGCGTGTTTTCAGGTGTCAATCACGTGTTTTATTTAAACAGATACACCACGTACACGATTCGGTGTTATTAGTGAAAAGTACATACAGAGATTTTAGTTGATTTATGTACAGTAGAAATTCAAATTAAATGAAAATTTATCTGTGTAAATTATAATGTGATGTAAAATTTATAGTAACAAAATTGGTGCAGAGTCAATAATAGTTAGAAGACAATAAACTAAGTAAATAAAAAAAGAGTGTGTGTACTTTGTACGCCCGTAAGAATTTATATTTCTATTATTATAATTTCATCGAAATAAATATATTTTAAACAGTTTAATTGTATTTTTATTTAAATATTAAACTAATTGTAATACTTAAAATAATACCAAAAAAATAATAAAAAATGCGTATATTTATATATAATGCGCATAATAAAAATTTAGCGTATAAAAATACTATGAAAAAACTACAAACTTGCTGTAGATACCGCATGTCGAGCTTTTCGGCGAATAAACAATTATTTTGTTATTAACAAAATAAGATCATATTTTGAGTAATCGCGACTAGTCGCATTCGATTCAGCGACCCAAAATACACCAGAGAAGACCTTAACACTCAATTTATTTACAGGGCTTCTAATAATTCCTGAAAAACACCTAATTTTACCATAATTTGTTAATAACAATTAAACGCACCACATTTGGGCTTCCAAACCACTTCCATTGGATTTAGCGACCCAAAAAACCTATGATACCACCACCAAATCGCGGCGAGCTAAAAGTTCCCACGGGACCTCCTATAAAACTCTATGCTCCACTTGGGAGTTTAAGAACATTATAATTATACTTACCTACTAATTTTGCAGAATCACATATATTTACATCTTACTTTATAATAAAGAAATTCTGGTAACTATTAATTTATAATTTTTATTGATATATGTGAGCTGCTATTTCAATTTCTGATTTTTAATATTTTTTCTTGCCTTTCGAATGGCTTCGGAAATATCATCGTCAAATTCTGATATTACTAATTTTATTTAATTGTAGTGTTCAATGTAAAAAGAACTGCTTCGAGCCATGTTTCCTGCATTGTAATTACTGGTTTAGGTGGCAAAGGGACACCGGAAGTCTTTCTTTATATCCACACCCTCAAGGGAGCCTTTACGACAACTTTTTTCAAGATTTATAAAATAATTCAACAACGGAAACAGATTTCTTATTTATTTTCCAATTCTAGTTACCCCGTGGGTTACACAAGTACAATGAATTAAGTGAGAACAAAGCACCTTTAAATAAAAAACAGCTTTTAAAATATATACCGCAGCATCTGAAAGCATCAAAACTATAGTATTCACTGGTATAGGGTGGGGTAAAAGAAATTTGTTAAACTATCTTATAGTTAAAACCTAGTATAAATCTACTTATAGTTTAATTGTTTGTTTTTTTCAATTCTTTAACGGCAACTAAATAAGGTTTACTCATAAGGTGTTCGTTCAAAATTCCAATCATCAAATTAGCTATACACCTGCTGCATACATCTGTCGTTTCGTTAGCGATAATACACAAAAATTGCCCTCCAACTCCCGCTTAATAATTTTTCAAATACAGTGGAACCTCGATAACTCGGATTAATCGGGACCGCGGCCGATCCGGGTTATCGAAAATCCGGGTTAGCCGGAGAGCATGGTAAAAATTAATAAAATACGGTATACTTGTAGATAAAGTCCGTTATAATTAAAATAACATGAAATATATATATGCACAGTACACATCTAACTTACCTATAGTTATATAGAGTATAGTATAGATTATAGGCAGTATAGAGTAGAGTATTGTTCATTTCTAGGTAAAAAAACTCAGTCAGTTTCGGTTGTGTCAATTTCGTCTGCCATCAGAACAATGTTATGTTATTTAAGAACAGTGGCTCTTTCATTGTTTAAAAGACCATTGTTTAAAAAATAATTTTTTAAAAGACAGTTGGAAATAACTAAAGGAATAACAGGTGCCTGTTGTTTGCGATAGCCCCAGATAATTAACATCGCTCTGCCGCCGCCGTGTGCCATGAGTCATTTTTACTATTGTATAGTACAAATTACACAAATACCCATTATCTCTCAAATATTATATTATGGCCGAAGCGAAGTTTTATCAATGAAACTCAATATTTTTAAGACATTCCAGAAGAGGCTACAGATAAAATGTTTTTAACATAATACATACATTTGTTGAAATGTTTGTCTGATGAAAATTGATCCGGGTTAGCCGGACCTCCGGGTTATCGGGGGCCGACTTATCGAGGTTCCACTGTACATTCAATAACATAAAATTTTTCCATAGTTTGGGACTTGGGAGTTTAAGAACATTATATAGGTACTTACCTACTAATTTTGCAGAATCACATATATTTACATCTTACTTTCTAATAAAGAAATTCTGGTAACTATTAATTTATAATTTTTATTGATATATGTGAGCTGCTATTTCAATTTCTGATTTTTAATATTTTTTCTTGCCTTTCGAATGGCTTCGGAAATATCATCGTCAAATTCTGACATTACTAATTTTATTTAATTGTAGTGTTCAATGTAAAAAGAACTGCTTCGAGCCATGTTTCCTGCATTGTAATTACTGGTTTAGGTGGCAAAGGGACACCGGAAGTCTTTCTTTATATCCACACCCTCAAGGGAGCCTTTACGACAACTTTTTTCAAGATTTATAAAATAATTCAACAACGGAAACAGATTTCTTATTTCTTTTGCAATTCTAGTTACCCCGTGGGCTACACAAGTACAATGAATTAAGTGAGAACAAAGCACCTTTAAATAAAAAACAGCTTTTAAAATATATAACGCAGCATCTGAAAGCATCAAAACTATAGTATTCACTGGTATATGGTGGGGTAAAAGAAATTTGTTAAACTATCTTATAGTTAAATCCTAGTATAAATCTACTTATAGTTTAATTGTTTGTTTTTTCAATTCTTTAACGGCAACTAAATAAGGTTTACTCATACGGTGTTCGTTTAAAATTCCAATCATCAAATTAGCTATACACCTGCTTCATACATCTGTCGTTTCGTTAGCGATAATACACAAAAATTGCCCTCTAACTCCCGCTTAATAATTTTTCAAATACATTCAATAACATAAAATTTTTCCATAGTTTGGGACTTGGGAGTTTAAGAACATTATATAGGTACTTACCTACTAATTTTGCAGAATCACATATATTTACATCTTACTTTCTAATAAAGAAATTCTGGTAACTATTAATTTATAATTTTTATTGATATATGTGACTGCCATTTCAATTTCTGATTTTTAATATTTTTTCTTGCCTTTCAAATGGCTTTGGAAATATCATCGTCAAATTCTGACATTACTAATTTTATTTAATTGTAGTGTTCAAAGTAAAAAGAACTGCTTCGAGCCATGTTTCCTGCATTGTAATTACTGGTTTAGGTGGCAAAGGGACACCGGAAGTCTTTCTTTATATCCACACCCTCAAGGGAGCCTTTACGACAACTTTTTTCAAGATTTATAAAATAATTCAACAACGGAAACAGATTTCTTATTTCTTTTCCAATTCTAGTTACCCCGTGGGCTACACAAGTACAATGAATTAAGTGAGAACAAAGCACCTTTAAATAAAAAACAGCTTTTAAAATATATACCGCAGCATCTGAAAGCATCAAAACTATAGTATTCACTGGTATAGGGTGGGGTAAAAGAAATTTGTTAAACTATCTTATAGTTAAATCCTAGTATAAATCTACTTATAGTTTAATTGTTTCTTTGTTTTTTCAATTCTTTAACGGCAACTAAATAAGGTTTACTAATAAGGTGTTCGTTCAAAATTCCAATCATCAAATTAGCTATACACCTGCTGCATACATCTGTGGTTTCATTAGCGATAATACACAAAAATTGCCCTCCAACTCCCGCTTAATAATTTTTCAAATACATTCAATAACATACAATTTTTCCATAGTTTGTTGTCTCACTCTACTCTTCTCCTGTGAGGCTTTAATAAATTGTTTTCTTAAAGAAGAACCTAAAACTAGAGTGAATAACTTAATGTTTTGGTGACATTGTAAAGAGTACAGCTTCGCTGCATATATGAGAGTAAGTACCTATTAATTTCTGTGTTCTTAAATCTAATGGTAGTTCACTGAGTTTGGCCTGAAGATTTATGATAGGAGTTGTTCTAGATGCAACTCATATTATTCTAAGACGTTTGAATGGCGTTTAAAAATTTTAAAAGTTTTTGTTGAAAAGACGGGTGAGCATGGCATCCATAATGGATCTTATCGAAAAAAAATTAAGATATTTTAAAAGGTTTAATCTTTTTTCATATGGTGCTGAAATATATTTGATGTGGTCTTTCCAGGTTAGAGTTGATCAACGGTTATAATTGTTTTAACTAAAACTATAAGATTTGCAAGCAGTGTAGTTTCATACACGAAAAAAAAATTACCCTTTCAATTTATATCCGATAGACCTTGTCATATAATATGTTAGTCCAAGTAATGAAGCTTAAAATAGGACAAAACTTCGCAATTTTTACAGAATGGATCGATTTACTTGAAGATTTGAGAATAAGTAGTGGATAGTCCAAGGATCAAAATCTATATCATGTCGAGAGGCGCTTTTACCATGGGAGTGGTTGCCACCCCATCTCGGGGGTGGACATTTTTTATTATACTTTAATCGCAAAAGTTGGTAGAACGTTCATTCTAAGCAAAAAATGTTCTATACATTTTTTTGATAAAATTGATAGTTTTCGATTTATTCGCTATCGAAGGTGTTTTATATCGAAAAAATCAATGCTTTTAATAAGTTTTCTGCTAATAACTCCAAAAGTTTTCGTTTTATCAAAACAACTTCACTTAACAAAAATGTACCTTTTGAAAAAATAAACAAAACCAATTTTTAAAATTTTTTTAGGACCAATAGTAATCGAGCTATACTTTATTAGGTATATGTTGGCTCTTCTTAGTTAAACGCTAAATATTGTAGTTCCAAAGTCAAAAGACGGGAAAACTATGCATTTTTCGAGGAAAACTTGCTCAAACTAATTGAAAGCACTTAAAATATCTATTTCCAGAAATAAAAAAGTCTCTAGCTCAAAAATTAATGAAAAGAATGTCAGTCCCCATTTTTTCAGCGAAAAAGTGATCGCAAGGAACCCTCTAATCACCACCCTAATTAAAATTACTCATTAACCTTATTTTGCCTTTTTTACTTATGTATTTTGACCAGCTTAGAATGAGTAGTTTAAAAAAAATGGAGTTAAAAGCTAATAACGAATTTTTGTAGTATGGAAAAAATGGCTTCTTCTTCAGAATAGCAAAATTAACATCAGAGATATAAAAAAATATTTAAATATGAAATTGTAGCTTATTTAATTCCCAAGAACCCGGCTTACAAAATTTTTTTCTACTTTCTACGGCAAAAATTGAGTGAGCTATTGACAATTAAAACTGGTAATAACATGCAAAAACCACTTTTACCAACCCTTTCAAAGTCACCTCTTTTTGCGATTGACGATTTTAAAAAGATTTAATGGAAATAGGCTAATAGGCCTTGTAAAAACCTACAAAATTATATTTTCATCAAACTTTGTAAGATAAAAATAAAAAAGTTACGGTTAAAAAATCAATATATTTTTTTGAAAAAAAAGGAGAAATCCAATTGGAAGCATAATAATGTAAGTTAGCGGTGTTTTTGGTCATTGGACTTATTCATTCTTATTTATTTATGTATTACAAATAGATTTTAGGAGTTTGACTGGCTTAGTTTTTAAAAAACTGGAGTTAAAAGCGAATAAAGAATTTTAAAAAATGTTATTTTCTTCAGAATAAAAAGATTAGCGTCAGAGATACGAAAAAATGTTTCGATATAAAATTGTAGGTTATTTAATTCCCAAGAACTTGATTTGAAAAAATATTTTCTACGGCAAAAATTTAGTGAATCGTAATATCGAAAAACATTTATTTTTTCCATACAAAACTAACACTTTCGATAGCGAATAAATCGAAAACTATTAATTTTATCAAAAAAATGTATAGAACAGTTCTTGCATAGAATGAATATTTTTATCAACTTTTTGCCAACCCGAGATGGGGTGGCAACCATCCCCATGGTAAAAGCGCCCTTCGGAATCATATAGATTTTGATCCTTGGACTATCCACTACTTATTCTCAAATTTTCAAGCAAATCGATCCATTCTGTAAAAATTGCGAGGTGAAAAGCTTCGTTTCCTGGTCTATGTATGTATTTTTGAAAATCACGTCTGGTACAATATTTTTCGTTAATTTCCTGCCAAACTCAGTAATTATTTTTTTATTTTAACTTTCACAAATTTTACAAATGCCCAACCTTCTCTTTAATCACGTATTTTTGTACATCACGATCTGCCATTCTCATTTTATTACCCAAACTTCATGTTTTTGTTCCATATATTTTCGGAGAGCAGAAACTTCATTCTGGTTCATATTTAAAGTGTTTTTAAAAGTTTTTTAATGTTGTTTTACCGACATTGAACTCCCGACACGTGCTCTCGTACACAGAACATTAGTTCTACACGTCTATTATGTTTTTCTGCCTTTCCACTCTGAAGTAGTTATATAGACTAGAAATTAGATCATCTACATACAAGAAACTCTTCAACTCGACGTTTTTAACTTTAAACTTTAAAACAACTTCCAGAACAAACTTACCGAAATTTTACGGTTAAAAACGTTAAAGGGAAAGCTTTTAGTTTGAACTCAAAAATTGTATTAAATTTGGAGTCACGAAAATATATGGGTTAGTTTTATTCCTAAGAAGACAAGGATGGTTTTCTGCATGAACATGTACATTCACATATTGAGGTGTACAAATTATTGTATAGTCTTTACCTATTATACTTGTATGAAAATTTGACATGGGAGTTTTTATGACACAGTTGATGGTAAAACTTTTCAACCGTTTCAATGTCATCTTCATGTATAATGTTTTCTGGGACTATATTTCTTCTCGTCTGAGTCATTATTTTTGTTTTTTCTGTGTTAATTTCCAGACCTAGTATTTTTGTTTGTGTTTTTAACTCTTCATATGTTTACTGTGCTCCTGTTGATGTTCTACTCATAATATTAATATCATCAGCATAAGCGGCCAGTTAACCGTTCGGTTGGTCAGTAGATTTCCTCGTCCAGTTTGCATTTTCCTAACCGCATACTCCAGTGCCAGGTTAAACAGTGTTGGGGCCAGCTCATCTCCCTGCTTTAGTCCCTGCGAAATGTTGAAAAAGTCTGTCCGGTGGTTTTGTATTCGTACGCATGCCTGAGTTTCATCCATTGTGGCTTTAATGAGTCTTATTAGCTTGTGTGGTATTGCCAATTCAGCTAATAAATAGTATAGTTTGTTCCTTTTGACTGAGCCGTATGCCTGTTTGAAGTCTACAAACGCGTTGTGAACATCAACATCGTGTTCCCATGCTTTGCTCAAGATCTGTTTGACTGTAAATATTTGATCCAGTGTCGATCTTCCCCGTCGGAAGCCCGACTGATAGTCTCCAATAATATTTTCTGCTAGTGGTTGGAGCCGCTGGTTTATAATATACGTGAGTACTTTATATGCTGTACATAGTAGAGAGATCCCACGATAGTTTTTGCACTGGAGTTTGTCTCCTTTTTTATAGATCGGGCATACTATACTTTTCTTCCAGTCGTCGGGTATTTTCTCTTCTTGCCGTACGTCTTTGATAAGCGCGTGGATGTGACTTGCTAGGTGGTCTCCCCCTACCTTATATAGTTCTGCTGGTATTTCGTCAACTCCCGGAGCTTTATTGTTTTTCTGGGCCTTAATGGCTTCGAAAACTTCCTCTCTGGTTGGAGCTTCTACTCCATTCTCTTCTACGTAGATCATAACCATTTCATCTTCCATGCCTACTTGAGTTCCAAGTAGTGTCTGAAAATAATGCTTCCAGGTTTCTGTGACTTTCTGTTAGTCACTGATTATTTGCCCACTTTCATCTTTACATAGACTTGTTTGAGGTTTACACCCACTTTTTATCTTTCTTCGGTATTCGTAAGCCCCTCTAATTTCGTTGTTTTTGAAATTTTCTTCCATTTTTTCTATTTGTCCACTTTCATAGGCTCTCTTTTTATTTCTACATGTCTTGTCTGCTTTCCGTCTTGCGACTTCAAATAATGTTCATCTTTCCCGTGTTTTTCTTGTTATGTACATTTTGTGTGCTTCATTTCTTTCCTCTATTGCTTGTCTGCACTCGTCATTAAACCATGCTGCTCTTCTCTCCTTTTTCTTGTTTCCCAGGGTGGACACTGCTGCTGTCAGTACTGCTGTTTTGATATTAGTCCATTTGCCCTCTATGGAGTGCAGTTCTAGCGTCCTCAACTCATTTGCGACTTCTTGTTTGAATTTCTCTTTACATTCCTGAATCTTCAGTTTTTCCAGGTCCAGTTTGTTTGTTCTTTGTTGTCTTTCGTTTCTTTCCCTGTTAACTCTGCATCTAAATTTGGTTTGTACTAAACCAAAGTATAAAAAGTATAATAAGTATATTTATAATATATGACTCTAAATTTTCTATATTTTTGTCCAGATTTATATCCTCAGTTACATCTGGAGATTGCTAGATTTATTTTGATCCTATTTATTTTGATTTTATATTTAGATCTAATACCATTTCCTGTAATTCTTTGTCTTTTGCTATTAGCGCAACATCATCCATCGGCAAATTTCATATGATTCAGGTATTCGCCGTCTATCGTCACTCCTATGTTTGCCCATTCTAAAGTTCGAAACATATCTTCTAGAACTAAAGTAAATAGCTTGGGTGAAATAAAATCTCCTTGTCTAACGCCTCTTTGTTGCTTGATCTGTTCTCATCTGATGTTCTCTATTTTTCTTCTGCTTTATTTGCGATATTGCATTGTCACATATACACCCAATGATTTTTGTTTATCTGTCATCAACTCTGTTGTTGCTTAAGAAATGAATAATTGCCCAAATTTCTACGGAGTCAAATGCCTTCTCGTAATCAACCGTACCTATTCATAGTGATATATTGTGTTCGTACGATTTTACGATTAGTGTTCTTATTACTTGTACGTGTATATGGTCTATGGCAGCGGTTCTCAAAGTTTTTGAGTCATGTACCACCTACAGTTCTTTTTATTATTTTTGGTACCACATATGTATACAGGGTGTAACAAAAATACAGGTCATAAATTAAATCACATATTCTGGAACAAAAAATAGTTCGATTGAACCTAACTTAGCCTCGTACAAATATGCACACAAAAAAAGTTACAGCCCTCTGAAGTTACAAAATGAAACTTGATTTTTTCCGATATATCGAAAACTATTGTAGATTTTTTAATGAAAATGGACATGTGGCATTACTATGGCAGGAAATTATAATGAAATTTGTGCACCCATAAAAATTTTATGGGGGTTTTGTTCCCTTAACTCTCCCCCCCCCCCAAACTTTTATGTACGTTCCAATTAAATTATTATTTTGGTACCGTTAGTTAAACACAATGTTTTTGAAACTTTTTTGCCTCTTAGTATTTTTTCGATAAACCAGTTTCTTTTTTAATATGTTTACATAACAATTTTATGGAGGTTTTGTGCCTTTCAACCCCCCAAATGTTTGTGTACGTTCCAATTAAACTATTATTGCGGTACCACTAGTTGAATACAGCGTTTTTAAAACTTTTTTGCCTTATCTGCTTCTTTTTTAATATGATTAAAAATATACCTCAATCTGTAATTTATAAATAAATTTTCATATTATTATCGGGTCTCTATATAATAATCATACTTAACAGTATACAAATATGCGGTGGATTTGACAAATATTCAAAATATCTCGATAAAAACTAGCTTTTCGAAAAATTACTAAGAGGCAAAAAAGTTTTAAAAACATTGATGGGGTGCACAAATTTCACTATATTTTTTTTAAGATTTTAATATATCCGTTTTCAATAAGAAAACTCAAATAGTTTTCGACATATTGGAAAAAATCGATTTTTATTTTGTAACTTTAAAGGGCTGTAACTTTTTTTATGTGCCCATTTGTACTAAGGTAAAATCGAACTATTTTTGGTCCAGAATATGTGATTTAATTTATGACCTGTATTTTTGTTACACCCTGTATTTTTATATGTAGTATTTATGTGTATTATGAAGACTTACTAAGTACTACTATTTTAATTTTTTGTTGTGTTTTGTGTACCACCGCAAGTAATGAAATGTACCACCAGTGGTACATGTACCACAGATTGAGAATCGCTGGTCTATGGTGCTATTAGTTTTTCTAAATGCTATTTCAGAAACTGATATCTATCCAGTTTGTTTGTTAGTTATAATGTAATTATCTTCACAAACAGCTTATACAAGACTGATAACAGGCTAATGGGTCTATAGTATTCTAATTTATATTTATTTGGCTTTTTAAATATCAGTATTGTAAGAGAAAAAATTGAAGAAAAAATCTTCTGTGCGAAATCTTTCTGTGTGAAAAAAGGTATATTATTTGAAAACCCCAATAAAGGGCTACATTAAAAGACAGAACGTTTTCGCTCTAAAGAGAGCATCATCAGTGTTCTTTGCAAGCTCTACATGCTAAGCCACTAAAAATACATGGGTTAAAACCCTTAAAATGTCGACTAGAAGTCTTACATTGACCTATTGTATATTAAATCCTGGCGATGGATGAAATTTAGAAGGATACCTCAAAGCATCATATGACTATTCCACGAGCATGTGGGTGGTCGAGTCGATTTCTCTGTCTTCACAAAGAGAAAGGTGAAAGCCAACCAATATTTTCAGAACATCCACATATTCTCTTTTCTAAACAAATTAAGACATTTCGGATCGACAAAAACGACTACTTCCTCAAAACAGTTAATCAACGATGGCCCGATTACTACCAGTTTTATACCGATGCGATGGATCAAAACAAATTCGTACATGTTCCACTTTTTATGATCACAGTGCAAAATATCATGAAGAGTTCAGACTACCAGATGAGGCAACAATATATACAGCAGAAATGTTTGTAATAAGTGAAGCTCTGAAATATATACTTAGAACTCATAGACCTAAAAGTATTATCTTTACTGATTGCAAAAGTGTAGTCGAAAGACTAGAAAATATAAGTGCATCTAAAAATTTATATCATCTAGAAGTAGAAATAATACAGACCAATTACCAAATACTTGGCACGCAACGAAAGGTGATAATAGTTTGGATCAAAGGACATTCGGGTATTCAAGGAAACGAAATTGCCGATAAGTTTGCAAAATCTGCTTAAGACTTAGACAGAGATTTTATTAATCTGTGTATTCCATATAGTGATTTGAACACCACACTTAAAATTCAGCTAAAAAATAAATGGCAAGAACTGTATGACAGCAAATAAACAGGATTAAATTATAAATCATCAAGTTCAAATCCCAAGGCTAAGATGGTTCCATAACCAAAACAACAGGAATTTTATTATTACTATTAACAGAATAAGAACAAATCATGCAATGTCACCAAGCTATAAACACAGTTATAGAGGTTCCACTTTAAGGGTTCCCTCTTTATACTGTGCTATAAATGTAAAATTGGTTTAGTTGATAATTCCTCATGCTTATGTGGTGAACTGGGAGACTTAACACACATTATACTTGATTGTCCATTAAATAGTGAAAGCACAGATAAATTTTATAAGTAGTGAAGTAATTAATAACAAAATTTGCTTGCCGATTAATTTAAACTGTATAATTTTCAATAAAAATATTATTATACTGTATTGTTTATATAATCACACCAAGAGGTGCAAAATAAAATTGAAAATTGCTAACAATGTCTTCGTTAGCAATTCTGCAAATAATTCCATTTTATAACACAAATCAAAAAATTGCACACATTACCTTTTACCAAATTAATCATTTATCCACTATATAATCATGAAGAAGGATGATTTTTTTTAATTAGAAAAATATGTATGTGTGTTTATATATGTGTATGTATATATATGTTTATATATGTATACGTATGTGTGTGCATATATATCTAGGTATAATATTTTTTTATTATGTTAGTTAAATATATGTAAATGTTTTATAATATCATATACCTATTCTAGTTATGTAATATTATACTTAGATGTAAAAATTGTCTGGCTAATTGGTCTTTACCATGGCCATCAAATTAAATAAAAAAATCGGTATACGATAAAAAAATGCATTTTCGCGGCTTCCCATAGAGCAATTTTCTTCATTCTTTTTTTGTTCCAGTAACTCGAGTAGAGCCATCTAACTAACGCATTATTAAATGTCAAACTTGCTTTTGTTTTGTTCTAATAGATTAATTTAGATATTCATAAGAAAAGAAAACTACATAGTTTTTCCAGTTGTAGACTTTTTTTAGATAAACTTACTACAAGTGTACCTTTTAACGTTAAAACACAAATATTCTCATTTGAAAGCTGTATAATTATTTCAACAATCTTTATTTAAACAATTTAAAAAATTTTGTTATAATAAATAAATTCATTTTTTATAACAAAACGAAAGCAACTTTGACATTTAATAATACGTTAGTTAGATGGCTCTACTCGAGTTATTTGGGAACAAAAAAAGAATGAAGAAAATTGCTCCATGGGAAACCGAGAAAATGCAGTTTTTTAACGTATACCGTTTAATTTTTGATTGGAATTTTGCAATTTTTGTCAATTTTCACTCGTAATATCGATAGTTTTTATTATAATAATATAGTATGCTATGAGTATTTTAAAGATATGAAAATTGGTGTGGAGAAAGAGGACCGAAATAAAAAGGTTCGAAAATTATGATCGTATTGTTTATATTTTTGCCGTAAATGCCGGTCAACTTTGACCGATTGTATCTCAGGAACCACTCATCACAATTAAACGTTTTTTCTTTTAAAGGAAGCGTCCTGCCGCTTTTTTTCTAATACCGTTTTCATGATTTAATTTAATTTAATATTTCCCGAGATATTATATTTGTTTATAAGCCAAAGAATTGTTTATAAATTTAAAATATTCATGAGGCCGCTTAAATAGTCCAATTTCAATTCTGCAAAATACATTAGATGGGTACGGTGTCTTTTTATACAAAATAGTTATTCCTATGTATCATAATTATTGTGGATTTGTGGATATTACAGCGACCGTAAATTTTTAATTAACAATTCAATTGTTGCTAAACTGTTCATTCAATTTCCATCGGCTTCTGGAATTATAATCTATACGACAACAGCTTTATATTACCCAGTTATTTAATTATTATTTACTTATCTAAAATTTTAGTTGAAAATTAAAGATTTTGTTGAAAAAACCCGCATTTTCCGGGAAAAATTTATGTCGAAGTAAATCGGGAAAAACATCTCTTTATGCAGAATTTAATTGCGATTAATTTTTATTTACGTTATTTTGTTTATAAAAAAAGTAGCACACTATCTGCGGACTTTGCATACCTGTATTACTAATATATAAAATCATAAGATTCGATTCCAGCAATAAACTATGCCGGTAAATAACTTTTCCCAAAAATGGCCCATTCTGCGATAATCTGCCCAGACTATAATTATTCTAAGTAACATTGAAGGGCTTCGTTTAATATATTTCCTAATATGCAGTTTGTTAGTTGACATATTTCCTAACTTAGCCTATTATAATATTACTTTATAATCAATTTTGGTGTATTTTGGTCACAGACTAAGTAAAGTTCTCATCGTCAAAGTTGTCTCGCTATTTTCACTTATACTCAGAAATAAGTACCCTAATTTTAACTTGAGCTTTCAGCTTATAGCATAATATCTAGCGTGTAGTTTATGCGCGGCAAGGAGAAGATAAACAGATAAAGTCGCTGCTTGAATAAGAATGTGGTATTATTATTGTCTCCTAATTCGCGTGTGTCGCACTGGAAGATTGCGTTAGAGCAGCATAATTGTCAACTAAGTTGGTGTTCATTTATTTATGATAGCATTACCAGGTGTCTTATTATATTTCTCTGGTTTCGGGAGCTTGTAACTTTCACAAGGCTTAAAATAGATATATGCGGGGTGCGTTGCATAATTTTGAATACCAAAAATTTAATTTTGAATACCAAAAATTTATATGAACGAAAATGATAGAAATATAATAGTAGAATATACGACAAAGTTGAAAGTTGAATGCTTGCAGAATGATTCAATAAGACATCTATTAGACCAAAAAATAATAATTTATCAAGACAGTTGCTTTAACTACTCTCTAACAATTTGTTTTATGTTCTGTATATGTCGAATAACAAAGCAAATTAGAGAATTATTAACCAAGAGAACAAGCAGTATTCTGTTTGAGAAAGCCAAATACTACAGTCGCAGCGACTGTAGTATTTGGATAGATATGTAATAGGTATCCGTCGACTTCGAAAAAGCGTTCGACAGGGTCCGATATGAAAAACTAATAGAATTATTGAAACACAGAGATATAGACAGACGAGATTTACGAATTAACATCAATCTGTATTGGAAACAAAAGGCCAATATAAAGATAGAAGAACAAGAATCCGAGAATATTGATATAAAGAGACGAGTAAGACAGGGTTGTGTTCTGTCACCGCTACTGTTTAACGTGCACAGTGAAGCTATATTTCAGGAAGCGATAGCGGAGCTAAGTGATGGAATCTCTATAAACGGAAGAATAGTAAATAACATAAGATTCGCTGATGACACGGTTATAATGGCAGACACCCTGGAATCGTTACAAGAATTGCTAAATAGAATTAACGATTATTGCATTCGATACGGACTATAAAAATAAACAATAACAAAACTAAATTTATGATTGTCTCAAAAACACAACATGGAAATGAAAGGTTAATGTTAGAGCAAACCCAAATAGAAAAAGTAAAGACGTTAAGTAAAGAAGCTAATAAAATCATTTTTTTAGGAAAATTGTGGCTTATTTCCCATTTAAAATAGTTGATTATGAAAGATTAAGTTTATTTGAGCAGTTAATAGTGTGAGGTAGCAATTTTTGTGTTGTATGTTTCCTATTCCGAGTGTGTTAAAGTGAATCTCAGCAGAGCGAATTCAGTATAGGCAGGATGCATAGCTAGAATGGGCGATGGACAAAGAGGTTATCAGAGAGACAAGAGAACAAGAGAAGGGACTGACGATCTCAGAAGGTTAAATAAAACTGGATGAGAAAGGCGCAAGATAGAAGAGGTTGGAAACACGAGAGAGATAGAGACCTATGTTCTGCAGACCAATTTTGGAGGCTGGATGATGAAAATAACAAAAGTTAGGTAAATTCATCCAAATTTTTTTCGTTGTTTTTTAAATTTTTAAACTAGTTCTGCGGAGTCACAGCTACGTAGGCACTAAAAGAAAGACAAGAAGTTGTCTTCTTCTTAACATGTCTCATCAGTTCCCTTAGCCTTGTTTATTAATTTACACTGTTTTGAGTTCTGAATAGTTTTTTGATACTCTTCATCCACGAGGCTTGTTTTCTACTAAGCCTCCTGCATTCTTCGATTTTACCCTTCATAATTAAAGAATGGAAACTAAATGGAGTTTTAATCCCATATAAATACAGTATTTTTTGGATCACAAAATAGGCCAGGAACCGAAGCTTTTCACCTCGCAGTTTTTACAGAATGGATCGATTTGCTTGAAAATTTAAGAAAAAGTAGTGGATAGTCCAAGGATCGAAATCTATATGATTCCGAAAGGCGCTTTTACCATGGTGGTGGTTGCCACCCCATCTCGGGGGTGGAAATTTTTTATTATATTTTGACCACAAAAGTTGATAAAAACATTAATTCTAAGCAAAAAATGTTTTATATATTTTTTTGATAAAATTAATAGTTTTCGAGTTATTCGATCATCATCATTCTCTTTGCCAAACTCTTATCCATATGCGGGGTCGGCTTCCCTAATTGCATTTCTCAACACAATTCTATCTTGGGTCATATCAGTCATATTTTCGATTTATTCGTTATATATATATAGAAAATTTGTATAGAAAAACCAATGTTTTTCGATATACTCATTTACGATTCACTCAACTTTTGCCGTAGAAAAATTTTTTTCAAACCAAATTCTTGGGAATTAAATAACCTAAATTTTATATTGAAACATTTTTCGTATTTCTGTTGCTAATCTTTCTATTCTGAAGAAAATTGCATTTTTTACCAAACTACAAAAAATCGTTATTCTCTTTTAACTAGTTTTTTAAAAACTAATCATTTTAAGCCAGTCAAACTACTAAAATCTATTAATAATACATAAATAAATAGGAATCAATAAGGCCAATGACTAAAAACACCGCTAACTTACATTATTATGCTTCCAATTGGATTTCTCCTTTTTTTTTTCAAAAAATATATTGATTTTTTAACCGTAACTTTTTTATTTTTAATTCAGTCGCCCAAAAGAGGTGACTTTGAAAGGATTGGTAAAGGTGCATTTTGCATGTTATTAAAAGTTTTAATTGTCAATAGGTTACTTAGTTTTTGCCGTAGAAAAACGTTTTGCAAACCAAGTTCTTGGGAATTAAATAAGTTACAATATCATATTTTAACATTTTTTCGTATCTCTGATGCTAATCTTGCTATTCTGAAGAAAATGTCATTTTTTCCAAATTACAAAGATTCGTTATCCGCTTTCAACTCCATCTTTTTAAAAACTAATCATTCTAAGCCGGTCAAACTTCTAGAACCTATTAATAATACTTAACAAAGAAAGACCCAATAAGGTCAATGACTAATTTTAATTAGGATGGTGATTAGGGGGTTGCTTGCGATCACTTTTTCGATGAAAAAATAGGGACTGACATTCTTTTCATTATAAGTCACTTAATGTTTGAGCTAGAGACTTTTTTTTATTTCTGGAGAAATACATTTTTAAGTACTTTAAATAATTAGTTTAAACAAGTTGTCCTCGAAAAATGCATAGTTTTCTCGTATTTTGACTTTGAAACTACAATATTTGACGAAAAGCAGCCAACATATAATAAAGTATAGCTCGATTACTATTGGCCTTAAAGAAAATAAAAAAAAACGGTTTGGTTTATTTTTTCAAAAGGTACATTTTTGTTAAGTAAAGTTGTTTTGATAAAACGAAAACTTTTGGAGTTATTAGCAGAAAACCTATTAAAAACATTGATTTTTTCGGTATAAAACTAATATTTTCGATAGCGAATAAATCGAAAACTGTCAATTTTATCAAAAAAATGTATACAACGTTTTTTGCTTAGAATAAACGTTTTTGTAAACTTTTGGAATTAAAATATAATAAAAAATTTCCACTCCGAGGTGCGGTGGCAACCACTCCCATATTAAAAGCGCCTTTCGGAATCATATAGATTTCGATCCTTGGACTATCCACTACTTATTGTCAAATTTTAAAGCAAATCGATCCATTCTGTAAAAATTGCGAGGTTTTGCCCTATTTCAAGCTTCATTACTTGGACTAAAATATGAACCATGAATATCTTTTTTTAATTTTTTGTGATAAAAGCAGATTAATACCCTAAAACGAAATCTATTTTTTTATTATTTTGATGTCGTCTACCAAATATTCTATTTTTATAACGGGCCCTACACATCCCACCCCCATTATTTACATTTTTATAAAAGTTGTGGGGTAAAAACGTTAAACAGAAAAGGTTTTTTTAACATTTTCTCTAATAATATGTTCGTAAAATAGCTTATAATGGGCAAGTAGAGGATGTGAGGGATTCCGTCTGTCTGATAACTAAATAACGAGATTTACTTGTACTGAGACTATTTTAAAAAATTTTAATTTGGCGTAAAATTTGACGAAATAATTTATAATTAGTTCGGCAATTAGCAATGCATTGAAAAAGGTCCATGAGAATACAAAATAAGAATCTTTTGATATCATGTTTAAATGAATTAAAAAGGAATAATTAAACTTACCACAGTTTATGGGTTTTTTCACTACTTAAAAATTTATAAATTAACATTGTTTGAAACGAAATCTGCGTAAATAACTCAGTATGGAATAAGATGAGGTTGTTTCATTATTTATATCTTTAGCCAGACTAATTAAAAATTGAGCGGAAATGCAAGATAATTGAATAAGGTATCTATTAGATCAAGATAATAGGACTTTATCAATACAGTGGCTTTAACCATCTAACAATTGTTTAATTTTAAATGTGGTTGGAACAACGGGAGTTATGCAAATTCATCCATTTTTTTTTTCGTATATTTTTATTTGTGAACAATTTTATATTTCTGCAAAGTTATACATAGGAGATACTAAAAGAAAAACAAGTTGTCTTCTTCCTAGCGTGCCTTATCAGTCTCCTTGACCTTGGCGATTAACACAGGACAACTATCTCTGTCTTAGGATTTGAACAGTTGTTCGACTTACCGTATCAGCTCCATTCTTTGATATTCTTCACCGACGAAGCTTGTGTTCTACTAACACAGCCCAACAAAAAAAATTTTTGTTTTGATGCCGAAAAAAAATCAACTGATTTTAGTCAATTCGCCTGTGCTGATTCCAAAAATACAAACCTTTTCTTTGTATCAGCTCTAGTTTTCGAGATATAACATACTTATCAACTACTTAAATATTCTTACATTTCTGTATATTCCACCACTATAATTGCAATATGTTTATAAACAAACTTAACAAATTCTAAGACAAATGGGTAAATGAACAAAAGGGCCTATCTTGGTGTTCATTTAGAAGATCAAGATGAATCCTGAGCTCCACCTGTAGTGTGCAAAACTTGTCTTGAAAACTTGCGACAGTGAACGAAAGGACAACGAAAATGTTTAAATTTGGTTTTCCAATGGTACGGAAGGAACCAACAAATCATTTTGATGATTACTATTTTTGTCTTGTGAATATAAAGGGCATTAATCGTAACAATCGACATACGTGAACATATCCTAACCTGGATTCAGCAATAAGACCAATTCCACATCATGAGCAGATACCCATTCCAATATTTAGCAGTCTACCTATGTTACCAGAGGATAATGCCCAAACGTTATCTGACGAACTGCAGACTAATATATTTGAGGAAGACTACAGTGATTTTGAAGGGGATTCAACACGCCCTGAGCGCCTTACTCAGGAAGAGCTAAGCGATCTTATCAGAAATTTGAACCTTAAAACTAATTCTTTCGAGTTTCTTACCTCCAGACTAAAAGAAAAGAATGTTCTTCACCCAGACACCAAAATTACATACTACCGTAATAGAGATACAAGCTCTTTCGCCTTTTTTTGTCAGCAAGATGATAATATGGTTTTTTATAACAATATTAAAGGACTGTTAGAAAAAATGGGTGTGTCTGAGTATATACACCAGATCATTGGCGTCTTTTTATCGACAGTTCCAAACGAAGTTTAAAGTGTGTCCTTCTACATAATGGCAACAAATATGGAAGTATACCAATTGGGCAGTAGAGTGGAATAAATGCTCAACAATTTTATCAAACACGATTGTCATATGAGTATTAAAATTCATTACCTTCACAGTCACTTAGACCGTTTCCCAGAAAATCTTCGCCAAGATATCAAAACGATGGAGGAGGGGTATCAGGGAGATGGGGCTATCATATGATGGCGATTACTGCTGGAGTTTTCAAAGGGCCGTCCTTATAAAGCCTTTGCAGAAAATCATATAAAAGGAAGTTTTTAGGTGACGCCGAATAACACATTTTTGTTGCGACGCTGCCAGTTAGGTTAGATGAAAAGTTAAGTTTTTTTGGCAGATATGTGTGATTATTTTTGTAAGTACATTATTGTACAATAAAAATTTCTTACTTTTTATTCGTATTTGGTTTATTTCATGGGTAGCAGAACTACATATATGTAGGTAGTGCTGCGTTAAATTACCCTATATGTTAGAAATGAAGAAATGTGATCTGTTGTATTTTCTGAAAACGATCTGATGGAGCAAATCTGGTGGCATTTTTGGATTCAGCAGACCCAAATTATCTAGAAACAGTAAAAAAATTTCCGGCAGCAAACTGTGTGTTTAAATTCTTCTGTATCATTCGATTTTACCCATCACAATTGAAGAGTGGAAATTAAATTGTGGTTTAATTCCATATAAATTCAATATTTGGCCTACCAAGAATTAATAAAGAATATCTATTCAAAAATTTTGTATTAAAAGCAGCTTAACACCCTAAAATAAAATTTAATTTTTTTATTAGTTTGAGGTCGTCTACCAAATATTCTATTTTTATGCTGGTCCTACGAATCCCACCCCCATTATTTATATTTTTATAAAAGTTGTGGGATAAAAGCGTTAAGCATAAAAGGTTTTTTTTAACATTTTCTCTAATAATATGTTCGTAAAATAGCTTATAATGGGAAAGTAGAGGATGTGAGGGATTCTGTCTGTCTCATAACTAAACACCGGGATTTACTTGTATGGAAACTATTCAACAGTTTTTAATTTTACATAAAATTTGATGAAATCTTATATATAAAAATCAATTGCTGCTCGTTATTCTCGCGTGGTCTCGCTAAAACTCGAGAATGACTGGACCGATTTGGCTAATTTTGATGTTGAATTATTTGTGGAAGTTCAGGGAAGGTTTATACGGTTTTATATAGTCAATTTAGTAGCCACAAAATTTTTTACATCTATATGTATAAAATGCTCTTTTCACAGTGTTTGTTGCCATACTCCTCCGAAACGGTTTGACCGATTTTTATGAAATTTAACGCCTAAATTCGGCAGGACCGAGAATAGGTTGTTATGTATTTTTCATACCCATTTTTTTTGGACGATTTTTTTTCTTAATTTTATATTATGGAGAACAACAAGATAAATAAAAATCTAATTTTTTATTTTTCTATCGCTAACAGTTATTTTTTAATAGCCATCTAAATATTTACATCTTATATATACAAACCAATTGCTGTTCGTTAGTCTCGCTAAAACTTGAGAATGGCTGGACCGATTTGGCTAATTTTAATGTTGAATTATTTGTGGAAGTTCAGGGAAGGTTTATACGGTTTTATATAGTGATTTTAGTAGCCACCAAAATTTTTAAATCTATATGTATAAAATGTTCTTTTCACCGATTTCAAATGTTTGACCGATTTTTATGAAATTTTACGCCTATATTCTGCAGGACTGAGAATAGGTTGTTATCTATTTCTCATACCCGTACGTCATAAGGGGGTTGCCCATGACGCCATAACTGTCGTAATAATGACATGGAAAATACGAAATTAATTAGGTAGACTCCTTGCTATTCCGAGCAGAACCGTACTAAAATTTTTTCTCTAGCGCAATCGGTGTCCGAAATACAATATCTCAAGCCGTAGAAATATTCTCAGGACAGAAGTAGACCGAGCGACAAATTTCATCGAAGAACAGTGCAACTGTTTAACTTTTGGACTTAAGTTGGACAAAATATGAAGTTTTTAATTTTTCGAAATTTTCAAAAAATATCTCTAAACGTAACTTCTCTGACGAACCGCAAGCAGGAGAAAAATTCTGAGCACAGAAAAGAACAAGCAGCAAATTATAAAATTTTGTTTAATTTTATTAATTTTGTTTAATTTTATTCGATTAAACAAAAAAATACATTTAACAATTTCAAATATATCACTAAAAAAATTTAAGAATATAACTGTTACACTACAAACTTTATTTTGTTACTCCTAACTAAACTTTATTACTTCAAACATCATGTGTAATTAATTGAAAATATGTAATAATAAAACAGGAGCAGTATTTGTTTATTAATTACGAATTCCTTTTGTTTATTTTAAGTGTATTTTATACAAGTTTAGCTTTTTTTGATTTATTGAGGCAGTACGAAGTCTGCCGGGTCAGCTAGTAATTTATAATTATTTCTGTAATTAGCCATGCATTGAAAAATGACTATGAGAATAGAAAGTAAAAGTATTCTAATATTATATTTAAATTAATTAAAAATGAATCATAATTAAATTTACTACAGTTTGTAGCTTTTTTCACTACTTAAAATCTTATAAATTAACATCGTGTGAAATATCGGCGAAGAACTCAGAATGTAATAAGATGGGGTGTTTTATTAATTATACCTTTAGCTAGACTAATTAAAAATGGAGTGGCAACCTTAAAATTCCTAGTTTTTATTTTATTCTTTAATATTATTCATCGACGAAGCTTGTTTTGTACCAATTCCCATGCAGTCCCCAATTCCCCGGACTCTCTTAGTTTGCTAGCACAACTATACCAAATATTACACACGAATATCTAGTTAAAAATTTTTGTGATAAAAGCAGATTAACACCCTAAAACGAAATCCAAATTTTTTTATTAGTTTGAGGTCGTCTACCAAATATTCTATTTTTATGCTGGTCCTACGAATCTCACCCCCATTATTTACATTTTTATAAAAGTTGTGGGATAAAAACGTTAAGCAGAAAAGCTTTTTTTAACATTTTCTCTAATAATATGTTCGTAAAATAGCTTATAATGGGAAAGTAGAGGATGTGAGGGATTCCGTCTGTCTCATAACTAAACACCGGGATTTAGTTGTACTGAGACTGACCCGTTTGTGTTCCAAGCGACTTATTTTGTCGTAGCTTTTGGAAACTGAGATTTCTCTTGCGCTTTATTTTTAACGGATATTAAGTGCTTCAATAATTAATCAGGTAGCAGTGTTTGTTGTGTGGGAATATGTGGATTCTGTCGAATATTTAGTTAATTTATTAGCACAACAGGTTTTGGAGGATTATGATTTTCCCCAAGCATACGATATAAATTACATAATTCTTAAAACGGAATTTATCGCTTTATCTTTCTTCCTAGTGTGTCTTATCCTTCAATGATATTAGCGATCATTATGGCCTATTTTACTGTATCTGCAGCGGTTCTGTTACACAGTTTCTGAATTGTATTGTTGTTTTTTCACTCCACTGCTTTAAATGTTTTAACCAAGACGTACGTCGTCTCCTCAGTCCCCTTTTTTCTTCCAATTTCTCTTGTATAACCAATCGCATCAACTCATATTTTTCATCTATTAGTATTAGTACATTCTTTCACGGTTTTTACTCTAAATTTTAAAGAACCGCTTGGATTGACATGAAATTTGCCATACGTATAGCTTACATGTCAAAGAAAAAAAGTGATATTGTGCCGATGTGTGCTTTTGCCCTGGGGGTGACTTTCACCCCCTCTTGGGGGTGAAAAAATATATGTCCAAAATAAGTCCGGAAATGGGTGAACTGACTAATTTTAAGTAACTTTTGTTCTATAGAGCTTTTTAGCCAAGTCAACACTTTTCGAGTTATTTGCGAGTGAGAATGTTCATTTTTGAACAAAATAAGCACATTTTTAGACTGTTTTTCGCAAATAACTCAAAAAAGTAAGTATTTGGCCGAAAAAAAACGTTCTTAGCAAAAATATAGCCTATAAAAATGTAAAAAAATGGTGTACGCGTTAGGTCTCTGGATCTGTAGAAGCAGAGTTATAGCCAATGAAATATAGATTCATATTCACCCAATTTCAAATAGAATATTTCGACGTGAAATATCCAAAAGATTAAGCACTTTTTGGGGAAAACCTATTATAACTTTTTTAAAGTGTTTAAAAAAGCTTTATTTCTGTTTTTATAAAAAGTTTCTAGCATTAGATTTAAGCAAGTTGCGCTCAAAATAAAGTTGGTCCCTTTTGTTTTGGCAAAAAAGAATCGGGAAGACCACCCCCTAATTAGCAACTTAAATGAAATTAATCGTTACCGCTCCACAAATTATTTTACTTATGTTGTGTTTATATGATTTGTAAGTTTCATCGATTCAAAGTGCTTATTTTTAAAAAAATTTGGTTTCAAAATAAAATTTTTAAAAATTTTAATTTTGAAAAATATACTTTTTTTCAAAATAACTTAAACATTGTTAGAGATACCAAAAATCTCGAAAACCAAAAAAAGTCAGAATTGCTTTTCTGAATATCATG
Organism: Diabrotica virgifera virgifera; assembly: GCF_917563875.1. NCBI lineage: Eukaryota > Metazoa > Arthropoda > Insecta > Coleoptera > Chrysomelidae > Diabrotica > Diabrotica virgifera. The sequence goes on along the minus strand of NC_065451.1, from coordinate 221,038,882 downwards.
TATTTTTTTGTTTTTCTGTTGGGCTAAAATTGATTAAGATTTGGTGTTTCTAAATTTGCATACATTCGTGATCAGTGACTCGTTCAACCACTTTTAACTACAGCCCTTTCAATAATAAGGACTTGGAACCGATGAAACTTACAGATCATATAAACAATACATACACGAGTCAAGAAACTTGTGAAGTCGTAACGATGAAGTTCATTTAAGATACTAATTAGGGGGTGATTTTCTCGATTTTTTTACCAAAACAAAAAGGGACTAACTTTATTTTGAGCGTAACTTGTTTACTTTTGATGCTAGAAATTTTTTTTATAAAACAAAAATGAAGCTGTTTTTAAACACTTTAAATAAATTGTAATGAGTTTTCCCGAAAATGTGCTTCATTTTTGGTTATTTCACGTTAAAGTTTTTCATTTGGAATTTGAAGAATATGAACCTATTTGTCATTAGCTACAACTCTGCTTCTACTAGGTATAGAGACGTGATATATACACCATTTTTTTAAATTTTTTACAGGCTATATTTTTCTAAGAATATTTTTTCGACAAAATACTTACTATTTCAGTTATTTGCGAAATACCGTCTAAAAGCTTGGTTATTTTGTTGAAAAAATTAACATATTCACTGCCAAATAACTCGAAAAGTATTGACTTAGTGAAAAAACTCTATAGAACAAAAGTTACTTAAAATTAGCCAGTTTATCCATTTCTTGACTTACTTTGGACGAATATTTTTTCAACTCCAAGAGGGGGTGAAAACCACTCCCAGTGCAAAAGCACATATCGGCACAATATCAGTTAGCTATGTGTATGCCAAATTTCATGTCAATCCAAGCGGTTCTTTAAAATTTAGAGGTTTTGCAACATTTTACAGTTAAATAACGGACTATATGTGAAAGGCATTGATTCAATACCATGTGAAATACTACGGTTAATAGGTGACAAAGGATTACATATCATCCATTCTATCCGCGTCGCTATTTGGAATTCAGGAAAATGGCCATCTGATTGGTGTACCTCAATTTATATCCCACTACACCAAAAAGGAACTACTACCATATGTGAAAACTACCGCACGCTGTCACTAATAACACAAGCTAGTAAAATCTTGTTGCATATCATCAAACACAGATTAAAAACCTATCTACATTACCAAATACCTCAGGAACAAGCGGGGTTTGTAAAGAGTAAAGGTACAAGGGAACAAATCCTGAACCTGAGACAACTCATTGAAAAGTCTAAAAAATTTCAAGTACCTACCTATGATTATATGCTTCGTTGACTACCAAAAAGCATTTGATTGTGTAAGCTGGATAAATCTGTCGTCAATTTTAATAGAAATGGGCGCACCAATGCACCTGGTGACACTTATTAAAAAGCTGTACTAGCTAATATAGAGACAGTACGACTAGATCAGAAGTTTTCAAACCAATTCAAGACCGAGAGAGGTGTTAGACAAGGATGCGTGTTGTCACCTGACTTATTTAACATTTATGGTGAACATGTCATAAGGATGGTTTTAGAAGGATGGGCCGGTGGAGTAACAGTAGCTGGTAGGAAAATCCTCCAATTTAAGATTTGCTGATGACACTACACTTATAGCAGCAAATAAGCAAGAAATGGTTGATCTTCTGCGAAGAGTTGAGTACGAAAGCAATAAAGTTGGTCTGAAAATCAACAAAGCTAGGACAAAAATATTGGTGGTCGACAGATTCCACACTATTCAACTGACTAACATGTTACAGGAATACCAGATAGTAAACACCTTTGTCTATCTCGGTTGTAGTATAACTAACGATGGTAACTGTGAAGCAGAAGTTCGGAGACGTATTGGTATGGCAAAAAATGCGATGAGTCGCCTAACGAAAGTTTGGAAAGAGAGACCTATCTCGTAAAATATCAAGATGAGACTGGTGAATACCCTTGTATTCTCAATATTTCTGTACGGAGCAGAAACTTGCTGGAGAAGAATGCTGCGCATACCTTGGACAGCTCATAGGACAAAAGTTTCCATTCTAAACCAACTAAATATTAAAAAAAGGCTGTCCACAATATGTCTGCAACGAATTCTGTAATTCTTTGGTCACGTGGTTCGCAGAGATGACAACAGTTTAGAGAGAATAATTGTTTCTGGAAACGTTCCGGGGAGAAGATCAAGAGGTCGATCACCAACTAGATGGTCTGACCAAATAAATCATTCAGCTGGAAACTCATTCTGCGAAGCTCTTAGAGCAGCTGAAGATAGAGACCAATGGAGAAACATTGTTAGGAATATTGGAAGAAATCACGATCCTCAGTAATGGGGAAACGACAAGAGAAAGAGAGAGTATGTGAAAGTACAAAGTAGATTCTTTCCTTCATAGTATTTATTTATGAATATTTATTTTTCTTTTTTCATCTTTCTTAATGCTTCCGTGTTTGTCAAGAGTTTGTGTTCATGATATTTTCCTTATTTTTTGATAATAACACATCTGAAAGCTGGTAAGTGTTTTTTCAATTGCATCCATAATTGTCCAAATTTTAACTCTATTTAAAAGGGTACCATTAAATTAACATCGTTCCTTTAACTCACATCCCAAGTAATTGCGTCTGAGTACTTTCTCTAAAACTTTTACTTTAACGTAGATTGTTTCGTCTTCAATTTTTTTATTACTGACAATCACGATTTCCGTTTTTTTTTGTATTCAGAATTATTCCATATCTCTCGAGTTCCTGCGTAGTGTGTGATCAACCAAGATTTGCTACTGTTATTTACTGTCCGCAAGGAACATTTTATCGTCTTCATATCTGAGATTATCCAATATTATTCCGTTAATTGATATGCCTTCATTAATGTCTTCTAATCCCTATTTAAACATCTCTTCTAAACACATATTAAAAAGTAGAGGGAATTGCTTGCAAGCCTTTTGTGTTATATTTTGTTGGAGGCTTTCTCAAATTCAACCAGACATATGAATACGTCACAGCTGATATCTCAATAGGATTCTACGAGTGTTTGTACAGTAAATAATGCTTCTCTAGTTTAAAGACAGATCACATGCTATGATTTTTTTTTGTGACGGATATTCTTGAGTTGGGGTTGATTTCATATAATCGAATGAACTATCTTTCAGTAAAGTCGTCCCAGGAACGCAACTCATAAATATTGGCGATATCATTTTAAAGTCTTCTACTTTAAAATGTATAATATACGACTGAATTGTCAATATAAATGAGTCAGATTAAATAAATAATTAGAAGAATTTTTTTACTATGCAACAACATTTTTGTTTATGTTAGCAGTATTTTGTATTTTGACAACGGCACCCGATTTGGGCGTCGAAACGTTAATAAAAATCATTTTTTAATAATATTGTGGCTTATTTCCCATTATAAATAGTTAAAATTGTAAAAATGCCACAAGAAAATAACTTCAGAATAACTTACATTTGATTATTGTTGGTTTATTTGTCGCATATTATCCTAAAAATCAGCCTTACTGCTAAAAAGGTGCCAGAAGCGCATTAATTCGATTAAGTGTATCATTACGGCTGCTACAATACAAACATTTTCAAAAGGGATATAGTAAATATGGACCCTAGTCCGTAAAATGTTCATCTGGAACGAATTCCTGTATCCATATAATATAATGGATCACCCAAAAAGGATTAGCAGCATCCAACCCGCATATAACAATTATTGCTTTATTAAATTGCTTGAAATACGCAATTAATATAACGAGCCAACTTGAGAGGATTAAGAGAACTAATATTTTACATGAATTTACATAATACAATACAATACAAGGAAATGTTCCGTAATAATTCCGTTAACTGAAAAAGACACTGTCGTAAATGTTTTATTAAGTGGTGATGATTAAATAGACTTAACTGGGCAACGAGTAGCAGCATACGAATTTAAATTAAATAATAAGTCTGGCAACATGCATACATAGCAAAATGATTGAAGCAAAATTATTCCCACAAAACAAACGCTATTACCAAAATTTCGGGAATATTGGTTAAATGATGCTAACTTTAGACAATGGTTAACTCGAGTTTCAGTTTAAATAAAAGAAAACATAACCCTTAAGTACTAACATCTTAAATCAATGACGTAAATACTAACTAACCGCCTGACAGACGAGACGGGTTTAACATTTTATTGGTTATTTTTTTTTGTCAAATATTTTAATGCAAAAAAATATTTCGATGACTTACTGAAAGTATTACTTATCTAAAAAACACAGTAATTGATCTAGTTTTTCTGTATGTATTAAAATAAAAAACATTATAACAAGAATGTAAGGATTGTTTGTGTGACTTTTTATTCCTGAAAAAAAAGTGTGATAAAAATGAAACAAATTAAAGAATCTTGATAAAAATTTAAAATCTAGTTAAACAAAGAGTAGTAAACATGAAAATAAAAAAGTTTTTAAAAAATGTTAAAACAAAAAAAAACTGACAGGCAGTAAAATTTGTACAGTGTAGCAATGGTAGTCAGTGGCAACATTTTCATCCTTATCTCGTTTTCTTCCTCATAAAGTCATTTCAAAAGAGTTTCCTCGTAGTCTTTATTCCCTTATTTAAACTTTTTGACGAACTGGGGCACATTATGTTTAATGACGAACTGGGCACAAACACTAACACCCCGTCTATTAGACGGAAATTACACTTTGAGCCTAAATATCTTTCGAATAACAACCTGCCGCAAATTGCCGAATTCAATACTACTAAATAACAACCCACCTTAAAAAGTCATAAACGGGTCAACATCAAAATTTTCTACGAAGGGAAATATCCCACTTTTAACAAACGATGCCGTCTGGGAGACGGTGTGTTAGTACTTAAGGGATAAGCATAAACTTTAATACCTCTAAACTCCCAAGTTTATATAATATGTAAAGACATTCAAAATGGGAATTTTACATGCTCCTTTGTCCAAATCAGTTGGTTAAATACAATAAATTGTATTCAGCTGATGACGATATCTGACTGACTCAATTAGAAGTAAGTAATAATAATCTCGTGTAATTTCGTATATCGCTTTTTTATAGATGCGTGTTTTGTTTGTATATTTCACTTTCAGTTCAGTTTGTAAATACAATATCATAATATCGTCCTATTAGAGGCAAAACTCCTACACTAAAACTAAAACTAACTACACTTTTCAGAAAGTGGAGAAAAATCGATTTAAAGGTACAAATTGTTTTTTAAATTCACCTGAATTAAGTATTGGAATTATTTTAAGGCAACTTTAAAGAATAAATAAAAACAAATATTTTAAGCCATGTTTCGTCACAGGAACTATGATATAATCAATATTAGATCAAATTTTGTACTTGATGAGTTTTTCAATGAACACAATTTTTGGGATATTGACCTATTAGAGGTAAAACTCACTAACTACACTTTGTACTTAATGAGTTTTTCCATGAACACAATTATTGGATATTGAGAAGTTAATGAATTTGTCTCCATAAACTATCATGACTGAAGTTATGATTTAAAATTAAAGAAATAAGTAACAAAAAATGCTTTCTATTACAAAATGTTAAACCTAAAAGAGATTATCTAACCTCTAACGGAACTAAAAAAGAGAATCTGGTAGTGGTAATGAATGATAATAAATAAAATGTTAATAAACAATTAAATGAGTTTCTACAAAACAGTTCCCTCTAGGTATCAAAAACAGAAGTTAATTATTCTTGAAATATCAACATCAATTTTTATAGTTACTAATTATTTATTGTTTGAAAGATCACTAAGTACCGATCCGGCACTCCAGATTGTAAGGAAAAATTCGCAAAGTGCTATTAATAAGTTTTAATGAGTTTTACCCTGAAACCAAAATTCAAAAGAATGCATTCCAGATTGTAAGGAAAAATTCACTAAATGCAATAATAAGTTTTAATGAATTTTACCCTGAAAAAGAAAATCCAAATAATGCACTTAGTGAATTGTACCATAAATTATCTCAGCAATTAGAAGAGTTAGAGCCTCAGGTGAATTCTCCAGGGCTGGGCAGTACCGTATTGAGTTCAAATCGATGAAAATGTCAAGATCTCAAAAAAGTGCACTTAGTGAGTTTTACCTCTAATAGGTTTTGTATAGGAAATGTTTAATAGGTAATTTTTATTAATAGGTAATGTTTTATGCTTACTTGGCTGGATTCTCTGGGTCAAAGTCGCCGAATGCGTGCGTTCCACTTACTGCAGTCACACTCAATATCTAATACGGTGGTCGCCGTGAGTCACTAATTTCCTTATATGGATATAAGCTTGGGCCAGAAAGAAGTCACACTCAATTCCTAATACGGTCGTCGGCTGGTGGCACTAATTTCCTTATACGGCCAACAGCTTGGGACAGAGTCGATACGGGCCTACTGGTGTTGCGGTGATGATATAAACCCAGCGGAAGGCGATAGATATTTTAATTGGTATCCTAAGTTCGTGGCGAAAGGTATAATTTGGTGTGTGATTACTGTTGACCATTGTGAACGAGTTCAAGTATTAAAATAAATATATTTTCGTAAATAGTTGTTTAAATATTTTAATAGACTACATTACATTTTAATACATCGATTTAAATATTATGTAACCTAAACAATCGTATTAAACAATAAATAATCTATTTTTATTAAAAGGATTTTATAAGTTTCTGAATACTGAGTTAAATCCCGTTACACACTAGGGAACGAAGGAAAAGAAATCCAGCACGAAGAAATAAAAGTGACGTTAAAATATCCATGAAAGATGTATGTACTTACCTAAAATTCAACGTATGCATAAAAATGATTTGAAACTTAAATTACTACTAAAACTAAACTTATCAAAGTTTTTCATTAAAGACGCAAAAAGATGTATCATCAGTCGAAAACTTACTATACCAGCAGCGGCTAGGCACGTTATTATCTCTAGATTGCGGGTACGACACACGCGGAAGTTCAAGCACGTTTTTAATTTATGAAACAACTTTGACTCTGATTATGTTTTATGTATGCAGTATGAATAGTACGCAAGCGGTTGTACAAATCCATTAAATATAGCTTAAGCTATAATTATATACAATAAAAAAAATAAATATACCTACTATAACATTATATACTGATGGCCAAAAAAATGCAACACATAGAACGACCAATATTTTTTTCAATAGATATTCTTCTTCTTCTTCTTTTACTTCTTGGAGATCTTTCGATCTGATTAGTTCTGAAGCTGCCTCTGGTTAATTTCCTGGGAGGTAGATTGCCAACTATCCCTCCATCTTTTAAATAAAATTGTTCGAGTATGTAATCAAATGAACTACCCTCAAATAGAGTATTGCCATCAACAAAATTTACAAATATACAAAAAAGTATATTTTTTAAGTCTTGTTATTGAAATATAAAACAAGATGTGGAAATGTCAACAAAATTGCATTTAAGATTCAATAGTGAGATATAATCCGTTTATTTTGTTTTCAACGCAACAAAACAAGATTGTTTGATTTAAAAATTGCATTTTGAAAAGAATTTCAGATCTCAAAGTTAAAACAATAAACAACCAATTTATTTTCCAATTTATGCATTCTTTCTAAAACTATCTTTGACAATAAGCTACTCGTATATACATAATAGGGGAAGCAATAAAGCACTAAAATCGGCCTTACCTCCGAAAAAAAAAAACGATAAGACGGATCTTAATAATTTTTTTTACATTCGATTCGTGAATGCGCCAGGAAACTTTGTAACCCAGAGCCATGATATAATATTGAAAAACTGCATAGAAAAAATGCATTCTTAAAGTGCATCTCAAACAGTGAATAAAAAAAATTCAGAACTCGTCAATTATCGGCGGAAATGAGTTCAATTTTGTTACTCGGGGGTTTTTGAGGTCGCTGAAAACGAATATGACGTCGAAAGTGATCTCCGGAGTACCTGGTGCCCAGGGTACCTACTGTTTACCTCGACTTGTGGAGTTTTCGGCAAATTAATTAAAAAATTAGTCAAAAATCATTACTCGGGGGTTTTTTGGGGTCGATAACGACGGATATGACATCTGAAGTGATTTCCGGTGTACCTGTTGCCCAGGGAACCAACTGTTTACCTCGTCTTGTGGAGTTTTCGGCAAAGAATTTAGTAAAAAATTGGTCAAAAATAAGTACTCGGGGGTTTTTGGGGTCGCTAACGACGAATATGATATCGGAAGTGTTCTACGGAATACCTGGTGCCTAGGGTACCTTCTTTTTTCAAGTGCCGTGCTCGATTATCGAACGTTTGCTATCAAATTGGCTATAGCAATTTTGTTAACGGCAGCTCGGAAAACCTACCTCGGAAAACCTACCTCGAAAAACAGGGTACCTACTTCTGGAGTTTTCGGCAAATTCATTCAAAAATTAGCCAAAAATCATTACTTGGAGGTTTTTGGGCAACTGACGACAAATATGACATCGGAAGTGAACTACGGAGTACCTGGTACCCAAGGTACCTACTGTTTACCTCATCTATTGGAGTTTTCGACAAATTAATTAAAAATTAGTCAAAATTCATTATTGAGGTTTTTGGGGTCTCTGACGACGAATATGATATTGGAAGTGATCCCCGGAGTACCTGGTTCCCAGGGTACCCACTGTTTATCTCGTGACTAATGATTTTTGACTAATTTGTTAATGAATTTGTCTAAATCTACAACAGACGAGGTTAACAGTAGGTACCCTGGGCACCAGGTACTCCGGAGACCACTTTAGACGTCATATTCGGTTTCGGTAACCTCAAAAACCTCCCGGGTAACAAAATTGAACTCATTTCCGCCGAAAATTGACGAGTTCTGAATTCTTTTAATTGTCTGTTTGAGATGAACTTTAAGAAATGCATTTTTGTATGCAGTTTTTCAATATTATGTCATCGCTCTGGGTTACAAAGTTTCCTGGCGCATTCACGAATCGAATGTAAAAAGAATTATTAAGATCCGTCGTATCGTTTTTTTTTTCGGAGGTAAGGCCGATTTTAGTGCTTTATTGCTTCCCCTATTATGTATATAGCTTATTGAAAGAACGCATAAATTGGAAAATAAATTGGTTGTTTATTGTTTTAACTTTGAGATCTGAAATTCTTTTCAAAATGAAATTTTTAAATCAAACAATCTTGTTTTGTTGCGTTGAAAACAAAATAAACAAATTGTATCTCACTATTGAATCTTAAATGCAATTTTATTGACATTTCCACATCTTGTTTTATATTTCAATAACAAGACTTAAAAATATACTTCTTTGTACTTGTAAATTATGTTGATGGCAATCTATAGCAATATACGGACAAATAGGCAATTAAAATTATATATTTAATTATTTTCCCCACACGATTTCCCCTAATTACCCCATTACTAAAAAAATCAAATTTGAGTATGAATTAAAAGTTTGGTAAAGTGAACCATAAATTAAAAAAAAATAACTTTTATTACAAAAATTAATTTTTTTTGAACAAATATTTAAGTTATGTTACCACCCATTAACTGATTTATACAAACTAGAAAAAAATCAGGCCCGGATTTAAAAAATTTGTTCGTTTCGGTCTTAGAAAAAATTTCACCCTGTATACGCTTTTTGAAAACTCTAATATGAATTTTACAAATTAGACAAATAGGCAATTAAAACGACATATTTATTTTTTTCCCCACACGATTACTTAATTTTTTATAAAAAAATCAAATTTGACTATGAATAATTAAAAGTTTGGTAAAGTGAACAATATTTACTAGAAAACAGATTTAAAAAAATTAACTTTTATTACAAAAATAAATTTTTTTTTGAACAAATATTTAATTTATGTTACCACCCAATCAACTGATTTATTCAAACTAGAAAAAAATCAGGCCCGGATTTAAAAAATTAGTTCGTTTCGGTCTTAGAAAAAATTTCACCCTGTATACGCTTTTTGAAAACTCTGGTATGAATTTTACAAATTAGACAAGTAGGCAATTAAAATGGCGTACTTATTTTTTCCCCACACGATTACTTAATTTTTTATTAAAAAATCAAATTTGTCAAAATCGGAATTTTGCCATAAAAATAAAAAAAAAAATTAACAACGTTTTTCTCAAAATTAAAAGCTTCACCATTTTTTTTCTTCTATACCACGTCTAGATCTAAAACCCATAACACTTCTCTTTGGACTTCATAGTTTAACATAGACGTGATCAAATAGATAAATCTTAAATTTTTTCATTTAATTTTTGCGATTTAACTTTGCAATTCACGAATCTGCACCTTTTATTTTTAAAATTTCATAACTTTTATGAGAAGAAGACGGAAAGTCTACAACAATTTTCATATTCACAATGGTAAGGGATATGTGCTGTAAAATTTCAGAAAAAAAAATATTAAAATGGAACAGAGTTGTAGCGAGTTAAACCGTGATTTCATTTTTTTTCAGTTTTAGGTTAAAATTCCGATTTTGACAAATTTTATTTTTTAATAAAAAATTAAGTAATCGTGTGGAGAAAAAAATAAATATGCCGATCTAATTGTCTATTTGTCTAATTTGTAAAATTTATATTAGAGTTTTCAGAAAGAGTATACAGGGTGAAATTTTTTCTAAGACCAAAACGAACTAATTTTTTAAATCCGGGCCTGATTTTTTTCTAGTTTGTATAAATCAGTTGATTGGGTGGTAACATAAGTTAAATATTTGTTAAAAAAATTTAGAATTTAATTTAGAAATTAAATTATAAATAAATTAAAAATATAAATAAATATTTGTTCAAAAAAAATTAATTTTTGTAATAAAAGTTATTTTTTTTAAATCTATGGTTCACTTTACCAAACTTTTAATTCATACTCAATTTTGCCTATTTGTCTAATTTGTAAAATTCATATTATAGTTTTCAAAAAGCGTATACAGGGTGAAGTTTTTTCTAAGACCCAAACGAACTAATTTTTTTGAAGCCGGGCCTGATTTTTTTCTAGTTTGAATAAATCAGTTGATTAGGTGGTACTAGTGTAACGATTGACCAAAATAAGAGACACATCGATCTGACCGTTGAAAAATTATGACGAATACAAATTTCTGTCAAAATGCGAAACTCTCCCTGTATATTATTAAACAAGGGGAGCAGACACTTTTAATGGTTATTTGTTATTCCCCAAAGGAGCCTCTACACGAGGTAGGAGTATGTACAGTTCCTCATGACTCACCCTGTATAGGTATAGAGTTAAAACCTGGAAAATTGCGGACGCAACTTAAAAAATACTTGCCAGCTTTAATATGTAGTGACAGCGAAGAATACGAAAAATATCATGAATACAACAGGTAACAAATACGGAAACATTAAGAAAGATGGAAAAACAAAAAGATAGACTCAACACTATGAAGGAAAGAGAAGTAAGCTACTTTGGTTACATACTAAGAAATCAGACAAGTTAGACAAAAGAAAGTGCAAGGAAAAAGTGGACCATAGAGACGACACAGGTTCTGGTTGAACAATTTTACGCATTGAAGTAGAAAAACAACAGTAGAACACTTTAAAGGATGAATTACATGAAGAAGTAGAAGATAAATAAGTTGTTTTCTTTAGATTTACTTTAAATTTTTTCCTCGCCTCGCTAAACCTCATAGTTTCATTCAAATCTTATCACACAATTACAGCTTATATCCAATTTTTAAGTTCTTCTAATTTGGTCTAGGGTTAACGGAAGACTTCAACCCTAATAAAAAAGCACTAAATACTTTCGGCCTCTCTAACAAGTATTTCTAACATAATTTTCGTTACAAAATAAAGTTAATAAAACCAAAGCCAAGCGGATGAAAACCCTCATACTTCCTCAAATTTAGTGCTTCAGTGCTTCACAAATGATGGCGATATACAGAGCTATTTACACGGATGCCTCTAAGTCATTACAGGGCGCTGGTTGAGCTTTTTATGTCCCTACATCTGAAGTTTAGAAACTGTTTAAAGTTCTAAACAACTTTACTGTCTTTACCGCAGCGGCCGAAGCTGTATTATTGGCCTTAAATTCGTGATTAAAATTGGGATCAAAGCTGCGGTTATTGTTTCGGATTTTCTATCGGTTCTATTTCTGAACTCGTTCGGAAACATAAAAGTGTATGGACTTTTCTTTGTGTTTGGCATTTCTATCTATATGTATTCTTTGTTGGCTCTATATTTAAAGAACTCCATATTTTAACGATTTCTGTGCATAAAATGGCTATTTATTGGAAATGTCGTTAAAGAAGTGCCATATACCATTAATTTTATTACACGATTCTCAACAACATTATAGTCCAGTCGAATTAGACGAAAAAAAGCCTAACCTTTCAGCTGCCCGAAATTTTATTGTTGTAACCTTTAGAACGTGTCAATAGTAGTGTAAATTTAAAACCGCTACTGAATTCCGCCGTTGTGTTAGCCGCCATCTTGATTTTAAAGGAATACCCTTTTTGCTCAATATCTTCACCACTTTCAATTTTTCGACAAAAATGGTAATCACTGAAACCGTTCTAAATGCGATTTCATAAAATCTATTTTTTACAATTTTTTTGTGCGATCAATAATTCCCGAGTTAAGGGGAAAATAGCGGAAGGGGGAGCATAATTATGGAATGTATCAATCACATTTTATATTAACTTTACGATATAATTGTACATAAACAAAAATGGAGAAAATTATATTTTATACAATTTTAATCTCCTTAATTTTTTGCTAAAATAAATATTTACTGACAAAAACAACAACTCACTAGCATTTATAGATTTGTTAATCACAAAGGAGAATATTACACGATATGCAACTAAAGTCTATAGAAAACCAACCACACCAACAGATATTGAAATTATCACCTAAACCACGTAATATCAGAAAAGGAATCATGAAATTACTATAATATATTCACTGTAGATAGAGCCAAAAACACCTGCTCAAACATAAACTTATCTATTTTAAGACAAAAAACCTGCTAACAAAAATTTTAACGAAAAATTATTAGTCCAGGGCGGATCTGTTTGGAGATGGACGTTCAGAGGTGACTCTAATTTTTTTGCAGAAATTGCTTGGAATTAACTCATATAATAATAATTGAGTTATCCTCCCACTCAAAAAGGTCTGGAACATTGTTTAAATAATCAAAATGTCAAAAAATGGAGGAAAATTCGATATTTCTCTTCGTTTTTGATTAAAACTTTCGAGAAAAGTTGTACTGAAATAAAAGTTGCGTAATGAAATTTCCTACGATGTAAGATTAGTTAAAATATCCTTGTTGCAAAATAGCAATAATTGCGAAAAAAACATAAAAAAACAAGTATTCGTATTTTACGTTTTTAAACCATTTATGCTAAACTTAGGACCCTCGTATTTCACCCAGAAAACCTTTATGATATGATAAAACAATACTGTAAATTTAGTTAAGATCGGTTCAATAGATTTTGCAAAATAAATTTTGCTGCAATCCAGCTTTCGCAAAACAAGTCATTTTTTCAAAATGTTGCAGGACTAAAAATAAAGCAGATAACAAGTTAAATTTTTTCTTTACAAATAGAAGAATACTGTACCTTTCATTTTCAATTTGCAAAATTAAAATCGGTTAACTACCACGGCGTCAGATATTTTTTTAAATAAACATTAATTTTTGGTGCTACGAGCAGGACAGAGGTGTTCGATTCATACAAGTTGATTTCCACCAAAATGTCTTCCAATCTTTATCTAATACATTATTTTCTTACTCTATATTTTGTTGTATGTTCATATTTTAATTCCACAAAAATCAAACTTGAACAAATTTGATTATTGTTTGTGAAAAATTGTTTAAAAAATTGCATATGTTTAAAAATAATACACTTTTATTTTCTCAGTTAAAAAATGTGATTAAAGAAAGTTCTTGTTAAAAAATGTGTCATTTAAAAAGACAGAGTAAGTGTTCTATTTTGCAATAAACAAATTTATTTATTTATTTAGAAATGTACTAAAAATTTAAATTTATCAATAATTATTAAATGTCATTAGAATGCCCAATCAGGACGAAAGTATCCGCTGTTCTGCGCGTAGCACCAAAAATTAATGTTTATTTAAAAAAATTCCTGACGCCGTGGTAGTTAACCGATTTTAATTTTACAAATTGCAAATGAAAGGTACAGTATTCTTTTATATGCAAAAAAATTAACTTGCTGTCTGCTTTATTTTCAGTGCTGCAACATTTTGAAAAAATTAATTTTTTTTGCGAAAGCTGGATTGCAAAATTTATTTTGAAAAATCTATTAAACCGATCTTAATGAAATTTACAGTATTGTTTTATTATATAATAAAGTTTTTCTGGGTGAAACATGAAGGTCCTAAGTGTAGCATAAACGGTTTAAAAACGTAAAATGCGAATACTTGTTTTTTATGGTTTTTTCGAAATTATGGCTATTTTGTAACAAGGGTGACAATTTTTAAAATTTTCAGTTAATCCTATATTATAGGAAATTTAATTGAGCAACTTTTATGTCGGTACAACTTTTCTTAAAAATAAATACTTTTAAAGTTACAATCAAAAACCAAGAAAAGAATCGAAATTTTCCTTCATTTTTTGACATTTTATTTAAACAATGTTCCGGACCTTTTTGAGTGGGAGGATAACTCAAATATTATTATATGAGTTATTTTCAAATAATTTCTGCAAAAAAATATGAGTCACCTCTCAAAATCCAAATGTACTAATATTTTTACAGATGCGCCCTGGTCTATATTACGAATTGTAATTTATAAACGAGGAATTCTTCAGTATTGAAGAAAGGAGACAAACACCAAAATTGATCCAGAAAGGCTCACAAAAAGAGATTTTTAAGATAACTTAAATACCATATTTATGAAAAAGCTTATTATAAAAATGAATAAGGATAGGAAGTAAATACCACCCAAAAACAGCAAAATAACTAATACACTAAGATCTACTCTTACAAGACCAACCCCAACAACACACAGGAGGGATCAAAGAACTCCATTTATAAAGTGCCTTGCGAATACAAGAATTTTTATTTGAGAGAAACTTTAAGACAACTAAAATCCTGTTAGGATAAATGAGCAATAATAATAACATTAAAAGCAGGTTCTGTGACAGATCATAAATATGGAAAGATGCCTGGGATAACGAATATAGAGTATAAAGGAAAAATGCATGAATAGTATATGAAAGACACAGCAAGGAAAAAGAGAACAGTTCTCATCTTATTTATCGAAAAAAAATGTGTAGCAAACCCGAAATCCATCAATAACTCAGAATACAGCAATACAAATTTACATAATAACGAGTTAGTAGCAGGTCAGAGATAAAAGAAAACCTAGAACTGGATGGTTTGATGACCTGAAAACTATGAATTTAAGACAATGAAGAAGAAGGGCAAAAGAGGAGTCTGAATGGAATACATAGCCAGACAGACAAAGACTTATGAAGGGTTATGATACCGAAAGAAGAAATAGGTCAGAGACACATTCTCTATAACGTAAATAAACACAATTTGTAAACATAAACAGATTAAGATTATGAATCAATTTACCCAAATACATTTATTGAGATCACTAGACATCAGTGGCGTGCTGGAACTTTTCAAGCGGCCCGGTGATTTTATAGAAAGCGGCCTCCCATCCACATTTTACCTTCTATTATCAGGATTTTTTATTCATTATTTATAAAACAAAAATGTAAATTATTATCAAATCAAACATAAAACTATGAATTCAATGAAATTTTGGACATCTTGGATATTAGCGCACCCTAATATGTCTGTGTAGATATTGGCATTGGATCCGACCGTCACATGTAACACCGTTGCCGTATCCTCTATTTTTCATACTATCACGTTACAATTTTTTGTGATATTATATTTGTGTGTGAAATGTATCATTTTTGTGTATTTTAGGTATGTTCTAATATGTTATGTATATATAGGTTTTTACTTGATTATTTTAAATCATTGTGACGTTTCTATTATTCTTGTAGGTACATTTAACATTGATTGAAATTATGAAAGAAATATATAGAAAACAGCATGGCAAAACTGTGACGCACAAACATAAAAAATCAGCCACATTCAGCTGTGCGTTACATAGGGTGCTTTAATACCCAAGATGTCCGAAATTTTTTTGAATATGCACTGTTTTTTTTAAGAATAAGCAATCTTACAAATAATAAATATTATCACATGTATGACAATGACAATATTATTTTCAGTAAAGCAGAAACCATAATTTCCTGAATAAATATATATGAATTTAGTGTAATTAAGATAAAAGGAAAATAAAATTTTGTGAATTTCTCAACTATGCTTTAAATTGAATTTTAGTAAATCAATTATACAAGAGAGTACAAATGCAAGTACCTACAGTACAAGTACTTTGATTTAATAATATTAATTAAATGTTAATACAACGCAATAACCTGTCAATTAACTGTCACTCAATAATTTCCGCAGTAAGATTTTTGAGCAAATTCGTCGATTATTTCAGTTGGAATTGTGATAGTAACTATATCCTCAAAAAGGTTTTAGCAATCAGGATTTTTTCGAACGTTATGATATTTTTCAAGTGAGCTTTAGATAAATAGCAAACGTTGTCATTATTCTTTTTCTCATGAGCATCTTTCAGTGCGTCACAGTTGTTCGATTTCTTTCTAACGCATTAAATTGTATGTGACCGAAAAACGCACGTCTGTGATTAGAGACATTTATAACATTTATTCTAGTTGCCGATAGATGGCGCTATAATCGAAAAGAAAAATTATTTACGAATTATATAATATATCTACGAATATAATCCGTACAATTTATAAGACTATACAAATCAAAGAAAATACCATTTTATACATGCAATAAATATAATTGATTTGTTTTTATAAATGTGACAACTGTCCGATTTAACTAAAATGTCATGTTAGAATAAATGTTATAAATCACGGACTTACCTTTTTTCTATCATTTGTGACGCACTGAAAAATGCTCATGAAAAGGAATTTACCACTGGTATTAATAATCTCTTCTAAACTTAAATTTAATTCAACAAATAAACTTTCTAAATTATCTTCTTCTTCTTCTTCTTCTTGTGCCACTCCTATCGGAGATTGGAAATCATCAAGGCTACCCTGATTTTGTTTACAGCTGACCTAAAAAGTTCATTAGTGGTGCAGCCAAACCACTCTCTCAAATTCCGCATCCACGACATTCTTCTACGGCCTGGATTCCGTTTTCCTTCTATTTTTCTCTTTTTAAATTATCTTGGAAGGTTCCAAATATTTTACGAAGAGTGGTCTTTAGGCCACCATTTAGTATCTCCTACTAAATTTAGTCTTTTATTTTTGCAATATTTTTTCCAAACGTCCGTTCGCAGATAACTATCTCAAAATAAAGAAGCAATGACGTTTATTAGTCCAAACATTGTTGATACTAAACCTCGATTTTTAAATAGGAGCAGTGATTCAAATTTCAAATTTACAGCGCCGTAATGCTTGTTTGTAATTTGGTTCAACCATAGGCAAGTTTACTCCAATAAATTATAAAATTTTAACACTATTGACATTTATGAAATTTTGACACTAATGGCATCTAAAATTCATAGGTTAATTAAGATATATAGGCGATTTTTTGTGTTTTCTGCCATATTCCTTTAATTTTTATATTTTTAGTCTGCTTTTATATAAAAAAAACAGTTGCTTTTAGAACTCTTTAGCGACATATTAGAATAATATAATATTTATGGGTTACCTTCGAAGATCGACATGATCAACCAAAAAGAAGATGAATTTGGTTATTTTTATAGTGACATTATTGGGCGTGAATATGTCTTTTGAGTTCACTCCTCCTATTTAAAAAATGAACCATAGAATTATTTCACTTGCAGCATCACAAATGACTAAGTTAAGTTTGTGAGCTTAGCACCAAACAAAAATTTGCACAGGTGAGAATGATTCCAACCAGGTTTTTAAGCTGATTAGCTTTAAAAAGAATTAAATTTCCTTGAAATGTTTTGTTAATATCATTCGATTATAAATTAATAAAATTTTTTTTTACATCTACATACATTATTTGACCGGCCTCAAGAGGCCGCAGCCTCTCGGTGATTGCACCGTTTCGTTTATATGGCCAGCACGCCACTGCTAGACATATTACAATGTAATAGAATACAAATATTTAATAATAATATAAATTCTTAATTCTTAAATAATATTGACAATCCGAGTTGAACTGGTTATTGGTCGTCGATATTGACCGCTATACACAATGACCATAGATAAACATAAACAAACTGACATTAAGTCAAGGGTATCTTGATTTAAATAAATATACAGTAAAACCCTGAAAATCCGAACTAATTGGGGGGACAGCCTGTTCGGAATCCAAAAAGTTCAGATTATCCGAAAGTTAGCCTAACTAATAATTCGAAGCTTTCGTTGTCGTTGATTTTGAGTCTTAAAACATTCTCGCAAGAGTTAGTCCAGGGTAATAAGGTTTTTTTCCATGACACTTGAACAGCCAGGGTACTGAAGCTTTTTTTCGACAGGTAATACCTATAAGAGCAAATGGTAACTATTTCCTGCGCAGGATCTGGCGGCCATTTTTATTTATAAACAATTAAGTATCAAAAAATGGCATTTTTCACTTTTTTTCAAATCAATGGAAAACAGGGAAACTTATGGTTTTTTTAGTACAAATTTCTTCGAGAATATGGAAAGAGCTTTAAAATGACGTATTACAAAGTTTCATATACTCATTTATTGTTAATAAAATTGCGAAAAAAGGTCGGAATTGCAAAAAAAAAAATTTCTTAATAACTGTTGTAAAAATTAGTGTACAGCTTTGAAATTTTTATCAAATGAGAGTTCTTTGGTGCTTAATATGTGATAACAATTTTAAAGCGATTGATTCAATTGTTTAAATTTTATTTAAATTGTTTATGCCAAAGAGCATTTTTTTGCAATAACATAAGTCAGAAAAAATTATGTTAGAACCATTCCACAGGTGTCAAATGGAAGAGCATGAGCTATATTTTCAACTTGGTTTAAAAAAAAGTGAATAAAAAATGCATTTGTTAGTAATAAATAATTATGCAAAAGTATCGTAAATCTTTCCTTATAAACTTTTTGTTTTGTTATATAAGAAATTATACATATTTATTACAATTTTTTATCAATTATGATGTAGATAACATTACGTGGTAGTTGTGCACTTAAAACAGGGTAAAAATATTAATTTTTTTGGAAAAAGTTATTTAAAAAGTTTATAAAGAAAAATTGACGATACTTTTGCATAATTATTTATTATAGTCCAAGTAATGAAGCTTAAAATAGGACAAAACCTCGCAATTTTTACAGAATGGATCGATTTGCTTGAAAAATTGAGAATAAGTAGTGGATAGTCCAAGGATTAAAATCTATATCATGCCGAAAGGCGCTTTTACCATGGGGGTGGTTGCCACCCCATCTCAGGGGTGGAAATTTTTTATTATATTTTAATCACAAAAGTTGGTAAAAACGTTCATTCTTAGCAAAAAACTTTCTATACATTTTTTTAATAAAATTGATACTTTTCGATTTATTCGCTATCGAAAGTGTTGGTTTTATATCGAAACAATCAATGTTTTTAATAACTTTTCTGCTAATAACTCCAAAAGTATTCGTTTTATCAAAACAACTTTACTTAACAAAAATGTACCTTTTGAAAAATAAAAAAAACATGTTTTTATATTTTCTTAAGACCAATAGTAATCGAGCTATACTTTATTATATGTTGGCTCTTATTCGTCAAATGCTAAATTTTGTAGTTTCAAAGTCAAAAGACGAGAAAACAATGCATTTTTCGACGAGAACTTGTTCAAACTAATTTAAAGTATTAAAAATATCTATCTCCAGAAATAAAAAAAGTCTCTAGCTCAAAAATTAAGTAACTTATAATGAAAAGAATGTCAGTCCCTATTTGTTTCAACAAAAAAGTGATTGGAAGCAACCCCCTAATCACCACCCTAATTAAAATTAGTCATTGACCTTATTTGGACTTTTTTATTTATGATTTATTAATAGGTTCTAGAAGTTTCACCGGCTTAGAATGAGTAGTTTTAAAAAAAATTGAGTTAAAAGCAAATAACGAATTTGTGTAGTTTGGAAAAAATTGCATTTTCTTCAGAATAGCAAGATTAGCATCAGAGATACGAAAAAATGTTTAAATACGAAATTGTAGCAGATTTAATTTCCAAAAACCTGGCTTGTAAAAATGTTTTTCTACGGCAAAAATTGAGTGAGCTATCGACAATTAAAACTTGTAATAACATGCAAAAACCACCTTTAGCAACCCCTTCAAAGTCACCTCTTTTTGCGACTGAGGATTTTGACAAGAACTAATATTAATAACCTTATAGACCTTATAAAAACCTACAAAATTCTTTTTTACCAAACTCCTAGGATCCAAATTCAAAATGTTAGGGTTAAAAAATCAATTTATTTTTTTGAAAAAAAAAGGAGAAATCCAATTGGAAGCATAATAATGTAAGTTAGGGGTGTTTTTATTCATTGGCTTTATTCATTCTTATTTATTTATGTATTATTAATAGATTCTAGATGCTTGACTGGCTTAAAATGATTAGTTTTTGAAAACAGGAGTTAAAAGCGAATAACGAATTTTTGTAGCTTGGTAAAAATGCCATTTTCTTCAGAATATAAAGATTAGCATCAGAGATACGAAAAAAATGTTTTAATATAAAATTGTACGTTATTCAATTCACAAGAAATTGGTTTAAAAAAAATTTTTCTACGGCAAAAATTGAGTGAATCGTAAATGAGTATACCTATCAAAACATTGATTTTTTGGATATAAAACTAACATTTTCGATGGCAAATAAATCGAAAACTGTTAATTTTATCAAAAAAATATAGAATATTTTTTGCTTAGAATGAATGTTTTTATCAATAAAAAATTGAAGAATCTCAGATGCAGAATCCACCAATTTAATAAATTAAAATGGTAGAAAACTGAGATCCTTCGTGTTTGAAAGTTCTTACTGGTACATCCTCAATCTGCGACTTTTTCAATTAATAAGACAGCAGACGACGAATATGGAAAACGAAAGGGAAACGATCACATTTCGCTTTCATTCGTCTAGGAAAAACGGGCAGCAGAGGAACTTTCAGTACTGAAATCCGAGTAATAGGAAATAAAAATAATAAAATGATGGTTTTGCTTGTTTTCGATTCAGAGGGTTGCACACTAGCTAGACAGGCCCTGTTTCTACCCTTCTTCGGTTCAGAGGTGGGCACACTTTGGA
This sequence comes from Diabrotica virgifera virgifera, assembly GCF_917563875.1. NCBI lineage: Eukaryota > Metazoa > Arthropoda > Insecta > Coleoptera > Chrysomelidae > Diabrotica > Diabrotica virgifera. Next base: position 221,017,651 of record NC_065451.1, on the reverse strand, counting down.
AAGCTACTGATGACGCCTGAAAGGGTAGAAACAGGGCCTGTCTAGCTAGTGTGCAACCCTCTGAATCGAAAACAAGCAAAACCATCATTTTATTATTTTTATTTCCTATTACTCGGATTTGAGTACTGAAAGTTCCTCTGCTGCCCGTTTTTCCTAGACGAATGAAAGCGAAATGTGATCGTTTCCCTTTCGTTTTCTATATTCGTCGTCTGCTGTCTTATTAATTGAAAAAGTCGCAGATTGAGGATGTACCAGTAAGAACTTTCAAACACGAAGGATCTCAGTTTTCTACCATTTTAATTTATTAAATTGGTGGATTCTGCATCTGAGATTCTTCAATTTTTTAGTAGATGTCGCTGTATCGCGTCTGATGGGAAATTTGAATTATTTTTCAGATTCCCTTTAAAATGATGGTGGAGCTATTTTTCGGTTCAGAGGTGGGCACACTTTGGAAAGCTACTGATGACGCCTGAAAGGGTAGAAACAGGGCCTGTCTAGCTAGTGTGCAACCCTCTGAATCGAAAACAAGCAAAACCATCATTTTATTATTTTTATTTCCTATTACTCGGATTTGAGTACTGAAAGTTCCTCTGCTGCCCGTTTTTCCTAGACGAATGAAAGCGAAATGTGATCGTTTTCCTTTCGTTTTCTATATTCGTCGTCTGCTGTCTTATTAATTGAAAAAGTCGCAGATTGAGGATGTACCAGTAAGAACTTTCAAACACGAAGGATCTCAGTTTTCTACCATTTTAATTTATTAAATTGGTGGATTCTGCATCTGAGATTCTTCAATTTTTTAGCAGATGTCGCTGTATCGCGTCTGATGGGAAATTTGAATTATTTTTCAGATTCCCTTTAAAATGATGGTGGAGCTATTTTTCGGTTCAGAGGTGGGCACACTTTGGAAAGCTACTGATGACGCCTGAAAGGGTAGAAACAGGGCCTGTCTAGCTAGTGTGCAACCCTCTGAAACGAAAACAAGCAAAACCATCATTTTATTATTATTATTTTTGTTTTTATCAATGTTTGCGGTCAAAATATAATAAAAAATTTCTACCCCATGAGATGGGGTGACAACCACCCCCAAGGTAAAAGCGCCTTTCCGCATCATATAGATTTTGATCCGTGGTCTATCTACTACTTATTTTCAAATTTTTAAGGAAATCTATCCCATTCTGTAAAAATTGCGAGGTGAAAAGCTTCGGTTCCTGGTCTATTACTAATAAATGCATTTTTTATTTACTTTTTTAAACCATGTTGAAAATGTAGCTCATCTCTTTCACTTGACACCTGTGGAATGGTTCTAAGGTCATTTTTTTTTGACTTATGTTATTGAAACAAAATGCTCTCTGAGATAAACAATTTGAATAAAATTTAAACAATTAAATGAATCGCTTTGAAATTTTTATCACATACTAAGCACCAAAGAACCCTCATTTGACAAAAATTTCAAAGCTGTACACTAGTTTTTACAACAGTTATTGAGAAAATATTTTTTTTTGCAATTCCGATCTTTTTTGCAATTATATTAACAATAAATGAGTATATCAAACTTTGTAATACGTAATTTTAAAGCTTTTTCTATAATTTCGAAAATATTTGTAGTAAAAAAAAATCATAAGTTTCACTGTTTTCCGTTGAATTGAAAAAAAGTGTAAAATGCCATTTTTTGATAGTTAATTGTTTATAAATAAAAATGGCCGCCAGATCCTACGCAGGAAATAGTTATAATTTATTCCTATAGGTATTACCTGTCGAAAAAACGATTCAGTACCCTGGCTGCTGAAGTATCACGAACAGGGTATACTTTTGTTTTATTACCCTGGCCTAAGTGTGGATTATATTTTTGAACTCAAGTTGACTACAAGAGAACCGGACTTTTATGTTTAACTTTCAGAAGTACTACGTATAAAGTATGTATTCATTTTTAAGAAATTTTTGAATGCCAAAGTCCTATTAATCCTAAATTATTCAATTTTGTAGTTTTACTTTGTAATATAAATATGTATGTTTGTAGTATTTTGTCTTAAATTTTTAAATTTTTTTCATTTTCCGTAGGTTCGGATTTGCCGAACGTTCGGATTAGCGGGGTTCGGATTTTCGGAGTTCTCCTGTAAATACAAGTACCAGAATTATGAGTATTATTGGTCATACTTATGAGATACAAGACCTCTCAGGATTTTTACTCAAAATATGACTAATGCCTACAAAATCGAGGACAAGTATGTCAACTGTCAAATTACCATCCAGCGCCAATTATAAACATTTGCAGGTTAAGATCATTCTTAATTTTTATTTTCAATTTTTTTTGAAAACGGTTTCCGGAGTGAGAATCGAAACGTCATACCAAAAATAAAATATGTAGTTCTTATTACAATCAAATATTGTGGTTTAATCCCATGCAATATAATATTTTATAGGAATATTGAAAGGAAATGTATCTCAAGAATACAGTTTTAGAGCTTATTCTGATTTTATTTTCACACGTCATGTCAGTTTGAAAATGCGATTTGTTTCACATTTTACAAAAGTATATTGTATAATATAATATAACAATAACAGTATTTGAACACGTAACACAAATGGAAAATAATTAGTGTTAAAATTATGTTAAATGTTAAACAACTTACCCAAATTATCTGCTCTAGTATAGGTAACTCCAAAAAGTACCACAAGAACCACTTTCCACAATGTCATTTTGTTTTTGCCACACAATCACAAACAACAAAACAACTATATCCAACACGTACTCATTTAATCTACCAACAGTTATTTATTTCCAAATAAATCAAACAGAAAAATATGAGTAACTCTCGTATCATAGCCCGCGAAGATATAAAGTTTATAACGAGCGGGAAACAGGAATATACCAAGGAAAAGTCGAATGGGCACTGACAGCACGAATGCTCGCTCAATGCATGCTTCATGCTCCATGTTTGAAAATGGACCAATAGTCGAGGGCATACGAGTCGGACCGAACCAGGAATCAGGAACTGACTTTCTGGTCGTTAATTAGAGGTAGTATATTATTTTTATAGGCTCGTGGAAAAGTGTCGGGATTTCTTTGGTGGAACATTGTGTGAAGCATTTAATTACTTAAGAGGTGTGATAAATGCTTCATTAGTATTTAGAGCAGTTATTTTGAAGAATAATATAATAGAGTGGAATGACTCATTTACAGTCGAAATCTTTAAATTAGTTAGAAAAATAAAATGTGTAGAGTGATTGTTCAAATAAACAAATATTATTTTATTTGTGGATAACACATCTTCCTTTTTATATAAGAAAGAGAGCATTTCAATGAGGTTAACAGTTGTTTTTATTTGTTTAAGCTATTCAGAATTAAAAGTTTCTTTTTACATGATTTTCTATATTTATTTTCCACTACACAGAATATACAATAAGTCCATCAAGTTATGGGCCCAGAATCATAGAGGGTACATTTTGTACTAATCTCGGAAAATCAGTAAGCAGTAAGAAAAATATCATGTGCTAAAGAGATATATCAAGAGAAAAAGATAATAATGCTCAACCTACAATTACAGGAAAACATGCCAGCTATTACAAAATTAGAAATCAAACAGGCTCAGAAGAAAATGTTTGGGAGCGTTAGGGATAAGTGTGTAAGACAAAATAAAAACAAAGATCAGGAGAAGAACCAAAGTGACTGACGTAATGGAAAGATAGCCAGACTAAAATGGAGCCGGGCGGTGAATAAAAAGCTTATTGGCACGGCGACCAAGGAAAGACAGGGGAAGTGTCGGTAAACCATCTACACGATGAACTTACCATTGGGCTTTTCATCGATTGTCATTTGTTTCGAGCTTCTATCATGTGTCACATAATATTAATATATTTACGTCATACGTCTTTGGTTTGTATCATTGGTATATACCAATATCGTATGACGTAGATATATTAATATTATGTGACACATGACAGGAGCTCGAAACAAATTACTGTGAATGAAAAGCACTATTTAAGAAGGCTAAATAAAAACTGGATCAGATCAGCGCAACATAGACGGGTTTGGAAACATGAGATAGAGGCCTATGTTCAGCAGTGGACTTTTCAGACTGGATGAAGAAAAAGATATAAAGCTCATAAAGATAAGCATATAAAAGGACAATAACGTTAAAAACGAAAATGGAAACTGTATTATTATTACTAAATAACTGTGAAAACAATTCCAACAATTTAAATCTGGAAAGGTCCCAAAATTTGTCAACATGGAAATTAGAAGTAAAAGTGATGATGTTTCGTTACCAAAACCAGAAATTGCTGAAGCTTTAGGATTTAACGTAAATATGGATACGAAGGTTCAAAACATTATAGTAAATAACAAAAAAATCTCAAAAAGTAATGATTTTGGGCAATGGCTTATGACAATGTCAATCAACTTAGGCTTAGGATACACTACACAATATCTACGAGCAGACATCGGAACCTTAATTTTTCTTGCAAAAACAAAAGATATGAAGTTTAGTGATAGTCTAGATACTTGTATATTTTTATCAACAATTGAAGAAAATACGAATCAAAAGGACAGTTTAAAAGGAAAAAAATCCTAACAAAAATTAAACAAACATTTCTTGTCTGAAAAATTTGAAAAATAGAAACATTTTCTGTAAGCATAAGAGTCGCTAGTATCTGCCACTATAAATAAAAATAATGATATTTTGTAATACTACAAAAAAATTTAAAAAAGTTTATAACAATTTTATGATTATTTATTGCAAAAAGACTTGAGTAGTTATTATTTTGAAGCGCTATCCTAGATTAAATCTACAGGAAGTGATGGTATACCCGCAGAACTTATTAAATATGGAGGTGGTACTCTGGCTAATCAAATATATAAAATAATACTGAGAGCCTGGAATGAGGAACAAATCCCGGAAGAGTGGTGTGTTGGAATCGTTTGCCCGCTACACAAAAAGGGTGATCAATTACTCTCCTTAATACAGCTTACAAAATATTTGCGAGTATCTTATATGGTCGCCTAAGTGCACATTCAAAGGAGCTTCTTGGAGAATATCAAAGTGGTTTTAGGCCTGGTCGATCAACAACAGATCAGATCTATGTCCTAAGAAATAAATTGTAGCAAGCCATGGATGAATTCCACATCCCTGATAGACTGATAAGATTGGTTAAGGCTACAATGCGTAAAGTTGTTTGCAAAGTCGAAATACAGGGCAAACAATTACAGGCGTTTGAAACGCATGTTGGACTGCGACAAGGATATTCGCTGGCGTGTCTCCTCTTCAACATAGCTCTTGAAAAGGTGGTCAGAGATGTCCGAATAGACAACAGAGGAAATATTTTTAATAAATCATTCCAAATTTTGGCATATGCAGATGAAGTGGACATAGTTGCCCGCACAACACGCAAGCTAGAAGAAATGTATACCACCGTCTCAAATGCCTCAAGAAATATGGGCCTGTAAGTAAACGAGGAGAAAACTAAGATGATGGCATCAACACCCAACAATAGAGCCAGAAACATCGGTCACCAATTCACGGTTGATAAATCTACCTTTGAACTGGTGGGCAAATTCACATACTTAGGCTCCCTGATCACCAAGGAGAACGTCATGACGGAAGAAATCAAGCGAAAAATAATCCTAGCAAACAAATGCTATTTTGGACTGAGTAGACATGTGAGAAGCAGAAACTTAAGTCAAAAAACAAAAATATCCATACAACAAAACCCTTATACAACCAGTATTGACATATGGATCGGAGACATGGACCATCTGCAAGGCAGATGAAAACCTTCTGCTTATATTTGAACAAAAGATCCTGAGAGGAATATTCGGTGGCATCTGTGAAAAGGGTGTTTGGAGGAGGAGGCACAACTACGAGGTAGACCACAGATATAAACATATATTTGGTGGTAAAGACGTAGTATCTCTTATAAGATTGGATGAATAAAGTAAAATTAACAATATCAGATTCAAAAACAACATATAGTTTAATAAAAGGAAATTTAGAAAGAGATCCAATTATAAAAATTAGAGGGAAAACAATAAAAAGAAAAAAGGAAACAAGATATTTAGGTATTATAAAAGACGAACAAAAATTATTTACAAAACACATGAGTTGTGTCTGTGAAAAGGCAACAAAGATCATGCATAGCATTGCTAGTCTAGCACAGAAGGAATATAGAATTTCGTTCCAACAGATGAGAATATACCTAAGTACAATACTTGCATCAATTGTAGGGTACGGTTCAAGTGTATGGGCACATAGATTAATAAATAAAAAAAATGCAGAAAAATTAAATAGAGCTGAGAGAGGATTTCTTGTAAGAATGACGGGAGCATTTGGAACAACTGCAACACAGGCACTCACAGTTTTAACTGGAGTAATGCCAATGCATTTAGAAACACAAAAAAGAGCATGTAATTATTGGCTAAAAAAAGAAAAATATGAAAAAATAATACAAATAATAGGATTAGATATAAGAAATAAAAGAGAATTAAAAGAAATAATAAATAGAAAAAGACAAAATGAATGGGAAAATTCAACAAAATCTAGACGTTTATACCATTTTATACCAATATTAGAAAACATTCCAAATTATTTTAATCCAAAACAAGGTTTAGTACACTTTTTAACAGGACATGGACCGTACCCAACATATTTGGAAAGATTTAACTTAAAAGATGATGCATATTGTGAATGTGGAGAACTAGGTACACCAGAACATATAGTGTTACATTGTGAAAATACTATAGAAAATGAAGAACATAGAGAAATGAGAAGAAGATTAGAAAGAATTGAAATAAGAGATATATTACAAAATGAAAAATATTTTGGAATATTAAACAATCTAACAGAAATAATATCTAAAAAACAACAAGAAATTTATAATAATAGAAGAAGACAACAAATAATCCAACCCTGATGAAGTTGAGTAAGATAAAGTTAAAATAAATAAAATAAAATATAAATTCAAAAATAGATATTCACAATTATAATAATAATAATTCAATATAAAATAAATAAATAAAAATAATAATCCAATAAATAATTTATTAAATAAAAAAAAACTACCAACTCTCTTCTGAAAATAGAGGGACTGTCTTTATAACTTAGAAGGGAGTTGATAGTACCAAAAATATTTTAACAAATATATATTGTTTCTTTAAATTTGTTAAATGTAATTTTAATAGATTATGGCAAATTATTAATTGTAAAAATAGATTTAGTAGTTTAGTAAAAAATGTAAAAATATAAAAAAAAATATCTGTAATCCCATCAGCAAAAAAAACGACCTGGATTAGTCACTAGAGGCCAGGTCATATGTATGAACAATAAATAAATAAAAAAAAAAGAATGTGTGTTTACTTTGTACGCACGTAAGAAGATATTCTTCTATTATATAATAGGTAATTTAAACGAAGTAAATATACTTAAAAGGTTATTTGTACTTATTTTATTTAAAAATCAAACTAACTTTCTTATCTACCACTTTCAAAAAAGAAGAATATCTTCAAAAATTATATAATAATATACTTACAATCATAAAATCTATAAAAAAAAAATAAAAAAATAATAACTTGCTTGGGGCTTGAAGCCACTTCACGTCTACCGCGCCGTACGAAAGTTGACGCCATTTCAAACTGCACCAAACTCTCGTATACGTCATGTGGGAATATACACAAACTAAACGTTTACACAATAAATTTATATGAATTTAATAAAATTATTAATTTGATTTTTGTCGAAATAAATTACAACAAAATATAGAGTAAGAAAACGATATATGAGATGAAGATTTGTAGAAAGTTTGTTCGTAATCAGATTATGTAAATTAAAGCATTGCCTACTAATAGGTAACTACATTATTTTGTTTATATTTTCCAAATAGATAGGTATTGAAACTATTAGGTATTTCCAACTGAAACATTTAGAATTACGTACCTGCGGCTTTTCAAAACTATTCAAAAAGTCACTATAATTATAAATTTGATTTTATTTCTGTCCACACATCAATAAAAACTAATATTATACAATATTTTGTTTACCGATAACCTCCATATTGAACAATTATTGACAGATCATTCAAAATTTCAACACCCAATCAGAGCCCGTATAACAACTAATACCATACTGTCGGTGTGCGCATGCGCGCGGATCAATCAAATTTTACCCTCAATCGATTCGCCGCTAAAGAAGAATATCTTCAAAAATTAATAAATATCTCTTATAAGAATAGGAAGACTAAGATGGGCAGGACATCTAGCAAGATCATAGCAGAACAACCCTCCTAGAAGAATCCTTATGTCACGACCTGTGGAAAGCAGAAATAGGGGTAGGCCAAAACTCTGCTAAAAAGGATGGTGTAGATGAGGATGGCATAAAAATAGGCGCAGCAAACTGGCAACGGTTGGAAATGGATAGGACTGACTGGCGTAATAGACTTGGGAAGGTCGAGGCTCTTTCATAGGGCTGTAGCACCATTGATGATGATTATTCTAGATTAATTAAGATGTATAAATGAATACTGGATATATTGTACAATTTTTAAGCCCTTTTAATTTGAAATTTTCATTTTCACTTTTAAGCATTGGTAGTTGACTCCCCCCAAAACTTTCCAGATTTGAGATTCCTTTTAGAAGACACTTTTATCTCGTTGTTTAACGTAAAAAAATAACTTTTTTTATATCTATGGTGGTGACTTGTAAGTTGAAGGGTTAAATGATTTATTACTGGAGTTTAAAGTCTTGATGTTAATAAATAATCAAATAAAGAATTAAAAAATGATAATCTCGGTTGAAAAGAATAACTTTATTTTTTAATTCGTAAAAGATTACCAGCAAAACGAATTTCAAATCAGAATTATAAAATATTTATTTCTCTCAGTTCTTAATGGAAAAACTTATAAACCAATTAAACAGTTTTTCAGTAGATATGGGGTGAGGAAAGGAGTGGGTATCGTTGAAATTTAAATTTATTATTACGCATAAGTCTAAACGAAAAAAATAAAATAGTCCTGATGGACACCTGAAAGACAGAAATAACAATTGCATTTTTTAATTTGAAAAATCCACTTTGTGTCAATAATAGGGAACTTGCATAAAATTTTAAATTTGAAAAAAATGTTATAAATCACAATAGAACATAATTTAAAACATGTATCAAAGATAAAAAAAGTTTTGTTTTCAATTTTACATACCTATTTCACTTGCTAGAAATTGCAAACTTATTGTGTACCTATTGTTTAAAAAATAGCAATCATTGGAAAAAAGGGCAAAAAATTGGGTTTCGCTTTTAAAATTTTTCACCTCTTAAACATAACTTACAGCCTTCACATTGCGCATATAACAACTCTATAACACTACTGAAAAGTGTGCTAAATTTCGTTAAGATCGCTTTAATAGTTTTTGCATAATGATTTTGCAATCCAAAGTCGGAAAAATTTCAAAATTATACCGGGCACAAAATAAGCACTTTAAAAAATTAAATTTTTTTACATAATGTAAACATATAAACGCACTTTGAAAGATTGAAATCGGTCAACTAGGAGAGGCTACGGAATTTTATAAAAACTAAGATGCTGAAAATATGTGGCACATCTGTCTAAGTTATAAATAGTGAATTCGCCAGTATGCTCTTGTGATAATGTTTATATTAGATATTTGACTCATATTTTTCTGTAACGCAAAATTGCTGAGAGATCTACAGACCAATTATAATTCGATCTACAGCAAGAACAATGGTATTTTCCAATTAGTATAGAGTATTTACTAAGTTTCTATGAGTCGAAATTAATTAACTTAACGACCGACTATTTAAGAGAAACAAACATTCTTCTTTAAATGAAACATATACCCTTGTAAAATAACTAATAAATAGATCACGGTAGAAAATAGCAAAGGAAAATCTGTAGCTAAAGGAGCTGCTTCCAAGTGATCATCATCATGTCTCTCTCTCTCTCTCTCTCTCTCTCTCTCTCTCTCTCTCTCTCTCTCTCTTTCAAACACAGCCATCCCTTCTTGTGAAATATTAGGCGCTTACGTTTATTGGTCAAAAGTGTAAGATTGCTGACTGACCGGGTCAGGGCATTTTCTTTTTTGTTTAGCTTCTGCAGGTGTAAATTTTGTATATACCAGTTCCTTCCATTCTCTTCTATTTGTTTCTCTGTTTTTAACTTTACCCCATCATTAGTCTAATTTTTTTCGTATTCTCTCTTAGTGGTTGTTTTCCAGTTATTGTCGGGTCTTTCTTTCTTTCTTTTTTTAAGAGTTTGTGTGTCGGAGTATTGGGTCAACTTATAAATTTTTATTTGCATATGATTTCGGTGACAATGGCCGTTGTCATATATTCCTAATCTTCTAACTAAACTGATCTATCTTTGTCATAAAAAAATATGTTGGTGGTTGGGATCATGTGCCTCTTTGGTCCAAATTAATTAAAACTCTATTTCTTGTTCAAATACATTATATTTTCAATCCACACTATCGATGACTGAACCATAACAACTTGTTTACAATAAAAATATCGCGGCCTAGCCTAACATCGTGTCGACATCCCCTTTACGTTAATACTTACTAACTACAACTCTATATCAACAGGGTAATGTTTATACACCTTTGACTAATAACAAGCATGACATTTCAATGTTGGTCGGTTTTATTGAATCTAAGTTTATAATACTTTGACTTTGTTTATAATACAATCGAATGTTAAACATGATTTATATTAATTATATTAAGGGTGGTCAATATCCGAATCAAGTACTTTTTCTTAAAAATTATGTAAAATAAACGAATTGAAGAAAATTCGTATATTAAAGTGTGTAAATTTATTTTATTATCCTTAGCTAAGCGCTTTCGACAAAATAACATCTTTAGAGCTAATGCTCAATGAATAAAAAAGAAGTACGACTACTTAGAATTCTACGCATCGTGTTGAACGTTGGATATTAGATGTTAAAATTGCATTACAATATTTAGATCTGTTTAAATTGTCTGCTGTGCAACTGCGGGTGATGAAAAATTAATTAATACATGATAAATAGTCACTTAAACAATATAGTCCGTTCTTTAACGGTAAAATATTGCAAAACCTCTAAATTTTAAAGAACCGCTTGGATTGACATGAAATTTGGTATACACATAGCTAACAAGTCAAAAAAAATGTGATATTGTGCCGATATGTGCTTTTGCCCTGGGGGTGGTTTTCACCGCCTCTTGGGGGTGAAAAAATATTCGTCCAAAGAAAGTCAGGAAATCGATAAACTGGCTAATTTTAAGTAACTTTTGTTCTATAGAGTTTTTTTCACTAAGTCAATACTTTTCGAGTTATTTGGCAGTGAATATGTTCATTTTTTCAACAAAATAACCACGCTTTTAGACGGTTTTTCGCAAATAACTCAAATAGTAAGTATTTTGTCGAAAAAATATTCTTAGCAAAAATATAGCCTGTAAAAATTTTTAAAAAATGGTGTATACATCACGTCTCTACACCTAGTAGAAGCAGAGTTATAGTTAATGAAAAATAGGTTCACATTCGTCAAATTCCAAATGGAATAATATAACGTGAAATAACCAAAAATGAAGCACATTTCGGGGAAAACTCATTACAACTTATTTAAAGTATTTAAAAAAGCTTCATTTTTGTTTTATAAAAAAATTTCTAGCATCAAAATTAAACAAGTTACGCTCAAAATAAAGTTAGTCCCTTTTGGTGTTGGTAAAAAAATCGAGAAAATCACCCCCTAATTAGTATCTTAAATGAACTTAATCGTTACGACTTCACAAGTTTCTTGAATCGTGTATATATTGTTTATATGATCTGTAAGTTTCATCGGTTCAAAGTTCTTACTATTGAAAGGGCTGTAGTTAAAAGGGGTTGAACGAGTCACTGATCACGAATGTATACAAATTTAGAAACATCAAATTTTTGTCTAACAGAAAAACAAAATAAATACATGATATTCAGAAAAGCAAATCCGACTTTTTTTGTTTTTCGAGATTTTTGGTATCTCTAACAATTTTTAAGTTCTTTTGAAAAAAAGCATATTTTTCAAAATTTAAATTTTTAAAAATTTTATTTGAAACCAAATTTTTTCAAAAATAAGCACTTTTTAAACTTACAGATCATATAAAGACAACATAAGTAAAATAATTTGTAGAGCGGTAACGATTAAGTTCATTTAAGTTGCTAATTAGGGGTTGGTCTTCCCGATTTTCTTTGCAAAAACAAAAGGGACCAACTTTTGTTTTGAGCGTAACTTGCTTAAATTTAATGCTAGAAACTTTTTGTAAAAACAGAAATAAAGATTTTTTTAAACACTTTAAAAAAGTTATAATGGGTTTTCCGCAAAAAGTGCTTAATTTTTTCGATATTTCACGTCGAAATATCGAAGAATTGTAGTAGTTTGACATCTAAAACTCTACTTACGTTCAAATGATGTTTAATATACTTTACTATTGTTAAGAATCATTAGTATAGCTAAATTTTTAATTTTAGTATACAGGGTTGGTCGGAACTCGGAATGAGTATTTTCTGAATTTTCTTAAATAGAACACCCTGTATTTTTATATTGTAGTGAATTGATATTTTATGGCACTTTTTTATTTCTTCAGCATTCCCTATACCTAACTGCTTTAATTTGTGAGTTATTGGTGATTCAAGCTAAATATTAATTGCATCAGAAAATACGTAAAATTTTATTAGGTTGGCCGTGAAAATACTGAATCCCAAATAATTTTTCAGAAATAAATACATATTAATCCAGACTGGTCCTTAAAATTACCAATAATGGTTTAGCTATCAAAATACCTACGTAGTTAAGAGTGTTGGTGCGATTAACAATTAAGCACAAATTAAAGCAGTTAGGTATAGGGAATGCTTAAGAAATAAAAAAGTACCATAAAATATCATTTCATCACAATACTAAAATACAGGGTGTTCCATTTAAGAAAACTCAGAAAATACTCATTCCGAGTTTCGACCATGATTCTTAACAATAATAGAGTATATTAAAAATTATTTGAACGTAAGTAGAGTTTTAGATGTCAAACTACTACAATTCTACAGGGTGTTAATTTTGCTACGAAATTAATAAAAAAACTTAATTATTTTTTAAAATACCCTGTATAATATTACAAAATCTCATATTTTAAGAAAGAAGACATCGAAGAGAATCCAAAAATGTGAAAATATACAGGGTGTCCCATTTAAAAAAAACGAAGTTATAAGCAACTTCCGGTATAACCGGAAGTTGCAAAGAGATGAAAATATTTTAATTTAATAGATCATCATTAAAAACCCCTTTATTCCAATTTTCATGATTCTGTTGCCTTTAGTTCTCGAGATATTTCTAATAGGCCCTTTATTTGCCTCACCCTGTATACACACACCCAAACTTATATGAAATCACCATGTATTTCAAAGTAATATTTATTTCTTTTGAAAAAACTTGTTATTGTTGCGAAGAATAAAGGTTTTTATTGAAAATAAACAAATATAAATATAAAAGACAATCGGATAGTACAGCTCGGTACGGTATAGGTTATTTGCTTGAGTTGCAAATTGAACGAAAATAAATAATCTAACTTTTGCGTCCAAAAACGAAAATATGCCTCATGCGGGGTTATAGAACTTACAACGAGGAAAGATTATTGGTCTTGTGGAGAATGTAATGTTCTCAGAGGGACATAGTTGTAGAGCTAGGCGTAATACAGGGCGTTCTATCCAAAACCTCTGCTAGGTAACAGGAACTAGGAAAGCTAAAAAATAAAGCAAGGGAAAGTCGCCAAAAGTAATAACGGCTCTCCACGGTCGTTTAATTGTCCAATCAGCTGGAAGACACCCAACCATTTCTCACCTGCAGCTCCAAAGGCAGCTTTTGGAAGCTACAGGTGTAACTGTTTCAGTTGAAACGATAAGAAGAAGAGTTCGTACCAAGAAGTATACAGCAAGAGACAGTTATGGGTTCCCGAGTTATCCAGGCAGCACAATATTGATCGCCTAAATTGGTGTCTTCACCACCAAAACTGGAACAATGGGAATTGAAAAAATGTGCTATTTTCAAAAAAGTCAGGATTTGTGTAAAATCAGATGACCCATGAAATCGTGTACTTAGAGGTCGAGGAAGACAAGCAAGAACGAAAACTTTCAGATCTGTTCACAAATATACAAGGGGAAGTGTAATGTTCTGGAGAATCCGTAAAAAAACTCCTTTAATTTTCATCCAATCACCTTTAACTGCTCACAGGTATGTTGATAACCTGTAGTCAGGCTCTGGAGAGGTGCAACAGGAGAAAATTTAATTTTATTGTATGATAATGGACCTCTACATACCATTAGAGTGACTACAGACATCATTGAAGCAGAAGGTATCCCTTGTTTGGAGTGGCCTGCTTGCTCACCCGAGCTTAATCCTATAAAGTATTTGTGGGATATGCTTAAAAGAAAAATTAGAGCTCGCCATTATAATTCACAAAGCACCGCACGGCTAGTAGAAGCTGCTCTTATAGGATGGAACAACCTACCACAACAAAATGTTGATAATTTGATTAGGAGCGTGCCCACGCAAACTGAAGCTTGCATAAGGGCTAGAGGTGTTAACACTGACTACCACAAAATACAAAAAAAAAGAATGTGTGTGTACTTTGTACGCACGTAACAAGTTGTACTTCTACTATATGATTTCTTAAAAATAAATATACTTTAAACAGTTTTTTTAAATTTTTCTAACCACCAAACTAATTTTGTGCTTACCGCTTTCAAAAAAATAAAAAAAAGTATAGGATTGCTCCGGACTCGAACTCAAGACCTCTCGATCTCTGGCCGAATGCTATACCAACTACGCTACGAGAACTGTGTCTGTATATGTTCGGACGTACCTAATGACAATTCACGGTAACAAACGGACAAGGTGAAGTATAATAAATATACAATAAAATGTTTTAATAATACTCATCTTACTCCTGAGGAAGACAAATCCAAAGACACAAAAATTATAATAAATATATTTACTAAAAACACTAATATATTCTTTTCACACCTTTTCTTGCACTGATATATTTATACATAACTAGAAAGATTTAGCAACTAAACGCCATACTGTCTGTGTGCGCCTGCGCGCAGTATTATGAAATTTTACTCTCAATCGCGCCTAAAGAGTTATAGCTTCAAAAATAAATAAAAACTTTTTATAAACATTGCTCCTTTTACATTGAAATTTTGTATGCTATTGACTTTAAAACAACTACTTTCAATTTGTTTGTTAAATATTTTATTGTTTTATTAAATTTTTATATATTTGTTATTAAATTGCTTTAAAATAAATATTGTTTGACTTCGTGTGTTTGTTTTTTTAAATTCGCACGAAATAGTAAGAAATATCAGATGATTCCGTAGTTTGGGTGTGTGTACATACGAATCTTCTTCACTTCCTTTATTCATTCAAGTTTGTACAAAATTTATCAGTCTTTCGACTATTAAAAATTATGGCTCACAAGTTAGTCTTTTATTATTTAAATATCAAGGAAAATGTTTTAAATCTATCAGTCCCGGAAAAGCCCCAATTCAAATTGGAGTTGTCTTATCAAATCGATGCTAAAAAAATAATTCAAAAGTACACTCAATCTTAGTCTCTTTTGTGAAGCATTCTGTTAGTGGTTTTAATCTGTCCGACTGTTTTATAAATCGTCTGCAGTAGCCTAATAATCCTAAAAATCCTTTTACTTCGCATTCCGTGTCGGGAATTGGATATTTTACAATTCTGGCGGTTTTATCGGGATTCTCTTTTCCGCGAAAGTAACAGTGTGGTGTAGATATGTTAGTTCCTTTCTATGGAATTCGCATTTGTCGATCTTTGCATGTCTGCCTTAAAATTGTTACACCTGGCGGGTATTCGATGTTTAAAAGACGAGAAAAATCGTAAAAAATGGTGTTTTTGTAATCCCTCTATTCAAAGGATTTTTATGCCACCCATTTTTAACAGTTAGTCCAGTCGGATTAGACGAATAACAGGCCTAACCTTGCATTAGGAGCTGCCCCAAATTTTATTTTTCTAATCTTTAGGGAGGGTCAATATTAGTATAAATTTAAAATCTCGACTGAATTCCACTGTTGCGTTAGCCGCCATTTTGATTTTAAACGAGAACCGTTTTTGCTCAATATCTCCGCCATTTTCAATTTTTTGACAAAAAGCGTAGAAACTGAAATTGTTAAAAATGCGATTTTCTATAATTTCATTTATTATAATTTTTTTCGTGCGGTCGATATTTTCCGAGTTATGAGGGGAAAATAGTGAGAGTTGGAGCATAATTATTGAATTATTGAATTAACTCGTTTATTATTAGTTTTACAACAAATATGTACCTATACAAAAATAAATAGAATTAAATTATACACAATTTTGGTCTCTTTCATTTTTTTGCTAAAATTAATATTTAAGGTAGTACGTATGCGGTAATAGCGCGAGCGTAAGACCGGATTGATTTTATAGCAATTGTTTTTGTTCAATACCTACGCCATTTTCAACTAAAATTGTTCAAAATATAATTTCCTACAATTTCTTTTTAACAATTTTTTTCATGCGTTTGATATTTTCCGAGTTACATGGGAAATAGTAAAAAGTGGTGGGGGGAGCATAATTATTGAATTGAATTTTGTTTCCGAGCTGCCCCAAATTTTATAATTCTATCCTTTAGGAAAGATCAATAGTAGTGTAAATTTCAAATCTCGACTGAATTCCGCGGTTGCATTAGCCGCCATATTGATTTTAAATGAGAACTGTTGTTGCTTAATATCTCCGCCATTTTCAACTTTTCGACATAAATGGTGGGAAAGAAAATTGTTGGAAATGCAATTTCCTACAATTTCTTTGGCACAATTTTTTATACGATCAATATTCTCCGAGTTAAGGGGGAAAATAATGGAAGTGGAGAGGAAGCATAATTATTGAATTGTCTCATTTATTATTAACTTTACGACATAATTGGACATAAACAAAAATAAAGAGAATTATATTTTATACAATTTTTTAAACTTCCAATGAAACATCAACCAAACTAAATATATAAACGACATAAAAAGACATTATATGCATTAAGTTCCTTTAATTTTAATAACTAGCGGGTTTTATTGGTTGAATTTGTCTGTCGATATTTTAAGTTTTATGTCAGCTAATATATCGTGATGTTTCATCAATTTTTTTTTTAATTTTGGACCCTGTTGGGGGGAATTTTCCCATTTCCACCCCTTGTAGACACGCCACTGGTTCTCTCGAAAAATTGTAGTAAATCGTAATTGCAACAATTTCAGTTCTTACACTTTTTGTCGAAAAGTTGAAAATGGCGGAGATATTGAACAAAAACAATTGCTACAAAATCAATCAGGTCTTACGCTCGCACCTTTACCACATACGTACTACCTTAAATATTGATTTTATCAAAAAAATGTACGGCATCAAAATTATACAAAATTTAATTCTCTTCATTTTTGTATAGGTATATATTTGTTGTAAAACTAATAATAAACGAGATAATTTAATAATTCAATAATTAGGCTACAACTGTCACTATTTTCCCCTCATAACTCGGAAAATATCGACCACACGAAAAAAATTATAATATATGAAATTATAGAAAATCGCATTTGCAACAATTTCAGTGTGTACACTTTTTGTCAAAAAATTGAAAATGGCGGAGATATTGAGCAAAAACGGTTCTCGTTTAAAATCAAGATGGCGGTTAACGCAACGGCGGAATTCAGTCGAGATTTTAAATTTATACTAATATTGACCCTCCCTAAAGATTAGAAAAATAAAATTTGGGGCAGCTCCTAATGCAAGGTCAAATGCTATCCCGACTGGGTTATCCTATAACAGGGGTCACCAAATAGCGGTCCGCGGTCCGCACCCGGACCGTAGGCTAGTTTGTACGGACCGCTATTAAATTCAGAATATAGTGTTTGGTTTGAAATCAACATTTCAAGCATATTTTTGTGACTTTTTTAAACTGTGATAGAATTATTTTATTTTTAAATTTAATATTCATATTCAGTACAATTCAAAGAATATCCAAAAAAATTTCAAGGCAAAATATTGAAAAATAAGCCAACAGTAGCAAATTTTTACAGACACCTCAAAAAAATGGATTTTGCGGTGGAGGTCAGAACTAGTTGGAACATGCGAAACAAAAAATCTAAAAAAATTTTATTAGCTTATGAGTTTCTTGATGTAACGCTGTCAAGTTTTTTTAGTTTTAACCATTTTTGAGTTTTTGGTATTGCTCAGAATTCAAAATAACCAAATGTTTTGTAAAAAAAGGTGAAAATCAACATATTTATTATTGTTAAACAAAAAATAACCATAAAACAAAAAATATTGCGGCAGTATTACCTCATGAAATGTCTGAAAAATTTTAGGCGGATTGGTCAAGTAGTTTTCTTACAATGTCCACTGCCTTTAAAAAAGCAGTTTTGAGAATAACGAGTTTAAAATTTTGAAAACTTTTATTTTCAATCTCTTGTTTGTCTGTAAAATCGTAAAGTGATGCAAACCGGAATATGTTTGTGAATCGTGAAGTAATTTACAAAAGGGAATGAGAACACGTTTCTCACTACGGTCAAGCACGCTGACGCGAAAGATATTATTATCACCCTGTATTTCCGGTAATTTTCAATCAATCAATCTGAAATTTGCAGAGAGTTTTCTTTAACTTATGTACTTCACTTAAAATAATAAAAGAATCATTATTTAAAAATTTTCAAACCATCCTCCCCTTCCCTCTTAACGTAAGCTAGTACTAAATTCAAAATTTAAATGTATTATTTTTCAAATATGTTCCATAAAATTGTTGAACACTATATTTGCAGAAAAAAACAACCAGACACAGGCAATATTAAATCCGGACCCCAGATGTGTCATAGGTTCTCGAAACGGACCCTCAGGAAACATAATTGATGATCCCTGTTCTATAACACCGTGGTACTTATTACTGTTGCAATTTCGCAACTTTATATAAATACTAGTTGATGAAAAGGGAGACATAGTAATGGATACAGAAAACAAATTGATGGTATGGACAAACTGTATAGAACAGATTTTTAACGACAAACGAGAGACAGTAGATAACGAATATTTCGTTGAAGAGATGGACCAGAAATAACAGAAAGTGAAACACACAATTAAAGAAATGAAAACTGAGAAAGCTGTAGGACTGGACGAAATACCGACAGAAATATTGCAACTTATAGCCGACTGCAATAGACCTACATATAATTATCGAATTATTTAATAGAATATACATAACAGGTATATTAACTAAAGAATGGCTTCTATCAACATTCGTGACTATACCGAAAAAGAGTAAGGCCAGACAATGTTGCGAACACCGTACCATTAGTCCAATGTGTCACATACTAAAAGTATTTCTAAAGATTATTCATCGTAGAATATACAAAAAGTTAGAACAAGACATTGGACAAACTCAGTTCGGATTTAGAAATGCTCAAGGAAACAGAGAAGCATTATTTGCAGTAAATGTGCTAATACAGAGATGTTAAGTTGTAAACCAGGACATATAATATGTCTGCTTCCTAGATTATAACATGGCATTCGATACGGTGAAACATAATTCGTTAATAAAACTACTGAGAACAAAATACATCGACACACGGGATATAAGAATAATAAATAATCTGTATTATGAACAAGAAGCTGTCATAACAATAAATAATTTAAAAACCAATAAAATAAAAATCAAAAGAAGTGTTAGGCAGGGCTGTGTCTTGTCGCAATCACTGTTTAATGCATATTCAGAGGAAATATTCAAAAAAGCTTTAGAAGATGAAGTAGCAGGCATACAAATAAATACCCTACCCATATGTGAAATTAGATACGCTGATGACACAATACTAAAAGCAGAAACTATTATAGATCTACAAAGAATTTTAAATAAGGTTGTTGCGACGAATGAAGAATTTGGTCTGTCACTAAACATAAAGAAAACAAAATGCATGGCTATATCAAAGAAAAATAGTAGAAACATCATCTACACGTAAATAATAAGAATATAGAACGAGTTCAGAATTGTGACTATTTAGGGACAAACATTATTGAAACAAACCATTATACCAAAGAAATCAGAATAAGAATAGAAAAGGCTAGAAGTGCACTCATTAATATGAAACAAATATTATGTAGTAGAGACCTCAGCCTAAATATTAGAAAAAGAGTACTAAATTGTTATGTATTTTCTGTTCTTTTGTATGTTGTGGAGACATGAACTCTTAATTAATAAACAATAGCTCAATAGATTGGAAGCATTTGAAATGTGGATATATCTAAGAATGCTGAGAATCTCCTAGACAGAGAGAATATCCAATGAAAAAGTACTAAGAACAGAGAACAGCAGGGAGATACTGGATTCCATCAAAATAAGAAAACTGCAATACTTGGGTCATATAACACGTGGTGACAGATATGAACTCCTAAAATTAATAATGCAAGGAAAGATTCAAGAAAGGCGAAGCATAGGTAGAAGAAAAATGTCCTGGCTGAGAAATCTCAGAGAATAGTTTGGATGCAGCTCAGCTGAACTCTTTCGGGCTGTAGTGTCAAAAGTTAGAATAGCAATGATGATTGCCAACCTTAGTCGCGGAGATGGCACGTAAAGAAAAAATATATAAATACTAATTAAAAGAAGTATTTATAATTCTTGCCTAGACACCCTATCGAGCGGAAGTACGAATCAAATTGTCAAAACACGTCATACTTGCCTAAGAAAAGCATTTACAGGGTGTTTGGTAGGTAGATGGAAATTTTTTAAGGGATAATAGGGGACGCCATTTGCAACATTTTTTGCTAATAATGTATCTCTCAAACTGTTAAGGTTTCCGAAATACAGTTAAATTTGTCAATATTCGACAACCGTCTATTTCACGTTTAAAAATTATCTAGGCATACTACCTCCCTGTTTTACGAATGGAATAAAAATGTAAACCTACAACACTGACTCTTCGCATACAATTTCCATCAGCTATCGTCATTCTCAGAACGCATAACAAACAAAAAACAATCTACCTGCTATGCTAACAAACAATCTACCTGCTATGAAGTGGTCTATTTTGATTTATAAACATGGTTATTGTATGCGTATGAAAGGTGCGTTTTACTGTTTTGACATCCGAATTGTGTTTGGAGTTGCATTAACAACGAAGGGTTTTTGCAATCTGAGCAAGTAATACGTAAGGCATTTTGTATGTCAGGGAAGTATCTCGCTTAGATAATTATTTTTTAAAATAAAATAGACGAGCAGCCTTATTTTCGAATATTGACAAATTTAACTTTATTTCGGAAACCAGCGATACATTATTAGCAAAAGATGTTGCAAAGGGCGTCCCCTATTATCCCTTAAAAAATTTCCATCGACCTATCAAACACCCTGTATATATAGGGGGAGGCAGGTAACTGGCCTATTAGAAATATTTAGAGAACTAAAGGCAATAGAATCATGAAAATTGGAATGAAGGGGTTTTGAAGGGTGATCTATTTAATGAAAATATTTTCATCAATTTGCCACTTCCGGTTATACCGGAAGTTGCTTAAAACTTCGGTTTTTAAATGGGACACCCTGTATATTTTTACATTTTTAAATTCTACTCGATGTCTACGTTCTTAAAATATGCGGTTTTGTAATGTTATATAGGGTAGTTTAAAAGCTAATTACGTTTTTTTTATTAATTTCGTAGCAACTTTCACACCCTGTAGAATTGTAGTAGTTGGATATCAAAAGCTCTATTTACGTTAAAATGATTTTTAATATAGTCTACTATTATTAAAAATTATTAGTATAGCTAAATGTTAAATTGTAGTATACAGGGTTGGTCGAAACTCGGAATGAGGATTTTCTGAATTTTCTTAAATGGAACATCCCGTATTTTAGTATTGCAGTGAAAAGACATTTTATGGTACTTTTTTATTTCTTAAGCATTCCCTATACCTAAATGCTTTAATTTGTGCTTAATTGTTAATCGCGCCAAATATGTTAACTACGTAGGTATTTTGATAGCTCAACTATTATTGGCAATTTTAAAGATCAGTCTAGATTAATATGTATTTATTTCCTGAAAATTAATTGTGATTGAATATCTTCACGGCCAACCTAATAAAATTTCACGTATTTTTTGTTGAAATTAATGTTTGGCTTGAATCACCAATAACTCACAAATTAAAGCAGTTAGGTATAGGGAATGCTTAAGAAATAAAAAAGTAGCATAAAATATCATTTCAATACAATAATAAAATATAGGGTGTTCCATTTAAGAAAACTCAGAAAATACTCTTTCCTAGTTTCGACCAACCCTGTATAGTACAATTCAACATTTAGCTATACTAACAATTTTTAACAATAGTAGACTATATTAAAAATCATTTGAACATAAATAGAGTTTTTGATGTCAAACTACTACAATTCTACAGGGTGTGAATATTGCTAGGAAATTAAGAAAAAAAACGTCATTATCTTTTAAACTACCCTGTATAACATTACAAAACCTCATATTTTAAGAAAGAAGACATCCAGGAGAATCCAAAAATGTAAAAATATACAGGATGTTCCAATTAAAAAAACGAAGTTATAAGCCACTTCCGGTATAACCGGAAGTAGCAAATCGATGAAAATATTTTCATTAAAGAGATCACTCTTAAAAACCCATTCATTCCAATTTTCATGATTCTGTTTTCTTTAGTTCTCGAGATATTTCTAATAGGACTTTTATCTGCCTCACCCTGTATACACCGGTATTTAGGAGTTAACGCCCTTCCAGCAGGGATCTATGGGGAAGTGTCACAGAGCCGCAAGCCCTTATCTCTTGCCGCACTGCTCCCTCATAGGCCGATCAGACGCCCGCATATTCCAGTCTAAGCGTCAGATTCATATTAGAATTTTATACTGACGTGTTAGCCTTTTTAGTTTTCCGTTGACCTGGCTGGGGCAAGAGTTTTGTAGTATCACAATTGTAGAGTCCAACACCCGCAAGATGTCACTCTAGTGTGGTAGTTTTGTTATTATAAAACTTTTAATTTTAACTTTAATTTAGTCCGACAATGTAAATATGTTAATCACGCGGGACGCGGAAACGCGCCACGAAGTGTTGGCTCTGATAATTAATTGACGACAAAAACAAGGTGGCTTCAGACTATTTTTTTTTGTTTTTTCTCAATATCTTCTTTTTTTATCCACATAATAACGTTCTAGAATTGTTATCGATGATCAATATCGTCGCAAAAATTGAGTACCTTTCGTACAAAGTTTGAAAATTTATTACAATTACATGATGCACAAACCGTGGCATGTTACAAACGTTAATATCGAGGCTGACTATTTATTGAATAACACAAAATTGGCGAGAGGACTAAACATGAAAAAACCCATGGAATTGTAAATTAGTGCAAAAGCAAATTTTAGTACGGCAGTTGCGAATGTAAGTAATTTCTGTAAATAAGAGAAACCAATCAGAAAATTAAGTTTTCGAAAAAACCAATCCATTATCTTGTAATATGGTTCTACAATGTTTTTCTTGAGGTATTTTTTTATTAACTCTTTTTTAACCTCAAGCAATTGCTGAAAATTCATCTAATTAGAAAAATAATTTAGGTGATTCATTTAGAATGGATTAAAACCATAATCTTTAAAAATATAGCAGAAAACAGTATTTTAAAGTTTTTAACCCGGGAGCAGTCGCGCTCACTTCTGCAACGTAAGTAGTCGCGCGTAGAGAAACAATCTCACAACATAGATTTAAATACGAATTTTATTCAAATTTCTATTTAATAATATTTTTATTTATTTGTTATGTTAAAATTATCCATTTCTAAAAATTTTAAAGCTAATTAGTTCACACCAAAGCCATGATACGCCAGTCAATGGGAGCAACAATAGGATATTACCACTGAATTCTATCCTACCGCATGGATTTTAATGAAATTTTGGAAATAGCCTCCACTTATCTCCTAATTCAAAGTCTACCATATGTCGCTGTGTGCTTGTATCTTGGAGGTGGTTCCTACCCAGGGTTGCCAACGACCGAACGTCGTTTTCTACTAGATTTAGGTATAAAATCTACTAAATTCTACTAGATGGAGGATAAAATCTACCAAAAATTCTACTAAATTATTTGCTCACAAAAT
Source organism: Diabrotica virgifera virgifera (assembly GCF_917563875.1). Classification (NCBI taxonomy): domain Eukaryota; kingdom Metazoa; phylum Arthropoda; class Insecta; order Coleoptera; family Chrysomelidae; genus Diabrotica; species Diabrotica virgifera. The sequence goes on along the minus strand of NC_065451.1, from coordinate 220,993,492 downwards.
GACACTTGACAGCCAAAAAGAAGAAGAAATGACAGATGACAGCCCAAAAAAGAAGAAGAAATGACAGATGACAGCTAAAAAAGAAGAAGAAATGACAGATGACAGGTTATTATATGTTAAAAACAACAAAAACCATGTTTATTTAAAATATAATAATTTTTATATTTACATAAACCACACATAAACAACATAATTGAAACTTCTAAAAAATAATTAAAAAAATGTTAAACACTTATTCTATAGAAAAGTATATCCTCTCTAGGAGAAAGTGGTGAAAACAAGAGAAACAAGTTGATTTAACTAATACCATTGATTAAGAACTACCCTTTTTTTTTTAAATTCTAATACATTTTGTACATTTAATTTTTTTAACGTCACTTTCTTGTGCTTAACACAGTTTACTATCAAAAATTTTACTTCAAAATTAAGTTAGTTTAACGTTTTGAATTGTAAACTGATTTTAATATAAAATTATAGCTTATTTCCAGTAAAAATAGTGCATTAGAGTTCATTTCTATCTCTCAATAAACCCCTACTGATAAAATGTTGCAAGTCTGCAAGCATTGGCAATTTCATCTGATTGCACATATCACAAAAATATCCTCTCTAAGAAGAAATATGTAGGTAAAAATAAGTTGTATTTAACTGAAAGGATAAGTAGTTATTAAAATGAAATAAAGTGTCTCTATTTATTATAATATGGGTAACATATTCATAAATACAGACAAGGAAATAATAATATTATATTTTAAGTGTTGTATCCCATAAGTCATTTTTAGGGAGAATGTGACTTACACCGTTTGACTTCTGAGGCATCCATATGTAAACATGTAAAAGACAACTATAAGTTCTAGGCAAAAAAATATCAAATCATATATTTTGTACAAAATTCATTTACTTAAACAACATTTACTCAACTACTTAAAATATTTTCAATTTCCTCTAATAGGGCTTTTCATCGATTGTCATTTGTTTCGAGCTTCTGTCATGTGTCACATAATATTAATATATCTACGTCATACGTCTTCGGTTTGTATCATTGGTAATACCAATAACGTACGACGTAGATATATTAATATTATGTGACCCATGACAGAAGCTCGAAACAAATGACTGGGAATGAAAAGCCCTATTCTAAACCTACAATGGTATGTTTGCTGTCTTTTGTAATGTCTTTAAAGGTAGGTATATCGGAATTAAAATAACATTTGTATATATTTTTTTCTCCTTATGAACTTTTATTTACAATCAATTTCTTAAAAGTTTTAAGTAAGTTTGAATGAAATTTTAAGCAAGGAAGGAGGAGCATCCAATGATGCTTCGTCTTATAGGTTTATTTCACTGTTTTATTAAATCTTGTAGCCACGTTCGCTTGAGTCTTCTGTGTATTCGTCCATTGGTAGATATGTTTGATCAGTTCGTTGTCTTGGTTTCTTGTTCGACTTTCATGGTTGGTCACTTTACGCTGTATTTCATGTATTACGAAGGGAATATTCAGATCATTGTGAGATTACTGACATACCAGGGTGCGCCAGTAATTGGTCTAAGGATTTTTGATTGAAATCTCTGTATGGTTGTGATGTGTGTTAATTTAGCACAATTCCAGAGATGGATACCATACATCCTAATTGATTTCAACATGGCTTTGTATAGTAGTAATTTGATATTTAATGACAATTTGGATATCCTACCAAGGAGCCAGTACATTTGTCTGAACTTGAGATCCAACTGCCTGCATTTCATTTAGAGGTGTTTGTTCCATGTTATCCTTTGGTTGATATGCAATCTAAGGTATTTAAGATGCAATGTAAACTAATTTGAATGCACAAATATCATTCTTGAGACGAGACATTGTGGAAAAGTTTAGAATTTGTTAAAATGCTGGATTCAAAAGTAGGAGTTTAATACAACAGATATATAACATAAATGGTATTAACAATATAAACAGGTTAATACAATAAAACAAAGGTTTAAGTATTTATTTTTTAAATTTTAATACTTTATGCGTTGGAATCTATAAAGTTTTGAACTAAGACCAAAAGTATGACACTTTCATTTGCATGCCATCAGCATTTGTTTATTTAAATGTGCTATAAAAAAACACCATAAATCCAATTCCTTTACTTATTATTTTTTTGTCCTTTAAAACAATTTGTTTATTCATACATTTTTGCTAGCTGTGGAAGTTCTTTTAACGGAATGTGATATAACATACTTTAAATGATACTTCAAATCAAACACCAATATCATGTACCTATGTATTTATAAATTTATTAACAAACTGCAGTCCAAGAAAAATAATGTATTATCAACATTAGCCATTTACAGTAAAACCTCCTTTAACCAAAATAATTGGGGGTAGGCTGTTTTGGATAACAAGAATTTCAGTTAAAAATGACATTGTTTTTGTACTCTTCTTTTATAAAATTACATAGTATTGGAGAGATATAGCTACAAAACATCATTGTCAAAGGGAAACACAAAAGAAAATAGAAGAATTCTTTAAAAAACACTCTAAACCTGTTCATTCCTACCCCTTCTCGGAGGTGGAAATTTTTTTGGTTAAAATAACCACTGAAGTGGCTAGACAACCCAATTCTAAGCAAAAACTGTTCTATAATTTTGGCCGTTTTCATTGAAAAAATGACACCTTTTTAGACGGTTTTCTGCGAATACGTTAAAAACTATGCATCTAACTAAAAAAATATACAAAACATTTTTGTAGCTTATTAAAAATCAAAGAGACTAATTCCTCCATAAATCTTTTAGTTATAATACAAAAAGAGATAAGGTAGATGAAAAAAGTTTGTTTTTTTGGAGCATGCTCAAATCATTGTATTCAACTTGAAATAACAGAAAAACAGTCGATTTTAGGTATATAATTCTACCAATACCTTTTGTAGTTCATGAATACGGGTGGGTCGGTTCTCTAGTTTTTTTATGCCTGTAGTAAAGAAAGTTGCCAAATGGTCTAGAATGAATAGTGAAATTTTTATTTTTTTTATTTTAATATTTAGCCCCCCCGCCCGACCCCTAAAAAAATTAAAAATTAAATTCTTACATCAATGAAACCTGATGCTTCAAACGACTAAAAATAGCTTCAAATGCACTTAAAAAATACTTGATTAATTTTAACAACCTTAAACCTCATCGCCAGGTAAATTTGTCCAGGTCCAGAAAGATCCATAATACCCCTAAGCACTCTACGCCTACAGCGCCTACCTTTGACTGTAATAGACCGAACTGGATTATCGAGTAGAAAAGGAGCAACGATCTCTAGTGCAGTTCTTGAAGATATTGGATTGATATCCAAAAATGACAAGTCTATGTAATATACAAGTCTAAATTAGATCGACAAAGAAAAAAAATCAACGAATTGATTTACAAAAAAAAAACATAAAGGATGATGCTGGTCTGCAAACTCTTTATTTTGATGGTCGCAAAAATCAAACCCTTCACATTCAAGATCAGGGAGAATCGTCATCTAGAAAAACCACTGTCGAATAACATAAAGTGTTATTGAAGGAACCTGGTAGCGACTATATAGGGCACGTAACACCTCAAAATGGTACCGCAAAGACCATAGCATCAACAATTTTTAACTATTTAACAGAAAATCAGGTGTCAATTAGCGAGATGAATGCTGTTGGCTGCGGTGGTACTGTCGTTAACACTGGGCCCACGGTGGTGTAATACATTTTTTGGAATTGCGAGTACGTCATAAACGACCCTTGCAATGGAAAATATGTCAACTACATACAAACGAATTGCCACTTCGACATTTGGTTAGATAGCTGGACGGAAATACCACAGGACCTCTATCATTCTCGTGTTCTATCGGTAAACTTATTGAAACTTATGAGCTATTACCTGTCGTGTGCTACGAAAAATTCAGAGTTGAGTTGCCTGAGGTAAATTTAAAAGAACTAAGCAGCAATCAAAAATATTTATACCAGATGTGCACTGCCGTATCTTCCGAAAACTGTCCAAATAATTTAGCGAATAACCCTCCTGGCGAATTATCTCATGGAAGATGGCTAACTACGGCGAATCTTATCTTAGGGCTTACATTGCAGTAAAGAATCCGCCGCCTAGTTTAAAAATTTTAACAGAGTATATTCTGCGAGTATATGCAAAGGTTTGGTTTTTAATAAAAACTGTACCAGTGAGTACATTTGGAACTCTTCACCTTTGGAAGCTAATTGAATATTTCAGATATTTAAGTGACGAACTAAAAGCTGTAGTTGACACTGTGATCCAACAAAATGGCCTTTATGGCCATCCTGAAAATATTTTACTAACGATGATCTTTGACTCACGTAGTCATATAAGAAAATTAGGATACAAGTTCAAGGATACAAATTCCCAAGTTCAATAATTTTGAAGCCGAATCCTAGATTGATTGAATAAATTGGCAAGAGTGCAGATAATCGGAGCCGCTAATGACGAAAAATCTGGCTGATGAAGACATTCAAGAATTTATTAAAACTGGTAGCTATCCAGAAGGAGATTTATGGAAGTTCTCCTGCCATACACAGGCTGGTCAAAAAAGTGTCAAATTAGTGACGGAGGCATTTTTGGCCGTATGTGGGTTTACTAATAGGGATGGTTGGATACGTACAACTATAGCATCTAGAAGCAACATGCCAAAGTTTAATAGCAAATCAGACTATGAAGTAGGAAATTAAAAATTGCTCATATGGTTGTGTGGATGGATGGGCAGGGATGAAACTCGATGGCAGCTACCTCCCCGCGGTGGGTTCTAGGTTATTTTGTATATTTTAAACCACAAAATAAGCGAAGGGCTGCTCCAAAGTGGAAAAGTACTTGATTGTTTTTAGCCAAAGCTTGTCACGTACGGGGAGCTATAGTATAATGTACATTTATATTATACATAGTATATCATATCGCTGACTATAGTAATGAGTGAGCCTGCACACAGGGAAGCATTTGTTCCATGTATGCAGCCTCACTCATTACTATGAGAGCGATATGATATAATATACTATTATATTATAGTATAGCTCGCCGTGCGAAACAAGCTTTAAGGGCTGGCGGGGGCCTAAATATATCTAAAAATTAAAAATATTTTTTTAGGTAATAAGAGAACCATATTGCATCATTTCAAAATACAGGGAAATTAATTTGTTGACTTAATTTTTTTTGTTTTTGAGGGGGCTGACGGGGGGATCAAATAGTGACGAAAAAAATTTAAAAAAATTTGTACAAGATAATTTTACCAATAGCAACTTTTTCAACTACAGGCGTCTTGAAATTTAAAAAAAAGTATAAAAACGACCCACCCTAAGAATAGACTTTTAAAATGAGCAATATTGGACGTCGATTACATTCAAACTAAGCCAGATATTCTGCAAAGAAAAATTCATGACTCATGTATTTTATGAAAAAATGAGAAGTATATTACACACCTCATCCACCAAAATTTTAATGTATCATTTTAATTCTACATTACCTTTTATTATAGTGTTATTTCTATGTTCAAAAAGTTGGATGGGTTTGAAATGAATGGCTTTTGAAACTGATTTCCTTCGGCCTTCTCCAACTGATTCTCCAAGGGAAGGTAAATGGTAAAAGAGGACCGGGAAGAAGACGCATTTCCTGGCTTCAAAACTTACGAAAGTGGTATAACACCACTACCACTGAACTGTTCCGCGCTGCGGTAAACCAAGTCAAGATAGTCATGATGATCGCCAACATCCGGAACTGCCTACAGTTTAGGTAAAAGAAAGTTTTTGAAAAAAATACGATCAATGTATAGAGCGCACTTTTAAATTTTCTTAAAAATCTTGCTTTTTCTACATATAACTTGAAAATGATAAGAGATACAATAATGAAAAATAAAAACATAATTTTTATCTAACAAAACCTTACATTTTCGCGGATTATCTTTTTTTCGTATCTCTTATAATTTTCGAGTTACGTGGAGAAAAAGGAAGATTTTTAAGAACATTTAAAAATGCGCTGTATAATTCGATCTTATTTTTTTCAAAAACTATTCATTTTAAACCTGTCTAACCTTTTGAACATAGAAATAACACTATTATAAAAATACTGTAGAAGGAAAACGATGCATTTAAATTCTGATGGATGAGAGGTTAAATAAACTTTTCATTTTTTGTTAAAACACATTAGTCATCAATTTTTTTGTAGCATATTTCGCTTAGTTTGAATGTAACCGACATTAAATATTGCTCACTTTAAAGGTATTTTCGACCACTACAAAAGGTATTGGTAGCATTATACATCTAAAATCGACCGTTTCTCTTTTATTTCAAGTTAAATACACCGATTTGAGCATGCACAAAAAAAACTCTTCTTACCTATCATACCTCTCTTTATATTATAACTAGAAGATTTATGAATGAACGAATCTCTTTGATTTTTTATAAGCTACGAAAATAATTTATATAGTTTTTTTGTTAGATGCATAATAGTTTTTAAGGTATTCGCAAAAACCGTCTGAAAGGGGGTCATTTTTCAATGAAAACGGCCAATTTGCAAACACGAAAAACTCAAAAACCATTGAGTTCTCGAAAAAAAATTATAGAATAGTTTTTGGTTAGACTTGAATTTTCTAGCCACTTTCGTGGTTATTTTAACCGAAAAATTTTCCACCCCTGAGAAGGGGTGGGAACCACCCCCAAGATAAAAACACATCGACACAGGGTACACTTTGTGTCTTTAGCTATTATTAGGGCTTACAATACCGAGCCAAAATCTCAATACCGGTATTTGGTATTTAAAATTTCCAATACCGGGATACCGGTATTAAAACCGGTATTATGAATAAACAATATACACGATATATTTATACTATTCTCAGTTGTTATATCGACTTGTTATTAAATAATATATGAAATCTATTAAATTTTGTTTTGAAATGAGTAGATGTTGTTTATAACATTACATAGAGAGTAAGAATAGATAGATACAAAAAATGTGCAAATAGTAAAACTATACATTTGATTCTAGGATAAATTTTGCATATAATAGGATAGTACTTCTACTTATGAAATTTGCTATTTGTAAATTAATTTAACTTTAAAATATAGGTATTAATACAAAGATTAACTTACTGTGACAAATATTTTATATGGATTACTCTGTATTTAGACCGCTATACATTTTCAATTATTATTAATAATTCAGAAAATAAGTGAGCCTAATTTATACACCACAATACACAAAAAAAATGAAAAATAGATCTGAAAATGTAAAAATAATTCAGATTAATAAATCGTATGGGTTATTTATAAAATAAAGTAGTCTAATTTTAAATATTTAAGAATTTTTATATAACTCATTTTATGTATTTGTAGAGACGAGATTTAATAATTTGGTTGTAGAAGATGATATAACCCTTCGCCTTAAATTAACGACATTCACGCTTTTAGAAAGCATTATACTTGACTTGTATTTGTAATAAACGTGTTTAATAAATATTTTTTACAATTTTATTGGTTGTTGATCTTCAAAAATAAATTCTTGTAATAGCAAAAAATATCTTAGAAGAAAGTTTATTGTGCATCAATTCACTTCTTATAAATTAAGCTAATACCGAAATACCGGTATTTTTATTATAAATACCGGTATCGAATACCGGACAAAAGTCGCCTGGTATTGTAAGCCCTAGCTATTATCTACTTACTGTGAAAATATCAAATAAATATAACCTCATTGACTACCCTATAAATTTCGCAAAAAAAATAAAAAGAAATAAAAAAAAATTCTACGCATTACTACGATATTCCTCGAGGCACTTACGAGAGGAAAGCAATGTTGCAAAATTTTTCATCAAGTTATCCCCGAAAAATATAAAATGTGAGATTTTTCTCACAGCGCGACTGCTCCCGGGTAAAATTAAATCACCACATGAGACTTAAAGGGCAACTATATTATATGAACTTTCTTAATTAATTTTCACCTGATGATCCTATTTCTGTTGTAAGACATTTTCAGTTGCAACCGTGAGATGCAAGAAGCTTACCATATTAATTATTACGGAACGTATACAGAAGGATTTAATAACTTGCGAGGTTTCTGATTGGTGTAACTTTCTCGCAACTTACAAAGTACGAAGAAATTGTGGACCCTGCATCTTTTTGTAGGGAGTTTGGCCGAGAGGATAATAATGTTTTCTGAAAGTGTATTATAATATTATTGAAGTCATAATTTTAAATATGTATGAAAATAATGGTTATTTAAGTTATTAGCAAGCCTATTATATAGCAAGTATATAACAAGCAAGGTTATTTAAGTTATTAGAACAAATTAAAAAGCACAAATTGTTTTTTACACTACAACATTTAAGTATATTATATAGTCCAGAAAGCCACTGCGCATCCGCTAGGAAAATGTTCTAATTCGGATTTTTTGCACAATCTTACTCAAAAAGCACTCCTTTTAACAAATTTCCATGTTGCCAGGACAAAAAAGTGGTCAAAAATTTTTTAAACGTTTTTTTTTTGTTTTTTTCCTAAAATTATTTTTTTTGCATGGAAAAAAGTTTTTTTAGGTTTCTTGGATCATTCCAAACAGAAAAGGTCTTTAGTAACTTTTCTCTAAAAATGATAGTTTTTGACCTATAAGCGATTAAAAATTGAAAAATTGCGAAATCGGCCATTTTTAACCCTCAAAAACTAAGTGGAAAACTGAAAATTTGAACGTTGCCAAGGTAGTAGATATTCTTTAAACATCGATTGATGAAATCCCGAAGAGTTTTTTGCAATACAATATTCACAACTACTTTGTTTTTTAATTGCTAATCAAGCGCGCGCGACACTATTTTTCACCGACAGTATGGTGCAAATGAAAGGAATAAATTCGTTATTTCGTAAACTGGTGACTTTAAGGAAAAATCCCGAAACAGGTCGATATTTATTTTTAAGTTATGATATTGTGGCATATATGGTATACTAGTGACGTCATCCATCTGGACGTGATGACGTAATCGATGATTTTTTTAAATGAGAATAGGGGTAGTGTGCTAGCTCATTTGAAAGGTTCTTCAATTCTCTATTCAGTAATATAAACATTTACATAATTATTTATACAGGGTGTCCAAAAATTTTTTATTAAATTAAATTATTTGACAAAAAAAGAAGTAGAAGGACACTGTTATAAATAATTATGTAAATGTTTACATTACTGAATAGAGAATTGAAGAACCTTTCAAATGAGCTACCACACGACCCCTATTCTCATTTAAAAAAATCATAGATTACGTCATCACGCCGAGACGGATGACGTCACTAGTATACCGTATATGCCACAATATCATAATTTAAAAATAAAAATCGACCTGTTTCGGGATTTTTCCTTAAAGTCGCCGGTTTACGAAATAACGAATTTATTCTTTTCATTTGCACCATACTGTCGGTGGAAAATAGTGTCGCGCACGCTTGATTAGCAATTAAAAAACAAAGGAGTTTTGAATATTGTATTGCAAAAAACTCTTCGGGATTTCATCAATCGATATTTAAAGAATATCTATCTACCTTGTCAACATTCAAATTTTCAGTTCTTTACATAGTTTTTGAGGGTTAAAAATGGACGATTTCGCAATTTTTCAATTTTTAATCGCTAATATATCAAAAACTATCATTTTTAGAGAAAAGTCACTAACGACCTTTTCTGTTTGGAATGATCCAAAAAACCTAAAAAACTTTTTTCCATGCAAAAAAAATAATTTTAGGAAAAAAACAAAAAAAAAAACGTTTAAAAAATTTTTGACCACCTTTTGGTCCTGGCAACATGCAAATTTGTTAAAAGGAGTCCTTTTTGAGTAAGATTGTGCAAAAAATCCGAATTAGAATATTTTTCCTAGCGGATGCGCAGTAGCTTTCTGGACTAATACGAGTCCTACATAAAGCTTCTTACCAAGAGGTGTCATAAATCCATTTTTATTACGTTAATTGAAAGGTAGGACGTGGTTTTAAATATTTAACAATTTCCCAGGATATTCTCATGATAGAGATGATACAGAACTAAAACAAGAAGAAACTGAGATACAAACTTTGAAAGAAATAAAGAAAGAAATTCAGAATCTTGCCAGAAACAAGTCACCCAGAGCAGATACCTTATGGCGATATAATTTTGAACTCTAGATGTTTTGGTGATGCAGATATCGTGAAAACCATCAAAATAAACCGCCTAAGATGAGCGGGCCACGTTATACGAATGGATGAAAATGATCCTGTCAAAAAATAATTAGTCTAAATGGGCTAGCCGGAAGAAGAAGAAAAAGAAGAAGAAAAAGAAGAAAATATTTATTTATTTATTTATTTATAGTAAATACAAATTACCTGGCCTCTTGAGACTAATCCAGGTCGTTTCTTGATGGCATTAATAGTTAATACATATAATTTTTATTTGAACAATTTTTTAATTTAATTTATAACTAACTAATAATGGCCTTAATCTATTACTAATTCTGAAAATTATAAAATATAAAAAATTCTAATAAATAATTCTAATAAAAAATTTTAATAAACAATTCTAAACAATTTTAATAAACAAAATATAATTTTTAATTTATTTTTTTTATTTTAAATTGTATTTATATTTTGTTTGTGAAAATAATTTTTATAGTGCTTCCAGTTCTCATTCTCAGATGAGAAATTAATATTAATAGCTCAGATGAGCTATTAATCTAAAAATAGTCAGAAATACTTGTAAATGTAGATCTATTTGACTTGAATAATATTCCCAATGGTATTTTGGTGAGCCTCAGACCCTCAGCCGAAAATATCCATTGAATTTTTTATTTTTTATTCATTTTATTTTATGTTATATTTAATATTAATTTTTAATTTTTAAGTTTTAATTTTTAAGTTTTAATTTTTAATTTCTTATTATATAAATATTTATTTAGTTAGGTGAAGTATTTATTTTATTCCATATTTTTATATATAATTTTAATTTCTATTTTATAATTTCTTATTCAAATTCATATAGGTTGGATATTTACTTGATTTCTTCTTCGTCTGATATTATAGAATTCTAATTGTTTCTTTGATATTATGTCCGCTAAATTATTTAATGTATTATATAATTCTTCATTTTGTATTATGTTTTCTATATTTATGCCAACAAGGTCTCTTATCATTCTTTGTAATTCTTGTGTATTTGTTTGGCTTTCGCAATTAAATAATATGTGTTCTGGTGTGCCTATTTCTCCACATTCACAGTATTCATCATCTTTTAAATTAAATCTATGCAGGTATGTAGGGTACGGACCGTGCCCTGTAAGGAAATGTATTAATCTTTCTTTTGGGTTAAAATAATTTGGTATATTACTTAAATTTGGAATAAAATGATAGAGACGTCTTGCTTTAGGGGAATTATCCCATTCGTTTTGTCATTTTCTATATACTATTTCTTCTAATTCTCTTTTTGTTCTTATTTCCATTCCCATTAATTGTATTATTTTTTTATAATTTTCTTTTCTTTGCCAATATCTACATGCACGTTTTTGTGCTTCCAAGTGCATGGACATTACACCAGTCAAGACTGATTAAGCTGTTGTTGCTGTAGTACTGAAGGCTCCTGTCATTCTAACAAGGAAACCTCTTTGTGCTTTATTTAGTTTTTCAATATTTTTATTATTTGTTAGTCTGTGTGCCCATACACTTGCACCGTACACTACAATTGAGGCAAGTATCGTACTCAGGTGTATTAGTTCTGGATCCCGCGTATGAAAAAAAAGTTGGTTAATAGCAAGCTGAAAATTTGTTAATAGCTTAAGTGGGTCTAGTCGGATAAACTTTGATATATGGGAACACTGGAACAGGGGCAGTTTTAATTGTGAAACAGGTTAAAAATTTGGAACGTCCACACCACGAAAACGGCACATTTATTTTGTCCGACAGAACAGATTTAAACTCTCTGAACAGAGATTAAACTCTCATGCAAAAATCAGACTGCTATTTATCACCTGTCGTAATTCCTGTCATTTGAAATATTCTACATGTTCCACTCATTAAAACGCCCATTTGGTGATAAACAGCAGTCTGATTTTTGCATGAGAGTTTAATCTCTGTTCGGAGAGTTTAAGTCTGTTCTGTCGGACAAAATAAATGTGCCGTTTTCGTGGTGTGACCGTTCCAAATTTTTAACCTGTTCCACAATTAAAACTTCCCCTGTTCCAGTGTTCCCATATATCAAAGTTTGTCCGAGTAGACACCCTTAAGCTATTAACAAATTTGTAGCTTGCTATTAATCAACTTTTTTTTCATACGCGGGATCCAGACCTATACGCGCATATGCTGGAACGGAATTCTATATTCGTTTTGTCCTAGGCTTGCAATGCAATGCATGACTTTCGCTGCCTTCTCACAGACGCTATATATATGGTTTGTAAAGAGTCTTGGTTCATCGATTATGATACCAAGATATCTAGTTGTTTTTGTTCTTTTTATTGCTTTCCCCCTTATTTGTATACTTGGATTTCTTTCAAGTTTTCCTTTTATAAGGCTATATGTGGTTTTTGTTTCTAATGTAGTTAGTTTAACTTTTTTTCATCCATTCTTTTATATTTTCAATTACTCCATTTGATTTTATTTCTAGTTCTATTCTTGAATTAGCATCTATGATGAGCAGCAAATCATCCGCATACGCTATGCTCCCCAGAACTTCAGGATCCACATCTAACCGTTCCAGCAGTTCTTCTAACATTATGTCCCAAAAAATAGGTCCACACACTGAACCTTGTGGACAACCTTTAGTTATATGTCTCGTCTTTTTATCCATTGGACAACTTAAGCTGGCATATCGGTCTTGACAATAGTTTCTGAAACTTCCGTACAAGTCCCTGGGGCAATGCATCTGTCGAAGTCTTTCGAATAATGCCGGCCACCATAAATTGTCAAAAGCTCCAGAAACATCTATAGGATAATCAAAACATACTTCTTTGTGTTCTCTTCAATTATATTAAAAACTTTATTAATAGCATGTTCTGCTGATTTTTCTTCCCTAAAGCCATATTGATTAGGATGAGTCCAGTTTCGTGTCTTATTTGATTTAGTCTTTTACAAAGTAATTTTTCATGTAATTTCCCCATTGTATTTTGTAAGCATATTGGTATATAAGATTTAGGTAAAGTTGGATCTTTAGCTTCTCCTTTACTTATAAGTATAACTTCAGCTTATTTAAAGTTTTTGGGAAACTTTTGTTATCTTAGACATTCATTATGTAGAGAAGTGAGTATTGGTATTAAGTACTCTGAAAGTGCCTGAAGAATTTCTACATGAATGTTATCTGGCCCAGGAGCCCTTTTTCTTTTCATATTTTTCATACATCCATATATATCTTCTTCATTAAATTTATCTAACTCTCTTTCTTCTGGTATCTCCTACTCTTGTATCATCAGTGTTCTAATATTTCTTTGTTCTATTGTTTCATTTTCTAAGTCGTCAGGAGGTAGTAATACATCTAGTAGTGTATCAGCTGAATCCTCCCAACTTTTTGTATATGAACCATCTGCTTTTTGTAAAGTAGAAAGCATTGTTGGACATTTAAGTTTTTTAGATACAATTTTGTATGGGACACCCCACATATCTAATTCTAAATGTCTTGATACAAAAGCTATATAATATGATATATTTTAATATAATAAAATAAAATATAATAGAATATTATAAATATAATATAATAGAATAAAATCTTGATACAAAATTTTCAGATTTATGGGATATTGGAGTAAGGGGGTGGAGAAAACAGACACTCAACAGGGAAGGATGGAAGAATGATGTGAGGCAGCCCAAGGCTTATGAATTGGGCAAAAAAATTGTTACAAAAAAAATTTGGACTATTTGACGAAACCATATGACTAGGGGGTTTTTGGGGTTGCTTATCACGAATCCGGGGTCCGCTGCCCTCTATCGCGTCAGATAAAGGTAATTTCAAAGTCAAATCAAGATAAATCGACACAATCGCTCTGAAAAAGTATATTAGGGGTTTTTGGGGTCGCTGATCACAAAACTGGGGTCCGTTGAGCTCTACCACGTCAGCTAAAGGTCATTTTAAGGTAAAATCAGTTTTGTGGACTTGTCCTGATTTGACCTAGTTTTGTGATCAGCTACCCCAGAAACCCCCTAATATACTTTTTCAGAGCGATTGTGACGATTTATCTTGATTTGTCCTTGAGATGTCCTTTACCTGACGCGATAGAGGTCAGCGGACCCCGGATTCGTGATCAGCGACCCCAAACACCCCCTAGTCATATGGTTTCGTCAAATAGTCCAAAATTTATTTTTTTTTGTAAACTTGTGTAATTGGATAATTTTCTTACTACTTAATTAAATGCTCATCACTCCTCTAAAATTCAAAATCCGCGTTTACAGTTATCAAGAAAGAGGAGATAACCTTTTTGTATAAAAAAAGGAGGACCATCATTCACGAAGACAATGTCCTACTAGGTTATTAGGAGGACCATCATCCACAACCAAAAAAATACTCTAGTTTCCAGTTTGAAACCAGCATAAAAATTAATATTTATTAAGAAACAATAATCAGAATCAATTTTCTAATTAGTTTGAATCAGCTCCCCAAGTTTGATTCCAGAACATTCAACATATTGCTCTGCTGTAATCCTGTTTAGTAAATAGGGAGGTGCTTTTCCATCAGGATAATGCAACTATCTACAAATCTGCGATTGTTAAGGTCAACATTTGTGAATTTAACCTTTAATATGGCTTCTAGCCTTTAACATCTCTTTTACAAACTAAAAAATTGCTCGTTGATACTAGATTTTCTTTCAATTGCAAGGATCTTTCAATCGGATTTACCGAATTCTCTAAAAGGATATAGACCAGGACTAATCTATAAAAAAATGCGTATTTTTGGATGTGAGAGGTGGCATTCGGATTTTTGCAGATAAAGTTAGGTGACACCTTCAGTAATAATAATTGACTTATGCTCCTTCTCAAATATGCCCGGAACATTAATAAAAAAATTAAAATATTTAAAAATTTCGAAAAACATCGATTTATTTCTGCTTTCTTTGCTTATAACTTTAAAACGGTTCGTTTTGGAACAAAGTCGTAGGGCCGGTTGTTCGAACGCTAATCAACAATGATCACTATTAAATATTTAATTACTGTCACCAAAATTGTCAATGTCAACTTTTATTGGGTTGCTGAAAACATAATTGATTAAAATTATGAGATTAGTTGATCAATTAACATAACAATTATTAACATAATTGATTAAGTAATTTCATATTATGTTTTCAGCAACCCAAACAAAGTTGACATTGACAGTTGGTGACAGTAATTAAATATTTGATAATGATCATTGTTGATTAGCTTTCGAACAACCGGCCCTTAGAGAAATAAAATAAAGATAATTGAATTTTGTATGATACACGGCTGGTCAAAAATGTCTTAAGGTATTACCTTTTCTGCAATATAGCAATAAATACAAAATAAGGGGGCAAAATACGGCTGTTGTTATTGAATGTTTCTTATCCACTTTGGTGGCACTTAAAACCTTATTAATTCGCTTAAAAAATTCATATAACTTACTCAAAATGGTCTACCAAATTTCATTAAAATCGCCTAATAGATTTTGCATAATAAATTTGCAGTATAAATGTTTTTAAAAAAGTTCAAATTTTTTAACATCTTTCTGAACAAAAAGTAGACCGTTTAGAAGTTGGCTAATTTTTTTAGAAAGAGGTGCTCTACCTATCTAATACACTTTACAGAATTAAAAACGGAATATTTAAGGGGACTCAGCAATGTTTTAAAATTATAAACAATTTTTTGGCTTATAAACAAATAGCTTTGTTTAATAATAAAATAATTAATTCTGAGCCATGCAAATAGTTAAAACCGGTATAATTTGACTTAAACTTTCAAATGCTGTCACCAGAATTGCTATTTTGTTTTTGAATCAAAATTATTTTCTTTCAAAAATTCCAATTTTTCAATTTTTTGAACAACCGCGTTTATCTCGAAAACTATGCATCCGACGAAAAAACTTGTAAGAACATTTTTTGCTTAGAATTACCCAAGAAATACAAAAAAGGTTTTATTTTGCGAAAACTCGATGTTATGTAATTCCTCAAGTTCTTTGTTTATAACAATCTTATCGACATCCGGATCAACTTTTACCCAAAAAATTCGTGTTCTACGCGTCAAAATACATAAAAAAACTTGGGTAAGTCCATCTAAATAAAGGAGCCCGTAGCACCCCCTCCTGGACACAGCACTAATTTGTTTATAAGCCAAAAAATTGTGCATTAGATAGGTGGAGTGCTTCTTTATATGTAAAAAAATTGACAAATCTTTGTATGTTCTAGTTTTTGTTGTGCAAGATTTTAAAAATTTTTAGTTTAGATTGCAAAATTTTTACGCAAAATCTAGTAAGTCAATTTTAATGAAATTTGGTGGACGGTTTTAGCACATTACAAAAATTTTATAAGCGAATTAGGAAGGTTCCAAGTGTAACCTAAGTGATGGAAAAACATTGAATAAGGACAGGCTTGTTTTGCCCCCTTATTTTATATTTACTGCTATTGTGCAGCAAGGGTGTTAAACTAAGACATTTTTAACCAATCGTATCTGATAGAAAATTTAATTATCTTTGTTTTATTACTATACGACTTTGTTTCAAAATGAATCGTTTTAAAGTTATAAGCAAAGAAAGTAAAAAAAAACAAATTTTTTGAAGTTTTTAAATATTTTTCTTAAGAGGAAACAGTAGCGATCAACAGGTAGCGAAAACGCATTCCAAGATTGCGGCTGTAATTTTGAATATTTTTTCGAGATATTTGGCACACGTATTCGTAATATAATAAAGAATGGCGGTACAGAGCCCAATTTGAAAAATATATTAATATGTGGAAATTACTCTGTAATTAAATACAATATTAAAAAAACGAGCCTGTACCGCCATTAAGAAGAACAAAAAAATACACTTTATTCAAATAAACTCTTTTATCCGAGACCTAGATTTTGTGTCATTCTGGAACTACTAAAATTTTTTATTTCATTAATAGTTCCAAAATGACACAAAATCTAGGCATCGGATAAAAAAATTTATTTGAAGAAAGTGTATTTTTTGTTCTTCTTAATGGCGGTACAGGATCGTTTTTTTAATATTGTATTTAATTACAGAGTAATTTCCACATATTAATATTGGGCTCTGTACCGCCATTCTTTATTATATTACAAATACGTGTGCCAAATATCTCGAAAAAATATTCAAAATTACAGCCGCAATCTTGGAACGCGTTTTGGCTACCTGTTGATCGCTACTGTATCACCTTAATGTTCCGGGCATATTCGAGAAGGAGCATAAATCAATTATTACTAACGAACTTATCACCTAACTTTATCCGCAAAAATCCGAATGCCACCTCTCACATCCACCTAAAAACAGATCCCTCCTGGTCTAATATTTAATTTGAAATATAGGAATATACGCATACAATCGCTTAACATAAAAAACTAGGTAAAGCTGGTATCTTTAAAATGTCGATTTTTCATATTCGCTAAAACCGAAGCCATGTATACTGATTTTTGGCGAAAAATAGGCAACTTTTATGGACTGTATAGGGATGACCTATTCGTAATATATAATACTTTTATCTGGTTCCTCTGCTTTTTAAACTTTCCTGTTACGATGCAAAATAGCGAGGATATTTTAAAACATAAAAGGACACCTTTTTGATCGTACTTTATCATATATGCCACAATATGTAGAGAGTAAGTATTGATACTTCTTTGTACATGGGGATTTTCAGTATTTTTAGTAAGAGCGTTATTGATGTACGGTTATATCCGTTTGAAGGGTTTTTAAGGTTTAAAAATTAAGGACGAAAAACGAAAACTTGGTATAAATCAAATTCAGAATTTTATAGATAGTAGAAAATAAATTTTCTCAAGAAACAGTAACATTTGTTCTTGTTAGTCCGTGTATAACTTCTATCAACATGGAGTTAGTTAACGCTTAACAGTTGGTTTCAAAAGTTAAAGTTACCTTGTTGTAACCTGTTAAAATCCCGATACCATACATCTTGTCAAAACTTTCGTTATGTTGTCGAAAAGTTCTGGTTATTTTTTCAAAAGTTTTCCGTGTTTTTTTTGTAAATATAGAAAATAATCCCCGAAAGAAAGTACTGAGATATTATCCCGTTAGTTTGGTCAATTTCAGTTTAATCATGTTTTTTTTTCGAAAATATTCCCAGAAACTGTTCGGACCACCTACAAAATCTTTTGTAAATACTTTTTTCTTTAAAAAGGAATATTTCTTTATCTAAATTCATTCTCCGCTGATCCAGTATGTAGTGAAGTCCGACTTGGGTCTACAAGACCCTTGACAAAGGGTAAGCTACTATTTGATAACTTTTGTTGTTCTGAAGCTATTTTCTTGTGGCATTTTTACAATTTTAACTATTTATAATGGGAAATAAGCCACAATATTATTATAAATATATAAATATATAAATATATAAATATATAAATATATTAAAGATATAAATGAGTCAAATTAAATAAATTATTAGAAGAATTTTTTTACTAAGCAACAACATTTTTGTTTATGTTAGTAGTATTTTGTATTTTGACAACTGCACCCGATTTGGGCGTCGAAACGTTAATAAAAATCATTTTTTAATAATATTGTGGCTTATTTCCCATTATAAATAGTTAAGATACCTTTTGTATTCCTTATATCTTTATTTCCTATTATTTCGTCCATGTGACTTTTTATTTTCTCCATTTAATTAGCATCTTAGAAAAATCCAATGCCCAAATATAATCCTAAGTAAATTCATGCTTAGTCTAAGTGCACTTCACCTTCTAGATCATAATCATTCTTTTAATGAACAGTTTTAAATTCTACATATATTCAGAATAAATGCCTTAAGTTACCTTTATTATAATCTATGGAAAGTAATAAATTGAAAAATACAGATATAATTCTGAATGACCAACTCGAGACAAACAGCTCCCCATTCCTCAACTGCTAGCTCTTCAGTTAAAGATTTTAAAAAGCAAACCCATAATAATCTAAATCACTTGAGAAAGGCACTCTGCCGAAACAGCTGTAGTCAAATATAGGTCTGGATCCCGCGTATGAAAAAAAAGTTGATTAATAGCAAGCTGAAAATTTTTTAATAGCTTAAGGGTGTCTAGTCGGACAAACTTTGATATATGGGAACACTGGAACAGGGGAAGTTTTAATTGTGGAACAGGTTAAAAATTTGGAACGGTCAGACCACGAAAACGGCACATTTATTTTGTCCGACAGAACAGACTTAAACTCTCCGAACAGAGATTAAACTCTCATGCAAAAATCAGACTGCTATTTATCACCAAGTGGGCGTTTTAATGAGTGGAACATGTAGAATATGTCAAATGACAGGAATTATGACAGGTGATAAATAGCAGTCTGATTTTTGCATGAGAGTTTAATCTCTGTTCGGAGAGTTTAAGTCTGTTCTGTCGGACAAAATAAATGTGCCGTTCTCGTGGTCTGGCCGTTCCAAATTTTTAACCTGTTCCACAATTAAAACAGCCCCTGTTACAGTGTTCCCATATATCAAAGTTTATCCGACTAGACACCCTTAAGCTATTAACAAATTTTCAGCTTGCTATTAATCAACTTTTTTTTCATACGCGGGATCCAGACCTAATAGTTGTAATAAATTTTGTGGAAGTATAGAAAACAAACGTTTTCAGTGTATTATTGTTATATAAAATGTCAAATACTAATCAAGTAACGGTCGAATCCATCAAATATTTATGAAAAATTTAAACGCAGAATGAAATATTACTGTATTCTCGATGGTCGAAAGTCTCGATAAGTCACAGGGGTGAAAAAAAGAGAAAATTTAGTCTGATTTTTAATTTTAAATTATATCATGCAAAAGAACCTTTTTGTTTATTTTAGGGGACTGTCAGCCCCCGGTAATAATGTAATCATTCATTCTGCGTTTAAATTTTTCAAAAATACTTATTAGTTTTCTTAGGATTCGAAAAAGATGAATGTGTTTAAAAAGATTTCGACCGATATTTTGCGCCTACGGTCTCAAAAAGTATTAAAGTATTATACATCTTTGTAATCAGTATTTCAAAAGCTTTTAAAGGAGGCGTCACATGATGTACTTTCTCATTTAAAAAAATCAAAGTTATGCCTGTCACCTGAAAAGGGATCGCATAAACTTCGAAACATTGATTCTATAATATACTGTTTATTTTAAAAATCGACCTGTCCGAGCGTTTTGCTCATGTGCTAAAAATAAATAAGTTTATAAGGGGGTGGGTAACACTTATTCCAGCTCACAGTTTAGTTCTAGCAGCCGTAGAGGTAACATCGTTTAATAGTGGCTTGTGAATTTAACCAATATAAGTTAAAAGTTAAACAGTTTTTATTGTAAACACAACTGTAAGTAGAAAAACTTAATTTTTAAAAAAGAAATACAATTTACATTTCAACGTTCTACTCAATCGAAACCAGAATATTGCCTTAGAACAGTTGAATAGTTTTTACTATAAACACACCTGTAAGGAGAAAAACCCAATTTTTAAACAAGAAATACAATCTACATTTCAGCGATCTACTTAATTGAAACTTGAGTATTGCCTTAGACAAAAACTTAAGTAATTAGTGGTACCTTTAATAGTACGGTTAATATTACTATAATGGATTTAAATTGTCAGGCATGCCATAAAATTATAACACCGACAGATGGTAGCAAACTGGAATGTTCTGGATGCAAAACAACATGGCACGGTGTTTGTGCTCAACCTCAACCCTTAAATTTTTCACCTGCAACCTTGTTGACATGGAAGTGTCAAAATTGTACCACAGAAGCAGATGCTAGCACAATGCACTTCAACGCAATTATGGCTCAGCTTGCTAATTTAAGTAACGCTATCGCAACATGTAACACTCGAATGTCTGACTTACATAATTTAGTAAATTCTCAGTCGACAAAAATTGACGCTTGCATCTCGGAAATAGCGGTTCTAAGAAGAGAAAACGAACAGCTAAAAATTAAAATCCAGAAAATAGAATCCTCTCCTCCCGAAAATATCCTTATAGAGCTGGCTGATAGAAAACAAAGGGAAAAAAATGTTTTGCTCATGGGTGTTCCAGAAAATAC
The DNA here is from genome assembly GCF_917563875.1 of Diabrotica virgifera virgifera. Taxonomy (NCBI): domain Eukaryota; kingdom Metazoa; phylum Arthropoda; class Insecta; order Coleoptera; family Chrysomelidae; genus Diabrotica; species Diabrotica virgifera. The sequence continues at coordinate 220,972,356 of NC_065451.1, read as the reverse complement.
AGAATCCGATGAAGTTAATGCACAACAAATATTAAATCAGGTAGCTCCTAACTTACAAATAGCTTCGCATCGCCGGCTTGGCTTTCCTCGCCAAGATATGAAACCAAGGCCGCTGAAAGTTACTATGATGTCCAGTGAAGATGCCCTTTTTGTTCTTAAAAATAAATCTAAACTGAATCAAAACTCAAACTCAAACATATACATAAAACAAGATCTGACACCTTGCCAGTCAAAATATCTAGCTGAATTACGAACAGAGCTACAAAGTCGTATAGATAATGGGGAGAAAAATTTAACGATTAGATACATAAACAAAATACCTAGAATTACTACAAGAGGAACAACCAAACGTGATAGAGAGGAACAGGAATCACCTAGACGTGAAAAGGGACTCAAGACTTCAAAGCCTGCTTTATGTGGGGCAAACTCATCTGTACCTGAATAGCAATCATTCAAAATAGTATTTTGGAACTGTCAAGGATTTGCCAATCTGGATGAATTTGTTAGAGATTACGATGATTTTTCGGTTTTATGTCTTACTGAAACATGGCTACTTAATGAGTGTAATAATTTGTCAATTGTTTTGTCATCCTATAATGTTATAAGTAGTCCTGCTTCGAAAGAGAAATCCGTGGGCAGAGCAAGCGGTGGTATCTACATATTTTATAAAAATGTATACAACTGTGTAATTTTAGAAAAAACACCGTGGTGGCTATTTTGCAGACTGGTTTCTCCTTCGGAAGAGTCTATTATTATTTGCACAGTATATTTTAAACCGTCCTTAGATATTGTGTATATTCTGGAACTTTTTCAAGTATCTCTGTCGGAAATTCTAGAAAACCATTTCGATGTTCCGCTTCTAATTGGCGGTGACTTTAACAGTAGAATATCAGATATTGGAGAAGTTCCGCCAGAGATGCTGGAGGGCACAAATCTATCGGAGTATCGTCTAAGCAATGACATGGTTTTAAATACTAAGGGGCGCCATATTATTGACTTCATGAACACCAACTCTTTCTGTCTACTTAATGGGAGGACTGAGTCTGATACACCGGCACAATTTACTCACATTAGCAAAGCTGGAAATAGTGTAATTGACTTAGCATTTATCCAGAACAGTGCAATACCTATTATCCAAGATTTATGTGTAATGAACCATAACAGCCCTTCTGACCACTTTGGTATACTGGTAACTTGCGTTTCCGACTTTTTTCGAGAAAGTCGTTTCAAAAAAGCACTTCCTATACAAAAAAAAACTATATATCAATGGAATACTGACCTTGCCTTTTTCTATAAAATTTCTATGCAACATTCGAATAAAACGTCTCTTTCTATAAATATTGATGCACAGGAACTATACAATAATCTAATGTCAGCAATTAAAGAAACTGCTTCGCAATTACAACTTTGTAAAGAAAAATCTTTCCCGTCGTGCATCAGGCAAAGTCCTCCATGGTTTGATCATGAATATACCTCAGCTAAAAACAACATGAAACAAAGCCTCAAAACAGCTAAATCAAATAACTTCCGCGACCCCTATAAAACAAATTTTTTGACATCAAAAAAAGCCTATAGACAAATAATTAAAAAGAAAAAACATATATATTTTCATAACCTGTATTCTCAACTTGCAAACAGCAGGGACTCCAAAACATTCTGGTCAGTGATTAGGAAATTTCGGAAAAATCACAATACTTCTTTTATCGATGTAGACGTATGGGAGCAATTTTATTCGAATATATATCCACCAAAACTATATCATAATGCCCGTTTTTTTGATGCAAGACATCCCATTTTTGACGCTATTATAACCAGTGACGAAATATATAGAGTCCTAAATAACTGTCCCAATCGTAAAGCACCTGGAACTGACCATATTTCTTATGAATTCTTTAAAAATCTTCCAAATAATTGGATACTGTATTTAACGGGCATGTTTAATAGAATACTGGAAACAACCATTACGCCGCATAACTGGAGTGAAGTCATTTTTACTATGATATTTAAAAAGGGCAACAGAGATGATCCAGCAAACTATAGAGGTATTGCCTTACTTAATTGTGTTGAAAAAATATTTACTAATATTTTGTTAAACAGACTCAGAGATTGGGTTGAAGTAAATAATGTTCTTCCCGAATGTCAGTCGGGTTTCAGGGGATCAAGGGGTTGCAATGATAATGTATTCACCCTCACTTCTGCTGTACAACTGCAACTACGACTGAAAAAACGCAAAGTGTACGCTGCCTTTGTAGATTATAAGCGGGCTTTTGACTCCATTATCCATCATTTGCTGTGGCAAAAGCTATTTGGCCTTGGGGTGAGTTCTAAAATAATAGCCATTTTGAAAAACATTTATGATAATGCTAGGATGTACATCAAAACTCCAAACGGCTACACAAGACCATTTGATATTTCAACAGGAGTCTTACAGGGTGAACCTTTGAGTCCACTATTATTTAGTTTATTTATTGCGGATATAGAACAGTTTTTTATTAGTCAAGGATCACAAGGTATCTCCATTGATAGCCAAAATCAAATAATAATGCTATTGTATGCTGATGATTTGGTCATTCTTTGTGACTCGGAAGTTGAACTCGGTAAAAATTTAAGTTATCTAGAAAAATACAGTGACAAAAACCAGCTAACTGTAAATGTTGGCAAAACCAAAATTCTTCCATTTGCCCGAAGCGGTCAAATTGGCAATAAAGGCGTTAAGTTCCTATATAAGAATGAAAAAATAGAAGTTGTTAACAAATTTGTATATCTTGGAGTCACCCTAACCACAACATCACTTTTTAAAGCAATGGCCGATACAACAGTGGAAAGAGCAAAACACGCAATTGGTAACGTGATAGGTTTAATGGCTAAAACCAAAATGAATTCTTGGACATCTCGTGTGCAACTTTTCGATTCGCTAGTTCAAAGCCTTGTTATGAACTGTGTGCCCGTTTGGGGAATGAGATATGCTGACCAGTTAGAAAGAATACAAATAACTTTCTTTAAAAAACTTTTACATCTCAGTATCAATACACCTGATTATGCTGTTAGGTTGGAGACAGGAAGAGTAAAAATTTCTTTTACTATTTTCAAGCTAACTTTAAATTGGCTTATCAAGCTATCGCAAATGCATGATTTAAGACTTCCTCTTATTTGTTTTCTGCGTCAGCTTCAAATTTCTTCAGCAAATAATTCAATAAATACGAACAGATACAACTGGGTTTCACAGTTTAAGCAATATTTTCAAATATTAGATTATGAATTTTCTTGGGATGAAAACATCTCTGATTGGCTATTAAAAAACAAGAAAAGCATGTTAAAAAAGTATATGGATATGCTTCATCAAGAAGACATTCAAGCAGTCTCCATGTCAACATTCTCAACTATTTACAAACATTTATCCGTAGATACCTCAGTACAGAAATATCTGGAATTTCAAATTCCCATAAAATACATTCGTGCCATGGCGCAACTTCGAACATCTAATCGCCATGTGTTAAAATTTACCTATAATGGTATAACATATCATATACGACCATCTGAAATCTGTACTATTTGTAACACAAACAAGTTGGAAACTCTTGAACATTTACTGTTTGAATGTCCCATTTACAGTTCAATGAAACCGGTTAATATGGCCCCCCTTAATAATTGCACCGACCTTATTGGTTGTCTTAATAATGTAACTATAATATCTCTGAAAGCAATTTCAATATATATTTGGAATATCATAAAACTTAGATCTTTTGTTTTAAATGAATAAGCTTCAGTTTCTCCTTCATTGGTGTTTATTTAAGAAAACAAGTCTCCATTTCAGTTAGTAATAGCGATTAACTTTTGTTTAAATTTGTTAATAGTTACTTATGTTCTAGACTAGTTGTTAGTTATATTCTGTACTTCAGTTTCTCCTTCATTGGTGTTTATTAAAAAAACCAAGTTCTCCATTTCAGTTAGTGATAGCGCTTAACTTTTGTTTAAATTTGTTAATAGTTATTTATGTTCTAGACTAGTTGTTAGTTATATTCTGTACTTACTAAACTCATTGTTATAAAACAGTAGTTTTTAAAAACAATAAATGTCTATCTATCTATCTATCTATCTAGAATATGTCAAATGACAGGAATTATGACAGGTGATAAATAGCAGTCTGATTTTTGCATGAGAGTTTAATCTCTGTTCGGAGAGTTTAAGTCTGTTCTGTCGGACAAAATAAATGTGCCGTTCTCGTGGTCTGGCCGTTCCAAATTTTTAACCTGTTCCACAATTAAAACAGCCCCTGTTACAGTGTTCCCATATATCAAAGTTTATCCGACTAGACACCCTTAAGCTATTAACAAATTTTCAGCTTGCTATTAATCAACTTTTTTTTCATACGCGGGATCCAGACCTAATAGTTGTAATAAATTTTGTGGAAGTATAGAAAACAAACGTTTTCAGTGTATTATTGTTATATAAAATGTCAAATACTAATCAAGTAACGGTCGAATCCATCAAATATTTATGAAAAATTTAAACGCAGAATGAAATATTACTGTATTCTCGATGGTCGAAAGTCTCGATAAGTCACAGGGGTGAAAAAAATAGAAAATTTAGTCTGATTTTTAATTTTAAATTATATCATGCAAAAGAACCTTTTTGTTTATTTTAGGGGACTGTCAGCCCCCGGTAATAATGTAATCATTCATTCTGCGTTTAAATTTTTCAAAAATACTTATTAGTTTTCTTAGGATTCGAAAAAGATGAATGTGTTTAAAAAGATTTCGACCGATATTTTGCGCCTACGGTCTCAAAAAGTATTAAAGTATTATACATCTTTGTAATCAGTATTTCAAAAGCTTTTAAAGGAGGCGTCACATGATGTACTTTCTCATTTAAAAAAATCAAAGTTATGCCTGTCACCTGAAAAGGGATCGCATAAACTTCGAAACATTGATTCTATAATATACTGTTTATTTTAAAAATCGACCTGTCCGAGCGTTTTGCTCATGTGCTAAAAATAAATAAGTTTATAAGGGGGTGGGTAACACTTATTCCAGCTCACTGTATATGCCACAATATGTAGAATGGTATTGATACTTCTTTGTAAGTGGGGATTTTTCATAAGGATATTATTGATGTAAGAGTATATCGGTTAAAGCATTTTTAAGGTTTAAAAATAAGGACGGAAGAACGAAAAATCAAATTCAGAATTTTAGAGATAGTAAAAATCTAAATGTTCTCAAGAAAAAGTAAGATTTGTTTATGTCCGAACGTGTGCAAACGCTTAGTTAGTTAACGTAGAATAGTTAATGGGTTACGAATGTTTAGGGATGGAAATAAGCAATGATGAACTAAATATGTGATTGACTTTGTAGGGGCATGTATCTGACTAGAAAGACTGATAATGATAAAACTAATGCACATCATTTAAAAGCGAAATCACCGTAAATATCCTAAAAATTAAATTTCTAAACAATTCTAAACAACCCCTACTGATGTGTTTTCAGTATTTGCATCATTTATTAATTTCGCCCCATCCTATCAATTCAAAAGTGTTCTCTTTCCCTAAAAAGGCTTTTAAATAAAATAACACAATCGTAATATTTCACTGAAAGTGTCCCTGCGTAGCGAACTTTCAAGTTTTGTTGTGCCACCGATGAATCTTTAAACACGTAGGTATATGCGGGGAATCGAAAAGCAGCCACTTGTCATTCTGGATAGCTTTACTGATGATATATGCCAGAGATTTATTTATTTTAACACTTGCGCATCTCTCCTGGTTCTCTTCCTTTTCCTATATATGGAAATTCCAAATCACATTTTGTATATTTTAGTTTTATGACAACCATGAAAATAGCACATTTAAAGCTGCTGTAGATATGTATGTTTATACACTGTATCAATCCGTTATTAACTGAATAACGGATTGATATAGTGTACATAAATAATAAATCCGTTATTCAGTTAATAACGGGTTGATACAGTGTACATAAATAATGATTTATTTTGCTATGTGGATCAAATTATCACAATTAATAATACAAATAATAAGAGAGAAAAGAACATCCGGCTTTTTGAGGGCAAATTATGTTCGAATTGGACCAATGATGAAAAAACCATGATAAGATGTGAGAATCCGACTCGAAGGACCAAAATATGTACAATAAAGTCATTTACATATATGATATTATTAATATGACTTCAGTTTGGTGGACTGTTTTTCGGTTGCTGGTTTAAGTCAAAATGGATGAATTTTTAAACACGTAGGTGTATTGTGGGAATCGAAAAGCAGCCACTTATCATTCTGAATAGCTTTACTGACGATATATGCCAGACATTTATTTATTTTAACACTTGCGCATATCTTCTGGTTCTTTTTTTTCTTATATATGGAAATTCCAAATCACATTTTGTATATTTTAGTTTTATGACAACCATGAAATAGCACGTTTAAAGCTGTAGATATGTGTTTGTACACTGTATCACTACGTTATTAACTGAATAAAGGATTGATACAATGTACATAAATAACTATTTATTCTGCTATTTGTATAAAAGGATCACTATCAATAATACAGATAATGAGAGAGAAAAGAACATCCGACTTGCTGTGACCAATTTTGTTCGAATTGGACTAATTATGCAAAAGCGATTATGAGATATGAGAATCCGGCTCGAAGGACCAAAATATGTACAACAAATTTATTTACATATATAAAATTATTAATATACCTTCAGCTTCGTGGACTGTATTTTTAGGTTGTTGGTTTAAGTTAAAATGGATGAATCTTTAAACACACTTACAAAGTAGGTATATGCGGGGAAGCAAAAAGCAGCCACTTGTCATTATGGATAGCTTTACTGATGATATATGCCAGAGATTTATTTATTTTAATACTTACGCATCTCTCATGGTTTTCTTCCTTTTCCTATACAATGGAAATTCCAAATCACATTTTGTATATTTTAGTTTTATGACAACCATGAAATAGAACGTTTAAAGCTGTAGATATGTGTTTGTACACTGTATCACTACGTTATTAACTGAATAAAGGATTGATACAATGTACATAAATAACTATTTATCCTGCTATTTGGATCAAAGAATCACAATTAATAATACAGATAATGAGAGAGAAAAGAATATCCGACTTGCTGTGACCAATTTTGTTCGAATTGGACTACTTATGCAAAAGAGATTATGAGATATGAGAATCCGGCTCAAAGGACCAAAATATTTACAACAAATTGATTTACATATATATAAAATTATTAATATAACTTCAGTTTCGTGGACTGTATTTTTAGGTTGCTGGTTTAAGTCAAAATGGATGAATCTTTAAACACGTAGGTATATGCGGGGAATCGATAAGCAGCCACTTGTCATTCTGGATAGCTTTACTGATGGAAATTCCAAATCACATTTTGTATATTTTAGTTTTATGACAACCATGAAATAGCACGTTTAATGCTGCTGTAGCTGTACACTATATCAATCCGTTATTAACTGAATAAACAATATATATGTTATAGTCAAACCCCGAGCTTCCGGTTTGACTAGACAATCCTCAGGTCTGACTAACGGTCTTAGTCAAGCCCCGAAATAATTTCCATTTTCGGCCTTTAACTGAAGTGTTGTTAGTCAAACCTAGAACTGATTTCAGTCAAACGTCGAAATAAAAATAATCTGTTTTGGCCATTGCCTAGGCAATCCTAGAAATAGCTAACAGACTCGGTCAAACGTCGACCTGTACTGTACACTTACACTGCCAGATTCGATAAAAACAGGACCTGTTCTTCAGACAGAGGAAAAGTTAGAAACGCTATGATTTTGTTTGGTGAAAATCAAACTGATACTGCTGATACTAGTAAGTGGCAACTTTCTCATTACGTGCTGAAATTTTAGATTTCGTAACTATTCATTTCAATAATATTACTTTTATAACTTTTTGCCCACTAAATCAATTTTGTTGAGATGGCAGTTGAGATTACTTCTTCAGATGTGGTTTGTTGTGTTCGGCAAAAAGAGGTTTATGCACAGATAGAAAATATAAAGAGAATTAAAGAAACGGCGATTGAAGGTCTTTATCAGGCTAATTTTATGAAACAATTTACTGGACAAACTGAACTAAACAAAAGTTTTCGGCCCACTACGATCAAAAAGAAAGTAACCATTCCTATTAGACCACGGCGGATCTGTTTTAGGTGGATGTGAGAGGTGGCATTTGGATTTTTGCAGATAAAGTTATGTGACAACTTCAATAATTATAAGTAACTTATGCTCCTTCTTAAATATGCCCGGAACAGTAATAAAAAATTAAAATATTTAAAAATTTCGAAAAACATCGATTTTTTCTACTTTCTTTGCGTATAACATTAAAACGATTGATTTTGGAACAAAGTCGTAGAGAAATAAAATAAAGATAATTAAATTTTGTATGACATACGACTGGTTGAAAATGTCTTAAACTATTATCCTTTCTGAAAAATAGCAATAAATACAACATAAGGGAGCAAAATAAGCCTGATTTTTTCAACGTTTTTCAACCACTTTGGTTGCACTTAGAACCTTCGTAATTCGCTAAAAAAATAATCATAACATACTTAAACATTCCACCAAATTTCACTAAAATCTACCTAGTAGATTTTGCATAATAATTTTGCAATCTACATTTTTTTAAATAAGTTCAAATTTTTTAAAAACTCTCTGAACAACAAGTAGACAACTTAAAAGTTTGATATTTTTTACATATTATAAACAAGCACTCTATCTATCTAATACACCTTACAAAATTAAAATCGGATTATTTAAGCAGCTTCAACAATGTTTTAAAGTTATAAACAATTTTTTGGTTTATAAACAAGTTAGGGCTGTCGCCAGTGAGGGGGTACAATGGCCTCCTTTATTTCAGATAGACTTGCCCAATTTTTTTATGTATTTTGAGCCGTAGAACACAAATTTTTTGGGTAACAGTTGATCCAGATCTCGATAAGATTGTTATAAACAAATAACTTCGGGAATTACTTAACATCAATTTTTGGCACAATAAAACATTTTTTGTATTTCTTTGGTAATTCTAAGCAAAAAATGTTTTTACAAGTTTTTTCATAGGATGTATAGTTTTCGAGATAAACGCAGTTGAACTTTCAAAAAACTTTTGATTAAAAAATAAAATAGCAATTCTGCTTACAGCATTTAAAGCTTATGTTAAATGATACCGGTTTTAATTATTTTCATTGCTAAAAATTAATTTTTTTATTCTTAAACAAAGCTATTTGTTTATAAGCCAAAAAATTGTTTTTAATTTTCGAAATTAATTCCGTAAAGTGTATTAGATAGGTAGAGCGCCTCTTTATATGGAAAAAAATTAGCCAACTTCTAAATAGTCTACTTTTTGTTCAGAAAGTTTTTAAAAAATTTGAATTTAAAAAAAAATAGATTGCACACATCTTATGGAAAATATAATTTCACTCAAATTCAATAAAATTTTTACGATTAGATTCGTTTTAATATAACGATCAATTCTTATCATTGCGCCAACTCTTAATTATGATTAATTACGGCGCAAATTGCAATTAAAGTTTATCGAAATCACATTTTTGGGGTCCATAAAATGTTAGTTTACAATCATTATTGTTCTGAGTGCTATTCATAACGGCTTAAATCCCGCTGGGCCTAAGCGGATTAGTGAAACTAATCCGCTGATTTATGGAGTACCGAAAATCTGGGTATTTTAAAATATTTTTTCTCTCTCTAACTTATGTACCTACCCATTTGATTTCAGATTTATTTATATCAATTTCTGCTCTTATTTTTGAAAATAGAGAGTTGGCGCAATGATAAGATTTGATCGTTAATTTAAAACGAATCTATTGGTATAAATTTTATTGAATTTGAGTGACATTTTATTTTCCATAAGATGTGTGCGATGTCCTTTATTATGCAAAATCTAGTAAGTCGATTTTAATGAAATTTGGTAGACGGTTTAAGTATGCTATAAGAATTTTCTGAGAGAATTACTAAGTTTCTAAGTGCCACCCAAAGTGGTTAAAAAACATTGAAAAACAACAGGCTTATTTTGCCCCCTTATTTTTTATTTATTGCTCTTTTGCAGAAAGGGTAACACTTTAAGACAGTTTTAACCAGTCCTATATCATACAAAATTCAATTATCTTTATTTTATTTCAGTACCACTTTGTTCCAAAATGGATCGTTTTAAAGTTATAAGCAAAGAAAGTAGAAAAAAAATCGATGTTTTTCAAAATTTTTAAATATTTTAATTTTTTTATTAATGTTTCGGGCATATTTGAGAAGGATGATAAGGCAATTATTATTATTGAAGTTGTCACCCAACTTTATCTGCAAAAATCCGAATGCCACCTCTCACATCCAAAAATAGACGTTTTTTCACAGATCAGCTCTGGTCTATATTCCCAGTTTTGACAGAGCTAAAAGTGGTAAAAACCTACGTTCAGCACTGGTTAAATAAAAGCTAATTTATGATTTTATAAAGTTGCGACATTTGTGATTACTTGTGAAACAATGAGCAAGTCATAACGTCCTTTCGGTATAATTTTGTTATAAAGTTTCTAGATTTTCTTACAACATTATAACAAGTTCTTATATGTAATTCCTTATCAAGTTTCTATTCTTAGATGAGACGTTTTCATAAGATTTCAGAAGAAAATTAACTGTCAAAAATTCCAATTACCAAAAGAAACTCTTATTAATTAAAACCAGGGGATCTAATTTGAAAAACCAATATTTCCGTAGGCGGTTCTGGCAAATAACTTCCTGAAATTAAAAGTAATTTACAAAAATTAAATATTTGATTGACCATTTTATTATAACAACGGATTGTTTTAACGCGGTAGGGGAAAAATCTTGGTTTATTGCTATTAAAATGTATTCATTCTTTTCGAATCCTGAGAAAACTAATAAGTATTTTTGAAAAAATTAAAACGCAGAATGAAAGATTCTAATATAATATTCTTATTACCGAGGGCCGAAAGTCTGCAAATTTCTATGTTTATTTTAGAAAGTTACAGGGGTGAAAAAAAAAAAGAAAATTTAGGTGATATTATTTAATGTTACATATATTTTTTGTATTTAATTCAAAAGAAACTTTTTGTTTATCCTAAGGGACTTTCGGCCCTCGGTAATAATGTAATCTTTCGTTGGATTCGAAAAAATGAATGCTTTTAAATAGCATTGGACCAAGATTTTGCGCCTACTCCCTTAAGAACGGGGCCTGATTAAGATTTGACAATGAATTTTAATTTTATATTGTTGAAATAAAATAAGTGAAATATATGTGCATAAAGTAGAGATCCATAAACTACTTAATCACACCATGAAAATATGGGAGAGTGTAATTAATAAACGGATACTTGAAGAAATCCAAATATCCGAGAGTCATTTTGGCTAACCTATCCATCTAATATCTGGTCGTGAACTTCGATGCCAACTTTGAAATCATCATAAAAAACCATACTACTGTAAAGAAGGTGGATGAGTTTAAAGACGTGGGAGCTATAGTAACTAGAGAAGGTCTGGAAAGAAATATACATTCGAAGAAGAATACAGCAAAGCAAAAAAGAAATAGGAAAGTAATAGCAAAAGTAACAGAAAAGGAATAGGATATGCCCTCGTGGAATCAGTTCTGATGTATGGTAGCGAGGTATGGACGTTAATAACAGAGTCCAGAAGACGAATCAACGCAGTAGAATTGTACTACTTGCGCTGAAGTGCTGTAGTTTCGAGACAGGAGAGAGTGTGTAACGAGAAAATCCGAAGCCGAATGCACATCCCAGACACTAGAGATGTTGAAAACGTATCTATTCGTTACAAAGTACTCGTTACTTAGGAATACCGAAAGTAACGATTACTATACAGAGAAACAAATCGTTACTTTGATTACTTACTCTGATAATTTTGTTACTTCGTACCAATCGTATCAGAGCGAGTAACGCCTATTGTATCTACTTTGATTACTTCGAACCAATCGTATCAGAGCGAATACCGACTTTTGTATCTACACTTGATTACTTTCTACCAATCGTATTCCAGCTAATAACGGACGGGACCGGTATTTTACGAGTGTTATCGAATATCGTTATCGGTATGAAGCGTTTTAAGGGTGTGAGCCTCACACTGTGAGGGTGAGGAGAAGATAGAAGATGAAACAGAGGGAGGTATAACGGAGGTAAAATATGTAATGTATATGTCATTAACAAAGATCGAGTGCGAGAACCCTATATTTTTATCTATATCTATATCTATACCTATACAAAATACCTACCTACTGAAAAATACGATTCTCGATATGATTACCGGTACTCAAATACAGAAGTAATTATAGTAATCAAAGTAATGAATACTGTAAATGATTACTTTATACAAAAGTAACGACTTTCGAATACTCGAAAGTAACTATAATCAACATCACTACCAGACACTGCAGTGGACAGAATAGAGCGGAAGAACTTGAAGTGGTTTGGTCACGTGCTTCGGAAGGATGAACAGCGTTGGCCAAAAAATTATTATTGTGGAATCTCCAAGGTAAGAGAAAAAGGGGAAGGCCAAGGCTATCCTGGAATGAAAATATAAGAAGAGCCATGGAACATCGGGACTTGGAAAAAGAGGACGTCCAGGATAGGAATAGATGGCAATTAGGTGTGGGGATGTGGCATAGGCCGTTTTAAACCCATTATTACTACTACATATTGGCTTTATGGAGGGCCATCAATAACAAATACAATTTTCAGTATAGGATGAGCACATCGTACATCTTATCAATACAGTGGAACCTCGATAACTCGGATTAATCGGGACCGCGGCCGATCCAGGTTATCGAAAATCCGGGTCATCCGGAGAATATGGTAAAAATTAATAAAATACGGTATACCTACTTACAAATAAAATCCGTTGTAATGGAAATAACATGAAATATATATATATGCACAGTACCTACAGATCTAAATTATTAAAAACACGCAAAAACACACCTAAGCAAACGGAAGCAAACATAATACAGTCACAATCGGAACGATGTTATGAACAGTGAAAACTAAGACCATTGTTTAAAAAATAATTTTTTAAATAGTCTTTTAGTCTTTTTAAACAATGCTAAGACAGTTTGAAATAAATAAAGGAATAACAGGTGCCTGTTGTTTCCGATAAATTCGAGACAATGACCGTCGCTCTGCCGCCGCCGCCGTGTGCCATGAGTCATTTTTACTATCGTATACATAGTTCAAATTACACAAATACACATTATCTCTCAAATATTATATTACATACTATCCCTTGCAAGATAATTCGGATGGAATTCCCCAGATTAAGAGACTGGGCCGACATCAAGCACAAAATAATCTGGGGAATTCCATCCGAATTATCTTGCAACGGATAGTACATTTTTATTGTTGAAATGTTTGATGAAAATCGGTCCGGGTTAGCCGTATTTCTGCGTTATCGGGAGGCCGACTTATCGGGGTTCCACTGTAATATCAACTCTTTACCAAATGTTTTATTTACATTTCCACATACATTCCCACATATTTAACACCTAATCTCTGTATCGTTTGATTTTATTTGGACTTTACAAAATCAATACGGGGAAAGGATTTGACTTAAAGATAACAATCGGGATGAAATTTAAATGTTTTCGGAATTAGTCATTGTCATTATTCTAAATCCTCCCGCGACGGGCAAAATAACAAAGTGACGCCCCAACATTTTAGAACAATTCTCGTAAATCTTTTCCCAAATAACATCCCTGTTGCCAAATTCTCCATTAACCATTCTACACGGATTTTGTAAAATGCGTATGGAGATTTTCATTAAAATTTGATATTCATAAGAAGAAACATTGTTCAATCACAAAGTAATCCCTTATAGGCGAGCGGCATACCTCTAATTTGAGGCTTAGAAATCGAAAAAGCGACCGTGATAGATGAATGGCAAATTTTAGTCATTCTTTTTATTTTCGAGATTGATGAATCCGAATATGAAGTTTATTTTTATCTAGACTTGGTGGAACATGTTCAAAAATCAAATTTTCTGCAAAAATGCGAAAAATAAGTTTTGATGATTTTTCATATTTACCTCGCTGTATCTTTGGTCGCTGTAAATATTTCCTTTTGAAAATTTTAATGAATCATCTTTCGAGTATTTAGATGACAACGAGATTTGTCCAAAATGTTTAAACAAATTAAAAGAGGGGTTGTTAATTTTTAGACATTTTGCCGTCAGATTTCGTTAGTTTCATGTTTACTTAAAAAAGTTGAGTGACAATCTTTTTAGTTTATGACTTTAACCAACACAGCAATAAAGTATAATTCTGATCTTATATTTTGATCTTACTTTGTGTTTTTAATGGAGCTGAAAACGAAAATAAGGTTTACATAATATTTTGAATTTTAGATGGAGGAACATTGTCAAAATCTCGATTTACCCTAAAATAGAAAAAAATGAAATCACCTTTATATTAAAATTTAAAGCAGCATTATTTTTTTTCTATAAAACATTTTATTCTTTGTACCCTATGTTTTAACATACTTATTCTTTATAATCTTTGTATTGAATTAAAAGCTAAATTTTAAATTTTGTCACTCAATTTTTGTGATTAAACTTTGAAATTCAGGAATTTGCAGCTTTCACTTTAAACTATTCATAACTTTTATTATAATGAGACAGAAAGTTTGTGTATTATTGTCTTCAGAAAGGTAAGAAATATATACTATAAAAATTTGAGAAAATAGTATTAAAATGAAACAGAGTTATTAAACGCAAAATGTGTGATTTCATTTTCTTTTATTTTTAGGGTAAAATTGCGATTTTGCCAATGTTTCCCCACGTAAAATTCAAAATAAACCTAATTTTTGTTTACAAAAACATCAAAAACGTATGACCAAAATTAGCCATTCACCACACCGTGGTCATCACACCACACAGTATCTCGAGAAATAAGCGTTTTTTGTGGTGTGTCGCTCGTATATAGATTCACATAACTTTTTTCCTGTTGCATATTTTGACTTCAAGTTTTCCAGAAAACTTCTTTATGAATTATGCTTTATTGCTGTGTTGGTTAAAATTATAAGCTAAAAAGTTTCTTACTTAACTTTTTTAAGTAAACATGAAACTAACGAAATCTGACGACAAAATGTTTAAAAATTAACAACTCCTCTTTTTATTTGTATCAACATTCTGCACAAAGCTCGTTATTATCTAAATACATCAAAGATGATACTGTAAAATTTTCAAGGGGAAATATTTACAGCGACCAATGATACAGCGAGGTAAACTTAGAAAATCATCAAAATTTATTTTTTGCATTTTTGCATAAAATTTTATGTTTAAACATGTTCCACCAAGTCTAGATAAATATAAACTACATAATAATATTCTAATTCAGCGACCTCGAAAACATAAATAATCACCAAAATTGGTCATTCACCTTAAAGTTGTTAGAACAGCCTTAGAACGTAACATTTTAAAGCTTTGTTAATAGGCTTTCAAGAAAATTTGTTAAATTACTTTATCTTCATTTGTTTTAATACCATATGTATTTACCAGTATGTACCCGTTTGAAATTATAATCCGCTTTAAAAAAAATGTACATTAATTTGTTTATAAGGGAGAAGAAATCAAAAGGAACATTTTGAGCCTACGAAAAGGTTTGTAAGTTTATTTTTGGCCAAGATATCAATATTTTGGCTACGAATTTCGTCACTTACTTACTGTGAGCCGATCTTGCGCCTCATAGCCCGCCATTAAAATATCGATATCTTGACCAAAAATAAAACTTACGAACATTTTCATAAGCTCCAATTGTTTCTGTTGAGTTCTTCTATCATTATTATTAATTAAAGTATACATGTTTATAGCTCAACTTTGCTTGAAACCCTTATAAACAAATTAATGTATATTTTTTTTAAGAAAATTATAACTTCAAACGAGTACTTATAACTTTAAAACGAAGATAAAGTAATTTAACAAACTTTGCTTGGAAGCCTAATAACTAAGCTTAAAATGATATCTTCTAAGGCTCATTTGCATGCCTTGTAGAAGCCGTGTTACGATCGATACAACTTCGAAAAATATTTATTTTGCAATTTGCATTGTGCACTAATTTTACAATATCTTGAGTTCTAATTATTGGATTTAAATTCAGTAAACGTTTTTTCTTCGATTTTTATTGAGGAAAAAATTTTATTTCAAACATTTTTCTTTATTTCTTTAAGTTTATGAGCCAGAGCCTTATAAACAATTAAATTGTTTATAACAATTTTTTGCAAACCAATACCGAAATCCACCCTTCAAATTCGTAATTAGCAGCATCCATAAAGCGCGTGACACACACGCAAACTTTAAGTACGCGGGTTTAAAGATCGCGGACTTACTCGGCTCGCCGTCGGTGCACATGGAAGACTTAGGTATATTGTCGGTATTTTTAGTACCTACGTTTCATTAAAATGAGCACTTATATTTTACAAAAAATATCGTTTTATTTTTTCAAAAAAAAATTGTCCTAATAGACCTCCGTCGTTCATTTATTCGTTCATTTTTTGTAAGTGAGGTAAGTTGTCAAAATAATGATGTGAAATATATCACTTGTTTTGGATCTGTTATAATTTAATACAAGGTAGGCCTATAAATAGGTAGGCCTATAAATAAGTAGGTTTACTCAAAAACAAATAATCTAAAATAATTTAGTATAATAGCTTAAAATAGTTATTTACGGTTTTCTAAAAACTTATAAAATGTAACTTGTCTCCTCTCAACAATAAACGATTCAATTATTTATAGGCAATCTGCTTAACACGTTGACATACAGTGCGTCAAATGCATAAGCAAGTGTTGTGACACTATATATTGTTATGCTCTATTTTATCTCTTTTATTAGATTGATTAGCAAATTCTTAATTTAATTAATTACTCAATTATTTTAATATCTGCCTATGTAAAAACAAAACCAAATTCAAATTAAATTTTTGTGTCCTTTGATTTGTGTCTTCTAGTATCTCTAGTTGCTTACTCCTTCCAGGATAAAAGAGGGAAATTACACAAATTCAATATCATATAAATGTTATCTATTATTTATTTATCCAATATGCTGTATAAATAAGATTTGAAAAAAATACTAAAATCTAAAATTGTTGCAACAATTTCTTACTTAATCAATCAAGCTTTAATTCTGATGTCTCCTTGTTTTAACAAAAAAAAAATTAAATAAATTATTGTTTATTCATACTAAGTTTAATAATATTTACTTTTCTCCTTTTGAGTTGATTACTTAAAGTTGGAATGACTAACTGAGTTATAGAACTGTTCAATACAAAAAATATGAGCATATATGGTGTGGATATAAACAAGCTCTCTCCGTTTCGACAAATGATTTGACTAACCTTTTTGTTTCTTCACTCCTTCTTTTCCCAGATTGCGTTGTCCTTGATTCTCCCACACGAACTCTTTTGATGTTGCGAAAAGGTCCCTCTCGTCCAAACTGCTTCAAAAACAAACAAAACCAGGACTCGCTCGAATTCTCCACTCAGCTTTCTCCTTGCTCAATATCTTATGCAAATAGATACCAATCAGCTACTCGTTCTAGACAGAACAAAGGAATCTTCCTCGGACACAGGAAAATTTTACTTCTCAACCGGTCAACAATTTCGTTTCAACTTGATTCTGCTCTCAAAGGCCGATTTCACCACTTTACACTGACTTCGCACTTTTCCAAAACTGGACTGCTCTCTCCCGATATTCATCACACAGTGTCTATCTTTTCTCTCTGAAATTCCGACTCCACATTCTCATCCCTTCCATCGATCTTTCTCTACCAATCAAAAACAACCTCTCTACCCAAAACATCAATACTCTCCTTTCCTAAGAAAACCAACTTAATTTGTGTCCAACTTTCCATTTTGTTAAAATTCTAAGAGACATCATAGTACTATCGTTTTTCAAAAAACTAAACAAAAGGCCTTACATTCTAAACTCAATAAAATTTGTTTATCGTTTAAACCATCTACGAATTATTTACAAAAATCCTATTGATGTTCACAAAACGAAATAACATGCACTTTCCAGTATTTTCGAACCATTGTCTGTAAATCCTTTCAAAAAACCCATTAACGAAAACCACATTAACGATTTCACCTTCCCCGAAAAAGTACTGTTTATTAACTAAATTAGACTCTATACAATTTTTGGTCATATACAGGGTGAAGAAAATCTACGATCTCGTGGTCCATGATATAAATTTATTTTCTGAATTTTTCCAAAAAACCATTCTATAACAATATATTTCGTAAAGTAGAATAGCGCAAAATGCAACGTCTATAGACGTTGTGTCACATTACATCAATGGAAATTAGACGTCTATAGACGTTTTGTCCGTCAACGTGTAAATTAGTGAAAATATAGGTGTTACTTAAACGCAATAAAATAACGGCTCGCGGCTCGTAGGTCGACGCAGTGATACACGTACAGGCTACGAGTAAGACTTCAAACTTGTTGGATCGACGGCGTGCTTACTCGGCGGACTTAAAGTACGCGTACTTGCGGTGACACACGCGCGAAAAAGGTCGTCTAGCCATAAATTCGCATACTTACTCGCGAGTGTAAGAAACCGTTGAGTTTTTCCATCAGAATTTAAAAGGACACGGTGACGCATCTGACGCCTAGACTAGCTGTCAAAACAAAACTATGAGTCCCATTCAGCGGAAATTTTGACAATTGGTTTGCGATAATAGCCTCATCTGGTGGTGAGGCTAAGTACTTCTCAGACTGCTTTCTCTGTTAATATTAATAACAATATTAGAGTAATGGCTTGAGACCATTGAAGTATGATTTGAGTTATGACTTAATGGTAAACATCGAAGGTATCAACTGTAAAACGAGACGCTAATACCAAAAATTGATAGAATGGCACAAGGAATTGATAGATGGTGTAAATTACTGTATTTAATGACGACTGGAATGAACCGATGAACAAATAATATAAATTTGTCAGGATCGTGGGAGATAACCTTCGAAGCTTCAAAAATTAATTCACAATTAGGAGAAATCGCTTTCCATCGATATTTCAGCGGTGGAATCGACATCGAAGGCGGTCACATCATTAACTGGAATTGTCGCAGTGTTCCTGACTTCAAATTTGGCAAAACGACCAAAGTCGACATTTAATTTGCCGTATGAAGTAACGAATACCGGGAAATGAGGAAAATAGACGAACGAGAGCACAGTCGATATATTGAAAGTGTACTCCAACAATTGAACCAATAAATTAAGCGGGCTGGCCCTGTCGCTGGTGGCATATTCGCAAAAAATAGGACTCGAGGCCGCTGAGCGCGAAGCGCTTTTGAACTGTCATGTCGGATTGACTTTATTAAGTATCTGCTCTTTGCGAAATTTAGAGCATTTAACTTAATTAATGGACGAAATAAGATTGCTGAATAATATTCCCACGAAAAATTACAGGAAATACAAAGAAATTTTCGGGTATAATATCACAAGAGAGTGAGAATAAATTGAAAATAATGCGACAGTTTTTCGAAAATTTGTTGTCTGGCAATAGACACGAGAGCCCGCAGGGTTCGAGTGGCTATTGCCCAATGACAACAAATTTGAGTAAAAATGAAGCACTATTTTCTTATTTATTCTTACTGTCGTGTGATATTCGTAAGATTATTTTTTGATAGGTATATTATGGATATTTTCTTAAATGTGACAGTTATCAAAACTAGGAAACTGGTTGCCATTAAACAGAAACAATCTACTTAAACAAATTCTATCGGAAATTTTCTACAGTAGATAATTCTCAGTATAATTTTAATCTGATTGGACAGAATTCAACACGTGATCCAATATCTTACTATACGATTGGAAGTTAAAATCATTAAAACATAATCGTAAAAAAATGTTTTTAAAATGGAACCTCAATATTTGCCATATATTTACTCTAAATATACAAACGATCATTCATTGGTGAATATAATGTCTTTGATAAAATTAGGTATATGTAGTTATTTTATTTGTTGCTTTATTTCGAATTGGTTAGACTTTTGCTACCGTACGATTCTTACCGAAATACGAGTTGACTTGAAATTTTCTTTCAATAATTATTTTATTCCAATTTCTGTAGATTTTATTCATTTGTTAACTTTCTGCTTGGATTTGATTAAAAATCACACATTGGTGCCCAACGTGGGAAAATGTAAAACATTTAAACGACCTATCCGAAACGGTGGGCGCCAGTGTGTAACATTAGAACTATCACAGAAAGTTTGGGGTAATGTATAACAATAAAACTACAACTAACTATGGGAGCCGATTGTTTGAGGATTCGTCTAGCCCAGTCACTCAGGTGTAAGTTCGTGTTATCTTAATTGAAAAACTGAACAATGAGTCTTGGAAGGGACAAATAAAACAAGAAATTAACTAATAATATTTATTTTACATTTAAAAATAAAATAAAATGAGATTTTAACATCAACTAGCAAACCCTACCTTATAGCTTTACAAGAAAAATGATACTTATCGATTGGATGGCTTGTTGGATCTGAATAGTGTAATGTAGGTAGATCTCTACTAGGTGTGTTTCTTATTTGGGCCGCTCAAAGTTTTTTGAAGTTATACTTCTTTAGGCGCGATTTCATTGAGGGTGAAATTTTATTAATCTGCGCGCATGCGCACACCGACAGTATGGTCACAGAATAAATAACCACACAGAAGCGAAACTTCTGCCGAAAACGGTAACATAATTTTCATGCTCATGTGTCAACCTAACTGGTGCAACCTCACTTTTGCGACTGACGTCACTGACGTGACAGTTGTTTATAGTTAAATTATATATTTATATACGTTTTATTTTATATTTTATAGTTAAATTTTATATTTCATATTTAATTAATAACTACTTGTCAAAATATTACCTAATTTGGAATGGTCTATTCCTTAGAACATCAAGTTCTATTCTGTAACTGGTACACAAGGTCACATATTTCGGTCCCAACAAAATCAATGGAAACGACAGTCAGATTCGCTTCTGTGTGGTTATTTATTCTGTGGTATGGTATTAGTCGTTATACGAGCTCTGATTGGGTGTTGAAATGATCTGTCAATAATTGTTCAATATGGAGGTTTTCGGTAAACAAAAATATTGTATATATTAGTTTTTATTGTTGTGAGGACAGAAATAAAATCAAATTTATAATTATAGTGACTTTTTAAATAGTTTTGAAAAGCCGCAGGTACGTAATTCTAAATGTTTCAGTTGTATTCCAATAAAAAATTATCTTCATACCTATCTATTTGGAAAATGTAAAAAAATATAAAATTACCTATTAGTAGGCAATGCTTTAATTTACATAATCTGATTACGAACAAACTTTCTACAAATCTTTATCTAATATATCGTTTTCTTACTCTATATTTTGTTGTATTTTAATTCGACAAAAATCAAACTAATAATTTGATTAAATTCATATAAATAAACAAAATGTCAAAAAGTATATGATGTAAACGTTTAGTTTGTGTATATTCCCACATGACGTATACGCGAAGGTGGTGCAGTAGGAAATCGCTTCGACTTTCGTACGGCGCGATAGACGTGAAGTGGGTTCAAGCCCCAAGCAAGTTGTTATTTTTTTATTTTTTATATATATTTTATGATTGTAAGTATATTTTTATATAATTTTTTTCAGAAAATACGTATTTAATTAAAATTTTTGGCAACAATTATTGTTCAGAAATCATTTGTGGCATTTTTCAATGTGTTTGTGTGTGTTTCATTCTTTTATTTTTTTAATTTTTGGTATTGTTTTAATAAAAATTTTTGGAAAGTAGTAGAGAAACTGTTTAAAGTATATTGATTTCGTTGAAATCATATAATAGAAGTATAACTTCTTACGTGCGTACAAAGTACACACATTCTTTTTTTTACTATCCATTGTGACGTTTAATGTGTTAAAGTTAATTATGTATTTTGAACAGTAAAGAAACTTGGGTGAGCATTACTCATTGCAATTAATTTGTGTTGCAAAACCCCTTGGCTAATGTGATATTATTATGGAACATCCAGTATAATTATTATTACGAAATGAAATAACCTACGACGCTGAAGTGTAAGAGCACTTAACCGTCTTAGCGGTCGCTTTTGGCGGTTTATAGGTTACGGTTTCGGGCTAATGCTATTCGGACACACCTGATAAAGAACCGCACGGAAGCCGCTGTTATCGTCTTATTCACTTTTATAGCATTTTCTCGACCTACGCTACGTAGACCCAAACTGAATAGTTACTTCCGCTTTTATACGTTTTTGTCCGTATTTTTTTGGTATATTTTTTTTTTATAATTATCGATCGTTTAGTATATTGCGAATGCCGATTTTCATTATACGGCAACTAATGGAAAATATTATAATACAGAGATAAAGAACGTCTGCCTCTTCATTCCAGGATTCACGCATTTGTTGTCTATTTTGGTATAGTCGGTTTGATAATCTCAGTCCCAACTCTCTTCTTCTTCAGGTTCCTTCCCCTATCGGATGTTGGAAATCATCATCGCTATTTTAACTTTATTAGCCGCACTTCTGAATATTTCTAATGAGCTGCAACCGAACCACTCTCTCAAATTTCTTAGCCAGGATATTTTTCGTCGTCCTGGGTTTCTCTTCCCTTGTATCTTCCCTTGCATACTTAATCTAAGCAGTACGTACTTCTCGCCCCTCATTATATGACCCAGATATTGAATCTTTCTAATTTTAATAGTTTTTATGACTTCACATTCTTTCTTCATTCTTTGTAACACCTCTATATTAGTTACTTTTTCAGTCCACGATATTCTGTGGATTCTCCTGTAGCACCACATCTCAAAGGAGTTTAATTTTTTGATTTCAGACTGTTTTATTGTCCACGCTTCCATGCCAACTCTCTAGTAAAACTAATTCTTTTTTGCGAAGTACGTTACATTTTGACAGACTGAAGTGGCTGGAAAATTCTATACAACCACGCACACGTGCTATTCAATTTTCATATGAAATTATATTATATTTTACCCAGTATTATTTCAATAATTTTCACCCTTAATTTTAAATTAATATTTAAGTTCACCCCGAATAATAGTTCCTAGTTCTATCCCTACCCAAATACAGACATTTTCTAAGACACTGAAAAACGAAAGGATCGACCTCTTGATTGTTCGCCGCCGAAGGCAACAGACCTCTCTAATCTAAGCACCAGTTATCACGTGGTGAAAAGTACTGCGAATTTTTCTCTTGTCCGTTGATCGTCAAAAACAATAGAAGTGCAAAGATAACACTCTTGCTGTGTTCACACCGCTAGTTCGTTAAAGCCAATTAAACCTCGTAGGAGAAGCAACCGCTTGTGAAACCTGCATAGGTGACGTTGATTGAGTAACCAGATACTCATTGAGAAATCTCATTTTGTCAATCAGAGCAATGTGCTTCTTTTATCTTCTTTGTCAAGCATTATCTCCATGACGGAGGTCGGCAATCATTAGAGCTAATCAGACTTTAGATACAGCTTATTTGAAAAGAAATAGAAAAGTTTATTTGATGTACACCCATACCATTCTCTCAGGTTTCAACCATGGTATTCTACGTCACCCTATACTTCTCTTTCCTTGGATATTTTCCTGTATAATCAGTTAAAGTAAGTGGTATCTCTATCCACGCGTTATATGTTCAAGATATTCTAATTTTCTTATTTTAATTGAATTTAAGATTTCCATTTCTGTTTTATCTTTTTCTGAACATCTTCAGTCTGCTTATGATGTGTGTATATTTCGGCTTCGTTATGATATAGAAACAAATATTATTGAATATAAAAGCAAAACTCAATATAAAATGTGATGATTACATACATACTTAACTGGCAACAAACGCTGAGTTCAATGTCGATCAACCATAAGAATTTGATTGTAAGTCTAAACTGTAGAATTATTTATTTCGTAGGATTCTTGTTCAATTAATAAGGGTGAAGGAACTACGTTACATCATCCCATTTTAGGAGAAAAACCTTATATCCCCGGAAACAAACTTTTCCTTAACCGAAACAAAAATCCATTCATGTAACCATGTTTCATATGTTAATAGTTGCGGATCTTACATTTATTAAGATAAATTAAAACCATAATTAAAACAACGCCATTGCAAGATACAACTTCTATTAACTGTGATTATTGGTTGACAGTGACTATTACATTGAGAGTGTCTACTGCCACCAGTTATACACAAAATATAAACACAAATTATTTACATTTTTCTCTATTCTAAACTGATATTTTTTAAAACTAAATCATAATAAAAATAATCATAATAATTATCAATTAGGTTTAGTTTTGTCCTTTTTTAGGCCGCTCACTAATTCACTGCTTGTATGAATATAACCTATTCTTATGAACTTCCTTTACTTTTCCTGATTTTAGCCCAACTTCGCAATAACTGACCTTACCTATCTCTGTTATTCTACATGGACCGTTGTATAAGGAATAGAATTTGGTGTTCTCTTCATTTTTAATTAAGTGTCTCCTACTATAATTTCTGAGATGCCGCTACGAGTTGGCTATCCCCTTGCCTGTTTATTTTTTGTTGTCTTAACAATTTGCGGGCTCTGGTATGCCAAAAGTAAAGTTTATACTTTATATCCCGACATATCCGTGTCGGCTTTGGTTTGGCTCTCTTTTACACCTATGGACCGTTTGCTTCGCATTTCTAGTTTATAATTACTATTTTTCTTTATGTTCTTCTGTTCTTTTCTTTCAGTGAAAAGAGCTGTAATTTGGCAGGATCTCCATGTGTCTATGCGGCAGAAGGGATGGTATTTAATCTGCTTTTTGGTCCGTAGTTAATTAAATGCATAATAAGCGATCTTCAGTTTAAGAACATATATTTATAATAAATTTAAATAAATCACTTTATTTATATACATACTTAACTAGCAACAAACGCTAAGTTCAATGTCTAAATGTCTAAGGATGATTTCTGTTCAATGATTAAGGATGAAGGAACTATGTTACACTGCTATAATCCCAAAGCCGCGTTAGGGGGATAAAACGGGTGACTATTATTTTTACAATCGGAAATATTCTATAAACTTTGCCCATCCAAACCCTCACATAGTATCTTTATAATTAAATATATTTGATTAAAAAGTTAGTCGTGGTTTCAGGCGCATTTATTTCAAAATAAACTTGTGCAATTATACCTGACTTTGTACACAAATATCATTGTTTCAGCCATACGTGTGGCAGCTTAATTTAATATCGAATTAAAAGTTCACAAGTTCCAATTCCAAACTAAATCCGTTAAAGGATATAGACAAACTGATCAAACCCGCAAACATTTTCATTTAACTGTTCTGCTAATGTTAAAACTTTCTCAATGTTTAGCCGGAGTTGGAGAGCTACATACCAAAATTTTGTCTTGTTGGCTTCACACATTCCAATTCAGGTCATGGGATGATATGTATTAAGCTTTTAGCTTTACAATTACACTGCCCTCATTAAAAAGTAGCACGAAATATATGGCATACGGATATGGACGACGAAAGTTCGTATCTAGAGTACGATACAGATTCAATGTAAGCTTCGAATACTTTTCAATATTAATTCATTTAGCTTAGAGTTAAATTGTGAATTTCTCAATGGTATCGTCATAAACCGTAAATACAAAAGTTCTGCATTAAGTACGTTCTTTAACGGTAAAATATTGCAAAATCTCTAAATTTTAAAGAACCGCTTAGATTGACATGAAATTTGGCATACATATAGCTAATAAGTCTAAGAAAAAAAGTGATACTGTGCCATTATGTGCTTTTGCCCTGGGGGTGAGTTTCACCCCTTCTCGGGGGTGAAAAAATATATGTCCAAAATAAGTTCGGAATTCGATAAACTGACTAATTCTAAGCAACTTTTGTTCTATAGAGTTTCTTCAATAAGTCAATACTTTTAGAGTTATTTGCGAATGAATATGTTAATTTTTCAACAAAATAACCACGTTTTTAGACGGTTTTTCGCAAATAACTCAAAAAGTAATTATTTTGCCGAAAAAAAATATTCTTTAAAAAAATATAACTTATAAAAAAGTGAAAAAAATGGGGCATATACAAAGTCTGTAGCAACGGCGGATCCAGCAACCTTGCAAGGAGGGGGCAATGAAATAAAAATTTTCTCGTCACTCGCGTACGCAGGATTCTTTTTCGGTATGGGATGTTACTTTATTTTTCTTCATGTACCATGTCCTTTCAGAACGTTGGTTACTATCATAGCTATCTTAATTTTATTCACTGCCACCTTAAATCAACCAGAAAGTGCTTTTTCGTCCTAGACTGCGTTTGCCTTCTATTTTCACTTGCATAATATTTTGTAGCAACCTATATTTGAAACTTTTCATTACATGTCCAAAATACTCCACTTTTCTCTTCTTGATGCCTTCTATGATCTCAGTAGTCTTGCTGAGACGTTCTAGTATTGTGGAGTTTCGAATCTTCTTCACCCAAGATACTTTTAAAATTCTTCTATAGAACCACATTTCGAAAGCCTCAAGGCGATTTAGGTAAGTAGATCGATTTTATTCGCAGTCCAAGACTCGACACCATACAGTAAGACCGAGAAAACGTACTTTGGAGAAGAAATTCTGTTTTATGTTTCATTCCGTTATTCAGTTGTCAACAGGACACAAAACTCACTATTTATTTTCAATCGTAATTATCTCTTTCTTAAAAAAAGGCGACACCAGGCGAAGTCTCAAGGAGGGGGCAATTGACCCCATTGACCCCCCCTTGGATCCGCGCCTGGTCTGTAGACCCAGTAGAAGCAAAGTTGTAGCTAATGAAAAGTAGGTTCTTATTCGTCAAATTCCAAATCGAATATTTCATCGAGAAATAACCAAAATACGGAACACTGTTTGGTGAACAGTCATTACAACATTTTTAAAGTGTTTAAAAAAAGGTTTATTTTTGTTTTTTAAAAAAACTTCTAACATTAAAAGTCAGTGAGTTACGCTCAAAATATTGTTGGTCCCTTTTATTTTTTGGTAAAAAGAATCGCGAAAAGCACCCCCTTTTTAGCATCCCAAATAAAATTAATCGTTACCGCTTCACAAGTTATTTTGCTTATTTAATCTTTATAAATTTGATCTGTAAGTTTCATTTGTTCAAAGTGCTTATTTTTGAGAAGGCTGTAGTTAATATAACCAATTTTTGTCTAACAGGAAAACAAAGAATCTAAAATATCCACAAAAGCAAAACGTACATTTCATTACTCTTTGAGATTTTTGGTATTACTAATAATTTTTAAGTTATTTTGAAAAAAAGCATTTTTTTTCAAAATTAAAAATTTTACTTTAAAACCAATTTTTTTCAAAAATAAGCACGTTGAATCAATGAAACTTACAGATCATATAAACACAATATAAATAAAGTAACCTGTGAAGCGGTAACGATTAATTTTATTTAAGTTGTTAATTAGGGGGTAATTTTCCCGATATCTTTTTGCCAAATAAAAAGGAACCAACTGTATTTTGAGCATAACTTGCGCACATTTGATACTAGAATCTTTTTTTATAAAAATAGAAATAAAGGTTTTTACTCTTTAAACAAGTTGTAATGAGTTTTTTCCAAAAAGTGCTTTATTTTTGGTTATTTCACGATGAAATATATTTATTTGAAATTTGGCGAATATGAACCCATTTTTCTTTAGCTATAACTCTGCTTCTACTAGGTCAATAGACTTCATGTGTACCTACACAATTTTTTCAATTTTTTACAAGCTATATTTTTGCTAAGAATAGTTTTTTCGACAAAATACTTACTTTTTTAATTATTTGCGAAAAATTGTCTAAAAACGTGTTTGTTTTGTTAAAAAATGAACATATTCACTCGCAAATAACTCGAAAAATATTGACTTAGTGAAAAAACTCTATAGAATAAAAGTTGTTTAGAATTAGTCAGTTTATCGAATTCCGAACTTATTTTGGACATATATTTTTTCACCCCCGAGAAGGGGTGAAAGTCACCCCCAGGGAAAAAGCACTCATCGGTACAATATCACTTCTTTTCTTTGACATGTTGGCTATGCGTATGCCAAATTTTATGTCAATCCAAACGGTTCTTTAAAATTTACAGCAAAAACGATCAAATAATGTACTAATTTAATATACGTTTAAACTTTTATAAAGTGGACCAAATTGCAATATCACTATTGTCAATATTGTTCTTCTTAAGGTGTCGTGCATTTGTCAGTTGAGGGGTATAGTTTCAAAGTGTACAATCTCCATGTTTCCTAAATTTTGAGTAATCAAGAAAAACGAATAACCTCTTTCATGGGAACAATTAAATGTCATTGGAGATTGTACGTTTTGAATTTAAGTCTAATTTTCTGCCTTCAAAATTCATTGGATAATGACTACTTTGAAAAGATATTTTCTATTGTTTCTATAGCGATACGCTTTAATTACTATTTTTGCTAATTTTATTTTCTTAATTGTTAATAACTTTTCTCAAAACGAGACAACATTAGTCATTTAAAATTCACATGTAATACACAAACCATATGCCAACAAGGACCGTTGATTTCGAGAAACGAAAATGTATCCCTAAACAGATTGTATAAAATTAATGTTTTTTTTTTAAGGAAACACTAATTGATTACGATGTCAGATTGCCACACTCTTCATGTCAACTTCTTAAAATACAAAAAGGTTCTCATCCTTTAAAAGGCAGATGCAGTAATTTATGGCCCTTTCTGGCCATTATCGCAAAACCGCAAACCAGTTGACATAATAGTTGGTGGTCCGGCGAGACAGTCTCTACACAGCATGCGAACGATTCAGACACACCCTCGCTCTCGCTAACAATACCCTTTCGAGATATAAGCAAAACACCACGCGTGTTTACCCAAAATAAATAAATATATTACTGTTCGTTGTTACACTTATTTTTAATTAATTCCGTCAACACACACCACCGGAATAGTTCGATTCAGGGCTAGAAACTCGACGTAATGCGACATATATCTCAATTTTTTATGAAATAAGGAGATTGAACACTTAGAAACTATACCCCTCCGTTGAGATGTTAGATAGTCAGGATTAAATTATTCTGTTTTTAGCAGCAATATGAAGAATTTCATAACTATGGATTCCTGTCCATTGGCAAATATTACGCAGCCATGACATATTTTTAAGCCTTAGACCTCTCTTACCCTCTCTCTTTCCTTTGAGTACAAGTTGCTGAAAAGTGTATCGTTCATGCTTCAAGTGTATCGTTCAGTGTTCTTACTTTCTACATAATTAAAGAGTTTCCTATCCTGGAAGCTCGCTTTTTAATACTTACTTCCCCATATCTGACTCTGTCCATGACATTTTAAGCATTTGACGCAGGCACTACATTTCAAAGACTCGCGAGTTTGTTAATTGGATTGGCCTTTGACATCCATGCTTCTATTCCGTACAAGAGAACAGGCTAAACGTAACACTTCACTACTTCAGCATCTTGTATCTCAAAAAATCATGTCTGGCTTGTTCTACTAACGTATTTAATTACATTAAGTAGTCCCCCGTTGACATTTATTGCATATGGCTGTCACTTAAGTGCGTTTTAAAATAACTGAAACAGCTGGTCCGAGTAAACATTGAACAATGTTGAGGACAAAATACAACCTTGTCTGATTCCTCGTTGTATGGAGATTTCGTCGGTGCAGTACAAATTTTTAATCACACGAATATCTTTGTCATCCATTCCTATATTGTTTAGAATCAGCATTAATTTTACATGCTGGACTTTATCCAATGCCCTTTCGAAGTCCACGAAGCATGGGAAATACGTATTTTTCTTTGATGACGACAGTTTTGTAGCAGAATATTTAGCGCAAAATGTGCCTCCCTGGTTGCCATAGCAGTTTTAAAACCAGATTGGGCTTTCTGGCATCTAATTCTGTTGTGAAGTATTCTTAAAAAAATCTGAAGAGTCTGGCTCATTAGGCTAATTAATCGATATTATGAGCATATTCTAGTATTGTTTTTAGCTATTGCGGCAAATCACTCATGAGTGTTATATTATGTTACATTAAAAAGTTTTTTTTTATTATTAGCTTAAGCTTATAAACTGCTCGTCAAAAGTTAGGGATATAGAAAATTATGCTGATTTTCATAGTTGATTTTTTCGCGAACAGACGGATTCCGATATTTTTTTATTTTAGCCTTTTCGTTAGTATTTACATAATTGTGCAAAGGTTTACTCAAATTTATTTTTTGTACTTATACCGGGTGGAAGAAAAAAATATGTTTTTCTTGTGTTAAGTTTGAGACACCCTGTAGGGAGAACGAGGTGCAAATGTGAGTATACATCAGAATAATATTGTAGTCTTATGTGTTTTGAACATGTTGTTGTTTGAATGTCCCTGATATCTTTAGAAACAAAAAAAATAGACGGTTTTGTTATTTAACATGTGTTTCAACCGAAACAAAAGTTTGAGACACCTTGTAGGGAGAAAAAGGCACAAAGGTGAGTATACCTCGATATTATGTTGTAGTCTCATATTTTTTGAATATTTTATTTTTTTAATTTCTCTGATATCTTTAAAAACAAAGAAACTAGACGGTATTATTCTTTAATATGTTTTTCTATGTTTCACATGTGTGATGTGACGCATGTCGTCAGTTAAAACACATATTAAAGAGTAATATCGTCTAGTTTCTTTGTTATTAAAGATATCAGAGAAATTAAAAAAATAAAATATTCACAAAATATGAGACTACAACAAAATATTGAGGTATACTCACCTTTGTGCCTTTTTCTCCCTACAAGGTGTCTCAAACTTTTGTTTTGGTTAAAACACATGTTAAATTACAAAACCGTCTATTTTTTTATTTCTAAAGATATTAGGGACATTCAAAAAACAAAATGTTTACAAAACATAAGACTACAATACGATTTCGATATATACTCCCATTTGTACCTCGTCCTCCCTACAGGGCGTCTCAAACTTAACATAAGAAATACATTTCTTTTCTTCCACCCGGTATAAGTACAAAAGAAAGTTTGAGTAAACCTTTGCATATCTGTGTAAATACTAAAGAAAAGTCTAAAATAATAAAAAAAAATTAGCGGAATCCGTTAGTCTGTTCACGAAAAAATCTACTATAAAAATTCAGCAGAATTTTCTATATCCCTAACTTTTGACGAGCAGTTTATTCCTGGTTCCCTTTATAGGCGAAGTAATAAAGCCCTAAAATCGGCTTACCTCCTAAAAAAAAACGACAAGACGGAATCATAATAATTCTTTTTACATTCGCCAGGAAACTTTGTGACCCAGAGCCATGATATAATATTGAAAAACTGTATACAAAAAATGCATTCTCTAAGTGCATCTCAAACAGACAATAAAAAAATTCAGAACTCGTCAATTATCGGCGGAAATTAGTTCAATTTTGTTACTCTAAGGTTTTTGGGGTCGCTGAAAACGAATATGACGTCGAAAGTGATCTCCGGAGTACTTGGTGCCCAGAGTACCTACTGTTTACCTCGTCCTGTGGAGTCTTCGGCAAATTCATTAAAAAATTAGTCAAAAATCATTACTCGGGGGTTTTTGGGGTCGCTAACGACGGATATGACATCGGAAGTGATTTCCGGAATACCTGGTGCCTAGGGTGCCTACTGTTGACCTCGTCTTGTGGAGTTGTCGGCAAAGAATTTTTTAAAAAACTAGTCAAAAATAATTATTCGGGGTTTTTTGGGGTCGCTAACGACGAATGTGACATCGGGAATGATCTTCGAAGTACCTGGTGCCCAGGGTACCTACTGTTTACCTCATCTTTTGCAAATTTAGGCAAATTCATTAAAAAATTAGTCAAAAATCATTAGTCACGAGATAAACAGTAGGTAATCTGGGCATCAGGTACTCCGGAGATCACTTTCGATATCATATTCGTCGTCGGAGACCCCAAAAACCCTCGAGTAATGCATTCTGACTAATTTTTTAATGAATTTGCCGAAAACTCCAGAAAACGAGGTAAACAGTAGGTACCTTCGGTACCAGATACTCCGTAGATCACTTCCGATGCCATATTCGTCGCCAGCGACCCAAAACCTCCAAGTAATGATTTTTGGCTAATTTTTTAATGGATTTGCTAAAAACTCAAGAAGAAGTAGGTACTTTGGGCACCAGGTATTCCGTAGAACACTTCCGATGTCATATTCGTCGTTAACGACCCCGAAAACCCCGAGTAATTATTTTTGACTAATTTTTTAATAATTTCTTTGCCGAAAACTCCACAAGACGAGGTAAACAGTAGTTACCCTGGGCACCAGGTACTCCGGAGATCACTTTCGACGTCATATTCGTTTTCAGCGACCTTAAAAACCCCCGAGTAATAAAATTGATCTCATTTCCGCCGATAATTGACGAGTTCTGAATTTTTTTTATTGTCTGTTTAAGATGCACTTTAAGAATGCATTTTTTGGATGCAGTTTTTTAATATTATATCATGGCTCGGGATCACAAAGTTTCCTGGTGAATTCACGAATCGAATGCAAAAATAATTATTAAGATCCGTCGTGCTTTTTTTTTCGGGGCTTCAGTGCTTTGTTGCTTCGACTATTAGTATTATTTTCTTTTAAAGATTGGAACAGGTTTTTTGGTTTCAGAAGGTAATGGTCGCTTTATTAAAAATAGTAACCCAATTATTGCATTTAGCAATTATCATTAAAAAAACGTTTTTTAACCTAATTTTCGGGACGCCCCATAGAAACCCACTAATCTTTTAAACCCACCGTTAGTTTTTTAAATCACCCCTCAAAGAGGTAATAAAAACATCGGAGTAATTTTAATTTTAAAGTAACGACACTGAGGAACGAAACAACTTCGAGCACTTTTTCCTCACGAGGGTAGAAGTATCCTCTTATCCTTCCTCTTTGGTTACGCCCTTTTCCTGTACCTTATTCAGATTCCCAAATTTTATTCTGATCTTTTCTAAACGCCACCAGCAAAGAAGCCGTTAATATACTCAGCTATTCGGTATCCACAAACAGATGGTTGTCAATAAAAGCGGTTTTCTTATGTAAAAAAGGCAATAAGTAAATAAACAGTGTTTAACCATGAAAGAAGAGACAGTTGTATATTTATTTGTCGTAAATTATGATACAATTTTTATTTGTATGCATTTGAGACCATGAAAATCGTTAAGAAGACTTAAAAACGGGGATACTTAATCTTCTGAAACTTGTGATGGTTTTAGCATGGATATTGTTGTTTGAACTCATATACATTGAGAATATGAAATGGTTCATCAATCTCATTTTTGCCAAAACGTAGAGAATGCTGGAAATAATAGAAATGGCAATAGTCAGAAGAATTATAGGAAATACAATGAGAGACCTAGATTAGAACAAAATATAATGTACAGGGCATAAACGAGTGGACACTAAATACAAAAAATATCGGAATAATCATATCAGTAGAATAGCGGACACAAGAGTCATTCAAATAGTAAGTGACAAATCACCAAGTGGAAGCTAGGACAAAATAATCCCCGGACAAATAATCCCGGACAAAAAATCCCCACAAATTATCTCTGGACAAAAAATCCCCACAAAAAATCCCGGAAATAATCCCCACAAATTTTTTCGGACAAAATATCCCCACAAAAAATCCCGGACAAAATATCTCCAAGAAATATTTGCTGCTGAATAGTTCTCTAAAAGTTTTTCCGTGAATGCAATCGACGCAAATGTTTTTCAGCCTCACTGCATGAGAGTTATAGATAGCAATCGCCATGAAACCTCTTTTCGGTACGAAAATAATGAATAGCAATTAAGATTAAGCATGAATTCTAATTTCGATTAGCAAATTTCGAATTCCAATTTCATCTCGAAAATTTCAAATTTTACATGACCAAAGAGTGAGGTTTTTTCAAAAATCGTGGAAGATCTGGGCAATAAGCTAAGGCTGTGGGAATCAAGTTGAAAATTTGTCAAACATTGCGTATTCGTGATGATAACTGCTGGTCTTAAAAACTATCTTGATCGTATTGCAAAAAAACCTGTTCCTTTTTGTAAAGGCTATAGCGGGATAAGATGGTCAAAATTGCACCAGGCTCGATTCAGTTTTGGGATTATCCATTCGAAATGATATAATTGAAAACCCACCCAGCCAAATTTTCAAGTCCATAGGTGCTTCTGGGGGTCCGCTATGGATAAAAACGTGTTTTTTTAAAAACAATTTTTTTCAGACGCTGTATTGGTGCTACAAAAATTTAAAAAATCCACAAAGGCGTATATTAACAATAAAAAGCTGATTGATTTTTTTCAGATTTTTAGCGTTAAAATTGAGCCCAGAAAATTTTTTTGAAATTTTCAGAAATTTTTTAGGTTATGTTGGAAATTTTTCGCCAACTTTGAAATAATGTTTTTTTGTTAAAATTTTTCCGTTCTTTCGAATGGCATATGCACCAATATCATTTTCAACGTGGAAAATACTTAAAAATCGAAAAAAACTGTTTTTTTTTGGCATTTTTATGTTTTGACATTTATGTTTTAAGTTTTCGAATCATAATCTCAACAACATACAGCTAAATTCATGATCATTTACATTTTTGTATGCATTCTTACCTTTACAATCAAAATCAGCTATTAAAACTTATTTTTTTCCTACAGCCTGCACAAAAATCCAAAAACCTCTTCTTTCAGCGTTTTAACTAAATAGCCTCAAAAATCAGTAAAAAATAATTTTTTGAACGTTTAAAAAATTAAAATTTTGTTGTTATCGATAGAATGTAATACAATTAATACTCAAATAAATGATTTGTTTATACGACTATTTGAATTTCCGTCCCACTAAGGGTAATCTGCTTATAAAAAATAAAAAAGTCAATAAATTAATATTTTTAACGTTTAAAAAATAAAATTATTGTAGTGTTCGATAGAAAATGTTTCCCCTTTATAAAAATGCTCGTTGCGGTTGTGATTTTCAAAGCGTGCTTAGGTTAAAAAAAGGACGCCAGTTTGGTGCCGTACGCAAGGAAGCGCTTCTAGCCATGTTTCGGGGAAATACTCAGGAAAAACTCAGTCCTCAAGTACCTGCCACCAAAGCCACTTTCTACCAACGTAAAAAAAATCTTTTTATTAAACGTCAATGAGGAATTATTATTTAAATAAATTACTAAATTAATTGAATTACTCAATTGATTAAATAGTGCAACCTAGAGAGTGAAGTGTTTAAAGGGATTTATAATGAAATTACAAAAATCAAATTCAAATTAATATACAGTATGATGCAAATGAAAGGAATAAATTCGTTATTTCTTAAACTGTCGACTTTTGTAAGGAAAAATCCCAAAAGGTCCCAAAAAAAGAACGTTTTTACTGATTTTTGAGGCTATTTAGTAAAAACGCCGAAAACGGGGTTTTTGGATTTTTGTGCAGGCTGTAGGAAAAAATTAAGTTTTAGTAGCTGATTTTAATTGTAAAGGTAAGAATACATATTAAAATGTAAATTATCATTAACTTAGCTGTATGTTGTTGAGGTTATGAGTCGAAAAATTAAACGTTAAACAAGTTAATTTATTGATTTTTATGGTACCCCGTCAAAATAGCCCCGTCAAAAAAGCTCCGACAAAATAGCTTCGACATAATATCCCGCACACAAAATAGCTCCGACAAAATAGCCTGCAGACAAAATCGCCGCGGAATAATAGCCCGCCGACAAAATAGCCCCGACAAAATAGCCCCGACAAAATAGCCCCGAAAAAAAAAGCTCCCTTCAGAATGAATCATGAAATAATTCCTTAAAAATGCATTTTTTCGGAAATGGTAATTATCCTCTATTCAGATGTTTATCTTAACCACATTAAACAAAAATTGTCTTTTCAGAGAACTCGAGTCCTGTGTTTCCTGCCTCTTGGAAGTTTGAACAATAAAGTTAAGCAAAAATCAATGTTAATTTATGATATAAACATTTTTTTTCTGTTTTCGGGGAACAGTAAAATGCATTTTAAATTAAATAAATTAAATACATTCTTCCTTTTTGTCAAATAATTTAAATTAAAAAAAAAGTTTTTGGACACCTTGTATAAATAATTATGCAATTGTTTATAAGAGGCTGTTTTAGCCGGGGCTATTTTAGCCGGGGCTGTTTTGACCGGGGCTATTTTGTGTGCGGGCTATTTTGTCGGGGCTATTTTGTGTGCGGGCTATTTTGTCGAGGCTATTTTGTGTTGAGGCTATTTTGACGGGGCTTTTTTGACGGGGCTGTTTTGACCGGGCTATTTTGACGGGTCACGGATTTTTATAAGCCTATGGCAGGGTACCCTTAGTGGGACGATATTATTATATATGAAATTCAAATAATCGTGCAAACAAATCATTTATTTAAGTATTAATTGTATTACATTCTATCGATAACAACAAAATTTTAATTTTTTAAACGTTAAAAAAAATTAATTTTTGACTAATTTTTGAGGCTATTTAGTAAAAACGCCGAAAACGGGATTTTTGGATTTTTGTGCAGGCTGTAGGGAAAAATAAGTTTTAATAGCTGATTTTGATTGTAAAGGTAATAATACATATAAAAATGTAAATGATCATTAATTTAGCTGAATGTCGTTGAGGTTATAAGCCAAAAACTTCAGAACATTGCCAAAAAAAAAATAGTTTTTTCGATTTTTAAGTATTTTCCACGTCGAAAATGATATTGATGCCTATGCCATTTGAAATAACGAAAAAAATTTAATAAAAAAACATTATTTTAAAGTTGGCGAAAAATTTCCAACATAACCTAAAAAATTTCTGAAAATTTAAATTTTTTTTCCTGGGCTCAATTTTACCGCTAAAAATCTGAAAAAAAAATCAGGCAGCTTTGTATTGTTAAGATACGCCTTCGTGAATTTTTTCAGATCTCTTGCATCAATACGGCGCCTGAAAAAAATTATTTTCAAAAAAACACGTTTTTTTCCATAGCGGACCCCCAGAAGCACCTAGGTACTTGAAAATTTGGCTGAGTGAGTTTTCAATTATATAATTTCGAATGGCTAATCCCAAAACTGAATCGAGCCTGGTGCAATTTTGACCATCTTATTCCGCTATAGCCTTTAACCTCAAAAATATTTAGTCATCATCATCATAAATGTCGTTCTAACTATTCAACAGTCTTTGCCGCGTTTACTATTGCCTTCCATGTTTGTCGGTCCTGTTCCACTATTTCCTATTGTCTCACTTCCATTTTCTCCAAATCTTCTCTCACTGCATCTTTCCACCTTTTTCTAGGCCATCCTACAGATCTCCTCCCATCTGGCCTCTCCCCGAGCAGCTATGTCTGGTTTGATTTTTGGATAAATTTTTCACATGGCATATTCTAAAAGCAGCGTTTGATATTTTTTGCCCTATTCTAGCTTGTGCAAAGGAGTAACATACATTTGCGTTACCGCAGTTAGTTTCTTGGGTACGCCCAGCTCGGCCATTTTGGTCGAGCTGGGCGTCGTAAAAATTGTATTCCACATAGTGTTGGTCGATTCATTTAATCATAAGCCTGTTTGGAATCTATAAAGATCTATGTATTTGTTTGTGTTTTATTGGCACTGGTTTTAGCAACCAACTGGCCAGTATAAAGATCTAATGCACGTCTTGATTATACTTTCAAGCATGTGTCTAATAGTAAATATTTGATCAACAATTGATCTTCCAGGTCTGAAATCACACTGGTGTAGTCACCAACTATTTGTTCGGCGTATGGTAGTAATATTTTTTGTAATACCGAAAAATATTTAGTCATCAGTTTCAATTAAAGCAAACAACATTTCAAAAACCTGTTTCAAAACCTTTAAAAAGCTATGTCAAAGCTAAACATTCGTAATAGGGCAAAAGCTTTGAATGGATGCATACAGATAATAGGCCATGTTGTGAACATCTTATTCAAAGCAGAATAAGCAAAAGATTTAAGCAAATAATTACATGATTCCCACAGCCTTAGCTAATTCCCCATATCGTCCACGATTTTTGAAAAAAATCAAATTTTTTTCGGCAGCAAATACTTCTTGGAGATTTTTTGTGGGGATATTTTGTCCAAAAAAAATTTGTGGGGATTATTTTTCCGGGATTTTTTGTGGGGATTTTTTGTCCGGGGATTATTTTTTGTCCGGGGATTTTTTGTCCGGGGATTTTTTGTCAAGGGATAATTTGTGGGGATTTTTTGTCCGGGATTATTTGTCCGGACCCCACCAACGCGGCAATGAATAAGTAAAATTTCTTAAAGTCTACTCGCAACATAGAGGTCCCGTGGGAAATTCCAGCTCGCCGTGATTTGATGGTGGTATTGTAGGTTTTTTGGGTCGCTAAATCCAATTGAAGTGGTCTGGAAGCCAAAATATGGTGCGTTTAATTGTTATTAACAAATTATGGTAAAATTAGGTATTTTTCAGGAATTATTAGAAGCCCTGTCCTATAAATAAATTGATAGTATAGTATTAAGGTCTTCTCTGGTGTATTTTTGGTTGCTGACTCGAATGCGACTAGTCGCGATTACTCAAAATATGTTTTTATTTTGTTAATAACAAAATAATTGTTTATTCGCTGAAAACCTCGAAATAATGCACTATCTACAGCAAGTTTGTAGTCTTTTTCATAGTATTTTTATGCGCTAAATCGATTGCCACCATTCGTGATAGCTTAGACCACGTTACGACTTTGTTATTAATACACTATTGCAAAAATAACGGTTTATAGTACGTTTACTCACGGTTTTTGCTATAAATGTTAAAAAACCACTTGGATTGACATGAATTTGGTGTACACGTAGCTAACATGTCAAACAAAACAAGTGATATTTTGCCGATGTGTGCTTTTACCCTGGGGGTGACTTTTGTCCCTTTTCGGGGATGAAAAAAGAAACCTTTGAAATAAGTCCGGAAGTGGATAAACTGATTATTTCTTAGCGACTGTTGTTCTATACAGTTTTTTCACTAAGTCAATACTTTTCGAGTTATTTGCGAGTGAATATGTTAATTTTTCAACAGAAACCCCACGTTTTAGACGGTTTTTCGCAAATAACTCCAAAAGTAAAAATTTTTTCAAAAAAAATTTTCTTAGCAAAACTATAGACTATAAAAAAGTGAAAAAAATAATGTATGGGTGAGGTCCGTAGACCCAGTAGAAGTGGAGTTGTAGCTAATGAACAACAGGCTCATATTCGTCAAATTCCAAATCGAATATTTCAACATAAAATAACCAAAAAATAAAGCACTTTTTGAGGAAAACTCATTAAAACTCTTTTTTTTTGGTAAAAAAAACGGGAAAATCACCCCCTAATTAGCATCTCAAATGAAATTAATCGTTACCGCTTCACAAGTTGCTTTATGTTGTATTTATATGGTCTGTAAGTTTTATCAGTTCGAAAGTGCTTATAAAACCACCAAAAACGTTTTTTTTTGTTTAAAAATGAACATATTCACTCGCAAATAACTCGAAAAGTATTGACTTAGTAAAAAAACTGTATAAAACAAAAGTTGCTTAGAATTAATCAGTTTATCCACTTCCAGACTTATTTTGTTTCTTTTTTCACCCCCGCAAAGGGGGTGAAAAAAGAAACAAAACGAATGAACTTGTGCAATGAGTTTGAAAAAATTAACAAAAATTTGTGATGACTTTGGGAGTTCAAATAATCAAGTTATGAAAATACTTCTGCAACATATATAAATATGTAAATCAATAAAATCGTATACTTAGAACATAAATGTGATTTATAATTCTGAAAAGGTATCTCGTTCGATACGAGTAGAAATGTATATTTATGCTACTCATTACCTACTTTTTAAGATCGCGAGAGCGCTCTTACCTATGACCTTTCTTCGTAAGGATTAAAATTTCCCTACGGGAGTAATATAGTATGTATATTGTATACAGGGTGCGCCAAACCTCTGGTCTTCTTTGATTACGGCTAAACTATGAGATATACAAAAAAATGTTTATAACAAAACTAATGTGTATCAAAGAGCTCTATAATTTAAAATTATTTTCAATTATACAGGGTGAGTCAGAATGACGGTATAAACCAAAGTTTTATTTTTTTAAATGGAACACCCTGTATATTAAATCATTTTTGAATATATTATTTAAAAATATGAAACATTTGTATAAGGTCTTATAGGCCTAAAGTAAATAATTTAATATTTTTTACTTTTAGCAATAAAATATACAGTGTGATCACTATTTGCAAATACAAAATTTTCTCATTTTTTTTAAATGGGACACCCTGTATATTAGTTTTGCGTTTGGTAGTAAATATTACAATCTTTCTTTTGGTATAAGGTTGTATGTACCTAGCATGTTTCGTTTTGTAGATATTTTAAAAAAACTATAGATCTTACGTTTTTGCGGATTTTTTATTTAAAAATTTTTTTGCAAAAAAAATAATTATAATCTGGTTTTGAAAACATACACTAAAACATAAGATATGAAAATAAAAACGTAATTAAAGATTAAAATAAATCGTATGCTAGTACAATTCAATTGAATTTAATAACTTTACATTATTTTACAAAAAATATTTTACCATATTAATGAATATATAAATTAGTTACTAAATTAAATAAACAACCAAATTTTAAATCAATCGTAGTAATTCTTCTACCGCAGCAACTTTCCTATACCAAATTAATTGTTAGTTATATTGTATTTACGAGTAAGATCAGTTAATAACTTTTTAATTTACCTACATCTTGAGAACGTATAAAGTATGCTTTGAAACAAATGAACGTTATGGAAGTATATTAAGAAGTAAATAGTATCTATGTACCTACTCGTGTCACAAAATCTGGTAATAATTTCTAATGGTTTCGCCCAAAACAAATGTCATATCCAAAAATGTTTCGGTTAAAAAATTAAAATTTAAAATAAAAATAATTGTTACAAAAATTTCAACTACAAAAGTATTCCCAGTTTTTGTGACACCAGTAAATACTATTTATATTAATAAATAATTTGGATGATACATTTAACATTCATTTGTTTCAAAGCATACTTTATAATAATTTTTATATTCTCAAGATGTATGTAAGTAAATTTAAAAGGTAAATTAAAAGTTTAACTAAATACAATTTAACTAACAATTAATTTGGTACAGGAAAGTTGCTGTAGTAGAAAAATTACTACGGTTGATTTAAAATTTGGTTGTTTATTTAATTTAGTAACTAATTTATGCATTCATTAATATGGTAAAATATTTTTTGTAAAATAATTTAAAGTTATTAAATTCAATTGAATTGTACTAGCATACGATTTATTTTAATCTTTAATTACGTTTTTATCTTCATATTTTATATTTTAGTGTATGTTTCTAAAACCAGATTATAATTATTTTTTTTGCAAAAAAATTTTTAAATAAAAAATCCGCAAACACGTAAAATCTAAATTTTTTTTAAATATCTACAAAACGAAACATGCTAGGTACATACAACCTTATACCAAAAGAAAGGTTGTAATATTTACTACAAAACGCAAAAGTAATATACAGGGTGTCCCATTTAAAAAAATGAGAAAATTTTGTAATTGCAAATAGTGATCACACTGTATATTTTATGGCTAAAAGTAAAAAATATTAAATTATTTAAAAATAACACTATATTTTAAAAACTTTGACCTATCACCCAAATTTTTATTTCCTTGGAAACATAATCCACAACCCTATAAATATTACCATTTTTCTCAATAAAAATGTAAATATTTCGAAAATTATTAACCTTAGACCTATAAGACCTTATACAAATTTTTCATATTTTTAAATAATATATTCAAAAATAATGATTTAATATACAGGGTGTTCCATTTAAAAAAATACAACTTTGGTTCATACCGTCGTTCTCACTCACCCTGTATAATTGAAAATAATTTTAAATTATAGACCTCTTTGATACACATTAGTTTTGTTATAAACATTTTTTTGTATATCTCATAGTTTAGCCGTAATCAAAGAAGACCAGAGGTTTGGCGCACC
The DNA here is from genome assembly GCF_917563875.1 of Diabrotica virgifera virgifera. Taxonomy (NCBI): domain Eukaryota; kingdom Metazoa; phylum Arthropoda; class Insecta; order Coleoptera; family Chrysomelidae; genus Diabrotica; species Diabrotica virgifera. Next base: position 220,930,376 of record NC_065451.1, on the reverse strand, counting down.
CTGTATATAGCGTAATATTACGTTTCATCGTACATGTTGTAGTTTCAACTTGGTGGTAAATATATTTGAAATAATATGTACATTATTTGCTCCTCTTTAATCATAATATATTATTTAACAATCGGAATATATTGTATTGATTCTACTTATTTTCTTTACGTAATATTTCAAAATTATACTTATATTTATTTTCAATTATTAATGCAACAAAACTTTTATTGGGATAGCTTAAATTAATAAATTATCTCAGGGTTTTACGTCATCCAATCACAGAAATGCAATCCAACACTCAGAGGAAACTCATGGAAAAATAAAAGTCAAAAGTATAATATAACCGTGTATTAAAAAAAATTGTTTCTACCAAATAATTAAATACAAATTTTAATAATAGAATAAATTGTAAAACAAACAATCTGAAACGATTATGTAAATAATTGTAAATAGACCAGGGCGCATCTGTAAAAATATTAGTACATTTGGACGTTGAGAGGTGACTCAAATTTTTTTGGAGAAATTGCTTGAAAATAAATCAAATAATAATATTTGAGTTATCCTCCCTCTCAAAAAGGTCCGGAACATTGTTTAAATAATCAAAATGTCAAAAAATTAAGGAAAAATTCGATTTTTTTCTTGGTTTTTTTATTATAACTTTAAAAGTAATCATTTCCGAGAAAAGTTGTAATGAGATAAAAGTTGCGTAATTAAATTTCCTACAATATAGAATTGAAGAAATAGTCAGCCTTGTTGAAAAATAGCAAAAATTGTGAAAAAAACATACAAAAACAAGTATTCGCATTTTGCGTTTTTCAACCATTTACGCTACACTTAGGACCTTCATATTTCACCCTGAAAAATTTTATCATATAGTAAAACAATATTGTAAATTTCATTAAGATCGGTTCGATAGAATTTGCAAAATAAATTTTGCAATCCAGCTTTCGTAAAAAAAATTCATTTTTTCAAAATGTTACAGGACTGAAAATAAAACAGATAGCAAGTTGAAAATTTTTTTGCATATAGAAGTGTACTGTACCTGTCATTTTCAATTTCGCAAAATTAAAATCGCTTAACACCACGGCGTCAGGAAATTTTTTAAATAAACATTAATTATTGGTGCTACGCGCAGGACAGCGGATAGGTTGCTCTGATTGGGCATTCCAATGACCTTTGATAATGATTGATAAATTTTAATTTTTATGACATTTCGATATAAATAAATAAATTTGTTTATTGCAAAATAAAAACACATACTCTATCCTTTGAAATAGCACTTTTATTAGCAAAAACTTTCTTTGTTCATATATTTTAATTTAAATAATAAAAGTTTATTATTTTTAAACATATGCAATTGTTTAAACAATATTTCACAAACAATAATAAAATTAGTTTGATTTTTGTGGAATTAAAAAATTAAAACACAACAAAATATAGAGTAAGAAAATAATATATTAGATAAAGATTTGAACAAATTTTGGTGGAAATCAACCTGTGTGAATCGAACACCGCTGTCCTGGGCGTAGCACCAAGAATTATTGTTTATTTCAAAAATTTTCTGACGCCGTGGTAATTAATCGATTTTAATTTTGATAATTGCAAATGAAGGGTACAGTACACTTCTATAAGCAAAAAAAATTCAACTTGCTATCTGCTTTATTTTCAGTCCTGTAACATTTTGAATAAATGAATTTTTTTTGCGAAAGCTGTATTGCAAAATTTATTTTGCAAAATCTATTGAACCGATCTTAATGAAATTTACAGTATTGTTTTACTGTATCATAAAGATTTTCTGGGTGAAATATGAAGGTTCTAAGTGTAGCATAAATGGTTGAAACACGTAAAATGCGAATACTTGTTTTTGTATGGTTTTTTCGCAATTATTGCTATTTTGTAACTAGGGTGACTATTTTATAAATTTTTAACCAATTTTATATTATAGTAAATTGAATTACGCAACTTTTATGTCAGTACAACTTTTCTCGGAAATGAATACTGTTAAAGTTATAATCAAAAAACGAAGAAAAAATCGAATTTTTCCTTCAGTTCTTGACATTTTGATTATTTAAACAATGTTCCGGACCTTTTTGAGAGGGAGGATAACTCAAATATTATTATTTGATTTATTTTCAAGCCATTTCTGCAAAAAAATTTGAGTCACCTCTCAACGTCCATCTCAAAACAGATCCGCCCTGGACTAAAAAGAATATGAAAAATACCGCCAATCAATCTAAATGGAAAATTACCCAGTATAGGTACAATGATGAATTCACAGGCCTACAGTGTTTTTGGTGCCGAAGTGTTTAGAGCTGATTTTGAGTAAATTTGGGGTGCTGATTCCGAATATGGCCTTAGTTTTGCTCTATCAGCTCTAGTTTTCAAGATAACGTATTTCATGCCCTTTCATGCATTAAAATACGAATATGCTGATATGGATATACTAAATTAAAATAAAAACCAAACAATCAAAAAATACGTATATTTTAAGCCATTTCATTATCATTCAGCCCTTTGCGTCCACTGCTGGACATAGGCCTCCCTCATTTTTGTCCATTGTGCTCCATTTTGAGCACTTTGCATCCAATTTCTTGACATTTTCTTGAGATCGTCAGTCCAACGAGTAGGGGGTCTTCCTCTACTTCTTTTGTCTAATCTCGGCTTCCACTCAAGTAATCTCTTCGTCTATCTCCAATCACTGATTGGGGCGACGTGCCCGGCCCAGTTCCATTTCAGGGTGGCAATTCGGGAAATACATCGGTAACTCATGTTCTTAGTCTAAGTCTTAATTTTCAACTCGGTCACGAAGCGATATACTCAGCATTGACCTTTCCATTTTCCTCTGAGCTATTTGCAGCATTTTAGAAGTTGTAGCTATCAATGTCAAAGTTTCGGCACCATAAGTCACCACAGGCAACACACATTGGTCACATGTTTTACGTTTTAAATAAATTGGTATATTGCTTTTAAAGATGTCTTTGAGTTTTCCATAGGCTGCCCATGTCCCATCTTCCTTGGTAGCGGTCCTCAATGGTTTTTATCTCTTAGTGAAGTCTCTCACCTTGCTCATTACTTGTGTCATCTAAGTTTTCAGCGAAACGGTACAGGTGGCTGTAATGATAGTTGACTTTGATGCTCATATTCCATCCAAGTGATTGAAAGTTATTCAGCAAACGGTTTACCAGCTCAGCATAGTTTTCATTTTTGTGATTTCCCAGAAAATTTTTCATAATATCCACAAATGAAAGCCGAGCTTTTTCCTCTACCTCATTCATTGACCCCACAAAAGCCGGATCCTCTGTAAGAAGTCTGATCTGTGGCCCATCAAAGATTCCAGCTTTAAGTTTCTCCATACTTATCTGGGGAAGCTTCCTTCCTATGTAGGTGAAGCATGGTCCATGGGCTATGAGCCATTATTAGGTGGAGGCTGAATGGGTTTGCAAGTGGTAAATGTATCATTTTAAAAAGTTTAAAAATACTCTCTAAGCTGTTTTATTTCCTTATAAAATAGTAAAGTAACGATATTAAAGTATTATTTCTTGCATAAATAAGGCGTAATACAGTGGGAACAACAAATATATACTGAGGAATAAGTTTAATTAACAATGTACATTCTTTGAATAGCACATTCTTCATTATCTTAAATATTAAAGCTCTAATTTCGGATTTTGTCATATCCATAAAACTAGAGCTGATACAAAAAAACGAAATCCATATTTCGATTTATCGCCCCTAATATAGTAAAAATCAGCTTGAGGATTTACGGCACCAAAACAATTTTTTTTTCTATAGGCCTGTGTTATAGATGGAAAACAAAAATTAATTTAAAAAATCACGAAATTATTTATGTAAAAGTTTATGTCATATTACACTGGAGTACTGCCTGGGTACAACTGCTACCATTTATCACCGAATTTAATTTTAAATTTAAAAACATTTACTTAGTACTTTCTGTTTACGGGGCCTATAAAGCATTGATGAACGAAGACCGACACTTGTTATTTATTTTTAACAATACAAACTGCTCCTTTCAGCTATCGGTAATACCCTGCCTTTTTCTCTCTTTGCCAAAACTGTCTTAGTTCAACTTTCCCTTCTATCAATGACATCCCTTCAGTTCTCTTGGTCAAAACAAATATTCCTCTTCTTCATATTTTCCCGCCTCGAAATTTCCAATCGTCATTACTTTTAATATTTTCTAGGAACTCGAAAATCCCGACTTTTTCCAAATAGTTCTGGTAACTCCGATAACAACAACACAGTATATAGAGGTTCCACAATAAAATCACTCCTCTGTCGGCTCTTTGATCTCAAGAAGTAATACCGGCAGTACGCAATTGGTAATTCACCAGTGGTGGATGCGGGTTTTCCCTGTTAAAATCAGTACGTTTCTATGCGGCTAGCAATGCGAGAGTGGGGCAAAAGCGACTGGGAACATTGCGCGAGCGCGGTCGCCATGCGCGACTACAGATTATACTTTTTTTTTCAATTTTTCGGAGAGTGGTTCTACTTTCTACTGTCCCTCTTTATACTGTGACAACAACGTCTTTCGTATACTCTCATTCACCCGCGAATTGTTCTTAGAAGCACTTTCTATTGAATTTAACCGCACTAGTAACATTATAAACATTTGTCCAAAATTCATAGAACTATTTTACCATTGTTAAAAGAGAAACTTAATAAATTACTGGGTAATTTCAATCTGTACTGGGTAATTTCAAACATGTCAACATGTTTTACATGTTGACATGTTTGTAATATAAATTGACAAAATGTATGCATACAAATTATTATACAATTGGATAAATAGATTTTCTTCTTCTTCCTCTCTGCCTTTATTTATTTACGACAATATATTATAGTATACTTTATAGTATATAGTTAATCATCATGACTAACAACATAACCAAACACTCTACTGATCATGAAACTCGGAAAACAAGATCCGGCAGAGGAGGAAATTCACAAGACTGCAAGGCCTCCCCGGTCGTCAACATGCGAAAACCTTGCAAAGTAGCGACGTGGAATGTTAGAAGTCTACATCAAGCTGGAAAAGTACATAATGCGTTTATTGAAATGGAAAGGCTGAATGTAGACATTTTAGGAATCAGCGATGTCCAATGGTCCGACTCAGGAAAGATGAAAATCAACAATAAAACAATATACTATTCAGGAAGTCAAGACGGTTCACACAGATATGTTGTCGGGATAATACTAAACAAACACATGGATAAAGCTGTAGTAAATTTCATTCCATACTCCAACAGAATTATCCTCTTACAATTAAATCAGAATAAACCCAAATTAAACATAATACAAGTTTATGCTCCGACTGCGGACAAACCAGAGAGCGATATTGAAATTTTCTACGAAGACCTAGACAATATTTTAAAATCCATTAAAACGCAGGATGTTACAATTATAATGGGAGATTTTAACGCAAAGGTTGGAGACGAAAAAGTAGAAGAATGTACAGGAGGATATGGTCTGGGCAACAGAAACGAAAGAGGTGACAGGCTTATCGAATTTTGCCAAAACAATAATTTTGTCATAACTAATACATTGTTTAAAATGCCAAAGAGAAGACTATATACCTGGAAGTCACCAGCAGATCAAGAAGGGAGAATTGTAAGAAACCAAATAGATTATGTATTGATTAGACAAAGATACAAGAACGCAATTATATCTTCAAAAACCTATCCGGGTGCCGACATAGGATCAGATCACAATCCAGTAGTGAACAAAATTAGGCTCAAAATGAAAATAATAAAACGCAGAACAACAGATGTAAAAATCGATACAAGTAAACTAAGAAATCCACTCATAAAACAACGCCTGACAGATGAAATTAATAACTGTTTAATGAATGTTAAAGAACAAATCCAGCAAAACACTGAAACAGAGACAAAATGGTTATTAATAAAGACAGAAATAGATAAATGTCAAAAAGAAATTCTTACACCAACCAGATACAAAAAGAAACAATGGATGACGGAGGAAATCTTAGATTTAATGGAAGAAAGACGTCAGCATAAAAACAAAGATAATCAGATGTACAAAAATGTGGATAAACAAATAAAATCCAAAATTAAACAGGCTAAAGAACAGTGGTTAAAAGAACAATGCGCAAAAATAGAAGAACACCAGAAAAGACATGATAATTTTAACACACATAAAAAAATTAAGGAATTAACGCAGATCAACAGAAAAAGAAAACCGGGAATACTAAAAGATACAGATGGGAAACTTGTGTTGAGTACTAACGAAAAATTAAAGAGATGGACAGAATACATAAATGAATTGTTCAAAGACAATAGAACAGAGCAGATGGAAGTCGAAGTAGAAGATGATACGGTTTTGAAGATATTAAAAGAAGAAATTAAATCGGCATTAAAAAACAGCAAAAATGGTAAAGCAGTAGGTCCAGACCAAATCCCAGTAGAAAGATTAAAATGTATAAATGATGAAACCTTAGAAATTATCGTAGACTTGTTTAACACAGTGTACAAAACAGGAAACATACCAAAACAATGGTTACTCTCAACCTTTTGTGCTATCCCTAAAAATACAAACGCTAAAGATTGCAGTGAATACAGAACAATATCATTAATAAGTCACATTCTCAAATTATTCTTAAAAATAATACATGGTCGTATAAACAAAAAACTAGAAGAAGGAATAGATGATAGTCAGTTTGGATTCAGAAACGGACTAGGAACCAGAGAGGCGTTATTTGCTTTTAATGTGTTAGCTCAAAGATGCATGGACATGAATGTGGATGTGCATGTTTGTTACGTTGATTTTGAGAAGGCTTTTGACAAAGTAAGACATGAAAAATTAGTCCAAATTCTAAAGACAAAAAACATAGACAAAAGGGACTTACGAATATTAACAAACCTCTACTGGAATCAAAGAGCACAAATTGTAATAGATAACGAACCCAGTCCAGAAATTGAAATCAGGAGAGGAGTTCGGCAGGGATGTATTATGTCTCCATTACTCTTTAATGCATATAGTGAAGCCATTTTTGAAGAAGCATTGCTATCTCAAAGTGAAGGAATAATAATTAACGGAAGATCTATTAACAACATAAGATATGCAGATGACACCGTGATTATAGCAAGCTCTGCTGAACAACTCCAACTACTACTGAACAAAACAAACAATTTCTGTAAAGAATATGGACTAAAAATGAATATAAAAAACACCAAATACATGATAATAACTAAGAAAGCAAACATACAAACAAGCATACACTTGGGATATGTACCGATAGAAAGGGTTGATAAATACAAATACCTAGGAACCTGGATTTCAGAGAAAAATGATCAAACAACAGAAAGAAGGACCAGGATAGAAATAGCAAGAAATGCGTTTGTAAAAATGAAAACAGTTCTCTGCAACAAAGACTTTAGCTTAGAACTGAGAGCAAGAGCTTTGAGATGCTACGTGTTCTCGATACTACAATATGGACTTGAAAGCTGGACATTAAAGCAAGAACACATAAATAAGCTACAGTCATTTGAAATGTGGTGTTACAGAAGAATGCTTAGAATAGCATGGACACAGAGGAAAACGAACACGGAAGTACTGCGAGAAATGGGTAAAGAATGCGAAATAATAAACACAATAAAAATAAGAAAGTTACAATATCTGGGACACGTAATGAGGGGACCGCGATATGAAATGCTAAGACTGATAATACAGGGAAAGATGAGGCGGAAGGAGTATAGGAAGAAGGAGATTGTCATGGTTAAAGAATTTAAGGGACTGGTTTGGATGCAGTTCTATAGAACTCTTTAGAGCAGCGGTGGATAGAGTAAAGATAGTGATGATGATGTCCAACCTCCGATTAGGAGACGGCACTTGAAGAAGAAGAAGATTATAGTATACGTATGTTAACTTGGGAGCTGGGCTCCTTACTGACGTGAAGGTATTCCTTTCAGTGAAGGAGTCCTAGGTTGTCTTCATGTCTGCTGCCAATAATCTCCATAATCTTCGGGCAATTAGTAGTTGTACAAGTGGCTGTAAAACTACGTTGGGGTGTGTCTCCATTTTTTCATGGTGTTTTTTGTACCTAAATATTTTTAATGAAATCTGTGGTGAATGGAACATTCAGATCTTGATGTATTTTTACATCCGACACGAACCAAGGTGCGTTTGTGATCATACGTAGTATTTTTGACTGGCTCCTTTGGATGATAGCAATATTAGATTTGCTTGCTCATCCCTAGACTTCGATACCAATAGTTTGTTTTCCAAGCTTAGATTTGATTTTCTTCCTATTAACTAGTGTTGCCCAAAATCGGTCTTGGTGTTGCAGTCTTGGTCTTGTTCTTGCATTTTCGCAAGACCAAGACCAAGACCAAGACCGCTTTATTTTAGCAAGACCAACACCAAGACTGACCGTGCAAGACTTGAGCAAGAACAAGACTAAGCCTGCAAGACTCTTGCGTCTTGCAGTTAGGATTGAGTGTCGTTTTAGGGAATATACAGTGCGGCCATAAAGAAACGCATAAAATCATTATTTCGTAAACCGGCCACTTTAAGGAAAAATCCCGACACAGGTCGATTTTTATTTTTAATTTTCGATTTCTTAGCATATATATATATCATACGAGTGACGTCATTCATCTGGGCGTGATGACGTAATCGATGATTTTTTTAATGAGAATAGGGGCCATGTGACAGCTTATTTGAAAGGGTATTAAAAACTCTATTCCATGATATAAACATTAACATAATTATTTATACAAGGTGTTTAAAAAACATTTTATTAATTAAAATAATTTAGACAAAAAGAAGAATGTATGTAATTTATCTAATTCAAAATACGTTTTAATGTTGTCAGAAAACAGGAAAAATGTTTATTTGACAAATAAATATTGTTTTTCGCTTAAATTCAATGTTACAGCTTTCACCCACCTGCCTCTTGCCAGTTTGAATATTTCGTTTAAGCGAAAATCAATGTTTATTTGTCAAATAAATTTTTTTTTCGGTTTTCTGCCAGTTTGAATATTTCGTTTAAGCGAAAATCAATGTTTATTTGTCAAATAAATTTTTTTTTCGGTTTTCTGACAGTAGTAAAACGCATTTTAAATTAAAGAAATTACACACATTGTTCTTTTTGTCTCAATCATTTTAATTAAAAAAATGTTTTTGGAACATCCTGTATAAATAATTATGTTAATGTTTACATTAGTGAATAGAGAATTGAATACCCTTTCAAATGAGCTATCACACGACCCCTATTCTCATTTAAAAAAATCATCGATTGCGTCATCACGCCCAGACGAATGACGTCACTAGTATGATATAAATATATTCCGAAAAATCGTAATTTAAAAATAAAAATCGACCTGTTTCGGGATTTTTCCTTAAAGTCGCCGGTTTACGAAATAACAAATTTACGCCTTACTTTATGGACGCACTGTAGTAGTTCGGGTATATGCTTAGAGACTATGAGACGCAAAAAAGGTAAAAAAAATTTGGAAAATTGGACTTATGCGCATTATGAACAATACAATAAGCATACATAGCGAATCAAAATATACATTAAAAGACCACGTGACATATTTATTTGACACGTACTCAGAGGTCATAATAAATTTGTACAATGTAAAAATAAAATATTTTATAATACATTCTTTCTTATATAGCAGACCACGCCTTAGCTCTGAAATTCGTTGTAATTGTGTAGATTTTGAGAATAGGTCCTTTCATAAAATAATCTTGTATTTTGACACCGACAGTAATAAAAATATCCTTTTGAAACTTGTTATGATGTCACCAAAGCTGATATAATACGACAGCCACTTAATTGTTTTTCCTTATCAGTTTAAAGACTAAAGACTATCGTAGGTATATAAACTTTTTGTAGAGTGTGCAATTATATCAATGGGTCAAAGAAAATACCATTCTAGACAAATGTTCTTTAATACAGTAAAGTTGATGCCATTTATTGGATTGTGTGTGTTGTAACCATGCTTTAGCACATGTAAGGTCATTAAATGCAAATGTTTATTAAGAAACAGACTGACTCCCATGGGACATCGTAGATAGCTATAGGCAGGGATAGTTTAGATCGTGGGTTCAAACCCCACCCGATGTGAATTGTTTATAAATTTATGAATTTGGTTGGTTTTGTAACTAAAGGCAACAGAATCATGAAAATTGGAACAAAGGGGTTTTAAAGAGTGATCTATTTAATGAAAATATTTTCATCTATTTCCTACTTCCGGTTATACCGGAAGTTGCTTATAACTTCATTTTTTTGAATGGGACACCCTGTATATTTTTACCTACATTTTTAAATTCTCCTCGATGTCTTCGTTGTTAAAATGTTTTGTAATATTATATAGGGGAGTTTAAAAGAGAATTACATTTTTTTTCTTAATTTCGCAGCAATATTCACACCCTGTAGAATTGTAGTAGTTTGACATCCAAAACTATATTTATGTTCAGATGATTTTTAATATAATCTACTATTGTTAAGAATTGTTAGTATACCCCATTCCACGAATATACGACTCTCTTGGATTATTGCGACAACGAATATTTTACTGGAGTAATTATTGGAGTAAATATTAGAGCAAAATACTTTCGTACTTCTTATGTTGCGTACTAAAATATTCGTCGTCGCGATAATACAAAACAGTCGTATATTCGTGGAATACACCATATAGCTAAATTTTTAATTTTAGAATACAGGGTTGGTCTAAACTCGGAATGAGTATTTTCTGAGTTTGCTTAATTGGAGCACCCTGTATTTTAGTATTGTAATGATATAATATGGTAATTTTTTATTTCTTAAGCATTTCCTATACCTAACTGCTTCAGTTTGTGATTTATTGGTGATTCAAGCTAAATATTATTTGCAACAAAAAATATGTGAAATTTTATTAGGTTAGCCGTGAACATAAAATGTTCGCAAATAATTCAATAGGAAATCATTTTTCAGAAATAGATACATATTAATCTAGAGTCTAGAAGTCTAGACTGATCCAAAAAATTACCAATAATTGTTGAGCTATTAAAATACCTACGTAGTTAAGATTGTTAGTGCGATTAACAATTAAGCACAAATTAAAGCAGTTAGGTATAGAGAATGCTTAAGAAATAAAAAGTACCATAAAATATCATTTCATTACAATACTAAAATACAGGGTGTTCCATTTAACAAAACTCAGAGAATATTCATTCCGAGTTTCGACCAACCCTGTATACCAAATTCAACATTTAGCTACACTAATAATTTTTAACAATAGTAGACTATATTAAAAATGATTTGAACATAAATAAAGTTTTTGATGTCAAATAACCAAATCTACAGGGTGTGAAAACGAAATTAATAAGAAAACGTAATTATCTTTTAAACTACCCTATATAATATTACAAAACCTCATATTTCAGAAAGAAGACATGGAAGAGAATTTAGAAATGTAATAATATACAGGGTGTTCCATTTAAAAAAAAAACGAAGTTATAAGCAACTTCCGGTATAACTGAAAGTAGGAAATAGATAAAATATTTTCATTAAATAGACCACTCTTCAAAACACTCCATTCCAATTTTCATGATTCTGTTGTCTTTAGTTCTGGAGATATTTTTAATAGGAAAGTTTATCTGCCTCACCCTGTATGTTAAGTCAAGCTGAAAATGTACCTATACTGTTACGTTGTTCTAAGATCTAAAGTAACGATTAATAAATAGTAATATGCTACTGGGCAACTGCGAGACTTGCAAGACTCTTGCTGCAAGACCAAGACCAAGACCAAGACCGGGAGTGCAATACCAAGACCAAGACCAAGACCAGGTGTATTGGTGCAAGACCAAGACCAAGACTTGGTCTTGCATTTGGGCAACACTACTATTAACCAGTAGAGTTCTTTTACTTTTATGTTGATTTCTTTTCAGCTTTTTGTTATGTGCACTTTCCAAGTAAGTTTAGTGTCTAGATGTATGCCGAGGCATTTGGATAGGTTGTTTATAGGAGTAAATTTGGTATTTAGGTGTAGTGATGGACACTTTTCATGTAGTAAAGTCGACGTGAATGGATTTGGCGTTGCTAATTTTGCTAGCTTTACAAGTCATTTTGTAGGATGTTGGAAGCTTCTACTGGATCTTGGTGAATTGCTAAGATGACGGTGTTGTCAGCAAAGGTGTGGAGTGGAGACGTAGGAATATCTGATCTATATAAAACATATAAAATGGAACACAGGACGCTGCCTTGTTTGACTCCGGCAGTTGATTGAGAATATTTGCAAATATTCATCATTCACTTTTTCAATAAACTGTCTGTCATGAAGATATGATTCGAGCAGTCGATAGAAGGAAAGGGGAAAGATTTTTGATATTTTGTACAGCAGTCCATCATACCAGCCTTGTCAAAGGCTTGGCTAACATCTGAGAATACTGAGGGACAGTATTGTTTTTGTTGAGTGTTATTCTGTGTATTTGCTGTACTGTTGAGTGGCCTTGTCAAAAACCAAATTGGTGTGATTGGATCTAATTCTCAGGGAGTAATTCATTATTTATTATTTGAAGTATAATTCTTTTAAGTAGGTACCTACTTTTGATAACAGTAACAATAAGCTGATTGGCCGATAAGAGGAAACTTCTCTTTTCTCTGGCATTAATGTTAAAATTATTTCTGCGGTTTTAAACAAATACATTATTAATAAAACAAAATATATTTAAATACCTATCCATGTAAAACTGAGACCATAGATCAACTACTATGTGCCCATAATAATCAACTGTTGCACTATATTGTATAACATCTACTCCAAAACAAGAAAATTAAAGTGGTCGTGTATGAAAACCTTGCCTGCGGAAATACCAACTAGAAAATTATCTATGTGGATTACAAAGACTTGGCTTTCTACTCTAAAGATGGTTAAAATAGCATCTTATATATTATCAAGGTAGTTATTCCGGTTACGTTATAATTAATATTAAGCAGGAACAAACAACACCGCTAAGCTCTAAGATAACATACCTCACATAAGAGACGGCAGTGTGACGTGATAATCAGTTTAAAAACTATTTTTCATAGTTTTCCAACCTTCAAACTTCGTTTTGATTTAATTTAGACAGGCTTTATTCAGGTGCAATAGATATATATTATGATGAGAGAAGCAGAAAAGGAGAGTGTACTTTGTGGAATAATGGATGTTCTTCATAATCAACATTTTCTATTCAATGACTATTCAAGACCCGTGACTAATTTATAAAACAATAACTTTTTTCTTGATACCCAAATTCCATCCTACACAAAACATAATGACAATCAACTTATGACGAATTCTTCTACGAATCACCAACTATGTTTCCCTATACTTTATTGTTTTATAAAAGGAATTTCTAACAATCGTTTTTTCCGATTATAGCGCCATCTATCCATAATTTGAAAAAATGTTTCGAATAAAAGTTGCTTATTTTTACGCAAAGAATCCAAATCTGCAATACAAATTGGGGCTCCTATTTAAGATTTTAAAGTAAACCCCACCCTACCTCCGTGGGGAGTCGTGTTTGGTGCCATTCGATAGATTTTTCAAAAATATTGAATACGTGTATTTTGTAGTTTTTCGATCTGATGTTCATTTCGCGAAATATCGCGTGGTTCGTATTTAAGATTTTAAATTTTTCCCCCCACCCCTCTCTCTGTGGGTTCGTGTTTGGTATCATTCGATAGATTTCAACAATATTAAACACTTATATTTTAGTTTTTCGATCTGACGTTTATTTCGCGAAATATTGTCTTTTTTGTGAAACTTTGTGACTCGCCCATTTCCTTACGCCCCGCTCAAATCGTCAGATTTTTTAAATATACATTATAGTGTATATTTAGTACACTAAATATACACTATACTATATTACATGTACTTAACTTACCTTATCTTAATCTGAGGATTTCGAGTTTTTCTAAGGATAGATCTTTTTTTCGGACCCCCCTTAAAGAACACCCCTGTATTAAGAGCCAATATATGGTAGAGGTACATTTGCAAGGTACAAGGTTTCTCCCCATGTGATAATCTGACGCAATCGAGTAATTCCCCTATCGATTTTTGAAAAAAATATATTACGCACAATATTCGAAGTGGTCTTTGAAATCGGAATATGGATGCGTAGATATAACTTTGAACTGCAGAATATCTACAAACATACGTTTGATGGAATAGCTATTTGTATAACAAGGGAGGAAAGTGCTACTTTTCCTCCCGAGAATGAAGTTTACTGCCCGACGCGTAGCGGAGGGCAGTAATCATTCAAGGGAGGAAAAGGCACTTTACTCCCATGTTATACATATGGTTTTTCCACCTTCCTCAAATAACAAGTCATTTTTTTATTTTTACTTAATTTATTTATGTAACTAACCAACAAAATTTATTAGAACTAAAACTAGCAAGTAGGTACAATATAACTGTCAACTGTCAAATATAAGTCAAATTATTAATGTAAACATTGTTAAATCAAAATAACAATTTACTGTTTTTTACCATTCTGCAAAATAATTCTGTTTTATAAATAAACGTTAAATGTATAGATACTTACGTAATAGAAAATAGATATTGTACAGGGCGTCAATAAGTTATATTTCATGAATGACGTCACTTTTACTTTTCCTCCCTAGGGAGGAAAAATATTTTCCTCCCTAGGGAGGAAAAGTACAACTTTGCTCCCTACAATCAGGTCCGGAAAAGTATACTTTCGGTAGAGGTAGGTGGAAAAATATATTACCACTATAATTAAGCGAAACCGCCTGCATTGGGCAGGACATGTTAGGGTGCATTCACTACGGAGACCAAAGGATGGTATCCAAGCCTAGAGCATGGTATCGTACTCTTTATATTCGTGAATTCTCGCATTTAAAACAATGCATTTATTTTACATACATGTAGCGATCGATAATATAGTTTCGATCGCCAGGTAAAATAAATAGTCCATTCTTTCACGGTTTTTGCTCTAAATTTTAAAGAACCGCTTGGATTGACATGAAATTTGGCATACGTATAGCTTACATGTCAAAGAAAAAAAGTGATATTGTGCCGATGTGTGCTTTTGCCCTGGGGGTGACTTTCACCCCCTCCTGGGGGGAAAAAATATATGTCCAAAATAAGTCCGGAAATGGGTAACCTGACTAATTTTAAGTAACTTTTGTTCTATAGAGCTTTTTCGCCAAGTCAACACTTTTCGAGTTATTTGCGAGTGAATATGTTCATTTTTCAACAAAATAACCACATTTTCAGACGGTTTTTCGCAAATAACTCAAAAAGTAAGTATTTTGTCGAAAAAAACGTTCTTAGCAAAAATATAGCATATAAAAAAGTAAAAAAAAAATGATGTACGGGTTAGGTGTCTGGATCTCGTAGAACCAGAGTTAGAGCCAATGAAAAATAGATTCATATTCACCAAATTTCAAATAGAATATTTCGACGTGAAATATCCAAAAAATTAAGCACTTTTTGGAGAAAACCGATTACAACTTTTTTAAAGGGTTTAAAAAAATATTTATTTCTGTTTTTACAAAAAGTTTCTATCTTTAAATTTAAGCAAATTACGCTCAAAATAAAGTTGGTCCCTTTTGTTTTTGCAAAAAAAAATCGGGAAACCACCCCCTAATTAGCAACTTAAATGAAATTAATCATTACCGCTCCACAAATTATTTTAATTATGTTGTGTTTATATGATCTGTAAGTTTCATCGATTCAAAGTGCTTATTTTTAAAAAAATTTGGTTTCAAAGTAAAATTTTTAAAAATTTAAATTTTGAAAAAGATGCTTTTTTTTCAAAATAACTTAAAAATTGTTAGAGATACCAAAAATCTCGAAAAACAAAAAACGTCAGATTTGCTTTTCTGAATATCATGTATTTTTTTGTTTTTCTGTTAGACAAAAATTGATTAATATTTGGTGTTTCTAAGTTTGCATACATTGGTGATCAGTGACTTGTTCAACCCCTTTTAACTACAGCCCTTTCAATAATAAGAAGTTTGAACTGATCAAACTTACAGATCATATAAACAATATATACACAAGTCAAGAAACTTGTGAAGTCGTAACGATTAAGTTCATTTAAGATACTAATTAGGGGGTGATTTTCTCGATTTTTTTACCAAAACCAAAAGGGACTAACTTTATTTTGAGCGTAACTTGTTTAATTTTGATGCTAGAATTTTTTTTTTCAAACAAAAATGAAGCTTTTTTTAAACACTTTAAATAAGTTGTAATGAGTTTTCCCCGAAATGTGCTTAATTTTTTGTTATTTCACGTTAAAATATTCCATTTGGAATTTGACGAATATGAACCTATTTTTCATTAGCTATAACTCTGCTTCTACTAGGTGCAGAGACGTGATATATACACCATTTTTTAAAATTTTTTACAGGCAATATTTTTACTGAGAATGTTTTTTCGCCAAAATACTTACAATTTAAGTTATTTGCGAAAAACCGTCTAAAAGAGTGGTTATTTTGTTGAAAAAATGAACATATTCACTGCCAAATAACTCGAAAAGTATTGACTTAGTGAAAAAACTCTATAGAACAAAAGTTACTTAAAATTAGCCAGTTTATCCCTTTCCTGACTTTTTTGAACGAATATTTTTTCACCCCCAAGAAGGGGTGAAAACCACCCCCAGGGCAAAAGCACATATCGGCACAATATCACTTTTTTTCTTTGACTTGTTAGCTATGTGTATGCCAAATTTCATGTCAATCCAAGCGGTTTTTTAAAATTTAGAGGTTTTGCAATATTTTACCGTTAAAGAACGGACTAAAGTACATTATTTTAAATGCGAGAATTCACGAATATAAAGAGTACGATACCATGCTCTAGGCTTAGATACCATCCTTTGGTCTCCGTAGTGAACGCACCCTTAACTCGGGCCCCGGAGAAAATTAGTATTTTCAACTGGAAAATCCAAGTATGGGATAAAGCAGAATGGTACAAAAAGCTTGAGAAAAAGGTACCATGATGATGAAAATAATGATTATGATGATGAAAACCCTTTTCATAAAAGTTAAAAAAGAATAAGATTTCTAATGATGTCGAGGTAGTTGCCAGATGTAAAGAACATTTTAAGGATAAATAAAAAGGAGAAAAGATATAGCAACGGAAAAATATAAAACAGAACAACAAATTACAAAACTAAATAAATAAGAAAGTCCGCGAGACTAGCTGAACTTATAACACATGGAGAAGAAGGGAGGACATAAAAACTTTAAGAACTCAAGTTCTCATGTTGGAGACGGAATAAATACCTATATCATGGCACTGCTGATACCAATACATGAAAGGAAACAAACAAGAGTGCTTAAACTATATGGAAAAACATCATTATTATTGTGTCTTTGCTCCTTTTTTTATTTTAACACTTTCTTTTTCACATTGACACTATTGGGTAGTTAAAGTTTGCTACTTCTTATTTAGGCGATTTAAAAGTTATAAAATATATAGGTAATCGACTTCAACAAAGTTTTCATGTTATTGCAGAAAATTCAACCACTGAAATGTCATTATAAAGTTCGGTTATATTACATGTCATACATAACAGTAGAAAAGCATTTCATAATGCGGTTCTGAAATAATTAAAGCTTTCCAGACGTTTGCTTCACAATGTGTGTTCGTTATAAATCAGATAATGTCATTATATTAATATTCCCAGTGGTAATCACAGACCACAGAAATATATTGAGTCGTTTCTGTCGTTTGTGACTTTAAATGTAGATATGGAAGATGACGTCTGCTGTCTGGAAGGTTTGTACATTTCCTATGCTTTCTAATAAATTTGATTTTAAAAATATGTACCAGTTCATATACAGTCCGTCTAATATACTTACCGTTACACGTCATTATCTACGTCAGAGATGTAAGTTGACATTGTTGCCCAATTACAAAAAATTCTTAAATTCGTTTTAAATCACATATATTACAATTTTTGAGGAAGTGGATTATACAACAAAAAAATTAATATTCAATGTAAATAAATAAAAACTTTAGAAATAGAAAATAATAATTAAGTTATAATCCTACGGTAAAATAAATAATAAAAATAATAAATATAATAAAACAAATACTTATAGTATAGAACAAAAACAAATATGAAGTGTTATCACCGCAACTGTCAAATAAAGATTACCAATTTATGCCAAAATATAACCTTCGTTCGATTACAGTTACAGTGTGTTCCAAACAAATGTGCTTCATTAAAACGCTTTATTATCCATTTATACAAATTAAATAAAACATATTATTGTGTATTTCTTTAAGTTAACATTAATAGAAATCTTCAAATATTATTTCTACGCGTATATAATAAAATATGTATAGTGGCTGTAATTCCAGTGTACTGGGCAAAATGATTCTAAAAAGAACACACCTTCCGTCTAAATATTTCGTGTTGGTATCATGTGACGTCACGGGCTGTGACGCGGATAACGTGCAACGGTAAGTATATTAGACGGAGTATAGTGTCGTTTTAAAACAGCAGTCAATTATTTGATAATAGACTATTGACTCTTTCTCTCTCTTTAGCTACATGAGTAGTGAAATTTAATAAACGTAGAATGGTAAATATAAAATACATAAAGGTTGAAAATAAGTTAAAAGAAAAATTTGTAAGAGAATCGCACTCACCATTCATTTGTTGACATGTAGCAAGCATATTTTCTAAACTCGGTTTGGGACAAGTCGCATCTTGCGAATACGACGTATTGAGAAGAACTCGTGTTAACTACTGGTTTCTCTCCCACCCTTAGGTATGAACCAACCAACCAAAGACAAAGTTGATTTGGGGTGGTCTTATGAGAGTTTTTAGAAAGTGTGCACTCGACAAATGCGTAATAGTTTGCTATTCTGTTCCTTTGCTTTTTATGTTACTTCCCTATGAAACTACTATCATAGTGGTGAACATAGAGAGTGTAAACATAAGAAAAAGGACTCTACAATAGGCAGTCACATTCCACTTTCATTCATCTAGGAAAAACGGTCCGAAAGAAAGTTCCTAGTACTCAAAATCTGAGTAAAGTTAAAACTGAAAAAACAGGTTATGTTTCCTTTTGATTCATAAGACGATACACAATCTCCAGACAGCTGTTTTTGTCTTACGACGTCCTCAATGTAGCTGCGTGCACGCCTCTGAAGCAAAATGAAACCAAACTGTCTATTTATGTGGAATTTTAAAAATATTTTCAAATCCTATTTTGGGACGCTGTAGCGACATCTCTTAAAGAAAAAAGAAAAGTCACAGACACAACATTTATTAAAATAATAATAAATAATTAGTTAAATCTGTAAATTTTTCTTGTTTCTTAATCTCTGACTTATACAAGTTATAAGACAGGAGACGACGAATAAAGAAAGTGAAAAGGAATTCTTTAGGAATTTTAAATGTGCTAATTCGACTTGGACCCGTATTCTCAAAGTTCTCAACAACCGTTGAATTTGTTTTATCACCTTAACCAACCGTGATGTAGATACAATTCCCGTCTCTACCAATAACGTTAACACAACATAAGATCGGAATGAACCTTGCAATGAAGTTGGTTATATAATTAACAATGCCCAAGGGATTAACAACTTTCAAAGCGAATCGTCCTCCTTGTGTGATTGTTTTGTTTCATGCTTTCAGGGATTAATTATTATATTAATATTATATTAAAATATATTACAATATTATATTATTACAACAACAATAGCATACAACATCGCAATATTTTGAGACTCTTAATCTCAAGGTCGTTGGTTCGAGCCCCACGTTGGGCGCCACTGTTATGAGAAAAATATCAATACAAAAATTAATTCTTATAATAAGAAAGAAGGGTTTTTCCTTCAGAGAAAGCGAAAAGCACCGGCCAAGAAACATTAAATTTTATTGAGAACTACTCTTTATTTCCAAGGAATACTTTTAAGAAAATTTATTTTTCCTTTAGAGGTTCAAAAACGAATCTATTCACAAATAAATAACGTGTAAGACCGCCATCCTAATTCATTGTTCATCTTCCTTCTATATACATTTTCGTTGGTTATCTTCTACCTCAGCCTGCTATTTTATTTCAATGCTTTTTATGTTGTTTTCTCTCCAAACCACTATCCAAAGTGAACATATACGAAAAAAGGTTAGGTTAGCTTAAAAAGGTAATAAGAAAAAATGTTTTTATTTTATTTGGTATTAAGAGAAATACATCAATCCTTTAGGAATTTTTAATGTGCTAATTTGACTTGTGCCCGTATTTTCAAATTTCTCAACCACCATTTTATGAGCCTAACCAACCGTGACGTAGATACAATTCCTGTCTCTACCAATAACGTTAACACAACATAAGATCGGAATTAACCTCGCAATGAAGTTGGTTAAATAATTATCAATGCACAAGGGAACTTTCAAAGCGAATCTTCCTCCTTGTGCGATTGTTTTGTTTCATGCTTTCAGGGATTAATTATTATATTAATATTATATTAAAATATTATATTATAATATTACAACAACAATAGCATACAACATCACAATATTTTGAGACTCTTAGTCTCAAGGTCGTTAGTTCGAGCCCCACGTTGAGCGCCACCGTTACGAGCAAAATATCAATACAAAATATTAATTCTTACAATAAGAAAGAAGGGTTTTTCCTGCAGAATTATATTTTACTTACATACAAAAATTAAGATAAGATAACGAGAAGCACCGGCCAAGAAACATTAAATTTTATTGAGAACTACTCTTTATTTCCAAGGAATACTCTTAGGAAAATTTCTTTTCCTTTAGAGGTTCAAAAACGAATCGATTAAAAAGCTAATAAGAAAAAATATTTTTTCTTCAAACGTCAAATAATGATGACTTTACTTATCTAACTTGATCCTGTCAAAGTTTGATGTCTCCGCCGGCAGCAGTTTTTTTTCCCCATTTCTTTACGGCGGAGGGAAAAATGTTGTTATGGCAACAATATGAAACATGTCACAAAGCAATAATACAAATGTAATTAACAACAATTAAACATCATTTTTATTTACAGTAATATTAAAAGTACAATTAGTTAATGAGGCATTTTCAAAATTGAAACCGTGCAAAAATGTTCCCGACTCTTGATACGTATTCGTAATTGTTGATGATACTGATGGTCGAGCACAACTTTCAGCAATCATTCCCGATGTTGGCGAATCATGAGGGTTTAAAATTTTTTGAGCATTATCGTTCTTATTTCTTATTGAATCCTCTATATATCCTTCGGCAACCGTGCTTGATTTCCAGCCCCCATGTCGTTTGAGGCATTCTAGATTTCCGCCTCCATCAATTAAAAGTGTTGCTGAAGTTCGTCGTAAAGAGTGACCCGTGTATGCGCTTGCATCGTTTAAATTTAAATAACTAGCTACTTTTTGGGCTACTGCGCTGATCGAATGTATTCCCATGACGCTTCGGTAACACTTTCCATTTTGGTACTTGATAAAAAATCGGTTTTCTGTGAAATTTTCAGGCCGCAGTGATGCATACTTTTTATACAGTTTAATGTAGTATTGACCAATTATCGTAAAGGATCTAATTTGTCGTGTTTTACTGTCTGGGATTTTGATAATTATTACATTTTCTTTATCCTCAATGTCCACAGTCTTCATTTTTACCATTTCGTCGCATCGACAGGCGCCGGTAACCCCAATTAACAAAACAATCTGAAATATTTTTATAATTTAGTAGAGTATACTACATGCTTTGCAATATAATTTTTTTTACCTTTAATCCTAAATACAACTTATCTGGCGCTTCAAACAAAAATTTATCAAACTCGTCTTTAGTGAAAACTTTAGACTTCTTTGCAGTATATCCTTCGCTTGTCTTTTTCAGAAAGGCACGTATCTTTAAAAATTTGCTTATATCCACATTTTTTCTAATAACTAACTCGGATTTTATCATAGAGTATCGTGACCACATTGTAGAAGATTTCCATTTATTTTCATTTTCCATTATATTAAAATATGCCAGTAAAACGTCTTCGGTAACTTGCCGTACTCCTCTTGTATCGCACCACTCTTGGAAGTGCTTGTACGCTAACCGATACTTTATTCCGGACTTGGAGGGCCCCAAACGTGCTACTGCATCATTAGCCGCGAACTCAATTTCGTTTAGGTTTTCCATTTTCGCACTAAATTTGCGCTTGCGGTTGCAACAACAATAAGCTGTCTTTAATAATTGCAAACAACTGTCAAACAACTGTAACCAGGGAGACGCAAATCCCACCGACGACTTAATTATTTTAATTTCTAACATCTACACGACTTTGATAGTTGTCACAGTTAATTTCGAGTAAAAATAGCGTATGAATTGTACTATTTATGGTTGAAAATTGCTACGTTTGAAGAAAAAATAGTATACTTTATTCGGCAAAGGAGCGACTTTTCTTGACTTGCCCTCTATTACGCGCCTCACTTCGTTCGGCGCGTAATATCGGGCGCGTCAAGAAAAGTCATGCTTCTCCGCCTCATAAAGTAATATACTATTTATTTTATTTGGTATTAAGAGAAATACATAAATCCTTTATGAATTTTAAATGTGCTAATTTGACTTGTGCTCGTATTCTCAAATTTCTCAACCACCGTTTTATCAGCCCAACTAACCGTGACGTAGATACAATTCCCCTCTCTACCAATAAGGTTAACACAACATAAGATCGGAATTAACCTCGCAATGAAGTCGGTTAAATAATTAACAAGGGAACTTTCAAAGCGAATCTTCCTCCTCCTTGTGTGATTGTTTTGTTACATGCTTTGACGGGTTAATTTCGCTGACTGATATACACGCAGCGACTAATCAAAATATCTTGTTTGTGCTTTCAGATGTATATTCTTTGTTTAACGTTTTATTTATTAATAATTGATTGTTTTGTTACCTTAAACTAACCACAGATTTTTAAATTTTTTCATACAAAATTGTGTAAATGCTGTGCATGCTAAATTATATACAGGGTGTTTGGTAAAGAAATATGTCGATTTGAGCTAACTTACCTTAGTACAAAAAATAATAATAACGGAGATACAGGGTGTCAAAGTTAAACTTTTATTTTATTTATTCTTGAATATTTCCTGACAGGCATGGGATAATAACACGAAATTTGATAAGCGGGGTTTTTTTGGGATGAGAAATCTAAATTCGCCACCAAAAATGATTTATTGCCCAGAGGGCGCGACATAGGTCTTTCAGTGCTCATTTAATACGTTCAGTTTTTTTATCCCCCACTCTACATATTTTTTTAATTAAAATTTTTATTCTCTTAATATTTTTACATAAAAAAGGTGTATTACATTCATCTCGCTAAATTCAACTGTTTTCGAGATAAACGCATTTTAAATCTGCGATACAACATATTTTTGTGCATAATATCATTGTAGTTAGACCCGAAAAATAAACTTGATACCATAATAATTGTGACAGTTCTCATATTTATGTCATTGCATGGCATTGAAGAAATTTGCGATACATTTTTGTAAATTTTTATGGTTTTAAGTTATTTTTCGGGTGTAACTACAATGGTAATATACAAAAAATTATGTTACCCCGCAGATTTAAAATGCGTTTATATCAAAAACGGTCGAGTTTAACGAGATGAATGTAGTATACCTGTTTTAAGTAAAAATATTAAGAGAATAAAAGTTTTGATTCAGGAAGTATGTAGAGTGGGTATAAAAAAAATTGAACCTATTTAATGATAGATGATAAAGTCGTATGTGGTGCCCTCTTTGCAATACATCATTTTTGGTGGTGAATTTAGATTTCTCGTCCCAAAAAACCTCCGCTTACCAAATTTTGTGTTATTATCCCATGCGTGTTAGGAAATATTCAAGAATAAATAAAATAAAAGTTTAACTTTGACACCCTGTATGTCGGTTATTATAAACTTTTGTACTAAGGTAAGTAAGCTTAAATCGACCTATTTTAACTTCAGGAATCTATGTTTAAGATATGGCCCATTCTTTACCAAACACCCTGTATATGAAATTATTAATATAGGTAATTTCGGTTGTGTGGACTTCATGTTTTAGGTTGCTGGTTCAAGTTCATAAAAAATCTTACCCAAAATCCTGTTTGGTCACTGTTAACTGTTCGAGTTTTGATCAAACACATAGGACGGTTTCACACGCAGATTAACTGGTTCGTGCAAAAGTTTTAATTGTTTACATTTAATTAGTTTCGTGTACTACTTGCGCAGACAAAAAGCGTTAGTTCAGCGGTAACGGCAACCCAGAGAAAGGTCGATTTAATAGTTGGATCCACAGAAAAGTCCGACTGATATAGATGTGTCGCCACGAAAGCTGACACACAAGAGAAAGATTTTACTCTTCACAATGTTCGTTTTCGTACTGAGATTCAGCCCAGAGAAAGGCTCGTGTGGGTGACAATCAAAAGAGTAAGAGTATGTTCGCACTTCTGTTGCCTTAACTGGTCAATAGTGGAAAGGAGTCGAATTGCGCCTTGCAATGTCTAAACAGCCTGTAGTTAGGTAGAGTAGGGGGTGAAGTTAGTACATATTAGGATATTGGTAAGGGTTGCATTAAGGAATAGTTTAAAATTGAGGATAAACATCATTGAAATCGTAGAATGAAAAATATAGTATTATTTTTTGCATGTGAAAAATTGAACAGATGCTAATTCTGTTTAAAGATACTGTAACGATTCAAAAAACCTTTTATTTTTTTTTAATTCCATCTAATTCTGAAAGCAGTACCTTACATTAGAGCCAGATGTATCATGTCGGCACAAGTAAAGTTCGATTGTTTTGTTCGATTGATTGAATAGTAAAACAGTCGATTGGCAAGTTGTTCCCAATTCTATATCAAGTTACAAGGTTTTTCTATCTGTTAACAAATAAAATGTTTACATACCTTTCAGGTAAGATAAAATTAGAAAAAAATGCATTTTTCGTTCTAAATATTTTTATTACATAAAAAACAACTCAAACATTTCTGCAGACAACTAAGTTCTCTTACTACAGGAAAAACTCCTAAAATATCTGTTTATTGCAAATCCCTGAAAAATATATGTATTTTCCTGGACTAAATTATAAAAATATAAAATTGTTATTTACAAAATAAATTCTGCGTTCCATGGATTACCTTAACTCACATTCTATCTTAGTTATCTAATAATGAAAATATTTACTAAAGCACCGCAATATTTATCTTTTTCTTCCCTTCCTTTTCTAATTTGCAAATATGAAATCTAATGACGGCAATTTACATTATTAATGAATTTGAAGTTGACTACTTTAATTAATTATTCTAGAAGTTGGCATTTTCTTTTCTAACTTTTTTCATTTCTAAAATGGGATTTCGCGTAATAAATATTTTTCAAGTCATTTTAATTAAGGCCCTCAGATTCATCACAGGAGCTTTTAGTCAATAAAGAGAGACTGTTGTATATTTAGACAGTTATATAAACGAGTCTTATTTTTTATAGCGAAGAAAAAATTTAGTAGTTTATGTTGCTAATTAAAAAAATTTAAAAACTTTATATTGAGTTTATTCCTTTTATCTTTATTAAAACCTTTCTCGACCTAGTCTAATTAAACTGAAAGAGGTCTAAAATTTACTATATAATATGGATTAACAAAGAATTTATTGCAAATATCAATAATCATTCATGCAAAACACACTTTTCTTCCAATAACAATGTCCAATATCTTATCATAAAACCTATATCTTAATTAATTGCTCCTCTTTCTATTTAAATATGAACTTATGTCTGACTAGTACATTAGCTATACATTCATTATCCCCCTGGGCTAAACATCTTCCTTCCATAGATAGGTACCTCGACTGACTCACTATCTTTAACAACCATGAATCTTCTAACATCCTTTTAAAGAAAGCATACTTAAAAATTATACAAAAAAATATTTCTCTTGACAGATTCTTTTAAAACTAACACTAGTGTTGGCTGTGCAATTACCACTAAACATGAACTTCTAAGATCATCTTGGTTAGGTATCCTTAACATGCACCGTTTACACAGGTGAACTATGTATTATCCTGTTGACTTTTAAATGCATCTTCAAAGAAGCTGCCAACCATAGTACTGGAATAACCATAATTCAATAAGCTAACGATCTCAAACTCGTTTTTAAAAAGTAAATAGAGGATACCTGGCAAAACTTGTTTTCAAACGTTTCAAACGTCACATCGTTGTTTTTTTTTATATACTTTTAAACACTTTCAGTTATTTTCGGCCCATGATATTTAATTTTAGTTTACAATAGTTGCCTTCCTTAATTTTCGCTTTTATTCATCTGTTTCTATATTTTTCTATTTCTATCTCCTATAAATGCTCTGACTAGTTTCTATAGTCCCCTCTTATTCTACTCAGTGACTATATCTGTTTCAGCGCTCTCACATGGCGTTGAAAGCCCCGCCAAAAGAGAGGCTTGCTATAGGATGAGTACTCGATACGAATGCTTTTCCAATTCTTTCTGAAAGAAACGATAGTAAAAAGAGAAAAATCAAAGAACCGGCTTTAATTATGCTAAATGAAACCAATTGTGTACATATTTTATATTTATTAACCTCTTTAGTATTGTTTATAATATATCTATGTATTATTAATATTATTTATAATTTAAAATAACATGCACATATTAAGGTCAGAATTTGGTATTCGTTTTGAGAGTAAACTAATGTAGACCTAATAATTTTAACGGAAGCCAAAAAGTTCGGACTTAAAATAAATGAAGAAAAGACAAAGTATATGATAATGGGAGAGATCCAAAAAGAAAAAGAGAATAACATCATAGTACAAATAGATGGAGAAAAATCATACTCATTCAAAAGATCCAAAGAAATTATTTACCTGGGAGCCAAAATAGATGAAAATGGTCAAGACGAAGGGGAGATAAAGGCAAGAATAGCTAAAGGAAATAAAAAATATGGAGCATTATGCACATTATTGAAATCCAAATACGTATCAAGAAAAACAAAAATAAGAATTTATAAGACTGTTATCAGACCTACAGTAACATACGCAAGTGAAACATGGGTGCTCAAAAAGTCAGAAACAGACCTATTAGAAAGATGGGAGAGAAAAATGCAAAGAGCAATATATGGAGGTGTGAAAATAGAAGGTCAGTGGAGAAGAAGAACCAATAAAGAATTGGAAGAATTATATCAAGAGCCAACGATTACGACGACGATCAAAGCACAGAGAATACGATACTTGGGGCACATAGAGAGAATGGGAAGTAAACGAATGCCAAAAATGGTACTCTCACGAAGACCAATACAAAAGAGGAGGAAAGGCAGGCCAAGGAAAAGATGGAAGGACAGTGTATATGAAGACTTGAAGAAAAGTAACATTGAGAGATGGAAAGA
The DNA here is from genome assembly GCF_917563875.1 of Diabrotica virgifera virgifera. Lineage (NCBI taxonomy): Eukaryota > Metazoa > Arthropoda > Insecta > Coleoptera > Chrysomelidae > Diabrotica > Diabrotica virgifera. Next base: position 220,903,041 of record NC_065451.1, on the reverse strand, counting down.
ACTAGCATTGGACAGAAGGAGATGGAGAGAGGTGGTGAAGGAGTGTATAAAAAGACTGAAGTGTATTTAAATAAAATTTACAAGTTTTATAAGTTATGTAAGTTATACTAAGTTATTTATTATATTATTTAGGTAATCAGAAATGTAAACATTTTAGCCCTAGGCCTACAAGGCCTGCTGCGCTTAATAAATAAATAAATATCACAAGGTTTTTTTCCTGGTTTTCCCTCGTGATTTACTATGGAATCTCTAGCGCGAGAATTTTACTGTCAACATTGCATGTGGTTGTCTTTTTAAAGACAGATCACATGTTATGATTTATTTGTGACGGATATTCTTGAGCTGGGGTTGATTTTATGTAATCGAAAGAACTAACTATCTTTCAATAAAGTTGTCCCAGGAATGCAACTCATAAATATCGGCAATATCATTTTAAAGTCTTCTACTTTAAAATGTATAAATATGTCTGAATTGCCGATATAAGTGAGTCAGAATAAATAAATTATTAGAAGAATTTTTTTTACTAAGCAACAACATTTTTGTTTAATTCATTAATATTTTTTGTATTTTGAAAACGACACCCGATTTGGGCGTCGAAACGTTAATAAAATAATTTTTTTATTAAAATTGTGGCTAATTTCCCATTAATACTAGTTAATTGCAAAAATGCCACAAGAAAATAGCTTCAGAACGACATTAAAATTTTGTCTAGTGACACTAAAGGTTTTTGAGATACATTTTTAACTACAGGAATAAAATTTTTCTTTTTGTCCAATTTTTTACTACATGTTTATTTCTTGCACAACTGTCCCATTCATATAAAACAGCAAAACTTAATATATCCTCCCTCTAATCCAGTAGGTATAGCTACGACTTTCAGATTAGCACATGTACTACATAGGTATTGAGAAAGTTTTATTTTCTTAAGTAATACTTAAAGACATTTATTAAAGTGTTATGTGCGGTGTCTTTTACTATGGCTGTGAGACCTGGACATTAAAACAGTATGACGTAGACGTGTCACAAACTAAATTCGTTAGAGATGTGGATGTATCGCCGAATACTAAGAATAAGCTCGACCAGCAGCATTACAAATGAAGAAGTACTGGAAATATTAAACACACGTCCTCATCTGGTCAATACCATCAAAATTAGAAAGACGTGATATCTAGTACACATAATGCGCCAACTGGCCAATTGGTTCAAACCAAGGTCATAAATCTAAACACACACACATAATGCGCCATAGTAGGCTATTGATTATGTTCAAAATAAGAGAGCTAAAAGGAACTACAACGTTAATGGGATTTTATTATTTCATATGGTCAACGGACCTCTAAATTTGAAAAACCCGCAGAGTGCTACCATTGAAATGGGTGCGTTTTTGAGAAAGGGGTGAATTAGTCCCTTGTTCCAGGTTAAATTTACTATCGAAATATCACATGTTAAAGTCGAAAATATTTTTTTACAAAATTATACTCAAAAAAAGAACAAGAAAAAACACAAAAGAAAGCAATTTTGTTTTTTGCCCCATAACTTTTTTCCACAGGGATTTAGGTATAGGCATTGCTTCAGTGAAAAATAATTACCATTCTTCCTCGTTAAAATTACGTCGGTAGAGGTCTCTAGGATTTATAGTTTCCGAAATAGGATTTTTCAAATTTCGCCGTTTACAGCATTTTTGGGCCATTTTTCCCATTATTTCGCAAGCATTGTTCTGTAACTTTTTTCTACGCCTCTCTAGGTATATGCAATGGTAAACTTAGTAGAACGAGAAGTCAATTACCTTTAAAATGGTCTTTTGTATAAGGTTGTACGACTATTTTTAAGCAAGTTATGCTTTTTCAAGATTTTATACTTTTATAGCTTTTGATATTTTCTATGATTATTTTTTGAATTTTTCATTATGACTTTTTTTCTTGTACATTCAGGTATATACATTGTAAAATCAAAAAATCATATTTTTTCTACTTTAAAATGATGTATTGCAAAAAATTCTAGGACTATTTTTAAACAAGATATCCGTAGGATATCCAAGGGTGTCCGTAATTTGACAAAAATTTTATAATTTTTCATTTTTTTCAATTAGAAGAATATAATGGCATATTATAACATAATTTTTATTCCAAATAACTTTTCTTAAAAACACCTTTCGATATTTTGAAATATAAAGCTACTTTACTCTTGAGCGAAATTCATATTTTTTAACATACCTCGTACACTATTGACAAAATTTTATATCTAATGATTGCATCTTAGGTTTTAGACTATGCAGAGCATTTTATAAGGAATAACTTTTTTTCATGAAGTTAATAATAAAAAAGTTTTCCATATGGTTCCAGCTTAGTGGGACCTATTGCATGTGTATGTGACATTTTGAAAAAGCATATCTTGTTTAAAAATAGTCCTAGAGTTTTTTACAATACACAGTTTTAACGTAAATAAAATAAGTTTTCTTTTTTGTTGCACAATGTATATACAATATACAATAAATATACAATAAAAAAAATTATAATGAGAAATTTAAAAATAATCGTAAAATATATCAAAAATCATTAAAAGTATTCAACTTTGAAAAACCATATCTTGCTTAAAAATGGTCGCACATCCTTTTACGATAGACCATTTTAAAGATAATTGATTTATATTCCTATTAAATGTATTGCATACGCCTAAAGCTGCGTAGAAAAAAGTTACAGAACAATGTTTGCGAAGTAACAAGGAAAATGTCCCAAAATCGCCGTGAGTGGCGAATTTTAAAAAATCATAATTTGAAAACTGTAAATCATAAAGACTTATACTAAACGTCAACTTTAAAAGGATGAACGTTTTTTTTTCTGTGAAACAATACCTATATCTATATCCCCGTGGAAAAAAGTCATAGGGCAAGAAACAAAAATGCTACCTTTTGTGTTTTTTTCTTGCTTTTCTTTTAAATATATTTTTGTGAACAAAAATATTTTTGACTTTAAAATATGATATTTTTATAGTAAATTTAACCTGAAACAATTTTCCTGTAGAAGTATTTGCACCAAATGTGCATAGAACTCACCATAATTCGCCCTCTGCCTAGGGACTAATTCACCCTGTTCTCAAAAACGCACCCCTTTAAATGGTAGCACTCCGCGGTTTTTTCATACTAAGAGGTCCATTGACTATATGAAACAATAAAACCCCGTTAACGTTGTAGTTCCTTTCTAAAATACATAATTAATAGCCTATAGGGAATTTGAGCAACTCCAGGTGTTCAATTTTCACATGCAAAAAATATTCTTATATTTTTTACTGCATTAAATCTTTTATTACAACCCTTAATTTAAATAAATCTTAAGCCAGCCCTGTTCAATAGTACCATTTTATCCCTCCTACTTTCTTACCCTCTCTCCTCAACCCTTACTACACACAGACAATTTTGGATTCAAGACAGAAGAAATCTTGAACTCTCTCTTCTCCGACACCCGGCGTAGGGTGAGCTTATCTCTCGTACCTCTTGCAACACGTGAGGGTGCAATTTCTCTGAAACTCTCTCTCATCAGCCGTTCGACGGAAAAGACGGTACCGCTCATCTCTTCACTCTGGACGGTCCAGCCTTCCTTTTGGACTGAAACGAAATAGCAATAATACGTGTTACGTTACGTGACGAACAGTAATTCGGGAGTGACGCCATACCTGATTTCGCAAATCGTGGTACGGGAACAATCAATTCGTGTGTGACCACGGCTCTAATGATCTACAACGTTCACAGTTTGGTAAGACTTTATATACATATTAATATTGTCTGTATAAAACCTTATCCTTTATACTCCCACTTGAACCAGTAAATATACAATCCCCTTAATACAGTCCACACTGAAAGGTATTCACTGTCCTTGTGAAGTAAGACGCCTTTAACCTAATCTTAGAAGCATCAATAAAAAGTTAACTTCTCTTTCGGCAAATAATATTTTTCCAAGTTGTTTTTCGAATTCAGAGAAAAAAAATTGTGCGAATCTGCCTTACTATTTTGCGACGTTAAAAACCCAGAAGATAAAATGGAATGAATAAATGACCGGAAAGGTCCGAAAAGGTTATCCAGGATTCAAATAGATTTGAATTTACTTTCCGGAAGGACTAGATAGGACGTTACATAATATAAACGCATCGATTTTGGTCTAAGGTGAGAATAATAATGGCCTGTTTACTTTAATTTTGAATCCATCAGCCCAGATCATTGATACATATGTTTTTACCCTAGGCAATGTTAAACAAATTTTAAAAAATTCCTTTTTTTTTCTTCAAAATTACTTTTTATAAAATGACGAAAGTTATACCTATCATTTTTTTTTAATCCTTGTTTTAAGCCAAAAAGGCAAATAAACAATTAAAAAAGCCAAAAGAACCAAGTTAGCGTTGTTAGAAGCCATTTCTCAATTGGTTGGATAACGAATTTTCTCATATTTTTTGTTTTTTTTAATTCGACCTACTATTTACCTTTTATTTTCAACCGATTGAAAAATAACCTCAAAAAACGGTAAATTCTTCGTCATTCCTAATTGTTTATTTGAATTTTACACTTAAAGTAAACATTTAAGAAACAGTAGCTTTCGATAGCATTTTAGAAGAATAACTATCGTCCTAAATAAGATAAGAATAACAATCGTCTAACAAAATATCACAAAAAGTAATTATTGTGAATCGAGAATTAACAATTGATCCAAAAGATAACATAACCCAGACATCCAAAGTTATCCTCCAACACCAAATTAATCTATATAGTGTACATATTGTTTGAGGGAGAGATGGGGGAGAAGTCGGTAAATTAGTAGTTTTTTTACGTTTTTTATCAATATTTCTAAAACTATGCTTTAGCATAAACAATGTTCTATACAAAATTGTTTTACATAAAATTTAAAACAAAAAAGGTCCTATACATAATTGTTATAAAATCAACGGTTCCATAGTTACGGAGGCTGAAAAGTGGAGGTTTTCGATCCTTTTTATATTTTTTGGGGGATTGATGATGATTTTGGGTGGTAAGGTTGACGTTTCTTCAAGGGCTTATCACTAACATATCATCGGCCACTGAAATAGCAAATTTTATTAACAAAACACAATCCTGTTACAGAAAATTTCTTTCGTCAGTAATAATATTATAAATTGCTCAATAAATATAAAAAGTATCGAATACCTCCACTTTTCACCCCCCGTAACTCTGGAACCGTTGATTTTATAACAATTATGTAAGGGATCTTTTTTGTTTTAAATTTTACGTAGAATATTTTTGTATAGAGCATTGTTTACGCTAAAGCATAGTTTTAGAAATATTGACAAAAAACTTAAAAAAAACTACTAATTTACCGAATCCTCCCCCAACTCCCCCCCAAACCGGACGATCAAAATGGTGTAACTATTTACTGAACAATATGTGGACCAAAGTGGTGAATTGGAAAACGGGCCATAGGAAACTCAATGTAAAATTCTAAACTGTTGAATTCCTGTTTCCCTAACTATTTTACATCAAAAGACATTAGAAACTATTTCTAGAGGATTGAAATCTGTATTGAAAAAAAAACTGTTAAAATTGTTCTACGAATTAAACATATTCCAAAATTTTCTAAAAATTTAGGTAATATATTTTTCAGTTTTTCAGCCCAAAATTAGGCCACACATAGTGCAATAATGTGTCACAATGAAGTTATTATTTTCACATTTTTAAACTGTCAATATTTTTATTTTATCATTTATTATTTAAAAACAATACAGTTGATAAAATACCCTCAGTTGCGGAGAAAGTATTAATAATAAAGATTTTTTATTCAGTCAAGAATGATGTGAGCACTGTCAGTTAAATAGTAACGTGTGGCCTTACTTTTACACACATACCAAATGAGGCAAATGTATTATATTTTTCAAAATTTTGGAATGCCTTTAAATCGTAGAACAATTTTAAATTTTGATTTTAATACAGATTTCAATCCTCCACAAATTAATATTCTCTCATGAATTTTGATGTAAAACAATTAGGGAAGCAGGAACTCAACAGTTTAGAAATTTACATTGGGTTTTCTATGGCCCGTTTTACGATTCACCACCCGCTATAGAACAATTTAGTGTTGGAGGAAAACTTTTACTTTGGATGCTTGGGTTAGGCCTTTTTTTGGATTATACTATTTATACTACCTCCTTAACTTTGGAACCGTTCATTTTAGAAGGATTATGCATAGAGCCTTTTTTATTTCAAATTTAATGTAGAGCATTTGTTATAGAAGGTTGTTTATGCTAAACTGCATACTATTAGAAATATTGACGAAAAACCTAAAAAAAACTTAGAATTTACCGATTTCTTCCCCCTCTCCCCCCAAACCCGAAGCTCAAACGGTGTGACTTTTTTCTGAACATTATGTGGACCACATAGAATAATTTGGTGTTGGAGAATAACTTTCACTTTGGATGTCTGGGTTTGAGTCTAGATATACCATACTAAATAGAAATTTTTTTATATTTGTTTGAAACCCACGTTGTTTGAAGTTTCCACCATAAGACGGTATATTTTGTATTGTTTTTGTAAATGTTAAAACGGCGCAGCATCTTGTAATGACGAAAAATGGCTCTTTATTCTGCGTTAATTAGGTATTTTTAAACAAAAAATTAAAAATAAGTATACTTTTCTAAAAACATGAAAAATTGAAACATTACCCTTTAGTACTCACGTACCCATGAAACAGTACCCTTGTCAATATCTAGAAATCCCATTTGTCAATATCTAGAAATCCCATCTAGATATTGACAAATCACATTTACAGTCATTTGAAAATGATCTTTTTTTGTCAAATCGCATAAACACATATTAGAAATGTTCAAAAACTACTCAACCGTTCTGACTCATCTTTTGCACATATAGGTAACTACATGAAAACTCACATCGTGAAAAAGGTTTTAAATGTTTTTATTGTTTATTTTAATAACTGACAAAAATGCTTACTTTCGGGTTAAATTTGCAATAACTCTTTTTGTTTATAAATATTATTTAATTTAGAAAATCGCTTTTTAAAAAGTAAGTATTTCCGCGTAGCTTTTTACTAATATTGAAATCAATAAAAAAAATTACTTTCTTTGCTTAAATTTTAAGAAAAAACCATGACACTAAAAATTTTGATAACCATGAGATGATGCATATTTTCTATTGACTTCCATCAATTTTTCGATTTTTAAACCCTTCGTTTGCTGAGGTGTTTAATTAATAATAAAAAAACCAAAAAATTGTGCTTTAATATCTCTTTATTTAAAAAGTTATTTTACAGTTGGTATCAGTAAGATATAGTCCAGGGTAATAAGGTTTTTTCCATGACACTTGAACAGCCAGGGTACTGAAGCGTTTTTTCGACAGGTAATACCTATAAGAGCAAATTGTAACTGTTTTGTGCGTAGGATCTGACGGCCATTTTTATTTGTAAACAATTAAGTGTCAGAAAATGGCATTTTTCAATTTTTTTTCAAATCAATGGAAAACAGAGAAACTTATGGTTTTTTTTAGTACAAATATCTTCGAGATTATGGAATAACCTTTAAAATGACCTATTACAACGTTTGATATACTCATTTATTGTTAATATAATTGCGAAAAAAGGTCGTAATTGCAAAAAAAAAAATTTCGCAATAACTGTTGTAAACATTAGTGTACAGTTTTGAAATGTTTGTCAAATAAGGGTTCTTTGGTGTTTAATGTGATAAAAATTTCAAAGCGATTCATGCAGTTGTTTAAATTTTATTCAAATTGTTAATTCAAGAGAGCATTTTTTTGCAACAACATAAGTCAGAAGAAAATGACGTTAGAACCATTCCACAGGCGTCAAATGAAAGAGCATGAGCTATATTTTCAATTGACTTAAAAAAAGTGAATAAAAAAAATGCATTTATTAGTAATAAATAATTATGCAAAAGTATCTTAAATCTTTCCTTATAAACTTTTTATTTTGTATATAAGAAATTATACATATTTATTACAACTTTTTATCAATTATGATATAGATAACATTACTTGGTAGTTTTGCACTTAAAACAGGGTAAAAAAGTTAATTTTTTTGGAAAAAGTTATTCAAAAAGTTTATAAAGAAAAATTGACGATACTTTTGCATAATTATTTATTACTATTAAATGCATTTTTTATCAACTTTTTTAAACCATGTTGAAAATGTAGCTCATGCTCTTTCATTTGTCACCTGTGGAATGGTTCTAAGGTCATTTTTTTCTGACTTATTTTATTCCAAACAAATGCTCTCTGGGGTAAAAAATTTGAATAAAATTTAAACAATTGAATGGATGGCTTTGAAATTTTTATCACATATTAAGCACCAAAGAACCCTCATTTGACAAAAATTTCAAAGCTGTACACTAATTTTTACAACAGTTATTGCGAAAATAATTTTTTTTGCAATTCCGACCTTTTTTCGCAATTATATTAACAATAAATGAGTATATCAAACTTTGTAATACGTCATTTTAAAGCTTTTTCCATAGTCTCGAAGATATTTGTACTAAAAAAATCATAAGTTTCACTGTTTTCCGTTGATTTGAAAAAAGGGGAAATGCATTTTTTGACAGTTAATTGTTTATAAATAAAAAAGGCCACCAGATCCTACGCAGGAAATAGTTATAATATGTTCCTATAGGTATTACCTGTCGAAAAAACAGGGTATATTTTTGTCTTATTACTCTGGCCTAATAGTCAGTCTAACAGTTCTTACATATGGTTAACATATTTACGTACTCACGATAAAGCAGTATAACCAACAGACATTTGAGCATCGATTGGAAAAACTATTGCTTTGCGGACGATAATATCTCACTCTTGTAAAATACCGTGGCATTATTGTTCTCTTTATTCCGCTTCCATGTCGATACATTTTAAAGAATATTTTATCGAAAGGACATCGGACTTTTGGACTGGCTTCCTGTATCTTTGATTTGCTGCATTCCATTGTGTAGGAGTGAAATTTGTTTATTTAATAATTTTTTTACTTAATGAATAAACTCATTAATACCTTCAGATGTTTGGTTATTTACATTTATAGTATTAACTCAGAAAATTTAATTATCTTGGAACAACAATAACAGAAGACAATAACGTGCCACAAAAAGTAAATTTAATACTGTACACGCCGGCAACAGATGTCTCGATGTCCTTCAAAACCTTATAAAAATCGAATCAACTAACAACGCATACAAAGAAACAACTAGATAAAACAATCATACGATCCGTGTTGATGTACCTATGGTAGCGAAACGTGGACGAAAACAAAGGCAAACGAAGAAGGACTAAATATTGTCTGGAAGAGTACTCACAAACAAGTGATTTTTCTGAGTCTTCGCATATGTAGGTGAAGGGAATATGAGAAAATGCTGTAGCAGACTATGTCTCTACCACACATAGATATCAGTGTCCTGCGGGCGAACACTGAGCATACTAAAACAGTTTCGGCAATTTTTACAGTTGGTATAAGCAGTTTCAATGGCGTCTTGATGCAAGCTATCTGGGGTATATGTTCTCTTCTTATAGTCCGCTGACGAAATATCTAAGGCCAGACGTCTATCCTTTGCAATATGACAGAGCTCGCAAGTGGTATTTATGTCTGTCCAGTTCTTTATATTCCGTAACCACAACGTTTTTATGCCACCTAATCCACTCTTGCCCTCAATATTTCCTTAGATAATTATTTGAGGGATTGCATATATTTTCCATGTGGTCGACATTTAAGGTCTTTCGATTGTTGATTTAGAGCTTATAGATATATCACATCTGCCAAAGTCCTCAGAATTTGTGTATATGAGGATTTGAGAATTTGAATTAATGGAAAAAATCCAATAAACCGCCGTTTGTTAGTTATACTGTAGTATGGTACGTAAAAAATTCTTATAAACAACTTTCATTATTAACTTAACATAATATACATAGTATACATACATAACTTAAGTAAGTATAAATTCCATTTACAAGTTATAACAGTGAGATTAAACTTTTGTAATAAAAGTTAACACAAATAATTTGTCATAATAATTTAGCAGCTATCTTTACAATATGTTTAAGTACAAATGTTATCTGCTTGCACCTGTCTTAAGGTGACAGAACACCAGTAGGATGAACTGGTTTGCATCGCAGATCATACATGTAATGTATATGTTACAGTTCAAGTTGATTCTCAGTTACAGTTGACTCCAACTAGTTGGAGTCACCTCCAACTGAAACGAGCAGTAAAAGTTGATTTTAAAAATTTAAATCAACTTTTACTAGTTGGAGTTGACTCTTCCTGGATCGATTCAGTAAATGTTGATTATTCGAGAATCTCAAGTGCATTTTTGATGAGTGTGCGTTTCTTTGTTTTGACCGTTTCAACTACTTATTAGTATAGTCTGTAACGTCGCCCCCGTTAGGTAAATTATTCTGATTCGATTTTTGCACAAACTTACTCAAAGAAATACATCCGTATAACAATCCTTATAACAAATACACACGGTGTCACGCGGTACCGCGGTCGAAAAATTGTTTAACCAATTTCAGTAAAGTCAGTCAGTAAAGTGACTCTTTGTCGAACGAGTCTGATATTACGAGCAGAGGAACAGACGCGTTCGATAAAGAGTATTGAGGTGGTGCGTACAAAATTGTATCGTCAATCATAAAAAACATTAACACTTACTTAAAACTTTGAGGAAATTTTTTTAATTTTAGACGAAATAAAAAATTCGTATGACAGTAATGACAGATGACTTTTGCATGATGGCCGGTTTTGATGTTTAATCGATAGTTATCAATATTGTTTACCTACCTAATTACTAAATCTGTAAAGTTTTGATTTATTTTGTATGAATATAATTGCGAAACACTACAGAATTTAACTTTTTGACATAAATTTTATTAATAATAAGATAAATTTTGTACAATATTTTTAATAATTAAAGTAAATAAATTTTAATTTCACTCAAATAAATAATCGATTGCTGCCATTGACCACTTACATTCAATCTCGGTTAATTTGATTAATTATCGCGGCAGGTAAAGTAACATTCTTCTTTCAATACAACAAAGTGTTACTTTACTGCCGAAAATGAGGGCAAATGAGTACAATAATGAATGATTTTAGTGAAGTTTGGCGATAAACAATGATTTTAAACAAATTCGCAAAAATACATAATTTTTTCACTTCGTACAATTTTTTTTAAATCCGTTGGGCCTTTTTTCTCTAAAATTGACTGTTGTCGAGTTATTAGCGACTTAAAATTTGAAAAACGCCAAAATAACCATTTTCAAGGTTTAATAACTCGGTTAAAGATAATTATTGTGAAAGTCGAGCGAGCGGCCGTGGAGTAACGGCGTAATCGCTGGCCTCATACGCCAGTGCACGTGGGTTCGAGCCCTGCTAAAGACAAACCATTTTCATTTTCAATAATGACACGAGCCGTCTCACCGTGCCTCGGAGAGCACGTTAAGCAGTCGGTCCCCCTGGGCTAGTGTACATCGACACTAGTTACTTGAAACAGGGTTAAAGATGTAATTGGCGCCGGAACTGTCCGAAAGGCAAAAATGCCATACGATATTATATATTATGAAAGTCAGAAACTAAAAAAATTCAAAGATTAAAACTACCTCTATAAGATCCTAAAGAAATTTTTGTCTTTATTTCATTAATAAGATATTATTTTTAATTATCAACAATAAGCACTAACCGTGTATTGAGGCGGCCGTTAATGTGAGTGCGAGTGAGATTCACCATTGGACGGCTGGAATGGTGCATCTCTTTAGCACTCACCATTGACGGCCGCCTAATACGCACTTAGCGCTCATTGTTAATAATTAAAGATAAAGCTTAGTAATAAAATAGTGACAAAAATTTCTGCTGGATCTTGTAGAGGGGGCTATAAACTTTGATTTGGTCACTTTCTGACTTTCATAATAATGGATTTTAACCGAGTTATTAAGCCTTAAAAATGGCTATTTTCGCATTTTTCAAATTTTAAATCGCGTATAACTCGACAACAATCAATTTTAGAGAAAAATCACAAAATACCGTTTTTTGCTCAGAATAACCCAAATGATCTAAAAAAAATTGTTCGAAGTGAAAAAATTATTTTTGTGAATTTGTCTAAAAAAAATTGTTTAAACAATTTATCGATCAAGGTACCGCCTGGCACCCAGTAGATTTGTTATAAGGACCTCTTTTTGAGTAAGTTTGTGCAAAAAATTCGAATCGGAGTAATTTACCTAACGGGGGCGACGATACAGCCTAGACTAATTTGAACATATTCAGTAACATTTAATTTCTAGAATCGGCTGTTTGTGTGAATCAGAATCAACTTTTACTAAATGGCATTGGGAAGAGTATACTTTTCCTAGTTGGAGTCTACTTTTACTAGTAAATGTTGAATATAAATCTTCATTTTATATTTATAATCAACTTTTACTGAAACCAGCCGTTAGAGTTGACTCCAACTAGATGGAGTCAACTCCAACTGGATAATCAACTTGAACTGTAACATATACAGTGCGTCCATAAAGTAACGCATAAATTCATTATTTCGTAAACCGGCGACTTTAAAGAAAAATCCCAAAACAGGTCGATTTTTATTTTTAATTTCCGATTTTTTGGCATATATATCATAGTAGTGACGTCATCCATCTGGCCGTGATGACGTAATCGATGATTTTTTAAATGAGAATAGGGGTCATGTGATAGCTCATTTGATAGGGCAATTCTCTATTCACTAATGTAAACATTAACATAATTATTTATACAGGGGGTTCAAAAAATATTTTTTTAATTAAAATAATTGAGACAAAAAGAAGAATGTATGTAATTTATTTAATTCAAAATGCTTTTTCCTACGGTCAGGAAACAGGAAAAAAAATTATTTGACAAATAAACACTGATTTTCGCTTGAACGAAATGTTCAAACGGGCAAGAGGCAGGTGGGTGGCAGCTTTAACATTGAATTTAAGCGAAAAGCCATATTTATTTGTCAAATAAACATTTTTTTCCTGTTTTCTGACAACATTAAAACGTATTTTTAATTAGATAAATTACATACATTCTTCTTTTTTCTCAATTATTTTAATTAAAAAAATGTTTTTTTGAACACCTTGTATAAATAATTATGTTAATGTTTATATTATGGAATAGAGAATTGAATACCCTTTCAAATGAGCTATCACATGAGCCCTATTCGCATTTAAAAAAATCAACTATTGCGTCATCACGCCCAGATGGATGACGTCACTAGTATGACGTATATGCCAAAAAATCGGAAATTAAAAATAAAAATCGACCTGTTTCGGGATTTTTCTTTAAAGTCGCCGGTTTACGAAATAATGAATTTATGCGTTACTTTATGGACGCACTGTATAATATACACTATGTATAGTATCAGTGTAATGGTATGTACAGTGGTAATAGAGATGAGACCATTGGTATTTAATGACATTTTTTGTGATATTGCGTAGTACTTTGTTGATTATTCATTATGTCTCAAAACAAAAAATGGCTAGTAGTAGTCTTAATCAGACTCGTAGTAGTCTTTGTAGTCTTGTATCATGGGCAATACAGTTGGGGTATTTTTATTGTAAAAATGACGTGCACCCTATCCTTCATACTATGGCATGCTGGACGAGCCATACAGTCTGTATTAAGTATGAGGTATGAATGGACATACAAAGTGTATCAATAGTCATACGCTTATGAAACGCACCTGGCATATCATAAGGGCCTTGATTAAAGACTGTTCAAGAAACAAAATTAGGTGCAGTTAAAATAAGAAGAAAACAAGGGTAGATGACAAAACCAATACCCATAAACCAAAAGAAATAAAGATAAACATGAATACAAGAGGATCCACGCAATAATGAGACAGAAGATAAGACGTATGAAAATACAATTTCATAGTAAAGAATATAATGAAATTGAACACCATGAATAGAAACACGATACATTTCATCTGCGCAAGAAATTAAAAGAGATCGCCGAAAACAAACGGAAACAATTATCTTAAAGTTTAGAAAACAAAAAGGGACACATAATATTAGGTATCAATGAACAGTTAAAAGAATGGAAAACCTACATACATTTCTTAATTATTAGAAGACGAAAGAGTATAACACTATCCACTAATTGATATAACAGGTCCATATATTATAACAGAAAGTTAGGCTACATAGACAACAAAATAAGCAACAATTGGAAAAGCACTTGGCTGCGATGAAGTGACTGCTGAAATACTAAAGTTTTTGGGAGAAAATTGAATTAAAGCACTGTGTAGTCTCTTTAACATACACCAATACATATTACCAACCGATTGGGTAAAGTCGACATTTGTCACAATAGCAGAGAAACACCGTGCAAAGACATGCAGAGATTATCGGACAGTAACTCTGATGAGCAGGGCCGGCGATAACGGGCCTGCAAGGATGCACTGCAGGCGGGCGCCTCCATTTGGGGGGCGCCAAAATGAGCTTTTTTCTTCCGGTGCTATACAAAATACTAATTTAAAAGAAACCTAAGGACGCCTATGCTTCTTTTGCAGGCGGGCGCCTTATACCCTAGCGCCGGTACTGCTGATGAGTCACGATTTGAAGATCTTGAGATCAGTAATACAGATCAGAATATTATGTATGTATACAATATTAGAGAAGAGAGAATTAGTAATACTCAATTCGGATTTGCAAGTGGCTTTGGTACGAGATAAGCCTTGTTCAGTATCAAAGTACTAATACAGAGATGCAGATATTCAGTCCGTCTAGAAAGTATCCGGAATTTTATATTTTTCCTAATTTTAATAGATTTCCTTTTTGTAACAATCTAAGACAAAAGTAATGCATCAAGTAGGTTGTGCCGATAGTAGATTATGGACAAAATCGCATGACAACACCATCTGTCAAATATTGTTGTTTGTAAAAAGACTTAAGATTTGTGAAATAATATCGCAAGTATAAAAAAGAAAAGTGGTTGAATATTTATATAGAAAGGGTATCCGAAACGTTAAAAAATTAGTGCAATTGACTGAACTCGGAAAAAGTGCAGTGTATGAGACAATAAAGGGGATAAAAAATGGCATAGATATGAGACATAGTCCAGTTTCGGGTAGACCGCGTAAGATTCGCGGAAACAATTTAAATGCTTTAGTGGTTTTAAGACTACAAAATCTGCGCCTAGGGTTTCGAAAATTAGCGAACAGATTTGGAAATTAACGAAGAATAAAAGTGTGCCCAGAAACTGTCCGCATGTCACTGAAAAAGCGAGGCTATATATCAAGGAATCCAAAAAAAAAATCCCTACAATGACACCTCTCCAAAGGCAACGAAGAATATATTTTGTCAACGTTTTCGAGAAGATAATTTTAATAATGTCTTTATATCTGATGAGAGTTGTTTCCAGCTTGATGCAAATCATCTAAAAGTCCTATCAAGAGAAAATGTTACCGTACAAATTTCCAAATTTCCCACTAAAATAATGTTTTGGGGAGCAATATCTCAGCGTGGTACTACACACCTCTCTGTATAGTTAATGGTACTGTTGATAGTGCGAAATATTGTGAAATCCTAAATGGGTTTCTTTTTGAAACGGCTCATGTTTTATATCCAGAGGGGTGGCGTTTTCAGCAAGATAATGCAAGATGCCATACTTCTGCTTATACTCAAGTTTGGATGCAAGAACACGAATTGGCAACAATTCCGTGGCCAGCAGCATCTCCAGATCTTAGCCCCATTGAAAACATATGGGAACTGATGAAGATTGAAGTGGAATGAGTAGCTTCACGAGATAAAGAAGGTTTGATTCAGTCGGTTTTACAGGCCTGGAACACCGTTACCGAAAATTATGGCATTGACCTAGTTTCGGGTGTACCAGGACGTTTAGTTAAGTGTTTAGATTTAAATGAAGGTTGTATAAGTAAATGAGATGAATTATTTGTTGAAATTTTATATTTCAAGTGATAGAAATTCTGCTTTTTAGCAGAATTATCTATTGTGCAGAGCAATTTTCTCATTGTGTTAGAATTTGCTCTAGCCTTTTTAGTCCAGGGCGGATCTGTTTTGAGATGGACGTTGAGAGGTGACTCAAATTTTTTTGCAGAAATTGCTTGAAAATAAATCAAATAATAATATTTGAGTTATCCTCCCTCTCAAAAAGGTCCGGAACATTGTTTAAATTATCAAAATGTCAAAAATTTAAGGAAAAATTCGATTTTTTTCTTCGTTTTTTGATTATAACTTTAAAAGTATTCAGTTTCGAGAGAAGTTGTACTGACATAAAAGTTGCGTATTTAAATTTCCTACAATATAAAATTGGTTAAAAATTTAAAAAATAGTCACCCTAGTTGCAAAATAGCAATAATTGCGAAAAAACCATACAAAAACAAGTATTCGCATTTTACGTTTTTCAACCATTTATGCTACACTTAGGACCTTCATATTTCACCCAGAAAAATTTTATGATACAGTAAAACAATACTGTAAATTTCTTTAAGATCGGTTTAATAGATTTTGCAAAATAAATTTTGCAATCCAGCTTTCGCAAAAAAATTCATTTTTTCAAAATGTTACAGGACTGGAAATAAAGCAGATAGCAAGTTAAATTTTGTTTTGCTTATAGAAGTATACTGTACCTTTCATATGCAATTTTCAAAATTAAAATCGATTAATTACCACGGCGTCAGAAAATTTTTGAAATTAACAATAATTTTTGGTGCTACGCGCAGGACAGCGGTGTTCGATTCACACAAGTTGATTTCCACCAAAATTTCTTCCAATCTTTATCTAATATATTATTTTCTTACTCTATATTTTGTTGTATTTTAATATTTTAATTCAACAAAAATCAAACTAATTTTATTATTGTTTGTGAAATATTGTTTAAACAATTGCATATGTTTAAAAATAATAAACTTTTATTATTTAAGTTAAAATATATGAACAAATAAAGTTTTTGCTAATAGAAGTGTTATTTCAAAGGATAGAGTATGTGTTTTTATTTTGCAATAAACAAATTTATTTATTTATATCGAAATGTAATAAAAATTAAAATGTATCAATCATTATCAAAGGTCATTGCAATGCCCAATCAGAGCAAACTATCCGCTGTCCTGCGCGTAGCACCAATAATTAATGTTTATTTAAAAAAATTCATGACGCCGTGGTGTTAATCGATTTTAATTTTTCAAAATTGCGAATGAAAGGTACAGTACACTTCTATATGCAAAAAAATTTTCAACTTGCTATCTGCTTTATTTTCAGTCCTGTAACATTTTGAAAAAATGAATATTTTTTACGAAAGCTGGATTGCAAAATTTATTTTGCAAAATCTATTCAACCGATCTTAATAAAATTTACAGTGTTATTTTACTATGTCATCAGGTATTTCTGGGTCAAACATGAAGGTCGACAGTATAGCATAAATGGTTGAAAAACGTAAAATGCGAATACTTGTTTTTGTATGGTTTTTTTTCGCAATTATTGCTATTTTTCAACAAGGGTAACTATTTTTTAAATTTTTAACCAGTTCTATATTGTAGTAAATTTAATTATGCAACTTTTATATCAGTACAACTTTTCTTGAAAATGAATACTTTTAAAGTTATAATCAAAAAACCAAGAAAAAAATCGAATTTTTCCTTAATTTTTTGATATTTTGATTATTTAAACAATGTTCCGGACCTTTTTGAGAGGGAGGATAACTCAAATATTATTATTTGATTTATTTTCAAGCAATTTCTGCAAAAAAATTTGAGTCACCTCTCAACGTCCAAATGTACTACTATTTTTACAGATGAGCCCTGGTCTATTTCTATTCTGATTTTGATTTCCTGTGGAGTTGATCATTATTCCAAGAAAACGGAGTAACCAGGATGATCCTAATAAGGGGGGGGGGTTACAAACTTTAAAATGGCTTGATTTGTCAACAACACATAATGGTGTTAAGCGTATAGAGCTCAAAGTAGATCCCAATGGGGGGTTATAACCCCCAAAACCTCCCCTGGTCACGCCTATGTTCCAAGATATGCATATTGGTCGACGCGTTCGACATTTGTTCCGTTTATAAAGAGATTCTCGTTATTTCTTTGAGTTTTCGATACTCTCATAAACTTTGTCTTCTTGACGTTCATTGTTAGATCGTATTCTTGCCCAAACTTCGCTATTCTGGTCACCAGCCTCTGAAGATCCTCAATATTTTCGGCTAAGATGACAGTATCATCCGCATATCTAATGTTGTTAATGGGAACTCCATTTACCTTTATTCCAGCTGTTTCACCCTCAAGAGCTTTTTCAAGATCTCTCCCGAGTAGGCACGAAAAATAATTAAAGAATAAGAATTAAAAAGAATAGGCTAATTGCGGAGTAGATCTTTAAAATCTGATGAACAAAATAAAACAAACCTTTCCTGTAGCTGAACTGTTGACCTGTTGACCAAATTGTCTAAAAAATACAAGTAGTAATGAAAATGAATGGATCAATCAATGAAAATTTACCGGATTAAGCGGAAAATTGTCTTTATTACCAGAATAGCTTTATTTAGAAACAACCCATAAAAAAATAAGAACAAGCCCACAAACATTTTATGGATTTTTCACAGACGTTTTGAGTTCATATCCGGAAAGCGTTTTGATGAAATATTTCCTTGAACTGTGTTCCCAGATCTTCATATTTATTGGTCAATTAATCGATGTTATAGTCAACCCTCGCAATAAAGCGAGCTATTGATAAATTTAAATGCCCAAAACTTCCTTCATTACTCAAAAGTCAGGATGGAAGGTGTAATCAAAAAGAAAATAAAAAATATTTTGAGGCTTTCGATAATGAGTGTATAGTGTAGGTATGTTGGAGAATTTGAAGTCTGGAAAATAATTCGATATTATTAGGTAGCGTGTATATAGGATGAGTTGTTATTATGACATTGGTTCATAATTCCATTATGGTACAGACTATCCAAAAAAGTTATGTAGAAACAATGTAGACAATAATATTTTCCAGACTTGGATGCCTAATTCCACAGGGTGATTAAATATATTCTACTTTTCAAATTAATTATTTACTACATATTTTCTCAAGATCAATGAATATCATGAGCATTTGTTTGTTAATTGATACAATTTTTCACCAGTTTCCATCGCAAACAATGTAATCCTTTTCTCGTTGATAAAACATACCAACAGACGGACAGACAACAGTTAACGAAATAAAGAACGCATTAAAGAAAATGAAAGGAAATCAAGCTCCAAGTGAAGGTAATATTGTTATAGGTGAAGATATTATCGTTATAGAAGCAGCAAAGATTGCAGGAGATATACTTTTAGAGAAAATAAAGACATTGATCAACTTCTGTCCACACCAAAGTGAAACACTTACAAGATGGAATAGTGCACTTACTATTTTAATACATAAAAATAAAAATGAGTGATCCAGCAGACGTTGATAATTACCGAATCATAAGCCTTTTAAACCATGTCTACAAGTTATTCACAACAATAATAATAAATAGACTAGAAACAAAATTAGATTTTTACAATCCTAAGGAAGACCTAGGCATTCGAAAAAACGTTGGCACTAACAACCACCTCCACTACATTAAAGAGAATATAGAAAAATCCATCGAATAGGTACAACCAACCATTGGTCCTGGTTTTCGTAGACTTTCGCAAAACATTCGTTATGATAAACATTATCAGCGTAATAAGAGAGAGTTTCGATTATCTTTCGATTATTCTGACCCCCCGGAGGGAGTGTAGTGGTAGATGTCGTGTATTTTCCGCCTCCAAAAATCTCTGTCTCTGATCATTTTTTTAAACTCGTGCATAGGTCTAATGCTGTATATTTCATTAATTTGATCGATCTTTCTTGTTGGGGATTTTCCTCGTGATCTTCGGCCTTCCTACTTTCCTTATATAGTGAGTCTATCCATGTTGTCTGTGTTTGCTCTCATAATATGTTCCAAGTATTTTAATTGTTGTAGATGGACTTTACTGGAGAGTAGTTGGCTAACTTTTAGCTCTCTTAAAATTGAATTATTTGTTCTATGGTCCGTCCAAGAAATTCGTAGCATCCGTCTCTAACAGAACATTTCAGTGGCGCCTACCTTTCGTCTTTACGATTTTCTCAGGGTCCAACATTCACATCTGTTAGGTCGGTATTGGGAATGTTAAGCAGTAGATCAACCTCATCTTTAACGTTCTTGAGATTTGGCAGTCCTTCCATATTGTGGTCATTTTTGCTGTGGCAATTTTTTCTAGATCACATCTACGTTTTATTTCTTCCTGTAGCAGTGACCCTTTGTTTGTGATCAATGATCCCAGATATAAGTATGAGCTCACAACCTCAAACCGGTCAATAAATTGTAGTTATGTGTGAATGAAAGTTATATAGTCTGTGAACTATCATGATCTTTGTCTTTGATATGTTTAATTGCAGACCAAATATTTGACTTTCATTATCGACCAGTCGATCAATTAGCTATGTTTTGACTATTTGCAAGAAGGTCTGGGCAATCTGCGAAATGTAGGTTGTTTATATTGTATTAAGTATAGATTATAGGTGCTTCACACTGTTCACAAAACATATTTTATACAATAATATAACCATGGCCGTAAGATTACACACAGATACAAAATGTATAAAAGTCGAGAAAGAGAAATTAAGAAATTAGACAAGGAGATATGTTATCTCCCAAACTGTTTCCAACACTTTTGGAAGATGCGTTCAAACAATTAGAGTGAAACACCGAAGGAATCAATTTCGACGGCAAAATGCTCTTACAGCTAGGATTTGCGGACGACATAGTTCTGATAACAGATAACTTAAAAGATATAGCAACTACGCTTATTACTGAGCTAGATGTCATCAGTAAGGAAGTTGGTTTGAACATAAATTCTGGTAAGACAAAATATATACCAAATCTGGTACCAAGAAAAAACGAAATAGCATTAGTTGATAAATATAAATACCTACTTAGTTACATCATGAAATTTAAAATGCCAGGAATAATGAAACTGCTGAACTGCAAAGTAGAATTACTTTAGCATGGGCCGCATATGGAGCTCTATCAGACATCAAGAGCAATATTTGCCCAAGCCCAGGCAACAACAACTAAACTCAAAGTTGCCCATGGGAGAATGGAATGGTAACTACTTGTACTGACTCTAATTGACAGGGTTAGAAACGCGGAAATGAGAAGAAGGAAAGCGTCACAGACTTCATTATAGCATGGCTGAAGTGTAACTGGGCTAGCCATGTGTTACACTTCAGCCATGGCTAGAATAGATGACGGCCGGTAGACCTATCCAACTACAATATGGGGACAAAAAGCAGATAGAAGAAACAGAGATATATCACCTACTTGATGGATAGATGACATCAAAAGAATCGCTGGGAATTTCCTGAAGCAAGCTCAAGACTGACAAAACAGGAAGACAGTAGCTGAGACCTATGTTCAACTTTGGACGCAGAAGGTTTGATTATGATGAAAACATACCAAAGTACAAACATTTTGAAACAGTTATAAAGGTTTTAAAAGCAAACTCAAAAGATCTTTTACTAATTCACTTTAGTGTGATTTTTGGTAACTATTTGTAACAGGTATCGACGGTTAAACTGCAAAACCTCGTAAGTCTATTTTTGGCCCATTATTACTTTTATACTTTGTTGGTTTATACTTTTACATATCTTGTAAACTACGAAAGCTTGTCAATATTTAAAAAACCTCATAACTAAGATTTTAAGTTACAAAACCTCATAAGTTGCATTTCAATGAGACAAAACCTCGTAAGTTTAATGATAGTTTAAGATTTTAAGTAACAAAACCTCGTAAGTATCTCTTTGACAAAAAAAATATTACTGAATTTTACTTAATGGTAATGGAATCGTTATCTAAAAAGAACCCTACACACAAAAAACGAATAAATTGAATCTTACATAAAGAAGCCAAAATGTTTTTCGTCTCTCCTCTAAAGTTACATAAAACTGACTTACGAGGTTTTACAGTTTAACCGCCGATATCCTAAAAAAATGAATTGTTTTCGGTGATTATAGAAAAAATATTGTTTGTGTAACGAGCAAAAAGTAGTTATTCCGCTCCACTTGCATTAATCTTGTATTTTCGTTTTAAACACATAACCAACTATTTATTACACAAACTTGTTATCTCATCTTTTATTCGATTCCCCAAAAATAGCGTGCCTAAATAATGTCAATATGGCATAATATATCACTATTAACCACAACACAAATGTCAAACGTCAAATGTCAAATGTCACCGTATCTAAAAACAATAAGTACCTTGGCCTGCACATGTATAAACCGTGGGTGAATGGGGCATAGTGGGGCCTCCGTGGCCCTGGCATTCGGGTCATCCGAAGTAGTATTGGCTGTTGGATGTGTTGCTTAAAGTTGCTGGAAGTTCCCTATCCATCATAAGGGTCGGTCTTCTGAGGGTACCTCCTAGAGGGTTTGGGCCTCCCAGAGAATTTGGGTTGCCGATCTGAGGATATCGAACAACCTGCAAAAGAAATTTTAAAATAAGGAAAGTCATGCAATGTAAACGTGGAAATGTAAATAAATTAAAATAGAAACTAAATAAATTAAGTGTCTAAAGTAAAAATGTTACAGTATCGCTTAGTCCAGAAAGCCACTGCGCATCCGCTAGGAAAAATATTCTGATTCGGATTTTTTGCACAATCTTACTCAAAAAGGGCCCCTTTTAACAAATGTTCATGTTGCCAGGTCCAAAAGTGGGTCAAAAATTGTTTAAATGTTTTTTTTTTTAATTTTTTTTGCATCGAACAATTTTTTTTTGAGTTTTCTGGATCATTCCAAATAGAAAAGATCTTAAGTGACTTTTCTCTAAATGTGATAGTTTTCGAGATATAAGCGATTGAAAATTTAAAAATGACAAAATCGGCTTAACCCTCAAAAACTATGTGAAAAACCGAAAATTTCAATGTTGCCAAAGTAGTTGCTTTAAACATCGATTGATGAAATCCCGAAGAGTTTTTTTTAACACAATATCGAAAACCTCTTTGTTTTTTAATTGTTAATCAAGCGAGCGCTACACTATTTTCAAACGTTGCATGTAGTATATAATGTAATCGGAAAGCAGTTCAAGTTTAAAAAAAATTGTTTAAAAAATTTTTTGTCCCATTTTTGACCCTGGCAACATGCAAATTTGTTAATAGGGAGGTTTTTCAAGCAAGATGGTGAAAATAAATTGAGCGAGAATATTTTTCCGCGCGTATATTTACGCATATTATATACAATGTTGTATAACATGCAACGGTTGAAAATACGTAGTGTAGCAGCCGCTTGATTAGCAATTAAAAAACAAAGGGGTTTTCGATAGTGTATTGCAAAAAGCTCTTCGGAATTTCATCAATCGATGCTTATATAATATCTACGTGCCTTGGCAACATTGAAATTTTCAGCTTTTCACATAGTTTTTGTTTTTGAAGGTTTAAAATGGCCGATATCGCAATTTTTAAATTTTTAATTGCTTATAACATGCCAAAAACTATCAATTTTAGAGAAAAGTCACTAAAGACCTTTTCTGTTTGGAAAAATCCAAGCAACCTAAAAAAACTTTGTTCGATGCAAAAAAAAAATAATTTTAGGAAAAAACAAAAAAAAAACGTTTAAAAAATGTTTGACCCACTTGTGGACCTGGCAACATGCAAATTTGTTGAAAGGGGTCCTTTTTGAGTAAGCTTGTGCAAAAAATCCGAATCAGAATATTTTTCCTAGCGGATGCGAAGTGGCTTTCTGGACTAATTAATACCCCAGGCTGTGGGTGAAAAAACGTGATATAATTCAGGAGTTTTTGAAACCTATCAGGTGTTGTAAGGGACGATGCCAGGAATAACTTATACTAAAATGTGACCGAAAATATTGTGAGCTTTTTTTTATTGCGATTTTCATTTGTTACATTTGCAATTTTTCAAGATTTTTAATTTTGCAGCTTAGGATATTGATTCTAGAGAAAAACTTTTTAATAGAAAGTTGTAGTAATTTAAAAAACCTACAATTTGAGCTATGGCAAGTTTAATTTCGTTTATTGGTTATTGCAAAACAGCCTGCGAAATATCCAAAATGGCCGTTTTTTACAATTGCGTTATTTATTGTACAAATAATTTTTTTTATTTTTTAAAGCTTTAAAATGAAGATCTTTCAATTCCAAAAATGAAAAAATTGTAAGGCCGGATTAACGAATTTGTTGCTTAGATATTATAAATTGTTTATCCCAAGAGGTCAAACGTCGAAGGCTATAACTTTTTGATAAAAAATCGTAGAGAGCTGGTGAAACATCCAATCTCCTTCTAAAGGGTTATATTTTCATATTCTGATGTAAATTAATGCGTAAAACATTTTAAACCTCTAATTTTTTGGTTTGAAAATAAGGGGGCAAATTTCGTTATAAACATTTAGAGCTGAAGCGGCCCTGTACATCCTATGAGTTTCTAACTTACAGATTATTGTTGCTGAAGACTAAACGAAAATTTATAAAAAAATAAAAATTTTCTACAACCAACTGAAGCCGAGATAATTGTTGCTTTTTTCTTAAATCGTAGTGCCTTTATTTATAACAATTAAGAAATTATTTTACGGTCATTGACTAAAGAAAGACTTATATTATCTTAACATAAAAATTATTATAAAATACAGTTACATTTAATTATTAAAAATTATTTTTAAAATCGGTGCTTTTGCGAGCAGCCGAATTTTGCAAATTGCCCGGCTCGCTTCAAATCCGCGCGCTCGGAAAATTTTTACGTAACTTGTATTAAATTTTGACGGAAAACAATTTAATAATATTACCATTATAATATACAGTCTATTTACAGTCTATTTCTGAAGAAATTATATTACAAAAATGATACATATATATGAAATATATAACTATAATTTTAATGTTACTTCTTATTATACAATATAAAACGTTTTCTTCTTGTAGTGACTACCTGTTTTGGATGTTGACGACCATCATGTCAATTTGGCAAACCCCATTTGGAAACTGAGAACCAGGAAGGCGAAGGATTACCTTGCTAGAAAATTTACGTACGTCGTTCAACACAACAACTACAAATCTTTTTAGAGCAGCAGTACCGATTTAGTGTGCAAGTACAGATTGCCATGATGGTCGCCAACATCCAAAACGGATAGTCACTACAAGAAGAAAAAGTTTTATATTGTATAATAAGAAGTAAAATTCGGTCTTACGATTTTTTTTATGTTTGAAATTGAAAGATCTTCATTTTAAAGCTTTAAAAAATAAAAAAAAAATTGTACAATAAATAATGCAATTGTAAAAAACGGCCATTTTGGACCTTTCGCAGGCTGTTTTGCAATAACCAATAAACGAAATTAAACTTACCATAGATCAAATTGTAGGTTTCTTAATTTACTACAACTTTCTATTAAAAAGTTTTTCTCTAAAATCAATATCCTAAGCTGCAAAATTAAAAATCTTTAATAATTGCAAATTTAACAAATGAAAATCGCAATAAAAAAAGCGCACAATATTTTTGGTTACATTTTAGTAGAAATTATTCCTGGCATTGTCCTTTACAACACGTGATAGGTTTCAAAAATTCCTGAATTATATCCTGAAATCGACCTATTTTTCACCCACAGCCTGGAGTATAACTAAATTTCGACATTTACGTGAAGTCAAAAATTTAGTAAACGAGAAATTGTCAGGTATAGACACTCACGACTTTGGAAAAAATATTGAGTATGATTAAAATTAAAAAAAAATCTAATAAATGTAGAAAATATAGATCCAAGAAAAACAAGAAAGAATAAAGAACGTATGACCGAGGAAATATTATAGATTATGAACAAGAGAAGATTTTTTAAAAGAGAGAATTAAAAATAGAGAAAAGAATCCATGTGATATCCAGATGGAATTTTAGAATCTTAGCAACCAAAGAAAAGATATGTAAAAAGATAACTTGCAAGCAGAAAATGTGGAAGAAAGTGTAGATAGACAACATGAATTTGCACTCCTGTTAATTGAGTTGCAAACAGGAGTGCAAGTGCTTCATATTATGAAGGAATACATATGAGTTAACAGGAGTGCAAGAAGGGAAAAAAGATGGGCCAAAGAACTGGCCAAACCAGCAAAGAGTAGCACAACACAACAGAGTAGAGCTTACATTACTAGAGGACTGATATAAGTTATACTGAATGGAATCTCCAAGGAAAACAAAAAGAAGTCACCTAGTAGACAGTTGGAGTAGATCAATTATGGCGAGATGAGCAGTCATGGAAAGATGTAAAACGAGATGAAGACCTTAGTACAAAATTGGACTTGATGGCACGTTTCCACCGACGATCTAAGCATTTTCTTGTGTAAACACTTTAAATAACGTATAAAAATACCTATACCTATAACGATAATTTACTTACCTCTGCTATACTACCAATTGGAGAAGAAAAAACAGTAACTGACGGAACCATTGGACAAGGTAAAGGTGTGGGTAGATCTATATCTGCATCTACTTCGTCTATGTCGTCGACAAATCCGTTGGGGAAGGTGGTATCAGAAATATTCGTGGCTTGGCATTTCGGATCCTGGTTTGATCGATGGCGTTGCACTAGCAGCCTTCCTACCATGACGCTCAGGAGCAAAACAACTGCAGCTGCTACGCTTACTATCAGATAGAGGAAAAATCGTTCTTGGTTTTCTGTAAAGAGATGTAAATATTCAAAAATTTAAAGAAAGAAGTGTTGTATTAAATATTTAATTTACAAGACAATAATCATAAAATCCAATAGATTTCAACAACATAAAGAGACCATCGAACGAGCTATGTTAGGAGTTTCACTGAGAGAACATAACCTACAGAAGGAGAACATTCAAAGAAGGACAATGGTGGAAGATGTATGTAATTGGAAGAATTGCGCAAATAAAATGGAACTGGGTAGACACGTGGCACGACAAAACAACGAAATATGGACCAGAAACATTGTACATTGTACAATGACTACACGACATCACAGGAAAAGTAGGGAGAAACTGGTACCAAATAGTACAAAATAGAGAAGAGTGGAGAACGCATGGAGAGACCTTTCCCACGAGTGAAATTAAATACACTGAAGAAGAAGCGAATCATAAAATCAGTTCAAAACATCGTGTACACTTTCGTTATCTACTACCAAACAGTAGCAAGTCATTGACCGTTATCAGCAGTCTTATGAGGCCTCGTTTAGAAGCGGGTTTTTCCATTCTTCATTTTTTTTATTTCTTGTTTTGGTGTTGGTTTTGCTGAGTGGGGATTTCAATTTTCGGCATAACTTAAATCCATAACAAAGGTAATAAATTTAGTCGGATATTTGGATAAAAAAACATGAAGCTAAAATTATTATGGGAGACTTCAACTCAAAAGTCGCTGCCGAAATCACACAAGATATAACCGGAAAGTATGGACTTGGAGAAAGGAACGAAAGAGGGCAAATACTAATACAGTTCTGCCAAGAAGAGAAATGCATTATATCAAATACTTTGTTTCAGCAACCTAAAAGACGACTATATACCTGGAAATCTCCAGCTGATCAAGAGGGAAAGATAGTCAGAAATAAAATTGACTACATTATCATTAATAGAAGGTTTATAAACAGTATTACATCTGCAAAAACATACCCAAGTGCAGACGCAGCAACTAACCATAATCTGCTCTGTGCTGGATTCAAACTAAAACTAAAAAGAATAAAAGCCCCCACAACGCAGAAGAAACCTAATACTCGACTCCTAAGAAATGCCGTAATAGCAGATGAGTTCGGATATAAGATAAATCGTGAGATTAAAGAGCAGTTAGAAAGATCTGAACAAGAAAATATCGGTCAAAATCTAGATATCATGAATTCCGCCATGGTCACCATAGCAAACGAAGTTTTGAAACCAGAAAAAGACTCAATAAAGAAAAAGGATTGGATGACCGATAAAATACTAGACCTTATTCAACAAAGAAGAAATTGGAAAAACAAAGACGAGATTCGGTATAGAGAGATATATCGACAAATAAGGTACGAGGTTAAGCGAGCAAAAGAGGACTGGATGGAACAAAGATGTCGTGAAATGGAAGAACTACAAAGAAAACATGACGAGTTTAATATACATAAAAAGCTTAAAGAAATTACCTACACTCAGAGAAAAAGAACTCCTCACTTTATGAGAAACTCCAAAGGTAAAATAATTCTCAACTTAATTGAAAAAAGGAAGAATGGACTAACTATATAAAAGAGCTCTTCCTGGATACGAGGCCACCACTTAACACCACAAAGTATACGAATACTGGTCCTAGTATTTTAAAAGTGGAAGTAGAGAAAGCCATCAAACAGAGCAAAAATGGGAAATCTACAGGCCCTGACCAAGTACCATCAGACTGGCTCAAACTTCTGGATGACGACAATGTCTCACAACTAACAAACATTTATAACCATATATACGAGACTGGAATTATGCCACAGATATGGTTAGAGTCTACATTTATTCCACTCCCAAAAAACCTAATACATCATCATGTAAAGACTTTAGACTAATTAGTCTCATGAGCCACTCTCTCAAGCTACTTCTTAAGATAATTCTTAATAGAATCAAGCAGAAATGTGAAGAGACAATGGGAAACAAACAATTCGGTTTCAGAGAAGGATTGGGAACAAGGGAAGCTTTGTTCTCAATGTTAACATTACTTCAACGATCATGGGAAGTGCAGAAATCAATTTACGTCTGCTTTATAGATTTTGAGAAGGCGTTTGATAGAGTTCAACATGATAGGTTGTTTCAATATCTAGAAATGATTGGTATAGATGATAAAGATCTGAGACTTTTACAACATCTATATTGGAATCAAGAAGCTTCTATTCTGGTAGACGGCAAAGAAACAGACAAAATTTGCATTCAAAGAGGTGTCAGACAGGGTTGTGTGTTATCCCCAACTTTGTTTAACGTATACTCAGAAATAATTTTTAATGAAGCCTTGGAAGGACAATGTGGAGTTCGAATCGGGGGTGAAACTATTAACAACATCAGATATGCAGACGACACCGCGATCATGGCTGAAAACATCGAAGATCTTTAATTCCTTATAGATCGGGTCACTAGAGAATGCTCCAATAACGGACTTAACATAAATGCAACAAAGACAAAGTTACTTGTGGTTAGTAAACAAGACGTCGGCCCTATGCAACTAATTGTCAGTGATGAATCAATAACAAAAGTTAAACATTTTAAATACCTAGGATGTTGAATAAACGAGACACTAAATCCGGATGAAGAAATTAAAACTCGTATAGAAATTGCAAGAGGAGCATTTATGAAACTTAGATCTATTCTGAGCATCTCTCAGCTGAATTTACAACTAAGAATCAAGTTCCTAAAATGTTATGTGTATCCTGTATTACTATATGGATGTGAAACCTGGATCATAAAGGTTAACATGATGAACAAATTAGAAGCCTTTGAGATGTGGTCATATCGTAGAATGCTCAGAATATCTTGGGTTCAACGTATTTCTAACAGAGAAGTCTTAAACAGAGTAGGTCAAGGCGAAGGTGACTTAATGAAGATGATAAAAAAGAGAAAACTTGAATATCTGGGCCATATAATGAGAGGTAGCAGATACAGGATGCTGCAGTTAATACTCAATGGAAAGATCGACGGAAAAAGAGGAATTGGTCGAAAGAAATATTCATGGCTCCGAAACCTTCGTCAATTGACTGGCTTATCGGCAGATCAATTGTTACATGCCGCACAAGATCGAGAACGATATCGGCAAATTGTTATGGAAGCTACCCACGCCTAAAAATTTGGGCACGGTACTTAAAGAAGAAGATTTGGATAAAGTATTTGGGATAAACTTCCTCAAAGGTAAGAAGCTTACTCAGAATACAAAACTGAAAATTTATAAAGCAGCAATTAGACCAGTAATCACATATGGTGCTAAAGAAATGTGTCTAACACAGAAAGAGGAAGAAAGATTAAGGATCCTACGAAGTAAGTGAACTTCTGAAAGGAGAAGGCATCGTCAGATTTATCAAGGCACAGAGACTCAGATGGATGGGACATATAGTAAGGAAGAATTCAGAAGCCGTTATCAAGAAAATTTCCAAATGGAGACCTGTATCAGACAGACCACGAGGAAGAGCAAAAACTAGATGGGAGAACCAGATAGTGGAGGACCTTAAGAAGATGGGAGTCAGAGAATGGGTAACCAGAAGCAAAAACATGGAGGAAAATTGCAGATGCCAAGTCACATAACAATTGTAAAACCAAAATGTTAATGCGGCTTGATTTACCACGACAAACGAATCGGAAGAGCCCAAAGAGGCCGGCAATCACTCCGCTAGGAGTGTAGATGCCATGATGATGATTTGGGATAAAATTGAAGTTAAATATGGAGAAAAAAAGACGAGCAGTCAGATCTCAGTCAGACAAAGTCTTTTGCTAAAGTCCATTTTGTGCCCCATTGGGGCACAAAATTTAACAGTATTATATTAACAGTATTATATTTAACAGTAATATTAACAGTAGCATAACACTATTCATAGAGTTTAAGTTTTTGAATTCTTGATGTATCATAGGCTATTTCTTGTACCTAGAAAGTGTTAATTCCTAAAAAAAATACTGAAAAACGTTGTAGGTGCTCCTTGGTACGTGGCAAACAGCGAGACCCATTAGGACCCAGGAATGGACACTGTCGATGTAATCATAAAGAAGAAGATGACAGGAAGTCACCAACAACGAGTTCATAGGCACGAAAATATTGAGGTAATTCAGCTCCTCCATACTACTAGGCAACCTAGAAGATTAAAGAGGACAAAGCCTTTTGAACTAGGTTATGTGATAGTGAAAACCAGAGCATAGTGATTGTGCGTGTTAAAATAATTTTAAGGAAAAAAGGACAGTGTATAATTCCTAGGGCTCAGTGGAGGCTGTTCTTCAGATAAGGGAAACACCAATATAGCGATAAAAGAATTTATTTATAAAACCGACACTAGGGTAATTACCCCGGGAGAACTTTGAGTACTGACTTGTTTAGTTGAAGACTCTTTCTCTAGCTGAGATATCGTAGCTTTATAGAAGCTTAAATTGGGTCATCGTTGACACGATGCCCGTGTGATTTGTATATCTAATTAAGGTAAATAGTTCTACTTTCGTCAGCACTTTCGTATTATTTCCAAATTATATTGTTGATAATTGACCAATTTGTATCTAAACTAATAATCCACATGTGTGAATATAACAACCAATAAATTGGTGCGATCTACTGGGTGATATAATTATACTGTTCAATATCGGATATTAATTCTGAATATTTGTTATAGGACAGACAGTGTCGAGAGTAATGTGAAAAGCTTAGATTTAAAAATGATGCTTACCGAACTCAAACCTGCTGTTGTTCTTGGACAGGCTCTTTGAACTGTCTTGGGTGGATTTTTTGGTAAAATTAACTTTGGTAACTCCTTCTATGTTTGGATCAGAAGGGGAGGCAGCGAATTCCCTGATGTATTCGTTTCCTGCATCATATATCTCGAAAACGCTTTCGTCGTCGTTCGGAAGCTTTTCATCTGTTTCGTCGGGTTCGAGGAATCCTTCGTATTGTTCCTTCAGGACTTTTCTCGGGACTGTAAATAATAAACGTATTAAGATATTTTTGCAGTAAAAACAATAAAATTGTACGTGCTTTCTTTTCCTTAATTTAATATCATAAATAAACCACAAGGAACTTTACTATATTAGTGGCAGGGGAGCCCAAGCGGGGATTTTGCAGTTACTCGAGCGCGTCAGATTATTACATGGGGAGAAACCCTGAAAATGTACCTCTACCATATATTGCCTCTGAATGCAGGAGTGTTCGTCATGGGGGAGGGCCGAAAAAAAATCTAACTCGAAATCGTCAGATTAAGATAAGATAAGTTAAGTACATGCAAAACAGTGTATATTTAAAAAATCTGACGATTTGAGCGGGGCGTAAGGAAATGGGCGAGTCCCAAAGTTTCACAAGAAAAAAGCGAATATTTGGCGAAATGAATGACAGATCGAAAAACTAAAAAATACCTACTCAATATTTCTCAAAAATCTATCTAATGATACCAAACACGACTTTCCACGCAGAGGGGTAGGGGGTAACTTTATTATTTTAAATACGAATCCCGCGATATTTCGCGAAATGAACATCAGATCGAAAAACTGAAAAATACACTTATTCAATATTTTTGAAAAATCTATCGAATTGCACCAAACACGATCCCCCACGGAGGTGGGGTGGGCGGTTACTTTAAAATCTTAAATGGGAGCTCCCATTTTTTATTGCAGATTTGGATTCCTTACGCAAAAAGGAGTAACTTTTACTTGAGACATTTTTTCTAATTATGGATAGATGGCGATGTAATCTAAAAAAAAAACGATTGTTGTAAATGGAAAATTAAATTAAAAATGGAAAGTCCCCACTAAAATGGAAACCTTTACTTAACTTTTTTTTTTTGGTTTAACGACCTACTCTTCACAACCCAATAGGTCCCTATACCGCTCGAGTGACTGCACATTTAGCATACTTTGCTCTCCTACCATAGTATATGGTAAAAAGAAAAAGTTAACAGGGGTATAAGATTTTTATGTTGACATATTTCTCAATTTTTTATCTTTTGTTGATACTTGATAAAGCTGAGTTAGATCTCTTCGATCTATCCCATTTTTGCTTCAATTATTCCTCTCTACATTTGGCTTACTTTTTGGATTTCATCATTATCATTATCACCGCTCATTCCCTTCGGGTTATGGCTTACGCCTTTGCATATTATCCTATTCTGAGTTAGATTTCTTTTTCTCTATTTTGTTTGTGTGTCTACAATTTATTTTCATTGCTTTTGTTTCTCATATTCTTCATTTTTATTGCTCGTTCTCATTTCTTTTACTTCTATTATTTTATCTACTGCTGGCAATATTGTGTTTTTTATATGATTCCATTTATCCTGATTATTTTGTGGTTTGTTTCTTTTTTGCTTTCATTTATTTCTGCTTGTATCGACTAATGGACTGTATTGTTAGATATTTCATTTTAAACTAATATGTGATCTACTTGGTTTTATATAGGTATTCTTATCTATGTAGGTAAGTTTACGTTATTTTGTGTATCTTTGCATGTGTAAATTTTGCTGTTAGAAATCGTAAATGCATCATTTCTGCATGCAAGTGACATATTATATTCCTTTTATTATTTGTTTTTTGATGTATGTTCTACTTTCTGCCACTCGTTTGTGATGTTTTTTTTTTAATTTCATTACTTTCTTCGTTACTCTTATTTGGTCGATTATTTTGTGTTTATTAGAATATTGTTTCCTTATTATTCTTATTTTTTAAATATCCCTGCAAAAGTAAATTTACTGACAATTTTGCTTAATTGGTTTATCTTTACTGAGTTTAGTGTGTTATCTTCTGTTGTTTTGTTCATCAATATTTATCTGGGGGAGAGGGGTAGGTATTTTTTGTATTTTAATATTGTTTAAATACTTTTGTCTGAATTTAATGGATATACATACCACAGGTGTAGACCACCTTTAAATACATTCTGGACTCGGGTTTGCAGGGACTTCCAAAGGTCCTAGTGTCCGCTGACAAGTCACAGTTTCTTTTTCCATGACAGAGTTGCATGACGATCTCAGTGGCGTAGCTAACAAGGCAGGCTGAAACAAAGCAAAGTTAAATTTAAAGCAAATTTAAACAAAAAAAGCAAGTTTGAAGATAGCATATTTGAAATCTTGGTCGTCCGAAACCTCGATTAAAAAAAAGATCAAAATATGATGACAGAAAGCCGAGAAAGTGCAATTTTTGGAGCGGCGACCTACACCTCCATAACATTAAAAAATTCCCTTGGGTCTCCTAGGTAATCCCCCTTTTTTGGGCCTAGCACAATTTTGTTGTTTTTAGAGAGACCCTGTGCCTGGACTATTAATATTTTTTTATATAACTGTTTATCAATTTGCATAATTTTATAAATATAAAGGATTTTCCGACCTCAGCTATGAATTACTTTCTTGGAATAAGCTCTTATCTACAAAACGGTATACAGGCTTTTCAATCCTTGGGCTTCCTTCGTTTTATTACATTTTAAGTACCTTAACCAGCAATTTCTTGTTAACTATTGGCGTCCTTTGTATAGTCCATGTTTTGGGACATCTCACGTATGAAAAAAATTTCTGATTCGGATTCATTGTGGATTTCTGTTTAAAAATGCCCCTTTTAAACAAAGCAGAAGGATGTCAGACGAATTTTTTGAGCAGAAAACATTTAAACAATTTTTGAAGTTATACTTCTTTGGGCGCGTTAGGAGTAAATTTATATGTGCGCGAATTTATCAAAAGTCTTGGTCGTGGGCGCAGCTCAAACGTTATACGTGCTCTGATTGGGTAATTACAATGACCTGTCTACAATAATTGTTCAATATGTCGGTTATTTTATTAATACGTCAATAATTATGGGTAAACAAATGTGTATATTAGTTTTTATTGTTGTGAGGACACAGACAAAAGCAAGTTTATAATTGTAGTGACTTTTTAAATAGTTTTTAAAAGCCACAGGTACGTAATAATTGTAAATGTTTTAGTATTGCAATAAAAAATTATATAGATACTTACCTACTTGGAAACTTGGAAAATGGAAAATAGGTATTAGGTACCTACCTAGTAGGTAATACTTTGATTTACATAATTAAATTACCAACAAAATTTCTACCAATCTTCATCTAATATATTGTTTTATTACTCAATGTTTTGTTGTATTTTAATATTTTAATTCCACAAAAATCAAACTAATTCGATTAAATGTAGTAATGAAACACAGACTTACTCGCAATCATTTAATTATACTTTGACGACCGGTTTCGATCTCTACATTATACAGATCATCTTCAGGTCGGCGTTACAAGTAGTTAAATGCTACAATAAAGAAAACCAGAGTTAGAACATTATCTGGTTGCACAAGTGTTAACAGAAAGCCAAATTCGAAAAATTTTTTTTTTGCAATAAAGGTTTTCAACTGTTGACATTTCAGAATATTGATACCTACAAATGCACACCTATGAGTTAAAGTTAACTCATAGGTGTGCATTTGTAGGTATCAATATTCTGAAATGTCAACAGTTGAAAACCTTTATTGCAAAAAAAAAATGTTTTTCGAATTTGGCTTTCTGTTAACACTTGTGCAACCAGATAATGTTCTAACTCTGGTTTTCTTTATTGTAGCATTTAACTACTTGTAACGCCGACCTGAAGATGATCTGTATAATGTAGAGATCGAAACCGGTCGTCAAAGTATAATTAAATGATTGTGAGTAAGTCTGTGTTTCATTACTACATTTAATATGGACTCACATATGCAACCCATTCAATATAATTTGATTAAATTCAGAACTGTCAAACAGTAAAACGTTCAGTTCGCCTATCTTCCCACATGACAGATATGTGTAGATGGGTAAATGAGTAGAGGCTTCGGTTACAAATCTAAGCAAGCCAAAATGCGCGGGTTCGAATCCCAATGCGAGTTTCTATTTTTTATTTTTTTTATACATTTTATGATTCTAAGTATATTTATTGTTATATAATTTTTTTTTTTCAGAAAATGCGTATTTAGTTAAAAATTTTGCCAACCATTATTCTTCAGAAATCATTTTTTGTGGCATTTTTTAACGTGTTTGTGTGTGTTTTATTCTTTTATTTTTTAAGTTTTGGTATTGTTTTAATAAAAATTTTTGGAAAGTAGTAAGTGTTAAAATTAGTTTAATATTCAATTAAAAAATAAATAAGCTGTTTAAAGTAGATATTATATCATTTTGAACTATTTAGAATGGGGAATAAGCCACAATATTATTAAAAAATGATTTTTATTAACGTTTCGACGCCCAAATCGGGTGCCGTTGTCAAAATACAAAATACTATTAATATAAACAAAAATGTTGTTGCTTAGTAAAAAAATTCTTCTAATAATTTATTTAATTTGACTCATTTACATCGGCAATTCAGATACATATGATACATTTTAAAGTAGAAGACTTTAAAATGATATTGCCAATATTTATGAGTTGCGTTCCTGGGACGACTTTACTGAAAGATAGTTCATTCGATTACATGAAATCAACCCCAACTCAAGAATATCCGTCACAAAAAAATCATAGCATGTGATCAATCTGTCTTTAAAAAGACAACCACATGCAACGGTGACATTAAAATTCTCGCGTTAGAGATCTCATAGTAAATCACGAGGGAAAACCAGGAAAAACCTCGTGATACTATCCCGACATCGTAAGTATTTGGTCTTACATTTAATTGACTCTCAAAATTAATACCAAATTCTGACTTTACTATAATTTTGTTTAAATTATAAATAATATCAATAATACATGGGTATATAAGTAATACTAAAATATAAAATATGTACTAACTCGACTATTGATTTACTAATTGTGGTATTTTCTTTCTATTGACTTCCTCTTTCAGTATGGGTATCCACATCCTACTGCATTCCACCGAGGAATTTGCGACACAATTGGTTTCGTTTAGCATAATTAGAGCCGCTTCTTTGATTTTTCTCTTTTTACTATCTGTTTCTTTCAGGACTATACTTGAATCTCTCCACTGAACTCTATGTTCATTATCCCATGCGTGTTGACATATTTGAGATCTATCAAATTCTCTATTTTTAATATAAGATTGATGTTCACTTATTCTAACGTTTAATGGTCTTGATGTTTCACCTATATAAAACTGTTCGCATTCACAAGGTATTTTATAAATACAATTCTTTGTCCTTTCTTGTTCATTGTTAGGTTTAGTTTTAGATAGAATAGATCTCAATGTGTTGGTTGTTTTGAATGTTGTTGAAATGTTGAATTTATTTCCTATTGTTTTAAGTTTCTCGGATAGTCCTTTTACGTATGGTATTGATATTTTCCTCGTATTATTTCTTGTGAATGTTGTAGGATCCCGTTCTATGTTGTTCTGTTCCATTCGATCCAATCTTGACAATTCCTTATTTATAAACGATAAAGGATAATCATTTTTTAATAAAACAGATGTTAAGAATTGTTTTTCTTCTAAAAAGGAATTTTCGTTAGAACAAGTAATTTTGGCTCTATCATATAAGGATTTTATGATTCCCTTTTTAACGTTGATGTTGTGATTTGATTTGTAATTGAGATATCTGTTGGTATGTGTTGGTTTTCTATACACTTGAGTCTCATATCCAGTATCCTTCTTTAAGACTAAAACATCTAGGAAAGGTAGGGTGTTATTATATTCCTTTTCCATTGTAAATTTTATTGTCTCTTCTTGATCGTTTATAATATTAAGGAATGTATCCAACAATTCTGATCTATGAGGCCATATTGAAAACACATCATCTACATATCTCCACCATACAGTGGGTTTTAAATTTTGTTTAGAAATGATATTAGTTTCGAAATCCTCCATAAATATATTAGCCAATAATGGAGATAAAGAGGAGCCCATTGCTAGACCAAAATTTTGTTTATAAAATTCATTATTTAGTTGAAAATAGGTATTATTAGTACATAATGTCAATAACTCCATTATAGCTGATACATTTAGTTTTGTCCTAGTTGTCAATGTATCATCATTCTCTAATTTCGTTTTGATTATGTTTAAAGTTTTATCTAATGGCACATTTGTAAATAAACTGTTTATGTCAAAACTTACTAAAATATTATTTGGATTAAACTCAATAGTTGATAATTTGTTTACAAAATGTTTTGTATTTTTTATAAATGTGTCATCATTATTAGCAAATGGTTTTATAATGTTTAATAAAAATTTTGATAGTTCACTACAAGGAGAACTGATGGTACTACAAATGGGTCTAAGTGGTATGTTCGCTTTATGAATTTTCGGTACTCCATAAAAATGTGGTGACTTACTGTAATGAGGTGTAATTAATTTTCTTTGATAGTATGTTAGATCATTTTTAAATTTGAATAAAGTTCTATAGATTTTGTTTTCCAGTGTTTTCGTTGGATCCTTCGTTAATTTGGTATAAGGTCCATTTGTAATTAGATCTGTAATTTTGTCCTCGTATTGTATTTTATCCATTATTACAGTTGCATTTCCTTTATCCGCTGGTAGGATCGTTATGGAGTCATCATTTTTTAAAGTTTTTAAAGCTTTAATTTCCTCTTTACTGATGTTCTGTTCAATTTGATTTGTCTTTTCCAATTCAAGTTTACATAGTACCCTATACTGTTCTTTTTCATGAGTTGGTAAACACTGTGATATTTTTTCCACTGAACTAATTATGTCTAATTTTGGAATAGATGGATGAGTAACAGCATAGTTTAAACCCTTTGACAATACCAAATTCTCCGTTGCATTTAACTGTCTATTTGATAGATTGACAACTGTCGCTAATATGTCATTATTTCTATTTAGGTTATCAAAAGTATGTATACTATTTTGTTCTAAAAGAATATTAAATTTATTTAAATGTATATTTCTTTGTTTCTGATATGAATTTTGATAAATTATGTGTAAACTAAAAATAATTCGATCAAAATCAGAATTTGATATCATTCCGAAAAGCAAATCTTTAATACTTACGATGTCTTGTTCAATAAAAAATAAATTTGACCAGTGAAATTGTAACCTTTCCCGGATCATTGACAAACTGGCTCTATGTAGAATATTTTGGAGTCTTCTGCTTGAGTATGCTGGCCGTAACCTCAAGCCCTTCGGTATTAAGTTGTTATCTCTACATGCTATGATTTTTTTGTGACGGATATTCTTGAGTTGGGGTTGATTTCATGTAATCGAATGAACTATCTTTCAGTAAAGTCGTCCCAGGAACGCAACTCATAAATATTGGCAATATCATTTTAAAGTCTTCTACTTTAAAATGTATCATATGTATCTGAATTGCCGATATAAATGAGTCAAATTAAATAAATTATTAGAAGAATTTTTTTACTAAGCAACAACATTTTTGTTTATATTAATAGTATTTTGTATTTTGACAACGGCACCCGATTTGGGCGTCGAAACGTTAATAAAAATCATTTTTTAATAATATTGTGGCTTATTCCCCATTCTAAATAGTTCAAATTGTAAAAATGCCACAAGAAAATAGCTTCAGAACAACATTAAGATATTATATCAATTCCGTTGAAATCACATAATAGAAGTATAACTTCTTACGTACGTACAAATTATACACACATTCTTTTTTTTAATAAAGGACCCTGCAACACCCCTTATGAAAAAGTGGCCCAGGTCAAATTTAATGAAACTTCAGTCAATGCTAGTTATCAGTGCGTAGATTAAAAAATTCCATGGAACCTAGGTCTGAAAAACTATTATTCTGAAGCTACAGCCTTCTGAAGTTAGTAAATTCAGGTGCTTAGTGTAGGTCAAGCGCACTAATTCACAGTCAAGTTAACGAAAATATTTATTATTGAAAGAACAGAGACTCATTCTCTTCATGCATATTTTCATGATCCATATGAATCCGTGGTCAAAAATAGATACATCCTATTTAAATCTTCAAAAATCTTCAGAAAAGGTCTCAGAAAACTTAAAAAGAGACATAGAAAATGTGCTGCTGGAGCGACATAGGATTATTATGTTTTCTTGAATGCTTCACACTTATCCAATACCAGCATAGCTGCAGTTCCGCTTATCTTCAGAAAAGTACTGAACAGTGGCGAATCTACGGGGAAAAGGCAGGGGACTTTTGCTCCCAACACGTTCCAAAATAAAAGAAAAAAATAATTTACATTTGGCAACCTAAAAAATAATTATTTGGCAACCTCGAAAGGGTTTAAATAATTGCTTATAACTCGAAAACTGTCAACTTATGAGAAACATGTCAGGAGACCGTTTATATGTAGAATGGCCCAAAGAATTTCATATAATGAAATATATTCCGGTGTAAAAAAAGTAATCTTTTGAATTTGTTTAAAACATTGTTTAAACAATTTCTGCCCAAAAATTTCGTCCAGAACCCGTCTGATTTGTTTACATGGGTGTCTAATATCAAATATGAAATATTAAAAAGGGGTTCAAGGCAGGTTTTGTTTATATTCGATTCAGAGTTGGACTACCATCTCCATATAGCAACTATTTCAGCATCCTTATGCATCATCAGTGAAGTTTATGCAGTCACAACTCTGAAGGGAATACAAACATTCTGCCTCTTTTAAGGCAAACCATCGCGATGCAATGAACCCACCTTTTGAGACGCAATACAGCGACATCTCTCGTATTACGAGGAAAACAACGAAAAGCCCCAGATACAAAGTTTACTACTTTTTAAACAATTAGAATAATTGAAATAAAAATATAATAAACAATATTTTAAATCTAAGACTTTTCGTTAATAAACTGCTTTCTGGCTGCATCCCATATCTCCGGATTTTACAATATATAATCACGTAGAGACGACGAAAATAGGAGAAAGCAAATAGAGGACACTTAGGCCACGCATTTACCTTCTCTTCGTCTAGGAAAAGGACCGAAAGACAGTTTCTGTGTGTGTGTTTATGTTTTATTGGCACTGGTTTAAGCAACCAACTGGCCAGTCAATGTGTTTTGAATTCTCTCTTTTACAAAATATATGCTTAGTATCTAAATTTAAAACTATTAGTACTACTGTTTTTTTTTACTCTGTTTTTTTTTATTATTTTTTTTTTATTATATTTTTTAACATTTTTTTTTATTACATTTTTTATTTTTTTTTTAGTTTTTTTTTTTTTTTTTTTTTGTATATTTTTTTTATCGCGCTAAGACCTAAACCCGATTCAACCTCGCGGAGGTTTAGATCTTAGTATCTTTTTATTTTATTTAATTTTTTTTTTTTCTTTTTTTTTTCTTTTTTTCTCAGAGCTTTAATTTTAAACAATTAACATGGTTGTACAAAATTTTATAAACATCTAGATTGTTTGTTTGTAAAAGGTATATAAGATTAAAAGGAAATTGTACATTAACTTGAACTAGATTGGCAAAAAAGTTTGATATTTCAATAAAATGTAAAGGACATTCTAATAGCATATGTTGTAGATCAGCTAGCTCTCCACATAAACATTCATCATTATCTACAAGTCCTATTTCTCTTTTGTAGACTGGAGTCAGACAGTGATTACTTCTTATTCGACAAATAGTTTTGATAAAGCCTTTGTTGGAAACTTGATTAAACCATGTCTTGATGGGAAGTGTAGGCTGGATTTTTTTGTAATAATTTCCTTTGTCTGAATTATTGTATTGTTCCTGCCATTTCGTCCGTTTGATAGATCTCATAATAGAAATTATGTCTCCCATAGGAAGTTGATAAGTATGCAGAGTGGATTCCTTCGTTGTTGCTTTTTTAGCCAGATCATCTACTATTTCGTTGTTTTTTATACCAATGTGTGCTTTTATCCAACACAATATTATATTTTTGCCCGATTTCAAAGCTTCACTGTTCATTGCTATGATGTCACTGATGATATAATTTTCTGCAAAATTATGTACATTATATTTCAATGTCTTTACAATGCTTTGGCAGTCTGTAAATATAACATAATTGAGTTCTTTTTGATTAATACATATTTTGTATGCTTCTTTGATTGCAATGAGTTCAGCTGTGAAAATTGTCATTTTATCAGGTAATCTGTTGTTTATTTTTATACTTTTTTGTGGGTAATATATAGCATATCCAACTTTTCCTTCCATTTTTGAACCATCCGTATATAATTTCTGATAACTCCCCCAGTTTTTTTGTACACACTGAAGGTGGTCTATTTTAGTAAGGAAGTCTGTCGCACGAATATTACTTAAATGACAGTTAACTGGAGATAAATAATCTTCATAATTTAGCTTTCGAGACGAGCTTTGTTCAATTTGGTGTATGTCGCCAATGGAATTAGAAACGTTGAGGAAGCTTTCCACAACTAAAAGCAGTTTCTTTTTTTCCCAGTAATAATGAGTTAGGTATGAGGTGGTTAAATGAACAATTTTATTTAATAGCAGTTTATCGTTAACCGCTGTTTTAACTATAAATTTCTCACTTAGGTATTCCCTGCGTAATGAAAGTGGAGGTTCATTAAGCTCACATTCCATGACCAATATAGGTGTGCTACGAAGATAACCAGTGCATAACCTAAGTGCCTTATTTTTGATCCTCTCGATTTTTTGGAGTACAGAGTTTGATGCTGAGCCATAAAAAATAGATCCATAGTCTAAGATTGATCTTATCAAATTTCTGTATAGTAATATTGATATGTTTGGATCAGCTCCCCAGTTACTGACACTTACAGTCTTCATGATATTCATTGCATTTTCCATTCTTCGTAATATGTAATTTGTGTGTTCTTTCCAATTTAATTTGGAGTCTAAAAATACGCCAAGAAATTTTATTGAAGTTTTATAAGGAATACTAGTATTATCAAATTGTAGATGGCTTTGAGGAATATATCGTTTTTTAGTAAAGGTAACAATGGTTGATTTACTCTCTGATATTGTTAAGTTATTATCGGTAGCCCATTTTTTTATAATATTCAATGTCGATTTAAGGTAGTTATTACATCTATCTATTGACTTATTTTCTGCATATATCGCAACATCATCAGCGTACTGTAGGATTTTTATGTGTTGAGGAAGTTTAGTTTCTAAGTCAGCAGTATACAGTATATATAATATAGGACTTAGGATGCTACCCTGAGGTAGTCCCAAAGATGTGTATCGGGAGTTAGATTGATCTCCATTTAATCTAACGTAAACTGCTCGATTAATGTATAAGTTAATGATGTTCCATGTTACTATCTCGGGTATTCCTATTTCCAACATTTTCGCGTATAGTATGTGAAGATTAACGTTGTCGTAAGCCCCTTTTATATCTAAGAACAAAGCACTAACTGCTTTCTTATAAGTAAAGGAACTATAAATGTCTATTAAAAAGTGGCAGAGGCTATCTTGTGTGGATTTACCTTTTCTAAAACCAAACTGACTTCTTGGTAATAGGTCGTTCTTTTCTAGCCAAAATTCCAGACGGTTTTTAATAAGTCTCTCATATGTTTTTAGTATACAGGAAGCCAGACCGATTGGACGGTAAGAATCCCAATTCTTTGATGATTTTCCTGGTTTTAAAACCGGGATAATAG
This sequence comes from Diabrotica virgifera virgifera, assembly GCF_917563875.1. NCBI lineage: Eukaryota > Metazoa > Arthropoda > Insecta > Coleoptera > Chrysomelidae > Diabrotica > Diabrotica virgifera. Next base: position 220,859,910 of record NC_065451.1, on the reverse strand, counting down.
TGTAAACGTGCCAATCGTCAGGAATCTTTATGCGGCGCATCCAAATTTCATTATATATATTTAGTAGTGCAGCCTTACCAATTCTTGAAAGATTTGATAGCATCGAGTAATGGATATTATCGGCACCTGGTGCTGAATTTGAGTTTTTCTTCAACGCAAAGTTTAGTTCAGTGGCAGAAAATGGTTTGACTAGGAAACGGATTGGTTCTGGATAGTCGTATAGAGCATTTAGTTGTAAATCAGGAATTACTAATTCTGCAGACGGCGGTGTGATATTTTGATGGAACTCTTCTATCCACGAAGCTTCCGACAGAATAACAGGGACTTTGTTCTTTGTTTTTCTATTTTTTATTCGGTTAACTTTTGACCATACATCTTTAATAGGGACTGACCTATTTAGGGATCCGACATAATCTCTCCAGCTATTTCTTTTAGTTTGTTTAGTGATCTTCTTGACATGTGCATCATCTTTTTTATACTTAAGTAGGTTTTCATGGTTTGGATTTTCTTTGAATATACAAAAACTTTCCTGTCTTCTTCTGACTGCTTCTTCACATTCTAAATCCCACCAGTATTTTCCTCTGGAAGTCGGTTTTTTTATTTTAAATTTGGGGATGCAATAGGATGCAGTTGTATTTATATTGTGCAAAATTTGTTCATAAGAATTTATATCTTTAAATTGAGAGAATACATCTTCCGAATACTGTTCATATAATTTCCAGTCGGCATTCTTTAAATTCCACTTTTGTGAATATGGATTATATGTATGAGTTGGTTGATCCTCTAACTCTACTCTTATAGGGGTATGGTCTGAACCAAATAGGTCTTGAAGTGTTTTCCAAGTGATCAGGTGGTTTAAGTCAGGAGTACAAATGGTCAGGTCTATTGCCGATTTCGAGAAGTTCCTAAAGAAAGTAGGAGAGCCATCATTTTTGAATATTAAATTATTATCGTCTATACAGTCCATCAAGATTTTACCTTTCATATCTGTTTGGTTGTCTAGGCCCCAGGCAATGTGGTGAGCATTAAGGTCACCTCCTATTATAAATGGTCTTTCTATAGATGTTATGAAATTGTTCCATTGTTGTAACAATAACTTGGTTCCTGGTGGAACATACATAGATATAAATGTGACAGTATATGACTTAAACTTTATTTTTATTGCTACTTTATTGACGTTTATTAAATCTACTTTCATGGTGACTTCCTCGTAATATAGGTTTGAATTTATTAAAATTGCTGAGCCACCGCCAACAGTTACTGAAAAGCGGTCGTCTCTGATAATATTGTACCCGTGAAAGTTATAATACTTTTCTGGTTTAAATCTAGTTTCTGATAATAATGCGATATCAACTTTCTGGTCTTCTAATAGGTGGATAAGGTTTTCTCTATTAGAGTTAGCCGATCTACAATTCCATTGACAAATTACCAATCTATTCATTATTATATAAGAGAGAACTTAAAACTGATTGAATTGAATTTACTAGAACTGATTTTTCTGGAATTTCAAAATTTTTGTGATTTATATTAGAGATAATACTTGTAACTATATTTGATATTAATTCTGTTAATTCTTTTGATGGTTCATGTATTTTAGATCCTTGTTCTGGATTAAATGTAGATTGATACGAAGAAGAGGTGATAATACCACCAGGTCTGTTGGACATGGGGTTTAACTTTATTATTTTTTGATGTTCCATTGTTACTTGGTCTGGTGAGGAAGAGATAGGTCGTTTGTATTTTGGTGGTTTTATTATTGTATATCTATTTGAAACTGAAGGTAGAGCGAACTGATTGGAAGATGTTTGAGACGTGGACAATTGAGTAAAGGAATATGAAGAGGATGGTGCATTCATATTTGGAGTTTGATGAGAATTTATTGAGGAATTATTGGCTGCTATAGATGCATAAGTTATCTTAGGAAAGAGTTTAATTGTTTCCTTAAAAGATAAGCTGTTTTCAGACATATAATGTTTTATTTTCTTTTGGCGATCAAATTCTGGGCATATCTCCCATTCATTAGTGAAGTGTTCACCTTCACAGGATAGACATTTTTTGTTAAACGATGATAAAGGACAAGAATCGGAAAGGTGAGATTCATGACACTTAAAACAGCGAGGATTACTTTTACACTGCTTACTCATGTGCCCATACCTATAGCAGTGGTAACAGATAATTACCTTTTGCTGGTATTTTTCAACAGTGTGTAAGACATGATTAATTACTACATACTTTGGTATATTCTGGCATTTAAAAGACACAATAACTGATTTTGTTGGATTAAATATTACTTTGTCATCTGCTACTATTTTTCTTGTTATTCGTTTCACATACTCAACCGAGAATTTGCAATGGTGATCAAATTCCTTTATTCTATTTTTAAGATATTCTTCCGATATATCTGAATCTATATCCCTTACTACACCTAGTTTAAACAATTGAAATTTTGGAATGTATGCGGTCAGATTTTTTTGAATAAGGAATTTGGAAGTAACTAAAGCATTTGCGCTACTATAATTTTTAAATGAGACCCTAACTCGGTTGCGTCCGATTGAGTCAATTTTTTTTATATAATTGTCAATTTCTGGATGTAACGTAAATAGGATCTCGCCTATTTTAACAGCGTTTAATTTTCCTGTAAAATTTAAACTGGAGTTTTCAATGAAAATGTAAAAAGGTCCTAAATCAATTTTTTCGTATAAATAAACAGGCCTGGTTTTTTCTGGTTGATCTGAGTTTACTAAAGTATTTTGTTTTTCATTAATATTGTTAAGATTAATACTACTACTTATCTTATTTTGAGGCTGGTTGGGTAGAAATCCATTTAAATCTTGTAAATCACAGCTACTATCCATCGAATTCTCAATATCAGGCGGTTCGTCTCCACTAGATGACTCCATAGAGGAGTTTTCAAGTAACGTTTAACTTATGAACACTTTCAAAATGTAAACTAAATAAGGAAAAGTTTAACAAAACTAAACAAACTAAATTAGAACGGTATAAATCAAATAATCCGCCAAAAATTAATATTTTTCGGAGAGATTTCCAAATTTAAATTCACTTTGACAATTATTTTGACGTATCCGAAAGACAGTTTCTAAATACTCAAAAACTGAGTAAAATGAAAAAGATTAAAAAGGGTTCAAGGCAGGTTTTGTTTATATTCGATTCAGAGTTGGACTACCATCTCCATATAGCAACTATTTCAGCATCCTTATGCATCATCAGTGAAGTTTATGCAGTCACAACTCTGAAGGGAATACAAACATTCTGCCTCTTTTAATTGTTTAAAAAGTAGTAAACTTTGTATCTGGGGCTTTTCCTTGTTTTCCTCGTAATACGAGAGATGTCGCTGTATTGCGTCTCAAAAGGTGGATTCATTGCATCGCGATGGTTTGTCTTAAAAGAGGCAGAATGTTTGTATTCCCTTCAGAGTTGTGACTGCATAAACTTCACTGATGATGCATAAGGATGCTGAAATAGTTGCTATATGGAGATGGTAGTCCAACTCTGAATCGAATATAAACAAAACCTGCCTTGAACCCTTTTTAATCTTTTTCATTTTACTCAGTTTTTGAGTATTTAGAAACTGTCTTTCGGTCCTTTTCCTAGACGAAGAGAAGGTAAATGCGTGGCCTAAGTGTCCTCTATTTGCTTTCTCCTATTTTCGTCGTCTCCACGTGATTATATATTGTAAAATCCGGAGATATGGGATGCAGCCAGAAAGCAGTTTATTAACGAAAAGTCTTAGATTTAAAATATTGTTTATTATATTTTTATTTCAATTATTCTAATTATTAAATATTAGTTTTATCGCCTCGTGGATATTAACGCTTATTCTCCCAAATATTATTAATGTAAACTGTTGCTGATGATAAACTGTAACAATTATTTGTTTTATTGTATTTGTTATGAGGCCTGACGCGTGTGTGGTTTGATCTAGAAACTCATTTATAAAAACCATGTAACAGATAAGAGATAGAGCATTCACTATGAAGCAGTTATTATGTAGAAATCACTTCTCAGTCATTAGTTAGAATCAGGCGAGTGTTAACTCCGGACGTTTCACGCCCTTTAACACATTCGCTGCCGTTCACGTGCTAGCAAGTGATATCCCAGGCAACCAAATTACGTCAATAACGTCGAGGAAACGTCAGCTTTTGGTTGAATATATACACGTGTTTGAACATTACGTCGTATAAACGTCTTTTGTAGGTGATTTTAAATACGTAAGATTAATGACGTTAAAATACGTTTAAAAACACGTTTTCATTTCAGACAGCCAAAATCTGACGTCACAAAAATGGGAAGAGCTTAACGAGTTCATGCTTATAATGTTCATAGTTACCAGGTCTACTGATTTTTCAGTAGACCTACTGATTTTAAATCCAATTACTGACCTACTGAAATCTATCAACATTATTGGCCGTTATTAACAGGTAAATTTCTATGAAACAGTCTTTACAAATACGAGATTATTTGGCTGCGTCCGTATTATAAAGATGGCCGTAAATACCAGGTCATAATAATTATGACCTGATATTATTGGATTATTTAAATAAGGAAATCTTCATATAATTGGCCGTTAGTACAGGTGGCCGATTTTGACAGGTGACCGATAACACAGGTTTTACTGTATTTACAGGGTCTAAAAGAATCTACTGATTTCTACTGATTTTTGAAAGCAAAACTACTGAAAAAGTAAAAACTGACCTAGCAACCCTGATAATGTTGTATATTGACGTTTGTAAGCTTAAATTGTCATAAAAAAATTTCATTTATTGTTTACGTGCTTTGTGGAATAAAATAGGACTTTTCATTTAGATATTTACTTGAAGAAACGTGTTAAATAAGAGATTTTTATTCGTTTTTCTCAAATGAGTTAGTTTAATGCAATAGTTCTTGTTGAAAACGGTTTGAGGTTATGTGTTTTGTTTTGTTTTGGTGATTATTTTCTGTTAATGAACTAATTATGTGTTATCGAGTTTAATTAAATTAACTTGTTAATAAATTATTTATTAGTTTATATGTTATTTCAATTTTGACACAGTAAGTATACCTAGATAAAAAGTGAAAATTCTATAATGCTGCATTAAGACTATATTGTAATTCTATGCATTTTATAGTCTCCCCTTTATTGGTTTTACTTTTAGCCTGTAAGCTAAATTTAAAACAGTTAAATGAAAAATTGCAATGCCAACAATGCCCATACGAATAATTATTATTGTGTATTTTTAAAACCATAAAATGAAAAATAATCTAAAAAACGACATAAAAACTACGTTTTTATATCACGTATTTAAAACGTGTTAAAAATGACGTCAGTTATGATGGGACATATTCACGTCACTTTCGACGTCGAAAAAATGTGACAAACTGACGTGGTTTGGTGATAATTATGACGTCTTTTCAACGTTTTGTAAACGTTATTTGGTTGCCTGAGATGGTTGTTTCAGTCAGGTGCCTTTCACGTGCCACCGAGTGATATGGTTTGTTTAGTCAGGTGGCGTTCAACAAAATAGCTCATTGCCGAGTTTCATCCTCTTCGATACGAATAGAATATGGGTTTGGTGTCGAATAAAAGGTCTACTTTAAGATTGGTGATTTTAATTACATCCAAAACTTCAATTCGCTCCTGTACAATCAGAACTATTAATATTCAGACAACTGATTCTATTCAGGGGAAATTTTTGAACAGGCATTCGCAAAGAAACCGAAACAGAAGTTTTTTCATACGGGAAATGCTTCACAACCTGGAGTAATAGAATAATTCTTTGGATTCAGACATAACGACGCTTATCTCAAATCCGCGGTTAAACTCTAATCTTCGTTACTAGTTCCTAAAGTGTAACTTGTACGCTGACTTGTTCTATAGTTGTAAAGCCCGGATCTTAAAACTTAAAACAATATACAAACTAAAAGCGTTCAACTTGTGGGATTTGTGACGGTTGCGGAAAATTTTATGAATGGGTATTAACAAGATAGAAGTTTTCGTAAAAACAAACCCGAAGAGAGGAATTATAAGGAGTAATTTATAGAATGGGCCAGTGTGCATTTGTGACAGGTTAAGAAGATCGCGGGATATAAATCACTTTATAGTCTACAGGGTGTTTCGTTAATCATGTAAATATTTGATGTGGTAATTTGTAAAGAAAATAAAATTGTACCTAAAGAAATAATTATACAACTAAAATTATTTGCCCAATTAATTGACTAATTTATATGTTGGGTCGAGAAATTGTTTATAAATTTCTTCAAACTGAGAAATGAAATGAAACATATTTACTTACTCTCTTCTGGCACACCTTGTGGCTGTGGATACTGAATACTCTCATACTCAGTCCTACCATAACTTGCACTGTAGACTGCAACTCTAGAATTCGGATTGCACTTTAACTGGATTCTATTATTTTGGCAAGCTACTTGACTACGAAATTCGTCTGGAATAGAAAATTGTTTTAAGCCCAGGTTCTTTATAAAAAAAATTCGAAGTAGGTATAGTAGTACCAGCTGTCTAAAAGACTCATTAATTTAGCTCACCGTGGTGCTATTGTTCGATGTATGAAATTCCATAAACTAGGAATCTACCGGTTTCGGCGTTATCGAAATGCCTCCCACTTTTTCAGGTAAATATTTTCATACATGAAATGCCTCCCAGGTACAATCGAAATGCCTCCGTTTCGTTAATAATTTAGGCTGATATTTTGTCTATTTAATCTCTGTATAATGACACAATGTTGCCAAATCATAATTTAAATAGGTAGCATCTATTTATTTTGAATTTTCTAATTCTTAATGCAGTGTACATAAAATTTGTTTCACATAAATATTTCACAATACGACATACATATTTCTTTTTAGAAAAGAAAGTTGTTATACTGAATTCGCTCTATCGAGATTCACTTTGACACTGACGTTAGTAATTTCTTTTTTGGAAAGTTCAGTTGTCAGAAGTGACTGGAGATTACTACACAACCAACGCACCTGCTTATAGCCAATATTATTAATAGTAAACAGACATAAAAATAACATAAACCTTACGCCAATCGATAATTATTTATTTACACCATTATAATGTATTGATAACAAATGAGAAAATTATTTATTGTACAAAATAAAAATATTTTGTAGACATAAACTCCACAAAATTTTATGAGATTAGTAGACACTCCCACTATTTCTAATAATTCTTCTTTTTTTAATGAAATATTCAGTTGATTTTAGCTTATTTTAGCAGTTAATAGTGTGAGGTAGGAATTTTTGTGTTGTATGTTTTCTATTCCGAATATGTCAAAGTGAATCGAATATCCAACTTTTCTAGGTAATTCAAATTCCGATTCTAATCTATTCCATATTTATAATTCCATTTTATAATTCCATAAATAGGTACTTTTAGCTTAATCTTTTTGTTTGTTTATATTCTCTGGGTATTTTCTGAGTAATTCCAATTCCGATTCTAATCTCTTCTTAACGATTCCATGAATAGGTACTTTTACCATAATCTTTTTGTTTGTTTATATTCTCTTTTGTAAATTGTGCTAATGGGCTAAATGTATAAATACTTGAAAGTTTATTAGTTCCTGCATCAGTTAGTTTGTCTATTTCAAGCTTGTCAGTTCGTCGATTTCAAGATCAAATTGTGTTTAAGTCATAACATCCCAAATAATGGAATCAAAAATAAGTGTCAGTCAAAAGGGTAAACCTTTACTATCAATAATTGATGGTTTTACATTCGGTTTTCAAAAAATGTTGGCCAAAGATACAGTAAAACGGTGGACATGTACTAAAAAAACCTGCAAAGCATTTGTTAAAACACAGGGATGTGAAAATACGATAATTGGATCAATATTAGATCATAACTACGAGAAGTTGTCTGCCGAAGTTTACAATAGAAAAGCCGTTAACAATTCAATAAAAAGAGCAGCCGTGGAATATTTCAGCGAAAAACCAATGAAGTTGATCTGTAAAGAACTTAAGAAGACAAATATAGAGACACTTACTATCAATGATATCAATAGGGTGAGACAAAATTTATATTATGCTAGAACCATAAATTCTTTAATTAAACTTCCCAAAAATTTATCTAAATTTCATAAAGCTCTCGATTTACCTTCTATTATTACAAATAGAAATGAAAATTTTATAATTAAAAGTGACAAAGATAATCATATTGTTAACATGTTTTTCAAATCTTCGTTTTCTTTCGACGGTTTACAATTGGTACGTTGACGGAACTTTTGAATACTGTCCTCGTTTTTTCACTCAATTGTTTACTATACATGGCTTGAAAAATGGACATTATATTCCTCTTGTCTTTTGTTTACTTCAAAATAAAAAGTCATCTTCATATTATCTCGCTTTGAAATATATCATAGAAGAATGGTTTAAAATTAATTGTCCTGTATCCCCCAAAGTAATAACTTCAGACTTTGAACTTTACATTCATAATGGTATTCGTATGGCATTTCCTGAAGCAGATCTTCATGGATGTCGTTTTCATTTGGGTCAGGCATGGTATAGAAAGGTTCAAGCACTGGGATTAGCTCCAGAATACCAGAAAAAAGGTCTTGACTCAACCGAAATTACGCATTTTCTTATTTATATTTTTGGTCTTTCATTCTTACATCCTAAAGATGTTATCGATTTTTTGCTATAGATTTGGCAGAAATTAAACCAGTCGATGAAAGAGTCACCCAGTTTTGTGATTATCTTGTTGATAATTACATATCTGAAAATTCGACATTTCCTCCACATCTTCGGGCTGAGCACTCTTCATCCTTACAAAGAACCACAAACCCATGCGAAAGTTTTCATTCCAAGTATAATTCTTCTTTCTACTGCCCTCATCCTAACATTAATAATTTTATTGATGTAATTTTACAATTTCAAATAAATACCTACATTAAAATGAATTCTGTTTCGACACCAAAAAAAAATTGTTGCGAAAAGTACAGCAAAAATAAATTTTCTAAATGAAAACATTTTAGAATTAAGAGACTGTAAAAGAAATAGATTAGAATTTGTCAAAGTAGTATCATATAAATTTAGGAAAAATATTTTGCAATTTTATATTTCTATACACATTTTGTATCTAATATTTTCCAAATAAGTTTTTTTGTGATGTTATTTTTAATAAATCTTATAAATACTTAATATATTTTTGTATGTTTTGTTAAATTATTAATAATAAAAAATGATGGTTATTATAAAATATATATTATAATGGTTATAAAACTAATTATATATGTATAAGTTAGTTAAAATTTATAAATACCGCCTAGTGTCAATAATGTTTAATACATAAAGGTTGAACATAAAATTAATTAAATAACAAAATACCAATTTTGCAAAAAATTTACCAAGGGACGAAGATGCGGCAACGTCTCACCTTCACATGAAGATTAGAAGCATGTAATTTATTTAAAGCTTGGGAGAATTCGTATGTGACCATTTTAGCGACAGGTAAGAAATCCTATTTCGGGAGGCATTTCATATGCGGCCCCGGTTTTAGGAAATGATTCCTTGTTTATATAATTTTACACCTCAAACAATAGAACCGGTACTAGTATATCATAAAGATTAAATATTACTTACATGGTCTACATTTGTATGCTACTTCTACATATTTTCGTACTTCTGGACATGGATCGCCTCCAAAAGTCTTCGGGCTGGTCTGAAATTTGCATTGGCGTTTCTTCTGGCAGGCCTCCACGACAGTCTGCAACAGCGAATACTATATACTGTCAGTAGATCAGTTACTTTTAAAACTCACGAAATATATATTGTTATATTTCTATTTGATATAAAAATTAAAATTTGATAATTATAAACAAAATTCACTTTAATATAAAATATTTTCAATTTTCTCAACCACGGGCATATAAATTTAAAACAACCTGTATACAACAAATTGTTATATTTAATTTTAAGAAGTGATTAAATAAGACTCAAGTGAAATCGTTAATAGGTCATTATCGTTGTTCGCGGAAGGTCGTTCGTTATCATCATTAGCCGATGCTAAATAAGACTAAGTGGAAATAGAGAATAGGTCATTAAAATTTGTATATAGTAGAAAGTAATTTTAGAATGGGAATTAACTATTTTCTTTGAAATCCATTAAGCATATTTAGAAAGTTTAAAAATTGGTTTTGAGGAATACTGCGAATGAGAGTTGGTGGTGGAATTTTGATTTGTGAATCTGGAAGGGATATTTAGAAAGTAGGGGAATGAATGACAAATAGAGAGCAGAATGTTTTGAACTGTCGAGAAGTGAAGTCGAGTCGTAGACGGTAGTGTACGGAGAGTGAGAAAGCCGGTGTAGTTCCGTGAGTGTGGAGTATCTATCGTAGAACGAGAGGTAGGCCAAGTTGAGAGTAAAAGAACCTCCTTGAGCCAAGAGTTCCCGGTAGCTGATTGCAGTTTCGAAAAAGGTAGAACACAGCATCACGACAGAAGCAGAAAACGAGAGCTATACGAGCTAGTTTCGGAGGAGAACATTACTGGAAGCCAGGACGAGGTTTTGATTGCAGCCAAGGATAGCCGGAAACGGGTCTTGTGTGAAGACATTCTCAGTGCACCAGAAAAAGGTCAGTCTCATTTGTTTGGACATGAATGTATGGGTTTTTCGTAGTAAATACCACATTTAAAATTGAAAAAACATAATCAATAATATCAGAAAAGCTTCATCAAACTTAAATAGAATTGTTGCTGATAAATCATAATAGTTAAATGTTAATAAAAACTTTCAATTGGAAATCAAAAGAAAATAAGATTCCCATGTATAAATGTTATGTTTAAGAATAATAAGATATAGCAAATATTAAGCAGTGATTGCCATTTAAATAAAATAAACAATATTTTGATTACAATTGTAACCCATATGTGTTATTATTTTACTCTTTTCCTTCCTATCCCGATTAGGAACCATTAAGAAATACTTAGAAGCCACGTATGTAAGTAATTAATTTTATAAAAAAACCCTGAGATTGAAAACACATTGATATGTGATCTGGTAAATTAATTAGATTATTATTAAAGCATTGATTAAATTAAATGACATATAAAATTATTATCTCATATCAATAATCAAGATCACAACAACTGTCGTCCAACGTGGAAAGCATTTTGAAAGTATTTCTAGTGGCAAATTTGAAGGATAGAAAGAGTAAAGCTGGTATTTGAAAATTTATATGCCTGTGGTAAAAAGTGAGATACTTACATTTGATAACATAAAATTTTAGATCTCTTTAGGTACAAATTTTACATAACTGATTTAATATTTTATTTTTACGATATTTACATTTGATATATTTATTGACAATTGATAATATTTGGGTAAAAAAAAGTCGTCTTGGTAACATACTAGTAAAATTTCATATTTGGCGGGGATAATACTTCTTGAAAACAAATGTCTGTGACAAGAAGCCAAAGCAAGGACAACAAAAAACAAAAAGAACATTCAGACCAAGAAGATATTTTAGACACGACAATCATGGCATCAGAACAGCAAGAATTATCAGGAATAGATAAACTATTACAACTGATGCAACTCCAGTCACAAAAGCTGGATGACAATCAAAGAGAAACAAAACAAGCAATGGATGAAGCAAAAAGGACAATGGATAAAAATCAGGAGGAAACAAAACAAGCAATAGATGAAACAAAAAGAATAATGCAAGAAAATCAGAAGGAAACAAAACAAGCAATAGAAGAGAACAACAAGAAAATGGAGGAACGCATAGGAAAGTATGAAAAGGAAGTAAAAGGATGTTTGACAACAATGAAAAACGAGATGAAAGAACAAGAAATGAAAATCCAAAATAAAATAAAGGAGATAACGAATTGCCAGAAAAAAGAAATGGAAAGTTTGGAAAACAAGTTTCAAAACGCTATTAAAGCAGACATAGAAGAAGTGGAAAGAAATATTGCGGAAATCAATACTCAACAAAATGTCGGAGAAAGAAGAGAAATGGTTATACATAGCACAGATGACGTGAAGATAAGGTTTGGCGGGGACGTAAGAAGATTACACCCAGTGCCGTTCATAAATAGCCTGAAAAAGAAAATACAGCACATCGGAAATTTCGAAACAGCAAAAGAAACTATCAGAAACCATCTCAAATATGAAGCAAGCCTATGGTTCGATAGTATAGAAGAAGAATTCGGCAATTGGCAACAATTTGAACAAAAATTTTTGAATTATTTCTGGGGAAAAGTCCAACAATTGGAAATTAACAAGGAATTGCAAAATGGGAAATACAATGATAGGATGGGTGTATCAGAAAGGACATATGCTTTGCAAATTTACAATAATGCAAAACATTTACAATATAATTACTCATCGGAACAATTAGTCGAACTGATTGCAAGACATTTCGAGGAAACGCTGGAAGACCATATCACATTGCAAAATTACAAAGACATAGATAGTTTATGCCAATTCCTACAAATAAGAGAATCACGTCTAAGAGAAAGAAAATCAAGAAGGTCGCGAGAAGATTACAGGCCCCGAGAAACACAAGATTACAGAGATAGAAATCAAAATAGGAGGGACTATACAAGACGAGATTTTAATCCCAGAAGGGAAAACGAAAATAGAGACAACGGAAGAGGAAATTATGAACAAAGAAATAGGCAATGGAATGAGGACAGAAATCGAGAATACCAGAATAGAAACACCACACGCTCAAATCAAGAAAACAGAAATAATGGTAGACAAAATGAACAGGGATATCGAGAAAACCGAAACAGATCCGACAGACCAAGAGAAAATAGAAGAGAAGTAAATAATACCCAGACAGATGAATATGACGGAGAGAGACATTATGACGAAAATATAAACAACGATGAGCAACCGGCGTCTTTTCACGACGGCGCTCACTAAAAACCAAAAATCAAACAGGAATCTTTTGTCACCCCAAGGAGTTTATTAAATTGGCAGGAAACAACGAAAAGAAAAATGGAATTAATTTAAAATTTGTGGATGGATTTATCAACGAGAAACCAATTAAAATTATGATAGACACTGGATCTGAAATAACATTGGTCAACAGAAAACTAATAGAAGAAGTTAACTTAACAAATTTAATTTATAAAATACCTAGGGTAAATTTAGTGGGCGCAAACAAACGGACATTGGCAACTATAAATGAAGGCATACGAGTAATGGTACGACTGGGCAAGAATATGTATGCACTACAATGTGTAATAATGCCAAACATGTCACATGACATGATAGTAGGAGTGGACGAATTGGCAGAAAAACATGTAGTGATAGATTTTAAAAATAATACGATGAAACTAACAGAAGAAAAAGAAAAAGAACAGGACAAGGAACATGAGAAACAAAATACGGACGAATCAGGTAAAGAACAAACAGTGGAAATGAATTTGGCAGCGAAGCAAGGACAAAGAAGAAAAAGGAGAAAAGGTCAGAAAAAGATAAAAGAAAATGAAACCTGTGGCTCCTCAAAAGAAGAGTTGAGCCCAGAAGAAGAAAATTTGAGAGTATCAGAAACAAAGGAAACCTGGGATTCCTCAAAAGAAGAGACGGGCTCAGGAGAAGAAGAAATAAAGCTAAAAAATGAAAGTGAAAAGAATATGATTGAAACAGTGGTATTTGAAGAGGAGGTATATGCAAACGAGGATGCAGAATGCACGGTAAACATGTGTGAAGAATCTGAGAAAAAAGACAGAAAATTGATATGTGGAGAAGGGAAAGAAAAAGAATTGCGGTTGATGTTAAGAAACTACGAAAATTTGATCAATGAGGAAAACAGAGTGGCTAAAAAGTACGAACATTCATTTGAGGTGAAAAACTTGGGAAATTTTCGATCAAAGACTTACCCGATTCCATGCAAGTATCGACAAGAGGTGAAAGAAGAAATAAATAAAATGTTGGAAGATCAAATCATCGAAAGATGTGATTCACCGTATATTAACCCGATTGTGATAGTAAAGAAAAGCAGTGGAGAATTGAGATTATGTTTAGATGCCAGGAATATCAACCAGCACACTGTATCACAATATGAATCACCTCTAAACATCGAGGCCATTTTTGGAAGAATCACCGGGTCACACATATTTTCGAAAATTGACTTAAAACACAGTTTTTGGTTGATACCGTTGGCTGAAAAGTGTAGAAACTACACCGCTTTTTCTATTGATGGTATTGTCTACCGGTTTAAGGTAGTGCCGTTTGGATTGCAGAGTGCTTGTGCTGCACTCGTCCGAGCTCTACATACCATTTTGAATCGCCACGAAGATTTCATAGTTCATTATATCGATGATTTATTAATTTTTTCACAAGATACTCAGAGTCATCTGAAACACATAGAAATAATTCTGCAAGAATTGGACACAGCGGGATTGAAATTAAACATTGAAAAATGTCAATTTTTTCAAAAAGAAGTCATTTATTTGGGTTTTCAATTGGACACCAAAACAGTAAGATTATCCGAAGACAGAGTCAAGCTCATAGATGAATACCCAAGACCAACGAATTTGAAAACATTGAGAGGTTTTCTTGGCACGATTAATTATTTTAAAAAACTGATTCCCGATTTGAGCCAAAAGGAAATCCCTCTGATAAAGTTGCTTAAAAAAGGAATAAAATGGAATTGGAAAGAAGAACAGGAGGAAGCTTTCGAAACATTAAAACGAGAATTCGCAAAAGGAACGAAAATATACCACCCCATTTACAATTTACCTTTTATACTCCGAACTGATGCGTCCATACAAAAATTTGCAGGAGTTCTGTCTCAAATACAAAACGACCAAGAAGTGCCGATATCTTTTATATCGCGAGTGACTAAAACACATGAGAGAAAATATAGTGTTACAGAATTGGAGTTTGCCAGTGTACTATATTGCGTAAACAAATTGAGGTTTTACTTATTGGGAGCAAAATTCACAATCGAAACAGACCATGCAGCTTTAGTACATATCATGAAGAATAGATTAGTAAATAATAGAATACATAGAGGCATTCTATTATTACAGGAGTATGATTTTGAGTTCCGATATATAAAAGGAAAAGACAACATAATAGCCGACGCTCTAACACGGGATGAGGACACGGGAAAAAAGGAAACAATTACTCTACAGGTGGGACTAAATAGATTAATACAAGAAGAAGGGATATATTCGTTAAATGAGATAAGGACAAACCAAGAAGACCTAGAGGAAAGAGAGAAAAGAAGAGCGGAAGTAGAAAATGACATATATTTTAAGAGAATAGACGGAGAGGAACTATATTTAGTGACACAGACATTGGCCGAAAAGATAATAAAGAAATTACATGAGGACAATGGGCATATCGGTAGCAGAAAAGTTTGGCTCGTTTTTAGGGAAAATTACATCAGCCGACAGGATTACCGCATAGCAAAGGAAATTACCCAGAAGTGCGATGTATGTCAAAAATATAAGAGTCGGAATTTCAAAAACGAAAATGTTGCCAAAAATATTGAAGCCCGAAACAAACTAGACATTGTAGCCATAGATATGTTAAGCGATCTAATTATGACCACTAAAAGGAACAAACATATTCTGGTAATGGTGGATGTGTTTTCAAAATACGTAAAATTATATAGTTGCCGCACCACAAAGGGGGAGGAAATATTAAGAAAAATCGACAATTTTATAGCCATAGTAGGAACACCAAAAAAGATCCTACTGGACAATGCAACGTATTTCCGAAATGATCGTTTCAAAGGACAACTTCGAGAACGAGGAATAGAGACAAATTTTGTCAGCATCAGGCATCCACAGAGTAATCCTTCGGAACGATTCATACAGGAAGTGACGAAATTTCTTCGCATTGCAACAGATGGTCAACATCGCCACTGGGACAGGAAAATGGCGGAAATAGAAAGGTATCTAAATACAATTCCGAGCACAGTAACAAAGGAGACCCCAGAATACATCATGAAGGGTGTAATGCCGATAAGGCCATGGGAAGACCAAGAGCCAAAAGAATATCAACAGGTGATTGAAACCGTACAGAGAAGATTACGGCGAAGCAACGAAAAATATATCCAAAGACAGGAACAAAATAGAAAAAGAAGACCAGTGACTTTCCAAAAGGGTGAAAAAGTACTCGTGAGGGCATTACGAGTATCAAATCTTCCTGGCGGCATTTGCGCAAAGTTGATGCCTGTTTTCGAAGGCCCGTACATCGTGAATAATGAAAATGGGATAAATAGTTATGAGTTGAGACACAGGAACTCGGAAAAGATCCGAGGAATTTATAATATTCACGATGTATACAAATATCACGAATAAAAGACAGAATTACATGAAGTAGATAGTAAGTTAGGGTATAAGACATAGATTAAAGTAAGAAAATATACAGGGAGTTGGTTTTTGCCTCGAGAAAATTTATTTAAAAATGCAGATAAATTTTATCGAATACAAGGCGGGGATTTGTTATATTTCTATTTGATATAAAAATTAAAATTTGATAATTATAAACAAAATTCACTTTAATATAAAATATTTTCAATTTTCTCAACCACGGGCATATAAATTTAAAACAACCTGTATACAACAAATTGTTATATTTAATTTTAAGAAGTGATTAAATAAGACTCAAGTGAAATCGTTAATAGGTCATTATCGTTGTTCGCGGAAGGTCGTTCGTTATCATCATTAGCCGATGCTAAATAAGACTAAGTGGAAATAGAGAATAGGTCATTAAAATTTGTATATAGTAGAAAGTAATTTTAGAATGGGAATTAACTATTTTCTTTGAAATCCATTAAGCATATTTAGAAAGTTTAAAAATTGGTTTTGAGGAATACTGCGAATGAGAGTTGGTGGTGGAATTTTGATTTGTGAATCTGGAAGGGATATTTAGAAAGTAGGGGAATGAATGACAAATAGAGAGCAGAATGTTTTGAACTGTCGAGAAGTGAAGTCGAGTCGTAGACGGTAGTGTACGGAGAGTGAGAAAGCCGGTGTAGTTCCGTGAGTGTGGAGTATCTATCGTAGAACGAGAGGTAGGCCAAGTTGAGAGTAAAAGAACCTCCTTGAGCCAAGAGTTCCCGGTAGCTGATTGCAGTTTCGAAAAAGGTAGAACACAGCATCACGACAGAAGCAGGAAACGAGAGCTATACGAGCTAGTTTCGGAGGAGAACATTACTGGAAGCCAGGACGAGGTTTTGATTGCAGCCAAGGATAGCCGGAAACGGGTCTTGTGTGAAGACATTCTCAGTGCACCAGAAAAAGGTCAGTCTCATTTGTTTGGACATGAATGTATGGGTTTTTCGTAGTAAATACCACATTTAAAATTGAAAAAACATAATCAATAATATCAGAAAAGCTTCATCAAACTTAAATAGAATTGTTGCTGATAAATCATAATAGTTAAATGTTAATAAAAACTTTCAATTGGAAATCAAAAGAAAATAAGATTCCCATGTATAAATGTTATGTTTAAGAATAATAAGATATAGCAAATATTAAGCAGTGATTGCCATTTAAATAAAATAAACAATATTTTGATTACAATTGTAACCCATATGTGTTATTATTTTACTCTTTTCCTTCCTATCCCGATTAGGAACCATTAAGAAATACTTAGAAGCCACGTATGTAAGTAATTAATTTTATAAAAAAACCCTGAGATTGAAAACATATTGATATGTGATCTGGTAAATTAATTAGATTATTATTAAAGCATTGATTAAATTAAATGACATATAAAATTATTATCTCATATCAATAATCAAGATCACAACAATATGTATAAATCCTTTTTACCATATATTTTTAAAGAGTATTATCTCAGACACCAGCGAACCGAAAAATGAGCGCACGAGCCCTCATTTTTCTTGCCATAATATTAACTTTTTGATGAAATGAAGGGCTCGGTAGTAAACAATGGTAAGGGACAAATTTTGATTTTTCGCCAAATAGTATGTAAAAGATGGCAAGGGACATGGCAAAGCAGAAAATTTTACTTAGTTTATCCTCCTAATAATAGATGGAGCCAGATTAATTTCTTAAAATTTGGTAAGGGACATGCATAAGCATGAAAATAATGTTATGTGTCCATAATAATGCAAGCTGTTCAAATCTAAATGGCTTTTTTGCTGTTAACAGTGACAATTCTGAGAGCTACGTTGATTGCAACTCAGATAAAGATACTGAATTTCAAGTAATTAGTGAAGGTCAAGTTTCTATAAAGTTTCTATCTTGGTCAAGTTTCTATAAAGAAGACAATTTCTTTATATTCTTAGAATAAATGTTCGCAAGTAAAAACTGGTAAGAGATGTACTTAACATTGTTTACATCCACGTTCACTTTGCATAAAAACTTAACATTTTTTACTTGCAAACATGAAAATAAATTCTCTCCAGCGCTAGATTATTATTTTTATTTAAACGTTTTAGAAAACCTGAAAGTTGTAAATTCATTTTGGGAATTAATTCCAGCTGTTTACCACAAATGGTATCTAAATTTAAAATTAATTCCTAGTACCTACCAAATTATGTTAAGTCAACACCACTTAACACGTTACGTTAAACTATTTCAAATATTTTAGGTAAACAATGTTAACCTTTAACTACCCGCGCATCTAGTTATAACATAACTACTCGCGTGGCGTACTTTATATGCCACAAGAAAATACACTTAAAAACAGGGCATTTGTTTATTTTTTTTTTTGAAAAAATACATTTAGTGGTTTGTTATAAACCTTATTCGGCATCAGTGAATACTTGAAGTTCCTTCTCAGTAAGACTATTGGGATTTATAACTGGAATCATGGAATAACTGGATTCCACGATAAATAAAATTACTAATAAAAAAATTTTTGAAATGTGATTTTTTAGAGAAGGAAAAGTATTGTTTATAAAGAAAAATATATTTTGTGCCATAATGACTAAAAAACAATTGAAATGTGTACTTATATTACTACTTATCTTAATATAATCGTGGCGTATATTGTCCACCACCGGAAACGACAAATAATAAACAGTAAATTACGATCTTCCCAGAACGCCGATTATAACGAAACTAAAACTAAATTGTAAAGCACATTCCAGTGATAGGTTAGAGAGATAAACAAGGTCAAAAATTAATTTTTTAAATATATTTGCAGTGGAATTCTTATATCTGGCGTACAGAATACGCCAGCGCGTGTAGTTAAAGGTTAAGTTGTAGTTCATATTTTCATACTTTTCTAATTAATCATTATAAAAAAATATTTGGTTTTCCATATTTTGCCTACGTATTAACATTAACAATATATTCAGCTAGTTTTAACATGCTTCATATTCTTATATTTTTTAATAAAAAACATAAGAATATTTTTTTCAAAATTCAACAGTTCAAAACTCAAAACTTCTTTACTGCCCCTTACCATTTTTTACTGCCGGACCCCTCAAATATAATTTGAAAAACCGAAAAAGATACGTTTTATTCTATAGAGTTTAAAAATTTTAAACGTGCGATCGCTAGAACGCACGACGATATTTCAGTGGTGGCTCAAGCAATCCCATGGTAACTTTTACCGAACGTTCCAACCGCCGTGTAATGTGAAAGTTACCATGGGATTGCTTGAGCCACCACTGGAATGTCGTCGTGCATTCTAACGACCGTACGTTCAAATTCTTATATAGTATGTGAAAAGGAGCTTAGAAGAACGAAAACAAAACTTATAAAATTTTATGGTTTTCAAGTAATTGTCAAAATTTAACTAAACCAGGAATAAAAATATAGAAACTGGCAAATGAATGTTTTTTTTTATTTATTTTAATTTATGTGTCTCGGAAGCAATGGCCATTGACACAAACAATATTGGTTATACAATAATTAATTACAATAAGGACTTAAAACTAAATATTATAACAGTTAATTTCTAAATCTTAAATAACATTAGGTAAAAATTATGAAGAAACAAAAATTGGATATACAATCATTGGATAGACGTACAACTAATTATAAAATTGCTTCGGTCTTCTTGGGATATTTCAGACGTTGTTTAGTCATAGTAGCAGTTGCATACGAACTAGTAAGATTACTGGAAGAATTGGATCCAGACATGGTATTGCTAACAGTGGGGGAACATTGATTTAAATTGTTACTCATGTAGTCAAAAGTAACTTGAATTTGTTTATATTAACGCTTTGGATGTCTGGAAATAAGTGATAACCTTGGATACATCACTGCAATACTGGTTGCCTAACCGTTGGCGTCCGTTGGGACAGGATAGCAACAGTGAAAAACTATTGACAGTTTGACACTGTATGTGTTTAAGTTGGAAGATTATTAAGTAAAACATCTCTTACTGACCAAAGTTACAGCTTGTTCTTGATGATTAACACGTAACACAATTGTTATTAGTCACTATTTGAGCGAAAACTAATTTTACCACCAATTTCGGCACCAATTTACAGATCGATACATACACGTTCTGACGTTAGTTTGACAGTCCGAAAGGGTTTTTAAATGCCTTTCAAATGAGCATTTGTAAAATCCGTTTATAGTATTTTCGAAGATAAAGCTATTTGAAATTAGCCAGTTTTTCGAAAATCTCTTTAAAGTCCTAAATCCTAAACTGATAGGTAGTACTTTTTCCTGACAATCTCAAATTGCCTAAAAATTCAGGTGATGTAGTTCTATATGTATACAAAAATCTTTACTTATTGTATTTCTTGACCCCAGGCCTTTGACAATTATTTTTGATGGCCTAAAAATGGAGCTTGTTGCTTCATAAGTTAGCCAACTACGTTATGTTTAATGATATCTTGCATTTGTTTGAGTATTCTGCAGAATTATAACGCAACGAATTATTAAAATAGATAACAAAACCTAAATTATAAGCGTTTAAGTAAGCCTTTAGGTGATCGAGAATCAAAACTATGTCAGTTTTATTTAATTTTAACTTAAATCTGACGTATTTTATTCATGAATTCGTTATTTAACCCTCCGGTGGCGACCTTATTATGGCGATCAGTTACGCCTAGTTTATCGCTTTATGTATATTATATTGCCCGCGGTACTAGGATCGTACTGGCATTAGTTGACAAAGGATAAAAAAATGCAAAAAAAAATGTATAAACATTCTCAATTTCTTTGCAACACGAAAATGCAGCAGCTGTGTAATACTATGGTAAAATCTGAGAGTACAGGAAGAGTCTATACCGGTTTCGGGGGTTGTTTCCCCCTCATCAGTAGTCCCATATCCTCTTCTCTCAGATTCTTCCACGTACCACACTTTGGGCCCTTTCGAATTGCAAAGAAAGAAATGTTACGGATGAACTAGGGCCATCTACCGAAAAACAAAGTAAGTTATTAATCGAAGTAGCACAGAAAACGACAATAAATATCGTCTCCGTACCACCAGATTGACAACAGGTGGAATACTTTCTTTGGTTACACCTCCTGAGATTTTCAAAATTTATAAATCATACAGGATGCCGAGGAAATTAAGATGAGAGAATTTTAAATAATTCACAACTCATCTGCTCAGCGTGGTAAGATCTCCAACAAGAAAGATTCCTTAATACTCAAACAAAAGAGTAAATGAATTAAAAATGTATAAACGTTCTCAATTTCTTTGCAACACGAAAATGCAGCAGCTGCATAATACTATGGTCAAATCTGAGAGTGCAGGAAGAGTCTATACCGGTTTCGGGGGTTATTGTTCCGGTTTCGGGGGTTGTTTCCCCCTCATCAGTAGTCCCATATCCTCTTCTCTCAGATTCTTCCACGTACCACACTGGGATATTGGACTACTGATGAGGGGGGAAACAACCCCCGAAACCGGTATAGACTCTTCCTGCACTCTCAGATTTGACCATAGTATTATGCAGCTGTTGCATTTTCGTGTTGCAAAGAAATTGAGAACGTTTATACATTTTTAATTCATTTACTTTTTTGTTTGAGTATTAAGGAATCTTTCTTGTTGGAGATCTTACCACGCTGAGCAGATGAGTTGTGAATTATTTAAAATTCTCTCATCTTAATTTCCTCGGCACCCTGTATGATTTATAATTTTTGAAAATGTCGGGAAGTTGTAACCAAAGAAAATATTCCACCTGTTGTCAATCTGGTGGTATGGGAACGATATTTATTGTCGTGTTCTGTGCTACTTCGATTAATAACTTACTTTGTTTTTCGGTAGATGGCCCTAGTTCATCCGTAACATTTCTTTCTTTGCAATTCGGAAGGGCCCAAAGTGTGGTACGTGGAAGAATCTGAGAGAAGAGGATATGGGACTACTGATGAGGGGGAAACAACCCCCGAAACCGGTATAGACTCCTCCTGTATTCTCAGATTTTGCCATAGTATTATGCAGCTGCTGCATTTTCGTGTTGCAAAGAAATTGAGAATGTTTATACATTTTTTTTTGCATTTTTTTATCCTTTGTCAACTAATGCCAGTACGATCCTAGTACTGCGGGCAATATAATATACATAAAGCGATAAACTAGGCGTAACTGGTCGCCATAATAAGGTCGCCACCGGAGGGTTAAATAACGAATTCATGAATAAAATACGTCAGATTTAAGTTAAAATTAAATAAAACTGACATAGTTTTGATTCTCGATCACCTAAAGGCTTACTTAAACGCTTATAATTTAGGTTTTGTTATCTATTTTAATAATTCGTTGAGTTATAATTCTGCAGAATAATCAAACAAATGCAAGATATCATTAAACATAACGTAGTTGGCTAACTTATAAAGCAACAAGCTCCATTTTTAGGCCGTCAAAAATAATTGTCAAAGGCCTGGGGTCAAGAAATACAATAAGTAAAGATTGTTGTATACATATAGAACTATATCACCTGAATTTTTAGGCAATTTGAGATTGTCAGGAAAAAGTACTACCTATCAGTTTAGGATTTAGGACTTTAAAGAGATTTTCGAAAAACTGGCTAATTTCAAATAGCTTTATCTTCGAAAATACTATAAACGGATTTTACAAATGCTCATTTGAAAGGCATTTAAAAACCCTTTCGGACTGTCAAACTAACGTCAGAACGTGTATGTATCGATCTGTAAATTGGTGCCGAAATTGGTGGTAAAATTAGTTTTCGCTCAAATAGTGACTAATAACAATTGTGTTACGTGTTAATCATCAAGAACAAGCTGTAACTTCGGTCAGTAAGAGATGTTTTACTTAATAATCTTCCAACTTAAACACATACAGTGTCAAACTGTCAATAGTTGTTCACTGTTGCTATCCTGTCCCAACGGACGCCAACGGTTAGGCAACCAGTATTGCAGTGATGTATCCAAGGTTATCACTTATTTCCAGTCATCCAAAGCGTTAATATAAACAAATTCAAGTTACTTTTGACTACATGAGTAACAATTTAAATCAATGTTCCCCCACTGTTAGCAATACCATGTCTGGATCCAATTCTTCCAGTAATCTTACTAGTTCATATGCAACTGCTACTATGACTAAACAACGTCTGCAATATCCCAAGAAGACCGAAGCAATTTTATAATTAGTTATACGTCTATCCAATGATTGTATATCCAATTTTTGTTTCTTCATAATTTTTACCTAATGTTATTTAAGATTTAGAAAATAACTGTTATAATATTTAGTTTTAAGTCCTTATTGTAATTAATTATTGTATAACCAATATTGTTTGTGTCAATGGCCATTGCTTCCGAGACACATAAATTTAAATAAATAAAAAAAACATTCAGTTGCCAGTTTCTATATTTTTATTCCTGGTTTAGTTAAATTTTGACAATTACTTGAAAACCATAAAATTTTATAAGTTTTGTTTTCGTTGTCAATCTGGTGGTACGGAGACGATATTTATTGTCGTTTTCTGTGCTACTTCGATTAATAACTTACTTTGTTTTTCGGTAGATGGCCCTAGTTCATCCGTAACATTTCTTTCTTTGCAATTCGGAAGGGCCCAAAGTGTGGTACGTGGAAGAATCTGAGAGAAGAGGATATGGGACTACTGATGAGGGGGAAACAACCCCCGAAACCGGTATATACTCTTCCTGCACTCTCAGATTTGACCATAGCATTATGCAGCTGCTGCATTTTCGTGTTGCAAATTTTCGTGTTGCAAAGAAATTGAGAATGTTTATACATTTTTAATTCATTTACTCTTTTGTTTGAGTATTAAGGAATCTTTCTTGGAGATCTTACCACGTTGAGCAGATAAGTTGTGAATTATTTAAAATTTTCTCATCTTAATTTCCTAGGCATCCTGTTTGATTTATAAATTTTGAAAATCTCGGGAGGTTGTAACCAAAGAAAGTATTCCACCTGTTGTCAATCTGGTGGTATGGGAACGATATTTATTATCGTTTTCTGTGCTACTTCGATTGATAACTTACTTTGTTAAAAAAATGTAATTTACTAGTTTCTATATTTTTTTTGCTCGTTTAGTTCAATTTTGATAAGTAGTTGAAAATTGTAAAATTATAAGTTTTCTTTTCGTTCTTCTTAACCTATAAAATAAAACGTATCCTCCGCGGTTTTGAAAATTATTTCATCAAAAAGTTGTCATTATAACAAGGAAAATAAGGTCTTCTACGCTAAAATCATTCCACTGGGCTCAATGATATACCTCTTTAAGTGTAGGGTAAAAAAGGCTATTTTTTTTTATCTTTCGAGGGGCATATTTTAGACCTGGTATCACCTAGAGCAGTGGTTCCCAACCTTTTATGTCTGGCGACCCACCTTATGATGTTTTTTCATATTCGCGACCCATCCCTCACCCATGATGATATACATGTACATGATGATGTATATGTACGTTATTCAGCTACTGTAAGAGCCACATCGCGACCCACCTGAAATCTGCCCGCGACCCACTAGTGGGTCGCGACCCACCGGTTGGGAAACGCTGACCTAGAGGGATAAAAAATAGCTATAGGCTGCTTCTTTAAGGTATAATTTGGAAAACTAATGTGTTAAATTTGGATAAAATTAACTTTACATTTTTGTTTCAGCCACACCCTCCTACGTCTGCTGCTTCGTATGTGGAGACATGTGCGTGAGCGGAAACTACGGAGTGTGGGCCTGTCAAGCGTGCAAAGCCTTGTTCAAGAGGTCTCTCAAACAAAACGATCACTACAGATGCATAAATATCACAACGTGTATTATAAACGTAGAAACCAGGAACGACTGCCAATACTGCAGAAACAAAAAGTGCCTGGAAGTCAGGATAAGTCGGGACAGTAAGTTACTTTTAAAAATAATTATATATGTATTATACCCCCCCCCCTTCAAAAGTGGTCAAGGAGTAAAAATATTGCTCATATAACAAAGAAAAATGTGAACATTCTAAAAGAGGCCATGAACTGACTATGCCATCAGTCATCACTAGTATATATACTGAAACATCATTGGTTTTCAGTCAAATAGTCTAATAATTAATTTAAGAAAAATATTTTGAGATATTGGAAAGCAAATTTTTATAATTTCTGCCAGAAACCATGACATTTGTGCAAATAATTAGGTCAATTATAATAATCAACTAAAACAAGAAACATGTAAGACATGCCGATGATACCGTGGTATTAGCGGAAAGAGAAGACCAACTAAAATTGTTGATCAACATATTCCAATAAAGTCACAGGCTGGGCTGGACATTAACCGTTCCAAAACTAAAATCATGGTTTTCCACAAGAACCCCCATGAACAAATTATATCCAACATACAAATAAATGGTATCACCCTTCAGAGTTTCCAAAGCTTCATATGCCTGGGCAGAGAGCTAACTAGTCAGCTAGACCACTCCAAAAAAATTAGAACACGCATTGAAATAGCAAGGTCTGGTTTTATGAACATTTGTAAAATGCTCTGTAACCCCAAGCTATCAGTCACAATAAGATTGAGAACACTAAAGCATTATGTGTGGTCTCCGTTACTATATCGATGGCCTAGAAGTAATAACACGTAAGTGCATCTGTCAAAATGTGTGATTTTTAGCAAAAAACTTCGTGTCGATTGCCTAAAAGCAATACCATGTAAGTACCAAAAAATTCAAATATCACGCTTTTGGCGCCGCAATACTGATATAAACCTTTTCTATTGATCAGCAGATTGGTAAGCTTTATAATATAACCTTGAAAAATAAATTTTTACGTTATAAACGCCATTAACTACCATAGCAAAATAAACACATACGAGGTATTTATTGCAAGAAAAATATTTTGGGCGAGCTATTGCCACACGATCAAAAGTACGATATTCATTGCTTTGCACCTTTATACTTTTGGTGATTGGTAGAAAAGGTTTATATCAGTACTGCGGCACCAAAAGCGAGATTTTGGATTTTTGGTACTTACGAGGTATTGCTTCTAGGCCATCGATATGGCTGTGAGACGTGTACATTAAAACAGTATGACGTCAACAAACTGAATTCATTCGAAATGTGGATGTACCGCCGAATGCTAATAATAAGCTGAACCAGCAGAACTACAAATGAAGAAGTAGGTACTCGAAATAATAAACACACGTCGTCATCTGGTCAATACAATCAAAATTAGAAAGACGTCATATCTAGGACACATGATGCGCCATAGAGAATTTGAGCAGCTCCAGGTAATACTAGAAGGCGACATCGAAGTTAAAAGGGGTATATGAAGAAAGAAAAAAATCCTGGCTCCGAAACATCAGAGATTGGACCCACACAACAGGGAATGACTTAATTCATCAAGCCCAGAACAAAGAGAAATTTGCCATATTGATCGCCAACTTCAATAGAAAAAGCACTTAGGAGGAGGCGGAAAACAAGAAATTATCTACTGACCTGGATTGCGTTTGGCCATAAACACGAAGAATTGTAGTTGTAGGACGACCTTGAAATAGTCGAAGACGTTGATCTTAGCTTGCAAAGTGATTCTTCTGGTGCTGGTTTTCCATACTGGGCGACTTCTATGGATATGCTTGTTCCAGTTGGGCAGTTCAAGACTACCACTTCATCATCGCATCCGGCTTGTTGATATGTCCTCAATGTTCCAGAGAGTAAAGCTGGAAGTAAAAAGAAGAAGATATTAAAAACTGACCTTCGGATGATTTTGTGTACATTTATTTAATAGTTTTTTATATTAGTAGTGTAGGAAACAAAGGTTGAACCTTGCAAAATGGACACAAGTCCGGTTTTATTTTTTTTCTGGTATATCAAGGGGCCCTTATTATATGACTAACATTTTCTGAAAAAATTTCGCCCCGGAACCCCCCTTTTCACCCCTTTAAAGGGGGTAATTTGTGGTTTTGGCAGAACGTAGCCCTTCCTGTACCTTTTACAAAAAAATTCTTTTATAGAAATATGAAGAGGACTATATTCTCTACGATTTATTTCCCGACAGCATCTGTCTATCATCCACCGTTTAGCAAGGGTGGCGCCCCAAAGTTGACAAATTTTTAAAAAAGATGTTTTTAAAAAAAGTATATTTTTCCCTAACTGTAACGAAAATTAAGAAGAAATCCTGCGGCAATGATTCACAAATAATTGATTGATTTTTTGGTATAGGTTTCACTTAAGGGTAATTGCCCTTTTTTTAATTACAGGGTGTTAGTTACATGTTAAAAAATGCCTTTTTATACCATCTGAACCGTTTATGCTAGAGTAAAAAGACTTTCAGCGATTACCCATGTTCTGGTGCTATTTACAAATTTGTATAATGCAACACCATTTTTTCCCCGGAACCACCAAAAAAAAAAAGAATAATTAATAAATAAAGTGATTTTCTTGGAATCCTTCACACACAATGCCCTTTATTAATATGCTTCATATATCATCTTGTGCACGTTATTATTACCCACGCACGGACACCAAAAGCGATTTCCTAGTGCAACCCCTGTAGCCAAAAAAAAAAAAAAAAAAATAAATTGGGGGGTTGAAAATTTTTTTTTATTTTCTTTTTGATCCATATGAGCATATGCTTCATCAATAGGGCTTTTCAAAAATATATATGGTTATTGCAACATCCCTGCGGAAACCACCCCTATCCTTGAAAATATACTGCAGAAATTACCCCTATCCCTTGGCGAGCATGTTTTTACGATTTTCTCATTACCTATGCATTCTTTTTAAACAAAACTTATACAAGGTTAAAGACCACTATTTCCTCTAAAAATTAGGCCCATTCATTTTTTTCGTATAAGCAACCGGTACGGAACAGCGGCGCCGTAAACCTCATAATATGCTTTGGCGGGCTCCAGTTTTTGTTTTTTTTTTCGTCATCTGTTCGTTTTATTAATAAAGTACATATGTAAAATAAAACAACACACAGTGTAACCTACAATTATGACCTATGCACATTTTACAATCTTTGCGCCCCAAAGCCACAGTGGTGGCCCAAATTCAATTTTTGCGTATTTTCGCCACCTACACGCATTTTATTGCATTAATGCTATCTTTATAGCACAATATTTACCCTTAAGTGGTCGCTAAATAGTGGCGGATCCAGGAAGGGGTGAAGGGGGTGATCACCTCCCCCCCTCTCAAACCAAGTTATATTATATTCAAAGATTATAAAAATATTCATTTATTTTTATAGAAATTCAGCCAATTGGCACCCCCCTCTTAACGATGCTGGATGTGCCACTGTCGCTTAAGCATAAAAAGTACGCCATTCTTATAAAAATAATAATATAATATAAGTATTTCTACTAAATTTCTATCAAAATAAATGAATATTTTTATAATATTTGAATATAATATCACTTGGTTTGAGGGGGGGGCAGGTGATCACCCCCATCACCCCTCTCTGGATCCGCCACTGCTTAGCGACAACCTAATGGTAAATATTGTGCTATTAAGGTCGCATTAATGCAATAAAATGCGTGCAGGTGGCGAAAATATGCAAAAATTGATTTTGGGCCACCACTGTGGCTTTGGGGCGCAAAGATTGTAAAATGTGGATAGGTCATAATTTGTAGGTTACACTGTGTTGTTTTATTTTACATAAGTACTTTATCAATAAAACGAACAGATGACGAAAAAAAAAACAAAAACTGGAGCCCGACCAAGCATATATGAGGTTTACGGCGCCACTGTGCCGTAACGGTTGCGTATACGAAAAAAAAATGAATAGGACCTAATTTTTATAGCAAATAGTGGTCTTTAACCTTGAAGTTTTGTTTAAACAGAATGCATAGGTAATGAGAAAATCGTAAAAACATGCTCTCCAAGGGATAGGGGTAGTTTCTGCAGTATATTTTCAAGGTAGGGGTGGTTTCCACAGGGATGTTGCAATAACCATATATATTTTTGAAAAGCACTATTGATGAAGCATATGCCCATATGGATCAAAAAGCAAAAAACAAAAAAAAATTCAACCCCCATTTTATTTATTTTTTTTTGGCTACAGGGGTTGCACTAGGAAATCGCTTTTCATGACCATACATGGGTAATAATAACGTGCACAAAATGATATATGAAGAATATTAATAAAGGGCATTGTGTGTGAAGGATTCCAAGAAAATCACTTTATTTATTAATTCTTCTTTTTTTTGGGGTGGTTCCGGGGAAAAAATGGTGGTGCATTATGCAAATTTGTAAATAGCACCAGTACATGGGTAATCACTGAAAGTCTTTTTACTCTAGCATAAAAGGTTCAGATGGTATAAAAAGGGGTTTTTTTAAAATGTAACACCCTGTAATTAAAAAAAGCGCAATTACCCTTAAGTGAAACCTATACCAAAAAATCAATCAATTATTTGTAAAGCATTGCCGCAGGATTTCTTCTTAATTTCCATTACAGTTAGTGAAAAATATATATTTTTTAAAAACATCTTTTTTAAAAACTTGTCAACTTTGGGGCACCACCCTTGCTAAACGGTGGATGATAAACAGATGCTGTCGGGAAATAAATCGTAGAGAATATAGTCCTCTTCATATTTCTATAAAATAATTTTTTTGTAAAAGGTACAGGAAGGGCTACGTTCCTCAAAAACCACAAATTACCCCCTTTAAAGGGGTGAAAAGGGGGGTTCCGGGGCGAAATTTTTTCAGAAAAAGTTAGTCTTATAATAAGCACCCCTTGATATACCAGAAAAAAAAAATAAAACCGGACTTGTGTCCATTTTGCAAGGTTCAACCTTTGTTTCCTACACTATAGGTACAATAAGAGATAGGAGTAAGTATATGCAAAGTGCATTTTTTGCATATCTGGCATATTGCATATATTTGATCTAATCTGAAGATTTTTATTTTTAAATTATGTTTTTCTCATATACATCATACTAATGACATTATTGATCTGGTCGTGATGACGTAATCGATAATTCGTTTTAATAAGAATAGGGGTCGTGTGCTAGCTCGTCTACAAGGTTCTTTAATTCTCTGTTCAATAATAAAACAGTAACATAATTTATCTATTTTAATATACTTAAATATAAACCACAGGGACTGCAAGCTTAGTTTTAAGCTGATCCCTACATTATAGAATTCGAAATTAAATAAAGTTCTGGAATAAAACACATATTTGTGAGAAATAGTATATTGTGCAACAAGTGCAGAAAGGTACTAATCTCTCACGAGTTTGAAAAGTTGCGGTACGAGCGCAAGCGAGTGCCGCAATTCAAACGAGTGAGAAATTACCTTTCTGCACGTGTTACACACTATACTTTTTCTACAACCACAATTTTTGCTAAAAATAAAAATCACAATGCCCAAACGAAGATTTATTATAATAATAAATTATAAATTTTAAACTGTATTTCAATAATACTAATCAATTTAAATTCGTTATACATAAACAAATTACACAGAAATCAGTTAAAAATTTAGTGCATTGTCTTAATTTGTTTGAATTTAAACGATTTTAAATAATTACTAAAAAATAATGTCACATTTGACGTTATATTTATGCAGTCACGGATTTCCACCAAACCTACTTCATTCGACATATCTTGCTGAGGTTTTTAAATCCTTATTGGTTAATTGATAATTATAAAATGTTTATTAAAAATAAAATTGTAATATAAAACCGTCGTAACATCCATAATTTAATTTCTATTCGATAATTAGGTATAATAATTGTTTTATAGGTTATATTATATATTTGTCTAAACTTTAACCACAGATGTAAACAGAATATATAATATTACTCAGAATGAGATAGTCTTTTGTAAAATGCCAAATGTAAAGTTCAAAAATAATGTAGTAGCGAATTTTCCAGATTTCTCGGACATGAGTTAAATCGGTTCTTTTTTAAAAAGCAATATCAAATCTAATATCTTAAATAAAACGGTTTCATCTAAACATGGTATAATTATATTTATGACTTTATTGTGAAATGTAATGGTGCTGTGATATTTTCTCACAGTATAAGATTTATGATATTAGTGTGCAGAAAAGTGACGTTTCTGTGCCGGAAAGTTCTTTTCTGTAGAGAAACGTCACTTTTCTGCACACTAATGTCATAAATCTTATACTGTGAGAAAATATCAACTTTGTTAACATAAAACTGTGCAGAAAAGTGCACTTTGAATAGTGGTTGTAGAAATAAATATTTTTGAAGTTACACTTCTTTACTCGCGATATGAGGGTGAATTTTTATATGTTAAAACCTACGATCCGGGCGCATGCGCATTATAACTTTGTTCTGATTGGATGTTCAAATGACATGTCAAAAATTATCCAATATGCCAGCTGTAGCACAGCTGTGGTGTGGACGGTTGACGGTTTGGTTATGTATGGTTGTTGCGTTTTAAAATTTGTGGGAAGAGATACAACAAACAAAGGTTAGTTAATAGTTATACTGCCTTTTTGAAGTTATAATTCTTTAGGCGCGATTTCATTGAGGGTGAAATATTAGTAATCTGCGCGCACAGGCAGTATGGAGTTCGTTACTAAATGTTTTAATTTATGTATTTATCAGTCTCGAAAAGGTGTGGAAAGAATATATTAGTGTTTTTAAATATATTTTTCTATAAAGGTGTTAAAACTGCAATTTATAGCACTCCATAGGAGCGTTAAAAATGCTACTTGAAATCACCGGTGATTTAAAAATTTTAAGGCACTGCAGTTAAAAGTGAATTGTCAAATTGTGAAACGTCAAAATATTTATATTTCATTTAGTATATTAATAGATATTAATAATACCTATTTACGAATGTTTCTTCTAAAATTTAGGAATATATTAATTTTATAATACATTTAAATATGTAGTAATTTTCTTTACAATTTTTACTTACCAATTTGTTTTGTTTATACCTAATATCGCCGTTGTCTAGCAAGTGTCTGCGTATATTATCGGTATGTGTATTTAGCTACGGACCTGTTAGTACTTGGTTCGATTCCCATATAAGGAAATTTTTTTTGTTTATTATTAATGGTTATTGACATCTTAGACTATTATTATATGGACTTATAAATTATTAAAAATAATTAAAAAAAATTAAAATAATTAATCGGGATGTTGCCCAACCATTTACCGGGTTGCAAATTTATAATAATTGCCTATTTCAAAATGCACTTTTGAAATGAATTTTTCTTATGCACAAATGCAATTTCAAGATTTCTTATTCATTAAAATAGTTTACAAAATTTCCTGACATTCTCACGAATCCAACGCACCAAACTGCATTAAAATCCGTCTTACTGCGCCAAAAATCGAGAGTAAGGCCTTTTTTTTGTGCTTCAATGCCTCGACTAATTCGGCCAGAGATCGAGAGGTCGTGCGTTCGAATCCAGTGCAATCCTATACTTTTTTTATTTTTTTGAAAGCGGTAAGTACAAAATTAGTTTGGTGTTTAAAAAAAAATTAAAACAAAGTGTCTAAAGTATATTTATTTTTAAGAAATCATATAATAGAAGTATAACTTCTTACGTGCGTACAAAGTACACACACATTCTTTTTTCACTTCAACGCTATTACCAGTATCACCGATATCGTTTTTTATTTTTATTATTTTTTAACATTTTGACTAACCGTATTAAGGTGCTTCCACCACTTTGTTTAATATAATTGGAATCGTTTATTTCCTGAAGATAAATGTATTTGACTTAAAAATCAGTAGAGCGTTGGATACAAAACCTTTCTCTCTACCTAACATGAACAATAATTAATCTTTTCGCTCCTGAAATGGGTGTTTCTAGTCTTTCATTAAAATTGTAATTCCAAGTAGCACAAAGATATGCAAGCGTTCATATGTTAATATAAATTTCATCCATATAATATATAATATACTTATATACAGGGTCATGAGCAGACGAAAACGAAACAGAGGCATTTTCCGAAACTGTGAAATTTTTGAAAAAATCAATCAACAATTTTTTATTAAAGGGGGATATATTTTTGGTACTATCGATTATTTAACTTTGACCCTTAAGAAAAGATAACGACCACCCCAACACCCTGTACTGGCACAGGTGCCAAAGAGATATCGTTTTAAGTTCCTGCAATTTTCGACACATTAGTCTTTCGATTTTTAAATTTGGTCCAATTCTTTAATATTTTAGGTATTTATTTAAAAATAAATACATTTTTCTACAACCGTGTTAAAAATGCAATTTTTAGCACTCCATACGAGCGTTAAAAATGCTACTTTAAGGCACTAGTGCTTTAAAATTTTTAAGGCACTGCAGTTCCTATTGACCGTATAGGCAATTTTGATGTAATGTCAAAAAAAATATAAAAATGGAATGTCAGTCAAGTTCAAGTAAAAGTTTTTGTAGATATTGTCCTCTAATTACGTTTGTAGAAAAAATATTGTATGATATGCATGTTAAAAATTACATTTTTAAGGCACTCATGTGAATTGCAGAACTCGCTTTCGCTCATTCTGCAAACTTTCTCATGCGTGCCTTAAACGTGTACTTTTAACACTTATACCATAAATAACTATTAAAATTCTAAATTGGATGTGTCTGGTTGACTAGTTAATTAATTCGCCAATGGGTTATATTTTAATTTCTTTCTTTACATATTTTGTGCTTTTTGTCACATTTGTCACATTAAGTAAATGATATGATACGAACACATAAAGAAAATAAAATTAGAGGATACTCTTTTGAATATCAGTCCTATTAATTTGTAGTCTTTGAAAATTTATTACAATCTGCTTGCATATTTTTAAATTCCTCTCTGTAAATTGGCATGGTCATAAAAATTGGTCGTAATAATTGTTCAAGTTCAGATAATCAATTGTCATTAATTATTTAGAAAGCCCAAAAAGCTTTTAATTTAACAAATTGAAAAAAGTCTCAAATGCAGAATTCACCACTATACAGTGTTGCCAATCGCATTTCTCTAGATTATCCGATGATCGCTCGAGAAATATCCGATTTGTCACGAAAAGGTACGCTAGGTCAAAAATTATTCTGTTATAAAATCAATGTTGCCAATGTTATTCTCTTAGTCCCCTTAACAACCATCAAATAACAAAATCCGTTGTTCGTACGCCAATCAGTTGATTGTAATCAATTATCATTATGATAATTAACATAATTGATTGATTAATTATTAATTATCAATTAACGGAACAATTATTAACATAATTGATTAATTAATCAATTAATCTCATAATTGTAATCAATTATGTTTTCAGCAACCCAATCAAAGTTGACATTGACAGTAAGTAAATATTTGATAATGATCAGTTGATTCCATTTCTGATTAGCGTTCGAACAACTGGCACTTTAATCTACTGGATTCTCTATTTCACAGTTTAAAAATTTTCGTTTATAGATGAAAATCTCGTATCCTAGCTGATTATTACCTAATTCATGTACGTAAATACTATTTACTTACTATTATTATATTATCCGTATTTTGTATTATCGTAAGTGTTAAATTCTAAATAAATAAATAAATCTAAATATTTCATTTTTTGGATGGTTATATTAATTTATTATAATTATTTAAGTAAAAAAAAACACTTCTAAATATTAATTTATTAAAACGTAATAACTACCTAAAACTAGGTACTGGAAAAATAAATAATAAATAAATCAATACAAAATAAACTACAGCTACATTAATAGCATAGGCGCAAAATTTCTGGTCAATGCTTTTAAAATGCATTATTTTTTTAGAGTCCTGAGAAAGCTAATAAGTTTTATTTAAAAATTTAAACGCAGAATGAAAGATTACATCATTACCGAGGGCCGAAAGACCCTGAAGACTTCTATAATTTTTATTCTAATATGTTACAGGGGTAAAAGGAAAAGAGAATATTAAGAGTGATTTTTAATTTCAAATATATCATTCAAAAGAAACATTTTGTTTATTTTAAGGAACTTTCAGCCCTCGGTAATAATGTAATCTTCCATTCTGCGTTCAAATGTTTCAAAAATATTTATTACTTTTCTCAGGATTCGAAAAAAATGAATATGTTTAAAGATTATTGGTCCGAAATTTTGCGCCTACGCTCTTTTAACAACTAAATATTTATTACAACTAAAACAATAGAAATGTATTTGACAGTCTTGTAGTTATTAAGGTATCAAAGTTATTATTCATAATACCCGTGGTGCATTCAACGTTAATGCCTGACTAAATAATTTTTATAGGCAAAAAATTTTAAGGATTTTTGAGTTAGTTAGTAGATATCTAGATATTACTAGTTTCAAATAAGTAGATTTTTCTATAACCACTATTCCAAATGCATTTTTCTGCACAATTTTATGTTAACAAACTTAATATTTTCTCACAGAATAACTGACAGTAGTGTGCAGAAAAGTGACGTTTCTGTGCCGGAAAGTTCTTTTCTGCTAGTACCATTACATTCCTCAAAAAAATCATAAATATAATTAGGTAAGTACAACATGTTTAAGATATTAGATTTGATAGAACTTTACAAAAAAGAACTAGATTTAACTACATCTCATGTCCGAGAAATCTGGAAACGTTTACTTAAGCACTGCACTACATAAAATGAAATTAAAACTAAATCGTGCCTGAATTAGCTTTCATAAGTTTAAAGATTAAAAACTAAAAACTCATAAATAACATCGGAAGGCAGACAGTTTTTGAAATTTGAATTGGATTAGTATGCCTTAAGTGGATGCACTTGTGCATTTAAATTCTAAAGAAAAGAATCGGCACATGTCCCTTTTGTCAAAAGATGAAAAGTATCGGATGTCACTAACATTCATCCAGTATAGGCTATTTATAAAAATTTGGGTGGAACCAAATAAAATTAATGTGTTGTTGGTGTTGGGAATATATAAATGAGAAAGTTTTAGTCGATGGTAGATACACTGAAAAATATCCGCAAATATCCGATTTATTTAAAGATACGAAGAAGATACGACAACTCTCAAAAAGGTACGCACATCGGATAATTATCCGCCGATTGGCAACACTGCCACTATAATAAAATTAAAATGGTAAATAGTTATTTAAATCTGAAACTTTTCTTGTTGAAAGTTCTTTCTGGTACATCCTTAATCTGCGACTTTTACAATTTATAAGACCGCAGACGACAAATATAGAAAACAAAAAGGACTCCACTATATGCAATCACATTCCGTTTTCATTCGTCTAGGAAAAGGACAGAAAGAATCTTCCTAGTACTCAAACCTGAGTAAAGATAGAAAAGTAAAAGATGGTTTTGCTTGTTTTTGATTCAGAGGGATGCACAATCGCTGGACAGCTGTTTCCACCATTTCAGGCTTCCTCAACAGCGCTAGCTTGCAGTCCTCTAAATCTAAAAACAGCTCAACCATCTATTTAAGGAGAATTTCAAAGAGGGGACATTATCCTTTTTGTTTTCTATATTCGTCGTCTGCGATCTTAAAAATTGTAAAATTCGCAGATCACGGATG
The DNA here is from genome assembly GCF_917563875.1 of Diabrotica virgifera virgifera. NCBI lineage: Eukaryota > Metazoa > Arthropoda > Insecta > Coleoptera > Chrysomelidae > Diabrotica > Diabrotica virgifera. The sequence goes on along the minus strand of NC_065451.1, from coordinate 220,823,194 downwards.
TACCAGAAAGAACTTTAAACACGAAAAGTTTCAGATTTAAATAACTATTTACCATTTTAATTTTATTATAGTAGTGAATTCTGCATATGAGACTTTTCAATTTGTTTAATAGATGTCGCTGGATCGCGTCCCAATGGGAATTTCAATGATCTTTGAAATTCCCTTTAAATAGATGGTTGAGCTGTTTTTCGATTTAGAGAACTGCACGCTAGCGCTGTTGAGGAAGCCTGAATTGGTGGAAACAGCTGTCCAGCGATTGTGCATCCCTCTGAATCGAAAACAAGCAAAACCATTTTTACTTTGCTTTTAATTTAATTTATGACGACACTCACATTTCTTCGATTCGAACCCTAATAACACAAAACATTCCAGGAATGTTCCTAGAAGGTACACACAGGACATTGAAAACATTCCTGGAATGTCCCCAAAAGCACACGAACGTCCCTGGAATGTCCCAGGAAAGTGCTGTGTCAGCATTTTAAAAATTCCTTGAATGTCTTGTTGGAACATTCCATAAATGTCTACGAATGTTCTTTGAACATTCACAGTATATTATTTAGACTGAATGTCTTGTTGAAACATTCCATGAATGTTCTTGGGACATTCAAAGTATATTTTTTAGACATTCTCTGAAATATATCGTCAGTGATGTGACAATACCTCCTATATGTTTTTTCATGAGTTTTGCAGGAGACGAAAAACATTTTTTACGGTCACCTCCTGTTTTCATACGTAAGTTTTGACTTGTTTTGTAGTAAATAGATAGTTGAATTTACTACAAAACAAATTAAAAGATATATGAAAACACGAGGTGGCCCAAACAAGTTTTTCATCTCCTACAAAATTCATGAAAAAGCAGATAGGAGGTATTGCCACATCACCGACGATATACCAGAAGTACAGTAGGAAAAATGAAAGAATACCCATGAACGAACATATAAAACACGCTGTATTTTCCTGTCATTGTGTCACACAAAAAACTGGTCAGTACAAGTACATGTAATAATTATTGTTACTTGCACTGGACAATTTTCTTTGTGACACGGTGACAGGAAAATACAGCGTGTTTTATATGTTCATTCATGGGTATTCTTTCATTTTTCCGACTGTATAGTAGCCATACCAAATAATACATCCTTGATAAATATAAACATTTTTATTGCACAAAATCTTGTCATATATTTTTTTCCATAATCATCACTACGATGACGATTCATTGTATTGAATTGTTCATTAGAATTACAATCTGGTCATAACTCTGACCAATGAGCAATTTTAATTTAACCTAAATTACTACTGTTCCTTAAAATGAAGAGCTTACCCATAGCGTCTCTTATCTAATCTAACAGGCACACAAGCACTATGCTCTGCTTTTCTAACCACACTATTCTAACATACACATGCACACAAGCATTATGCTCTGCTTTTCACTATCACTCAAACTAGTTCAAAAGGCTTTATCCTCTTCAATCTTCTAGTTTGCTCAGTAGCATCCAGGAGCTGGATTTCCTCAATATTCTTGTAGGTACTTACGAAGTTGTTGCTTGTGACTTCCAACTTTACTCCAACTTTAAAAACAAATCCAGCTGTAAAATATTTATATGCCTGAAGGCTTTTGTATGCTTTCATCTATAATATCTATAATAGTACCTAATTTGGTGGAATGCACTTTATGGTAAAATCCAATTCTGACTGAATTGTATATGGATCTAAATCCCCAATTATTTTCAGCTTCAATAAATATCTAAAAAAAATAAAAGAAATAATGTTATTGCTTGCAAAATTCATCAATATTGATAAATATCAGAGAAAAATGAACATTGATAAAAATTGTTTGCCCTACCTTTCTCCAAACATCTGGTGTCTCCAATAAAAATTTTCTTAAATAATCACTTTGCAGTGTGGTCAAGTTTATAAAGTTCACAAAATACAGCAAACGAAATCCAAATGAATCCAAAATATGACGATAAACAGTGAAATGGTGAAATGAAATGATATTACAAACATAACCTCTGTAACCTGTATGCCATGCCAACCAGAACCAGAAGACCAGAAGTCACGTGGTTTGGATTGCCTAAATACATATACACGCGCAGCAAATTTGAAAATGAATGCAAATTGAATAGTAAATGGCCTCTCTTAAAATATAGGACATTGGTAGTATGTTCATAGAATGTCTTGTGGTAACATTCCACGAATAACTTAATCAGATATTCACCGAATGTTCCTTGAATGTCCAGTACATTCAAACATTAATAGAACGTTGATAGTACATTCCTGGAATGTTTTGTGTTGTTAGGGAAGTACCCAGACCAGATCCCTGGATCACACAGAGTAAAAGGAGTTTGTTAATATGAAACGGACAGGTCTTCGCAATACGTCGTGGTTATCTCATCTACAGTTTAACGCGGAAGAATCATTCCTTAGCCGTTGTCTCCAGTAGACGCTGTAGGCTGCGTACAACGACACGCCGTAGGAAATTTGTTTATTTTCGTTACTTTATTTAAATTTTGAAGGAGAAAAACTATCTTACAACCGAAAATAGTCAAAAAAGAGTAATTCTAAAACAAATTTAAATTACGGGGTGAATTGAAGTGACCACCGACGTAGCCGGTGGTACCCAATAGACGCCGTAGGCTGCGTACAGCGTGTATTGGAGACCACAGCCTTAGAAGTCGCGATGTCAAGCGACGCGCAGCACGACGATTTCCTACCTACCAATGGCTTTGATGCTAAATAAGTGCGTTTTTCGTACAGATTATAATTTATGAACTATGTCAAACTGTTTCTTTCATATTGACAATTCTATATTTTATTCCAAAGCTCGCGATTTAAATTAATTAACTAGCTATTTTCAATACTTCCTACTTTAAACACTCTCGTACCGAAAATTCAAATCTCCCCCTATAACTAAAAATATCTGGGTATACTTCATTATGTTAAAAGTACATTAAATCATTAGCGTTATATATTCGCGGTTACATTCCAATTCTTAAGCACTCCTTTGGAATTTTTCTTCGAATATTAATAATTAGTCTGGTGATGTGTAATAAAGAGGAGAGGAGCTAACCCCCTATTTGAGGGATTTCATTTCATAGTTTAGTATCGCGATGTCTGCTGACGTAAATTTATATTTGTGTGATCTAGAACTCACATTTTAAGCGGGAAGTTGAAATGCTTTATCACTGTCCTTAAAACATAAAATATAGAAAGATTTTTCTTATCTCCCCAGAGTCATCCCTTGTGCTGGCATTCAGTTGCTGCACCCATCAACATGTCAATTTAGGAGTGTATCTTATTTAATCTTCTGATTGGTTTTTGAAGATTTAAAGTCCTTTATAAGTCTCAGGTCAAGACTCATCGGCGCCGTATAATTCTGCAATTCCTAGAATTCAATATTTTATGTTTTCTTTGTATCAAACTTTTATCGAATTGTTATCTACCTATTATTCATCCGTTATTTCTGTATTAGTCATATCTATACCCATACCCCCTAAAAAAGCCCCCAACTATGAGCAACGAGCAACGCCTTAAATATTTCATGTATATGATCGGATTATTACCATCCAAAGTACCCTTGGCCCATGGAAGGATAATTATTATCCTCCTGATCTTTTCATTTTAGCCGTTATCATTTTTCTGTTATTCGATCGTTATAGCCCTCATAACAAAAATTTCCAGAACAATCATCGCATTAAATAAAAGACTTTTATTAAAAAATTCTTGATAGTAAAAAATCTCTCCTTCAAAATTAAGGGATATATATTGAAAATTATGTTTTCATTTCTCTTCTTCTCCGATATTAAATTAAAATTTAATTTTACTGAGTGCAATCGATAAGGACTTGAATGGCCGGGAAAGCACTCGCTATTAGATTTTATGTAAGTAACCACACAATTTTGTGGTCTAGTTTGAGATGCTCGTTAAATACATGTTTAAAACGGTTCTTATGCTTTGTTTATGTTGCGGTTATTACGATAATGAAGCTTAAATGCACAGTTGTTAATGTACCGTCAATTTTTTCTTTTGAATATATAGGAATATTTAATAGAAAACGTTGTTTTTAAAGTTTTTTTGTGAGTTATAACAATAAAACAGGGAATACTTTATTTTTATTACTTCCACAAAATTAATTACAAATTAATTTCACTGCAACTGTTGCGGCCGAGTGCCTTTTCCAAGTGATTTGTTTTACTATACGTCTACACTTTATTACCCCATGTTGGGCGCCACTGTTACATTTATTGCTTTGAAGAAAGATGAATGGGCCATATTATTAATCAAACCCTTATTAACAATTCCTACTACTAACTCTCTTCCACATCTTTAGAAATACAGACATTTTTTGGCAATGCAAATGAATTGGTTTTTTTATGGTTTATTTTTTAACCAGGAGGAGTAAACTAAAAAGACAGATTCACACCCAAGAAAGTCACTAGAATAATACCCAAATACATCTTCTTTTTTGGGTGATCTAGTCGGCCCTCAACGGTAATCCATAAGTATTATAATATTATATTATATTAATACGTCGCTAAAGAGTTCCAAACACAACTGCTTTTTATATAAAAGCAGACTAACAATCTAAAAATTAAAGAAATAACACAGAAAACAGAAAAATCGCCGATATAACTTAATTAACCTATGAAATGTCACTGGTGTCAAAATTTGATAAATGTCATTAGTGTCAAAATTTTATAACAGTGGAGTAAACTTGCCCTGCTGTTGTACCAATTACAAACAAGCAATACAGCGCGGTAAATTTGAATAACTCCTCTTGGTTAAGAAACAAACCATAGAAGAGAACACGCGGTTCTCTACACTCTCAGTAATAACCACTATCTAACACTCGAAAATACCGCGAATGTTTCTGCTGCCTTCTCTCGAAGTGATCAGATGCGAATCTCTCTTTCTCTCTCTGATTTTGATTCTCAAAAAGAACACATGTGTAACTGTTCTCCTCTCTCAGTAATGACGACTATCTCAACACAAAGAGTACTGCGAATTAGGGATGGGAAAAACCTACCGGTTTAAACCTAAAACCGGTTTTTTAATTCGCAATAACCGGTTTTATCGGTTGTTTTTTTGTCTCGGTTATAACCGGTTTTTCTTTTTAAAGTAAAAACCGGTTATTAGGTTTTTACGGTGATTAGGATGTTAGGTATTATTTTGGATCCCAATCATAATTATTATTCTCAAGTAATTATTCCAAACAAAACCATAATTCAAATTTTATTTTATTTTATAAAATATAGAAGCAAACTGAAAGTGCAATCTCACATCAGCCAGAAACAATTATTAAGTTTTATTATAATATTTCCTTGAAAAAGTATTTGTAATCATAATATTTACATAAGAAGTGATCTGGTTGAATCAGCGCAGACATCATCTATTTTTCACTCTTAACCCTTGACATTGAAGGTGGGTGAATGACTTTTTCTGTTTAAAAAAAATAATGCTCTGACTATGAATATCGAATTACTGATTACGAATACGAATCTCCAAGAATTTCGTATAGCTTTCAAAACTATACACTCATACTTACAGGAAGTATTAAATGAGTTAAAATGTACCTATTCTACACATATACAAACGTGTTAAAAGTAATACATGTTCTTTCGATAGTATTACTAATTTTGATCATATTGATATCGAGTCGAATGGAGTATCGCAAACTAAAGTGTATTGTAAATGTAACTTTGTAACCTATTTTATTAAAAAAACCGAAAACCGGTTTTTCCAAAAACCGGTTTTTTTGGCCGGTTATAACCGCCAGGTTAAACCGTAATAAAAAAAAAACGGTATAACCGAAAACCGGTGTTTTGTCAAAAACCGCCATCCCTACTGCGAATCTCTCTGATTTCGCTTCTTGAAGTGAATAGACGCGAATATCTCTCTGGTTTTGACCGTCGAAGAGAATACACGGTTCTCGACCCTCTCGGTTATAACCACTGGTTAAAACGCGAAAAGATTTGGATTCTGGAAGGGAAACACGATTTTTTACTTTCTTAGTAATACCCACTAGTACCACATGCGAATAGTAGATGGGTACTACCGCGAATCGATCTGATTCCGCCTGTCGTAATAAACTGTAACGTTGAATATTCCCCAAAACACGGTGGGCGGCCTTTTATGAAACTTGCCCCAAAAAGAGGGTGTAATTTTTGAAATTTGACAAGATGACATATGTCATGTAGGGGGATGTTACATAATGAAGAACATGGGCGCGGTCGCTCAGAATCGAAAGAGATGTGGGGTGGATCTTTAATAGATGTTAATAGTATACTCTTATTAGCTTAGAAAAATTTAAAAAGATAGAAAAATCGAAATAAGGACATAAAATAAAAGTAAAAAAAAAATAAAATATTGGGCGCCATTGGTTACCTAAAGGAACCAAACATTCACAAAATGAAAATATTAAAAGAAAAATAGTATTAAATCAAAATAAAACAAAATAAATAGTCTCACAGAAAATATACACAATATAGAAAGTATTATAATATAACTTACCTTATTTACTCTATACTCAATATGCTATACTCAGCCAATTCTTTATTGTTCTTACGATTCAAGAGAGAAGGAAAGAAATAATAAATTTATATTTTGTAAATCAAACATTATTTATTAAAAAACAAAAAAAATTAATCTCTGACCTCTCGGTGTTACAGATTGAGACCAGATTACCAAATCAAAAAAAAAATGAAACGAAAAGTTCTACAAACATAAAAATGATACCTTTACAATCATTGTCCTGGTTTCTTCTGGTTGTTGGTTGGTTTGTAAGTCCAAGACGCTATTTCACTACGCGAAAATCACTTCACATTGTTAATAGCTATAGCAACAGTACATAAGGTTATCCATAGTTCATTACAAAAGATATCATAGAAAAATTCAGCTTTCTACTCGAACAACAATATTTTAAAGTTCATTAAACGGGATCAAAATTTACTAGTAACCGTAGGATCCAACTAGGGAGTTTAAACTAGTATCAGAAAAAAGAAAACTTATACTGCATATTTCCTGGATCTGACTGCATAAAAAAAGGAATACCAAAAATGGTATTTATAAAATAACGACAATTCGTTTGACAGCAACGAAAATTGCCGGAGTTCCACTTATCCACCACACTGCATCGCCGCGCTGAGTTCTCAGCCGGCCGAAGAACTGGTAATTACATTTTAACGTCGCTGTAAACTGACTGCAAGTCCAAACTAAACTTCTTGATGAAAGCCCTAACAGAACTCTCTCAAATGGAACTGTACTTGAAGATGGCCCAGATGGAACTGACTTCTGGAACCTCTAACTCGATCCTTCTAAACTTGGGTTCCCTCTTCCCAAAAAAAAAAGAAATTACCTCCTATTCTGACAACCATCACCTACTTTGACCAATAGTGATCATACCAAACATTTCCCTACCAATCGGGTGGCTAGAAAAACTTACTCAGGACCAGTGGCGGCTCGTGATTTTTACAATAGGGGAGGCTATACCTAACTGTAAAATATCTAGACAAATTTGCACTAAAAAAAATGCGCCAAAAAATGTAATTTAAGGCCCCATCTTTTGACCATTTTTTATTTACATTTCATAATATCATCCTAATTCATAATTTCATGATATCATCATTTTAAAAATAGTTAGTCTAATAGTAAAAGTTTAATACCAAAGTTTGTGTCGTTTATTTGTTAACAATTCCATCTATTTGTAAATAGATACCTATGCATATCAAAATAAATACAGATTTTAAGTTTTGCAGTCCATACATAATAAAGCTTCAAATTTTTTAAGATACTCAACTGAATTTTGTTAATTCTAAACGCGGCCTACTGCGAATTCAAAAACACGATAAATTACCGATATTTTGCTTTGAGTTAGAGATATCGGAAAAAGTTATTTGAGCAAGTTGTTCCAAATATTATTATAACCCCACATACCAAATTTCATAACAAAATTCGCACTTTTAGATTTTTCATTATTTTTAGTCAGGACCCTAAAATTCGTTGTCCCGGGACGCACCCAACCACCCAACGGAGCTGAGAAGCTACACTGCCTCCCTTGGTATATCTCCGGGCAGCGTGTGATGGCGCCGTAGATGCCACTGTTAGGAGACCGGGTCTCCTTAAACGCCTGCTGCGCTGCACGGAGCATTAGAAACGGAGAATGCTGGGCTTCTCGGCTCCGTTCGTGCATCTCGGGATAACCTAGGGTCCTGCCTAAAATAATATGTAATAAAACTGAGACGCGATCATGCGTTCTAATGCTAATGCTCCGTACGTATGGATAATTAGTGATAATATGGAATTTACACGTTGTATAATAGTGAGAGTAATTGTTGTTTTCGCGATTCATGATAAACAAAACAGTATAGAGTGTGTAAAAAATTTATGGGGAGGCTGAGCCTCCCTTGCCTCCTCTGACGAGCCGCCACTGCTCAGGACATCCTACAAATGCCAAGATTTTTTCTTTCTACCAATACGAGCTCGCTATCTTTGCAATAACAAAATCCCTGAGTTCCCACGAAATCTGCTGCGTCCTAATCTCAGGCTAGTTTCGAGAATTCAATATCTGAGAGATTTATCAATACCTATTGTCATTATTTATGATGACATTTCCTGTTACTAAATACACAGATCTTCAGAGCTCTGACTGAAAATGCAATAAAAATTCCTTATCTTACAACTTACAACAACGCTGCACGGTGGTCCTTTTTCATAATCTATGATTGCAAAAGGTATAAAATTCATCTTCAAATAATCGGTTGTAATGACACTCATTGAATACCTAGATAACTAGGTAAACAAAATAAATCGTTCTTAGAACTCAACTCCCACCTCGAAGTGAACAATTGAAACCGAAAGTTGTACTTTTTTACCGAACTTACGCTCAGCAGTTTCAGGCAATTTACCAGCGCCCGTGCCCTTTTAAAGTGAATTTAAGTGTATCTAAAACTGTTATTTTAATATTTTTTTGAAATGGAAGTCAAGCGAACAGGTATATTTACAATATTATAAAACAATAGTTGTACCTTTGTTGATAAAAAAATATTTGATTGTAAAGATGATGATAGATTAGCACTAAAATAAGAATTTGTAAAGATTTTAATAGAGTAGAACTTTTGGGATTGTTCGGGATTGTTGCCAAACTATTTTTTTATTGTTACTTTATTCATTTATCTCTCAGAAAAAGTTACTCTTGTGTGCTCGAACGTCCTCTTTCTATATTTTTTTAATTTTTGTAGGTTCTTGTATTTTAGATATTATACAACAATGTTTTACCTGTATACGAATTTTCAGTCCCTTATATTTAGTCTAAGAGCTGGAAGCGGATTTTGTGCGTGATAAGTAATATGGAAAAACTATACGGGGATATATTGAATTAGTTGTGCACATGACTTTCCCCAACAGCCGGAAACCAGAGTGGGGCGAGGGTAGTTATAAGGGGTCAAAGTCGCGGTTTCTATTATTTTTTTTGTGATGCCCATGATGGAGATAGTGCACCAAAATTTGGGAATAAGTAGATCATGACATTACTAAGTAAAATCTCCAGGGGCGGAACGCTGCGTGGCGGTCAAATGTTGTGATGCGTCACAAAAAAATAATACAAACTGTGACTTTGACCCCTTAAAACTACCCTCATCCCCAACTCCGGTTTCCGACCCTGGAGATTTTGCTTAGTTACGTCATGATCTACTTACTCCCAAATTTTGCTTCACTATCTCGATCACGAACGTCACAAAAATCCCTTATAATTTTTATATTCACCCCTGCCCTTTGTCGGCACGCAACGTTCCGCCCCTGGAGATTGTACTTACTTACGTCATGACCTACTTATTACCATATTTTGGTGCACTTTCTCGATCATGAGCGTCACAAAAAAAATAATAAAAACCGCGACTTTGACCCCATATAACTACCCTCGTCCCCCACTCTGGTTTCCGGCTCTGGGGATTTTACTTAGTTATGTCATGGTCTACTTATTACCAAATTTTGGTGCATTATCTCAGTCACGAAAGTCGCAAAAAAACCCTTTATATTTTTTATATTCACCCCTACCCCCATCCCTTTGTCAGCCACGCAGCGTTCCACCCCTGGAGATTTTACTTAGTTACGTCATGACCTACTTATTCCCAAATTTTGGTGCACTATCTCGATCATGAGCGTCACAAAAAAAAATAATAAAAACCGCGTCTTTGACCCCTTATAACTACCCTCGTCCCCCACTCTGGTTTCCGGCCGTTGGAGAAAGTCATGTACACAACTAATTCAACATATTTCCGTATAGTTTTTTCCATATTACTTATCACGCACAAAATCCGCTTCTATCTCTCCGACTAATTGTGGTGTAATACTTTTGCAACCGTGATCGTCAGAAAGGACCACTGTGCGCTGGTGGCCTGTTCTAGGTACTTAAATTTCGAAGAATATTCTCTTCGCGTGAGACCTATTTGAAACATATTTTCGTGTGCAAAACTCGTCGTAGTTTTAACTATCAAGACAGGGTCGGACTTGCTGATTTTTAGACGGAGATTTCGAGACTGTTTCAAAACAAACGACTTTTCTCTTTGGGAACTAGTTTACAATGCAAACAGTGACGTGCACACGTGTATCCGCGAAATACAGGCGAACAAGACATCCCGGTTTTATCCGCGATACAATACCGCGAGTGAAACCTGCATATGTTGTAGCACATTAAATTTTGTATAGCATAAAAGGATTAGAAAGAAGAAGAGCTCGACACGGTGGGTGCCATTTTTATATAGCACCATGTTATTAACACGTTAAATGCCAAATTAAACAAAACATAAAAATATACTTGGTGTTACTTAACTTTTTGATGTACCTCGGTAGCTCTAAGTTTTCAGAGACCTAGGGGTGCGGATTCTTAATGGATGTTAAATAAAATTGAAACTCAATTGCTGGGAGGGCGCGATAATTAAAAAAGAAAATATCATATTTGTTTACTTATAAAAAAAAATATATAAAACTAAGAATGCCGGTTATTTGAAATATCTGTACTTACCGTTGGTAGGCTACTTTCATGCGTGATTACTTTATAAGAAGGATAGAGATTGGTAAAGAAAATCTCATAATAATTAAACACAATTCTTACTTTATTGAAACAAATAAATATTTAGCAAAGTTGTTAAAAAAAAGTCTTTAGTCATTTTACTAATTGGCGAGAAAACCTAAGAGTTCAACAATTAAAAATAGCGCAAGTACCTTGTGTTCTTTATCCGTGGGTGATCCATAGTCGATTAATTCGGCAGTTACTGTGTTAAACATTATCCTGATGTTACGGCACATTTGTTGTCACAGCACATAACGACACTCATTTTGACAGATAAAGTACAGCTATTAATTATATTATAGATGAAATTCCATTGTTCGTTTATTATATGCAACACTTGGATACTATCATTATTATTATTGTTATTAATTAAACTTAAGAGGAAACAGTAGCGATCAACAGGTAGCGAAAACGCGTTCCAAGATTGCGGTTGTAATTTTGAATATTTTTTAGAGGTATTTGGCACACGTATTCGTAATATAATAAAGAATGGCGGTACAGAGCCCAATTTGAAAAATATATTAATATGTGGAAATTACTCTGTAATTAAATACAATATTAAAAAAAACGAGCCTGTACCGCCATTAAGAAGAACAAAAAAATACACTTCCTTCAAATAAACTTTTTTATCCGATGCCTAGATTTTGTGTCATTTTGGAACTACTAATGAAATAAAAAATTTTAGTAGTTCCAAAATGACACAAAATCTAGGCATCGGATAAAAAATTTTATTTGAAGAAAGTGTATTTTTTTGTTCTTCTTAATGGCGGTACAGGCTCGTTTTTTTAATATTGTATTTAATTACAGAGTAATTTCCACATATTAATATATTTTTCAAATTGGGCTCTGTACCGCCATTCTTTATTATATTACGAATACGTTTGCCAAATATCTCGAAAAAATATTCAAAATTACAGCCGCAACCTTGGAACGCGTTTTGGTACTTGTTCATCGCTACTGTTTCCTCTTAATTAAAAGAAACGAAGAACTTTTCGACAAAAGAAAACCAATGGATCAGTTTAATCCATCACTAGAAACACAAAATACGGTCGAGAATTTACACTCTACGACCACAGCAGCCACTTAAGCCTACTTCGGCTCTGGAGCAAAAACTGAACTGAACTAAATACAAACAACTATCTCCATTGAACTATTATCAACTATTTTTTCCGTCAGCAAGGCAAAGAGCCTGTTGACGGAAAGGCATCAGCTTCTTACTCTAGACTACCAGAACTGATCTCTCTTCTAGACTACTCCGAACTGATCTCCAATCCTCTTCGAACTCTCTCACAACCCCAAAACTCATTCCATCTCCTCATTTTTCTATTTTACTCAACCATGTCCGGTTTTACCAATCAAAAAATTAGTCAATTAGTCACTCTTCATTCCAAAACGAATAGAAAAGATTTAAGCAAACTTCAACCAAGCCCTCAAAGGCAATAACTCTTTCTCACGCAAATAGGATTAAAACAAACGAAATCCTAATAGCTATATCTCAGCTCAATATTCTCCCATGCTTTTTCGCAACGTTCGCAATATTGCACATGGCGAACTTGTTTTATTACATAAACACACTCAGAGCCTGATTTCTGCAAAGGAATTTACAACATAAAAAAATCAGCTCCAAAACATCATATTCCAGTTTCACAGTCGCCAAAAATACATTAGTAAAAGATTTACGAGTCCCGATTCTTTTGGCGGTATGAAACATATCGAGGTAACTCAGACAGAAGAGATATGAATGTCCATGAGAACACAAGATCAATCCAACATTGTGAGAAACGAATTACGTAATATACTGAAACACAAACATCATTAACGGACTGAGTATACAGGGCGGAGCAAAAATAATAATGACTTTCGGACCGTTACAATGTGACGATTATCGATGCGCGAGTGAAATATCAGTGATATTGGTAAACCCTTTTTTGGCATTAATTTAGATATTGTCAGTACAACATAATTACCTCTCGTAATTCATTTCAACCACACCTATAATACAGTCCTAAAAATTCTGAAATTATTTTAATAAATTAGACATTGAAACATATTAGACAAGAAAAATATTATGAAATAACTAAATACATTTGTATTTATGATAGGGATTTTTTGTACTGGAAGACAATTTTTTTGTTGATGTCAATTTTACGCCAAATGGTGGAAGAACGATAAAGCGAAAATAACAATCTCACACCCCCGGCATTCACGAACAGGAAAGGATTATACAGAGAGAGTCTGTAAAGTGGAATAAATTCAATATCTCAAATACTAATTGTTTTTTTGGAAAATGCTCAGACCCGTCGATTAGTATTTCAAATTGTCCTTTTTGACATTCAATAAAAATCTATACAGGGTGTCCCAATTTAGAGATATGACGTCATCGTCGATTTTCTTAAATGGCAACACTGTCATTTTGATAGCTAATTTGATAGGGTTTGTAAAGTTATACATAACTGCAAAATATCAAATTTTTATTCTCTACCATTTACAAGATAATAGAAAATAACAAAGTTATATCTGTAATTTGGAATATATTCAATAATTAAAATACTAACTGTTTTTTTGAAAAATGCTCAGACCCGTCGATTAGTATATCAAATTGTCCTTTTTGACATATAATAATAATGTATACAGGGTGTCCCAATTTAGAGATATGACGTCATCGTTGATTTTCTTAAATGGCAACACTGTCATTTTGATAGCTATTTTGATAGGGTGTGTAAAGTTATACACAACTGCAAAATTTCAAATTTGTATTCTCTACCATTTAGATGATAATAAAAAATAACAAAGTTATGAAAAAGAAGTAATCAACTAATAATTGAATTTAATTATTTCAATAAATTAAGCAAAAACTCATAATGTTGCCCTCAATTATTGTCAAATTGTCAATGGGCAACGTTATGAGCATTTGCTTAATTGAAATAAATAAATTCAATTATTATTTGATTACTTCTTGTTCTTCATAACTTTGTTATTTTTTATTATCTTGTAAATGGTAGGGAATAAAATTTTGAAATTTTTCAGATGTGGATAACTTTACACACGCTATCAAAATAGCTATCAAAATGATAGTGTTGCCATTTAAGAAAATCAACGATGACGTCATATCTCTAAATTGGGACACCCTGTATACATTATTATTATATGTCAAAAATGACAATTTGATATACTAATCGACGGGTCTGAGCATTTTTCAAAAAAACAGTTAGTATTTTAATTATTGAATATATTCCAAATTACAGATATAACTTTGTTATTTTCTATTATCTTGTAAATGGTAGAGAATAAAAATTTGATATTTTGCAGTTATGTATAACTTTACAAACCCTATCAAATTAGCTGTCAAAATGACAGTGTTGCCATTTAAGAAAATCGACGATGACGTCATATCTCTAAATTGGGACACCCTGTATAGATTTTTATTGAATGTCAAAAAGGACAATTTGAAATACTAATCGACGGGTCTGAGCATTTTCCAAAAAAACAATTAGTATTTGAGATATTGAATTTATTCCACTTTACAGACTCTCTCTGTATATGTATAATATGTTGGAACAATTTTATTATAAAAACCGTAAAATATATCACATTATATTCTGCTCACAACTTCTTTAACTACTTTCAACACAAAGTAATCCCTCGGGCCTCTTCCCTTTAACAATTGATTATGCTGTCTCATAACAGCCATATAAACATCACCCTATTACCGAAGAGGAGAGCGAAGAAAGATGAATGGGTCTGCTCCATCTAAATATTTATATATTCACTGCGAAACCATTTATCATAAAATTTAATATTGCTGAGCAATATTTTTTTATATCGTCCTTTTTTCTATAATATTTCTGACGATTCACCTGAGAATTTAGAACAAAGGGAAGGAATGTGTAATTCAAAATAGAGCACTTACAATTTTATATTTCTAATATTTTCTATATATTAAAGGATGTTACATACATAATGAAATTATAGGTCTGGATCCCGCGTATGAGAAAAAAGTTGATTAATAGCAAGCTGAAAATTTGTTAATAGCTTAAGGGTGTCTAGCTGGATAAACTTTGATATGTGGAAACACTGTAACAGCGGCAGTTTTAATTTTGGAACAGGTTAAAAATTTGGAACGGTCAGAACACGAAAATGGGACATTTATTTTGTCCGACAGAACAGACATAAACTCTCCGAACAGAGATTAAACTCTCATGCAAAAATGAGACTGCTATTTATCACCTGTCATAATTCCTGTCATTTGACATATTCTACATGTTCCACTCATTAAAACGCCAATTTGGTGATAAATAGCAGTCTGATTTTTGCATGAGAGTTTAATCTCTGTTCGGAGAGTTTAAATCTGTTCTGTCGGACAAAATACATGTGCCGTTTTCGTGGTCTGACCGTTCCAAATTTTTAACCTGTTCCACAGTTAAAACTTCCCCTGTTCCAGTGTTCCCATATATTAATGTTTGTCCGACTAGACACCCTTAAGCTAATAACAAATTTTCAGCTTGCTATTAATCAACTTTTTTTTCATACGCGGGATCCAGACCTATTACTAATAAAAATAGTGTAACGATTTTACTTAATTTATTTACATTTAAACTATTTATACTAAAATACCTATACATATATAATTCATATATAAGTATTGTTCGTCCGCTATAACTTTTCCCATGCGTCACGATTCATTTTCAAACAAATTAATTTAAAACATAAAGTGAAACGTACGCCGATGTGTGTAGTATATAGTATACAGTATACAAAATGTATATACACATCGACATTCGTTTCACTTTATTTTTGACTTAATTTGTTTGAAAATTTTTTGCTCAATTAGAAATCCAATGAAATCAATTAATTTGTGGTCATCTGATTGAATACAACCAATAAAACCAACATTATACTGAAAACAGATCCCATGGGCTGTTTTCACTCAATCATGTAGCTATGGATACCTACATTTCGTTTCATTTCGATTTTGACATTTCAAATATTCAATATTTCAAAATGTCACGATTTGGTTGTAATACTGATGAGAATATTAATGAAATTATCGAATCAAATATACCAAAGAATACTGTTTACAGTAAAAAATTTTCTATCCGAATAACCCTCGAACATTGATAAATGGTCAAAAATTTTTTAACAACTTTCTCAAGCTTGTTGCTTACAGGCAACACACCTCCGCCTACGGCGTCGGTCTGTTTCCAAGCAACAAGCTTTCGAAATCTCTTATAAAATTCTTTCGAACAATTATCAATGTCCTTGGGTTATTACTACTGAAAATTAATCGTGACTCATGGGAAAAGTTATAGCGAATGAACAATATACATTATTATTTACAGGAATAAGTTGGGAGAGACAGGAATAATTTGGCTAGCAGGTCTATTTAATAGTATTATGGAAGTTGGACAAATGCCAGACGAATGGAGAAGCAGTACATATATTAGTACCTGTCTACAAAAACAAGGGATACATACAACGATGTACAAACTACAGGGCTATAAAACTACTTAGCCACACCATGAAAATATAGGAGAGAGTAATTGATAGACGGATATGTGAAGAAACCGAAATATCCGATAATCAATTTGGCTTTATGCAAGGCAGATCAACAACAGATGCAATTTTCATTGTAAGACAGCTGATGGAAAAATACAGGAATAAAGAGATCAACGCTCATATGGTATTAATTGATCCTGAGAAAGCATATGATAGAGCCCCTCGAGAGATTCTGTGGTGGGCACTCAAAAAGAAAGGAGTCCCTGGCGAATATGTAAAGATTGTGAGAGATATGTATGAGGGAGTAACGACTAGTGTTAGAACAGGCGTGGGAGAGACTGATAAATTTCAGGTGAAAGTAGGATTGCAGAAAGGTTCGGTGCTTAGTTCTTATTTATTCTCATTAATTTTGGACCAGATAACAGCGAAACTACAGGGTAGCATTGCATTCCATGGTGCCTAATGTATGCTGATCATGCAGTGTCAATAGAAAATAGCGAAAGAGAATTAGAACAAAAACTGGAACAGTGGAGACAAGCTCTGGAGGGAAGAAGGTTTAAAACTTAGTAGGACAAAGACAGAGTATATGCAATGTTCATTTAAAGATGGAGTTACTACAAATAAAATGGTATTTTTGGATGGTGAACTGATTGTAAAAAGCAATAGTTTTAAGTACCTGGGATCGGTATTACAGAGTAATGGAGAAATAGATGGAGATGCATGCAGTAGAATTAGGGCTGTATGGATGAAGTGAAAGGAAGCGAGTGGTGTGCTGTGTGACAGGAAAATTCCAATGAAGTTAAAGGGAACATTCTATAAAACAGCCATAAGACCGGCTATGATGTACGGAACTGAATGTTGGGAAGTGAAAAACAAAGAGGAACAACGAATGCATGTGGCAGAAATGAGAATTATTAGATTGATGCGTGGAGTGACAAAAAAGGATAAAATTATAAATGAGTATATTAGGGGAAGTCTAGGTGTGGCACCAATTGATGCCAAAATGAGAGAGCATAGGTTGAGATGGTTTGGTCATGTTCAACGTCGAGACACTAATCAAACAATACGAAGAAATGCTGAAGTGCAGATTTTTGGAAGGAGTAGGAGAGGAAGACCAAAGAAGACATGGGGGGAGACGATTAGGCAGGACATGTTGGTAAAGGGGATTAATATTGATATGACCCAAGATAGAATTGTATGGAAAAATGCAATTAGGGAAGCCGACCCCGCATAGGGATAAGGCAAAGACAGTGATGATGATGACATTATTATTTACAAATTATCTCCCGACAATACCAAACTGATTTAATTCAACCCTATGTCAACTTTATTTACCAATTTTCACGGTTAATTTGAAAATATAATTTATCCGGTTCGAAGGACCAACTAATTATATATAAAATTCTGGCTAGATAAGGATGATTGACCATATACCTCTCTTCTTCATTTTGTGTAGATATTTTGTCTGTTTTTCAATGTTCCCCCGAGTAAGTTGTCATTCCATCGTTTTCGTAGTCTACCCACTGATCGTCTTCTTATTGGGGGACCGTCTCTCACCCTCCTTACAACTCTATTTGTTATTATTCGGCTTATGTGGTTGTTCCATTCTACTCTTTTGTTTTTCACCCAGTTATTAATGTTGTCTCCGTCGTATATGTGCATTTCTGGCTCTGTCCCATAGTGTCTTACCATCGATTTTACGAAGTGTTTTCATCTCTGCTGTTTTTAGCATTCTTTTTGTCCTTTGTGTATCAGGTCGTGTTTATGCCGCGTATGTCATTATTGGTCTGATAGGTATTTCCTTAGCTAGTTAGTGTGATGCCTAGATATATAAACTCCATGACTTGTAGACTTGTTCTATTGTCTGACCCTCCAGCTCTCTAGATATATAAACTCCATGACTTGTAGACTTGTTCTATTGTCTGACCCTCCAGCTCTAATTAATCTACTAATCTAATAATCTACTAATCTAACTAATCTAAAAATTTACACCTTATTAGATTTACTGTTATAACCATGCATGAGATTAGTATTCCTTCGTCTTCATAGTCTTCTAGTTTAAATTGTTTTTTCCCATTTGGTATCCTTTTTTATTCTCACTTTTCCGTACTTGACCATATTCCTGAATTTATCATGTATTAATGAATTATACATAAAAAACTTAGATGGAAACGAAAAGGAGATATTTATTGTTTTTCTGCTGTTTGACAAGAGAAAGTTTTTTACAATTTGACAGCCGTTAGCGTCAACCATAATAGCGTCAAATCTTACACCAAGGAATTATAACAAAATAAAATGTATGTTTGTCTGACTGGTCTATTATTTGACAAATAATGACATTATTTCGAAGTCTATTAGTAAGTACGATATAACGCCCGACATAAATTGTCGTAAATAATTATATCACCACGCAACAAAATACTCACCCATAGCTCGTTGCGTAACTGAAATTTTAAACAAATTGAAAATACTAACCATTGGCCTGCATTCATACCAGACTTGAAACCGATTGATTTTTGTAGAGTATTCAAGAAAAATTATATCTGTACAAAACACTAAATAAAGCAATATAATATTTGTACAAGTATACAAATCAAGGCTGGATTTATACCAATTTATCCCTTCGTGTTTGGGTTTAGTGAACCCATAAACTGAAAGCCAACGGCCCACTATGTACTGTAGAATTATACAACTTCAAATTACTCGACACGTCAACTTTAGGAGTGGCTATGTTCAGGTAGTATATAAAGAAATTCCATTTAAAAAGGAAATGTAGAGGTAAATCAATTTTTCTAATTACTATATTCAGGGATTGGTGTGTATAATTAAATAAAACGAATTTTGGATAGAGATACCTAATCATATAGATGAGTTCATAAGTTTTATTCTCTTATATGAAAACATTAAAAGTGTTTACTGGAAATAATTGAAATGTTATTATCTGTATAAAATATTTGTTAAATTTTGTTTAGTTTTTAAAATTTCTAAAAACTTTTCTCTGAGAAAATATACGTAAGGAATCTAAAAAAAACAATACAAGAAAAACTAATATCTAGCAGAAATAATAAAAATCTCAAAACAATAGAGAATTCACCTGATTATTTCATTCATATGAGATTCTGACCAATAGCAAGCTACAGAAATAAAAATTAAACTGATTATTTTTTGATGATTTTAAATTCCAATCGTATAGTAAGATATTTGATCACATGTTTAATTCTGTCCAATCAGATTAAAATTATACTGAGAATTATCTACTGTAGAAAATTACCAATAGAATTTTTTTAAGTAGATTGTTTCTGTTAATGGCAACCAGTTTCCTAGTTTGACAACTGTCACATTTAAGAAAATATCCATAATATACGTATTAAAAAAATCTTACGAATATCACACGACAGTAAGAATAAACAAGAAAATAATGCTTCATTTTTACTCAAATTTGTTGTCATTGGGCAATAGCCACTCGAGCCCTGCGGGCTCTCATGTCTATTGCCAGACAACAAATTTTCGAAAAACTGTCGCATTATTTTCAATTTATTCTCACTCTCTTGTGATATTATACCCGATAATTTTTGATAATATCCGATCGTCAAGTATATTACGTCAGATGCCCTTCGTTGCTACGAAAAAATACATTCAGTGACATTAATGACAATTAATGTTTTAAAAATTATAAAAGTGATAACTTTCAACCGTCAAATATTTATAACAACTGTGTGTTTAATTGTACTAATTTGTACTTACATAAATAAATTACAATAAAATTTTGGTTTTGAACAGTTTTATTCATGAAATAATCGCAACAAATTGCACTCGATCTCTAAAATTATTATCGAATTTTTGCCCTCGTGACACGTTGACATAATTTCACTCCCCTTCGGATCGTGAAATTAAAACTGTCAAAGTGTCACTCGGGAAAAATTCGATAATTTTAGAGCTCTTGTGCAATTACTACTGAAAATAACCCACAGACATATTAAGGGTAGACAAGGCATACTCACCAAAAAAAATCGTAACGCGGAAACAGTCGATCGGTAGTCTATCTACCTCTTTTAACCAAGCGATCCCGGACATTTGACAGACAAAGATGGCTAGACCACTCAATCCTTAATATTGGCGTTACACCTCGATGCACAGAGCGGCCCATACCTGGCCTAATATACGAGTTATTATATCTATGAAATAACCTCGAAGATATAAAATAGAACGTGGATGACATGCAATTCCTATTACAGCGAGCATTTCATTGGCTAGAAGTAGTGGCGAGTATATAATATGACGTCATTATTATTTATTAATTTATTTAGTTTATATTTTAACGACAGTTTATTTTATAACCAACTTTATTGCAACCAATGGTTTGCAATAATTTCATTTTTAATAGGAAAACAATTCTCAATTCTCAATTCAGTGGACACTTTCTATTACAGACTTATTAGTCTTCATATTACCTGTATAGACCAGGGCGCATCTGTAAAATTATTAGTATATTTGGATGTTGAGAGGTGACTCATATTTTTTTGCAGAAATTGCTTGAAAATAACTCTTAATAATATTTGAGTTATCCTCCCACTCAAAAAGGTCATTGTTCAAATAATCAAAATGTTAAAAAATGAAGGAAAAATTCGATTTTTTTCTTAGTTTTTTGATTATAACTTTAAAGGTATTTATATCCGAGAAAAGTTGCACTGACATAAAAGTTGCGTAATTAAATTTTCTACAATATAAGATTAGTTAAAATTTTTAAGAATTGTCACCATTGTTGCAAAATAGCAATAATTACGAAAAAACTATAAAAAAAGAAGTATTCGCATTTTACGTTTTTCAACCATTTATGCTAAACTTAGGTCCGTCATATTTCACCCAGAAAAACTTTATGATATAAAAACAATGCTGTAAATTTTATTTACAGCATTGTTAATATAACATCGGTTTAATAGATTTTGCAAAATAAATTTTGCAATCCAGCTTTTGTAAAAAAAATTCATTTTTTCAAAATGTTGCAGGATTGAAAATAAAGCAGACAGCAAGTTTATTTTTTTTTACATATAGAAGAACACAGTTCCTTTCATTTGCAATAGGGAACTTGCACATTATAATGTTCAGTTTTGTATAAAAATTATATTTCCAAAATTTCGCGCTTCAAAAACTCATAATAAGTTAGAAGTACAAATTTAAAGTCTTCTTTATCTTAAAATAGTTCAAACGACCCGTGACGTCACAGAGTTTAACTATGTGGTTCCGTTTATGGTTATATTTACGTATACTCTTCTTCTTCTTCTTCTTCTTCTTCTTCTTCTTCTTCTTCTTCTTCTTCTTCTTCTTCTTCTTCTTCTTCTTCTTCTGCTTCTTCTTTTTCTTCTTCTTCTTCTTCTTCTTCTTCTTTAGTTTATTGGCCTCCACCTACTTGGGTATTTGGCCAGCTCATCGTCGGGGAATAAAGGAAAATTTTTTATATTCTAATGACATTTATCGTATGTCGTAACAATATATACCAGTTTGTTGACATTGGAGTTTGATACAGTTTTTAAAGGAAAGGAAAGAAGGTTTACTATTGAAAATATAACCATTTTGTAAAAGTATAAATTTTCTATGAATAGTTCAAACGATCAAAAACACTTTTAACGTCACATAACTGTATTTTTTAATGACGTTTATAATGTCTAATTTAAAATTATATATACAATTGGTGTAGAATGTAAACATATAACCCCGTGACGTCACGACGCGTTTTGGGGTAACTAGTATAAGTTGAATTTTTAGTCGTCTTTAGGGGACAAACGAAAGACAAAAAAATGCTATTTGTATAACAAGGGAGGAAAGTGCTACTTTTCCTCCCGAGAATGAAGTTTACTGCCCGACATGTAGCGGAGGGCAGTAATCATTCAAGGGAGGAAAAGGCACTTTACTCCCATGTTATACATATGGTTTTTCCACCTTCCTCAAATAACAAGTCATTTTTTCATTTTTACTTAATTTATTTATGTAACTAACCAACAAAATTTATTAGAACTAAAACTAACAAGTACGTACAATATAACTGTCAATTGTCAAATATAAGTCAAATTATTAATGTAAACATTGTTAAATCAGAATAACAATTTACTGTTTTTTTACCATTCTGCAAAATAGAGAGTGTTTTTAAATAAACGTTAAAATGTATAGATACTTACGTATTAGAAAATAGATATTGTACAGGGCGTCAATAAGTTATATTTCATGAATGAAATACCATGACGTCTCTTTTACTTTTCCTCCCTAGGGAGGAAAAGTACAACTTTGCTCCCTACAATCAGGTCCGGAAAAGTATACTTTCGGTAGAGGTAGGTGGAAAACTTTTTTATCTTTGATACAAGTTCTAAATTATGTTCTGTTGTGATTTATAGCATTCTTTTCGAATTTAAAATTTTATGCAAGTTCCCTATTTGCAAAATTAAAATCGGTTAACTACCACAGCGTTAGGAATTTTTTTAAATAAATAAATTTTTGGTGCTACGCGCAAGACAGGGGATACGTTTGCTCTGATTGGGCATTCCAATGACCTTTGATAATGATTGATAAATTTTAATTTTTAATACCTTTCGATATAAATAAGTAAATTTGTTTATTGCAAAATAAAAACACATACTCTCTCCTTTGAAATTACACTTTTTTAGCAAAATCTTTCTTTGTTCATATATTTTAACTTAAAAAATAAAAGTTTATTATTTTTAAACATATGTAATTGTTTAAACAATATTTCACAACTGATAATCAAATTAGTTTGATTTTTGTGGAATTAAAATATTAAAATACAACAAAATATAGAGTACAAAAATAACATATTAGATAAAAGTTGGAAGAAATTCTGGTAGAAATCAATTCGTTTGAATCGAACACCGCTGTCCTGCGCGTAGCACCAAAAATTAATGTTTATTTAAAAACATCCTGACGCCGTGGTAGTTAACCAATTTTAATTTTGAAAATTGCAGATGAAAGGTACAGTATTCTTCTATATAGAAAGAAAATTTTAACTTGCTATCTGCTTTATTTTCAGTCCTGCAACATTTTGAAAAAATGATTTTTTTTGCGAAAGCTGGATTGCAAAATTTATTTTGCAAAAGCTATTAAACTGATATCAATGAAATTTACAATATTGTTTTATTATATCATATAGTTTTTCTGAGTAAAATATGAAGGTCCTAAGTACAGCAGGCATGGTTGAAGAACGGAAAATGCGAATACTTGATTTTTATGTTTTTTTCGCAATTATTGCTATTTTCGAAATCGAATTTTTCTTTCATTTTTGACATTTTGATTATTTAAACAATGTTCCGGACCTTTTTGAGTGGATAACTCAATAATTATTATTATATGAGGTAATTCCAAGCAATTTCTGCAAAAGAAATAAATATGAGTCCACTCTCAATGTCCATCTCAAAACAGATGCGCCCTGGACTAGTAGGAGTATTTTAGTTTGTTACAGTTGCTAATCCTGAATTTTCACCCACATAAACTATGTTAAAGTCACCATACAAATAAAACACTGTTCTATTTTGGATAAAAATTTGAATGGTATTGCTCGAAATTTGAATTCTGTTTCTCCAAATATAATAATAATAAATGGCAATAGTTTTCAAAAAAGTGGTCAAAGTGGCTCTATATCCTATTTATTTGTTAACAAACTTAAGGCCAATCAATTCCCTGCAGCGTGTTGGTTGCAAGCTGGGCTTTAATTTAGTTTACACGCTTTACCAACTTCCATGCATTTTAGTGTAAACGCGAAAGGAAGTTAGAAGTTAGGTTAGTACTCATCTTTAATTACTATCACCCCCACACCATATTTACACGAAACTTTGAATCAAATTTCGGACCGGTTTTCACACTTTGTCCATTTACTCACGGTTTTTGTTTCGAATTTTAAGAAGCACTTGGATTGTCATGAAATTTGGCATAAGCAAAGCTTACATGTTAAAGAAAAAAAGTGATATTGTGCCGATGGGTGCTTTTGCATTGAGGGTTTGCTCCTTCTTAGAGGTGAAAAAATATACGTTCAAAATAAGTCCGAAGTTGGACAAACTGGCTAATCAGGCCCGGCTCCAGGGGTGGGCGAACTGGGCGGCTGCCCAGGGCGGGAAATTCAGGGGCGGCAAATTTTTGAAATTGAAGAAATAATAACTTATGTTTTTAATATTATAAAAAATCAATATTATGAACAAGAGCGGCAAAAATGCAATAACAATTGCAAGATTCGGAATTGCAATTCGACGGAAAATCGACAACACCGCCTTCTCTTCTTCTTCATCGCATAAGAATGGTAGGATCAGAACTAAATTAAATTCACTGAAATTCACTTAAAATTAACTTTACTGAAAATGGTTATAATAATTAGAAACATATGGCTGAAGCTTTGTCCAGACACGCTAAGTCTCCAGCTCATTTACAGTCACAGCGACAGTGGGTAGAACTAGCAATTAGACTAGAATCGGGCAAAATCATAAATGAAGAAACACAAAAAGTCCTAAATTCAGAAATTGGTCATTGGAAAAATGTAATACAACGACTTATATCAATAATACAGTTCTTAACACATCAGTGTCATCCAATGAGGGGCGATTCTGATAAACATTTTCATCAAAACAATGGTAATTTTTTAAGCTTTTTGAGCTATTTAAAAATTTTGATTCTGTGTTACAAGAGCACATTAGGAAAATAACTAATGGGAGTAACAAGCAGCATCACTACTTGGGAAAACGTACTCAAAACGAAATTATTCAGCTCTTCCATGACCAAATCAAAAATAAAATTTTAAACTATTTAAAATCAGCAAAACATTGTAGCATAATTTTAGATTTGTATCTGATATTGCTGGGGTTGAACAGATATTATTGTTGTACATTTTGTCGATTTAGGTTCTTGTTCACAAAGTGTTAAAATTGAAGAACATTTTCTTGGATTCGTGTCTGTAGTGGAAACCACTTGCTTGGGAGTTACAGAGTCCCAGAATGAACTGGGAATATCTTTGGAAGATATGAGAGGACAAGGGTATGATAATGAGGCAAGTATGGAAGAGAAGAACTTAGGAGTTCAAAACAAAATTTTGAAGATGAATCCTAGAGCATTTTTTGTCCTATGTTCTAGCCATTCACTTAACTTAGTCGTGAACGATGCTGCTAAAGCCTCACAGTTTGCAGTTTCTTTCTTTTCCTTAGTCACAAAATTTACAACTTTTTCTCAGCATCTATTCATCGTTGGACTATGCTGAAAAATCATATTTCTGGCCTAACATTGAAACCTTTGTCCCAAACTATATGGGAAAGTAGAATAATTGATGCAATTACTCCCATTAGAGACCAAATTGAAGAAATTTACGATGCTCTTGTAGAAATCACTGTGAATAAAAACAACGATAAAATGGTTGCTCATGAGGCAAGCTGTTTGGCAAATCAAATCCGTGATTTTACTTTTCTTTGCTCTGTGGTAATATGGTATGACACTTTACTTCACATCAACGTAGTCGCATATGCAGAGTATTGATATGGGAGCGTATCAAGCTATCAGTTTATTAAAAAAATCGGAGATCTATTTTAAGTCTTTCGGAAGTGATTTAAAATTCCAGGGCTATTTGACAGAAACAAAAGGGCTCATCAAAGTTAGAAATTGAGAATTCGAAAAGGAGGCTGAAGATGAAAGTATGGACCTAGATCCAGAGACACGATATAAAGTTGACTTCTATTTAAAAATTATAGACACAACCGTTAATGCATTAAGTGATAGATTTCAGCAAATTAAGAGGCATGGTGAAATTTTTGAGTTTTTGGTATACCAAGGGGAGGGGCGGCGGTCGCCGATCTTGCCCAGGGCGGCAAAATTCCTAGGGCCGGGCCTGTGGCTAATTATAATCAAATTTTGTTCTATAGCGTTCTTTCGCTAAGTCAATACTTTTCGAGTTATTTGAGTGTGAATATGCTCATTTTTCAACAAAAAATCCACGTTTTTAGACGGTTTTTCTCAATTTACTCAAAAAGTAAAGATTTTTTAGCAAAAATAGAGCTAAAAAAGTGAAAAAATGGTGTATGTATGAAGTCTGTAGACCAAGTAGATAGGTACAAGCAGAGTTGTAGCTAATGAAAAGTAGGTTCTTATTTGTCAAATTCCAAATCGATAATTTCAACGTGAAATAACCAAATAATGAAGCACTTTTCGAGGAATCTTCTCATAATTTTTATAAAGTGTTTAAAAAAGGTTATTATTGTTTTTTTTAAGTTTCTTCTAGCATCAAAAGTAAGCAAGTTAGGTACGCCCAAAATAAAGTTGGTGCTATTTTTTTGGTAAAAAAATCGTGAAAATTACTACCACTAACTAGCATCCTAAATGAAATTAATCGTTATTACTTGAGTACTGTACAATTTAATTTACTTATGTATTGTTTACAAGAATAAAAACCGCTAAACGCCGTAAAAATGAGTGGCGCATACATTATTCCAGCTACAAAAGATCTGATATGAATATTACGTGGCGCGAAAATGTATTTTCATTTTGATGCAAAACAAAATTTTAGTTTTATTTTAAAAGATTTTTCCATAATATTTGTTAAATTTGAAGTAAACGCGCCACAAAAGAGTAACTTTAATACAGTTTGAATTTTGAAACTCTTTTGTGGCGTGTTTGCTTCAAATTTAGCAAATATTATGGAAAAGTCTTTTAAAATAAAACTAGAATTTTGTTTTGCATCAAAATGAAAATACATTTTCGCGCCACGTAATATTCATATCAGATCTTTTGTAGCTGGAATATTGTATGCGCCACTCATTTTTACAGCGTTTAGCGGTTTTTTATTCTTGTATCAGGAGTTTTTAAAAGCTACTTATAAATTAAATGTATAAAGTTGAATGCAATGTTTCTCGATTACACGTTAAGCTTTATAAATGGTCGCCTTTGTCGCATTATCTCCCAACTGATCTAGTGTCCATTGAATGAACACTAGATTTTTTTTAATTCGAAATAGATTGAAAAAAACATTGGGATGGCCAGTAAATGAACTCGGATTGCCCATTGCCAGATCAAATTAGCGTCGTAACCACTACAACTACATAAACCATTTAGAGAGTTATCGTTAAGTGGATTATACTTTTGTAGCTTAATAACTTCTAAACGGCTTAACCGATTTTGTTCACTAAACATGAGTTTGAAACGTATTGACAAGTAGTATCTTACGCATCTAAGGTCAAGTATGATAATTGAATCTATTCGAAATAGATTGAAAAAAAATATTGGGATGGCCGGTAAATGAACTCGGATTGTTCGTTGCCAGAGCAAATTTAGCGTCGTAATCACTACAACCACATAAACCATTTCGGGAATAATCGTGAATTGGATTATACTTTTGTAGCTTAATAACTTCTAAACGGTTTATCCGATTTTGATCACTAAACATGAGTTTGAAACGTATTGACAAGTACATAGTATCTGATGAATCTAAGGTCAAGAATGAGAACTGAAGCTATTACAGGAATTATTGAGCTTGAAAAACCGTTTTTCCCATAGGAAATAGATTTGATGATACTTATGAAGCCTATAACTTAAAAATTCGAATTTTCCCGGATATAAGGTATACACCGTTAGATTTTTCTGGAGTCCTTCTACACACGCTCAGTTAATGGCGCAATTCGTAGGTTGAAATTTTGAGTAATTGTCGATAAACCAAAATTTTCAAAGTTTAGTTTTCCAGTTTTTCGGCTATACGGAGCCGTGTGTATGGATGATCCTGACGACTTAGACAACATTTGATATATCTCAATACTATTGATTTGATGTATTTGCGGTTATCCTGTGTCTCTTGAACTGAAGATATATACCCCCAAAAAATATGCCGTTTTGTACCTACCAAGTCCTATAGCTGACTTACGGGTGGTCAAAAGTCACAAACTGCACTGGTTCTGAATCGGCCCTGGCCCCCTCTTCAAACACAGAAAAAACAATTCAGATTGGTTTAACTTTTCCACACACATACATATATACATATCCACAAACATTTTCCGTTTTTTAAATAAATATTGAGTCATACTTCTGAGCTCCGTAACTTCTGAATGGTATAACCGATTTTCAAAATTAGACATGCGTTGGAAAGGCTATGATCAGTACTATTAGAATCCGCAAAGGTTGTACCTAAATTTTCGAAGTTTTTGGGAGTTTTGGGGACGATAACGAAAAACAGACCCTAAATGGATGGTTGACATATGAATGGGTGAGTCTTTTCCTGAACTTTAAGATGGGGGTTGATCCAATTTTCAATTCAGAAAATTGGGCCAACTGAAATTTAGAAAATCAAAAATTTCGTGTATATATAGTGTCGCGTGTAAGGGGTGTGGGTGTTCGTCACTGGCGAGAACTGCCGTTCTCTGGTAATATTATCTGATTGAACTTTTACACAAGATTGAACAAGTTTCATTGGCTCGTTCAAAGTGCTCCGTTTTGAAAAAATTTGGTTTTAAATAGAAATTTTGAAGAAAAATCATTTTGTCCAAATTATTTGAAAATTATTATCTAGTGATACCAAAAATCTCAAATAGTAAAACTTTAACTTTTCTGAATATGTATTCAGATATGTATTTTTTTGTTTTTCTGTAAGACAAAATTTGGTTGAAATATGGCGGTTAAAAATTTGCATACAGACGTGATTAGTGACTCGTTCAAGCCATACCAACTACAGCCCTTTTAAAAATAAGCACTTTGAACCGATGAAACTTACAGATCATATAAACAATACATACACGAGTAAAGCAACTTGTGAAGTGGTAACTATTAAGTTCATTTGAGATGCTAATTAGGTGGTGATTTTAACGATTTCTTTTACCAAAAAATAGGGACCAACTTTATTCTGAAGGTAACTTGCTTGCTTTTGATGCTAGAAATTTTTTTAAAAACAAAATAAATCTTATTTTAAACACTTTAAAAAA
The DNA here is from genome assembly GCF_917563875.1 of Diabrotica virgifera virgifera. Classification (NCBI taxonomy): domain Eukaryota; kingdom Metazoa; phylum Arthropoda; class Insecta; order Coleoptera; family Chrysomelidae; genus Diabrotica; species Diabrotica virgifera. The sequence continues at coordinate 220,793,695 of NC_065451.1, read as the reverse complement.
GGTGTAAGGAGTTTTCCCCGAAAAGTGCTTCAATTTTTTGTTATTCCTCGTTGAAATATTAGACTTCGAATTTGAAAAACAGGAACCAACCTTTCATTAGCTACAACTCTGCTTCTTCTGGGCCTACAGACTTTGTATATACACATTTTTTTTACTTTTTTATAAGCTATATTTTTGCTAATATTTTTCGATAAAATATTTCCTTTTTAAGAAGTTATTTGCGAGAATCCTCAATCGTAGTTTAGTTGTTGAAAATGAACATTGTTATTCGCAATTTGCTGAAAAACTATTGACTTGGTGAAAAAACTTTATAAAGCAAAAGTTGCCTAAAATTAGTCAGTTTATCCAGTTCCGGGCTTATTTTAAACGTATACTTTTTTCATCCTCGAGAAGAAGTGAAATTCATCCCCACGGCAAAAGCACATATCGGTACATTATGGTAGGGGAGCCCAAGCGGGGATTTTTGCAGTTACTCGAGCGCGTCAGATTAGCATATGGGAGAAACCTGGTACCCTGCAGATGTACCTCTACCATATATTGGCTCTTAACACAGGGGAGTTCGTTAAGGGGGGCCCGAAAAAAAAAATCTATCCTTAAAAAAACTCGAAATTGTCAGATTAAGATAAGGTAAGTTAAGTACATGCAAAAGAGTGTATATTTCAAAAATCTGACGATTTGAGCCTGGCGTAAGGAAATGGGTGAGTCCCAAAGTTTCACAAGAAAAAAGCGAATATTTCGCGAAATGAATGACAGATCGAAAAACTAAAAAATATGTTCCCAATATTTTTTAAAAATCTATCGAATGATACCAAACACGACTTCCCACGGAGAGGGGTGGGGGGTAAATTTAATATTTTAAATACGAATCCCGCGATATTTCGCGAAATGAACATCAGATCAAAAAACTGTAAAATACACTTATTCAGTATTTTTGAAAAATCTATCGAATGGTACCAAACACGACCCCCCAGGGATGTGGGGTGGGGGTTACTTTAAAATCTTAAATAGGAGCCCTCATTTTTTATTGCAGATTTGGATTCCTTATGTAAAAATAAGTAACTTTTATTCGAAACATTTTTTAGAATTATGGATAGATGGCGTTATAATCGGAAAAAACGATTGTTGGAAATGGAAAATTAAATTAAAAAATGGCAAGCGCCCACTAAAATGGAAAACTTTACTTAACTTTTTTTGGTTTTAGGACCTACTCTTCACAACCCAATAGGTCCCCAAAGCGCTCGAGTGACTGCACATTTAGCATACTTTGCTCCCCTACCATTATCACTTTTTTTATTTGACATGTTACCTATGTGTAGCTATGCCAAATTTCATGTCAGTCCAAGCGGTTGTGTAAAATTCGGAAGTTTTGCAACAATTTGTCGTGAGTGAATGGACTAAGTGTGTCCTTTTAGCTAAAAATATTCTTATGCTCTCTTTTAATGGCTCCAGAAACTTTAATTCGGTGCTGGGTTTGACCTGTCTTTTACCTTCTAAATCATCCAGATTTACGGCTTAGAATTAAGGCTGAACTAATTTTTCCAAGCAATTTAACACATCTCGTTCATGAGGAATTAGCTTAACTTAGGTGGAAATTATTTGATACTTTCAGCATTTTAAGTAGAATTACTTTATATTTCCGACAAGGTGGCAAGTTCTTTGATAATCTCAAGGGCTTTAATCACATTTAATACGATAAAACTATTATTAATTTTAATAATTGAAACATAAAGTTGCAAATATTGCAGATAAAAACATTGATCACAAAATTTGGAAGTTTTCACCATCATCATATGCAACCTCTTCTGTCCACTGCTGGACATAGGTCTGTCCCATTTTCCTTTTTTATGGCCCCAAGGTCTCCAGTGGGTTATCGATACCTGGATGTTGCTCTTAAATATGTCTCTTAGTGAACCATACATCGCCAAAGCAAGTGTTATTCGTCGTTGAAATTCACAGGTCAGATTATCTTTGCCTATTCTGATTTCATGACCGAGTTATATGTACGTTTCTGTCAATTCGATCACTTGATTTTGGATGGTTAGGTGTTCGCAGGGAACTAAATTTGTCATAAATTTGGTCTTAGTGAGGTTAATTTTCAGACCTATTTTTATGAGAGAGAAGATACGTTTTCTCATTCTTGTAGCATTTGTTGTGCTTCATCCAGATCTTCAGTAATAAGTACTATGTCGTCGGCAAACGTAGATGATTCCCACCTATTTGTATTTAATACATTCTTCAACTTACCAAAGAGAAGACTTTATACGTGGAAATCACCCCAGGACCATGGCCAAAGAATAATTTTAAACCAGATTGATTTTTTACTGATAAAAGAACTATACAGATACTCCTTAAAATCCGTTAAGGCTTACCCAGGCGCAGATGTCTATTCAGACAATAACCCTCTAATAGCGCAAATGAGTATTAAACTAAAAAGATTGGAGCAGAAAAGAAGAGCAAACCAGATAGACGTCAGTCATTTATGTAACCTGGAGGTAAAGGAGGAACTGCAAAGATGTATTAATAATAATTTGAAAATACTTCATGAAAAAGAAACATCTCAGCCAACGAACAACATAGATAAAAAATGGTAAAACGTAAAAATGGCGATAACAATTCCTGCGAAGAAAATTCTGACTAAAGAAAAACCAAAATAAAGCAAAGATGGATGACTGATAAAATCCTTCTTCTCATGGACAATCGGAGAATAATGAAAGGAGAAAACGAACAAAGGTATAAAAAAATACAGAAAGAAATCAAAAAAGAAATAAGAATAGCAAAGGAAGATTTTTATAAAAGAAAATGTGAAGAAATAGAGCAATTGCAGGCAAAACATGATATTTTTAATGTACATAAAAAAGTGAAAGGACTTGCAGGTACACAAAAACGTAAGCAGCCAAATATCCTGTATAATGTCAACGGAAACATAATAACAGAAGTAGAAGAACAGTTGAAGACATGGAAAAACTATGTTGAAAAACTCTTTGCAGATGATAGAAAACAATCTGAACTAAGTAAGATACAAGGAGACGAAGGTCCAGAAATAACGGAAGAGGAAGTAATGTACGCACTAAAAAGAATGAAAAACGGTAAAGCCCTAGGTCCAGATGAAATACCAATGGAAATCCTTAAAGTGATAGAAGAAGACTCGATCAACATTTTAGTTGAACTTTTCAATAGCATTTATACATCAGGAAAAATACCACAATAATGGCTTTTATCCACCTTTGTTATTATACCAAAAAAAAAGATGAATGCCAAACAATGTAGTGATTACCGTACAATCAGATTGATGAGCCATGTACTGAAAATATTCCTGAAAATAATACACACTAGAGTACACAGAAAACTGGAAATTAACATCAATAATACCCAGTTTGGATTGGGAAATGGACTCGGAACAAGAGAGGCATTGTTTGCACTGAACGTTATGTCTCAAAGATGTCTTGACATAAATCAAGATGTATTCATGTGTTTCATAGATTATAACAAGACCTTTGATAAAGTGCGGCATGATCATCTAATCAGACTCCTGGCAGAAAAGAATTTAGATAAACGAGACATCCGATTAATAGCATGTGTAGCATATGTACTACAATCAGAAAGCAGTAGTGAGAGTGGAGAATAATACCACTGAAGAAATTGAAATAAAGCGAGGTGTGAGACAAGGGTGTATACTGTCACCAACCCTGTTTAATCTCTATTCCGAAGACGTAATGAATAGAACACTCTCTGAGCAATCCATAGGTATTAAAATAAATGGTGTTAGATTAAACAATCTGAGATTTGTCGATGACACCGTTCTGATCGCAGAAACACTTGAAGAGCTACGGACATTGGTGAATAAGATAGCAGACTGCAGCGAAGAATATGGACTATCTTTGAACATAAAGAATACTAAATTTATGGTAATATCGAAATCAATACGAAATGTCCAAAATTTATATTTACACAATAAAATTATCGATCGAGTTAGCAAGTACTAATATTTAGGCACTTTAATAAATGAAGACAACGATAGCTCAGCAGAAATCAAAATAAGAATAGAAAAAGCCAGATCCATATTCACTAAAATGAAGAGAGTGTTCTGTGGAAGAGATTTGAGCCTTGAAATGAAACTTCGCCTGATGAGATGTTAAATACTTTCTGTGCTGCTCTACGGAATCGAGTCATGGACGCTGAAAAAGATCGATACCAAAAAATTAGAGGCATTTGAACTGTGGATGTATCGCAGAATCTTGAGAATATCATGGACGGAGAGAGTCACAAACGTCGAGGTCTTGAGAAGAATGAATAAAGAAAAATAAGTCATATTTACGATCAAAAAACGAAAACTGCAATACTTGGGACACATTAAAAGAGGCGAAAGATATGAACTGCTTCGAATAATTATGCAGGGGAAGATAGCAGGAAAAAGGTCCATAGGAAGAAGACGAAACTCCTGGCTAAAGAATCTACGGGGATGGTATAGCTGTAGCAACAACGAATTGTTTCAGTCAGCAGTTCGAAAATACGTATAGGCCTGATGATCGCCAACCTTCGGAACGAAGATGGCACTTGAAGAAGAAGAAGAAGATTTTCCCACATTAACATTTTAAAGGCCTATTCCAGGACCGTTATAAATAATTTAGGTGAGAGAGTGTCGCCCCGTCTCACACCTCGCTTGATATGAATTTTTCTGGTGGTATGTAATGGTATGAAATGTAGTTTTACACGCATTGTGGCGTTTTGGTACAATGTTTGTACTAACTTTTTAAACCGGTAGTCTATTCTAATAAATTGTTCAGAGCATTTATAATGCTGTCTAATTCCACGATGTCGAAGGCTTTGTGAAAGTACGACGAAAGTTTACGAAAATAAGTAAACCTACTGCCCTAAACGGGATATATTTTATTTGAAGGATTTGAAATGTGGCTTTAGGTTCAAATACCACCTTCGCATTTCGTCTCAGAGAAACAAGAAGTGCATTTTATGTTAATATGAAATATTATGTGTATGTTTATACACTACGCGTCAGAGCAAACGGGCGCCCCAAAAAATGGGTAATTTTTGATGTCTCGTATCTCCTAAACCTGTTGTCCGATTTAAGTAATTTTTTTAATATGTTCTAGCCTTATTCTTTAACAATATCGCTATTAATACTATTGCTAAACCGTTAAATTTTCATTTTATACCGGGTGTACGAATCAAACGGTGGTTCTTTCTCAAAGTTCGCAACACCCTGTGAAATATTTTAGCATTTATAAAATACTTAAATTAAAACTAATCTATAGCCTCAGGTTTTCTTAACAGTCTGTTTTTTTATTCGTTCACTTATGTTGGATAATACAAAAGTAAGCAACTTTAACAACTAGCCATGTTCTTCATCAGTGCAGGTTGTTTCTAAATAACTGCGACAAATTTTAAGGGATAATTCTGGAATAAAAAATAATGACAGTTTGCTTTATCATCGTATGTCCGCAAATGCTTCGTTTCCGAGATAAGGGATGTTAAATTTTTTCTTACAAACTGACAATTTATTTATTGCTTTAAAACCGGTTGAGATATGCAAATAAAATTTGGTGGGTTTTAAGACGAACTTATTGCACATTTTTTGACATACAATTAAGAATTTTATATTCACCATTGGCGCGCATACGGGTCTTCTGACCGATCATATTACCCGTATTCACGCCAATGGTGAATATAAAATTCTTAATTGTATGTCAAAAGATGTGCAATAAGTTTGTCTTAAAACCTACCAAATTTCATTTGCATGTCTCAACCGGTTTTAAAGCAATAAATAAATTGTCAGTTTGTAAGAAAAAAATCAACATCCCTTATCTCGGAAACGAAGCATTGGCTGATATACGATTATCAAGCAAACTGTCATCATTTTTTAATGCAGAAGTACCCCTTTGTTTGTTGCACTTATTTGGAAACACCCTGTATTGATGAAGAACATGGCTAGTTGTTAAAGTACCTAACTTTTGTATTATCCAACACAAGTGAATGAATAAAAAAACAGAATGTTAAGAAAACCTGAGGCTATAGATTAGTTTTAATTTCAGTATTTTATAATTGCAAAAATGTTCCACAGAGTGTTGCCAACATGAAAATTTAAGTGTTTAGCAATAGTATTATATAAAGTATATCAGAGAAGATTGCTGAGAATGGAATATTAGAAAACGATAACATCGATGAAAGCTGGCAAAAACTCAAAAATAACATATTCGACGCTGCAACAGAACCACTTGGAGAGAGGAAAGTAACGAATACTCACATATTAAAGAAGAAAACCCCGTGGTTTAGAGAGGAAGTTAAGACAAAATGCGAAGAAAAGAAGAAAGAGTTTTTACAATACAGAACAAAACAAACACAACAGGCACACAACCACTACAAACCAATTAGAAACGAAACGAATACTTTAGTGAGACAAATAAAAAGGGAGCACTGGCAGAGTTTCTCAAAACAGATGGAACACGACTTCTACGGAACACAAAAAGAAGTATGGAGAATGATCAAAGGGCAAAGAAAGGAGATGAACGAATTAATAAAAGCGAAACACATTCAGAAGGAAACATGGGCAGACTACTTCCGATCTCTATTTGCTAAAGGCGACGATAATGAACCACCAACACCTGAAGTTACGACAAACGAAGAAATAAACATCGAGGAGGGAGAGGTAAAGAAAGCATTAAGAAAATTAAAAAATAGAAAATCTCCAGGAAAGGACAGAATATCGAAAGAACTCCTAAAGTACGGAGGACAAGATCTAACTAAACAACTATTAAAACTAATACAAAAAAAAATAGAACAAAACAGAATACCACAAGAATGGAGATCAAGCATCCTAATACCTCTCTTCAAAAAAGGAGACAAATCGGACCCAGAAAATTAGAGAGAAATTAACTTATTAAACACAACATTAAAATTAACAACTAAAGTGATAACAAACAAATTGAATGAAATTATAACATTAGCAGAAGAACAACAAGGTTTTAGGTCGGGAAGGTCATGCACTGACGCTATATTTATAATGAGGCAAGTTCAAGAGAAATCGTTGGAATACAACAAACCGGCATATTTATGTTTCGTGGACCTTAACAAAGAATTTGACAGGATCAAATTAAAGGATGTTATCCACTTGTTGTACTTGAGAGAGGTACCTCTGGGAATAATTAAAACGATAGAAAACATCTACCAGAACAACACAATAAAAGTAAAAGTGGAAGATGAACTAACTGACCCAATTGAAGCCGGCAATGGGATAAGACAGGGGGATTCCTTGAGTCCTTTATTGTTCAACCTGATCATGGACGAAATAATAAAAAAAGTAAGAACTAAAAAAAGATACCAAATGGGAGAAAAACAACTTAAAATAACCTGCTATGCGGACGATGCAATACTAATCTCACAAAGTGAAGATGATTTACAACGTATGCTGCACCAATTCAACATAATCGCCAGAAAATATAACATGTTAATTTCCTCAAAAAAGACAAAATGCATGGTTATAACAGCAGATCCAATAAGATATAAATTGGAGCTGGAAGGTCAGATAATAGAACAAGTGATGGAGTTTAAATATCTAGGCATCACACTATCTTCTACGGAAGGCTCGAAACAGAAGTGGAAGATCAAGTGAATAGAGCAAACAGAGCCGCAGGTTGCCTGAATGACACAATATGGAGAAAGAAAAATATCGGAAAAGAAACGAAAGGCAGAATTTACAAAACAGGCATCAGACCAATAATGACATAAGCGGCAGAAACACGACGCGACACAGAGAGGACAAAAATATTGCTCGAAACAGCGAAGATGAAAACCCTTCGAAAAATCGATGGTAAGACTCTATGGGACAGAGCTAGAAGTACAGATATACGACGGAGATGCAAGGTGGATAATATTAATAACTGGGTAAGAAACAGAAGAATAGAATGGAATGACCACATGAGCCGAATGACAACAAATAGGGTAGTCAGGACAGCGAGAGACGGTTCCCCAATAGGAAGAAAATCAGTGGGAAGACCACGAAAACGATGGAACGACAACTTACTAGAGGCACATTGAAAAAACAGACAGGGTCATGTCTATACAAAAAAAAGAAGAAGAAGAAGCAATAATATTATTAAAGCGATATTGTTAATGAATAAGTCTATAACATATTTAAAAATTACTTAAATCAGCCGACAGGTTTAGGAGATATGAGACATCAAAAATGACCCATTTTTTGGGGTCCCCGTTTTCTATGACGCGCAGTGTATAACTAGTGCTTACTGAAAATGGCAAATAGCTGAAACGTTTAGGAAAAATAAAGGGTTGTAAATAAATGCAAAATATGCAAAACACAGAGTATTGTTGTAAAAATTCGCTTCTAAAAATAACTCTCAGGAATTTTTGAAAACATCCCCTTTTAGAATAGCATATCCCTATAATATATTTGTATCATCAGCATCAGATACCTAGAAGAAATATCCAAGGAACGTTGTCAGTTGACAAACATGGCGATGCAAACAAACATCATAACAAACATTCTACCTCCATATTAACCTACATTCTGAATAAAATGTTATTTTGCTTTGGATTCTAGTAAACTTTTAAAATCGATAAATTATTTGCAACCAAAATATTTTACAAAATGGTCGCTACGCGACACATAATAAAAACATATTTGCTGTTGGAAAAATTGAGCACCACTTCAAAAATCGAATCATGTTGTTTTTATGCGCGAAAAATAATTAAAAATGCTGATATATAGTTAAAAATAACAAAACCAATATACAAATAACGTATTTTACTTAGCTGTAACAATAATAAAGTAGAATTTTGCATTACAATTTTAAAATATCATGTAATATAGATTCACATTTTATAAAAAAAGTTTATATTATATCAGGTGTATCAAGAGATATGCGATTTTTATCAAACTATAGTAACTGACGTAACGCTCAATAAAATAAAAATAAAATAAAAATCAAAATAAAAGTTATTTATGAAACAGTTCGTGAAGTATGCTTTTTGCGAACGCACGCGATTTTTAGAGCACGAGCGACAACGGAGCGAGTGCTATAAATCGCGTAAGTTCGCAAAAAGTACTTCACGCACAGTTTCATACAATATTTTATCTACGATAAACAAATAGAAAAAGCTGTAACTCTTCGTCACTGGAATTCATTTCTATTCTACAATTTTTAGAACTTTGACATTTAAAAATTCTAACTACTTTCAAACCACAAAACTGTCAAAACTTTTGTTGTAATTCATTGCTCATATTGTCATCACCATGACAAGGCGAAAGTTAAGGATTGTCACCATGACAACTCGAAAGTTACAAACAGTGCGAAAACTAAATCCCATTTAAAATACATTGTTACTTCACGCACACTTTAAATCCTTCACGCACTGCTATCTATATTGACAGTTTTCACAAACTAAAAACTTATACATAATATGACATAGAGTAGATAATAGTTATTTTTCTACAACCACTATTCAAAGTGCACTTTTCTGCACGGTTTTATGTTAGCAAACTTGATATTTTCTCACAGTATAAGATATTTGACATTAGTGTGCAGAAAAGTGACGTTTCTGTGCCGCAAAGTTCTTTTCTGCACAGTTGACTACCTCATTCTGAGTAACGTTATATTCTGTTTACATCCGTGGACTACCGCATTCTGAGTAACGTTATATTCTGTTTACATCCGTGGTTAAACTTTAGACAAATATATAACCTATAAGACAATTATTATATTTAACTATAGCATAGAAACTAAATTATGGATGTTACAACTGTTTTATTTTACAATTTTATTCTTATTAAACATTTTATAATTATCAAATAACCAATAAGGATTTAGCAACCTGTGCAAGAGACGTCGAATGAAGTAGGTTTTGTGTAAATCCGTGACTGCATAAATATAATGTCAATAATGTGTAATAATTGTTTAAATTTAAACAAATTAAGGCAGTGCATTAATTTTTTAACTGATTTCTGTGCAATTTATTTAGGCATAAGGAATTTAAATTGATTAGTAGGTATTAATTAAATACAGTTTAAAATTTATCACATAGGTACCTATTATAATTAATCGTCGTTTGGAAATTGTGATTTTTATTTTTAGGAAAAACTGTGCTTGTAGAAAAAGTATAGTGTGAAACACGTGCAGAAAGGTAATTTCTCACTCGTTTGAATTGCGGCACTCGCTTGCGCTCGTACCGCAACTTTTCAAACTCGTGCGAAATTAGTACCTTTCTGCACTTGTTGCACAATATACTATTTCCTAACTAGTGCGGAAAGTCATACTTTTCCGCAGGCGATTGCAGTTTGCCAAACGACGCGAAGCGGAGTTCGGCAAGCAGTTGAGTGCGGAAAAGAGACTTTCCGCAAGAGTTGGGAACAATATTTTTTCTACGAGCGTTTAAAAAATGACCAAATCTTAATCAATTAAGTGAATTAAGAAATAACGCTAATAAGTTATACCTAATAATCCCGAATTAAAGTCAATGCGGTGCCTAAATACCTGTTATGCGGTAATGAATGGTGTATATCAATAGAGGTTTTAATGTTTTAAAGCCATAGCAACGATGTCAAACAAAGCAATTATTGTCAAAAAGCACGTCACACACTTTAAAATTTCCACGCATCTTTACTTACGAATTTTAAAATAATTCAATGATTTAGATCTATAGACTAAGGGCCGCTTGTTCGAACGCTAATCAACAATGATCATTATCAAATAATTAATTACTGTCAATGTCAACTTTAAAAACATAATTAATTACAATTCTGAGACTACAATCAATTAATATAACAATAATTATTAACATAATTAATAATAAATCTCATAATTGTAATTAATTATGTTTTCAGCAACCCAAACAAAGTTGACATTGACAGTTTTGGTGACAGTAATTAAATATTTGATAATGATCATTGTTGATTAGCGTTCGAACAACCGGCCCTAAGAGCCGCTATAGGTGAAAATTCTTAATCATTTTGGGCACGACGGGACCCTATAACTTAAATAGTAGAACCTAAAAGAAAACGTTTGAGCACTGTGCCGTCACTTTTCAGTGGCACATGCGTCTACAGTGGCGCATCAAACTTTCCACTTATGGACGGGATACATAAATTAAAAAATACCCTCCCTCATTACCAGAATTTAATTTTTTTCATTTTTTTAAGTTTTATGTGATTAAGACATAAGATTCATCGTAATTTTAACCCACCACCCCCTTCTCCCTACCCCCACCATCAAAAACTTTATTTTTCGATTTTATTGTTTTTTGGGGGATGCAATCAATTTTAAAATTTCAAAAAATTTACACGCATTTACACGGCTTTTATAAAACACGTCTATTTTTTATAGACCTGTAGGTTGAGTGTATATAACCTCAAAAAAATTTTAAAATTTTTTTTTTTGAAAAAAAGTATATAACTTTTTTTTGGGAATAGCTGCAGATCTAATTTTTTCTTAGTTTTGTGTATTTTATCAAACACTATATTTCTAATTTTTTTCAGATTTTTCTGTAACGTTAGTCACCTTCAAAAATCCAAAAAACTGTTTTTTAAGGGGGTTTTGGGGGGTTTGAACGTGTTTTTCTGATTTTTAAATATTCTAAAGAACTCAGTTACTTCAAGTTACATATAACCTATAAAAACAAAATTGATTTGATATATTATGATGTCTATAAAATAGGGAAAATCCCCCAAAACCCCACAAAAAACAGTTTTTCGGATTTTTGAAGGTGGGGAGACTTACGGAAAAATCTGAAAAAAATTAAAAATATAGTGTTTGATAAAACACACAAGATTAAGAAAAAATTAGACCTGCATCTATTCCTCAAAAAAAGTTATACGCTTTTTTGAAAAAAAAATTTCTTTTAATTTTTTGAGGTTATGTACACTCTACCTATGGGTCTATAAAAAATAGGCATGTTTTATAAAAGCCTCAACTATGCGTGTGAATTTTTTGAAATTTTAAAATTGATTGCATCCCACCAAAAAAAAATAAAAACGAAAAATGAAGTTTTTGATGATGGGGGCAGGGGAAAGGGGATGGTGGGTTAAAATCACAATGAATCCTATGTGTTAATCACATAGAACTTAAAAAAATAAAAAAATTTAATTCTGTTAGTAAGTTCTGTTAACTTTTAATTTATTTATCCCGTAAATAAGTTGAAAGTTTGATGCGCCACTGTCGACGCATGTGCCACTGAAAAGTGACGGCACAGTGTTCAAACGTTGTCTTTTAGGTTCTACTATTTAAGTTATAGGGTCCCATCGTGCCTAAAATGATTTAGAAATTTCACCTATAGCGGCTCTTAGTCTACTACGAAGAAGTGACGAAGAACCACCCACATCTATTCTCGACGTTGTCAATAATCTTGATCTGTTATTGCATAAATCAGCAAACAGATACAAGAAAGAATACAATATTTTTATGAGTTGGTGTAAAGAAAAAAAGCGTAAATAGCTTAAAAGAGAAGTGTTTTTAGCTTATTTTATTAGTATATCCAAAATCTGCAAACCAAATACTTTGTGGTCACGCTATTCCATGCTCAAGGCAGTATTAAAAATTGAAAATAATGTCAATATAGTCGATTATTCTAAGTTAACAGCACATTTGAAGAAAAAAACGTAGGATTCACGCCAAAAAAAGCAAAGATTTTCACCAAAGAAGAAATTTTAAAATTTTTATCTTAAACTCCTGATGACATATATTTATTGATTAAAGTAGTTGCAATATTTGGATTAGCTACTTTAATATTGTTCAGTGTATGTAAATTCAGTGCGGAAAAGTAATGCGGAAAAGTAAAACTTTCCAAACTAAAACGCGTGCGGAAAAGCAAACTTTTTTACACGCTTGTAGAAAAATAAATATTTTACGAATTTGCGAATGTTTGAAGGAATTTCTAAATTTTATTAAAAAAACACCTTTTTCCATTTGGAGAAACTGATACCTTACCCCCAAACCGGTTGCAAATTAATGGTACCCTATATTAAGTTTGTCATGGTAGTACTTTTTTTGAAAATAATTTTTTCTACGAACGTGCAAAAATGTCTACTTTCGCGCACGCATTTTAGTTTAGAAAGTTTCACTTTTCCGCACGCGTGTTACTTTTCCGTATGCGGTTTTTACTTTTCCGCACGCGTGTTAATTTAGATATGTTAATATGGCCTTAAAGTAACTATAATACATGCAATAATAGTATATTACTTTATGAGGCGGAGAAGCATGACTTTTCTTGACGCCCCCGATATTACGCGCCGAACGAAGTGAGGCGCGTAATAGAGGGCAAGTCAAGAAAAGTCGCTTCTTTGCCGAATAAAGTATAATATTTTTTCTTCAAACTTAGCAATTTTTAACCATAAGTAGTACAATTTATACGCTATTTTTACTCGAAATTAACTGTGACAACTATCAAAGTCGTCTAGATGTTAGAAATTAAGATAATTAAGTCGTCGGTGGGATAAACCCTCATGATTCGCCAACATCGGGAATGATTGCTGAAAGTTGTGCTCGACCATCAGTATCATCAACAATTACCAATAATGCGTATCAAGAGTCGGGAACATTTTTGCACGGTTTTAATTTTGAAAATGCCTCATTAACTAATTGTACTTTTAATATTACTATAAATAAAAATTATGTTTAATTGTTGTTAATGACATTTGTATTGTTGCTTTGTGACATGTTTCATATTGTTGCCATGACAACATTTTTCCCTCCGCCGTAAAGAAATGGGAAAAAAAACTGCTGCCGGCGGAGACATCAAACTTTGACAGGATCAAGTTAGATAAGTAATGTCATCATTATTTGACGTTTGAAGAAAAACTAATATTTAGATATTATTTACTAATTTATTACAAATATATCTTATTGTGTTCCTGTTTTAATGAAATTAACGCGACAATTCGATGAAATAAAATATTTTGACATAATATTCGAAAGTCAAATCGGTAGACAATAACAGTCGTTTTGAATCATCGTCATGGAAACCAAGATCGTCGTCATGCTAACTAATTATATTGAAAGTTTGGTTTTGACAACCTTGTCAAAGAAATAATTTCTGTATGTATTTTCATATTGATTAAATTAATTGATTAAGATTATCTTTTGATTATCTTTTGATAAAACAACGGAGTCGAATGAAAATTAACGATGTAAGGGTTTATAGAGGAGCAACATGCGGCAGTGACCATCATCTTCTAAAAGCGGAAGTACTGTTCTCCGGAATGAAATCTCAAAAAAATCTAAATCCACGAGAACAAGGAGGAAACAAATTGGCACCAAAAAAGAAATACAACCTAGAAAGCTTACAACAAACAAGCATAAGAACGTTATACGAAAAGCGACTGGACGAGAAACTGAAAGGACAATATACATTTATAAATACGGAACATCTTCATACACATATAACACAATGTATACACGAAGCTGCATATGAGGCATTGGGGGAGTACAAAGACAACATAAGAAATAAACCATACTGGTGGGACTTAGAAATAGCCACCGAAATAGACGATAAGAGAGAAAAGTACCGGAAATATATGAGTACACAGAAAGATTCCGATAAGATTTTATACAAAGAAGCACAAGCAAGAGTGCGGAAAAAAATCACACAGAAGAAAAACGAAACGTGGACAAACAAATGCAATCAACTTAACGCCTATATAGGGGGGACAAGAAACACAGAGAGCTGGAAATTCCTTAAAACGTTGAGAACAGACACCAAAAGGGATATAATAACACCGATTACTCTGGAAAAGTGGGATGGCTATTTCAAGCAGTTACTAGTAGAAAATAGAGAAGATTTTATTAAAAACGAAGATCACGAAAGTTTCAATGTAATTGTCAGTGGCTCACCGATTCGGTTAAGACTGGAAGAAGTACGAAATGCATGCAAATCCCTAAAAAATAGAAAAGCGTCAGGGCCTGGCGACATAGCACCAGAACTGCTCAAATACGGTAGCAACACCCTGTATGAATACCTAAGAGATCTATTTAATAGATGTATGAATGGCGAAGTCATACCAAAAGAATGGCAATTGTCTGTAATTTCTACAATACACAAGAAAGGCAGTAAAAATATATGCGATAATTACCGGGGAATATCTGTCACAAGCACCATCAGCAGAGTTTACGGAAAAATTATCAAAAATAAAATAGAAGAAGAATACAAGGACTTAGAGGCCGAAGAGCAAGCCGGTTTCCGCGCTGGCAGATCCACCACTGACCACCTATATTGTGTAACACAGTTAATAGACAAACAAATAGCCTACAATCAAGAACTGCATTTAGTGTACATAGACATATGCACATAGACTTAAAAAAAGCATACGATACTGTACCACAAAGTAAACTTTGGGAAGCTCTCGAAAAAACTAACATCAGTCTGAACCTCATTAAAGCTGTAAAAAATCTATACCAACATAATATAGCAAAAGTTAAGCTAGGCAAGGAAATCTCGTCAGGATTTGAAGTGAATAAGGGTCTTAAACAGGGCTGCTGTCTATCGCCGACACTATTTAAAATATATTTAGAGCAAGTTTTGAAATCCTGGAAAAAGAAATGTAAGAATATGGGTATACCGCTAAATGATGATAACATGCTATACACTCTATGTTTTGCGGATGATCAGATTCTTATGGCCCAGGATTATCACGATATTGAATATATGACCCGAAAAATCATAGAAGAGTACCGGAACTGGGGTTTAGAAGTGAATACCAAGAAAACGGAATATATGTGCGTTGGAGGTATACAGCAGGATCTAGCGTTGGAAAATGAAATAACTATTAATCACTGTCAGGAATATAAATACTTGGGTCTTACAATTACACAAGATGGAACGTTGGACAAGAATATCCAAGAAAGGTGCACACAAGGAAGGAAAGCTATCGCATTATTGAACAAAATCCTATGGGACCAAAGTATCTCCAAAGAAAATAAACGTAACATCTATAACAGCATTGTTAAGAGCATTATAACATACAGCAGCGAAGTTTGGCCACTTAAAGAAAAATCCGAAAATATGCTCAGAACAACTGAAATGGACTTCTGGAGAAGATCTGCTGGTATATCAAGAATACAAAAAATCAGAAATACAAGAATATTGGAGATAATGGATGTAAAGCATACAATAATGGACGATATAAAAACAAAGCAACTAAGATGGTTTGGCCACGTACAACGTATGGAAGAAGATAGATTACCCAAGCAAGTGCTACGATGGGCACCAAAAGGACGGCGGAAGAGAGGAAGACCTAGGAAAAGCTGGATAGAAGGAATCCATAGGGAAATCAGAGAAAGAGGCTTGAACGAAGACATGTGCTACGATCGAGAGCAATGGCGATTGGGAATCGGAAGACGTCGTAGAACGTTATAAACCGATTATATATATATATATATATATATATATATATATATATATATATATATATATATATATATATATATATATGTTTGTAAAACGTAAAGTTTGGGGACATTGTACAAATCGAAATTTTGTTGTATACATTCGTATACATTTATATTGTCATCACAAAAAAATACGAATTTTTGAAAAATACAGTATTTTAAAGAAATGGTCATATACTGTAAAGTTTGAGTACATTTGTTTTTGTAAAGTGTCAACTATGAGGACTATTTTTTTAACAGTATTTTTTTGTATATTTGGATATACATTTAGTTTTATCATATCTGGTGTTTTATTGTAAACACTAAAGATCACTTTACTACAAAAATCAAGTTGTTCTTCCGTCTCAATAAAAGAGCAAGGATGATTTTATCCAACAAATATTTTTTTATATCACGGCCCTTTGTATTGAAAATTGCTATTTAAATAGCACTTAATATATATGCAAACTTTTAACAATCTTAACCAGATTGCAATAACATTGCAGCAATCCAAAAATATAATATATTATTGCACAAGATTCTAACAATATTGCATCAACATCATGAAAATAGATGAAATTTATAGATTTTTTATCTTACGGCAGTAAAATACCATCAATTTTATTGCGCGAGATTGTCGCAGTATTGCAGCAAAGCAAAGAAATAATTGTTTGAATTAATTTTGCAGCTGTCAAATACCATAATATATTATTGCCCAAGATTGTAGCAAGATCATGAAAATCCTCGATTTTTTTATCTTGCAACAATCTTGCGGTACTCAAATACCGTATCTAATATATTCTTGCGCAGACTTGTAGCAATATTGCGGCAAGATTATGTAAATATATAAAAATCACCAATTTATTAAGTCTGGCTGCAATCTTACAACACTCAAATACCATAATATGTTATCCTGCAAGATTTTAGCAATATTGCTGCAATATCATAAAAATAAATAAAAATCATTCGTTTTTTAGTTTTGCTGCAACCTTGCAGCATTCAAATATAATATATTGTTGCACAAGGTTGTAGCAATATTGCAGCAAAATCACGAAAATATATAAAAATGATCAATTTTTGTAATCTTGCTGCTATCTTGAAACAGCCATCAGACATAATATATTATTGTTTAAGTTTTTAGCAATAATGCTGCAGGATCATAAAAATAGCAATCAAACAACATATTATATGTCTGGATTCCGCGTATAAAAAAAGTTAATTAATAGCAAGCTGAAAATTGTTAATAGTTTAAGGGTGTCTAGTCGGACAAACTTTGATATATGGGAACACTGGAACAGGGGAAGTTTTAATTGTGGAACAGGTTAAAAATTTGGAACGTCAGACCACGAAAACGTCACATGTATTTTGTCCGACAGAACTTCCAATTGATTTGTTACCCTTTCATTAAACTCTCATGCAAAAATCAGACTGCTATTGATCACCAAATAAGCATTTTAATGAGTGGAACACGTAGAACATGTCCATTTACAGGAATTATGACAGGTGATAAATAGCAGTCTGATTTTTGCATGAGAGTTTAATGAAAGGGTAACAAATCAATTGGAAGTTCTGTCGGACAAAATACATGTGACGTTTTCGTGGTCTGACGTTCCAAATTTTTAACCTATTCCACAATTAAAACTTCTCCTGTTCCAGTGTTTCCATATATCAAAGTTTGTCCGACTAGACACCCTTAAGCTATTAACAAATTTTCAGCTTGCAATTAATCAACTTTTTTTTAATACGCGGAATCCAGACCTATTATTGCGCAAAACTATAACATTAGATAAAAATAATGGGAACGGGTCCTATTTGTTCATCTCAAAAGGTTGCCAATAGATGGCAGCACTTTTTTACTTTAATTGAATTGCTATGGTACAGACTTCAAAACGATGGGAATATATATAATCTGTTCTATTTACGATTCTTAATATCAGATTATTTTTGTTAAAAAAGGGACAGACACTCTCTTGAACATGAGCAGGTATTTCTGTCTGGGAGATGCGGATGGCATAGTTGTCCTTATCTCAGGCAGGTTTCTTGAACAGTGCTTGAGGTAATGAAAAACCCTGTCGCGCTGACAGAGGATTGGTACCGTAACCAGAACATAAAAGTAAATCCCAAAAATGACTATCCTCATTCATTTTACGAAACAGCAAAAATTGGCGAAGGCTAAAATGCCCCAGCTTGTCCTAAAGTTTGAAGAGCAGGTGACGTACCTAGGGGTGACCCTTGCTAGTAAACTCACCTGGAACTCACATATTGAGAACGGATAGTAGGAAAAAATTGGTAACTCAAACCCTCACTGCACTGGATACATCTTAAGATGATAAGTGATAAGACCCAACACTACCTTCATAGCGCCTGTATGGTGAACAAAAACCTTTCAAGCACGGGTGAAAACCCAGCTCGGTACAGATATTGGCCTGTCTGTATGCTTTGAGGGCAATGCCCACCACTCCTATTGCAGCCATGGAGGCGATGCTTAATCTGCCTCTTATTGAGATGATAGTTAAAAGAGAGACGAGAATGGCAGCTTCGCGGCTGCGTATTTCAGAGGCCCGGGATAACTACCCAGGTACATTTGGTCATACAAGTATTGCTTATTATTGGTTATTATGTTGAGAAATGAACATGTTTACGCGCAAATAACTCGAAAAGTATTGACTTGGTGAAAAAACTCTATAAAACAAAAGTTGCTTAGAATTAGTCAGTTTATAGATTTCCGGACTTATTTTGGAATATATTTTTTGACCCCCGAGAGGGGGTGAAAGTCACCCCCAGGGCAAAAGCACACGTCGTCACAATATCACTTTTTTTCTTTGACTTGTTAGCTGCAAAATAATACACAACTGCACAACGCTATGAAATATCAAATATTATTATGTCGGAAGTTGAACTCGAAATACTACAAGTCGTACACAAATACTGACCTGAACGACAACTAAATATCAACGAATCAAACGTAGGTTAGAAATAGACCGCTTATCTATGTTATGCTGCAAAAGTTTCATATTTAATCAAGAACTACCGCTTTTTCCGTCATATCCAACTTAATGGGTTAGAAAGAAATCGAAAAACTATGACGCACTGAAAGAAGCCTCTGAGAAACCCTTCACTTATTTTTTGTGTAATAAAATGTCTTATTCTTCTTCTTCCTCTTTATAAGCAATTCTGCTTGTTCATTGGCAGATTGATACCTCTATGGAAGGTTATCACTCCATCTTTTGCGCGGTCGGCCGATACTTCTTCTGCCGATTGGTGATTTATCTCGTGCTATTTTGACCACACGTGTCTCCCCCATTCTGGTTATGTGGTTGTTCCATTCTTTTTTTCTATTTAGTGTCCATTCGTTTATACACTGTACGTTACATTGTCTTCTAATATCTTCGCTCCTCTTTCGATCTCTTAGTGTATTTCCTGTAATTCTTCTCAGTACTCTCATCTCTACCGTTTCCAATAGTCTTTGTGTTGTGGCTGTATCGGGTTTTGTTTCTGATGTATATGTCATTATTGGTCTTACACTGGCTTTATAAATTCTTGACTTCATCTCAGTGTTAATATGTCGGTTTCGCCATATAGTGCTATTAAGGCATTCTACCAATCTATTTGCTTTTTGTACTTGATTTCTCACTTCTTTGTCTAGGTCTCCGTAACTTGACAATGTAGTTCCAAGGTATTTTACTTCCATTACTTGTTCAATACTGATACCATCAATTTCTATTTTGCATCTGATTGGTTCTTTACTGATTACTATTGTTTTGGTTTTCTGAGATGAAATTGTCATATTGAATTCTTTTGCTCTTATGTTAAATCTGTGGACTAATCTTTGCAGACTATCTTCATCTTGCGCTATCAATATTGCGTCGTCTGCGTAGCAGAGTATTTTTACTTCTTTGTTTCGCATTCTATAACCTCTTCCTTTGTTGACGTTTTTAACGATTTCATCCATGATTAAATTGAAAAGCATAGGACTCAATGAGTCTTCCTGTCTTATTCCGCTGCCTATATCTATAGGTTCTGTAAGTTGTCCATCTATTCTGACTTCCATTTTGTTATTTTGGTAGATGTTCTCAATAGTTTTTATGATATCTAGAGGGACTTCTCTATTATACAGAAGATGAGTTACATCTTTGAGTCTTACTCTGTCAAATGCTTCCTTTAAGTCAATCAGACATAGAAATGCTGGTCTATTATACTTTAGTGATTTCTCAGTAATTTGCTTTATGACGAATATTGCATCTGTGCACGATCTTCCAGTACAAAAACCCTGTTGTTCATCTGCTAAACTTATCCTCTGATTCATTACGTCTTGTAAGATTTTAGTTGTAAGTTTTAGGGTAGTATTTAACAAGTTGATACCTCTGTAGTTTTCTGGCTGCTTTTTATCTCCTTTTTTGAATAGTAGAATTAGTTCTCTCGTTCTCCACTCTTCCGGTATTTTATTGTATTTTATGATTTTGTTAATTAATGTTGTTAATTGTTCTGTCATTGCTGCTCTACAATATTTCAGTAATTCGTGTGGTATTCCATCCTTACCTGCAGCTTTTCTGTTCTTCAGTTTTTCGAGTGTTTTTCGTACTTCCTGTGCACTTATATTAACATCTTCATTTGTGGTTATTTCTGGTGTTTCCGGTTCTAGCATCATTTGTTCTTCCTCTGCATAGAGCTTTTTTAGGTAGTCAATCCATGTATCCTTTTCTATGTGTTTTGGTTCTATTAGTTCCTTTACCTCCGTTCTTTGACCTCTTATAAAGCGCCATATTTCCTTTTGGAGACCATAAAAATCATGTTCCATTTCTTTCGAAACACGTTCCCAGTGATCATTTTTTATTATTCTTACTAATGAATGTGTTTCGTTTCTGATAGTCTTATAATAATCCTATGCCTCTTGTGTTTTAGTTGACATGTATTTTAGGTAAGCTTTTTTCTTCGCTTTACATTTTTCCTTCACTTCTGTACAAAACCATGGAGTTCTTCGTCTTGGAAGCGATTTATTTTTATTAATGTTTCTTTCACCAAGAACTTCCTTGGCTGAGGCTAAGATATTAGACTTAATTTTTGCCCAGCTTTCTTCGACTCCGTCACTTTCTGTGATATACGTGTTGCTGCTTTTTTTCCGTTAGTCTTTTTTGGAATAGGTATCTTCTGGTGGTGTATTCTGCTGTTTTATTATCACATATATGTGTTTTCATTCTGATTTTGCACAATACCAATTTATGATCGCTTCTTATTTCTGCTGATGTTAGTGCTCTTACATCCAAGATTAGAGACGGGTGTAACACTCTGTTCGACAGAACATAGTCTATTATAGATCTTTGTCCTCTAGTGTTTTCAAATGTGTATTTGTATTGTTCTTTGTGAGGGAAAAATGTATTATTAATTCGTATTTCATTTAGTGTAATGTAATAAAATGTGTATGTATAAATTCATATTAAAAAGGTTGGTGCCACGTTAATATTTTTTTGTTAATTTCACAATAAGGATTTTTCCCATAGTTTTACGACTGTTAGTTTCTGAGATATTGCCGGTCGCCACGCTTAATGAATCACCCGGTATATTTTTATTAGTTTTATATCTCTACTTAAAATTCACATTTTTCATTTTAGTACCAAATACAATTAGTCAAAGGTCCATACAGTTATATCTCACAATACTGAAACTCGTAACTAAATTTTTAAAATTTAAAATTAACCGAAAGTCCAAAATTTTTAAGCATGTAACAATACAATAATTAAGCTCCAGATCAGTATATTCTTTTCAATTCACATAGTATTGTAAATTTCCGAAGAGATACAAAAAGGAAAAAGCGGATTATTCGTCTTTGAGATAACTGCAATAAAGTCAGTCAGTAACAGGTACTTAACAGAATGGGGTATAACAGGGCCGTGCCGTGCTATGATGCGGCGAGGCAGTCATAGCATGGCGGCATTACAAAGTGAGGCGGCATAATCAGTATGTAAATCAAAAATTAAAGTGTCAGATTGTGTAAAAATGTTGTCAGAAACTATAGAAAAACTGAAAAGTTAGAGACAATATGGCTAATGAGCAAATGAAAATTTAATAAAATTGCAGAAAATCTTGATATAAGTTCCGAATTTCCAGCTGAAAAAGAAAATTCGAGCCAGGAGGAAAAGCGTTTATTTGATTACGAAAAATCTTTGGACGAGCAGGTCTTAACAGGTGGAGCTAAATTTAAAATGAATTTGTTCATCTATATTTTAATCCGATCACTCACGGTACTGCGGTGTTGTTCGACAAAATCGTCGATGATATCAATTCTGCAGTACTGCACTATCGAAACCAGTTTTTCTGTGGTAAAATTGTGACGATTTTGTTGGATGCATGGTCACACACGATCAAAATGTTTGCAGATTAGGTGGAATTCGACAAAATTGAACGACGCCGCAGTATCGTTAGTGGCCGGCTTTATGACAGTGCCGTTAAGTGGGTAGGCGCAAAATTTGCTTGTAATGCTTTTTAAATGCAATTATTTTTTTCGAATCTTGAAAAAACTAATTAGTATTTTTGAAAAACTTAAACGCAGAATAAAAGATTACATTATTACCGAGGGCCGAAAGTCCATGAAAACCTCTATAATGTTTATTTGAACAAGTTACAGGGGTGAAAAAAAAAAGAGAAAATTGAGTCTACTTTTTAATTTCAAATATCTTATTCAAAAGAAACATTTGTTTATTCTAAGGGACTTTCGGCCCTCGGTTTCTTTCTTTCAGTCATTCAATCTGCGTTTAAATTTTTCAAAAATATCTAATAGATTTTTCAGAATCCGAAAAAAATAAATGCATTTAAAAAGCATTGCAAGCAAATTTGCGCCTATGTTCTTAATTTTTTTATTAATCGATTTTCGCTTCTAGAATCTCATAACTTTGTAAGCGTTAAGATATTTTTTGCATAAAAACGGAGCATCGTCGTATGAAAATAAGAGAAGATATATTTTTGTCACAAATTAAACAAGGGATTGAGAATTATCTTTAATTTGAAATATCTCAGTGGCGTACTATTTTTTTCTATAAAGAATTCAGGCCATCACCAATATGCGCGCCAATGGTGCGTATAAAATTATTAATTGTATGTCAAAAAATGCACAATAACTAGCTCTTATAACCCACCAAATTTAATTTGCATGTCTCAACCGGTTTTAGATCAATAAATAAATCGTCAGCTTGTAATCACAATTTTCAGCAGCTCTTATCTCGGAAACTAAGCATTTGCGTACATATTATGTTTATCGAGCAAACTGTCATTATTTTTTTCACGTACTTTACTGCCCATTAACGTTTGTCATACTTATTTAAAAACACCCTGTATAAGGGGCGGCATTTCAAAGACTTCCATCATACAGAAGTAACGCATAAATTTATTATTTCGTAAACAGGTAACTTTGGGGGAAAATCCTGAAAGAGGTCGATTTTTATTTTTAAACTACTATTTTTTGGCATATATCATACTAGTGACATCATCCATCTGGGCGTGATGATGTAATCGATGATTTTTTTAAAAGAGAGTAGGGGTCATGTGATAGCTGATTTAAAAAGGTATTCAATTGTCTATTCAATAACATAAACGTTAACATAATTAGCTATACATCCATCCATCCATCCAATGGCACTACAGCCCAAATCGAGCCTTGGCCTCCTTCAATAAGCTTCTCCAATCATTTCGATTTACCGCTGTTCTTTTCCATGAACGCGTTCCCAGGAAGTTCCTGGCATCCTCATCGACTTCGTCTTCCCAATTAGCTATACAGGGTGTTCAAAATAATATCTTTTAATTAAATTAATTGAGAAAAAAGAAGAATGTATGTAATTTATTTAATTCAAAATACGTTTTACTGTTGTCACGTAACAGGAACAAAAATGGTAATTTAACAAATAAATACTGTTTTTGGCTTAAATTAAATGTTTAAGCTCCCACCCACTAGCCTCTTAGCAGTTTAACCATTTCGTTTAAGCGAAAATCAATGTTTATTTTTCAAATAATTTTTTTTTCTGTTTTCTGAGCAATAAAATGCATTTAGGATTAAATAAATTAAATACATTCATCTTTTTATGTCAATTAATTTAATTTATAAAACATTTTTTTGGACACCAGGTACAAATAATTATATTAATGTTTATATTAGTGAATAGAGAATTGAATACCCTTTCAAATGAGCTAGGCTTTCAAATGGGCATCACGCCCAGATGGGTGACGCCACTACTAATGCCAAAAAATCCTAATTTAAAAATAAAAATCTACCTGTTTCAGGATTTTTCCTGAAATGGCAGGTTTACGAAATAATAAATGCACTGTATTTAAAATATTATGTACCGTACGGCTCTGGGTATAACGGATTTAAAATATTATGTACCGTACGGCTCTGGGTATAACGGAACAGAACAGGCACAGTATAAAGAGTGGAACAGGTATAAACTGTATAAACAGAAGGGGCGTGTCTGTCTGTCAAAATATTTTCTGAAGCCATAATTTATATTCGTCATAACTTTGTGGGGATTAACCAATTTTTATAAATATCGTGTAATACAAATCGATGTAGTTTTCGATATATCGTCGCCTTAATTGGAAAACCTTGTATATCCAATTTTGGACCAAAATGATATTTTTATTTCTGTGGATAGAAAACCTCGTCTTTCACCTAAAACAGCTGTCAAAATAAATATTTCTGCCTCGTACTGCCTTCTATTGAGAAAAAAAAAGAACCACGTATATCAGTGAGCTCTCAATGTTTAGTAAGAAAACCACGCAGATACGTCATACTTGTACTCAGGGGCGTAACAGAGGCCCCCGCAGCGTGAAGCTTGCGGGGGGGCCCCAATCGCTTAGGGGCCCATCTTGTCATCTGATATTATGTAAAAATTTGTTATTGTTATATTATTTTACGTTGTGTGTTTAAAATTAAAAACGTATATTTCTAAATAGACGTATTTGCCAAGTGAATCATCTCATAATATGTAGAAACTTAATCCCTTCAGGCCTACCGAAATTCTATGGTAACGACAATAAACTATAATGCTTTGTAAAAGTGTAAATACGTGACTATTGAAAGATTTGAGAATTGCAATTTGCCGAATTTTAGAACAATATTTCTAAATCTAGAAATTGTCTTTAATCTTTACCTACAATTAGAATTTCGATACAATTATCCAGAGGCGTAACAGAGGCCCCCGCAGCATTAAGCTTACGGGAGCCCCATCTTGTTGTCTGATATACAGAGTGATTTTTATGTATGGAAACACTCAATTATCTCAAAAACAGCTTACACGATTTTTATAGATTTTGGTAGGTATGGGTTTTCTAATGCGGCCGATATTATAGTGCTAATTACATTGTTGTCATATTCTCAATTTTCCTGGAAATCTAATGAACTTTCTTATTTCAAATGGAACACCCTGTATATTTTTTGTGTTTTGAAGTCTTAAGAAATACTGATAATTTTTCATGTTATATTCCCTATACCTACCTAAATACCATAATTTCGGAGTTATTTCTACATTTATTTAAAAAAAATTTAAACAAATTATAAAAATCAATTTTTTTGACCCGAGTAAACACTATTTTAGGTTGTTTGGATCATGAGGAACAAAAATCGTTTCCGAGTTATAAACAATTTAAAACTGAAAAAAATCGAATAATGACGATTTTCAAGGTTCAAGAACACAAATAAACAACTTTATTTTTGAAACTGCGAAGTACCCAAATTCAACCTCAAGCCTTATTTTATCAGATACCGATAAGTAATTTAAGATTGTTTCATTTTAAAACGTTTTAATTTTAAATGTTAATGCAGCCCGATCGCCCGTCCTCTCATATGCACTTCATTAAAAAATAAAAATCAATATTTTAGAATAAAAAGAGACAAAAAATCTTATGGCAAGCTATCAGAAGAAGAGTTGGGCTTAAATTGAGGTACTCTATAATTTCAAAAATTATATTTTTTACTTTTGTTTTAGAACCTTAAAAATCGTCATTATTCCATTTTTTTTTCAGTTTTAAATTGTTGATTACTCAATAACGATTAACTTTAAAAAAAAATTACAAAAGACCTTTTTTGTTCTCAATGATCCAAAGAACCTAAAATAATATCCACCTGGGCCGAGAAAATTGATTTTTATAATTTGTTTAAATTAAAAAATTTTTTTTTTAATAAATGTAGCAATAGCTCCGAAATTATGGCATTTAGGTATAGGGAATATAACATAAAAAATAATCAGCATTTCTTAAGGACTTCAAAACGCAAAAAATATATAGGGTGTTCCATTTTAAATAAGAAAGTTCATTAGATTTGCAGAAAAACAGAAGATCTGACAACAATGTAATTAGCACTATAATATCGAACGCATTAGAAAACCCCTACCTACCAAAATCTATCAAAATCGTGCAAGCCGTTTTCGAGATAATTGAGTGTTTCCATACATAAAACTCACTCTGTATGTAAAAATGTGTTGTTATATTATTTGCATACGTACTAGGTCTGGATCCCGCGTATGAAAAAAAAAGTTGATTAATAGCAAGCTGAAAATTTGTTAATAGCTTAAGGGTGTCTATTCGGATAAACTTTGATATATGGG
Source organism: Diabrotica virgifera virgifera (assembly GCF_917563875.1). NCBI lineage: Eukaryota > Metazoa > Arthropoda > Insecta > Coleoptera > Chrysomelidae > Diabrotica > Diabrotica virgifera. The sequence goes on along the minus strand of NC_065451.1, from coordinate 220,766,724 downwards.
AATACTGGAACAGGGGCAGTTTTAATTGTGGAACAGGTTGAAAATTTGGAACGGTCACACCACGAAAACGGTACATTTATTTTGTCCGACAAAACAGATTTAATCTCTCCAAACAGAGATTAAACTCTCATGCAAAAATCAGACTGCTATTTATCATCTGTCATAATTCCTGTCATTTGACATATTCTACATGTTCCACTCATTAAAACGCCCATTTGGTGATAAATATAGCAGTCTGATTTGTGCATGAGAGTTTAATCTCTGTTCGGACAGTTTAAGTCTGTTCTGTCGGACAAAATAAATGTGCCGTTTTCGTGGTGTGACCGTTCCAAATTTTCAACCTGTTCCACAATTAAAACTGCCCCTGTTCCAGTGTTCCCATATATCAAAGTTTATCTGACTAGACACCCTTAAGATATTACCAAATTTTCAGCTTGCTATTAATCAACTTTTTTTTCATACGCGGGATCCAGACCTATACGTTTTTTAAGCAGTTAAAAGTGAAGTTGTCCATCCGAATTAATAAAATTGTAGATATAATATATTCGCTGATAGTAGATATTGCACGAAGAGTTATTAATCTCGTAGAATAATACGAGTACTAATGTAATCATTTAGTAATTTTCGTTCTATTTTATTCTATACCAGTAAAGATGAAAATGTAAGTCGTCATAAACAATGCATGAATACACCAATAGCTCAGTAAATGACAGTCTTGGAGTGAAATTATCAGCGTCACGACGGACGTATTTCCTTAACAATTTGGATTTAGGTTCTAGTTACACTCCGCTTCAAAGTTGGATTTATGCCGTTAGTTGCTTTTACTTCGGGGGTGACACTCGTTCTTGGGGTGAAAAACATACGTTTAAGATAAGTGCGGAAATATACAAATTGACTAATTATAAGCAACTTTTGTTCTTCTATAGAGATTATTTACCTATGCTAATACTTTTCAAGTCATTTGCTAGTGAAAATGTTTATTAAAAAAAACAACGTTTTCAGACGGGTTTTTCGCAAATAACTTAAAAATAAGTATTTATCGAATTAAATATTAGATATCAAAAAAATATTTGTAGCAAAAATGTAGCTTATAAGATACAGAAAATGGTGTACTTATTCATAAAGTCTATCGACACAGTAAAAGCACAGTTAAAGCTCATGAAAAATTATTCTTATTTATCCAATTCCAAATCGAAGATTTCAACCTGAAATAACCAAAAAATTAAGCAATTTTCGGGAAAAACTCTAAAAACTTTTCTTAAATGTTTCAAAAAAAGCTTTATTTTTATTTTTTATAAAAGTTTCTTGCACCAAAACTATACGAGTTACGCTCAAAATGAAGTTGGCCCTTTTTTTGGTAAAAAAAATCGTGAAAATCTGCCCTATTTCGCACCCCAAACAAAATTTATCATTAGCGCTTTATCATTTACTTTAAATATTTATTGTTTATATGATCTGCAAGTTTGACCGGTTCGAAGTTCTTAATTTTGAAAAAATTTAAAAGTTTTTTTATTTTCTAAAAATGCCTTTTTTCAAAATAACTTAAAAAGTATTAGTGATACGAAAAATCTCAAAGAGTAAATAAATGTAGTTCTTGCTTTTATAAATATTTTGGCTTTATTTTGTTTTTCTGTAAGACAAAAATTGGTTAAGACATTGCTGTTTAAAATTTGCATATACTCGTGATTAGTGACTGGTTCAAGCCCTTCAACTAGAATTCTTTTAAAAATAAGCACTTTGAACCGGTGAAACTTACAGGTCGTATAAAAAAGTTAGGTAATTTGTAAGGCGATAGTGATTAGTTTCATTTGGGGTGCTAAATAGGGGAGATTTTCACAATTTTTTACCAAAAAATGGGATTAACTGTATTTTGAGACTAACTGGCTTAGTTTTATGCAAGAAACTTTTGTAAAAAATAAAGCTTGTATTAAACACTTTAAAAAAGTTCTAATGAGTTTCCCCGAACAGTACATATTTAATTTTTTGGTTATTTCACGTTGAAATATGCGATTTGGAATTTGACGAACAAGAAAAACTTTTCACGAGCTACAAGTTTTCTTTTACTGAGTCGATCGACTTCATTTTTGTTTCATTGTTTTATAAGCTAGATACATTTTTGCTAACAATATTCTTTTCGATCGAATACTTACTCTTTGAACTATTTGCGAAAAATCGCCTAAAAACGTGGTTTTTTTGTTAAACAATAAACATTTTTACTCATAAATAACTCGAAAAGTCTTGAGTTGACCACTTCGGTGGTGATACTGAATTACACGGTATCACCATATTTTACGTTGATTTACTGGGCTGTAACACATATAGGTATTTGTAACACATGTCGCATTTAGTAATTTTTTAAAGGGAGCCCCATTTCGAATTCTGCGGGGGGGCCCCGACGGAGTTTGTTACGCTACTGCTTGTACTCGTTGTTTTAAGTGAAGTTTTTATTGCTGCTTTTATCTTCTACTATTTTCTTGAAGAAAAACAATAAAATACAGGTAAATTCAATATTTTGTACACCTTTTAATTATATTTAATGACAATATACCTTAGTTTGTAAGGGTTATGTTTACAGAAAACCTCTTAAAAAGGTTAGGTTTACTATAGTTGTTTAGAAAACCTCGTACATCAGATTTACGGGGTTTTCTGTCTATACTGTGGCACAGTGAATGCATGCCATTTTACATGTTTTATACTGATTTACGAGCTTTTCTTTTTTGATTGTTAGACCTACTATTTTAGTTTTTTGATTTAAAGTAATAAATTTGAACAAAGACTGATAATTTCAAAGACCATAATTTCACATTTTTATTACGTTAGGTTATTACATTATATTAACACAGCTCTATTATTTTATGCAGACACGAGTTGTCGGAGCAAACTTCTTGAGGATTTAGCCCTGAAAAAAAAGCAAAAAAGTTTGGAGATTAAAGACTGTAGTCAACCATCACCCCTACTTGTAACAACCCCTACTTTGAAAATGGTCCCATACAGTACGCCAGCAGTTCTTTCTCAGGGTGAGTTCATAGTATACTATAGCGTCATAATATAAATACATTAATGACTTTAATGCTAGTGAAAATACAACAGTAACAATGTTCCGTTATTTTCAGATTACTGTTCACATGATAATCCAAACACTTCGCAGAGAATGGAGTACGAACTTGTTCCGTGTGGCGAAGAAAATGAATTTATTTTAAAACCGGTTTCGAAACCTACAGAAGACATTTTAAATCGTAGTTCGGAACAATCAACAATCCTGGAGTTATCCAACTCATTGCCAGAATGGGATAAAATAACGCCGTCTCTAGGAGCAATAGTTGAAGACATAATAAATTTGAATGATGAAGATAACTTACGAGGAGAAACTATTTTGGAAGAAATAGCTGCCGAAGAAAACTCAACTCATGAGACAATTGAATATTATTTTGAAAATTCGGAAACATGTATTCCTAATGAAACTTTAATTGAAATGAGTGAAGATCCTGAACAAGGACGCATACAAGAAATCACTGAAAATTACACGACTGATGCACAGCCAGGGCAGGATCTTAATAAAAATGGATGTGAGATAGTGAACAGCAGAGACGTTTTAGGCAAACGAAAAAGGAATAAAAAGCTTTATAAACAAATATGGAAGACAGAACAGAGTAAAGAAAAAAGAATGAAGGGTGAAGAGTATTCTGGAAGGGGAAAAAATGAAGCTGGACAAATTATGTACGATATCAAAAGACCTAAAAGAGAGATGAAGTCTCGTTGTTTATGTAAACCTAAAAACAAGTCAGTTTTTCAATGCCATAGAATTACGGAAAAAATTAGGAAAACGATTTTCATAGATTATTGGCTCTTAAATTGGGAAGAACGCCGCATTTTGATTAGGCAACTAGTTGACAACAGAAATGTATCACGTAGAAAAGTAGAGTCAGAAAATTGCGACGAAAGGGTTGTTTATACTATCATTTAAAAGTTGATCAGAGTCAACAAAGAATTCGTGTATGCAAAAAGATGTTCCTAAACACCTTATGTATGGGAGAATGGGCGGTTTTAAACTGGGTAACAACTCAATCTGTCAGGATGGGAGAACTGCAAGTAGAGGAAGAGGGAAGTGGAGATGATGAAGAGGGAAGGGAAAATGAAGACGATGGAGAGAATATTGCACATTTACGATCACATGTAAATAGAGAGAAAAAAAAAGACGCTGATACCTCACGTAAAACCATTCTCAAAGAGTTCTTTAATAACTTACCAAAGCTAGAGTCGCACTATTGCAGAAAAACTACTAAGAAACTGTACTTGGAGCAGAATTGGCAATCTAAAGCACATCTTTATAGAGAATATAAGTCTTATTGTGAATCAGTAGGAAAAAGTAACTACATCGCTTCTGATTGTTTATTCTACACAGTGTTTGACTAATTAAATCTTGCCTTATTCTCCCCAAAAAAAGATCAGTGTGATTTGTGCTGTTCTTTTACTAAGGGTAACTTATCTCAAGAAGAATACTCTACTCATTTAGAAAAAAAAAACTAAAGCAAGGGAAGAAAAACAGTATGACAAAGAGAAAACAGACAACAGAACGGCAGTGTTTACTATGGATGTACAGGCTATGCTTTTATGCCCATCATTGAAGGCATCTGCTTTGTACTATCGAACGAAATTAAAAGTACATAATTTCACAATTTATGACCTCAAAACTAACAATGCATTTTGTTATCTCTGGGACGAATCCGAGGGAGGAGTAACTGCTGACGAGTTTACATCTGTTATTATACATTTCATAACTTCTGAAATTGACAGCTCCAAATATGACAACGTGATTTTGTATAGTGACGGATGCACATACCAGAATAGAAACTGCATTCTATCCAATGCGCTAAGACTTATTGCACAAAAAACTGGTTTGACAATAACTCAAAAATATTTAGAAAAGGGGCACACACAAATGGAGTGCGACTCAATTCATAGTGTTATTGAACGAAAACTAAGACATAGAGAAATATACTCTCCCGCTGGATATGTGGAAGTATGTCGTACAGCAAGAATCAACCCTAGTCCCTACAAAGTTCACTACCTGGATCACCAGTTTTTTAAAATGTACAGTGCATTGAAGTTTATACCAACGATTCGACCGGGAAATAAAAAAGGAGATCCCGTGGTAACTGATTTGAGATGCATTCAATATAAGCCTGATGGTGGGGTGAAGTATAAATTAAACTTTTCAGATGATTTTTCTGATCTTCCATGCAGGATTAAAAACTCAGCAGCTGATGTTACATTGAAACTACTACACAGCACAAAAATTCCCATTCAATCAAGGAAGTTCATTGATCTACAAGAGATTAAATCCGTCTTGCCAAGAGATGTACATCTTTTTTATGATAGCCTTCCTCACTACGCGAAAAACTCCAGCACTATTTGTAGCGGAGGTGTGTGCTCATGTATTTTAAAATAATGTATCTTAATATGAATAAATGTATACTTTTTTATAATATAAAAGAAATTTATATTTTAAAATATACTTTTTTAATATTATTGTTTATCTCTATTTTCCAAAATCATTCTTTCAAAATGGGTAAATATTTATTGTTTTAATTTTGATACCTATAATACACAAATAACACTATCAAATGAATAATTATTCCAATAATATTCACTGCTTATTAATAATTATTTTTAACAATCGATTTAGCAACAATTATTAATTTTCTTCTGTGATGAGCTTAAAGAAAACCTTGCAAATCATAAAAACAAGTACAAGAAAACCACGTATATTCTGCAAAAGCAAGAAAACCACGTAAATATAAATGGACTAAAATGGAAAACCTTGTATTTCACTGGTTAAAAGTGATAATGACAAGTTACAGATATAATTTTAGTATTTTTATGTTAAATGTAATATCATTACTTTAGTGTTTCAAGAAATTTTATTAAACATTCTATTTAAAGGTGTCTAATCAGTTTTTACTCTCTCCTGTAAAATTTGGTTTTTGTGATATACGAGGTTTTCTATTTAAGGCGACGATATATGTATATAGATAATGTAAACTATTTATATTAATTTTAGTTGATTTCCAACAATGTTGTTGGATTCCTCATCGAGTTTCTAAAACCTACAAAGGCGAAAAAGTCCACGCCGATGGTCGTCCAGCATGTTGAATATGTATATTTTGATTTTCACAAGTAGAAATCTTTGTTTTTATAAGGATTTGATCAAAAATCCGCCGCTCTATTTTGCGTTTATTACCAAACTCAAAATTTTTTAAATAATTTTAACAATTTTGAAATGAATTTTTTATACTTCTGCTCTGCTAACTAATTTTAACTCAAAAATAAATCTAACCATTTTCACTCGAATATAGACACATATGTACCTAAAGTTAACGTGAGAATTTATGTTACAGTATTTTTACAATAGTCTACCTATACAGGTTGAGGCTTCGAAAACGAAACAGGGACCGTCAAGATACATGTGCTGAGAAAAAAATTTAAAAACAGGTCAATTATTATTCCTATCTTTCTATCTATCAACATTCTATCATAACCTCAACTATCATACCTTTCTCCCCGCCCCTCGGTGACAGGTGACTGTCAGTCATACAATTTAAATAGGGAAAATACTAAGTGTGACACCTCGTTGAAAAGGTAATTTTATAAGTAATTCAGTCATGTGAATACTGGATACGTAACTTTATTTTGGCGGTATAGTATTTATAACTCTTGCGGTAAAAACAACTGTTGTAAAAAAGGGGTTTTAAAGAGTGAGCTGTTTATAACTTTATTTTTGTAAATATAAGTGTAATATTGGTGCAACTTTATGATGATAATTAGAGAGGACACCAATATATCCTTTCGAGTGGCGTACCTAGTTGTCCCTGTATATGTATATATAAAAAAATCCAATATGGAGGCCGAATTTTACAACATCAACCAAATTTGGTACTATACGGGGTTTTTTGGGATTGCTGATCATTAACACGAGATCACATTTACAACATTCAAAATCGCGGATCCAATATTGGAATCTATTTTGTGAACATCAACCGATTAGCACCAAATTTTGGTATATAGAGGTGTTTGGAATCGCTGATACTAAATTCGGTTACTGAGTTTCAGCTATGTTGGGTCCACCATCTTGATTTTTGTAAATTTGAATACGGATTCGTAATCAGCGACGCCAAAAACCCCCCGATGTCGACTTTGGTGCACATCAAATATGGCGGTCAAAAATCCAATATGGGGGATCTTTCTGGGGATCTATGGGGGAGTCTTTGAAACTCAACCAAGTTGTTCCCGATTTTGTATACACAATCACGAATCTGAAATCAAATTTACAAAATTCAAGGGTGGACTCATATAGCAGAAACAGAGTAACCGAATCCCTTATATTGGGTGCAAATATGACCTCTGATTCGTGATCACCGATTTCAAATACCTACGTGTGCCAAATTTTGAGCACAATGGTTAATTTTCAAAAAATATGTTCGTCATATTGGATCTGCCAAATAAAAAAAAATCAAAATAATCTGAGAGAAGCGGTTTCAAAGAAAATGATAAACCAAGGCTTCGAACTACTACCGGAGATCTGAACTCGTAAGCAAAAACGCAGTATCTACACAAGATAACAGAAAATTAGGTTAACTTTGCAAAGCTGTCCTGAGTTTGAAAGTTACCCATCTGTCAAGGTTTTTTTTATTAGCAAGTTTGAATTTATAGAAAATTTGGTTTTTAATTAATATACAAAATATTTCATATTTATCAATAAAAAAGACAGATACTGTGTTAGTGCTAACAATTTGAGACTTTACCTTGTGTGGTTTGCTTAGAAAAGATGCGGCGAGATATATAAAAAATGGTTACTGCATTTTCGCTAAGTAACTCTGTCTAGAATAATTTAAATTTTTTTAGGAAAAATACAGTAGGAGTTGAGGAGAACTAATAATAATACTAATGATAGTTTGAACAAACATTTATTTAAGTTAGTTTTAAAGAGTAAATACTTAAACAGATACGAAAATATTGTAAATACACAACTATTTTTTTAACAGCAAAATAGTTTCAACAAACATACATTTTAAACAAATTGTTTTTGATATTATACAATACCGGCGCTAGGGTATAAGGGGTCTGCAAAAACTAGCATAAGGCGCCCTTCGTTTTTTTATAAATAGTATATAATAATATAAATAGTATTTTGTAAAACACCAATAAAAAAGCTCATTTTGGCGCCCCCCAAACAGGGGCGCCCTCCTGCAGTGCATCCCTTGCAGGCCTGTTATCGCCGGCCCTGATATTATACAGTATGTCCCTGTAAGTTGTATCCATATGGAAAACTTTCTTATTATTAATTTTACGAAAAAAAGTTATTCATCATAAAAAGCTTTGCATGATCCAAAACGTAACATTCAACCATCAGATATCAAATTTTTTGAATATTATACGAGGTATGTCAAAAAGTTTGAATTTCACTCAAGAGTAAAGTAGATTTATTTTTCACAATATTGAAAATTGCTTTTATTAAAATTTGTTTGAAATTATAAATTATATTCTAGTATGCAATTACATCCTTCTAATTAATTTTTTTTTTTGAAAAATTATGGATGCCTGTTCAGTTATTTCAATTCACATAACTCTTCTATTATTAATTTTACGAAAAAAGTGATTCTTAATAAAAAGTTCTGCATAGTCTAAAACCTAAAATACAACCATCTTATGTCAAATTTTATCAATTTTATACGAGGTATGTAAAAAGTATGAATTTCGCTTAAGAATAAAATACGTTTATTTTTCACAATATCGAAAATTGTTATTATGAAAAGTTATTTAGAATTAAAAACTATGTTTCAGTATGCAATTGCGTCCTTTTAATTGAAATATTCTGAACTATAAAGGTACTTTACATTAGATCTAAATTTATCTTTTTTGACATACCTCCTATATCATTGATAAAATTTGATATAAGATGGTTGTATTTTAGGTTTTAGACCATCCAGAACTTTTTCTTAAAAATTACTTTTTTTCGTAAAATTAATAATAAAAGGGTTATCAGAATTGAAATAACTGAAAATAATGTTAGTTATCCATAATTAAAAAAAATCAATTAGAAGGATGTAATTGCATATTAGAATATAGTTTTTAATTCCAAACAACTTTGCATAATATCAATTTTCAATGTTGTGAAAAATAAAGCTACTTTACTCTTGAATTAAATTCAAACTTTTTGACATACCTCGTATAACATTCATAAAATTTGATATAATATGGTTGAATCTTGGGTTTTGGACCATGCAGAACTTTTTATAAAGAATAACTTTTTTCGTAAAATTAATAATAAAAAAGTTTTCCATATGGATAGATACAACTTATAGGGACATACTGTATATTCTTTAACTTTCGTTTCTCACTCATCACGCACAGGCAAATTAATCCAAAAGTTTTTTCTGTTTTCAGGCATAACTGTATTAAGTTGCTTCAATAAGTTGTCACGTTTATTTTTTGAAATCCCATTGGTTTAGATAGTGATGGAGGGATTTCCACGTTTTTACATCAACTTTTGTTGTAAATCTGATATCGGATTAATGAGTTGTAATCGAAAAAATCACTACATATATACCAAATTTGATTGATGTTTATAAATTCAACTTCCACAGTAGATTTTTTATATACAGTGAGGACGTTTAGGTTTCCATAAATTCGATTATACATAAATGGGGCCGTAGTTAAAAAACGCTCACACAGGTCGATTGTTATTTTTAGTTGTGCATTTTTTCCAATAAAAACTTTTCATACAGAGCGTGTCGTGTAGCAGTGGCCAACACCAACTTTATTATTTTAAATACAATACCCTGTATATTATACTATTTTTGTAATTATCAGAATATTCTTATTTTAGATACATCTCATGTTCAATCTACTATTTCTGTCTTTAACCAAATTTTGAATAATCGAGGTTTGAAAAGTGAAATTTCTGGTACTTAAATTGCTTACAAAATCTAAACCGTTTGACCTAAAATGAAAGTGTTTTCACATTAGTATCATGTCCGTAAACCTGTATTGCCCCAGTTCCCCGTATATATTTTTTCACAGTTAGTGCTAGGTTTGTTCTAGTTTGTTCTGTAATTTGGAAGTTTGTTCTAAAAAATAAAAGAATTATTGAAAAAAATATGTGGCATTTTAACTTTACATAAACTTGTACGGCCCACTCGAAAACAAAAACTTTCTGGAATATTCTAACAGATAGCCACTTAGTGCTAGGTTTGTTCTAACACCAGGCGAAAGAGAGAATTTTACGTAAAGCTGTACTGCCTTATAAAGAATCCAAACGATTAGAGAAAATCTGAATAAACCACAAGTTAATGCTAGGTTTGTTCTGCATTTTTGCCAAAGCGTGTAATTTGTTCTGCATAAACAAAAAAAGATATAGAAGTTATAATGTGGCGCTCCAAGTTTACGTAAAGCTGTACTGCCCCATATAGAATCCAAACGATTAGAGAAAATCTGAATAAACCACAAGTTAGTGCTGAGTTTGTTTCAAAACGCGTAATTTGTTCTGCATAAACAAAAAAAAAAGATATAGAAGTTATAATGTGGCGCTCCAAGTTTACGTAAAGCTGTACTGCCCCATATAGAATCCAAACGATTAGAGAAAATCTGAATAAACCACAAGTTAGTTCTAGATTTGTTCTGCATTTTTGCCAAAGGGTGTAATCTGTTCTGCATAAACAAAAAAGATATACAAGATATAATGTTGCGCTCCAATTTTACGTAAGGCTGTACTGCCCCATATATAATCCAAACCATTGAATAAAATCTGAATATAGGTAATTCCACGAATATATGACAGTTTTAGATTATCGAGTCAACGGATATTTTAGTGTGCAACATAAAAAGTACGAAATTTATACCTGGTTGCACCAACGGATCTAAAGCTCCAGCTTAGCTAAGCTCTACTTATACATAGGGCCTCCTTGAGTATCACTTACGTTGCACCATAATTTTAGATTCTTACGTTATTATCAATTATATCTATTATTATATTATGGTATTCTTATTGTAATATACAGTAGAGCGTCGATAATCCGAACCCTGGTAATCCGAACGATCGCTAATCCGAACGCAAAAAAATTGTAAAATTAAAAAATATGATCACGGATTTTTGTTTTGTTTATGCAGAAATACATACAATATAAGTATTTGTTTATTATGCAGGTGTTTTATTCCTTGTAACTAAAACGTATGTACATAATATGTACTATGTTTATGAGCTTTGTATGTATTTTTAACATATGTTCGATAATCCGAACAAATTGATAATCCGAACTACCCCTGTACCACTTAGTTCGGATTATCGACGCTCTACTGTATTATAATTATATTATATTAATTCTAATGATATTCTCGACTTAAGCTTAAGATCTGTTGGTGCAACCGGGCATAAATGGCTCCAATAATTATTTCACTAAACAACAATGTAATATGCAATTTAGTTTCGTTCTTCATATTTTGCACAGTGAAGTATTCGTTGTTGAGATAATCCAAAACAGTCGTATATTCGTGGAATAAGGTATAAACCACCAAGTTAGTGCTAGATTTGTTCTGCATTTTTGCCAAAGCGTGTAATTTGTTGTGCGTACACAAAAAAGTTATTCCAGATACAGTATAGCGCTCTGCCATCTATTATAGGATCCGAACGATTGGAGGAAATCTAAATAGACCATAAGTTAGTGCTGTGTTTGTTTTGCATTTCTGCCAAAGCGTGAAATTTGCTAAAAAAAAAGTTAAACAATATATAAGGGAAAATGAAAATGTAGTATGTCAAAGTGTGTAAATAATTTTATTTCCTTAGCTGAGCGCTTTCGACATAAACGTCATCATCGGAGCTAATGGTCAAATACTAAAAAAGTACCGCTACATAGAGGTGTAAACAAGTGCATTTTAGGAATGTACATTTGATTTTTAAATTTTGAATGCTAACTTAGTTTCCGTACAACAGCAAACAGCAAAAAAACAGAAAGAAACGGCCACATACACGTTGCACAAAAACATATAAACTTTTTTCATGGTTCGGGTGTCGATATCACCCGTCCATCCTTGGCCTAGTAACAACAGCTGACTCCAACTATGTAACAACAGCTGAGTCAGCTGTTGTTACTAGGCCAAGGATGGACGGGTGATATCGACACCCGGACCATGAAAAAAGTTTATATGTTTTTGTGCAACGTGTATGTGGCCGTTTCTTTCTGTTTTTTTGCTGTTTGCTGTTGTACGGAGGACTAAGTTAGCATTCAAAATTTAAAAATCAAATGTACATTCCTAAGATGCACTTGTTTACACCTCTATGTAGCGGTACTTTTTTAGTATTTGACCATTAGCTCCGATGATGACGTTTATGTCGAAAGCGCTCAGCTAAGGAAATAAAATTATTTACACACTTTGACATACTACATTTTCATTTTCCCTTATTCATTCAAGTGTGTACAAACTTATCAGTCTTTCAACTATTTTTAAACAATATATTATGCGTTGCTTCAATTCTACCTAAAAATGTACTGCCCCATATAAAATCCAAAGAAAAATTTGAATAGACAACAACTAGTAAGTGATAACTTTAATAATTTAATAAGTGCCTAATAATTATAAGAATTTACTTTGCAGAATTTAAGAGTACCCCGCTGATAAAGTCGAAACGATAAAGGGACCTCTGCCACGTCAGGTAATAAGTGGGGAAAAGGGCCGGCTTAAGAAATTTTATATTTCATTTGGTATTTACATAGGTACTTAGCATTACATACATAATTATTTTAAATAAATATCTAGATAATTAAGGGGAAAATATAGAAACTGATGGAGTATTAGGATTAATCAATTATTATATTTTTGGTAAATGGTATACATTTTTATATTATATTTTTCTGTGTCGATTCTTTATATCCAAATTTTGAAAGTTATTAACAATTTTTGTTGTTAAATAAATTGCAGGTGAAATAATAAAATAGTGATTAACTATTTAGATGGGAAATAAGCCACAATTAAATTGAAAAAAATAATTTTATTAACGTTTCGACGCCCAAATCGCGTGCCGTTGTCAGAACAAAATACTACTAAATTAAACAAAAATGCTGTTGCTAAGTAAAAAATTCTTCTAACAATTTATTTAATCTGACTTATTTATATTGGCAATTCAGACATACATTTTAAAGTAGAAGACTTTACAATGATATTGCCAATATTTATAAGTTGCGTTCCTGGGACGACTTTACTGAAAGATAGTTCATTCGATTACATAAAATCAACCCCAACTCAATAATATCCGTCACAAAAAAAATCATAGCATTTGATCTGTCTTTAAAAAGACAACCAAATGCAACGATGGCAGTAAAATTCTCGCGTTAGAGATTCCATAGTAAATCACGAGGGAAAACCAGGAAAAAACCTCTTGATACTATCCCGACATGGCAAGAATTTGGTCTTACATTTAATTTACTTTTAAAAAATAATACCAAATTCTGACTTTAATGTGTTTAAATTATAAATTATTATAGTTTATATTTTATGTAAGGGAAGAAAGTGAATATTACAATAATTTTGTAATCAAAAATACGACAATAACCAATTATTGACGAAAAGTAGTTTGTGACAAGAGTGTTCCTTTTATTTCATAGAAAAATATTATACAGGGTGGTTTATTGTATTCGCCTCGGTCTCTGTACGGAAAACGACTTGATATTTTAAAAAAAATTCTTCATAGAAATATACAGGACCATTAACACTAGTCTAAAAATAATGTGAATTATGCAGGGTGCTCCAAAAGATAGTATATCAAAGTTATATTTTTTCTTATGGAACACCCTATATCAGGTAACATTTTTGAATTTCCCTTAAAAAATAAGCTATACTTTTATAAGGGCATAAGGGTTCTCCATTGGAACCGTGCAAATTCGGCAAAGCGACACCTGGTTTCTACGCTCTGCAACTTTATTCGCACTTTTAATTATATTGGCCAATTATATTAGTCCTGGTTACTGGACAATTGTCAACGCCACAGTCCAAAAAAATAATAAGGAGAAAAAATAATAAGAAGAAAAAATAAGATTCAGGTTATGTTATTAAAACGTAAACAATTGTATGTAGTAAATAAAACTAGTTATTAAAACGCAGTACTGAAAGCAAAATACAGTTAATTAAATTTACCTTTATATAATAATTGCATATAATATCAATACTGTGGAGCAATATATAATTTTTCTTATTCAACGAGAGTAGGTATGAAATGTACGTCAATTTGACAATTTCAATTGACGATATGAATTATTTAAGAAAGTTGCAATATTTCTCCGCTATTCGCGCACGATCGTTTCTCGTATCCCTTCCAAGTACTTGCACACCGCGAATACCTAAGTTCAGGGTGTTTTGATTTACTTCGATTTTTATAGAAATGTAACGTTTTAGAAAAAAGTAAATATCTATGAATCTAAGAATCAGTGACAAATTTTTTCTTGGATCTTAATAATAGCCTACTCAGCGTTTTAAATAGATATTTATTGTAGCAAAATTTTGTATAGGGTGGTCAAAATATTAGATTGTTCTATTAACAAAATTCAAGGTGTAATAAGGTACTTATGTTAAATGAAACGTCCTGTCTTTTATTAGTTTATCGTATGTAAAATTTACTTAGCTTCCAATCTTTTTTAGGGTTTCCTATGCCTTTGTACATGGTGGTCAAAATATTAGATTGTTCTATTAACAAATTGAAGCTGTAATAACCTACTTATTTTAAATGAAACACCCTAGGGATTTAGAGATTTTTCGTATATCTCAAAATTTAAGACCTTTATGACATCTCAAATAAAGTTTTCTTAAAATAAACCCAAAATTCACCCCGTTAAATATTTCACTTTACTTTTGAAACGTTGTGTATGTAAATATTACCTTTTATTTTTTTATTTATTTATTATTAAGTTGTCGATCAACAACATACCAGATCTTTGTGCTAAGGCAAATACTGGAAAAAACCAATGAATTGTCCTAAGAAATAAATTGTATGAAGTCATGGATAATGTCCACATCCTTGCTGGCAAGGTGTACTGGCCAGATGTGCTGGGGTGTTTAACATAGCTCTGGAAAAGGCGATCAGACATGCCCGAATAGACAACAGAGGAAATATTTTTAATAAGTCATCCCAAATTTTGGCATATGCAAATGACGTGGACCTAGTTACTCGCACAACACGCAAGCTAGAAAAAATGTATACCACCTTCTTAAACTCCTCAAAAAATATGGTCCTGCAAGTAAACGAGGAGAAAACTAAGATGATGGCATCAACACCCAAAAATAGAGCCAGAAACATCGGTCACCAATTCACGGTTGATAACTCTACTTTTAAGTGGTGGACAAATTCACATACTTAGGCTCCCTGATCACAAAGGAGAACGTCATGACGGAAGAAATCAAGCGAAGGATAATCCTAGCAAACAAATGCTATTTTGGACTAAGTAGACATATGAAAAGCAAAAACTTAGGCCAAAAAACAAAAATAACCATATACAAAACCCTTATACAACCATTGTTGACATATGGATGAGAGACATGGACCATCTCCAAGGCAGACGAAAACCTTATGCTTATATTTTAACGAAGGATCCTCGGAGGAATATTCGGTGGCATCTGTGAAAATGGCATTTGGAGGATGAGGTACAACTACGAGGTATACCACAGATATAAACAAAAATTTGGTGGTAAAGACGTAGTATCTCTTATAAGAATAGAAAAATTAAGATGGGCAGGACATCTAGCAAGATCACAGCAGAACAACCCTTCTAGAAGAGCTCTTATGTCACAACCTGTGGGAAGTAGAAATAGGGGTAGGCCAAAACTCAAATGAAAGGATGGTGTAGATGAGGATGGGAGAAAAATAGTCGCAGCAAACTAGCAACGGTTGGCAATGGGTAGGACTGACTGGCGTAATAGACTTGGGAAGGTCGAGGCTCTTTCATACGGCTGTAGCACCATTGATGATGATGATAATTTATTATATTTATTAATAAGCTACCGCTTTTATTTATTTTATTACTCTGTATCTAAAAATTTAAAACGTTTTAGACATACGTTCATATAAAATAAACCAAAGAATCCGCTTAAATAGTATACCTTACTTTTGAAACACCCTGCATATTGACTAACATCTGTTTAAGTGTATCTAAATTTGTGAGTTTTATTGCTAAAAAGTACGCTAAAGATGCGCCTGATCGATCTTTCCAAATTCAAATTGTTTCTCCCGTTTTTTGCACAATTTCCACAGCCGGTCCAGTCAGTTTGACTAAATATAAATAGTCTATAATTTTGGGCTCATTTTCTTTGTTGAGACTTAAACTAATGAGAGTCTTTTGAAATTACGCTTGAATGATAATACATATTATTTGATCTGATGTTATGTACCTACAGTTGACTTGGCAATAAGCCGGTCTTGGTAGCTTGGGTAACTCTGATGATTATACAACAATAGAGTTTTTACAAGGGATTATTCAGCTATTCAGCTTTACAGCTGTTATTAAAATAACTTTTATATTGAAACACTAAATTTCTGGATACAGATACATTTTTCCAGATGCGATATCTATAACAAAATAAAAACTGAAATAATGAGAAATTTCAAATTCAGCAGCAAAACTTGCATTTTTTAGGATCAATAAAAATTCAGTTTATCTGTGACACACAGTATTTGTCAAGGAAGGGAATCAAGAATTAGCAAAATGCAATAAATGTAACCATATCTATGTGTTCCGTTTGTGGAAGAGACTTTAATTGTTGCTACGTTTTTAAGGAATTTTTTTTGCTCCCATCCAGGTTTTTGTCTGGAAAATTGTACATTTGTCGATTTAACCGACATTCCAACAACAGTTACCTTAAAAAACAAAACATACCAAATTAAAGGCATTGTATTTAGTGCTATACGAGCCCCGAATCATATTGTTTCCGTAAACGTTTGGACTTTATACGGGCACTACAGTTTTAGATAAAATTGAAGCGCCACATTATATCTTGTATAACTTTTTTGTTTATGCAGAACAAATTACACGCTTTGGCAACACTACAGAACAAACCTAGCACTAACTTGTGGTTTGCTCACATTTTCTCTAATCGTTCGGATTTTATATGAGGCAGTAGAGCTTTACGTAAACTTGGAGCGCTCCATTTTATCTTGTATATCTTTTTTGTTTATGCAGAACAAATTACACACAATTCTCTAATCATTTGGATTATATATGGAGCAGTACAGCTTTACGTAAAATTGGAGCGCCACATTTTATCTTTTACATCTTCTTTGTTAATGCAGAATAAATTACACGTTTTGGCAAAAATGCAGAACAAACCTAGCACTAACTTGTGGTTTATTCAGATTTTCTCTAATCGTTTATATTATATATGGGGCAGTACAGCTTTACGTAAAATTGGAGCGCCACATTTTATGTTGAATAACTTTTTTGTTTATGGGAAACTAATTACTCGCTTCCGCCGGGAGGTAGAACAAACCTAGCACTAAGTGGCTATCATCTGTTTGAATATTCCGGAAAGTATTTGTTTTCGAGTGGGCCATACAAGTTTATGTCAAGTTAAAAAGCCACATATTTTTTCAATAATTCTTTTATTTTTTAGAACAAACTTCAAAGTTACAGAACAAACTAGAACAAACCTAGCACTAACTGCTACAGTTGTGAAAAAATATATTGGGAACTGGGTCAATACAGGTTTACAGACATATTAGTATCTTAATTTTTGATAAGGTATCTTATAGCTTTAAAACCCAGACATGACTGAATTCGATTCAAAATGACAACTTTTGAAATTTGGCGCGGCCACGACAATTTTCGTTCCTTATTTGTATTACAACACCACTAGGTAGCTTATTAACAACTAAGATTGTAATGTAAAACCAATTTTGCAAATAAATTTAGTGCTCTGAAGATATTGGTTGGACATAGTGAAATTAATAACATATAAATAATGTTTTATAATTCACAAAATTTATGACCTAACAACTTTTAAATTAGTAATACAAACGTTTACCATACTTTGAAAAAGTCTGATAAAGTTCCAGACTAAACGTCAGCCAATTACAATTTTTACTTATAAGCCCAAAAAACAACACCCATCCTGAACTTTCCAGCCGTGAGAACTTACATACTCTAAAAACATTACTGTTGTCAGATATGTCCTCAAAATCATCAATAGTCAATAGGCACAACAGTTTGGGGACATGTCCTCAAACTAACCGTTTCCCAAAACAAAAGTTTGAGGACGGTCCCCAAACTTGACTAATGTCCTCAAACTCACCATTAAGTAACCGATACTGTCCCCAAACTTTACGAGTTACATATATATATATATATATATATATATATATATATATATATATATATATATATATATATATATAATTGATTAAGATTTGGTAATTTTTTAAAGACTTTTAGAAAAAATATTGTTCCTAACTCTTGCAGAAAGTCTCTTTTCCGCACTCGACTGCTTGCCGAACTCCCGCTTCGCGTCGTTCGGCAAACTGCAGTCGCGTGCGGAAAAGAATGACTTTCTGCACTTGTTAGGAAAATAACTATATTTGTGTATCTATTGAATGCGAAAATAGTGAGACGTGTTTTAGATATAAATCAAGTAATATTAAATTTGCGCGCTTATTTTATTACCTACTAAAAAAATAATGGAGATTTTCTATTTTCTTCTATTTGAGCTTAAACCAAATCTGTTTGAAAACTCTCCAGAGACTTACCTTGGAAATTTCGAATGTATCTATTTTTGTCTTTTAATTTTTTTCACACCATCTCTACAGAAACATGCTCTTTCAGTTCACGCATTTTATATATCATTTTCTTACATTCTCTTTGATGCAAGGTAGGTATAATTATGTTTCGTTCAGCTTCCGACCACACATGGGTCCATTTGGTAATCATGTTGAACCCGGTGGCTGCGGCCAATTTTGCGGTTTTATCGGAGATTTTCTGGAGCGCAGTCGACTGTTGGTTCCAATTTCTGTATACCTACTTATGAATCGGCAGTGCTGTTTTGCCAAAGATTTTTTTTTATATTCTTTGGTTAGCAGATTGAGTTGGCGAAGGTGTGGTGGTGGAATGTCGCTCAGCACTAGTAGCTAATTGGTTGCTGTATTGTACTGTTTTACGCGGTTGACTTTACTATTTTATTATTTATGTTTTTATGCACTAAGTTTAATAAAGCATAATAAAGGAAAAATTACTATATATATTATTTTATTTTACATCACTTATTTAATTTATCTAATGCTTACAAATAACTCAAACTAACACATCTAATTTATTTGCAATCTCAAATTTATGATTTTACTAAATACAACATAATAATTCCAATAACTATTACATTTCAAAAAACACGGCGAACAACTCGATTCGAATACAATAATTATTACGCGTCGATAACTGACTGGCCTGCTAAAGAAATCTCTCGTTCTTATATACTTCGGTATCCCTCGTTCCGAATGCCGTGGAAAGGAATGGTTTTATCTCGTAACGACGAGAAATTTCGGAAAGAAATAGGCCAGGTTGTGAGCGGACTATAAATAGTGTCCCAGTATATTACCCCACAGATCATTCTTATGGTATTATTTAGCTAGATTTCAATCCCTTTTAGTCGTAGGCACTGTTGAGCCATATTAATGCACAATATTCAGCTACAGAATAAACAAGAGCTAAGTATGAAAACCTGAGTCTGGATGCCGATGCCTCCCATGTTGAGCCGCAGAGTTTCTGAAAGATGTTATTTCTGGTTTTTAGCTTCTCAGCTTTCTTTCCAAATTCATTTCTAGATATTTTGGATGTTTAGTATGGTTGAGTCATGTAGTGGCCTGTTTTGTTAGTTTTGCATATAGCCGCTTAGAGGGCTCCACCAATAAAACCTTCCAACACAAACGTAACCTCAATATTTTCTTAACATAAGTCAAGAGTTTGATTGCGATACAACAAGTCGTGTAGATACAGTGAATTTTTGTCAAATTAGCAAGTCGGCCGAAAAATTGATCTTAGACGAGAACATTTTCGAGCGCAATTATTTTTTACAATTTTCAGAGATGATTTTCCCAACAGCAATGTCACGCTGAAATGGTTTCTGTGTTTGGGAATGAAGCATCGTACCAGTCAACTCTTTCCCGCTGGTATTGCGATTTTCAACGTGGTCGCTCCAGTCTCAGTGACGAATACAGGCCAGGTCCACCCAAAACATCAGTCACACAGCAAAACATTGATGCAATTCATCAGCTAATTAAGGATGACCGTCGTGTGGCATACCGGGAGATAGAGGCATCTTTGGGCATTTAAAAGACCTCGATCCAAAAGATCCTACATGAAGAACTGGCTGTTAAAAAGTTGGTTTGCTGTTGGATCCCTCATTTGCTTACAGAAGAGCAAAAAGCGGTTCGCGTCAATTGGTGTCGAAAAACATTGGAACGGATCAACAAAGGAAGCTCAAAAAACGTTTATAGAATTGTTAGTGGTGATGAATCTTGGATTTACTCCTACCAATCGTAAAATAAACGCGAATCCGCTGTATGGGTGTTTCACGATGAGGAAAAAATCAACAAAAGTGATCCGTTCTCGAAGTGTGTCAAAGAAAATGGTCGCAACTATTGTGTTAAAATCATGTTGTCATAGAATATTGAAGAACGGTTACTTCTGGTTGCTATATACCCGTTTCTTTACCAGAAGTTATCGCGAAACTCCGACAAAGCAACACACAACGGCGAATCATCCTACGTCATGACAATGCAAGTGCTCACACTGCCCAAAAGACAATAGAGTTTTTGGAGCTTCAAAACATCGAATTGTTAAACCATCCACCGTATAGCCCGGACCTAAGTCCCAACGACTTCTTCACGTTCCCAAAGATCAAGAATTCAATCCGTTTGGGGCGATTCCAGTCGCCAGAAGGTGCCAACTGAAGACTGGAATAACTGTTTTACCAATTGGTTTGAACGTATGCAAAAGTGCAACTATCTTGGTGGAGCACATTTTGAAAAGCAATAAAGTATTTTAAGTATATATTTTTTTGTTTTTATGGCTATATGCAAAACTAAAAAGACAATATCGTATTTTCAAAGTGAACGTTAAGTGTTAAAGTTATAATTTATACTTATTATTACTCCGTCATGCAAATGACACCAAACACCCCGTATATAAAAGCTTCAAAGCTTGACTCTCTAACTTAACAGTTCTTTCAATGGGTTTAAACAGTCTTTATGAATGTAATTGTCAAGTGGAATAAAGCGAAGAATTTCAAATACAGCAGAATGCGGATTATCCGGGAGAGATTCTCAAGATGGCTGGTTGTTTTTGTTTTGTTTTGTTTTGTGTCTTTGTAATAAATTTATTTATTAAATTTCAGACAATTGTATCCTCTGCAATAAAAATTAGGTATAATTTGTAAGAGTTTTATTAAAGAATTCAATTTGCCGGATCGTGTGAAGTAACAATGTCTTTATGAAATATTTATTCTCTTTGTATCAAGAAGAATTTTGTTTAAAAGATGGAAATGTCTTTATGTAAATACTGTTTTTGTATAAGGTAAACATTAACCCTTTGTATACAAGAAAAATATCAAATTTGTAACGATAAATAGACCAAAGTAATGTTTAGTAAATTCGTTTTACGTACGGACATGATTAAAATAAAGACTGCATAAAAAATATTACAAATATGTAAAAAATATAAATGTATATTATGTAATATGTAAACACATTAATCTAGTTTCTTTAATCGATTGTCTTAAAATTAATTGAACATGAAACTAATTTGGGCCTATTGAAACAAAAAAGAAAAAATAACTTCTGCTGGAGTGAAAGTAAAGAGAAGGATATACTCCAACAGAAGTAAGGAAAAAGAAAAAGAACTTAATGTCAGCTAATGGGACAAGAATGAAAAGCTGGGGTAGTAAGGGAAATGATGGGGAATGATGATGAAGTTGAGGACAGCGGAATTAAAAGGGATAGCAGTAGAAGTATGAATAGACAGAGGCAAACTAAATAGAGTTGGCTAGCAAGAGATGCAAGAGAACAACTTGACACTCAAGGATGGATACGGCTCGTTCGCATGCCTGTGGAAGAATAGTAGCTCTAAGTAGATAAGGATGACTAAAAAAGGTATATACTAAGATAAGAATAATGTTCTGAAAATGTATAAAGATGAATAAGTGCTAAAGAAGAACAAATTAAATAAAACTAACAAATCATGGGCGCCAAGAAAATGATCTTCGATCACTCTCCCAGGTATCTTACACTACCATAAAGAACATAAAGAAATAATAAAAATAAATGATATACAAAATAAGTAAATATTTATTAAAAATAACTACTAGATTTTTGACAATCTCTGAGTGACACAAAGTGCATATCATGTGACTCTAAAATGACAAAGTTATACAAAAGTTATATCTACCTAAGATAACAACAATAATGTTACCTGTTACAAATTTACATAAGTACCTCTTACTTACATATAGGGTACAACTCACATGAGATTTCTACCAAATGGATATAGTACGCTCGCTACGTACAACTAAATTAAAACCGAAAAATATTAAAAAGTGATATAAATAAATAGGCACAAGCCTGACTAAAGGAAAATATATTACGTGAATTAAGCAAGTTAAATATACAATGAGTGAAATAGAAATGAAGTTGAGATAAATACCGACAGAATGACCTAGATTAACCGAACAAATGAAGTAAAGTGAATAAACAATAAAATATTTGGGGAACAAGCAAGTAATATTACAAAATAAATATCGAACCAATAATAAAGTATAAAACCTAATTTTTCTAGGCCTGATTACCTTGTGCACACAAGTAACTTACCATAGATACAACAGTTTGTGAACCTAATACTCTAATATACAAATATGTCAAATAAAAAACAAAGGTAACTAGATCTGAAACCAAATAGTTAATAACATAATACATCAACCAAATGTCTGAAATATAAGCACAATAGTTACTCAAACCAAAAACTTTAAATGTTCCCAAACCAATCCCAAACGACTCCTAACAGGTTGCTGTTGCATCCTCGAAAATGAGCATCAGGATGATGCGCCCCATGCCCTCCGTAGGCCCAGGTGGCAGGACGAAAAGGAGCTGGAATGCCCCCAAAAAACTTGTTCCCTAAAATGACTACCCAATAGTGACTAGTGGTTGGAAATTGTCCTACCTCTCCGATGGTATTGGGAGGTCTAAGTTTTCACGGGAGTGGCTAAAAACACAAAATTTCCGTTTACTTCAGTTTCTTAAGTGTATGAAAAAAATAATCCAAGGAAAGATAGAAAGTGTTTTTTTGGATAGATAGTAATGTAAAAAAACTCATTAGTTAGGCACAAGAAATTACTGAATACTTAACCTTGACAACTTTATGTGAGAATTTCTAATTACAGCCACGTGGATTTGGGATTTAAGTACAGAATAAATATGATTTCTTTAAAATAATTATAGGTTATTGCTGAATAATGGAATAATTCAAAGATAAAAGATACAGATACATAAGTAAAAATTAGGGTTAGGATTTTCTCTGAAAGATTTTGGAATAATTAAAGATAACTACTAATTTCAGTGAATAAATTTACACATAAGATTTAATTGGAAAAATGATATATTTCACCATGAAAGAGTGACAACAGATTGCTATAAAAAAAATTAATATAAAAATTGTAGTTACCATGAAACTCGATGATGTTATATAGAAAACCCCATTGGATGGAAATACTCCTAATATAATAGTTTTGGTGATCCATAGTTTGGAATTCACATTTTATTAACCTGGACTTACCTGATTTTTGTCCTATGCCACTCTTAACAATTCCCAACTAAAAGTGAAAGCTGAACTGAGGTTCTTTTCGTCTGTCACAAGGACGACCTCAGAACACGAAAGACTATTGCTCGATAGGTGGCGTATACAGTACGTTCCATCACCGAAGTCTGACGACACGTCAGTAGTCCTTTACGAGAAATTAGAGAATTTAAATGAGAGATCGAGAGAAAATAATTATAAAAATAATTAAAGAACTAAAAATGATATTATAACGGGTGGACCATTACAATGTGCATTAAACCAAATGTCTGAGATATGAAATACAATAGTTACTCAAGTCACTACACTTGAATGTTCCCAAACCAATCCCTTCATCGAACAACCTCACGATAAAGTTCGATGCTGCTATCCATAAAATTAGCACCAGAGGAGGTGCTGAACCATGTTTCCTGTAGGTACAGGTGTACAGACGACTGAAAATGGGACTGGAACGTCCCCTAGCTAGTTCCCAAATAGACATATTCCCTGGCGACTTATGGTTGGAGATTGGCCTCACGGTGTTTCGAGGTGTTTTAAGTTCTCACATGGGTGGCTACAAAAAACATAATTCCCGTTCATTTCAATTTCCCAAGTGTAAAACAAATCAAAGAAAAGGAAGAAAAAATCATCCAACCCCATTGGATGGAAATACTCCTAATAGTTTTGGTGATCCATAGTTTGGAATTCACATTTTATGAAACTAGGTATTAACCTGGACTTTGACCTGATTTTTGTCCCATGCCACTCCGACCAATTCCCAACTAAAAGTGAAAGCTGAGCTGAGGTTATTTTCGTCTGTCACAAGGACGACCTTAGAACACGAAAGACTATTGCTCGATAGGTGGCGTATATAGTACGTTCCATCACCGAAGTCTGACGACACGTCAGTAGTCCTTTACGAGAAATTAGAGAATTTAAATGAGAGATCGAGAGAAAATAATTATAAAAATAATTAAAGAACTAAAAATGATATTATAACGGGTGGACCGTTACACTATGGACCCAATGTAGATTTGTTAGAGTGTAGGTCGCTCAAATCCTGAGCTCTTTTAATCCATTTCATGCTGTGGGTTAGTCTGCAGTTTCCTTTGAGTCGTCGTTCATAGGTGGTATAATTTTTTTGCCTTCTTTACTATCTTCTTCCACTCTCTCCGGTTCTAAATCTTTTCTCTCCAGTTTGCAATTTCCGTCTTTTATACATCGTCTAATAGTTGATCCTCCCATCTTATTTTTAGTCTTCCTCTTAGTTTATTTTTTACTGGTTTCCAGTTCATTATCTTCCTGATCAGCTCTTCTACCATTATTCTTTGTGTTTTAATGAATCCATCTGAGCCATCGTGCTTTAATGAATTTCACTATACCTTCTCATTCAGTTATATTAACCTATTATTTACTTTACTGACCCAGTCTTCACTGGGACATGTATTCTTCTCATAACTTTTCTCTCAACGTTTCTTCGTCTTTTTTCGTAAGGTACATTACCTCTGCTCCATAGGCTATCCCTAGCCTAACTGCTGCTGTATATATTTTTGATTTTGTTTTTTTGCTCAGGTATTTGTCCTTAAATAATCGGTGATTTTCGGTGACCTCCTTCCATTTTTGCCGTCTACCATCACCCCTAGGTATTTGAAGCAATCTACTCTCTGGAATGATTTTCACCTATCTTTGTTTCTGTTATTTTGTTTACATTTTTTCTTGTGCTGTCTAAAATAATTATGAATTGTAAATACCTAATAGTAAAAGATTTTAATAAAACTAGAACTACTGATAATGACCGGAAACTTGCTGGTCAGTTGGGCATCTCTTGCCTATATCTACCGCAAACTTATGGTTTGAATATAAAATTGAAGTTTACCGAGTTATTGGTACCAGGGAACCAGATATCTTTCAACTTTCTGCGTCGGGATACAATTAAGTATTTGTAACACATTGACAGGATTGTGTCTTTTGCCATGACTATTCTTCCACGAGAGTTCTTCATGAATCTTCTTTATAATAATTTAATAATGAAACACGTGCTCTTCTAACCGAAAAGTAGCTGTATATATTTGGAGTTTTAAATTTGGAGCTCATATTTGGTTTGGTGAGTATCAAACTACATAAGATAAACTGGAAATAATTCAAAATAAATTTTTAAGATATATTTATTTTAAAAAATATCACATACGACCAGATTATACTGAAGTTAGAACCACTCGCCTTAGAAATGAGTTTAAAATATTATTATTAGAAGACAGACGGAAACTTACAGCTTTAATATTTTTATATAAATTAAATTAACAGTAAAATTAATTCACCTGAGATTCTAGCTTTGGTTAGGTTTAATGTACCATTAATATTAACTCGAAACATGGTAATGTTTAATATTCCACTATTATCTACTACCACCAGGGCTCCTCTGGTGACCATGTTTCGACTAGCTAATAACATCAATACTCTAAGGCCGTACGCACATGGGTCGATCGAAGACACGTCTAGAAGTTCGCGCGTCTTGCTCGTCTTGTACGAACCCTGTGGCACAAGCGATTGTTCTCCGCACACTAGTTGATTCAGTTTGCTCACATCTTCTAACCAGGAAAAACGCATTTTTATATATTAACCAAAACGACTATTTCGATCTGTGAAAAGTACGGTATTGTTATATTTTTAGTATAATTTGAATACAATGAGCATTATACTGAGGACATTTTTCTACTTCCCCAACGAATTTTATATTAAACACCTAGAAACAGAAGTTAAATGTTTTCAGAAGTTTATATTACAAACAATATATTTCCACAAAGCTAGTAGGTAGTACTACAATCAACGAACATAACATGCACCGATCTTTAAATAAAACTAAAATTTCATTCTGCGCAAAAAACAAAAAACGAACGAAACAAATAAAATAAACTACCTATATGACTGGAAACGTGCGTCTCACTCGAACTTTCTCGTTCGCTACGGATCGCAAGCGACGAGAGTCGTACAAGACGAGGAGATTTGTAATCCTAAACGCTCCATGTACGGAGCTCAATGCCCCAACGAAGGAACTTGACTGGCGGGGAGACTAAGGCCGTCCGCACATGGGTCGATCGAAGACGCGTCTCTAAGTTCGCGCGTCTTGCTCGTCTTGGACGAACCCTACGGCACAAGCGATTGCTCTCCGCACACTGGTCGAATCAGTTTGCTCACATCTTCCAACCAGGAAGAACGCATTTTTTATATATCAACCAAAACGACTATTTCGATCTGTAAAAGGTACGGTATTGTTACATTTTTAGTATAATTTGTATACAATGAGCATTATACAATTGAGGGTATTTTTCTACTTCCCCAACGAATTTTATATTAAACATCTAGAAACAGAAGTTCAATGTTTTCAGAATTTTACATTACAACTATATCATAAAACTGGATATCATAAAACTGATAGAAAACATATATGTAAGAAATAAAATAGAGATGAAAGTCAATGGAATAATAACAGAACCCATAGAAACAAACACAGGAATCAGGCAAGGAGATTCACTAAGCTTTTTACTGTTTAACATAATCTTGAATCTTGGATGCAATAATAAAACAAGTGAAGAAAAAAAGAGGGTACAAAATGGGCAATAGAGAGATAAAAATACTCTGTTACGCTGATGACACCGTGTTAGTAGCAGAGTGCGAAGACGACCTACAAAGATTATTGCACGAGTTCAACATTAACGCAAAAGAAATGAATATGAAAATATCAGTCCAAAAAACAAAAAGCTTAGTAATTGCCAAAGAACCAATAAGATGCAAATTGGAGTTAGACAATCAAATTATACAACAAGTAATGACTTTCAAATATCTGGGAATTAATCTATCAGCCGACAACAATATCGAAGAAGAGGTAAAAGACCAAATAATTAAAGCCAGTAGAACGGCCGGATGCCTAAACGACACAATTTGGAAAAACAAACACCTAAGATTGGAAACAAAGGCCCGAATATATAAGTCAGTTATTAGGCCAGTTATGACTTACACGGCCCAAACAAGACCAGATGCAAGCAAAACACGAAGACATCTGGAAACCAACGAAATGAAGATCTTAAGAAGGATTGCTGGAAAAGGACTACAGGATAGGGTAAGAAGTGAGGAAATCACACGCATATGTGGAGTAGACAATATAAATACCTGGGTCAAGAACAGAAAAGAAGAGTGGAATGAGCACATAAGCAGGATGTCTGAATCAAGGATAGTAAGAATAGCCAGGGACAAGTCACCGTTAGGCAGGAGAAGTATAGGACGCCCAAGGAAAAGATGGAATGACAACTTAGGGGCAGAATGAAAGGCACCGTTGAAGAAAAACAGGCAGTACTGCCTATATAAAAGAAGAAGAAGACATTACAATTACAAACAATATAATATATTATATTTCCACAAAGCTAATAATAGTATTACAATCAACGAACATAACATGCATCGATCTTTAAATAAAAGTAAAATTTCATTCAGCGCAAAAAACAACAAAAAACGAAGGAAACAAATACAATAAACTACCTATTATGACTAAAAACGTGCGTCTCACTCGAACTTTCTCGTGCACTACGGATCGCAAGCGACGAGAGTCGTACAAGACGAGGAGATTTGCAATCCTAAACGCTTCGTGTACGGAACTCAATGTCACAACGAAGGAACTTTACTGGCGGGGAGAGACCTACGTGACTGGAATCGAGTCGAGTAGTTCGAGGCTCGCTCCATGTGCGGACGGTCTTACTCGACTGGAAACGAGTCGAGTAGTTCGAGCGTCGCCCCATGTGCGGACAGCCTTACTGATTTAGATTGGTCAGTCTCATAAAATGTATTTCGGGGAATAGTCTTACGACAAATTATTAATTTATCGGCATATGATTAGTAAGTGTTGTCTTATGGATAATATATAAGAATGGTTTGTATTATCTGATATGTTAGATCTACTACTTATTTTGTTTTTTTGTAATTTTTATTTTTATGTTTTTTTTATATTTATTTTAGAAAAACTTATTGTATTTTATCCTTGAAATTATACCTTATAGGTCTGTGGGGATAATAAATAAATAAATAAATATAAGTTTGCGATTGAAAAGGACAGAAGTACCTAATAAATTTAATAAGACTATTGATTTCTAGTACCTTGTTCTCTATATTTTTTCTATTGTCATTTTTAGACTATAGAACTAGAAGTTATTTACAATTCCGCGTATTCATAATATTTATGTTCCGAGAAACTACTAAACAGATTCCGTAATACTTTTTATCATTAATTGTTTGCTCGTCCTAAAAACGGAACATCAAGCACCATATACAAAGAAAACAAGCTTTAGTCCTTTTCGCATCAAGTATATACTTTTTGTTTAAAGTATTTTCTTTTTTAGTCGCCGTTTACAACGGTTGTGCATTAAATCCTACCACTTGGTTTGTTTTCCGGAATTTTCACCATTTTCACGTTCATTAGATCTCCAGCATAAAACTGGGAGTTTATAGAAAATCCCTAAAACGAAAAACATTTAAAATGCAGACTTATTTGCTTTTGCTTTTAACGCTATACTCATGAATTCAAATTAGGAATTTAAATTTATATAGAAACAAAAACAACTCGTAAAGTTGTAGAAAAAATGTACGGTTTGTTTGGACATTATTTACATTAACAAATGACTCGAAAAATATAAATTATTTTGCAGATGTGTCACACAAAAAAACAAAACAATAGTAGCTTCAAATATTAACAACAAGCATTAAAAACGAACATGTTTAATGCCTTGTTTCTTTTTGTATTTTAGCTTAAGAGGTACTAGGAGCTTAAGAGGTTTACTAGAGGTTTTTAATCGCTATTCTTTGCTTTACCTTTTTATTGGAAAAGGATAATGGAGGCTTTTTGCCATTACTTTAATAGACCGACCGATTCTATTTATTTTCATCCTTATCCCACGAATAGTTTCGCTCTTTTCTATCTGGAAAAATAAGAGCCCCAACAAATAAAATAAAATCAAAATGTAATTCCGTACAGGTTGGAACAAATGGTTCTTCAGATAGGCAAAAACTTCGTTACCAAAAACGTAATTATTTCGTTGTCATTTTTTTGCGTGGAATGGAATCAGTTAAAAAAATTCAAAAAATTCACACGCATAGTTGAGGCTTTTACAAAACATTTTTTATAGACCCGTAAGTTGAGTGTATCTGACCTAATTTTTTTTTTGAAAAAAAAGGCCTATAATAATTTAATTTTTTGGAGATTGCTGATGTATTTTTTTCATTTTGTATATTTTATTAAGTTATTTTTTTGTAAGCTGCGCCACCTTAAAAAATTCGAAAAATTGTTTACTTTGGGGGTTTTGGGATTTTCCCTATTTTATAGACTTCAAAATAAACTTACGTGCATAGTAATCGGCCCACTTAAAAATTTGGTCATTTTTGATGTCTCATATTTCCTAAACCTGTTGGCTCATTTAAGTGAATTTTTGAACATGTTATAGCCTGATTCTTGAGCAATACCAAGGTAATTATATTGTTGCTAAACAGGTAAATGTTCATTGTATACCGGGTGTACCAAACAAACTGTGTTTTTTTTTCTCAAAGTTCGCATCACCCTGTGGACTATTCTAGAATTTATAAAATACTGAAATTAAAACCCAACTATAGCCTCAGGTTTTCTTAACATTCATTTGTTTGATTCATTCGTTTATGTTGGATAATAAACATTTAGGTACTTTAACAACTAGACATGTTCTTCAACAATATCATCAATATCAACGGTGTTTCTAAATAAGTGCGACAAACTTTAAGGGGTAATTATGCATGAAAAAATAATGACAGTTGGCTTTATAAACGTATGTCCACAAATGTTTCGTTTCCGAGATACGGGATGTTGAATGTTTTCTTAAATACTGACGATTTATTTATTGCTTTAAAACCAGTTGAGATATGCACATAAAATTTGGTTGGTTATAAGAGATGGTTATTGCGCATGTTTTGATATGCAACTAAGAATTTTATATTCACCATTGGCTTGCATACGGGTAATATGACCGGGTAATATGACCCGTATGCACGCCAATGGTGAATATCAAACTCTTAATTGTATGTCAAAAAATGTGCAATAACTACGCCTTAAAACCCACCAAATTTTATTTGCATATCTCAACCGGTTTTAAAGCAATAAATAAAACGTCAGTTTGTAAGAAACAATTCAACATCCCGTATCTCGGAAACGAAACATTTGTGGACATACGTTTATAAAGCCAACTGTCATTATTTTTTCATGCATAATTACCCCTTAAAGTTTGTCGCACTTATTTAGAAACACCGTTGATATTGATGATATTGTTGAAGAACATGTCTAGTTGTTAAAGTACCTAAGTTTTTTATTATCGAACATAAACGAATGAATCAAACAACAAAATGTTAAGAAAACCTAAGGCTATAGTTTGGTTTTAATTTCAGTATTTTATAAATGCTGGAATATTCTACAGGGTGATGTGAACTTTAAGAAAAAAAGACAGTTTGATTGGTACAACCGGTATACAATGAACATTTACCTGTTTATATTCCAGGGAAATAAGGTTTTTGTCGGGACACTTGAGCAGCCAGGTTGCAAATGGGTTTTTTGGGTACTATATACCTAATACATTATACATACAAAAATGCCCGTCACAGTTCGGACGAGAATTTTAGTTATTAACAAATAAGGGTCAAAATAGGATAATTAAATATCTTATTTATAGTATTCTTCTTTTAGCAGATGAGTCAATGTTTAAAACGGCAGTTTTTTAATTTTGGTCCGATCATTTGTTGCTTCGAAAATTGCAAAATAAAACTAAAATTTCGAAAATAAAAAAATTGCTATAACTTTCGCGAAAGTGACCTTACGACTTTTATATTTCACAAAAAGTTGAGTCAAAGAGTCCGTATACCGCACAAAAAATTTTAAGACGATTCGTCAATTAGTTTAAATTTTATCAATTTGTTTTTCCCAAAGAGCTTTCTTTTGTAATGTTATTGTTCAGAAAATAATAATTATATAAAAATTCTGTGAAAACCACATGAAAGAACAATAGTCCTGTTTTCAAATTATTGAAGAAAATCATTAAAAAGTAATTTTTGTCACTACGAAAACATTTTACTAAAGTAGAGTCATTTTTGTCTTGAAAACAATTGGAATAGCTTTGTTAATATTGACTGCAGAGTAAATTTACCTTGGAATTTCAAAAGCTGGTATTTTTACACTAATTTTCAAAAAAAACTTTTCGCCTATGTTAATTACGGTCAAAGTTAGCCACTTTTATTTTTTAATTCACAGTTACTTCAATATACATAAAATTCTCCTGTAACAAGTACATCCTATGGGACTGAGAATAGGTTTTTATCTATTTTTCGTACCCATGAGTTATAAGGGGCGTTGCCCCCCTGACATTTTTTTAAATTTTTTTGGGCAAAATTGTCTATCTTAATTTTATATGATGTAGGATTAAAAAATACATACAACCTTTAATTTACACTTTTCCATCAACAACCCCTATTTGTTAATACCCATCTATATATTTACATCTATAAAATTCTCCTGTCACAGTGTTAGTTGTCATAATCCTCCGAGACCGCTTGACCGATTTTTATGAAATTATATATGTATATTCGGTAGGTCTTAGAATCGGTCGTAATCTATTTTTCATATTCCTGAGTGATAAGGGGAACTCCCCCTAATATTTTGAAATGTTTGGTGGGGATTTACGTACATAACGTACTCTACAAGACTACGAGTACATACAATTTAAAAAAATCATGATCAATATCCATCAACAAGCTCTGGAGATATTAATCGCAGCATATGTTTGAAGGATCAGTTTCATTTTTTGAGTGCACGGATTTTAATAATTCATTTCCACCGACCACAAATCGATTTCGTTAGAACGTTATTTTAAAGCTTTATTAACAACTTTGTTGAAGTTTAAAGTTTACTTAAACTTTTACACATAAACTATATACCTTCAACTTCGAAATGGCGCTAGCTGGGTTGCTTAATTGTTATAAACAAAGTAGCTGTCAATTAAATAAAAAAAGAGGCTAACTTTGACTGTAATTAACTTAGGCAAAAAGTGTTTTTGTGAAAACTCGTATAAAAATACCAGCTTTTCAAATCCCAAAGTAGTTTTAACCTACAGTCAATATTAACAAATTTATTCAAATTGTTTATGAACTAAAAATGACCCTACTTTAGTAAAGTGTTTTCGGAAAGATAAAAATAACTTTTTAATGATTTTTTTAAATACTTTGAAATCATGACTTTTCTTCTTTCATGTGGTTTTCACAGAATTGCTATTACATTACTATTTTCTGAACAACAATATTGCGAAGGAAAAGCTCATTGGCGAAGCGTCTTAAAATTTTTTGTGCACTATATGGAGTGCTTATCTCAACTTTTTGTGCAATATGAAAGTCTTAAGGTTATTTTCACAAAAGTTATAGCAATTTTTTAATTTTCGAAATTTTAGTCTTATTTTGCAATTTCTGAAGCAACAAATGATCGAACGGAAATTCAAAAATTGCCATTTTAAACCTTGGCTCATCGACTAAAAAAATAATAGTATAAATAAGATATTTAATTACCCTATTTTTACCCGTAGCGATTTAAACGGAAAAACTGCCATTTTTGACACTTATTTGTTAATAACTAAATTTTTCGTCCGAACTGTGACGGGCGTTTTTGTATGTATAATGTATTAGGTATATAGTACCCAAAAAACCCATTTGCAACCTGGCTGCTCAAGTGTCCCGAACATGGTATATTTTTGCCTTATTTCCCTGGAGTATTAGCAACAATATTATTACGCTGGTATTACTAAAGAATCGTGCTATAACATGTTCAAAAAATCACTTAAATCGGCCAACAAGTTTAGGAAATATGAGAGATCAAAAATGACCAAATTTTTAAGTGGGCCGATTACTATGCACGTAAGTTTAGATAAGACCATTTTTTTTTTTATAGGTTATTTATATAAATTGAAGTATCTCGAGTTTGTATAGGACATTTAAAAATGGGAGAAACACGTTCAAATTCCCCAAAATGTAGGGGTTTTTTGGGTGGTCCTTTTATTTATTTGTTTATTTATTCAAATAATTATCATATAGTAATTACCATAGTCTCGCCATTCATAATAGGAAAAATGGCTGTTACACGCAGCATAATTTTTTTATTATAGAAATAACTATTAGAATTAAGTAACTCTATACAGCTGTGAGGTAGGGTCACTGAAAGAAAGAACCCTGGCAATGTTGAGAGAAACTGAAATGGATATTTTGAGAAGAGCTGCAGGAAGATCTAGAAGAGAAATGAGTAACAATGAACGCATTAGAGACATAATGGAAAACCAACGAACAATCACTGATAGACGACTACAAGGAAATACTAAAATGGCAACCACAAGGAAAGAGAAAACGAAGTAGAATGAAAAAAGTTGGAGCGAAGGAATAGAATAGCAGAGGACATAATGGAACAATGGGAGGAAGTGGTAATGTAAGTCGGAAAATGGCGGAGAATGTTATAAATAGACATGTATATATGAAACTTTTACAGATATGAACTAGTTTCAGTTTCTTTGCCTATCAGTGTATACCAATATTAATTAATAATTTCCATATCTGAAATCCACAAGTCAAATATTCTAGCAGCATATAATAAACGGTCAAATGGAATATGAAAACAGCCAAATTTCATAATTTACTTAATCATAACATACAAGAGTTAAATTAACTGCAAAATTTTATTGCTCTGCATGAATAATGAATTATGGTGATTAATGAATGGTGAACAAACAGAGATATTCAACCCAGTCATAAATTTACTTTGTTGTTTTGGAAATACATTATACATAAACCGATTGTAAAAAAATATTTGTTTTATATAAATATTCGATTGTAGAGGCTGTTAAATATGTCAATGAAAAATAAATCGAGTTACAGTGTTTTTAGTAAAGTATGCCTGACGAGAAAGTATAACCATCCCACTATTTCAAAAATGTGAAAACTACAATCAAAGAAACCATCGCCGGATTAGTATCGTAATTGCTTCTATGAGACTGATGACAAACCTTAGGTATATCGCTGGAAGTGAAAAAAAAACCGAATATGTAAAAATCAACAAGGATTCAAATGAACATATCCACCAGACGGTGGAAAACACAATTTAATTCAATAAAACTGCTAACATGTTCTTCTTGGACCTTACAAAGGCGTTTGACAAAGTAGAACTTGCAGATGTCCTTAAATTATTACGATCTAGAAGTATAGACCTCGGGATTCGAACAAGCATCAAAGAAATAGATGTAATCATTAAAGCAACAACAGTAAATTTGGAAGTAATTAGAGAAAATATCTACACAAACAGAGATACAGTCTTAGTCCAATTCTTTTCAATATTGAGATGGCTGAGATTATAAAGAAAGTTAAAATAATAGGAAGAGATTAACTATTAGAAAGTACAGAAATTAAAATATGCTGATGAAATAGTTAAGTATACACACTCAAACTTATATGGAATCATCTGATATTTATTACTATTTCGTGCGAATTTAAAAAAACGAACACACGAAGTCAAACAATATTTATTTTAAAGGAATTTAGTCACAAATACATAACAATTAAATAAAACAATAAAGTATTTAACAAACAAATTGAAAGTAATTGTTTTAAAGTCAATAGCATACAAAATTTCAATGTAAAACGAATAATGGTTAAATTGTTTTTATTTATTTTTTTTATATTTTGTGGTAGTCAGTGTTATCACGTCTAGTCCAAATTATCAACATTTTGTTGTGGTAGGCTGCTCCATCCTTTAACCTTTCGCTACCGAAGGCTCAAGTTGTTTTGTAGTTGACGGAGGGGGTACATTATGTACCCCATGCATTTTTATAGATTAAATATTAACATAATGCAATCATTTTAGTTAAAACATAATTAAAACAAATGCAAGTATTTTTTATTGAATATAAGTAATAATAAAAAAATATATGGTGTCTTGAAAAAATTAATTATCGTTTTTTTGATTAGCTTTATATTTGTACATATTATTGTTTAAATTGTTGTGGTTGTTTGATGTTCAGCACAAACAAAGAATTTACAAGAATTGCATGTTTTTCTGCTTTTGCGGTCCTTCTTGCGTGGACAAACTAAACATCGCCCTGAGGATTTCAAGATGGTGGCGTCGTTTTCGCGATTCTCCCTTGGTGGCGGTGGGCATAATTCGTACATCGCGTTTATAATTCGCTTATGGAATTTTTGTGGACTTTGTAGTCGCCTATCGACATGGGGCTTTATAAGTTCTTGACCCAGGTTTAGTAAAAATTCTCTGCGTCTGTGAGAAGCTTCATACGCACGAATGGAATTCTTTGTCGTCCACAGTACGTATGCATTCAGACCTGCAATGTCTAGAAGATTTTGAAACAAAACAAATGGCCATCTCTTAGAGGCTCTTTTACAAGAATATTCATTTACCATCTTATCCATAGTATCTACGGCACCTTTTGTAGAATTGTAATGCAAGATTATGTCTGGCTTATAGTCCGTCTCTTCTCCGCTAATTTTATCGTCGTTATGTTCTGTACTCAATAAAATTACTGCCTTATTCTTTTTAGGAACGTAAGACGCCAGTGTTATTTCTTCAGTGAAGGCAAAAACTGAGGACTTTTCTTGTCTAGAAATATTGGGTAGTAGGGCTGGAGGGATATCCTGCTTGTTTTTTCGAAGTGTTCCACATAATGTTATTTGTCGATCTAGGAGTTGTTTTGCCAAGGGAACACTGGTAAAGAAATTATCAGTAGTGTTGCCATAACCAGTTTTTAGAAATAAGACCAAATCAAGTACTACTCTTTTGCCCTGGTCTTTTTCTGGTTTGTTACCATCTTTTCCAGTATAAATCTGAAGGTTAGCAGCATAGGTGATTGTTGCATCAACTAGAGCCCATACTTTGATGCCATACTTGGCTGGTTTTGATTTCATGTAGACTCTAAATGGACACTTACCTCTAAAACTTACAAGTTGTTCATCAACAGTTAGATGAGAGTGGCACTTAAAACTTTCTTTACAGTGTTCTACAAACTTTGTAAACACTTCCCTAAAAGCTGCTAGTTTGTCAGAACTTCTACGTTCTTCTCTAGTGTTCAAATCATCGAATCGCATAAGTGAAATTATATCTAGAAATCGGTCGCGTGACATGGCAGCCGGAAAAATAGATCGACTGTACAAAGGGTTTCGACACCACAAAAAGTGCACTGGTTCCCTATTGGCTTTTAGCGCACCCGCCGTAATCAAGAGTCCCAAGACCGCATAAATTTCCACTGAATCAGTGGGCAACCAGGTTCTTGTTTTATTAGTATTTTTCCCATTCCAATCCTGAATGTATTTCTCCGCTTTCTGGTTTGTACATTTGACGATGATCTCTACAATTTTCTCATCTACAAATAATTTGAAGCAATCACTAATTTTAGCGACATTTTTAGATTTTTCTGTAAGCCCTGGTTTTTCGAGCAAATTTTTTTGTGCGACATCTACTTTTTCGTAAAGGACGATTTTTCCAAACTGTACCATTCTTGGAAATAAATGTGGAATCTACTGCCCCCAAAACTGGTTTATCAGAATTATTACTGTCGCTCTCAGATGGCTAAAATATAATAAACTCAAGATAGAAATATCGTACATAAAACAAAAATAAAAATTACCTGCAGAATTTCAGGCTCATATTCCGCTACTTCTAAATTATCATCTAATTCTGAATCATCCGATAAACTATCTCTTTCAGAAAAGTAATCATCATCACTTTCCTCCAACCACTGCACTGCAGTTTCACGATCCTGTTCTTTCCGAAGGTCTAACTTTATTTTTTTCGACATATCGGCAAATCGTGTAATCACAAATGGATAAACTAAAACGGTATATTAGCACTAAGTCATCCACAGAACTGATTTGTGTGTTATTGCAAACAACAGGTTTGGTGCCGTGCGCAAAACGTCTGGTTTAGTCAGTGGCGTGGACCGCAATGAACTGTACCGCGGTTAACAGAGGGGGTACAACTTGTACCCCAAGCACAGTGCTGCACTTTTCATAGGTAAAAATATGTCAAATTGAAAACAAATGGTTGGATATGCTTTTACACATCCCAATGAAGAAGTAACTAGAACAGTTAAACAAAATTTAAACATTTTTAAAAATTATTCATGAAAAATCGAATTTGGGGTACAATCTGTACCCCCCTCCGGTAGCGGAAGGTTAAGAGCAGCTTGTACTAGCCGTGCGGTGTTTTGTAGATTATCCCGGCGAACTCTAATTTTTCTTTTAAGCATATCCCACAAATACTCTATAGGATTGAGCTCGGGTGAGCAAGCAGGGCACTCCAAACAAGGGATACCTTCTGCTTCAATGATGTCTGTAGTCACTCTAATGGTAAGTGGAGGTCCATTATCATGCAATAAAATTAAATTTTCTCCTGTTGCACCTCTCCAGAGCCTGACTACAAATTATCAACATACCTGTGCGCAGTTAAAGTTGATTGGATGAAAATTAAAGGAGTTTTTTTACGGATCATAATTCCTCTCCAGAACATTACACTTCCCTTATATATTTGTGAACAGATCTGACAGTTTTCGTTCTTGCTTGTCTTCCTTGACACCTAAGTACACGATTTCGTGGGTCATCTGATTTTACACAAATCCTGACTTTTTTTTGAAAATAGCACATTTTGTCAATTCCCAGTGTTCCAGTTTTGGTGGTGAAGACACAAATTTAGGTGATCAATCTTGTGCTGCCTGGATAACTCGGGAACCCATAACTGTCTCCTGCTGTATACTTCTTGGTACGAACTCTTCTTCTTATCAGTTCAACTGAAACAGTTACACCTGTAGCTTCCAAAAGCTGCCTTTGGAGCTGCAGGTGAGAAATGGTTGGATGTCTTCCAGCTGATTGCACAATTAAACGATCGTAGAGAGCCGGTATTACTTTTGGCGCGACTTTTCCTTGCGTTATTTTTGAGCTTTCCTAGTTCCTGTTACCTAGCATAAGTTTTGGAGAGAACGCCCTGTATTACGCCTAGCTCTATAGCTATATCTCTCTGAGAACATTACTTTCTCCACAAGACCAATAATATTTCCTCGTTGTAAGTTCTATAATCCCACATGAGGCATATTTTCGTTTTTGGACGCAAAAGTTAGCTTATTTATTTTCGTTCAATTTGCAACTTAAGCAAATAACCTGTACCGTACCGAGCTGTACTATCCGATTGTCTTATATATTTGTTTATTTTCAATAAAAATCTTTATTCTTCGCAACAATAACAAGTTTTTTCAAAGGAAATAAATATTACTTTGAAATACATGGTGATTCCATATAAGTTTGGGTGTGTGTATCGGACGATGAAGAAAACCTACAACGATTATTATACAGGGTCTAAAACATTGAAAATGTTTATTACGTTATGGTTAAATACGTATTATGGTTAAATAAATTGAGAAGAAGACAATTAATAGAGAACCTAAGAGATGTAAATTAAACACTCTACTGAAATAAATCATCGCATAGGAAAAGCGAGAGCAGCGTTCGAAACGATTAGTTCTCTTTTCATAAGACCCGATTTACCACTTGGTAAAATTATCTTATGAGGAACGAACAAAGATATTGCTTGTTGCAACTCATTCTGCGTAGCAAGGTATTTGGAGAGAGAGTAACAGTGAGAAGAACAATATCTTTGCTTCAAAACCTGTGAGAGTGCTTCAGAATATCTACAACCGGAATATTCCAAAAAGCAGCACGCAACGAATAAGCACCGTAAGAAAAAGAGGAAGAAGAAATTAATTGCTGGTTACACTCTTGGAAATCGAAAAACAAATAAGTTTATAAGAGAACACTGCGGCGTCCGAGATATCGGAAGATGCGCTCGACAGAGCCTGAGATTATGAGAAGCTCGCAAAAATTGCAAGGTCTCAAAAACCCAGAACGTGAAGACCACCTAAAAGACCTTCAAAACGATGATATGAACGATGGGAGTTGGATATCGGAATATCAAGACTTACATAGTTGTAAGAATGAACGAGACTTAGTCCTAAATTAAGAGGAAGAAGATATAAGTACTAAAGCAAATTTATCACAAACAATTATTTTTTATTAAAAGTGAGATGATAATTTAATAATTAATTATGAAAATGTAAATATATTGTATATAAAATACCTAAGATCCAGATCTAGAAGCCATCCTGTAGAGAAAAAATGAAAAGAATGTGTGTGTACTTTGTACGCACGTAAGAAGTTATACTTCTATTATAATATAATGTAACTTCATATTATGATTTCCACGAAATCAATATACCTATCTACTTTAAAAACAGTTTTTTGTATTGTATTTAAATATTAAACTAATTTTAGAAAGAACAAAAAAAAATAGCAAACCTCTCGAACAGGGAACCTCTCGATCCCTAGGCGAATGCTCTACCGATCAGCTACCACGGTTTTTGTATTCAATCGATCATTTCTCCGACATAATTACAATTACGGTGACAGATATATTAATTGAAAATAAACATTTTCAATAATACTTATTAGGAGGAAGACAAATCCACAGACATAAAAATTATAATAAATATATTTACTAAAAACACTAATAATATATTCCTTTCACGCACACCTTATTTGCGCTACATAACTTAATAGATGTAGCGACTAATACCATACTGTCGGTGTGCGCATACGCCAGGGAATGTAAAAATTCACCCTCGTGCCTTAAGAAGTATTATTTCAAAAAAATTAAAAGGCGAGGTCCGGAAAAAAGAAGCACATTCTGGCAAAAGATCTTCAGAACCTAGTTCAACACAAC
Source organism: Diabrotica virgifera virgifera (assembly GCF_917563875.1). Taxonomy (NCBI): domain Eukaryota; kingdom Metazoa; phylum Arthropoda; class Insecta; order Coleoptera; family Chrysomelidae; genus Diabrotica; species Diabrotica virgifera. The sequence goes on along the minus strand of NC_065451.1, from coordinate 220,726,023 downwards.
ATATGTGAAGCTTTCGCAATCTGCTGCAAGCAAAATAAATACTGCCATGATGATCGCCAATATTTGTCATGGATAGGCACTTCAATAAGAAGAAATATAATATTAAATAGGAGATGGATTCGACTTTTACTTGATGGAATATAATTTTATCTAAGAATAAAACACTAAAAACTTTTGTTTTTAAACTTTTGTCCAAAATTTATTGCAAATTAATGTCGCTACAGCTACAGCTGTTTCAGCAGAGTGCCTTTCTTAAGTGAAGTATTTGGTGAGTCTAACGTTATAGTATCTAACTGAATAAGTTGAGGAGTGAGGAGGGAAGAGTTGTTTGCCCCAAGTTGGTCATTCAGAATTATATCTGTTTTTGTTAATTTATTAATTTCTTTTGTTAATTTTTTTGCTTACTTACTACATTATTATACAGGGTGTAACAAAAATACAGGTCATAAATTAAATCATATATTCTGGGAACAAAAATAGTTTGAATGAACCTAATTTACCTTAGTACTAATATGCACATACAAAAAGTTACTGCCCTTTGAAGTTACAAAATGAAAATCGATTTTCTCAAATATATCGAATACTATTAGAGATTTTTTAACGAAAATGGACATATGGCAATCTTATGGCAGCAATATCTTAAAGAAAATTTATAGTGAAATTTGTGCACCCCATAAAAATTTTATGGGGGTTTCGTTCCCTTAAACCCCCCCAAACTTTTGTGTACGTTCCAATTAAATTATTATTGTGGTACCATTAGTTAAATTCAATATTTTTAAAACTTTTTTGGCTCTTGGTATTTTTTCGATCAGGCAGTTTTTATCGAGTTGTGGCTTCTTATTTAATATGTTTACATAAAATTTTTATGGGGGTTTTGTTCCTTTAAACCCCCCAAATGTTTGTGTACGTTCCAATTAAACTATTACTGCGATACCATTAGTTAAACACAGTGTTTTTAAAACTTTTTGGCCTCTTTGTATTTTTACGATAAGGTACCTTTTATCGAGATGTGGCTTCTTTTTTAATATGGTTCAAAATATACCTAAAACTGTAAATTATAAATAAATTTTCATATTATTACCAAGTCTCCATAATCGTACTTAACCAAATATGTGGTGGATTTGACAAATATTCAAAATATCTCTAAAAAATTCGAGTTTTCGAAAGAGTAGTAAGAGGCAAGAAAGTTTTTAAAACATTGTGTTTAACTAATGGTACTACAATAATAATTAAATTGTAATGTATAGAAAAGTTTGGGGGGGTTTAGAGGAACAAAACCCCCATAAAACTTTTATGAGATGTCTAAAATTCCTTATAATTTCTTCTGAAGATACTACTGCCATAAGAATGCCACATGTCCATTTTCAATAAAATATCTTAAATAGTTTTCGATATATTGGAAAAAATCGATTTTTATTTTGTAACTTCAAAGGGCTGTAACTTTTTTTATGTGCACATTTGTACTAAGGTTAGTTAGGTTCAATCGAACTATTTTTGGTCCCAGAATATGTTATTAAATTTATGACCTGTATTTTTGTTACACCCTGTATTGTAAATATTTTGTAACGCGGTAAATGCGGTAATTTCAAGTAAAGAAATATTATTAAAAGACACTATTCCAAGATTTATACAACTCTGTGAAGTTGCGAGAACATAAAACTAAATAAAAGTGTGATAAAATCGTTGAAATAACTTAGACACTCTAGTACTGCTACGTGCCACTACTGATATTGACTCATGGCTCTACGAGGAGAGCTAAGAGCTGAGGTCTTTTCCATAAAAATGTCCCGTGCAAAGTAAAACCGAATTATAGGAAATAATTCCGGAAAGCGGATGTAATTATAGTAAATCGCAGTTATCTTTACTCTTGGCATGGTTTAGGGGTCTATTTGGACGGAAATACGTACTTATCGTCGGTCTCACTATTCCGCTTTATATCAAGCATTCGAGTGCACTTTTCACTGCTTCATGGCCGTTTAGAATAAGAACTATGACTTGTCTGTTGGAAGCACTTCAAATTGATTTCCATTATTAACTTATTTTATATATATATATATATATATATATATATATATATATACACTTATATATCTTTAACTTAATAGCAGTTGATCTTGATTTGGAATACAATACAACATAAAATGAAAACTAAATAGCAAGGGTTTCAGCCAGAATTACACCAAATTTTTACCACAAGGTTATAGAAAAATGAAAAAAAAAAACAAAATTGTCAAACAATTCAGAATCGGCCTATAATGGGAAACAATCTGAATTATTTTTGTTCCAACGAGATAATAAAGCAAGACTTATGGAATAGAGGTTACAAAATTCTAGCAACTAGACAAGGCGGAAACGGAGGGTTATGTTCCCTTGAGATTTTTTTGCATAATCACATTCGTGAGACATCCCAGAATAAGGTTCAAGAAGTCGCCCACGTGAAAAATGGTCCAATTTTTTTTTAACAATTTTTTTTATTCAAATTGCAAAAATCAATATTTTTGACCCGTTTAAATTGCCCGTAATTTTTTTATTAAATTAATTTAGACAAAAAGAAAAAAAAATTTGTACACCCTGTATAAATAATTATGTTAATGTTTATATTACTGAATAGAGAATTAAATAACCTTTCAAATGAGCTATCACACAACCACTACTCTTGTTTAAAAAATCATCGATTACGTCATCACGCCCAGATGAATAACGTCACTAATATTTTATATATGCCAAAAAGGCCTAATTTAAAAATAAAAATCGACCTGTCTGAGGATTTCTCTTCAAATTTGCCCATTCTCGAGATAATGAATTTATGCAAACTCAAACGTCCTCACTTATACTACATTGTGAACGCCCGCTTGATTAGCAATTAAAAAACAAAGGGGTTTTCGATATTGTATTGCAAAAAACTCGTCGGGATTGCATCAATCAATGTTTACAGGATATCTATCTACCTTGGTAACATTGAAATTTTTAGTTAAATGTCAGATTTAGGGTTAAAAATGACCGATTTCGCAATTTTCAAAATTTTTAATCGCTTATAAAACAAAAACTATTAACCTAAGAGAAAAATCACTACAGACCTTTTTTGTTTGGAATCATTCAAAAAACCAAAAAAAACTTTTTTCGATGAAAAAAAAATAATTTTCCCCTCGCCTGGCAAGGTCTTGTGCTCTTCAGAATCGCCTCTCTTTGTACACATTTCTTCTAAATGACTTACTCAAACACATACTCAAATTTAAACTTTACAAGAGAAAGTTTATTTTTCCCCTAAACTATGCGCTTTTCGATTCACCTGGTAGAAACACGTGCACGGCTGATGCCTGCCAGGTCATGGTTTTTAGCCTTGGTGTGCTATGAATTATCACTATACAAATTTCTAGCCTTACAGGACCACCGTTAGTCGGAGGGTTCACTAGCTCTTAGACTATATTACCGAGGGCCGGTCCCTGAAAACTTATAGGTATAAGTAATATATATTTTAATAAGTTACAGGGGTAAAAAAAAAGATAAAACTAAGTGTGATTTTTAAAATTAAAAAATTAATAGTGAAGGGAATCAAAAGCCAACACTTTGAATTTCTGTAACTCAGAAACAATTAATTTCTGAGTCTTGGGACAATGAAAGCATTTGATCTGCATGACCAAATCTATCGCTTTGCAAAGTTCCCGTTAATCTAACTGTAACCACTTTTTTTAATGAATAAGAACTGTAACCACTTTTTTTAATGAATAAGTCAATTCAAGTGAAACCATTTTTACATCAACAAAATGCCGCGGTCCTTTGTGTCTGTAAGTTTATAATAAAAAATATAAAATAGTTTTGAAAATACTTCAAAAAGTTTAATTTTTAAAACTTTTTAATCTGTGGGTAATTTGACGTCCACAATCTACTAACTTTGTTTCTTGTTTGGGTTACGATTTAATGCCTGTTTCGGATTGTTAGCAACACACTATAAATCGATCACTAACAGCTGCGGTTGTATATTTTTTGGCCCGAATTGGTCTTCTCACATATTCCCCAGTTTAACTCTAACTTGCAACATGACGATGGATCGTCGATTTTGACTTTCCAAATATGTCGACAAAGATTACTGGAAGATCCATCAGTTTTCATCGCCATCGGCAGGCTTGGACTGGCTATATACAGACGTTCTGAGATATTCTCGAAGAATGACCAGGATATTTCGACGGTATAAACGAAGTACACTATCAAAAAGTATTGCATTTTTTAAACTATAGGTATTTAAAAATGTTATCGAAAATTATGGGTTGATCAAGCACAAACTGATTTCCTTTTAAGGTAATATCGCACTTAATGAAAACCTACATGGATGGTCCGATAAGTCCTCTACCGCCCGGGGAACCACTATAGTAAAACAAATCTTCTTAAAGTGACCGCTCCTCAATGGAGGTTGGGGCTACTACAATTGCAAACTCTTCTCTGTCTTCAGCTGTTATTATTAGCTGTTCAAAATTTAGCCCTCTCCATTGTCAGATGTTTCTGAGCCACGAAAGTCTTTTCCTTCCTAGTCCTCTTCTTCCCTCGATCTTTCCTTTCATTATAAGTTAAGCATTTTGGTATAATACTTGGTATTTCTCAGTATGTGGACTAGGTATGACGTTTTTCTAACTTTAACTAGGTATGTTGAAAAGTTCTCTTTCCTTGGCTATTATATGCAGCACAAATTGATGCAAATTCTTCTACCTTTCGGCTTCCATCTAATTCATAATTTCTAATACTGCAAAAGTCCATAAAAGCATTCCAAACAAATTTCTTACTGTAGACAGTATTTCTGGGTGTATTTGACACGATAATTTCGTATCGCAACCAACGAACTATCGCAACCAAATCGTGACATGCTGAATTTACTTCTTCTTCTTCTTTTAGTTTCTTGGCCTCCACCTCTTGGGTACTTGGCCAGTTCTCGTATTTAGAGTGTAATTGGAAGGGTCTCTTTTCAAAAGGTCTGTATTTTTCCATATTACCTTCGTTAAATTCATTGTAATATGATTGTCAAATAACTATTTTATATTTTAATTTGAAATATTTTTATAAATTGATTGAAATTTCTTAAGGTTTGGTCATTAATATTTATGTTGAAATGGGGATTGGACTTCCTACATTAACAAGTTCCTGATACAGGTCAAATTGATTGTTTTGTTAATTGGGCATTCATGAGTTATACTTCCTATTTTCCACATTCACAAAAAGGAGTATTGAATTTATATGAAATTTTTATTTTTGTTTTTATTACATGTTGAATTTATATTAATTTATGAGAAACCTCAAAATTGACATTCATGCGTATCTGTAGCAACGAAGTGAAAACAGCCCATGGGATCTGTTTTCCGTGTAATGTTGCTGTAATTGGTTATTTTTATTCACATGACCTCAAATATATATGTTTCATTGGATTTCTAAGTATGCAAAAAATTTTCTACTACATAGAAAATAATTTCAAATATTTAAAAAATTTGAACAATTACCTATAGTCTCGGCAGATTATCGGAGAATAGGCCATTTTTGGGAAAAGTTATTTACCAGCAATTTCATTGCTGGAATCGAATCTTATGATTGTATATATTAATAATATAGGTATGCAAAGTCCGCAGATAGTGTGCTATTTTTTTATAAACAAAATGGCGCCCGAAAATCGTGTTTTGTTCAATTTTTGCTCTATAACTCCAAAGAGTTTAACTTTACACCAAAAACACTCAAATCAAAAGTCACCGTAATTAAATTCTGCATAGAGACGTGTTTTTTTAGATCTACTTTGACAAAAATTTTCGATGGAAAATGCGGGTTTTTCCAACATAATCTTTAATGTTCAACTAAAATTTTAGATAAGTAATTGTTTATCAATAATTAAATAATTTGGTAATCTAAAAGCTCTTTTTGTATACATTATAATCCCAGAAGCCGATAGAAATCGAATGAACAGTTTAGCAACAATTGAATTGTTAATTAAAAATTTACGATCGCTATAATAACCACAATATTTGTGACACATAAGAATAACTATAATTTTTATATAAAAAGGCACTGTACCTATCTAATGCATTTTAGAGAACTGAAATTGGACTATTTAAACGGCCTCAGGAATATTTTAAAATTATAAACAATTTTTTGACTTATAAACAAATAGAATATCTCAAAAAATGTTAAATTAAATTAAATCATGAAAACGGTATTGGAAAGAAAGCGGTAGGGCGCTACTTTTAAAAGAAAAACGTTTAAATTGTTATCAGTGGTTCCTGAGATACGACCGGTCAAAGTTGACCCACATTTACGGCAAAGATATAAACAATAGGATCAGAATTATTGAACCATCACCTTTTTATTTCTGTCCTCTTTCTTCACACCAATTTTAATACCTTTAAAATACTCATAACATATATTATTATAATAAAAACTATCGATATTACGAGTGAAAATGGACAAAAATAGCAAAATTCCAATGAAAAATTAGGTTGGAGAAAACGTACCTAATCTCAAAGTTTAAAATCGGTATACGTTAAAAACAAATGCATTTTCTCGGCTTCCCATGGAGCAGTTTTCTTCATTCTTTTTTTGTTCCCAAGTAACTCGAGTAGAGCCATCTAACTAACGCATTATTAAATGTCAAACTTTCTTTTGTTTTGTTATAATGGATTAATTTATTTTCAAGAAAAAAACTACATATTTTTTCCAGTTGTAAACTTTTTTTAGGTAAACTTACTACAAGTGTACATTTTAACGTTAAAAACACAAATATTCTCATTTGAAAGTTGTATAATTATTTAGACAATCTTTATTTAAACAAATTAAAAATTTTTGTTATAATAAATAAATTAATTTATTATAACAAAGCAAAAGCAAATTTGACATTTAATAATGCGTTAGTTAGATGGCTATACTCGAGTTACTTGGAAACAAAAAAAGAATGAAGAAATTGCTCCATGGGAAGCCGAGAAAATGCATTTTTTTAATTTATACTGATTTTGAACTTTGAGATTACATTTTCTCCAACCTAATTTATGATAGGAATTTTGCTATTTTTGGCAATTTTCACTCGTAATATCGATAGTTTTTATTATAATAATATATGTTATGAGTATTTTAAAGATATGAAAATTGGTGGGGAGGAAAATAGGATAATTGTGATCATATTGTTTATATCTTTGCCGTAAATGCCGGTCAACTTTCACCGGTTGTATCTCAGGAACCACTCATCACAAAAAAACGTTTTTTCTTAAAAAAAACCGTACTGTCGATTTTTTCCAATACCGTTTTCATGATTTAATTTAATTTAATATTTATCGGGATATTCTATTTGTTTATAAACCAAAAAATGGTTTATAATTTTAAAATATTCCTGAGGCCGCTTAAATAGTCCAATTACAATTCTGTAAAGTAAATTAGATAGGCAAAGTGTCTTTTTATACAAAAATCATAGTAATTCTTATATATCATAATTATTGTGGCTATTATTATAGTGACCGTAAGTTTTTAATTAACAATTCAATTGTTACTAAACTGTTCATTCAATTTCCATCGGCTTCTGGAATTATAATCTATACGAATAACGCTTTTGTATTACCAAGTTATTTAATTATTAATAAACAATTACTAATCTAAAATTTTAGTTGAAAATTAAAGATTTTGTTAGAAAAACCCGAATTTTCCAGGGAAAATTTTCGTCGAAGTAAATCGGGAAAAACTCATCTCTATGCAGAATTTAATTACGGTGAATTTTTATCTGGGTGTTTTTGGTGTAAAGTTAAAATCTTTGGAGTTATAGAGCAAAAATTGAAAAAATCACGATTTTTGGGCGCCATTTTGTTTATAAAAAAAGTAACACACTATCTGCTGACTTTGCATATCTATATTATTAATATATACAATCATAAGATTCAATTTCAGCAATAAAATTGCTGGTAAATAACTTCTCCTTGTATTTTGCTAATTAGCCCAGAGTACTATTAAATATAGCGTAACAACGGTTTATCTTGCTTGAAAATGTCTTATTTCGAGCTAGAGCAGTTGAACGAATTTGAAATAGATCTCATTTGCAACCGTTGAAAAATAGCCGAAGAGAAATTCAACTCTACTTCTATAAAGATAGTAATTGCTTTTTTTAATCTCTCTAGAGAATTGGATCGCATTAAGTTAAAACAGTAATCCCGCTAGAAAACTGAAATAGAATTAAAAGGGACATTTAAGAGTTTGCCAACGGGGAAAATACTAGATTTTGATAAAAGTAGGTTGTGGAAAAGTATAGATAACATTATAAGATATTTATAGTGGTTTGATCTATGTAGACATTACTAAATATTTAATTACATTATTTAATTAACCCATCAAACGATCTTGACCATGAGGTCGAAATACGTGCACGTAGATAGTATGGTAGGTCCACTTTTCAAAGAATGAAAAAATTCCTAATAAACTTTACCTTATCGTTGGAGATTCGGTACCAACGGAGTGAAAACATGGACTCTCGGAATTACAAGTATGAGGCGTATAGAGAGCCTGATGTGGGTTTTTCGAAGGATGCTGAAGATCTCTTACACAGAGCACGTGACCAACAACGAGGTGCTGAGAAGAATGGGGACTGAGAGAACTCCTAAATATTATAAAAGACGCTGGACGGAAGGGCCGCCCGAGAACTTTATCGTACCGATCTATTATCGTTATCGTACTAGATACTGGCATTCTATAAAAATAACAAAGTTACTCGTTATTTTGATATTTTAGAAACACCTACTGTACTTAAAAGTATTTTATGGTTATACGCATCATTAATTCCTGCATTTGAGAAAATGTTCGATGCCATATTTCGGGGACACACTACAGATGTGTAGATTATTGCATAAATCAATAGAATATTATAGTCATACTTTCATTTCAAATTAGTTCATTTTTCTGAGAAATTAATAGATTACAATATTTGCCTTTCATTCTATTTCGATTACGCCAGTCAATGCGCGAGATTAAGAACAAGATATTATCTCCAAATTCTATCCTACTGCATGGATTTTAATGAAATTTTGGGAGTAGCCCAATCTCCTAATTCAAAGTCTATCCTATATACTATGGCGCTTTTATCATGGGGGAAGTTCCCACCACTTCTCAGGGGTGAAATATTTTTATTTTCGAATTACATGGAGAAAAAGGAAGATTTTTAAGAAAATTTAAAAATTCATTCTATAATTTGATCACATTTTTGACAAAAACCCGTTTTAAACCCGTTCAACTTTTTGAAAGTAGAAATAACACTATATTATTCATAACTCATTTTAAACCCGTTCAACTTTTTGAACGTAGAAATAACACTATATTAAAAGGTATTGTAGAAGAAAAACAATGCATTTAAATTATGGTGGATGGGGAGTTAAATGTATATACTTTTCATTTTTCCTTAAAGTACATTAGTCATATATTTTTTGCACCATATCTCGCTTAGTTTGTAAGTAACCGACATTTAACGGTGCTCGTTTTAAAGGCCTTTTCAAACACTACAAAAGATGTTGGTAGCATTATACACCTAAAACCTACCGTTCCTCTGTTATTTCAAGTTGAATACACCAATTTGAGCATGCACCAAAAAACAAACTATTTTCACCTACCGTACCTCTTTTTGTATTATAAATAGAACATTTACGAAGGAACGAATCTCTTTATTATTTATAATCTAAAAAATGTTTTATATAGAGTTTTTAGTTCGATGCATAGTTTTTAAGGTATTCACAAAAAATCCGTCCGAAAAGGTGTCATTTTTCAATGAAAATGGCCAATTTTCAACTACGCATAACTCAAAAAGTATTGAGTTCTCAAAAAAAAATATAGACCAGTTTTTGCTTAGAAATAGGTTCTTTAGCCACTTTCGTGCTTTTTTTGACCAACAAATTTTCCACCCCCTTGAAGAAGTGGGAACCGCCCCAAGATAAAAGCACCATAGTATATAGGGTAGATTTTGTTTCTTGAGCTATTCTCTACTTACTGTGAAAATATCAAGTACATCAATGTAGTAGGATGGAATTCGGAGCCAAATACCCTCATTGACTGCCTTACAATAATGCTCTGCTATGAACGCGTGAGAGAGGACACACATAAGATTATAGCAAAATTTCTATTTACCGTAACTTTTCGAGTTTTTGAGCCACAGCAATAAATTTTATGTCATTGGAAAGGTAATTTTGCATTCTTTCAAAATATGTTAAAATATACAGGGCGTATTTAAAAAAATTAAGATTTTTTATTCATTTCCGGTTCAACCGGAAGCCATGTTTTTGGTAAAATTTATTGTGATAATAGATAATAAAATACCATATATGTCTGCAAAATTTCAAATTTTAGTTTCTATTAAGAAGGAAGTTACGGGCACTCAAATATTTTTTTATAAAAAATTCATTACTCCCCTCCTATGGGGAGTTAAGATATATGACTAATGTCATTCAATTTACTCATAGGATATCAAAAATATATCAAAAAATAAAAAAATTCCTTGGAGCCATTTTTGAGAAAATCTAGTTCAAATTTATGTCAAAATTTGACCCCTTAAATATAGGCAACCCGTAACTTTTTCTGAAAAACGATAACATCTTTCTTATAGCCCCATCTTTAGGCTATATAACGACTTTTTCAAATTAAACTTATCTTCAACAAGTTTTTAGATAGATAGGGAAATGTGTCGGGTGGGCGGTCGGCCATGTTGGCCGCCATTTTGAATTTGGAAATGTCAAATTCCGTATTTTTATTTACCTATCGATGAGCTTACTTTGAGTTGAATTTCATTCATTTCGGTCAAAATTTGCAAAAATGGGCCCTAAATAACCCCCCTATTTCGGCCCCCCTTTGAGAGTTTTTTTTTAAAAGCTTAGTTTCTCGACAAAATTCTCTTAAACTTACTCATACCGAATTTCATCAAAATCGGTCCAGTAGTTTTTGCTGGGCGGTGGCGACATACGTACGTACGTACATACGTACGTACGTACGTACGTACGTACATACTTCCGACATGTTTTTTTTATTTGCTTTTTAGACTCAGGGGGACTCAAAACGTCGAAAAAAAGTGAAATCTGAAAAAAATTTTTTTGCACGATCCTATAACTTTATCTATTATACTATACTACGTATATAGTACGATAAAGTAAAAAACAGAAAAACAAGTTATCTAGGCCATATTTACAGAGGAGAAAGATATAACTTTTTACGACTCATAATGGAAGGGAAAGTGGAAGGAAGAAGAGGTCCAAGAAGAAAAAAATGCTCCTGGCTGAGGGAATGGTCAATCATAGACACACATTCGATACTAAGAACCGCTCAAGATAAAGAGCAATTTTCTGTAGTTATAGCCAACTTTCAGTAATGGAGAAGGCACTTTAAGAAGATAAAATACATATTATCCCACTGTTTCACTAGCCTATCAAAGAACATATATACTCTCCTAGAAGAAGAGTCCCTTGAAAATACCGTAGTCGTTGTCAGGCCACATGCACCAACTCAGTAGGAATACAAAATCCTATGCTGAAACGTTACTGGGCAGTACCGTTCTATTAACGTCTATATTCTTTGAACCTATGTATATTCTGCTACGAAATTTTGTAGTTATTTGGTCTAACTGTAAAATGATTGCATATTTACGCCTTTTTCAGTAACCAAAAGATACGAAAATCGCGAGGCGATAAATCGGTAGTATAGGGTGGATGCTCTACATTATTCATTTCTTTCGTTATTGATTTTATTTCACTACTTTGACAACATGAAGCCGAGCATTCTCGTGAAAAATAATGACACTGCGTGACCATTCGTGGAGGGGAAGTGTATACCTTAAATACTGAAGCAAACAGAAAGTTAGATGTAGTAGAAATAGGATGTCTTCGAAGGATTGCTAGAATCAGAGCACGAGAGAATTACTAACGAGGCCATTAGTGATAGATTAAATGCCACAGACATTTTAATTGATAGAATAGAATTGAGAGTCTTAAGTGGTTTACATCTACAGCTATAAACCACCAGGAAACTGGAGGAATCCAGAAAGATATGAAAGGGAAAGACCAAGATTGTCCTGTATGGAAATATGAAGAAGACACTGGAGAGCATAAATTTGGATTGAAGCAGAACGACGCTCAAGAGAGGCCAAGGTGGAGACTAAATATGTTTAAACCCGGAAATTATGCTATAGAAGATGAATCAGTTGATCGCTATAGTGCGCAAAAGTTGCCATTGGTATAGACCTGAAAAAAGCCCTAATTATTATTTTTTTATTAATTTGTCTTCCGGTCGCGCAATGCCATCGAAGTTAGCAAAAATTGTGAAAAACCTTAATTTTTCATATATATTTTTTAACAGGCTAGATGCTTTTAGTTGCGTTCCTATACCATGAATTAACTACTAAAAGTATGTAAAATCAATATAAATGCACTTATTATACATTTGTTTCATATCTTCCGGTCGCGCAACATAATACAAAATGAGTAAAATTAGTAGTTTTTGCAAAATTTCAAAATTTGACTGTTTGGTACAATTTAATCATACGACTTTTAGAGATGGTAGAGTTTAATTCAATTACAATAATATATTTAAAATCCAAGCATATAAGATAAATTTTGATATTCAAGTGGAATTCGGTAGCGCAGCTTCGTCAAAAACAGCAGACTACCGAGAGGCGAGGAAAAGTGACGAATGCCAGCGAAGCGCGCGCAGCCACAAATAAAGATACATGTGGGAACACCTCTACAATGGAGTATTTGTCTTCTCCATTACAACCCACTACCATTCCACCACCTTTTCCAACACTTAGATGAAAATACAGCAGGCCCAATAGGATATTCCGGACAAATTGGAAAGGCCCTACCTGATTGTGAAAGACTACCACTTATTGATTTTAATCCTATTGATTGTGAGATTCCAAAAGTTGACAAGCGTATTCTTAGCAAGCACCAATAATTGTACTTGCTTGAGGTATCAGAAGTCATCAAGTGAGGACATTGTTCAGAAGGGTTTTTGTAGTGGGTACGTGATCCTAGCCCAACGTCACATTCAAGATGGCTTACTACTTCAAACCAAGTTTTGCGTTTTTACATCAGTGTGTCCAACCCTTCTGAAAATCTGAGAGAGATTGTCACATTCATTCTCAACTGTTATAATATGCCTATGTGGTTTGCCACAAAAATAAACCACAAATTCACAGATAGGCCTAGACATTATTACAAAATCATTGAATCTTCAATGTACTTACCAGAAGAGCTTCTTCAAGTTGTTGATCCCGCTTTACAACGGAATGCTTACTTTGCCCATCCCGAAAATTTACTTTTGGCTATGGTAACTGATGACAGAAACCATATCTGAGAGCTGGGCTTTAGGCGTATCATGAAGGAAAATCAAGCAATATAGTGACTCTGTCAGAATCTTTAAACCACCAAACTTAAACTTTGAAGCTCAATAGTATTACGAAATGGAACACCAGTACACTGACTCCCCTCTACTGCTAAGAACATTGACTAATGAAGAGATAAAACAGTATGTGAGCAATGACTTCAAGCCTGTTATGAGTATAGATACTTTGCCATGCCATACACAGGCAGTTGAAAGATGCCTTAAGCTAGTGACCGAAGCTTTAAGTAAACTGTGTGGACACAGTTCCAGAGGCAGCTATATTAGAACCACATTATTGCACCGCTCAGCGATGCCAACGATTAAAATCAACAACAACTGGTAGTCTTTCACAATCAGGTAGGGCATTTCCAATCGGTCCGGATATCCTATAGTGCCTGTTGTATTTCCATCTAAGTGTTGGAAAAGGTGGCGGAATGGCAGTTCGTTGTAATGGAGAAGACAAATACTCCATTGTAGAGGTCTTCCCACATGTATCTCTATTTGTGGCTGCGCGAGCTTCGCTGGCATTCGTCACTTTCGCCTCGCCTCTCGGTAGTCTGCTGTTTTTGACGAAGCTGCGCGACTGAATTCTACTTGAATATCAAAATGTATCTTATATGCTTGGATTTTAAATATATTATTGTAATTGAATTAAACTATAGCATCTCTAAAAGTCGTATGATTAAATTTTACTAAACAGTCAAACTTTGAAATTTTGCAAAAACTACTAATTTTACTCATTTTGTATTATATTGCGCGACCGGAAGATACGAAACAAATGTATAATAAGTGCATTTGTATTGATTTTACATACTTTTAATAGTTGATTCATGGTATACAAACGCAATTAAAACCATCTGGCCTGTTTAAAAAAATTATGAAAATTAAGGTTTTTCCCAATTTTTGCTAACTTCGATGGCATTGCGCGACCGGAAGACAAATTAATAAAAAAATACTAATTAGTGCTTTTTTCAAGTCTATAACAATGGCAACTTTTGCGCACTACAGCGATCTGAAATAAGAAAAAAAGTTTTTTTCGAACCACCCTAATGGTAAGTGATACGGACGTGGTTATGAACACCTCAAAGAAATACTATACAACTTCTTACGTCAGTCATATCACAGCATAGAAATCACACCAACAAACTTAGATACAACTATGTTGTTGAGCTGCAGTCGTCATCTAGCAAAATTTCTTCGAAGTTGTCTTAGGCAGGTCCGCAATGTATAGATTAAACAGTAAGGATGCCAGCACGAATCCCTGCAGCAGTACAGTTCTGAGCTTTATTTGGACACTGTTCAAATTGCCTATTGTAACTTTTGTCATTGAGGTTAGGCTGGTTATTTGCCTTTCCTGGTTTTAATATAGCTATAATAGAGGTCTTTTTAGTGTCTTCGTAGAGTCTTATAAAGTGGGGGACTTTTCCTGCTTTTAAGATTCTGTATAGATATTCGCCAGTCATTTACTGGCATACTTGCCATAGTAAAGTAAAAATGCTTGATGGATTTTATCGGAACCGGGTTACCTTTCCAGATTTAATTTCTTATATTGCTGCATTGATATTTTCTACAGCAATCTCGTCAGAGTATTCAGATATAAGTGGGCATGCAGACTTCAGAATTGTTAATTCTTGTTTTATTTTTGTGGCTTGCTCACGATCTCTAGGTGTTCTTGAGGTTGTTACAATGTGGGAAGCTTTGTGGCTAATTATTGGTCCTTTGGTACTTTGTCTCTACTTGGATGTCTGCTATTGTGCTATTTCCAAGTTTTCTAATGTAAAGGACCATGCTTTTCTGCTTGATTTACTAAATCTACTTTTTCCACAGTCTCGATCCATTTTTGTCAATTGGCTGCATCCAAACTGTGTATTAGGTCATCTACAATTTCTCGATTTTGGCTTTCGATGTATTCTTGATACAATCTTTCACACTTTTCATCTCATTCTGGGACATACTCTTTACGATATCTTCACTAATACAGAAACGATTTCAGCCTCCAAAAATTCTCAACAATTGGATGTAGTTAGTTAAAAATTTAAAAGAATGAATATTTTTTCGTTAACCTATGTATAGCTGTTACAAAATCTCGTGAACCTAATTCATTCATTTAGTGACGTCAATATACGAACGAAACGATTGAATCCGATATTACTGAAAATATCAGGATGCAGATGGGACCCTGTCGCGCAATTCGCAGCAAATAAAATAGTCGTATGTTTTTAGGCTTCATTTTATTTTGGGGCACGAGGTTTTGCACCAACTCTACCTAATTTTATTCACTTGGTATTGGTATTAATAATAATTTAGTTCAAATTAAATAATGGATAATACATATATTTCAAATTTACTTGCACATTTATTGTATGGTCTATGATTCCAGTGGTATTATTTCAGCTTAGCAATGAAAATGATTTTATTAATTACTGTTAATAAATTCCGTAACCGAAGTACGTGCGCATCGTTAATTTTAAATTAATAGAACTCATAATTTTTTCCTGTTCAGCTAACTGAAAGCAAATGTAACTCCAGCTTGCTGATTAATTTTGAAATAAATTAATTTTGTTTAGAGAGTTCTGTTACATTTCATATAGCAAAAACCTACGCTACAGTGAATTTACAATATTATGTAAAAACTCTGCAACAAAATTGCTATATTTAAATTCACTAAAGAAGTATAACTTCAAAAATTGACCTGTTGCTGGGTTTTTTTTTAAATAGTTCCCGATAATGCATCTGTTTCGTTTTCTTCCAGCCTCCCTGTATATAAATCGAACAACCATACAAAGTACGTTCCTCGTAGTAGTGGGATACGAGCAATAATACTTGATAATACGATGGCTTATACAGCAGTCCTTGCAAATCCTTGCCTGTACTGTACATCCAAGGATCCCTATGTAAGCGAATGTGGGGTAATACGGCACTTTGATTGCATTGGTGGTGTCTTGGTCAAATCGTGCAGGATATGATGCTGACAGAAAAGTCATTCAGGCATCTACACTATAGTATATTTCACGAATTTGCAAGTATTTTAGTTTAGGTAAGAAAGCTTTGACTTAAACAATCCGCTGTTCTAAGAAAGTTAATAGCACATTCTCTCAATATGTCGACGCTGCCAAGCCAAAACGGCATAAACGCCAAAAGGACCACTTTTTAGTTAGCTGCACCAAAAAATAGGATTTTAATTTCCGCACCAGACAGTCAACGCGGTATAACCCCAGACAAAGTGAAATAGGGGTAATATTGGTTTAAATTTTTTACAAACGCCAGTCTAGTCACACACGTGAACACCGACGTGAACACCGATTGACATAATCGCCAGTGCCCGTAAGATTATCATTGTGTACAGTTCGGTCCAGTAATAATAGTAAAGGTATGTATTTTTACAATTTTTATGGATAAGTAACATGATTTTACTTACCTCTGCAATATTTTCAATTTGTATTGATTTTTGAAGCGTAAATACACTGAAATTCTCTAAAAACTATGAGGCGTTTATGCCAAAACCAAATATTTACATCGTGGTTGACACAAGCGCCATTCCTCAATGGTATTCTTATGGAGGTTTCTTATTTAAAAATTGCGCAAATAAAAAGTTTATTTTAAAATTTTCTATTGTAACTTTGTACTAGTGTGCTGAACAATTCACTTTGTATTACAGCATATAGTCCAAATCAATTTTATATAGCTAAAAATGGCGATCGATTTTTGGCGTTTATGCCATTTTTTTGATACAGACTGACAATAATTCCCCTATATTCCTCTTAGAGGTTTATGATATTTATAATGCCAACATTGCAGAAGCTTTTAGCAATGACATTATCATCTTTGAGGAACCACCAGACGTTGCAGTAGAAGAAGAAATATTTAGTCACGATCTCACATCATGTTTCAACTTAGCAGCAGATAATGGTTTGGGTGCCGGTATAAGTAATGATCAAAATAAGGAAAATACAAGAAATCAAATCAATAATGATGTTGAACCAAATATTGACTGTGATTATGAATTAAAATCCGCTATTATTAGATATCCGCTCCTATTTGCGAATTATTTACTTTTAAGTATTTCATCCTAGCATCAAAAACATGTTTAAAGAATTTAGGGTATTGTTTTTAACTTAGAATGTATTTTTGGTTTAAAAAAATAAAGCCTATCAAATATCTTCCTAATTTCATAATTTTTCTGGTTGGCATAAACGACAATTTTTAGTTTTCGTTTTTTTTTTTTAATTAATGGCATATATCCCTTTTAAGCGCCATATTGGCTAACCTTACAACGATGCGATCGACACAAACGCCAGAGGTAAGTTTGGCATATTCACCAATGTTATATCTTGATTGGACATAAGCGCCATTTTCTAGTTTTTAATTTATTTCAGACAGTATTTTCAGCTACATTCATGTTCGCAAAATATTAAAATTTGAAAAAAAAATCATCAATTTTTTTGAGTCACTATGAAGATAAGCAGAATTGGTAAAAATAAAAATAATCAGTTTTTTGTGTTTCCTGAAAAATCAAGTTAATGTCGTTTATGCCGTTTTGGCTTGACAGCGTCGATGTAACTATAAAACTCTTCTCTATTGTCCCTGTCAATACATAAACAAACTCTTTTCGGAGTATCGCTAAAGTAAGGTATCAGTTTCTCCAAATGGTCACAAACTCAAGTACACGCTATGAGGGATTCTGCGATTCTATAAATATCTATAATTTTATCTACGCTAATGTTAATGTTTCAGATCTCACTAACTAGACCAACATTATAAATATTCTAGATAATAACTGATCGGGTTGTAACAATTTTCTTGCAGGTAAATATAAAATAAAGTTATGTTTCAAAAATCTAAATTTTCATAACCTTGTCAACATGGAATTGTTTTTAATGTTGGGCAAAAAAGGTAAAACTGCTAGATAAACAAACATTTCCGCGTAAAACTGGCAGTGCACATGAATTTCATCAAAAGGATGTACTGTAAATAAGTGCTTGATAATACAGTAAAAGAGATTATGAAAGGATTTTTTTAATTAAATTTAGAAATTACTACTTGTTTCATATTCATTAGTAGAGTAATTTACTGTCGTACTTCTTATGATGTACAGTAGAGTGGACCATTGGTTGTCGAGTGTCTAGCTATAATCCAAAGCAGTTACAAGTTTGTGACATATACGCCAGTTAATGAGAGCAAGAACAGGATATTACCCTCGAATTCTATCCTACTGCATGGATTTTAATGAAATTTTGGGAATAGCCTCTACTTATCTCTTAATTCATCAAAGTCTAGACTATGCCGATGTGCGCTTTTATCTTGGGGGTGGTTCCCACCCCTTATCGGGGGTGAAAAATTTTTTGGTCAAAATAACCACGGAAGTGGTTAGAGAACCTAATTCTAAGCTAAAACTGTTCTATAATTTTTTTTTGAAAACTCAATACTTTTTGAGTTATTCGTGGTTGAAAATTAGCCATTTTCATTGAAACATAATATCTTTTCGAACGGTTTTTTGCGAATACCTTAAAAACCATGCATCTAACTAAAAAAACTGTATAAAATATTTTTGTAGCTTATAAAAAAACAAAGAGATTAGTTTCTTCACAAATCGTGTAGTTATAAGAGAAAAAGAGATATCGTAGGTGAAAAGAGTTTGTTTTTCTGGTGCATAGTTAAATCGGTGTATTCAACTTGAAATAACAGAGAAACGGTCGATTTTAAGTGTATAGTGCTACCAACGTTTTTTGTAGTGCTTATAAAGTCATTTAAAATTAGCAACATTAAATGTCGGTTACATTTAAAATAAACGAGATACGCTGCAAAAAAATTGATGACTAATGTATTTTAAGAAAAAATGAGAAGTATATTTAACGCCTCATCCACCACAATTTAAATTCATCGTTTTCCTTCTACAATATTTTTTATTATATTGTTATTTATATGTTAAAAAAGTTGGACGGGTTTGAAATGAATGGTTTTTGAAAAAAATAAGATCAAATTATAGAGCGGCATTTTTAAATTTTTACAAAATTTTTATCTAAAAACCCTACAATTCTTTTTTGTATGGTATCTTTTTTTGTATCTCTTATCATTTTCGAGTTACATGGAGAAAAAGGAAAATTTTTAGGAAAATTTAAAAAGGCGCTCTATAATTTGATCCTCCTTTTTTCAAAAATCATTCATTTTAAACCCCTCTAAATTTTTAAACATATAAATAACACTATGATAAAAAGTACTATAGAAGGAAAACGATGCAATTAAATTGTGGTGGATGAGGGGTTAATATACTTCTCATTTTTTCTTAAAATACATTAGGGATAAATTTTTTTTGCAGCATATCTCGCTTATTTTAAATGTAATCGACATTTAATATTGCTCATTTTAAAGGACTTTTTAAGCACTACAGAACTATACACCTAAAATCGACAATTTCTCTGTTATTTCAAGTTGAATACACCGATTTGAGCATGCACCAAAAAAAACAAACTCTTTTCACCTACCATATCTCTTCTTGTATTATAACTAGAAGAATTATGAAGGAACGAATCTCTTTGTTTTTTTTTATAAGCTACAAAAATGTTTTATATAGTTTTTAGTTAGATGCATAGTTTTTAAGGTATTCGCAGAAACCATCCGAAAAGGTGTCTTTTTCAATGAAAACGTCCAATTTTCAACCACGAATAACTGAAAAATATTGAGTTTTCAACAAAAAATATAGAACAGTTCTTGCTTATAATTAGGCTCTCTAGCCACTTCCGTGGTTATTTTGACCAAAAAAATTTCCACCCCCGAGAAGGGGTGGGAACCACCCCCAAGTTAAATCACACATCGGCATACGGTAGGCTTTGAATTAGGAGATAAGTAGAGGCTCTTCCCAAAATTTCATTTAAGTCCATGCAGTAGGGAATTCGGAGCCAAGTAACCTCATTGACTGTCGGAAGTCGTTTTCAAAATACAACTTTTGAAAAATAAACAAACTACTTTGTTTTGCCTGTTTAGAGTGTTACAAATAAACGTCAATCCATTTAGATATATCAACAAAATAAAGTAGGGAAATGTTAAACAAGGGCCACGACATCGTAAACATTATCCACATCCGTCACCGCGATACACAGAATTCCATTAGCATGTAGTTTAGGAGCTAGGAAGGGTTGAGTATGCACTTTTATATCTCATCGGTACCTTGACGTTTTTCTATGAATTTTTGGTAGGTAGATTCGTTTTTTCGAGAGTACTCAACTGAAAACCCGTCAGATAATTTGTTATTAACAAGCTAACAAACCTAATAAATACCACAGCAGCCATATCATGTCCATATTGTCATTCTCATTTTTAACCCTCTTTTGCCCAAGAGCAGAAATCCTCAACCCATGACAATTTCCTTTTATCATTTTATTGTTTTAGGACCCAATTAAGCAAAAATCATATTTAATCCCACAATTGCTGCCCAATTTGTGCTGGAAGATACATTTTATAAAAGTATATTGCAAATAAACCAGAAAGGATTAGTGCCTTAAACTTGTAAATATTTAAACTTAAGTAACATAATAATAAGTCACTTTAATTGGTTTTTATAAAAAAAAATATTAGAATAGTAACAGTAGGTAAACAGAATATACCGCTTGTGTTGATGGCTTGAAAAACGTGCACACTCACAGAACAAGAAACTAAATCAACATAACTTAATACATTGAAACCGTTTAAATGAAACAAGGATAGCCAACTGTATAGAGAAAGAACAGCTGATTGTGACAACCAAGGTTTGAACTATTGAAAAAGCCCCCAATATAAAAAAAGAATGTGTGTGTACTTTGTACGCACGTAAGAAGTTATACTTCTACTACATATTATGTGATTTTTAAGACAATACCAAAAATTTAAAAAAATAAAAGAATAAAATGCACACAAACACATTAAAAAATGCCACAAAGAAAAAATGATTTCTGAACGATAATAATTGTTGGCAAAAATTTTAAATACGCATTTTCTGAAAATTTTTTTATAACAAATATACTTACAATCATCAAATGCATAAAAAAATAAAAAAATAAAAACTTGCATCGGGAATCGAACCCGTGAATTTCGGGGCGCTTTGATTCCTAATCGAAGCCTAGACCCACTCGTCCAATTCCACATTATTTGTCATGTGGAAAAATAGGCTAACTGAACGTTTTACTGTTTGACAGTTGTTTTGAATATAATTAAATTATGTAGTTTAAATTTTGTGGAAGAAAATATTAAAATATAACAAAACAGTAAGAAAACAATATATTAGATAAATATTGATAGAACTTTTGTTGGTAATCAAATTAAGTATGTAAATCAAAGCATTACATACCTACTAGATAAATAAATCTACGCCAAAAAATCATAATTTAAAAATAAAAATCGGACCTAATTTGGGATTTCTCTCTAAAATCCTCATTCTTGAGAAAATAAATGTACAGTAGAGCGTCGATTATCCGAACGTCGATCAACCGAACGACCACTTATTTGAACTATCGACTCCCGCGTCCCGCACTCGAATACCGAGCAAGCGTTAGTAATTGACGCTTAAAATATCTTCAATTTTCTTCAATATTGTATCCAAATATAATTATGTTGTTGCAAAGACTGCACTTTTTTGTTTAGTCGCTAGTTGTCATTATCAAGATATAAATAAATATGTAGGTATATAAATATGGCTTTTATTCACTTGTGGATAAATATGTATGACTATAAATATGTATCAATATATTGTAGTTCGATTATCCGAACAAATCGGTTTTCCGAACACCTATGTTCCCCAATTAGTTCAGATAATCGACGCTCTACTGTATTTCAACCTGATCCAAATGTATAATTACAATATGATTATAATAAAAACTACTTACCAAATTAGAATGAGTTTTCCTTGTCCAAAATAGTCCAAAAGTCCAAAAATATAGGTATATGAAAACTATTTAAAAAGGCAGTATAACTATTAACTAACTTTTGTTTGTTGTTTCTTTTCACACAAATTTTAAAACGCAACAACCATAAATAATCTAACTACAGCTGTGCCACAGCCGCCATATTGAATAATTTTTGATATGTCATTTGAACATCCAATCAGAACAAAGTTATAATGCGCATGCGCCGGGATCATAGGTTTTAACATATAAAAATTCACCCTCATATCATATCGCCGGTAAAGAAGTATAACTTCGAAAAGAGGGTTAAGGATTTTACCTTCATCATAGACATCCCAAACTCTACCAACTTGAACAAATGTTACTAAATTTGTTTGTGTTTAGGAGATGCAATAATTTAAACAATTAAATTGTTAATAACAAATTTCTGGAATTTTCAGCCTGATACCCTTGAAAAATCGAATCTACGCACAAAAAAAAATCATAAAAAGTGCCAAGTTACCGATACATTGGCTTATGAGCGATGGCAGATCCTGATATCTGCCTTTTAGGCAGCCAAGCCAGGTGAGGGAGTTACTTTTGAAGAGACTTGTGGCTTTCTGAGAGGCCATAAGGCTGCTGAAAGATTAGACGTTCGGGGTGGCATCGGCAGGAGGAGCTCAGATTTACAGCCCCTGTTGATTCTGACAAACATGGGGAGCTGTCATAGGAGATCTCAGTGTCTGAAGGACTCACAAGTGGGCCCTGCCCCGATGTACCATACCATACCATACCATTCCATACCATACCATACCAAGGTACCGATAGTACAGAAAAGTGCATACTCAACGCCTCTTTGGTTCCTAGACTAGGCTGACCAAATCATAAACTTGAAAAAACGGGACACATCCAAGGAGCAGTGGCGCACCTAGAATTTTTCTCTGTGGGGAGAGCGTTGGTTGGGCGTCGAATTTTTTTTTGTATTGTTTGTGAAAAACATGTTATATTTTCTTACGATTTTTTGTATATTTTTGGTCTTTTAGCTAATTTGGGATCTATAACTCCTTTTAAATTTACTTTTGAATGTGTAATTTACATACGATCAAGACTGCGAAACAGAAAACTATAAAACTGCGCCAGAATGGCATGGATCAACAACCCGTCAGAACAAAACAGGGAAGAATACAAAATATCGGGAAACAAAGCCAACTCAACAAATAAAAAGAAGAAAAATGACTGGTTTCGCTGGAGGATATTGAAAAAGACAGAGAAAACTATCAAATACAACAATAATTTTACAAAAAAGTTAAAGCAGCAAAAAATACGCCCAGCATTAAAACAAGAGGACAAAAAAATCAGAAATAGAAAAACCTTGTTTGAGGACAGACAGATCAACAAAATATGGGTAGAATATTACGAAAAAATGGTATTCACTGTGAAGGAAATACACTGCGATAAAGAAGTAAGGCCGTACAAGATAACGATGAAGAAAAAATTTTCACAGAAGATGAAATAACTGTAGAATAAAATATAGAGGAAGAGAATTACGTAAAGGAATAAACCAGCTAATACAACAAATGAACAAAACAGACTACCAGCCGATTGGAACGCAGGTATTACAGTAGGTACCTATATATAAAAAAAGAGATCTAGAGGAGTGCGAGAATTACAGAGCAATAACTTTATTAAACAACACATATTTTAACAATTCACAAGGAAAAAATTTTCCTGCAGTTGGCTGTATACCATGTAATACAAAAACAGTAAAATCCTGCATAAAAGGTATATTAAAATCACTCAAACGGGCCACATCAAAATCACATAACTAGTTCTCGACTGGTTTACCAGTCATCACCAGTGCTTACGTGCAATGTTAATGCTAACCACCAAGATATTATTTAACAAAAGATGTCGGTCAAAGCCTAGTAAAAGTAGTCCGTCAAGGAAACATTGGATTAAAATGCTACATTAAGCGTGGATGTTTAAAGTATTTTGTTAATCTGCCCCAGGCCCCAGGTAACATCTGAGCTGTGGATTTGACTTGTTCACATGTTGATAGGATATTGACACAGCTCAGATGTTACCTGGGGCACATTAACAAAATATTTAAAACATTCACGCTTAATGTAGCATTTTATACCAATGTTTCCTTGACGGACTACTTTTACTGCGCTTTGACCCACATATTTTTGTTAAATATTATCTTGGTGGTTAGCATGTACATTGCACATAAGCACTGATGATGACTGGTAAACCAGTCGAAAAATATAGTTATGTGATTTTGATGTGGCCCTTTTGAGGGATTTTAAATATACCTTTTATACAGGATTTTACTGTTTTTTTTTTACATATTACAACATTCTAGAAAATATACTAAACATAAGACTTAAATCATGCACTGAACGAATATTAGGAAAATACCAGAACAGGTTCAGATCGGGCGAGGTCGACGATTAATTCCATACATAGAGTGGAGCAAATAATTCAAAAATCGAGAGAGTACAACAGAGAAATGCACCTAATATTCATGGATTTCAAAAGCGCTTTTGATACAACCAATCGGCCAAAAATGATGGAGCAGCTAGAGAATGTTGGAATCCCAGAAAAATTAAGACATATGCTAACAGTGAGCCTAAAGAACACCAGAGCAAGGATCAGTTTCAACGGAACAACTTCTAAGGAGATTAATGTACACAAAGGCGTGAAACAAGGTGACTTTATCTCTCCGACAGTATTTAATTTGATATTGACAATATCAGATATTGACATAATCTGTAATCATGAGGATGACAAAACATTATTACAGATCAACTTCAAATAGTAACATATGCAGATGATTCAATCATCACAGCGAAGACGAAGATAACACTTGCAGTTGCAAAATTACATAAGGAAGCGAAGAGAATAATAGGACTAGAGATAAACCAGCTCACAGCAAAATACATGGCGATTGGGAAAGATGACCCAACTCAGAAATATCTAGTAACACAGAACCATAAATTTGAAACTGTATCCATCTTTAGCTACTTAGGAGTAAAAATAGGGAAAACCGGAAAAATAGAGAACAGAGGAAAGAATTCTGAAGGACAGAAAAACATCTACACGGTAGAAATCCGCTGAGAAGCAAGACTCGTAAGTATAATATGAACCTATGTATTGTTGTGCTCTACTTTATGCCCTTATTTAGATTCATTAGCAAATTCTTAATTAAATTGATTATTAAATTATTTTATTTACTGCCTATGTAAAAACAAAACTAAATTCAAATTAAATTTTCCAATCAATTTTATTCTCAGGGCTAATTTTGTATTTGATACAATACCTGTGATCTGTGGCTTCTCGTACTTCTAGTTGCTTACTTCTTCCAGGGTGGAAACAGGGAAATTGAAAACACTCAAAATCATATAAAAGTAATCTATTGTTTTTATCAAATAAGCCGTGTACATATGATTCAAAAAATACTAAAATTTAACTTTGTTGCAACAATTTCTAACTTCATAAATTAAACCCTAACGCTGATATCTCCTTGTTTTGACAAAAAAAAAATTATTTAATTAATTTATTATTTACTCATACTAAATTTAATGAATTTTACTTTTCTTCTTTTGAATTGATTTCTCAAATTTGAAATGACTAACTGCGTTAAAAAAATGTTCAATAAACAAATAAACAAATATGGTTTTGATATAAGCAAATTTTCTCCATTCCGACAAATGATTTGACTAACCTTTTTGTTTCTTCACTCCCTCGTTTTCTGCATTGCGCCGTCCTTGATTCTCCCAACACGTACTCTCTGGATGTTGCGAAAAAGTCCCTCACGTCCAAACTGCTTCCAAGAAAAACACACAGGACTTGCTCGAATTCTATTACTCCGTTTTCCTTGCTCGATATCTTGTGCACAAAAGGATAATAATCAGCTACTCGTTCTAGACAAAACAAAGGAATCTCCCTCGGACCAGGAAAATTAACTCTTCAACCGGTCGACAATTTGGTTTCAACTTGATTCTGCTCGCAAAGGCTGATCACACCACTCTACACTGATTACACACTTTTAAAAACTCGACTGCCTTCTATCGATGTTCATTACACAGTGCCGCTTATTTCTCTCTTCAATCCAGACTCCAACATGCATTATCCCTTCTCCCGATATTTTCAATCCAATAAACAACAACCTCTCTCAAACCATTTATTTCTTAAGAAACCAAATATTCTTCCACATAACTTTTCCAATTTGTCAAATTTCAAGAAATATCATAATTAGTTCTTTTCTACTTTCTACTTTTACAACTAAAAACTAATACCATTTGTTTACCAAATTAAAAACCTTCCCGGAAAGATCTTAAAAACGTTATTGTTCTCGTCAACGCTCTGTCCACTTTCTAATCACCGAATTGTTTGTTAATGTCCCGTCCATTTCGTCGAATCATTATCACTAATCGTTTTCATTTTTCCGAAACACTTGTTTAATAGCAAAATTAAATTCTATACAATCTTGGTCATATACAGGGTCATGAAAAACTATGATCTTATGGGTTTTGATATAAATATAATTTTTTTGAATTTCTTAAAAAACAACAATTATACAACAGTATATAAGACCTTAATAAGACTTAGGTGTTACATATTATTGGATGGAAACAACGACGATTAACAAGAAAGAGGAAGATAGCCTTCTGAAATTTGAAAGAAAAATAATGAGAACAATACTGGGATACAATGTAACAAAAGAGGGAGAAATAAGAATGAAAACAAATGCAGAAATTGAAGAAAAATTAAAGAGAGAAAATATAGTCAGATAGAAAAACTCAACCCAACTCAAATACGGGACATTTAGGCGTCCCGACATACTTTTTCGGGACTCCGGGACAAATCGTTAAAAAACGGGACAATCCCGTTTTTACGAGACGTTTCGTCACCCTATCCTAGACTATTACTTTCCCTGCAGCTGAAACTAGCTGAAAACAACCGTTTTACAAATAATTCAACTATATCCATTTTTTTTAATTCACATGAGACAAAAGTTAATAATTACGCACGGTAAAACACCAACACCAGCTAAAAAGTTAATTAAAAAATAATCTCGAATAATACACATAACACATAAAACGTCCCCAGAACATATTAGTCACGCTTAAAGTAACTGTTTAAAAAGGGAATTACCCACCCTCACATTCACTTGTTTCCAGCAATTCCGTTTACTTGAATATTTTTATATAATTCGGGGGCAAAGTAAAATATAAATACAGACGAGAAGAGAACAGAGGGAGAACATCTGCTTTCTATTCAGATATGTGTGGTTCTCGGGCTACGGAAAATTTTTACGTCCAGGTTATTTTAACTTTGACGACTTATGGTTACGAGACGGTAGGGGAAAACGGGATAGTTTTATATGATTTTAATATAATATTGAAATTTTTGAATGTTTTACACTTTATTTGGAATTGAGAAGGACACAGAGAGAGGGGAGTAAAATAAATTATGTAGATACAGGGTGGGGCATTAGTGTGACAAAGTCCAATTACTCGTTTGTCGTAAGAGATACGAAAAAAAGTTATTTAGGTAAAAGTTGAGGCACACATAGTATCATATTTTAAAAATATATTCAAATATACAGGGGCGTCCGTATTGACAGGGTGACACAAACTTATGTTTTTTTAAATGGAACACCCTGTATATTTTTACATTTTTGGATTCTCCTCGATGTTTCCTTTTTTAAAATATATGCTTTTGTAATATTATACGAGGTAGTTTAAAAGTTAATTACGTTTTTTTGTTAATTTCGTAGCAAAATCTACACTCTGTAGAATTGTAGTGATTTGACATCAAATTTTCTATTTACATTCAAACGATTTTTAGTATAGTCTACTACTGTTAATCATTAATACTATAGCGACATGTTTAATTTTAGTATACAGGGTGGGTCGAAACTCGGAATGAGTATTTTCTGAGTTTTCTTAAATGGAACACCCTGTATTTTAGTATTGTAATAAAATTATATTTTATGGTACTTTTTTATTTCTTCAGCATTCCCTATACCTAAGTGCTTTAATTTGTAAGTTATTCGTCATTCTTTAAGCAAACATTAATTGCAACAAAAATTACGTAAAATTTCATTAGGTAGCCGTGAAAATATCCAATCAAAAGTAATTTTTCGAAAAAAAAAATACATAATAATCTAGCTTGATGCTTAATTTATTAATATTGGATGAGATATCCAAATACATTCGTAGTTAAGGTTGTTGGTGCTTAAAATATTAATCAAACATACAAAATTCTGCCTAGTTGGCTATGACACAAAATTTGCTTAAACATTTGACATTATACTATTTATATAGTTCCAGTTGATTTGATACCATTACTAATATTAATTTTTCTAATGAGGAACGGATTAAAATGGCTTTGTGCTAGGAGAGTATAACAAAAATGATCTACTTGCAATAAAAATTTATCATCAGCAATTCCCTGATAGACAACAACCAAAAAGAGAAACTTTTGAAAGTATACTAAAACGGTTTCAACAGACTAGATACTTAGATTGTAAGAACGATTGTACTAATAGGCAGATCCTCAGTGACACTAAGGATTACATTTAATTGCTGTTTTCTTCACTTACAATAGTTTTTATTCGAGCAGATTTATCATAATCTAAGTGATCAGTCCGTTGAAACCGTTCTAGTATATTTTTAAACGTTTCTCTTGTTAGTTGTCGTCTATCAGGGAATTTCTGATGAAAAATTCTTATTGCTAGTACCACATTTTTGTTATATTCCACTAGCACCAAAATCTTATTAATCAGTTTCTCATAAGAAAAATACATATTAGTAATGATAACAAAGCAACTGGATCTATTAAAATAGTATAATGTCAAATTTTTAAGGAAATTTGGTATCATAGCCGACTAGGTAGAATATTGTATGTTTTTATTATTTTGCGCATTAACAATCTTAACTACGAATTTATCTGGATTTATCCAATAGTAATAAATTAAGGATCAGACTAGATTATGATGTATTTTCTTTTCCAAAAATTATTTTTGATTAAATATACAGCCACCTAATAAAATTTCAGGTAATTTTTCTTACAATTAATGTTTGGCTTAAAGAAACACGAATAACTTACAAATTAAAGCACTTAGGTATATGGAATGCTTAAGAAATAAAGAAGTACCATAAAATATCATTTCATGACAATACTTAAATACAGGGTGTTCCATTTAAGAAAACTCAAAAAATACTCATTCCGAGTTTCGACCCACCCTGTATACTAAAATTAAACGTTTCGCTATACTGTTAATGTTTAACAATAGTAGACTATATTAAAAATCGTTTGAACGTAACTAGAAAATTTGATGTCAAATCACTAAAATTCTACAGGGTGTAGATTTTGCTACGAAATTAACAAAAAACGTAATTAACTTTTAAACTACCTCGTATAATATTACAAAACTATACATTTTAAGAAAGGAAACATCGAGGAGAATCCAAAAATGTAAAAATATACAGGGTGTTCCATTAAAAAAAACATAAGTTTGTGTCACCCTGTCAATACGGACGACCCTGTATATTTGAAAATATTTTTAGATCATGGTACTATGTGTGCCCCAACTTTTACCTAAATAACTTTTTTTCGTATCTCTTACGACAAACAAGTAATTGGACTTTGTCACACTAATGCCCTGCCCCTGTATGCTGCGAGAACTATTACCGAAAATTTTGTCGGTCAAATATCCCATTTTTCGTTATAGAGAAGCCAAGGAATTCTCCTATTCGTCCTAGATTTTCCCAAAGAAATTCGATGTTCCCAACTATTCATTTTTTTCCAAACCACGTATAATCCACTTTCGACCTGCTAACTTAAGTCCTTCCTCTTCAATGGCACTTTCCAATTCCTCCAAATTCTCCTCGAATATTTCTTATCTCATCTCTCCTCGACTAACACGATATTACCCGCAAAGTGCATTGACGAACGAGTTTCTTCTCTTAACTCTTACTGAGGTTTATGTAATTATCCGGGACTCATTTCTCTCTCATACATCTCCATAGCTCTTGTCTAGGAACTGTGTCGTACCTATCCCTTCTGAAGATCTATAAATATGAAATGTAGCTCTTTTTTCTACTGCCCAATTTCTTTATCAACTTTCTTAAATCAAACAAAACATCTGTTGCCCTCCTTCCTGGTATTAACCTAAACTATTCTTCCTTTTCTCTGTTCAATAACTTCTACGTTAAAAATGCTATATTTTCAACATTCTACGATAATGCCACATCTCTAAGGCTTTTAACTTGTTAATTATATTAAGGTTGCACGTTCCAACTAACTAGGCTTCTGATCAAGATACGTAATGAATGATCATCTTGTAGCAACAAAAGTTTTGAACTATAAATGTCTTGAACATAATAAAACTCTTATACTTATCCTCGTAAATTTCAAACATGCCTCCGACTCAGTATATCAACAAAAACACTTAGATTCCTTAGACAAATGTAGA
Organism: Diabrotica virgifera virgifera; assembly: GCF_917563875.1. Taxonomy (NCBI): domain Eukaryota; kingdom Metazoa; phylum Arthropoda; class Insecta; order Coleoptera; family Chrysomelidae; genus Diabrotica; species Diabrotica virgifera. The sequence goes on along the minus strand of NC_065451.1, from coordinate 220,695,327 downwards.
GCAACAATCAATTATACAAATAAGAATGCAACATGAAACATTAAGATGCCAAACAACCAATACAGAAACAAATTCAACATTAGAGAGATGAATAAAACAGGGTGATACACTTTCCCCAAAAATACTTCTGACTCTACTGAAAGGGATGCTTAAAAACATAGGATGGGGATCAGCTCGCATCAATAACGATAGAAAAAGTCAACCCCACTACATTTTATAAATACCACTATAGTAAGCGGTCTACCGCGCGGATGCGGTCTACCTGTGTATGCGATCTTCGGTTCGTAATTTGAAAAAAGGTTTTGTGCAAAATAATGAAATGCAAGAAAACTCTTATAGAAAAAAATATTTATTCACAAGCAATAGGTAAACATTTGGGGGAAAATAAATATGAAATGAAAGGGGGCTCTAATAATTTACATACAAAATGCACCCCAAATATTTACAAAAAAATATATGTACGTAATTATTTAAAAATGAAAATGATACAGCCTTATTATTATTAAAGAACAAATTCATGCACCTTAATTTAAGCTGTCAATGATTCTATCTTAAAAAAATCATGCAGGCACCCTGACCAAGAATTAAAAAAAAAACTATTTAGATAGGTATATACAACCTACAAACGGTTTGTTGCCCTTCATTATTGTGTGCAAACCCTTCTGAGAAATATGGTGTTGCTTAGCCGCACAGGTAACTGCAACCAATAGCATAAACGCGACGGTAGACCGCATACTATAGTGGCACCGTTTTCTGGATTTTATCATTATTAGCAGTTGCTCTAGTCTCCCCTACGGTTACACTGGCAATTTGCTTTGTTTTGCATATTTTGGTGCTTTTCCTTGAGCGTAAATTTTCACTTTCAATTTTATGTAGGGTTTTACGTCTTTTAGGCTATAATAAATATGTTAATTGCGGTTTTGTGGATTATTTGAGTACCTTGCCGACAATTCTATTTTGGTCTTCTTGTAATTTATGACGACAGAGTGGTCTAAAAGTAGTTTTTCTGTCATAATTGGCTTCAGCAACATTCCTATTCAATACTATGTATGTACAAGCTATTTATTACATCAGTCAATGTTAGTGTTTACTTATGCATCAATAATAATTGAGCCAATGGATACAGATACAACATGCTTTTCGCTTTTAATTTTTTCTTGTTTGAGCAACTTGAAACCCGTTAAAGCCTTAACGGGTATATTTTTTTATTCTCTGATCTTTCATTTCATCTACATACTCATTTTACTTTATCGTACTACATACGCAGTATGAGTATAATAGATAAAGTTATAGGATCGTGCAAAAAAATTTTTTTCAGATTTCACTTTTTTTCGACGTTTTGAGTCCCCCTGAGTCTAAAAAGCAAATAAAAAAAACATATCGGAAGTATGTACGTACGTATGTACGTACGTATGTACGTACGTATGTCGCCACCGCCCAGCAAAAACTACTGGACCGATTTCGATGAAATTCGGTATGAGTAAGTTTAAGAGAATTTTGTCGAGAAACTAAGCTTTTGAAAAAAACCTCTCAAAGGGGGGCCGAAATAGGGGGGTTATTTGGGGCCCATTTTTGCAAATTTTGACCGAAACGAATGAAATTTAACTTAAAGTTAGCTCATCGATAGATAAATAGAAATACGGAATTTGACATTTCCAAATCCAAAATGGCGGCCAGCATGGCCGACCGCCCACCCGACACATTTCCCTACCAATCTAAAAATTTGTTTAAGATAAATTTAATTTGAAAAAACATTTATATAGCCTAAAGATGGGGCTATAACAAGAATATTATCGTTTTTCAGAAAAAGTTATGGGTTGCCTATATTTAAGGGGTCAAAATTTGACATAAATTTGAACTAAATTTTCTCAAAAATGACTCCAAGGAATTTGTTTATTTTTTGATATATTTTTGATATCCTATCGGTAAATTGAATAACATTAGTCAGGTTTCTTAACTCCTCATAGGAGGGGAGTTATGAATTTTTTATAAAAAAATATTCGAGTGCCCGTAACTACCTCTGTAATAGAAACTAAAATTTGAAATTTGGCAGACATATATAGTACTTTATTATCTATTAGCACAATAAATTTTACCCACAATATGGCTTCCGGTTTAACCGGAAATGAAAAATAAATCTTAATTTTTTACATACGCCCTATATATTTTTAAATATTTTGAAAGAATGTAAAATTATCTTTCCAATGACATAAAACTCGTTGCTGTAACTCAAAAACTCGAAAAGTTACAGAAAATTGAAATTTTGCTAGAATCTTGTGTGTGTCCTCTCACGCGATCATAGCAGAGCATTATTATAGGGCAGTCAATAAGGGTATTTGGCTCCGAATTCCATCCTACTACATCGATGTACTTGATATTTTCACAGTAAGTAGGGAATAGCTCAAGAAACAAAATCTACCCTATATACTATGGCGCTTTTATCTTGGGGCAATTCCCACCCCTTCAAGGGGGTGGAAAATTTATTGGTCAAAATAAGCATGGAAGTGGCTAGAGAACCTATTTTTAAGCAAAAACTGATCTATACTTTTTTTTGAGAACTCAATACTTTTTGAGTTATGCGCAGTTGAAAATTGGCCATTTTCATTTAAAAATGACACGTTTTAGGACGGTTTTTTGTGAATACCTTAAAAACTATGCATCAAACTAAAAACACTATATAAATTTTTTTTTAATTATAAATAACAAAGAGATTCGTTCCTTCGTAAATTTTCTATATATAATACAAAAAGAGATATGGTAGGTAAAAAGAGTTTGGTTTTTGGTGCATGCTCAAAATGCTCATGCTTTTGTAGTGTTTGAAAAGGCCTTTAAAACGAGCACTGTTAAATGTCGGTTACATTCAAACTAAGCGAGATATGGTGCAAAAAAATATATGACTAATGTACTTTAAGGAAAAATGAGAAGTACATACATTTAACCCCTCATTCACCAGAATTTAAATGCATTGTTTTTCTTTTGCAATACCTCTTAATATAGTGTTATTTCTACTTTCAAAAAGTTGGACGGGTGAAAAAAATAAGATCAAATTATAGGGCGCATTTTTAAATTTTCTTAAAATTCTTCCTTTTGCTCCATGCAATTCGCAAATAAAAATGTTCTATCCCCGAGAAGTGGTGAGAACCGCCCCCACGATAAAAGCGCCATAGTATATAGGATAGACTTTGAATTAGGTGATTGGGCTTTGTGCTACTCCCAAAATTTCCTTACAATCCATGCAGTAAAATGCAAATATTGTAAACTATTAATTTCTCAGAAAAATGGACTAATTTGAAATGAAAGTATGACTAATATTCTATTGATTTATGCAATAATCTATAGTGTGTCCCCGAACATTTTCTCAAATGCGGGAATTAATGATGCGTAGAACCATAAAATATTTTCAAGTATACAAGGTGTTTCTAAAATATCAAAATAACGAGTAACTTTGTTATTTTTATAGAATGGCAGTATCTAGTACGATAACGATAATAGATCGGTACGATAAAGTCCTCGGGCGGCCCTTCCGTCCAGCGTTTTTCATAAATAATGAGCATTTTTGATATAAATAAAATTATATTTACACGTCGTTTGAAAATGAATATATGTATAACCTAAATTATTCTTGTTCGTTAGAATTAAGAGTTTACTCTATGATGTCTTTTATCTAAACTCATGAGATAATTGGACCTAAGTGGAAGAAGGGAGTATGTCACATTTTCTTAAATTTTAGTTTCCTAGTGAATGAAAATGGTAACTTCACTATTATATGACACTTATACTGTACCTCTAAAAAGCTTAATAAGAGATATTATTATTCTAGTAGATTAAGGTTTTATGTAACATGTAAAATACGATTCTTGAATGGAAGAAGGAGGCATGAAATATTTTTCGTTTTTTTTTTAGGTTTAAATTGTTTATAACTCGAAAACGATTAACTTTAAAGAAAAATTACTAAAGTCCTTTTTTGTTTCCAATGATCAAAAGAATCTAAAATAATGTCTACCTCTTTTGTAATTTGTTAAATTTTTTTTTAAATAAATGTAGTAATAACTCTGAAATTATGGCATTTAGGTACCAGGGAATATAACACGAAAAATAATCAGCATTTCTTAAGGACTTCAAAACGCAAAAAATATACAGGGTGTTCCATTTGAAATAAGAAAGTTCATTAGATTTACAGAGAAACCGAATATCTGACAACAACGTAATTACCACTATGATATCGGCTGCATCGTCCCTTACTCATCAAAATCCATAAAAAATCGTGCAAGCCGTTTCCGAGATAATTGAGGCTTTCGATACATAAAACTCACTCTCTATAATATACTCCATTTAATAATACAAGGCAAGGTAGACGGAAGAAGAAGAAGGGCCAGGTCGAAGAAGACCGTCATGGCTTAGAAACCTGTGAGAATGGTTTAACAGATCCTCTGCATCCCTTTTCAACTGCCATCAACAAAATTACTATAGCCAATTTGATAGCCAACGTTCCATAATCGAGCACGGCACATGAAGAAGAAGATTATTTTGTGTTCAATTACATAAATTTCTGTAAAACTGACTATATAGTATTATTTCATGCAACATACCATATCCATTCAGATAAAGGATAGTTATACAAACTAAAATTAATGGAAAAAGACGGTATGTACAGTTTTTATTTATTTTTAGAAAAAATACGAAAAATAAAAACAAATTATCAGTAGTAATTGCACAAGAGCTCTAAAATTATAGAATTTTTTTATTATATATTAGATATAGAATAATATTAGAATTATTTCATGAATACAACTGTTCAAAACCAAAATTTTATTGTAATTTATTTATGTAAGTACAAATTAGTACAATTAAACACACAGTTGTTATAAATATTTTACGGTTGAAAGTCATCACTTTTATAATTTTTAAAACATTAACTGTCATTAATGTCACTGAATGTATTTTTTCATAACAACGAAGGGCATCTGACGTAATATACTTGACAACGGGAAATTATCAAAAATTATTAGTCTAATTTAGATTTCTGTAGCTTTCTATTGGTCAGAATCTCCTATGAATGAAATAATCAGTAGTAATTGCACAAGAGCTCTAAAATTATCGAATTTTTCCCGAGTGACACTTTGACAGTTTTAATTTCACGACCCGAAGGGGAGTGAAATTATGTCAAAGTGTCACGAGGGCAAAAATTCGATAATAATTTTAGAGATCGAGTGCAATTTGTTGCGATTATTTCATGAATAAAACTGTTCAAAAACAAAATTTTATTGTAATTTATTTATGTAAGTACAAATTATTACAATTAAACACACAGTTGTTATAAACATTTGAAGGTTAAAAGTCGTCACTTTTATAATTTTTAAAACATTAAATGTCATTAATGTCACTGAATGTATTTTATCGTAGCAACAAAGGGCAATCTGACGTAATATACTTGACGACGGGATATTATCAAAAATTATCAGTTTAATTTTTATTTATGTAGCTTTCTATTCGTCAGAATCTCCTATGAATGAAATAATCAACATTATATGTAAAGGAATGCTTACAGCAATATAAATAAAGTCAAATAACACAAACAATATTTTCATGATAAAAGTGGAGGAATAAAAACTTTAACTGCCCATATCTCAAAAGGTCAAAAGGCAGGCTTTGTACAATACCATATCATATAACTTAAACGTTGCAAAGCTAGCAATTATTTTTCTATTTTTGTCTTTTGTATACAGTGAGCACGTAAAGGTTGGAATAAATTCATTTTCTCGAGAATGGACGACTTTGGAAAAAAATCCCGAAACAGGTAAATTTTTATTTTTAAATTACGACTTTTTGGCATATATATCATACTAGTGACGTCACCGGTTTGGGCGTGATGCAGTCATCGATGATTTTTTTAAATAAGAATAGGGGTCGAGTGATAGCTCCTTTGAAAGGTAATTCAATTCTCTGTTCAGTAATATAAACATTAATATAATTATTTATATAGGGTGTCTAAAAAAAATTTTTTTTAATTAAATTTATTGACAAAAAGAAGAATGTGTGTAATTTATTTAATCCAAAATACATTTTACTGCTATTAGAAAACAGGAAAAATGTTTATTTGATAAATAAATATTGTTTTTTGCTTAAATTCAATATTAAAGCAGCCATCCACTTGCCTCTTGACAGTTTGAAATTTAATTTAAGCGAAAAGCAATGATTATTTTTCAAATAAACATTTTTTTTTATGTTTTCTAGGAGCAGTGAAATGTATTTTGAATTAAATAAATAAAATACATTCTTCTTTTTATGTCAATAAATTTAATTAAAAAAAAATTTTTGGACGCCCTGTATAAATAATTATGTTAATGCTTATATTACTGAATATAGAATTAAATTACCTTTTAAATGAGCTATCACACGACCCCTATTCTTATTTTAAAAAATCATCGATGACGTCATCACGCCCAGATGGGTGATGTCACTAGTATGATAAATATGCCAAAAAGTCGTAATTTAAAAATAAAAATTGACAGGTTTCGGAATTTTTCTACAAAGTCGTCCATTCTCGAGAAAATGAATTTATTCCAACCTTTACGTTCTCACTGTATAAAAGTTGCTGCAGATCTAACATTGTTTTTTTTTTCAGATTATCTTCTGAGTAAACTTTTACAAGGTCAGTATCTTTTCTATATAATTTAACACCAACTTTATTACATTTTTAAGTAAAAGTGTTATGAAATATGAACGACTATGATTAGGTATAATAAGAACATACTGCAACAAAGATCAATAAAAAAAATTCTATACCCCTGTAAGTGCGGTTTGGCGAATTAAGTCTAAAATATTTGACAGTATTTAAAAGCTTTTCCAAATAATTCTTAGTTTATGAGCAAAAATGGAACATACGTTGTCTATTTGGAAGAGTTTTTGCCACTCAATGAGGTCTAACGCGGTTTTTAGTTACGAGGGGCGCCGGGAGCGGGAGATGCACGTCTTCGAACAGGATACAAACTTGTAAAAGAAATATTTAATAATAATTAGGAAAAGGCTTAAACGTAATATTTATAGATATATGAACGAGAGATATAGTAAAGATATGATTGAGGGTTAAAAACCTATCCTTTTTGCTTCTTCTTCTTCTTCAAGTGCCGTCTCCTAATCGGAGGTTGGATATCATCATCACTATCTTTACTCTATCCACCGCTGCTCTAAAGAGTTCTATAGAACTGCATCTAAACCAGTCCCTTAAATTCTTTAACCATGACACTCTCCTTCTTCCTATACTCCTTCCGCCTCTTATCTTTCCCTGTATTATCAGTCTTAGCATTTCATATCGCGGTCCCCTCATTACGTGTCCCAGATATTGTAACTTTCTTATTTTTATTGTGTTTATTATTTCGCATTCTTTACCCATTTCTCGCAGTACTTCCGTGTTCGTTTTCCTCTGTGTCCATGCTATTCTAAGCATTCTTCTGTAACACCACATTTCAAATGACTGTAGCTTATTTATGTGTTCTTGCTTTAATGTCCAGCTTTCAAGTCCATATTGTAGTATCGAGAACACGTAGCATCTCAAAGCTCTTGCTCTCAGTTCTAAGCTAAGGTCTTTGTTGCAGAGAACTGTTTTCATTTTTACAAACGCATTTCTTGCTATTTCTATCCTGGTCCTTATTTCTGTTGTTTGATCATTTTTCTCTGAAATCCAGGTTCCTAGGTATTTGTATTTATCAACCCTTTCTATCGGTACATTTCCCAAATGTATGCTTGTTTGTATGTTTGTTTTCTTAGTTATTATCATGTATTTGGTCTTTTTTATATTCATTTTTAGTCCATATTCTTTACAGAAATTGTTTGTTTTGTTCAGTAGTAGTTGGAGTTGTTCAGCAGAGCTTGCTATAATCACGGTGTCATCTGCATATCTTATGTTGTTAATAGATCTTCCGTTAATTATTATTCCTTCACTTTGAGATAGCAATGCTTCTTCAAAAATGGCTTCACTATATGCATTAAAGAGTAATGGAGACATAATACATCCCTGCCGAACTCCTCTCCTGATTTCAATTTCTGGACTGGGTTCGTTATCTATTACAATTTGTGCTCTTTGATTCCAGTAAAGGTTTGTTATTATTCGTAAGTCCCTTTTGTCTACGTTTTTTGTCTTTAGAATTTGGACTAATTTTTCATGTCTTACTTTGTCAAAAGCCTTCTCAAAATCAACGTAACAAACATGCACATCCACATTCATGTCCATGCATCTTTGAGCTAACACATTAAAAGCAAATAACGCCTCTCTGGTTCCTAGTCCGTTTCTGAACCCAAACTGACTATCATCTATTCCTTCTTCTAGTTTTTTGTTTATACGACCATGTATTATTTTCAAGAATAATTTGAGAATGTGACTTATTAATGATATTGTTCTGTATTCACTGCAATCTTTAGCGTTTGTATTTTTAGGGATAGCACAAAAGGTTGAGAGTAACCATTGTTTTGGTATGTTTCCTGTTTTGTACACTGTGTTAAACAAGTCTACGATAATGTTTAAGGTTTCATCATTTATACATTTTAAGCTTTCTACTGGGATTTGGTGTGGACCTACTGCTTTACCATTTTTGCTGTTTTTTAATGCCGATTTAATTTCTTCTTTTAATATCTTCAAAACCGTATCATCTTCTACTTCGACTTCCATCTTCTCTGTTCTATTGTCTTTGAACAATTCATTTATGTATTCTGTCCATCTCTTTAATTTTTCGTTAGTACTCAACACAAGTTTCCCATCTGTATCTTTTAGTATTCCCGGTTTTCTTTTTCTGTTGATCTGCGTTAATTCCTTAATTTTTTTATGTGTGTTAAAATTATCATATCTTTTCTGGTGTTCTTCTATTTCTGCGCATTGTTCTTTTAACCACTGTTCTTTAGCCTGTTTAATTTTGGATTTTATTTGTTTATCCACATTTTTGTACATCTGATTATCTTTGTTTTTATGCTGACGTCTTTCTTCCATTAAATCTAAGATTTCCTCCGTCATCCATTCTTTCTTTTTGTATCTGGTTGGTGTAAGAATTTCTTTTTGACATTTATCTATTTCTGTCTTTATTAATAACCATTTTGTCTCTGTTTCAGTATTTTGCTGGATTTGTTCTTTAACATTCATTAAACGGTTATTAATTTCATCCTTTTTGCTTAGAATTTGTATTTCTAATGATTTCCGCGGAAAATTTTTTTACAAATTTTTGAACCGCTAAAGCGCCCTTTAACATAATATAAATTTTGATGCGTGGGCTATTCTCTTTTTGAAAAAATTGTCATTGTTCAATTTTTCACATGCAAAAAACAATAGGTATATTTTTCGTTGTATCATTCCTAAATTACCACTTTCAATTTAAAATCATTGCCTAAGCCAACCTTAAGTCAAAATTCCTGCTACCTATTTTTACCCATATGAACGAGAAATACAGACATTCTTGGACAATGAAAAAAATAATAACTCTCTGATTTTAGTACTTATAGCGAATAGATGTTCTTTTTTCGCTCTCTCTGATTCTGGCTTCCTCAGACAACAGACGTATCTTGCGTCTTTATGATTCTTAGTTCCCGTAGAAAACAGGTGGTTTGTTGGACTCTCATAGTGATAACCACTATTTACCACGTGATACAATATCATTGTACGCAACAAAAATTTAAATATCTCTCAATAGGTAACTCAAAATATTTTAAAAATAACTCAAGAAATATCACTGCGGGACACCCTCAATCATACTAAAATTTTATCCCTCGTTCATATAATACTGAAATATAGTTGTATATCCTTTAGTGGTTGGTAAACTACAGTATCATCCTTTAAAACAAAAATCTGTATAAAAGAGTAACACGATGTAATAAGTAATAACTAGCAAAACAAATACATACTGTAAACACGTATTTTTAAATTGGATCACCTGTATATTTTATATACTCGAATACTTTTACTGCCTTTACTCGAATACTTTATACCGAAAACTGCCGATAAAACGTGGAGTACGACAAGGTTGTGTTTTATCACCCACCCTTTTTAATCTGTACTCTGAAGAAATCTTTAGGGAGGCTTTGGATGACAGACAAGAGGGAGTAAGGCTAGGCGGAGAAGTAATCAACAATATTAGATACGCTGACGATACAGCCATTCTTGCTGAAAATTTACAAGATCTTCAGACACTACTAAATCTAGTCAGTGAAGCAAGTTATCGGAGAGGCCTTAAAATCAACATTTCAAAAACAAAGTGGATGGCAGTTGGAAAGATTAATATAGGTCAAGGTCAACTTTCTCTTGATGGAGAGGAGTTAGAACGGGTAAATCATTTTAAGTACCTTGGCAGCTGGTTAAATGTAAATTGTGACTCTGATGAAGAGATAATAACTAGGATCGAAATATCACGGAAGGCTTTTATGACCTGGAAACCAGTTTTATGCAACAGAAACCTGTCAATAAATATTCGAAAGAATGTGCTGAAATGTTATGGGTGGTCTATCCTATTGTATGGTTGTGAGACATGGACGTTAAAAACCACAATGCTAAACAAAATAGAAGCATTCGAATTGTGGTGCTATTGACGAATCCTAAAGATATCGTGGGTTTCGCACACTTCCAATGAAGATGTTCTTCAAATGCTGAATTCAGAACGTCTGCTCATAAGCATCATAAAGAGAAGAAAAACAAAATCCTTCGGCCTTATTATTAGAGGAGCTAAATATCATCTGATTCGCTTTATAATACAAGGAAAAGTGAAGGAAAAGAGATGGATTGGCTGTATGGCTGCACAGTAGAAGAATTATTTCGCGCAGCAGCCGATAGAGAGAGATTTCAGGAAATTGTAAACATGATGACGGGCAACGTCTGAATACAGACACGGCACCTTAAGAAGAAGAAGAATACTTTTATATACTCGATCACCTGAAAGGAAAGTACTGAGGAGAATACTACAGGGACCCTATCAGACCTCATTAGAATACAAAGATTGCAATGGGCCGGACATTTGATTAGAATGGGAGAGGATAGGCTACCAAAAAGACCACTGAATGCTAGAATGCAGGGAAAGAGACCAGAAAGAGACTATCGTCTTATGGCCTAAATTCGTCTTTTTATTTTAATTCCACATTTTGCTGGATCCTCAGGCCAATCTTGCCAAAAATCCAGCTGGACTGAGAATGCTGCTGGATTGCAATTCCTACTCTCAATCATATTGAAACTCGGTATCTCGTTCAGATAATAGTTAAATAAGCTTGAATATCTTTTAGTGATTGGCGACGTACTGTACTATCCTACAAATTAAAGAGTAAAGCGATGTAACAACTTTTAGCAAATTTGAAAATATTACAATCGCTTCTACGATTTTTACAGTAAAATCGTATTCCAGAGTTTAAGCCAATTTGCAATCAATAATCTATCGACTATCGGTTCAAAAAGGGTGAAGCACATAATACGGAAACCAGATAGATTATGCGAAGCGCCGTTCCTCGATAAACAAAAAGCATTAAACATCAGTTCATTAAATGCACCCGCAACCGCAAGGGTATTCATTGGCATGCATTGCCAATACGAAGAGGGTTCATGCGTTAAAAGAATCAGTTGTTATTGAATCAATTTTGCACCGCAGCTCGCGAGGACGGTTTATCAAGTGATCGTAAATTATTTAGATGCTGAGTTCCTTCATTATTATACAGGGTGTTTCATTGGGAAACGGAAATACTTTAACGGTGAATAGAGGTCACCAAGCCGGTTCTAGATATACAACATTTTTTGCCCTGCCGACTTTTATAACCGAGTTACAGGGTGTTTTATCGATTTTGCCCATTTGTTTCCAAAGCCATAACTTTAAAACCACCCTGTATATTTTTTTGATATTTGGTACACATATGTCTCACTCAAAACCCAAGCGACCGAGATACTAAACATAAGAAAAATCCAGGTCCGGATTAACAAAAAATTATAAAGTAATTTTTACCTTAAAACAACACCCTGTATATTCAAATTTTGAAAATCTGTTTGGATATTTGAAAAGAGCACAAAAAAGTATTCAATTTTTCGACCAGACAATTTTATGATTTTAATTTTGAAATTATATTGAATTTTTAAGAACTCTTGACATTAAAAATGCAGATATTATTAACTTTTAGTTATAAATTATTAAAGTTAATGAATAAAATACTCATTTTAAAAATAATCATTACTGATTTACCGCATTGGAACGACCCAATTACTAATGACAAGAAAAATCCAGGTCCGGATTAACAAAAAAATTTAAAGCAATTGTGACCTTGAACCAACACCCTGTATATTGAAATTTTGAGAATTTGTCTGTGCACTTTTAAAAGAGCATAAAAACTGTGATGTTTATTTTAATTTTTTCGCCGTTGATTTAATTAGTACATCAATTTTGAAATTATATTGAATTAAAGAATTCTGAGATTAAAAACCTGGTATGTATTATTAACTTTTAATAATTTAATGTTAATGAATCAATACTTATTTTAAAAAAACTTAATACTTATTTACTACGCTGGCTTCATGCATTCGCTGGATTTGTAGCTGTATGCACATCATTAAAAATTAGAATTGCGATAATTGGGATATTTTAATGATTTAGTAAAGAATTAAAAAAAACAGCTATATCTAATAAAAAAAAATTGTTTAAACAATTCAACAATTTAACATAAATTAAAAATATTTGAACTATAACAGTTGCTCAAAATGGCCGCCATTTTGTTCGATGCATTTCCTTGCTCGTTTCAAAAGATTTCGAATCGATTTTCTAATTAGGTACATTGGGATTGTTCTTCATTTTTCTGGCAGCTTCTTGTGACCTTGACAGAATTAATCAATATGATTTCAAAATTGCCGTAACTAAATTATCTGCGCAAAAATTTCACATGCACCTTTTAACCTTCCGATGACCAACCTTTTTATGTTACACGGATAACCGGGGGGGGGGGGGAGGGGGCGGGAAATGAACCCAGGTCAAAAATGACAATTAACAAAAAAATGAAGTTTTTTTTTTATTTTTTTTATGGCATGGACTATATGTCATTTAGCCAGTCACAACATGAGTATTAGTGTCATGTGTAGTGTGTATGTTGAGTAAGTGTCTTGTTACTTTGCAAAGTCGACGTCATTAGCGTAAATCTACTTGGAATTACACATAATAGACGTTATTTTACTAAACATCAACTTCAGAATATATTTTTTATTCGTAAAATATAGGGAATTTTTTTTATTTCAAAATATGAGGATATCTAGAATGATATTAAAGTCAAATAAAAAAATAATGAGTTAAAAATTGAAAATACTTTTGAATTAATTAAAGAAAAATATACGGTGGGGTCACAATTTCCCCCGCTTGGTCATCCGAAGGTTAACGCAGTTTGTGATGCTCTTTTAAAATACGCAAACAAATTTTCAAAATTTCAATATTATACAGGGTGTGTTTCAAGGTCACAATTACTTTATATCTTTTTGTTAACCCGGACCTGAATTTTTCTTTTCATTAGTAATTGGGTCGTTCCAATGTGGTAAATAAGTATTAATTATTTTTAAAATGAGTATTTGTTCATTAACATTAATAATTTATAACTAAAAGTTAATAATATCTGCTTTTTAATGTCAGAGTTCGTAAAAAATTCAATATTATTTCAAAATTAAAGTCATAAAATTGTCTGGCCGAAAAATTGAAGCGAACCATTAAACTTACTTTTTGTACTCTTTTCAAATATGCCAACACATTTTCAAAATTTGAATATACAGGGTGTTGTTTTAAGGTCACAATTACTTTATAATTTTTTGTTAATCCGGACTTGGATTTTTCTTATGATTAGTATATCGGTCGTTTGGGTTTTAAATGAGACATATGTGTACCAAATATCAAAAAAATATACAGGGTGGTTCTAAAGTTATGGCTTAGGTAAGAAATGGGCAAAATCGATAAAACACCCATTAACTTGGTTATAAAAGTCGATAAGGCAAAAAATGTAGTATATCTATAACCGGCTCGGTGACCTCTATTCACCGTTAAAGTATCTACGTTTCCCAATGAAACACCCTGTATATACTGCTCAACAAGATTTATTTTCGTTGGTCTTTTCGATGAGTCGTTGTAGACCCAAGTCGGAATCCGCAATCAACACCATATCATCCGCGTATCTGATGCTGTTGATATTTACCCCATTCACCTTGATTCTATCCTTGGAATCCTCCAGTGCCTCTTTAAATAGAAACTCGACACTTAGTCACTAAATTAACATTATTAAAAATTATCCTCCATGGAAAAATATTCGAAACGAGGAATCGAGAGAAGAATGTATGGTAGTAACGATAGACATGCCAATTTTTACCACTGGCTTGCTATTTCTCTATACGTGGTACTTTAACCGGTATCTACCACCACCATTCGATGCGCGCCGGAGATGAAACACCGGCAATGGGATAAAACAACGTAGATATTGACAGAAAACTAACAGAAAACTTTTTTAAATTCCAAAACAATTTTCATTACCGCAAAATAACCGTGTAATTATATCTTCATTTAACTTTTTTTTAATAGTTTTATAATCTATTTAGTTGTCTCTCGGTGTTTCTATTTTTATTCTATGTAATTACATTTTAGTCAGAGTTGGGCAGAGCATGTGATACGCAGTAACGACAACCGCCTTATAGACAATGTGTTCTGGGAAAGGCCAGATGGAAGGAGGTCTGTAGGGCGGCCTTGAAAAAGGTGGAAAGATGCAGTCAAAGAAGATCTAGAGAAAATGGGAGTGCGACAATGGGAATTAGTGGCACAGGACCGACAAACATGGAAGGCAATAGTAAACGCGTCAAAGACTCACGAAGAGTTGTAGCGCCATTGATGATGATGACATTTTAGTCAACTTCGGTGCACACCTGGGTTAACATACAATTAATATTAAAACAAAGCAATTATGGTGTAATGTTCATTACGTATTGGATCCAAAATTAATGTATATCTATTCTAAGGCACTAAATATACATTATTAAATATTATCCTCCATGGCAAAGTATTTGAGAAACGAGGAATCGAGAGAAGAAGAATATGATGGTAGCAACGATAGCATCGCCAGTTCTTACCACCGTCTTGTCATATTTGTATACGTACGTACTCCCACTGGCACCTACCACCACCATTCGATGCGCACCGGAGATCATCCCGGTGACTGTATTTAAAGCATAAATAAAAAAAATAGTTATTAAAAATTAAAGAAGTTAATCACCTTAATTCCACTTTTAATTTTTCAAATAATTTCAATTTCCGCAAAGTAATGCCAGTAATTGTAGCTTTGTTTAACATTTTTTAAATAGTTTTATAATCGATGTAGTTGTCTCTCGGTGTTTCCATTTTTATTCTAATTACATTTTAGTCAACATCAGTGGACGTCTGGGTTAACATGTAATTAATATTAAAACAAAGCAATTATGGTGTAATGTTCATTACGTATTGGATCCAAAATTAATGTACATCTATTCTAAGGTACTAAATATACATCATTAAAAATTATCCTCCATGGCAAGGTATTTGAGAAACGAGGAATCGAGAGAAGAAGAATATGACGGTCGTAACGAGAGCATCGCCAGTTCTCACCACCGCCTTGTCATATTTGTATACGTACGTACTCTGACACCTACCACTACCATTCGATGCGTACCGTAGATCATCCCGGTGACTGTATTTAAAGCATAAATATAAAAATAGTTATTACAAATTAAAGAAGTCAATCACCTTAATTCCCCTTTTAATTTTTCAAATAATTTCAATTTCCGCAAAGTAATGCCAGTAATTGTAGCTTTGTTTAACATTTTTTTAATGGTTTTATAATCGATTTAGTTGTCTCTTGGTGTTTCCATTTTTTTTTCTAATTACATTTTAGTCAACATCAGTGCACGCCAGGGTTAACATGCAATTAATATTAGAACAAAGCAATTATGGTGTAATGTTCATTACGTATTGGATCTAAAATTAATGTACATCTATTCAGGAAATACCATTTAATCAAGGATGTGTGTAATGCACGGTTTAGGAAGGTAAATGATTTATTTTGTGCGGTGTTTGAAAATATTTGTGTAATTGTTGTATAGTATCAAAGGGACACAAAACATGTAATGAAATGACGAGATAAGAGCTTCATTAAACTAAAAGTAAAATACCTATATGATACATAAAACAAACAAGAACTGTGAGGAATATATACATTGGGGAACGTCAATCAATAAGAGTGGGCGCATCAAGAACAAAAGTGGGCCCACCGAAAAAGAGACAGAGCAAAGGATCGTGAAAGGAAAAAAAGTAATTGGATGCCTACACTCAAAAAAATTTAGTTCGTAATAATGATTAACAGTGATTACTGAATAGTATTTCGTTGTCACAACAATTTAATTTGTTGTTTCAACGAACTTTTAGACATTGACGAATGCATTTGGTTATTGTCACAATGATTGAATAATAATTGTGAGAATAACTAGAGTACATTAATCAATAACACTCAATTTATTCAGCCAATAACTTAGTTTCGTATATTTAATAAATACTGTTAATTCTGGCAGAAACTCACGTTCTTGATTTCGTAGATGACAAGCAATTACCTTGGTTTATCGTAACAACGTACAGATTTCATTAAAACAATGTACAAATGTTGTTAATATAGAGTAATATATGATTATTGAATATATGTAAATTGATTGTTGTGACAACGAATGCATTAATCAATCTACTACTGCATTTAATACCCACAATCAATGCGCGCATTGTGACAATAATCGTAGTTGTTGAGACAATAAATGTTTTGCTTGACCATTTGAAACTTAACGGCTTTTCCTTATCGTGATACCCCTAGCTTCTCTGTGTTACCGAAGTGCCGAATAATAATTGCATTTCGTTTTCAAGTGTAGTACGTAGTAGAAGGAAGTTTTTGTGTGTCTATTATCGTGAAATTTCGGTCGAATTCTTTTTAAATGTATTCATTTTTTTCGAATCCTGAGAAAACTAATTATTATATTTGAAAATTTAAATGCAAAATAAAATATTACAGTATTATCGAGGGTCTGAAGTCCCTGAGAACCTCTATAATGATTATTTTAATAAGTCACAGGGGTGAAAAAGAGAAAATTTAGTATAATTTTTAATTTCAAATAGGCATACCATTCAACAGAAACTTTTTGTTTATTCTAAGGGATTTTCTGCCCTCGGTAATAATGTAATATTTTATTCTGCGTTTTTCAAAAATACTTATTAGTTTTCTCAGAATTCCAAAAAAAAATGAATGCGTTTAAAAAGAATTCGATCGAAATTTTGCACCTGCGCTCTCAAAAAAGATTAAAGTGTTATACATTTTTGTAATCACTGTATCAAACGCTTTTAAATAAGCTGTCACATGACGTACTTTCCCATTAAAAAAAAAGCAAAGTTACGCAGCGCCTGTCACCTGAAGAGGGATCGTGTAGTTCGAAACATTGATGTTATAATATACTTTGATTATTTTAAAAATCGACCTGTCCGAGCGTTTTGCTTATGTGCTAAAAATAAATAAGATAATAAGGGGGTGGTGGAGTGTAACACTTATTCCAGTACATTGTATAAGTGAAATTATATGAAAAATCACACAGTGTAAAGTCCTTTAGGTTGAGGACAAAAAAGGGGGATTTAAAAAATTATTAATCAATTAATATCATACATTGGGTTATTGCATTCAGTAATTATTAATATAAAATACGTTCATAGTAGGAATGAACGAAACTGATTGTAAGAATGAATAGAATTGCTTGTAACAAAAACCGTATTTAGTGTGGGAATGAACGGAATTAATTGTAACAATAAACAGAAATAATTGTAGAAATAAACAAGATACGTTAGGAGAAATAACACTGTTATTGACACAACGAATAGTCTTCGTCGGTCAATTAACGACGTTGTTGTTTCAATAAATAGTGTTCGTTGACTCAGTGAACAGAGTTCGTAATATCAATAAATAGTGTTGGTTGACTCAGTGAACAGAATTCGTAATACCAATAAAGTGATATTATGGTATACACAATGAATGTTCATCCATTCAATAAACGTAATACATTGGCTCAACGAACGAAAATAATGAATTGATGAACATCGTTTTGTTGTCCCAATAAAACCAAGAATTGAACAAATTTTAAGTATTGCGTTTGTTGTCTGAATTAACATTTTTATTGATACTACGTACCTTTTTCGTTGAGTGTACACCCGATGCTATGCCATGGTTAAAAGAACTATGAAAGAAAACATCTTGTCTTTAACTCGCATCTTTAAAAGTATAGTGCTCTATGGATGCGAAACATGGCAACTTACTAAATCCCTGTTAAAGGTCGCGTCATATTATAATGCACGTCGCGTTTTCGGCACGTAGCGTTTGCACACCGGCAATCGGACTGCCCATTCACATTTTCATACATAGAACGTTTCCGTTGGTTTCAGTTTGGTGCGGTGCAGATTGTTTATTGTCACAACACATGCTTACATGACAAATTGCCTCGAAAACTACTTTTTAAAGTAGACCGGGCTGTATCGTCGCCCCGGCTAGCGAAATTATTCCGACTCGATATTTTTAAACAAACTTACTCAAAAAGAAGTCCTTATAACATATCCACAGGGTGCCGGGCGGTACCGTGGTCGAAAAATTGTTTAAACATTTTTTTTAAACAAATTCACAAAAATATTTTTTTTATTTCGAGCAATATTTTTTTTAGATAAACTGGGTCATTCTGGACAAAAAAGGTCTCTTGTCATTTTTCTCTAAAATTGATTGTTGTCGAGTTACATGCGATTAAAAATTTGAAAAATGCGAAGAGGCCATTTTCAAGGCTTAATAACTCGATTAAAAGTATTATTATGAATTTCAATAAGTGACCAAATCAATTTTCAAACCCCTTCTTCAAGGTCCCAAAGAGATTTTTGTCATTATTTTACTACAAAGCTTTTATTTTTAGTTATTAACAATTAGCGCTATAGGCCAACTGTATCGTCGCCCCCGTTAGCGAAACTATTTCGATTAGATTTTTTTGCACAAACTTACTCAAAAAGAGTCCTTATAACAAACACATCCACAGGGTGCCGGGCGGTGCCGTTGTCAAAAAATTGTTTTAAAAATTCTTATTAAACAAATTCACAAAAATAATTTTTTCATTACGAACGATTTTTTTTTTAGATAATTTGGGTTATTCTTAGCAAAAAACCTATCTTGCAAAAATGCGGAAATGGTCATATAACTCGACAACAATCAATTTTAGAGAAAAACCACAAGAGACCTTTTTTGCCCAGAATAACTCAAATTATTATTAATTTGGGTTTAATTAAATTATTAATAAAAAATTATTTTTGTGAATTTGTTTAACAAAAATTGTTTAAACAATTTTTAGACCACGGCACCGCCCGGAACCCTGTTGTTGTGTTATAAGGACCTCTTTTTGAGTAAGTTTGTGCAAAAAAATCTAATTTCGCTAACGGGGGCGACGATACAGTTGGACTATAGCGGTAATTGTTAATAGTTAAAAATAACAGCTTTGTAATAAAATAATGACAAAAATCTCTTCAGGACCTTGAAGAAGTTGTTTGAAACTTGATTTTGTCACTTATTGAAATTCATAATAATAATTTTTAATCGAGTTATTAAGCCTTGAAAATAGCCATTTTCGCAATTTTAGAGAAAAATGACAAGAAACCTTTTTTGCTCAGAATTACCCAAATTATCTAAAAAAAATATTGCTCGAATGAAAAAATATTTTTGTGAATTTGTTTAAAAAAGATTTTTTAAACAATTTTTCGACCACGGCACCGTCTGGCACCCTGTGGATATGTTATAAGAACCCCTCTTTGAGTAAATTTGTGCAAAAAATCGAATCGGAATAATTTCGCTAGCGAGGGCGACGATACTGACCGGTCTAAATACTCTGTATCAAATTCAAAGAAATACCTAAATAAACAACGAGGGGAAAACGACCCGTAGCTGTCAACATCCGAAAAATATTGTTTTCGAATGAACCGAACGCAAACGTAACGTGTCTTATACGCTACGTTACGTGTCTTATACGCACAATATGAATGGTTCAATTTAAAAACCATTAATTATATTTTTCGCAAACGAAACGCTACGTGCCGAAAACGCGACGTGCATTATAATATGACGCGACCTTAACGACGCCTACTTGCATTGGAATTCTGGATAAGATCAGCTAAGAAAATCAAGGTTTGAAAGAATAGACAATGACCAAATCAGAAATATAATGAGAGTTGAGTCAACCATCATCGACGAAATTCAAAGGAAACAACTGATCTGGTATGGTCATCTAGAAAGAACGGAAGACGACAGGCTGCCCAAACACATTTTAAAATGGTCGCCAAGGGAAAGAAGGAAGAGAGGCCGAAACAATCCTCGCTGGGCGGCATTCAGAAGGCAATGTCGGAAAGGAACCTTCACCCTGGCACATGGAACGACCGACGAAACTGGAAACTGGAAACCGGAAAACGCTATACAAAACCAGGATAATATAAAATACCTACTAGCTAAAATATATTATACAATAATTATGGGCGACTTTAATGCAAAAATTGGCTTCAAACAAAATGATGCAGAAGTAGCAATGGGCAAGTATGGGTATGGCGACAGAAATGAACGAGGACAAAGACTGCTTAATTTCTTATACCAGGAAAATTTATCCATGATGAACTCTTTTTTCGATAAAAAGCCTCAGCGTAAATGGACATGGATAAGCTCAGATGGCAGTGTCAAAAATGAGATAGATTTTATCATAACAAACAGAAAAGAAATAATTAAAGACATTGAAATACTTAACAAATTTTCGGTAGGAAGCGACCACAGATTAATCCGAGCAAAGATACGATTAAATGTCAATTTCGAAAGAACCAAGATGATCTTCAAAACACGAAGGACGAAGTGGTCTCCCCCAGGAAGCAACAACCTATATGAAGATGTACTAACCAGACGTATACAAGACCTTGAAAACGACATAGAAGACACTGAACAAGCAAATAATGTCATAACGAAAGCACTAAAAGAAACAGAAAGGGAGTGCTGCCCGACTGTCGTGACCCGTAAAGAAAAATTAAGCCAAAATACCAAAGAGTTAATAAGTAAAAGAAGACAGTTGACGGAAAAATACGACTCCAACTACACAACACTGAAGAAATTAAATAAAGATATCCACCGATCAATCCGAAAAGACATAAGAGAAAACAACACAAGAGAAATAACTCACATAATTCAAGAAAACAAAGGTTTAAAAGTTTTGAGGCGTAATACGAATAACATCGGTAACAAAAATATGTACAAAATCAGAAACAAAGATGGCAACATTGCCACGGATAAAGCCGAAATCCTCAAGGTTGTCGAATCGTTTTATCGCGAAATGTATGAGAGCACCAACGAAAGGCAAGATCAGCCCCTGCCCAAAATCACAAACCAGGGATCAGAATTAATGCCAGAAGTAACACCACATGAAGTTAAAAAGGCACTTTCAGAAATGAAAAATAATAAATCCCCTGGCGATGACGGAATAGTAATCGAAGCAATCAAACAAGGTGGAAATAAAATTATCCAGGCTTTGGCCAAACTTTTCACCCAATTCATTTACCAAGGAAAAACTCCTTCTCAATGGAACAATGCAGTCATTGTTTTATTACACAAAAAGGGTGACATAACAGATCTGAAAAACTACCGTCCTATCAGTTTGCTATCACACATATATAAACTTTTCACAAAAATTATCAAAAAAAGACTGGAGGCTAAGTTAGACTTCTATCAACCTAGAGAACAAGCTGGATTTAGATCTGGATATAGCACTAACGACCACTTACTGGTAATAAAAAACCTAATAGAGAAGTCTGCGGAATACAAAAAACCATTGGCACTGATATTCGTGGACTACGAGAAAGCATTCGATACCGTAAGCCAGCAGAAAATGTTAAAAGCATTGACAGAATGCCGAATAGACCATCGCTACATTAACATGATCAAATATATCTACCAAACGGCAACGGCTAGCGTAAGACTGTCTGAACAACAAACAAATAGATTCTGTATACAGCGAGGAGTACGGCAGGGAGACACCATCTCACCAAAGCTGTTCACAACCCTTTTAGAACACACATTTAAGAAGGCAGATCTAAACGAATATGGTATCAATATAAATGGAGAGAAGCTCAGTCATTTGAGATTCGCAGATGACATCGTCCTTATAGCCGATCGTATGGATGATGCAATAATAATGTTGAACAAATTATATTACGCTTCCTAGAGGTCGGATTAAAGATTAATATCAACAAGACGCAAATAATGACTAGTCTGGTGCTAAATCGTAATATTGTTGTTGATGGAATGAATATTGAGCAGACTGCATCTTATAAGTACTTGGGACATGAAATTCGGTTGGGACGAGATAACCAGACGTGCGAACTCCTACGCCGCATAGGATTAGCCTGGGCAGCGTTTTGTAAACTTAACTATGTATTTAAATCGGACTTGCCCATATGCCTCAAAAGGAAAATCTTTGACCAATGTGTGTTGCCTGTACTCACTTATAGAGCCGAAACATTAACACTAACAAAAAAGGTAGTGAACAAGATTCGCGTAACTCAGAGGGCTATGGAGCGCCAGATGTTGGGTGTCTCCCTGAGAGACCGAATCCCAAACGAAGAAATACGGCGTAGAACAAAAACAACAGACGCTGTCGAAAAAATCGCGTCGCTTAAGTGGAATTGGGCAGGACACGTCGCCAGATTGCCAGACAACCGATGGACAAAACGTATTGTCGAGTGAAGGCCGCGAGAAGAAGCACTACGGAGCAGAGGACGCCCACTAACCAGATGGGCCGATGATTTGAACCATGTTTTCGGTAACTGGATGCAAGCCGCACAAAATAGAGATAAACGGAAAGAGCTGAGGGAGACCTATGTCCAGCAGTGGACGCGTACGGGTTGATGATGAAAATATATTTCACGAATTTTCAACTGTTTTGGATTATCGCTAGACATTCGACAGTCAACTGTCAACGGTCCACTCAACTGAATTTCTTTTCTGACTACTGTTTTTCTACCCAGTATCAGGGTACGTCTACACTCTTTGTATTTGTGAGCCATAAATCATCGAAGGTGCACTATGATGGGTAAAGTCTGCATGCTCTCTACATTCTGTATTTTCCTACATTTACAAAGTGCGTCAATATTAGGTCTTCATATCGCATTTAGTGAGGTTCTATTTTACAGGAGCAATACTGGGCCTTGATTTTTGACCCTTCGCTTCGTTATCGAACGTATTCGCTACGTATACTAAACAGATACGAAGCGAATACGTTCGATAACGAAGCGAGGGGTAAAAAATCGAGGCCCGGATACGAAACGAATACGTTCGATAGCGTAGCGAAGGGTCAAAAATCGAGGCCCTGGCTCGCTATTCTTGACATCACCACTCGCAATTAGCGCGTATACGTAAGTTGCGACGGATTGATTTGCGAACATTTACTAAAAATGGTATTCTTGACCACCGTTCGCAGAAACATGCCACCGTTCGCATTGTTGACGTCTAAATACATTTAGCAACACTGTAATTATCTAAATCGTCTGTCTTCACCATAGATATATTAACAAGTAGATTAGGCTAGTTATATGCCACTCAATCCATCGGGGTGTAACACCAATATCAATTGCGGTGGTCTAGTTATCTTTGTCTGTCGTACGAGTGTGAGCTTATCTACCAAGAGGTGGGAGTAATGGAAGGACACAGACACAGAGGCGGCGGCCATCATATGCTAAAGAGAGAAAGCTAAGCGTCGATAGAGAGATAGATAGACCACCGACCCTAACTGCTCCGCGTTACGCTATTTTTCGGACCTGGCCTAATCTACTTGTTATTATATCTATGGTCTTCACTGCAGTCGGAATTCGGATTCGGAATAGGGTTAGGGCACGTTAAGGGTTCATTAACCCTTAAACGCCCAACCTTTTTTAGGTTCCATGTACGCCCAAGGGTGGGTACAAAATATCCACCTCGAAAATAGCTAATATATTTATTGAGAGTTGTTGGAAATGGATTAAACTTAAGAATCTTATGCTTAATAAACACAGCATCTTCTAAAAAATTAATATAAACAATTTACATGCCTTACAACAAAATTACAATGTACATCAAAATTAACATACCAGTAAAAGCCAATAATTCAGATTTGTCGATTTTCTCCGCATTCTTCGTTTCAGCCTCCTCATTGGCGGATAATTATGTAAATTATGTAATTATAAGTCGATAATTATATGGATTGTCTTCCTACCAACGAGAAATTATATAGAAACCTTTAGGAAGAAGTTTTATCAAGGGTGAACTGTTTATGCCCACTCATATTTAACTCAAGATGCTACTTTTATTTGCAAAAATATCGGTAGAACCAAATTAACATTTGATAAAGAACTGTCTTTTTAACAATAAATAATTTTTTTTAAAATTTTAAACACGTAATAAATATGTTACAATTAAATACGCATTAGGTGGACATTTTTTACCCACCCTTGGGCGTTTAAGGGTTAAGGTTCGGTTATTTTATCTTTTTTGTTACACGTGGTTACACGAGTTTGTGGTTGCACGTGGTTACATGCGAGTCCATTATACAATTGGATATAGTAATTGAGTCAATACACGCAATCTTAAATTTGTATTTTTATTAGTTGTTATATAATCATGGGGCAACCGGTTTCGAGTCTTACAATATATGACTCATTATCAGGCCCAGTACAAAAAGTCTTCTCAATACAAACTACAAGTTAAAATCACAAAACGAGAGACATGTACATATACATATACAAAACATAAAAAACAACTTTGTTTTGGGTTTTAATCACACACAATAAAGCCAAACAACTGTGTAGTATTGAACTCATTAGTATATAGCATGTAAAAAATGAGACATTTTGTCATTGGGAGCGACCAATCTGATGAAAATTGCTTGGTGTATAATTTAATACATACTACCATCAATCCTTAACTAGTTAAGGGTTGATGGATTCCTGACAAGATGGTATGCGATCAAAATACATAATATAAAGTTATTAGTAATCGGTATGTACTTACATAACAGCCACTGAAACTGTTCTACAGCTAAATATGTACCTGGAAGTCACCAGCCCCATAAGAAGAGTTGACCAATCAAACAGCCCTTAGTCTCTTAAATTGTTTGTTATATTCAATGTGGAAACCTGGCATAAATTCCTGTGTTCCCAGTGGTGTATGTTTTTTTATCATTAACAGTAATATGTTAATGTTTACATGTGTACATAATTTAGTAGTTTTTACAGTACCTATACTTCCTGCCAAGTATGAAAAGGATACGTCGAATAGTTTTAAAATGCTGACCAAAAATAATTTTTAAATTTTTAGATAAAACTAGATAGTAACTCAGTAAGGAACCACATTTTATTTAAGTATTTTAGGTTAAATCTTAGTATTTTGTGCTAAGGCTTCTCCAGTTACTATATGGACAATTTAATGAAACACCCTGTATATCTTACTTAACAAGGTTCTGTGGCCTATTGTATCGTATGTCGCTGTGAAGTCTACCAAGGCGACAAGTTCAGTACTTGGCCTGTGCACGATTTACATATGGACTGAAATCTCCTTGTTGTGGGATTAGATATTATAATATCTTATATCTGTTACATATAAATAAATCAAGTTAAAAATAAATATATGTGTGTGGGTGTGTGTGTGTGAAAAAATGGCTTGGTTATCCACATATTTTTATTTTATTTTAACCTTAATCTATTAGCTTTTTTATATAATCTATACCCATTTCATTTAAATGACTATATTTGTTTCTTTCAAGTACTCTATGAGTAATTTCATTATTTCCATTTCATGACAACTTATTGGATACTCTATATTAGTTGGAAAAGACACATGTGTTTGTCGTAGATTGTAATATAATTCGTCTATTATACCTCTAGTTAATTTTGCATTCAAAGAAAATAATATGATTCAAATATATAATTTTATTTTTCATATATGAAAAAATGAAATAAATATATTTTTAGAATCTGCAGAAACTATAAAAACTTCATTGCTTACGGGAAAACCGCACAGGAAAGATTTTTCCAAAAACACTAACTTCTGCAATGAACAGTCATTATGGTAACAATAATCGGAAAAGTGTGTCAAATAATATTATAAAGCATCTTTTACGACGTGGATACAAAAATGCATATTCCATAGTTTTAGATTTTATGAGGAAAACGTTTCTGGAAGTAGAACATAACTTATTGAATAGCATTATGCTCGGAATATTCACGGCGTATTTGGACCATATATATCGTATTAAAACTATTTTATGGTTGATATATCCGTTTTTGCTATAAAGAACAGTGCTGGTACAGGAAGTAGAAATGTTTCAAATATAGAAATGTTGAAACTCAATATATTATGTAGACATGTTCTTGTTTGATCTTAACGCTGTATTACTATAAACAGTATAAACCAGGGATGGCCAAACTGTGGCTCGCGAGCCACATGTGGCTCTTTGAAAGATTATTTGTGGCTCTCAATAAACGGACCTGAATTACTTTTAATTTTTGTGTTTCAAAATGTCTTAAGAGCAAACAGTAGCGATCAACAGGTAGCAACAAACGCGTTCCAAGATTGCGGCTCTAATTTTGAATATTTTGTCGAGATATTTGGCACACATACCCGTAATATAATAAAGAATGCCGGTACAGAGCCCAATTTCAGAAATATGTTAATATGTGGAAATTACTTTATAACTAAATAAAATATTGAAAAAAGAAGTCTGTACCGCCATTAAGAAAGACAAAAAAATACACTTTCTTCAAATAAACTTTTTTATCCCGTGCCTAGATTTTGTGTCACATTGGAACTACGAAAAATCGATTTTTTATAACCAGAAATCGAACGTCACTGACTTGGCAACATTTCGCGCCTATGAGTATAAAAATTATTGTTTTTGATAGTATAAACGTCACTGTCAGTGTCGAATTACCGACGCACTGTTGCCTCGCTTTTGAAAGTTCGCAGGATGAAGACTCGAAGTATCCTGAATTAGCAAAGGCTGCTTGTAGAATTATTTGCATATTTGAAACAACAATGTTAACCATTTTATTTGACTTTAAAATTCGTGAAATCAAAATAGTGAGGGAAAAATTCTTTCTGTATTTTTCAAATAATTGAAGAAAAATCTTCTGCGTAAAAGGTATATTTATTTTAAAAACCCCAAAAAGGCTACAAATACAAAACAGAACGTTTTCGCTCTAAAGAGATCATCATCTGTCATCTGTTTTGTATTCTGTTCAGTTTTGTATTCTGTTCTGTTTTGTCATCTGTTCTGTTTTGTATTTGTAGCCCTTTTTTGGGGTTTTTAAAATAAATATATGTACCTTTTACGCAGAAGATTTTTCTTCAATTTTTGTAATTAATGGTATACATGGGAAATTTTCCTAGTGGATTTTAGATAAATGTTTAACTGCGGCTCTCGAAACATTTCAAATTTTGAAAAATGGCTCAGACTATCAAGGATCTTGGCCACCCCTGCTATGAACTAAGGATTATCAGGAATTCGAATCGTATTGTATTAGGTTTCAAATTGGGACCTTTTTAGCAATTGGTCTCTATCCTGAGCAACATATTTCCAATTTGTTTCGGCTACTCTTTTAATATCATCAACCCACCTCATCTGTGGTCTTCCTCTCGGTCGTTTACTTTAGTAAGGTCTCCAATGTTGTATTGTTGCATTCCAACATTGGTCTTTTTGTCTAGCAGTGTGGCCTGCGAAGCTCCGTTTAAGTTTGGCAACTTTTGTTGTTATGTCCTCGACTTTTTTTTTGACCTTACCCAGTAGTTTCTCTTTTTATCTGACAGTCGTATACCTAACATTGCTCTTTCTGTTTTGGCTAGCTAATTCATATTTGCCTTGGTGACGATCCAGATTTGTCGTCTATATGTCATGATAGGAAGGATGCACTGGTTGAACACTTTGCTCCTCAAGTATTGGTGTATTTTGCGGTTCTTAAGTATCCAACTAAGTGTTCCAAATCCTGCCCATGCTAGTTTTGCTCTGCTAGTAATTTCCGCAATTTTTGTCACGTTTCAGGATTTGGCCTAGGTAGATATATTCCTGGACTTTCTATCTGGCTCTGCCATTTACAGTCTGGGGTCATCTGTGTTTGTCATTATTTTTGTTTTCCTCATGTTAATTTTTAGGCCAACGTATTGGGGCCTGCCTGGTGGTCAAACGAAGTTCAAGGAAAAATAAAAGAGAAGGGAAAATTATATTAAAAGTGGCAAGAAACCAGATCCAACACAGATCTTCCAAACTATATGGTCGCGAAAAAGGAAGCGAAAGTAGTAGTAGCAAAAGCTAAAGCAGAAGCGTATTCAAACCTATACGATCAACTTGATACCAGGGAAGGCAAAACGAAGATATATAAAATAGCCAAACAGAGAGCAAAGAAAGCAAAAGATTTTAATCAGATTAGATGTATCTGAGATAAAAATAATAAAATACTAATTCACGAAAAGGATGTCAGAGAGATGGAGAAAGTACTTTGACAGCTTATTAAATGAAGAATTTGACAGACAGCCTGTGGAGTCAACGGAGACAGTAGCGGCAATGGTCACCAAAATAACAAACGAGGAAGTGGCTCAAGCGCTTCAAAAAATAAAGAAAGGAAAAGCCGTAGGACCAGATGATATTCCTGGGGAAGTATGAAAAGCATTGGGAGAGACAGGAACAAGATGGCTAGCAGGTTTATTTAATAGAATTATGGAAGTTGGACAAATGCCAGACGAATGGAGAAGCAGTATACTAGTACCTGTCAACAAAAACAAGGGATATATACAGCAGTGTACAAACTACAGGGCTATAAAACTGCTTAGCCACACCATGAAAATATGGGAGAGAGTAATTGATAGACGGATACGTGAAGAGACCGACACATCCGAGAATCAATTTGGCTGTATGCAGGGCAGATCAACAACAGACGCAATTTTCATTATAAGGCAGTTGATGGAAAAATACAGGAGTAAAAAAACAAACGCTCATATGGTATTCATTGATCTTGAGAAAGCATATGATAGAGTTCCTCGAGAGATTCTGTGATGGGCACTCAATAAGAAAGGAGTCCCTGGTAAATTTGTAAAGATTGTGAGGGATATGTATGAGGGAGTAACGACTAGGACAGGTGTGGAAGAGACTTATAAATTTCATGTGAAAGTAGGATTGCACCAAGGCTCTGTGCTTAGTCCGTATTTATTCTCATTAGTTTTGGACCAAATAACAGCGAAACTACTGGGTAACATTCCATGGTGCTTAATGTATGCTGATGATGTCGTGTTAGTAGGAAATAGTGAAAGAGACTTAGAACAAAAACTGGAACAGTGGACACGGGCTCTGGAGCAAAAAGGTTTAAAACTTAGTAGGACAAAGACAGAGTATTTGGAATGTTCATTTAAAGATGGAGTTACTACAAATAAAATGATACCTTTGGATGGTGAACTGATCGTAAAACGCAATAGTTTTAAGTACCTGGGATCGGTATTACAGAGTAATGGAGAAATATATGGAGATGCATGCAGTAGAATTAGGGCTGGATGGATGAAGTGGAAGGAAGCGAGTGGTGTGTTGTGTGACAGAAAAGTTCCAATGACGCTGAAAAGAAAATTCTATAAAACAGCCATAAGACCGGCTAAGATGTACGGAACTGAATGTTGGGCAGTGAAAAAGAGAGAGGAACAAAGAATGCATGTGGCAGAGATGAGAATGCTTAGATGGGTGAGTGGAGTGATAAGAAAGGATAAAATTAAAAATGAGTATATTAGGGGAAGTCTAGGTGTGGCACCAATTGATACCAAAATGAGAGAGCATAGGTTGAAATGGTTTGGTCATGTTCAACGTCGAGACGTTAATCATCCAATACGAAGAGTAGCTGAAGTGCAGATTGCTGGAAGGAGTAGGAGAGGAAGACCAAAGAAGACGTGGGGGGAGACGATTAGGCAGGACATGTTGGTAAAGGGGATTAATATTGATATGACCCTGGATAGAATTGTGTGGAGAAATGCAATTAGGGAAGCCGACCCCGCATAGGGATAAGGCAAAGAGAATGATGATATGATTGGGACCTGCCTGCCAGTTCTTTCATTATAATTTGCTGTTCCTCGAATGAGCTTAGATTCCTTCTTTCAGTACCCTGTCCGATTATCGAACGTTGGCGATCACATTTACAATAATAAATTTGTTTACGGTGGCTCGAAATAGATTAGCAGATGTCATTTGATACCACTGTCGGAGACTTTGAAGCCAGAATGTTTTTCGAAGGCTTAAGCATCTTTTTCCGGTAATCTAATTCTGTTGCATAAGGTGTAGAATTATCTCTCTGTATGTCTCACTACATTACCGAAATGGTGCAACTTTTGAGCAGTTATTGTTTTTGATATGTCTCTGCTTTTTTTTTCGGTCTAAAACTATTCGAGGAGCTTGGTATTAAAGACGGACAACTCTAATATACTAATAAATGCATTTTTTATTCACTTTTTTAAACCATGTTGAAAATGTAGCTCATGCTCTTTCATTTGACACCTGTGGAATGGTTCTACGGTCATTTTTTTTCTGACTTATTTTATTAAAATAATGCTCTCTGGAATAAACAATTTAAATAAAATTTAAACAATTAAATGAATCGCTTTTAAATTTTTACCACATATTAAGCACCAAAGAACCCTCATTTGACAAAAATTTCAAAGCTGTAGAGCTTTGAAATAAAGAAAATATATTTTTTTGCAATTCCGACCTTTTTTCCCAATTATAGTAACAATAAATGAGTATATCACACTTTGTAATATTATGTCATTTTAAAGCTTTTTCCATATTTATTTGAAAAAAAAAGGGGAACATGCCATTTTTGACAGTTAATTGTTTATCAGTAAAAATGGCCGCCAGATCCTATGCAGGAAATAGTTATAATTTGTTCCTATAGGTATTACCTGTCGAAAAACGCTTCAGTACCCTAGCTGCTGAAGTCTCACGAACAGGGTATATTTTTGTCTTATTACCCTGGAATATATGGACTCTTTCTAACTTTATTCCATACGTTTCGATGTTCATTGTATCTCCGTTTTGATGTCAATAAATTTTGTCTTAGAAGTATTTAGTTTTTGCCCATATTCAACAGATATTTTTGTATTAAGAAGTAACACAACGAAATAAATGGTTTAATTTGTATTTTAAGAAATATTTATTTCCAAAATGGAAATCTAAATAACGTGACTATAACGGAAAAATTATACAAATCTGCAAATATAACCATAATCGAACGAGGTGTCAGACCCCGTCAGACGGAGTGAAACATTACCTTACAAATTTTTTATATTACTCGTTAAATACTTTTAAAAACCGCCATAGAGATACCAAAGGAATAGTGATTGATGGAGAAAAGTTAAATAATCTTTTTGTCACGGACGACGTGGTTCTTAAAGCTGACGACTTAAGCGGGAATAAAAAATATTTTAGACTTTTTATGGATACGCACAGGCCGCGAAGATCTAGGTCATTCTTGAAAAATACAATCATAAGATTAACTAATTACAATTATTTAAAAATAAACCTTAAGAGGAAACAGTAGCGAACAGGTAGCAAAAACGCGTTCCAAGATTGCGGCTGTAATTTTGAATATTTTTTCGAGATATTTGGCACACGTATTCGTAATATAATAAAGAATGGCGTACAGAGCCCAATTTGAAAAATATATAAATAGGGGGAAATTACTCTGTAATTAAATACAATATTAAAAAAACGAGCCTGTACCGCTATTAGCAAGAACAAAAAAATACACTTTCTTCCAATAAACTTTTTTATCCGATGCCTAGATTTTGTGTCATTTTGGAACTACTAATGAAATAAAAAATTTTAGTAGTTCCAAAACGACACAAAATCTAGGCATCGGATAAAAAAGTTTATTTGAAGAAAGTGTATTTTTTTGTTCTTCTAAATGGCGGTACAGGCTCGTTTTTTAATATTGTTTTGTTTTTTTTTATTTCCACGGGACAAGCCCAATAAAGTTACAATTGTTTACAAATTTTGGAACAATTTAGTATACTAAATATAAGTCATATATATATATAACACATAAAATATAATAGTTAAAATAGAGTGAACATAAATAATATAAATTACATACAGAACAAATTAGAAACAGACTGGTAAAGGTGGACATAACAAAACAATTAAGAGGCAATATTAATTTGTTGTAAGTCGCGTATAAATTGGTTGGGTGTGGAACTAAAATTAAGCCTCTCCGTATTTTGATTTGCTAGACGTAACATTCTAGTTATAGGTTCATTGAGGCCATAATTACATCGATGAAATGGTACATGAAAAGTGGTTTCGACTGCATTTCGAGTACTGTATGAAGGAACTTTAAAACCAACCTTAGACAATAAATAATGACTATTTGCTGTACCATTTAACAAACTATATAGAATTTTCAAATCATGGTGCTAACGACGTTCTTCCAGGGTATTGATATTTATAAATGCTCTAATTTCGTCATAACTGTAAAACCTGTTACTCCCAGTAATAGCTCTAATTTTAAATCCCAAAAACCTAAGGAATTTGTTTTGGACCTTTTCAATTTTTTCTGCGTAAACATTATAGTAAGGTGACCAAATACTACAACAGTATTCCAAGTAAGGTCTAACAAGAGAACAGTATAACAATTTCAGGGTATTGGGATTTTTAAAATCATAGCAGTTTCGTTTCATGAAGCCAAGCATCTGTAAAGCCTTTGAAATAATAGAATCAATATGATCTGCGAATTTTAGCGATTTGTCAAACAGTATTCCAAGATCTCTTATTGTATTAACACAATCTAGTGGTGTGTTATCAAGTTTATATTCAAACGGAATACACGTTCTACCTTGATAAAAACTAATTTTATGACACTTTTTGACATTTAGCTCCATTTCATTTTCTTTACACCAATTCTGTATTTTATTTAATTGAAATTGCAGATTTTCGGAATCGTCAGGACTAGATATTTTCGAAAAGATTTTTAAATCATCCGCAAACAAAAGCTTATCACAGTTTATATCTGCAATATCATTTATAAATATAATAAATAATAGCGGACCCAGATGTGAACCCTGAGGGACCCCAGAACTGACAACTACATCCTGAGATAGACAATCCTGGATCCTTACTGCTTGGCGCCTTCCTATTAGGTAGCTTTCCAGCCATTCAAGCAGTTTCCCATCTACTCCAGCAGCTTCTAATTTAGACAATAGGATGTTATGATTTACCCTGTCAAATGCCTTGGAGAAGTCTGTATAAATAGAATCAATTTGATACCCACCCTCCAAAGCACTTGACAACGCATCCAAATAGCAAAGAAGATTTAATTCCGATGATTTGTGTTTCTGAAAACCATATTGCTCATCTACTGGAAACAATTTGAAACATACCGAGAGGCAGTCGGACACTAAGCTTTCAAATAACTTAGGAATGGTACTTAATATAGAAATCGGTCTATAATTTGTAATGTCACATCTACTACCAGCTTTATGTATTGGCGTTAAAAAACTTAATTTCCATGGATCAGGAAAGTAACCAGCATACAATGAAGAATTAAAAATTTTCCACAATGGTCTGGCCAAAATAAAACTGCATTTCTTCAAAACTATAGGAGGTATTTTGTCAGGACCAGCACCTCTGTTCACATCTAACGTCATCATCCTTTCATATACTTGAGATATTGTAATATTACATGAATTAATCGTTATATTGGTGGTGGGAGGTAAAACACGTTTACTGATTACTTTCTCAGAATAAACTGATGAGAAATATAATGCAAAAGCATTTGCAATATCACTTGGAGTTGTATAAGTGATATTGTTCAAAGACATTTCATTTGGTAAACCTGTCCTCGTTCGTTTTGAATTTATGAATGACCAAAACGATTTAATGTTATTATGAATGGAATTCTCAGTTTTTTCTATAAAGTTATTATGACAAGTTTTTGTTAGAGCTTTACATTTACTTCTAAGGCTCGAGAATGCATTATAATCATTTAGAGAGGAACTAACTTTAAATTTTAAATGTGATAACTTCTTTTCAATTACTAGTTTCTTTAGTTCTGGTGAGAACCATTTTGGAAACTTTTTTGTTGACATTATTTTTTTTGGCACAAAAATTTCAAAAGCACAGTACATGACTTCATAGAATGTATTTAACATTTTATCTAGACTTTGATTTTCAAGAATTTGATCCCAGTTAACGCAAGAAAGGTAATCATTCAAGGCATTAAAATCAGTGTTATTAAAATCCAAATAGTAAGAGCTGTTCAGGTTTGTTGAGCAGCCATTACTACAAAGAAAATCTTTTATGGCAATGTTCAAGGCAGGATGATGCCTATCTAATGGAACTATTTCCTCATCAGAAGCTATAACTTGAATAGAACTGTCATTAGCAAATATCAAGTCCAATAAAACCCCACGAGAATTGGATATTGTGTTGATTTGAAATAAATTGTGAAAATTACATAGATTTGACAATATCCAAGCAGATTGAGTTTCATTAGGAGTACAATATTGACCAAAAGTAACAATGGAAGACAGTTCATCATTAGACCACATAATGTTTGGCAGATTTAATTACAGAGTAATTTCCACATATTAGTATATTTTTCAAATTGGGCTCTGAACCGCCATTCTTTATTATATTACGAATACGTGTGCCCAATATCTCGAAAAAACATTCAAAATTACAGCCGCAATCTTGGAACGCGTTTTCGCTACTTGTTGATAGCTACTGTTTCCTCTTAAAGAATATACACAATTCTTAACTACTCTGAAAGACCTGATGAATAATATTTCTGCATTCACTTCTCTTTTGTCCTGTTTATTTCCGGTCCCCTACGTTTTCGTGTTTAAGGTTTTCCTCCAATTTATTAATTTACCTGGTTCTGGGTAGAGATGCATCAAGTCAAACTAGTTTGATTTTACTCAACAAACTTGACTTGACTTGAAAACCAAACTTATTTTGTAAAAAAGTTTGACTTGACTTGATTTCAATATCTTTAGGTTTGACTTGAAATCAAACTTCTTCAAACAGTTTGAAGTTTGAATACCATATTGTGTTCAGTTACGTTCGTTGTGAAGTGTGTGCTTTGTGCGATAATGTCTCAGTGGCGGATATACGGAGGAAAAATAGGAGAAATTACCCCCTCCCCCCCCCCCAACAAGACAAAAAAATAAATTTCAATAAACATTGAAATGTATTACCTGATAATATGATACTTAAACCACAGACAGACAAATAAAACCCTATACGCTCTAAGCTTCGCTGGTGTCGCTCCTAGCGGATTAGTAATGCAACTTTCACCGGTAATTTTTAAATTTATTATTTAATTGTTATAGCTTAATATTTACAACACAAAAAAGTAATTAAATTGTAACGGATTTCTTTGAGATTTTACAAATCATTTTGACATTCTATTGATGAAATATTAATTTCTTACTTCAGATACTTTCACAATTATCGTGTAGATGGCGCTAAGATTAATAGATTAATTTATAATTACATATTACGGAACATAATCAGTATTTAAAACGTAAGTATATTTAAGGTAAAAATATATACCACAGCTTTGACCAACTAATATTTTTTATAATTAATGTTTTTATTTTTAATTTTAAATTAATCACTTTGACGTTTATGTCAAATTTCCAGTAAACGTTTACAGACTTGTCAATACTGGCGCTCGCGAATTTTTAAATATCCCCTCTACGTACGAGCTAACAGCGTATAAACGCGCTAGTTTAAAGTTTGGATAATTTAGAAAACTTAATGCATATAGATAGGTCAATATATTTAAAATTTAAACTAAAACATAACATTTGTAGACTGTATCTGAAAAAAAAATTCAATTATAGACATAAAACCAATAACCCTATTATTATTACTCAATTATTTTTAAATATTTTCTTTTTTATATGAAATATAATCATCAGGGGTAGGCGGTATTATACCGCCTACCCCTTATTATTAACTTCGTTAATAATAATTGAATTATGCTCCTTCTCAAATATGCGCGGAACATTAATAAAAAAAATAAAATATTTAAAAATTTCAAAAAATTTCGTTTTTTTTTCTACTTTTTTTGCTTATAACTTAAAAGCTATTCATTTTAGAACAAAGTCGTATATAAATAAAGCAAAGATAATTAAATTTTATATCAGATGCGATTGGTTAAAAATGTCTTAATTTATCACCCTTGCTTCAAAATAGCAATAAATATAAAATAAGGGGGCAAAACAAGCCTGTCCTTATTCAATGATTTTCCATCACTTAGGTTACACTTAGAACCTTCCTAATTCGCTTAGAAAATTTTTGTAATATGCTAAAGCCGTACACCAAATTTGGGTGCTACGGGCTTCTTTATTTAGATGGACTCACCCAAGT
This sequence comes from Diabrotica virgifera virgifera, assembly GCF_917563875.1. NCBI lineage: Eukaryota > Metazoa > Arthropoda > Insecta > Coleoptera > Chrysomelidae > Diabrotica > Diabrotica virgifera. The sequence continues at coordinate 220,658,828 of NC_065451.1, read as the reverse complement.
TTTTTTATGTATTTTGACCCATATAACACGAATTTTTTGGGTCACAGTTGATCCGGATGTCGATAAGATTGATATAAACAAAGAACTTGAGGAAGTTTTTTCGTAGGATGCATAGTTTTCGAGATAAACGCGGTGGAACTTTCAAAAAATCGAGAAATTGCAATTTTTGAACGCGAATAACGTTTGATTAAAAAATAAAATAGCAATTCTGCTGACAGCATTTGAAAGTTTAAGTCAAATTATACCGGTTTTAATTATTTGCATTGCTAAAAATTAATTTTTTTATTATTAAACGAAGCTATTTGTTTATAAGCCAAAAAATTGTTAATAAATTTAAAACATTGCTGAGGCCCCTTAAATAATCCGATTTTAATTCTGTACAGTGTATTAGATAGGTAGAGCACCTCTTTATATGTAAAAAATTAGCCAACTTCTAAATGGTCTACTTTTTGTTCAGAAAGATTTTTAAAAATTTGAACTTTTTTAAAAACATTTAGATTGCAAATTTATTATGCAAAATTTATTAGGTCGATTTTAATGAAATTTGGTACACGATTTAAGTATGTTATAAAGAATTTCCTAAGCGAATTACTAAGGTTCTAAGTGCCACCAAAGTGGTTAAAAAATATTGAATAAAAACAGACTTATTTTGCCTCCTTATTTTGTGTTTATTGCTATATTGCAGAAAAGGTAATAACTTAAGACATTTTTACCAGTCGTATATCATACCTACAAAATTCAATTATCTTTATTTTATTTCTCTACGACTTTGTTCCAAAACGAATCGTTTTAAAGTTATAAGCAAAGAAAGCAGAAAAAAATCGATGTTTTTCGAAATTTTTAAATATTTAAATTTTTCTTATTAATGTTCCGGCCTCTGGGCATATTTGAGAAGGAGCATAAGTCAATTATTATTACTGAAGGTGTCACCTAACTTTATCAGCAAAAATCCGAATGCCACCTCTCACATCCAAAAATAGACGTTTTTTTTTTCGCAGATTCTTACTGGTCTATATAATGATGTAAAAAGGAAAACAACCTTTAAGAGGTAGATTATTTAACTCTTGAATTTTAAAAAATACTTCTGCATTGTACGTTTTGGAGCGAACTGACAGCTTGACACCATATGACACCAGCGTTTTCGACCTGGCCGAAATAGTACAAACACTCTCATAAATATATCTCAACTATGCATTGACAAATTCCAGTTTATCTTTTTTAATTGCATCCAAACGAGAATTCTGACTCAAGTGCTTTATTGCTGTTCAAAAATCAAACGAATATCCGTTTCTGCTATGGCTTGCGGTCTACGACACATAATTATAGTGCCGGCAAAAAATCTTGAAATTCTACAAAGTGAATAAAACGCATAAATTATGAGAATTATTATTTTAACTGTTAATTAAATGTAATGTAATTAATACTCTGTCATATCAATTTACTATTTTAGTTTGGAATAAGCCACAAAATTGGATTATTCTGCACACTACAATATAATAGCACTGCAATAGATATGCGCAGGTAGAACGCATGCTATAGTAGCACCAGAATTTTTTAGTTACATTTAATTTTATAGCATATTTTAACTCAATATTTCAAACTTTCAATAGTAATTTTACCATCTTAGAGTAGGTCCACTGTGGATGTTGTAATTTTATCGACATCATGGTAATTTCTATATACTTATAGGAATGTGGTTATAAGTCTTTACACATTATGTACTCAGATGTAAATATATAATTTAGCTCTCCAGGCCTAGAATGCCCATAGTTTGGTTTACTTTTCTTTTCGATTCGCTCCTGTTTGCTGGTTTATTTTTCCAATTTGTGATTTTAATTTCTTCTATGTCTCTTTTAACCTCGTTCTTCCATCTGGTTTTCGGTCTACTTTTCTTCTTCTTTCCTCTTTTTCCTCCCGTTAGTATTATTTTGGGAAGTCTTATGTTTGTCATCCTTTGGATATGTCCCAACCACCTCAGTCTTTGTGATTTGATGATCCCTGATCCCTTCTATATTCGGTTCTCCATAGATCTAGTTCTACATTTGGTATTTTTATCCACATTCCATTTCATAGCTTTCCTACAAATATTTTCCTGAGGACTTTTCTTTCCCACACTTTCAGCATGACTTGTTCGGATTTGTTCATTGTCCGTGTTTCACTGGCATATAATGCTATAGGTGTTATCACTGTCTATTTTCAATCTTAGCCTTTCTAGATATGTTTTTACTTCTTAAGTTGTTTAGAGCAAAGATACAAAGATTACCAGCCATATTTCTCGCTTGGTTTTCATCTTTCATATTTGGTCTCCTAGTGAATATCGCTCCTAAATATTGGTATAATTCTACTTCTTCGAATTTATATGATTTTCTTTCTGTGCTTATTGTCCTGTATTGTCCTTGTATGTATTCTCGTTGTATTCATTCTATATATTTAGTATTTTCTTCATTTATGTATATCCCCTTCTTTCTCGCTATAGTATCTAGTCTTTTTATTATTTCTTTTAATTCTTGTTTATTTCTGGCTATCAGTACTATATCATCAATTTTGTCATCGGTAACTAGCATCTAACTCGACAAAAAAGTATATCTACTAAATTACTAAATAAATTATTTTTCAAACTCTCAAACTAGTTTGACAAACAGTTTGAATATTCAAACCTGTAACTATGGACCAGTTTGACTTGACTTGAATTATTTGTCAGAAGGTTTGACTTGAGTTTGACTTGAAATTATGTCAAACTCAAGTCAATTTCAAACATTCAAGTCAAACTTGTACAACTCTAGTTCTGGGTTTACCTCTTATTCTGTACTTTAACAATTCAAACATACCAACAACCAGCTTCCTCAGAACACTGGTTTTCTTGCAGGATTGTGTACCTGACTAGTTGCTTAACTGGATTTTCCATTGCTATTATTACAATTGGCTCTGTTTGTTTATGTTCTATGTGGGTAAATTGTATATGGTAGTTTAGTAAGTTTTCTGGTCATAACTGTTTTCTGTCATTATATCTACATGTCACAACCATCTGATCCACCACGATTCTCAATATTTTCCTTTCCCATATTTCCAGAGTATCCTCTTCTTTCTTATTTAATGTCCATGCCATGTCTCGCAAGTATATGTTCCTATGGGTCTAATAATTATTGTTTTATATCCGGAGTTTGCCTTGTCTAAAAACGTATTTTTAATTTTCCTTTTGCCACTCTGGCATCGAGATCCCATTTCTCTTTTCCATTTTCATCTTATACTACACCCAGGGATTCAAAATTGTCCGTCCTTCTAAAACTATAACTTTTACGTCTTAGAGACCTCACACTAAAATCTTTTTTTTTTCTGCCCCTTTCATGATTATATAATTGGTTTTGTCTTCATGTAGCTCCAGTCCTAATTTTTGTGCTTCTTCAATAATTTTCTTCACCACTCTTCTTAATTATTTCGCGGTACTTGCTAAGATCATTAGATCATCAGCAAATGCCACACAGTGATGCTCATTTTTCATGATTAATTCTTCCACATATATACTGCATTTTCTGGTATCAGTTTCTAAAACAAGTTGACTAATGTAGCGCATAAAGGATCTCCATGTCTCGCGCCTTTTTCAACCATACATTGATCTTAAATATGACCGTACCAAGCAATTTCACAAGTAGTCCAGGAACCGAAGCTTTTCACCTCGCAATTTTTACAGAATAGATCAATTTGCTTGAAAATTTTAGAATACATAGTGGATAGTCCAAAGATCAAAATCTATATGATGCCGAAAGGCGCTTTTACCATTGGGGTGGTTGCCACCCCATCTCGGGGCTGGAAAGTTTTATTATATTTTGACTACAAAAGTTGATAAAAACATTCATTCTAAGCAAAAAATGGTCTATACATTTTTTTGGTAAAATTAATACTTTTCGATTTATTCGCTATCGAAAGTGTTAGTTTTATACAAAAAAAATCAATGTTTTTCGATATATACTCATTTACCATTCACTCAATTTTTGCCGTAGAAAAAATTTTTTGAAACTAAGTTCTTAAGAGTTAAATAACTTACAGTTTCATATTAAAACATTTTTTCGTATATCTGATGCTAATCTTTCCATTCTGAAGAAAATGGCATTTTTTGCCAAACTACAAAAGGTCGTTATTCGCTTTTAACTCCAAATTTTTTAATCACTAATCATTCTAAGCCAGTCAAACTTCTAGAATATATTAATAATACATAAATAAAGAAGAATGAATAAGGCCAATGACTAAGAACACCGCTAACTTACATTATTATGCTTCTAATTGGATTTCTCCTTTTTTTTTTCAAAAAAATATTGATTTTTTAACCGCAACCTTTTTAATTTTTATCTTAGAAAGTTTGATGAAAAATAATTTTGTAGGTTTTTACAAGGTCTATAAGGCTATTAATATTAAACGTTTTTAAAATCCTCAGTCGTAAAAAGTGGTGACTTTGAAAGGGTTGGTAAAGGTCATTTTTGCATGTTTTTACCAGTTTTAATTGTCAATAGCTCACTCAATTTTTACCGAAGAAAAAATGTTTACAAAACAAGTTCTTGGGAATGAAATAACCTACAATTTCATATTCAAATATTTTTTTGTATCTCTGATGCTAGTCTTTCTATTCTGAACAAAAGGGAATTTTTTACCAAACTCCAAAAATTCATTGACTTCATTTTTTTAAAAACGAATTATTCTAAGCCGGTTAAACTTCTAGAACGTATTAATAATACATACATAAAGAAGACCAAATAAGGTCAATGACTAATTTTAATTAGGGTGGTGATTAGGGGTTTGCTTCCGATCACTTTTTCGCTGAAAAAATAGGGACAGACATCCTTTTCATTATAAGCCACTTAATTTTTGAGTCAAAGACTTGTTTTTTATTTCTGGAGATAGACATTTTTAAATACTTCAAATTAGTTTAAACATTTTATCCTCGAAAAATGCATAGTTTTCCCGTTTTTTGACTTTTATACTAAAATATTTAGCATTTTACGAAGAAAAGCTAACATATAATAAAGTTTAGCTCGATTACTATTGGTCTTAAAGAAAATTAAAAAAAATCACTTTTGTTGATTTTTTCACAAGGTACATTTTAGTCAAGAAAAGTTGTTTTGATAAAACGAAAACTTTTTGAGTTATTTGCAGAGAACTGATTAAAAACATTGATTTTTTCGATATAAAACTAACACTTTCGATAGCGAATAAATCGAAAACTATTAACTTTATCAAAAAAATGTATAGAAAGTTTTTTGCTTAGAATGAATGTTTTTACCAACTTTTGTGGTCAAAATATAATATAATAGAAAATTTCCACCCTTGACATGGGGTGGCAACCACCCCCATGGTAAAAACGCCTTTCGGCATCATATAGATTTTGATCTTTGGACTATCCACTATTTTAAGCTTCATTACTTGGACTAAAGTAGAACTATTTAGTATCATTTTTACTAGTCTTTTAAGTTTTTTTTGGTGTACCCAAATTGTTCCGTTGGTTGATACATTTTGACTGTATCAACTCTATCATAATCTATGCTTTTCAAAGATTCACAAAAAAAAACGCAGAGTAACTTTATCTTCGTAACAAGTTGTTTCCTTGAAGAAAAAGATTTGGTCAATTGTAGATCTGTCTTTTCTAATGTCGGTCTAGTACTCTTGTAGGATTCATTCCGTATATCACCTTCCTTCTCCTCAGGTGATCTCCACAAAACTTGATCATTTCTATATATGTACATGTCATTTTTCTAAAGACTTCTGTTATTTTTAATAAAAAATCTAAAAAATCTAAATAACTTGATGTAGTGACCTCATCTCTTTGCTGCTGAACTCTTCTTTTATCTCTTTTAATTTTAACTCATTATGGCATCTCTTTATTTTTCTAGGGAGAGCTTTAAGTTCACCTCGAATTATTCTATCCTATTCTTGTTTTTTACACTCTCAATTATATCTGTTAATAATTGTTGTCTAGCCTTCTTCTTTTCCTTTACTATCACCTGACACTCTTCGTCAAACCAATCTTTGTTTATACTTCTCTTGAAGTCTCCCCTTAACTATTTTCTCGCTAGCTTCATCTACGACAGATTTAATTTCTTCCGGGCTTGCTCTATTTGTAAATTTAGGTCACATTTTTGTTGAATTTTATTAATATATTCTTCACATTTATTCTCTACTTCTTCTTCCTTAAGTTTTTCTATATTGTACTTAGACTTTGTCAAACTAAGAATAAATTTAAAAAGACCAAATTTATGACGATTGTAATACTTCGCTGATCCAAAAATTCGCAAAGGAGAAATTGAACTGATCGTAAAACAGAGACATTCTATCTCGAGAGACATCCTATAGATTGGTTATATATGTGAGTAGATCGAAATTAAAAAAAACCCTATAACATAGTTTTTGCAATTTATCCAATTCACCGATGTGCTTTCTGTTTTTATTGAGCCCACTACGCTCGCAGCAGCAGATGAACGAAAGTACGAAAATATTTTCCGAAGCCCGTTGTTTTTCTGGTCGGTTAATGTTCACTGAACATGCATAAAATTTACAATAAAAACATTTTGATGAACTACAGAAAGCAAAATAAATGGTTCGGCTATTCTATGGCAATTGTCCACATTCGAGCTATAACAATAAAGAAAGTAACTACGTACCTTCAAACATGTCGACACTGTGGAATTTTCAAAACAAAAATGTAAATGGACGAAACGAAATGTTTGTTAGTCCGTATTCAGAGGCTGCTTTCGTATGAGAAAATCTCTGATTCGGTTTCTTTGCGGATTCTTGTTAAAAAATATCCCTGTTCAATTTTTCGGGCCCCGGTGAAATCGTAACTATTTTAATCCCTCATCCTAATTACAGGCAAATCGGTAACTCTGGCCCTCAGCTAATTTTTCGGTAACCAATCAAATACCGGTGAATTCATAACTAAATAAAGGTATAATCTATTAGACTTGAAATAATCATATTATGGAAAATCTCTTTGCTTTTAAATTATCAGATGGATTTAAATAATTTATCATTGCTAAACATCTAAATATTGAATTTACAATTATGTACTTGATAAAAACCAAGCTCGTGTAGAGCTATACTTGATGGAAATATTATTTATAACACGTGTTAATGAAACACTATAATGTGGTTTCAATTATTATATTAAGATATTTCAAGTTTTGCTATTTTTTATAGGTACAGTAGAAAGTCAATAATCCGGATTAATTGGGACCGGACCCCATCCGGATTATCAAATTATCCGGATTATCGAAGTTACCTCAAAAAAAGGCCAGTATACACATTAAAGTACAACAAACGTTTTAAAATTTTATGTTTTGTCTTGTACAGTAAAGTGTCTAGAGGTGAAATTAATCAAAACATTTTTTTGTGTTTAAACACTATTGTAATTAATTTATAATAGCACCATGTGTACAGTAAAAACATCAGACACTATTTGGGCTTTTAAAAAAATGTGTAAAATATTTTTGAACTGCGGTAGAGGTTCGTTTTTCGCAGCGAAGTTCTTAATTTATTTTAAAAGAATCAGATATTTTTGCTAGATACAAATCCGGATTATTGACGGTCCGGATTTTTGACGTCCGGATTATCGACGTTCTACTGTACATAATATAATACAAATATAATGTTTTTAAGCAAACCAAGAAACATTAACATACAGAAAGTTTCGAGTGGCAGGTCAGGTAATAGAAAAGTTACGAATTGGCCGGTGTACATTTTAATTTGAAAAATTTTTTCATTAAAGTTACGAGTTGGCGCTTGTCCAATTTTTCACATGCAAAAAATATTATATTTTTTACTGTATTAAACCCATAATTACAATCCTTAATTTTAAACTATTCGTTAATCCAACCCTTACTAATATCCTACTACTGACTTCACACCACTTCCTAACACCTACAGACATTAGGCTTAGACATAGCAACGCGCGATTATATCTCTTCTTCTATTGATTGTCACCCGCCGCTGGCAACATAAATCTTTTTGACTGTTTTCTTCGCTTGAAAACAAAAAACTCTTCTCTGTGTTGACCTGCAACGGCAACAGAGGTGCCTATAACTCTCTTGTGCTGCCCGCCGATGGGTAAAGACCTGTTTTGGGTGTTAGCTTTCGATGACAAAACATCTCTTTAATATAAGACGATAATCCGTTAATCCACTAAAAACAGTTAAACCTCATACGATAAATAAATAACCGTTTGCGAAACTGGTATATGTGTTTGATCGAGATGGGGTTTAGCAGTGACTAAACAGTGACTTTGGGTTAGATTTTTATAAACTTATAATATTGTCTGGATTACCATAATCGCTCTCTAAATTCCACTTGAACCATCAATCTAAAAACATACAGTGCCGGGTGAAATTTTATGGTAGAAATTGTTTATACAATTTTTTTAAACAAATTCAAAATATCACCTTTTTGTTCCCGAAACTATTTAGGTTTTTGTGTCATTATAAACATAATAGGTCTCTTTATTTTTCTCAAAAGTGGATAGTTTTTGAGTTATAAGCGATTTAAAATATGAAAAATGCCAATTTGAAATAAAATGAAAATGAAAAATGAAAAATGAAATTTTTTGAGGTTGCCAAGTGCATAAATGGAAGTTTAAACATTCAATTTTAGGATTCTAATTCAACTTCTAAGCCCCCATGCGTCGCACTATATGTTGCGTCTCTGTAGCACTTAAAAATATTATACCTACGTACTTATGCGAAAAATTTCCAACATACCTATATCTACTTGACATTTATTAAAATTTTATAATTTATTATTAACATACTTTTTTTAATAATTTATTTAAATATTTGATTAACTATTGCCAACGTGCTAATTAAATACACCAATAATATAGTGCGACAGAGACACACCATACAGTGCGACGCGTAGCGGCTTAAAAGTTGATTGGACGCGCATAAAAAACAACGGCCTAAATTGAATTAAGCCCTTATTACTCGTCAGCATCTTAAAACTGAACGTCTAAACTTCAATATCGGCACTTAGTAACTTTAAAATAATTTACATACGAGTTTTCAAGCCTCGAAAATGCGTATTTCCGCTTTGTTCAGATTTTATATCGCTTATAACTCGAAAACTATCAACTTCTGAAAAAAATGAAAAGAGACCTTTTTTGTTTAAAGTTACCCAAAAAAATATGATATTTTGAATTTGTTTAAAAAAAAGTTTAAACAATTCCTGCCCAAAAAATTCGCCCCGCACCCTCCTGATTTGTTTAAAGGGGACATTTTTTAATAGGAATCCGCAAAGAATCCGAATCAGATTTTTTTCAAAAATGAATAACCATTTTCAATTTCTGGTGGGATATGTTGTATGCCATTAGAGTGAAAACTTAGTCAGATTTTTTTCATACTGGAGCGATCTGACAACATGGACTAAATGTAAATGGGCGAAATGTGTGTGTGTTGCTCGTTTGTGAAGAGTGTTTTGATTTTATTTGTTTAGATAAAAGGTACAATAAACAGTCTTTAAATGAGAATTGTTGAAGATAAATGACGCTTTATGATGTTTTCGTTACAACGAATAGCTGCGTCTTTCATCAAATTGCTATGTTTTATGTAATGTCCTCAACTCAAACATATCCCTACCAATCATTAATGGATTCTCCCAACAAATAATGTCGAAAACGTCGCAAAATATGACATTAATCTTGGACATACATCGTCAAAAACATCCAAAAAATATTATAAATATTATATACAACAATGTTACTAAAAAATATCAGTTGGAAGTTGTTTATAAAATAAATTCTAAAGACTGCAATCCAAATTTTGGACAAACACAGCAATATCTACATAGAACGGTTGTTTTACACCAACAGTGTGCAAGTCGCAAATATAGGTTGCTGCAAAATATTATGCAATAGTATGGTATAGTTAGACCCAAACCCAGACATCCAAAGTGAAAGTTATCCTCCAACACCAAATTGTTCTATATGGTCCACATAATGTTCAGAAAAAAGTCACACCATTTTGAGCGTCGGGTTTGGGGGGAGAGGGGGGAGAAATCTGCAAATTCGTAGTTTTTTAAGTTTTTTGTCAATATTTCTAAAACTAAGCGGTTTAGCATGAACAACCTCCTACACAAAATTGTTCTACATTAAATTTGAAATAAAAAAGGCCCTATGCATAACCCTTCTAAAATGAACGGTTCCAAAGTTACGGAGGTAGTACCTATAGTATAATTGGTCCAAAAAAATTCCTAACCCAGACATCCAAAGTAAAAGTTTTCCTTCAACAACAAATTGTTCTATATGGTCCACATATTGTTCAGTAAAAAGTTACACCATTTTGAGCGTCCGGTTTGGGGGGAGATGTGGGAGAACTCGGTAAATTAGTAGTTTTTTTTACGTTTTTCGTCAGTATTTCTAAAACCTTGCTTTAGCGTAAGGAATGTTCTATAGAAAAATGTTCTACATAAAATTTAAAACAAAAAAGGTTCTATACATCATTGTTATAAAATCAATGGTTCCAGAGTTACGGAGGGTGAAAAGTGGAGGTTTCCGATACTTTTTATATTTACCGATTTCTCCCCACTCTCCCTCCAAACCCGACGCTTAAAATGGTGTGACTTTTTCCTGAACATTATGTGGACCATATAGAACAATTTGGAGAATAACGTTCACTTTGGATGTCTGGGTTTTGGTATAGTTATATCATAAAAATATTGCCCAAAAAATATAAAAAGTATCGAAAACCTCGACCTTTCACCCTCCGTAACTCTGGAACCGTTAATTTTATAACAATTATGTATAGAACATTTTTTGTTTTAAATTTCATGTAGAGCATTTTTGTATATAACATTATTTACGCTAAAGCATAGTTTTAGAAATATTGACGAAAAACCTAAAAAACCTACTAATTTACCTACTTCTCTCCCATCTCCCTCCCAAACCGGACGCTCAAAATGGTGTAACTTTTTACTGAACAATATGTGGACCATATAGAACATTTTGGTGTTGGAGGAAGACTTTTACTTTGGATGTTTGGGTTAGGCCTTTTATACTACCTCCGTAACTTTGGAACCATTCATTTTAGAATGTTATGCATAGGGCCTTTTTCATTTCAAATTTAATGTAGAACAATTTTGTATAGAGGATTGTTCATGCTAAACCGCATAGTTTTAGCAATATTGGTGAAAAACTTAAAAAACTACGAATTTACCGATTTCTCCCCCTCCCCCCCCCCCCCAAAACCCGACGCTCAAAATGGTCTGACTTTTTTCTGGGCATTGTATGGACCATATAAAACAATTTGGTGTTGAAGGATAACTTTCACTTTGGATGTCTGGGTTATGCCATCTTTTGGATCAACTATACTATACTACAAGGAAAAATAGCAGGCAAACGCAGTCCAGGACGAAGAAGAACCTCATGTTTGAAGAACTAGCGAGATTGGTATTGTGTTGATACAAACATGCTATTTAGGGAGGCAGTGAATAAAATTAAGGTAGCTACGATGTTAACCAACGTTCTGAATGGACTTGGTACATAAAGAAGCAGAAGTGTGCAAACCAATAAATTAATCACTACAAGCAGCGTTAGCCAAACATTCTATAGAGAATAATCATTCTTAAAACAAAGAATAGAATAACAACAAAAGATGTAGGTACTTATATTGGAGATGATTAATATAAAGAAAACCCAAAATTGTATCGATAACAAGATCGATATCAAGGATCTCTCCAATATCTCTCTAACGTGTCTCTTGAACGTGTCTAGCTTTCGAATTTATTCAATTCTTTGTCAGGACATCTGAGAAAATGATTGTATTATTATAGTAAGTTACTTATATAAAATTCATAAGTTTTGGACTTGTTGGACTCATTGAGATGACTCCATTATTTTTCATGACTGTTGATTGCCTATGTGCCTTCATGACTTTATTATTTTTTTAATTTTGAAAGGATAATATTATGTACTACTAAAAATTACTTGCTTTTTCTATGAAGATTTCTTGTTTATAGTACATACATTTTTGTTCATCTCTTTCTTTCAATAAAACGACTTCAGAGAAATTAAAATCATGCTTGAGATTGAGTGCATGATTTTTGTGCTTATGTCAGTTCTGTGTGATATGATCCTACTGTGAAATGTACTAGATGTTTCTCCAATATATATTTTGTCACAATTTGAACAAGGTATTTTAAACACAACTCTTGAAATTTCATTTTTTGTCAGAGTATCTTTAGTTGTCGTGTGTAAGTTAGAGATCTTAACGTTTTTTGTAGATTTTGAAGATTTTGAAGTGTTGTGCTTAAACAATTTTACAAGTTTTGGTGTTAAATTAGGAAAGTACGGTAGTCATCCAAATTTTGGATCACTAATAGAAAAATCATTTAACAAAAAGAGAGGTACATCATCAAATCTGTAGTTCTTTCACTTTAAATTAGTTGTTATTTCCATCTCAGTGTCAGTAACTGGACTATAAAAAAATGAACCGGAAGTTTGTTTTTAGATAACGTATATCTATCGCTTTTGGAGCTATTGATATTACTGAGTTAATGAGAAAGTCTGCAAAACCATTACCTATATCTCTTTCACTCCCATACCAATGTCCATTATATTTAATCTTTTTTGGAAAAGCTTGAATGACCGGAAATGAGAGAATCAAACAGGCAACATGATAATAAAGGAAAGCTGGAAAAAATATTTGTTTGGCGTGTATTCTCTAAGTGAAGAGTTATTTTTACATAGAAAATACGTATTTTTTAACAAAACGTCTGAGAAATTATACAGACAGAAAGTGGTATGAGAAATAATATAATATGCTAAGAATAGACACACAATTAATAGTGTTTGGGTCAATATCAATGACCACAATTTAAAAATTATTGTGATATACGTAAAAAAATCCGTATCCTGCAGTGATTTCAGAACCATCGGAATGCAGTGAGTACGAGAGAGGCTCTCTTTAGTAGGTATACTTACAAGTACTATTTCAATGATGTAGAGACGTAAATTGCGATATTTATGCATGCTTCATTGATTACCATTAAGCGTTCGATACAGTAAAGTACGACAAGCTGATGGAGAATTTAACCAATATTGGAATAAACACCTGTGATTTAAGAATTATTACCAATTTGTCATCGTCTATCTGGACAGAGGCAGGAAAATCTGATGATATCAAAATCAAACGTGGAGTCCCTCAGGAATATATTGTTATGATCTGCTTTCTATTACTTTTATTATAATTTTAGTATTTATTTAATTAATTATTGAATTGACGCAAATCATACATAAACAATTAATAAAAAATCTCAGGATGCCTTTTTGTCATAAAAATTAACTAAAATTATCTTAGGTTATACTTATCCTTTCTCGTGGCTTCAGTATCTCTTAGTTGATCCTTATCGGGATAAAATAGGAAAAGGAAATAAATAGGAAAATCATAAATAAGCACATACAAAGACCTTTACTATCAAAAGCAATGCTCTGAAAATCTATCAATTAAATCCTGTGGGCATAATTGTCCAAATGAAACTTTTACCATATAATTAATCTAATTTAAACAAATATTTATCGCTTTGTTCCTGATACCATTTATAAAATAAGCTCAACAAACAAATTTAGGTATTTGCAAAACTACCTATACTTCCTATTAAATTATTGAAATGTTGGAACCTTAATTCATATGCTTTTATGCAAAAATTTTAACTTCTGATTGTAAAGAACATCTGTCACATAAGTTATTGACTTTTTTGATTCACACACAATGATGTCTCCTCTTGACCCAAACAGCTCTTCCTTGTTGATTATGTTAGGCTACCAATCAAAGCCCTTTCCGTTCTCAGCATCAATCCAGCAGCATACCAGCAACTATTTCTCCAAAACACAAGCCAGGCCGCTTTTGACCAGTCTCGTTCAATAAACTCCAAAATTCTCTCCTCTCTTTCTCTCAATAATAATCTCCTGAGACCCAAGTATCTTTTTTACTTGGTGTCACAAATAATTTTAATAACGATAAATCTTGTAACTTACTCTCTTGGACTTTACAGAATCAAAGAGGTTTTTCTTCTCAATTTGATTTGTCTCTCGTTTCACTTTTCAGCCACTCTCCACTATTAAACAACCACTAGTACTTGCTTCTGAACTATACGCGAAAACTTTCGACTGCCCCTCTCGGATGCCGACCAAACCACACAATTTTTCTTTTCCAAAACTGTCTCAACATTCAAACTTCCCTTTCCCCATTCTAAATTGCCAAGCCAATCAGAAACATTTCTCTTTTCACATTCCTCTCTTTTCATTCGAAAACAAGGCATTCTTTCAAACAATACTTCTACTCATCCTAATCACTTTCCGGAAATTATACAAATACTCTTGTGCTTAAAACAAGCAGACTTAAAATTCCAAATCTATCTACCTTTATTTTTCTAAAAACTAGTAATTACAACTACCTGTGGATTTTACCTTCCCGTAACAAACAATCTTTTTAAATTATAATCCGAAATAAATTGTCATTTCACTTCACTGTATTTACAAATGTCTTTAAGTCTTCAGGGAAAAACTCATTAAGGAGAAACCCACTGCGTAAAAGCTACGTTCTACTAAATAATTACAAATCAATATACAGGGTGTATCAAATTTATGTGCCCGCGTTATAATTAAAAATTTAAATTTTTACTCTATCTTTGATTGATAAAGTGATACATAATAATATACTATCACCACTGCTATTTAACATATACTCTAAGAAAACCTTTGAAGAAGGAGTGGATGATGTTAAAGCCGAAATTCGAATTAACGGAGAACGTATCAATAACATAAGATACGCAGACGACACGGTGGTATTCGCTGACAGTTCTGAAGTCCTCCAGAAATTGGTGAATAGAATCACAGAAGTAAGTCAGAGATACGGAGTTTCACTGAAGACTAAAAAAACAAAATGTATGATGATCTCTAAGAAAGAACCGCAATTTGGACAAATCAGTGGGAACGGTCAACAAATAGAAAGAGTAAAAACATACACCTACCTTTGTACGAACATCAATGATAATGGGGATTATTTTCTAGAAATCAAATATAGGATAGCGAAAGCAAGATTTGCACTTAAAAAAATGGCTAAAGCTTGATTCTCATTAGACGTGCAAGGAACCGGACCGGCAACGGCAAGGCACGGGCAGGTTTTCGCAGCCAATTCACACTGCGAAAGGCTGGCCGCGGGTTGGTTGCTTTGTGTAGTGAAAAATGTTGAAATTGAACGTTAATAAAAATTGCTCTAATATTAGACGAAGAAACAGAAAATAGAAACAAATAGTGCAGAAATAGAAAAAGACGTTGTTGAGTGGTTAAAATGCTAATGAAACGCACAAAAGAAGGAGAATTTGCAACCTTACACTCCGAACTTTTAGACGATCAGACAATTTTTTTAAATATAACCGAATGACAGTGGATGAATTTAACAACTTATGGCTGCATATTGAACCATAATATTCCATCTAGTTCTTGAGTCACTCATCAGAAAAACCAATGAAACACCAAGACAGTACAAATTACTGCATATGCAGACGATGTAGTTCTACACTTTAGCACGACTAACTGAAGTGTTCAAAAACATTGATATTAAGCATGAAAAAGGGAGCTTTAAATAAACGAAGCAAAAACGAATTACATGACCGTCAAAAGAACACCTGACAATGAAAATTATATCACAATAGACAACTATACTCTTGAACGTGTGGATGCCTTATGCCTTCACATATCTGGCCACAGAAATCAGAAGAATTCCATAAGGATCGAAATTAATGCCCGTATTTCCAGAGGGGTATGTTATTAAAATATTGATGACACCGAAATTATTAGACAAAAGAACCAAAATGACTATCTACAGAACATCGATTAGACCCGTATGGTTGTGAAACCTGAGAAATTACGAAAAGAGAAGAAGCCCAATTCAGTACATTCGAGAGAAAAATACTGAGAAAAGTATATGGCCCGGTACAAGAGGAAGACGGAAGTCGAGAATCAGTAGAAACAACGCACGAGGTTAATGAATTGAATGAAGGTTACGATATTGTACAATATGTGAAAAGTCAAAGACTGTCATGGCTGGGACATAGCAAGAGAAAATACAATGAATAAACAACAAAGAAAATATTACAATGGAAGCCGATAGAAAGGCAAAAAAAGAAAGGGCCAAAACGAGAGGGATGGATGACGTAAAAGACAACATGAAAACCATGAACATAAGACAATAGAGAAAAAGTACACAAGAGAAATCCGAATGGAAGGACATAGCCAGACAGGCAAAGACCCATCCAGAGTTAGGATGCCAAAAGAAGAAGAAAAATTGGCACATATTGAGGGACCTCTTCAAAAACAAAATACTTCTTTTCTCTATCGTCTTTCAAAACTAATTTTAAATAACCAATATTGCAGATTGCTTGCCGGTAAGGTATTCACACTGTCGTAACCTTCACGGCACGTGCTAGGCAAAGATTGTTTCGAAAAGAACGTCGCATGCAAAGCCCGTCGCTTGCCGGTGCCTGGCACGCATAGTGTGAATTACATCCCGTGCAGTGCATAAGATTTTATGTAAAATGTATCTTGCCGAGCCGATGCCTTGCCCATGCCGAGCACTTGCCTTGCGTTATAATGAGAATCAGCCTTAAGCTATTTAAATGTCATGATTTGTCAATGCCCATAGAAATCAGGCTACTACGATATTAAATCTTTCCCATACTATTGTACGGAGTTAAGTCGAGGACTCAGTCACAGACGTCACCTGTAAAAAATTTAGGCTTTTGAAATCTGGCTTTGCCGTTAAATTCTGAAGATATCTTATACCGGCCAAGTTACAAAAAGAAAAAAAAAACTGTTTTTTTTTTGTTTTATGGCATAGACTTGGGTGTAAATTAGCCAGTCAAAACTTTTTTTTCTATTCATACGTAAAGAAGGCAATGAGGTCTTTAGAGTTCCATAGCAAACTCTTCCACAGCTCTCTACTCAGTTCAAAAGCTGCAGCTGGCCGCCATGGACTCTCCAAGTTGCTCACCACATTTTTCCATTACACATATTCTTTTTCTTCTGTTAACCACAATAAAAATATGCAAAATTGAATACCTCGGTCACATTATGAGGAACAGCGAAAAATATGGACTGCTGTAACTAATCTTGAAAGGAAAAGTAGAAGTAAAACGTGGACCAGGAAGGCGAAGGATTTTCTGGTTGGAAAATCTATGTACGTGGTTCAACACAACAACCACAAATGTTTTCAGAACAGCAGTGTGCAAAGTATCGTTTGCCATTATGGTCGCCAACATCCGAAGCGGATAGGCACTATAAGAAGAAGAAATGTATTTAAGGGCATATTCTACATTAGTATAGCAGACACAGTCACAAAATTTAAAATCGATACAGAAATTTATATACTAGGTTTCTTAAACAAAAGATTGGAGAAAGAAATGAATCTATCAAAGAAACATTTTGATCTTCTTCTGCTTCCTCAGTTTTTCCCTTTTCAGGGGTCACTGTTTCTTACTCTTCTTCTTCACCCATTTCTATCCATCGAGTTCTCTTTCTTCTTTGCCCTCTACTTCACGTCTACTGGTTACCAAAATAGCCAGTTTTCTTTGTGTATTTTCTTTTAAGTCTTTTCCTTTTATCTAAGTTTCAGTTATTCCCAGTATTTCAACTATTAACTTATGATTTCCATAATCAGTTCTGCCTTCTTTCCACTACTATTTCTCACATTGTATGTTCCCAATTTATTCTGTTTTTCCCCTTTCCCCTCTATCCTTTTTCTTTCCCTTTTCATTTTTATTTGTCCTTATATTTTGTGATTCCAAATTCTTGGCCCTATTTATTCATCACCTTGTTCGTCATGATATTTGATTCGTCTTCTTTAAGTCCTTTAAGTTTTTTGTGGTAATTTTTCCTGAGTGTATTCCTGTTTGGACCATGTTTTCATTATTGTAGTCCCATTTCCATTCTTTTCCATTTATTTACATCTTGGTATATGATATTTTCGTAGAGTTGCCCCTATCTTTTTCATTCTTCGCCATTTTTCTCATCTTCGCCTGTATTTCTCCATATTTTTTAGTTTACTTTTAGTTTGTGTTAAATAACCCACATGATAATAAATAAAGAGAAAAAATATATTTTTGGCATGTATGCCCTTACTGAAAGATTAAATTTAAACATAAAACATATATAACACGTGTTTTTTCCCAAAATGTCGGAGAAGTTACACAAGACCCAAAATCAAAATAGACAAGATGTTGTCGTGTTAAGCAACCTGAACGGAAGCCCTTGAGGATAAATTAATCGGACAACACGAAAAGGATGTAGTCGTTTGAGAGGACTACACTTTTCCACGAAATTTTATATTACTGCTACCAATACCACTATAGTTCACGGGAGATGAAATTGCGTCTCATTCGCTTGTGAATTTGTTTTTTCAATGGGATTTCGGTTATGTAAAGGTCCTTTCATGTTGTTTTTTTTTTTATTTTCGGTTACATTGTTTTTGGGTAAGTGTAAATTTGAATTTATAATAAATGTTCTAAATGGTCTTCATCGATGTCAATACATAATTGCAAGGGATCTTCAAAAGAACAACTTACAGCATTAATACATTTCTGTTTAATCTTCTACATTCGGTTCTAATTCTCTCCTTCGCATCTTATTTAGGTGTAGTCGTGTTTTATTTACCTTATCTTTAATTTAGCCACAGAAAAAGTCTAGCTTGATTATCTCTGGAGTTTTTGGAGGCTACTTTCTGGATCCTCCTCTTCCAATCAATCTTCCAAAAAATTGTGATATACTGGAGTGATGTCATGTAATATCCATATTTTCTTACGTATGTTCAACGGTACTGTACTAATAATTCCGGCAATTTCTTGCCCAGAAAATGTAGATAGGTACCTTTCTCCGTTTGCATAATTTTGAAAAAGTAGGGTTTGATGACATAATTTTCAAGAATTGCTGGGTAGATATTAGTACCTGTCTACAAAAACAAGGGAGACATACAACAATGTACAAACTACAGGGCTATAAAACTACTTAGCCACACCATGAAAATATGGGAGAGAGTAATTGATAGACGGATACGTGAAGAAACCGAAATATCTATCCGATAATCAATTCGGCTTTACGCAGGGCAGATCAACAACAGATGCAATTTTCAGTGTAAGACAACTGATGGAAAAATACAGAAATAAAGAGACCAACGCTCATATGGTATTCATTGATCTTGATAAAGCATATGATAGAGTTCCTCGAGAGATTCTGTGGTGGGCACTCAATAAGAAAGGAGTCCCTGGTGAATATGTAAAGATTGTGAGGGATATGTATGAGGGAGTAACGACTAGTGTTAGGACAGGTGTGGGAGAAACTGATAAATTTCATGTGAAAGTAGGATTGCACCAAGGCTTGGTGCTTAATCCGTATTTATTCTCATTCGTTTTGGACCAGATAACTGCGAAACTACAGGGTAGCATTCCATGATGCCTGATGTATGCTGATGATGTAGTGTTAATAGGAAATAGTGAAAGAGACTTAGAGCAAAAACTGGAACAGTGGAGACAAGCTCTGGAGGGAAAAGGTTTAAAACTTAGTAGGAGAAAACATAGTATAGGGAATGTTCATTTAAAGATGGAGTTACTACAAATAAAATGGTATCTTTGGATGGTGAAATTATTGTGAAAAGCAATAGTTTTAAGTACCTAGGATCGATATTACAGAGTAATGGAGAAATAGATGGAGATGCATGCAGTAGAATTAGGGCTGGATGGATGAAGTGGAAAGAAGCGAGTGGTGTGTTGTGTGACAGAAAAATTCCAATGAAGCTGAAGGGAAAATTCTATAAAACAGCCATAAGACGGCTATGATGTACGGAACTGAATGTTGGGCAGTGAAAAAGAAAGAGAAACAACGAATGCATGTGGCGGAAATGAGAATGCTTAGATGGATGAGTGTAGTGACAAAGAAGGATAAAATTAGAAATGAGTATATTAGGGGAAGTCTAGGTGTGGCACCAATTGATGCCAACATGAGAGAGCATAGGTTAAGATGGTTTGGTCATGTTCAACGTCGAGACGTTAATCACCCAATACGAAGGATAGCTGAAGTGCAGATTCCTGGAAGGAGTAGGAGAGGAAGACCACAGAAGACCTGGGGGAGACGATAAGGCAGGACATGTGGTTAAAGGGGATTAACATTGATATGACCCAAGATAGAATTGTATGGAGAAATGCAATTAGGGAAGCTGACCCCGCATTATGATAAGGCAAAGAGAATGATGATGATCTTATTTGCTGGGTGACAATGTGGTGTGGATTTGAAATTGAATTATAATAGAAATTACCTCTGTTTACGGTACTACTCTTGCGGAAGGTAGTTTCATCTCCAAATAAAACTTATTAAAAATATGCATCATTCTGAACTTTTTCCTAGGAGCGCCGATAAAATGCTACTTTTTTATTATAGTCATAATATCTTATTAGGCTCTTGGTACTCTTAGTACATGATATAGTATAGCTGCATCTTGTTCCAAATCTGACCACTTGAGTAGAAGACATTTGTTGGCCTGCCATGTTTGATTTTGTATTCAGCTAGAGTGATGATGAAGGCATATGAGCCTGAAAGGATGTCATAACACTCTACGGGTTAATGCGAGTGAATAGTTAATAAAAAAATATGAAAAATGTTTTTAGGAAACGCTTTTCTTTAGTTCCGGGTGACTAAAATTATAAATATTAAAAAATCAACTAAAAAGCAAAAAACAAAAAAAATTGAAAAAATCCAACACATTCGTCAAAGAAAAGCGTGGGGCATCTTCATCGAATAAACGGTTTTCGCCCCACGCTTTTCTTTAACGAATGTGTTGGATTTTTTCAATTTTTTTTATTTTTTGCTTTTTAGTTGATTTTTTAATATTTATAATTTTAGTCACCCGGAACTAAAGAAAAGCGTTTCCTAAAAACTTTTTTTCATATTTTTTTAATTTTTCCTTTTTAATCTTACACTTTTCAAACATTAAAATATATCGTCATGTTTATTAAAATATGTATATAAAACATATGATATACAAACATAAAAAGTAGTCGGAATCGGCAAAAAATTTGAAACGTCATTGTTTATTTGTGAAGCATAACGTAAACAATTAACGTAAAAAGTGAAATTATGTTTAGTTCATATCATTAGCTACAATCCGTAAAAATTTCAAATTTCTAGATTGTAAAAAACAAGAGAATTTAAGCATTTTCCATTAAAATCGTTTTTTAAAACAATTATTAAACATAAACAAATTTTTTTTTATTGACTATTCGTGTATTGTTCCCGCGAATGCATATGTCTGCAAATTTTCATTCATTTGCATTGATTAAAAGGCAAGCAAATTGACCTCTAACGATTTGACGCAAACTATTGAACTAAAGAAAAGCGTTTAAAAAAAGAAGAATGTGTGTAACTTATTAAATTTAAATTAAAATACATTTTACTACTGTCATAAACCAGACAAAAATGTTTATATCACAAATAATCATTGCCTTTCGCTTAAATTGAATGTTAAAACTTCCAAGAGGCAGGTGGCTGGCGGGAGCTGGCTTGAATATTTAATTTAATCGAAAAGCAATGTATATTTCTGTAATACACATTTTTTCTGTTTACGGGCAACTGTAAAATGTATTCTGAGTTAAATAAATTACATACATTCTTCTTTTTGCCAAATAATTTGTACAAATAATTATATAAATTTTTACATTACTGAATAAAGAATTGAATTGCCTTTCAAATGAGCTATCGCATGTCCCCTATTCTCATTTAAAAAAAATCATCGATTACGTCATCGCGCCCAGATGGATGACGTCACTAGTATGACATATATGCCAAAATATCGTAATTTCAAAATAAAAATCGACCTCTTTCGAGATTTTTCCTTAAAGTTGCCTTTTTACGAAATAACGAATTTATTCCTTTCATTTGCATCGTACTGTATAAACAAACATATGAGTGTTCAAAATTTAAAACTTTATTGTTTATTTATGACGCAAAGCGTAAAAAATTAACGTAAAAAGTGAAATTATGTATAGGTTATATCATTAGCTACAATCCGTAAAAGTTTCAAGTTTCTACATTGTAAAAAACAAGATAATTTAAAACAAAATCGTTTTTTTTATTTAAACAATTAATAAACATAAACAAAAATTTTTTGTTGTCTATTAGTGTATTGTTCCCGCGAATGCATATGTCTGCAAATTTTCATTCATTTGAATGGAAGAAAAGGTAGTCAAATTAACATCCAAAGATTTGACGCAATCTATTGAACTAAATAAAAGCGTTTAAAAAAGTGAAAAAGTATTGGCATATCTCTCAAGAAGGAAAAAACAATATAAGATGGAAGGTAACCGTAAATATGTAATTCTGACTATTTGGTAGTCATCAGGAGCATTATCTTGGGGAAAAGATCACTTTACAGAAGCAAGCGACCAATTTGTGTTGATAGTGTTTCAGTGTGGCAATTAAAAGACCCTGAGTGTTCAGAGCTACAACTACCATATCCACGAAAAAGCTATTTTTATAGGACTTTTCGCAAATGGTGATTAACCTTTTTTACTTTTTACTTTTAAAAACTCCGCTTTACTATATCAGATTGCCCTAAAATTATTTTTCCTTTAATTTTAGTTATATTATTTTTTACAATAGGTTCCATCCTGTTACTGTTTTTACTATTTTTTTTTGCTCTGGGCTCTTGGTTATTTAGTCCAATTAATGAAGTTTAAAATAGGACAAAACATCGCAATTTTTACAAGAATGGATCCATTTGCTTGAAAATTTGAGAATAAGTAGTGTGTAGTCCAAGGAACGAAATCTATATCATGCCGAAAGGCGCTTTTACCATGGGGGTGGTTGCCACCCCATCTCGGGGGTGGAAATTTTTTATTATATTTTAATCACAGAAGTTGGTAAAAACCAAAATCCGATATACTCTGAAAATATGCTACTTAGCAAATGCATCCTTAAGAATTATACTGCTAGATACACTAACCATATACAAGTGTACACGGATGCTTCAAAACAAACACATGGAGTAGGCTGTGCTTTTTATATACCAGCACTTAATGTTGAAAAAAAAATCAAAATTAATCTCATGACATCAATATTTTCCGCTGAAACTATAGCTATTATAAAAGCATGCCAATACGCTGACAACCATGATATCAAAAAAATAAACATACTGTCTGACTTTTTATCAGTCCTAAAAAGTTTCTCTATCCAACTAGATGCAAATTCTGTAAGCAGTAATCCCTTTATAGTAGACTTAAAAATACTAATATCTGAACTAACGAGCAGACAATTCAATATAATTTTTACTTGGGTTAAAGCGCACATCGGTCTCCAAAATAATGAAAAAGTAGATGAGTTAGCGATAGACCGTAGTCTAAACGGCGAGGAAATTTCAAATGATATTGGGCTACAAGAATGCATTTCGATAAATAAATATAATTTAAAGAATAGCTGGAAATTAAGATGGAAACAGTATTGCGTAAACCCCCCGACAAGTTACACACTGTTACATCCAAAGATCCCAACGCAGTACTGGCACAAAAATCAAGATTTGTCGAGATATAATATAGTTACCATAAGCCGTTTAAAATTTGGACATGCCTGTTTCCCGTCTCACTTGTTCAAGATTGGTCTGATAGAGTCTGATTTATGTGAAATATGTAATATAGTCCCTTCTTTAACGGTAAAATATTGCAAAACCTCTAAATTTTAAAGAACCGCTTGGATTGACATCAAATTTGGCATATACATAGCTAACAAGTCAAAGACAAAAAGTGATATTGTGCCGATATGTGCTTTTGCCCTGGGGGTGGTTTTCACCCCCTCTTGGGGGTGAAAAAATATTCGTCCAAAGAAAGTCAGGAAATGGATATACTGGCTAATTTTAAGTAACTTTTGTTCTATAGAGTTTTTTCACTAAGTCAATACTTTTTGAGTTATTTGACAGTGAATATGTTCATTTATTAAACAAAATAACCACGCTTTTAAACGGTTTTTCGCAATTAACTCAAATAGTAAGTATTATGTCGAAAAAACATTGTTAGCAAAAATATAGCCTGTAAAAATTTTTAAAAAATGGTGTATATGTCACGTCTCTACACCTAGTAGAAGCAGAGTTATAGCTAATGAAAAATAGGTTCATATTCGTCAAATTCCAAATGAAATATTTTAACGTGAAATAACCGAAAATGAAGCACATTTCGGGGAAAACTCATTACAACTTATTTAAAGTGTTTAAAAAAAGCTTCATTTTTGTTTTATAAAAAAAAATTCTAGCATCAAAATTAAACAAGTTACGCTCAAAATAAAGTTAGCCCCTTTTGGTTTTGGTAAAAAAATCGAGAAAATCACCCCCTAATGAGTATCTTAAATGAACTTAATTGTTACGACTTCACAAGTTTCTTGCCTCGTGTACATATTTTTTATATGATCTGTAAATTTCATCGGTTCAAAGTCCTTATTATTGAAAGGGATGTAGCTAAAAGGGGTTGAACGAGTCACTGATCACGAATGTATGCAAATTTAGAAACACCAAATCTCAATCAATTTTTGTCTAACAGAAAAACAAAAAAATACATGATATGCAGAAAAGCAAATCTGATTTTTTTTTGTTTTTCGTAATTTTTGGTATCTCTAACAATTTTTAAGTTATTTTGAAAAAAAAGCATATTTTTCAAAATTTAAATTTTTAAAAATATTACTTTGAAACCAAATTTTTTCAAAAATAAGCACTTTAAATCGATGAAACTTATAGATCATATAAACACAACATAAGTAAAATAATTTGTGTAGCGGTAACGAATAATTTCATTTAAGTTGCTAATTAGGGGGTGGTCTTCCCGATTTTTTTTTTGCAAAAACAAAAGGGACCAACTTTATTTTGAGCGTAACTTGCTTAAATTTAATGCTAGGAACTTTTTGTAAAAACAGAAATAAAGCTTTTTTAAACACTTTAAAAAAGTTATAATGGGTTTTTCCAAAAAGTGCTTAATTTTTTGGATATTTCACGTCGAAATATTCTATTTGAAATTTGGTGAATATGAATCTTTTTTCATTGGCTATAACTCTGGTTCTACGAGATCCAGAGACCTACGTGTACACCATTTTTTTTACTTTTTTATAGGCTGTATTTTTGCTAAGAACGTTTTTTTCCACAAAATACTTACTTTTTGAGTTATTTGCGAAAAATCATCTAAAAATGTGGTTATTTTGTTGAAAAATGAACATATTCACTCGCAAATAACTCGAAAAGTGTTGACTTGGCGAAAAAGCTCTATAGAACAAAAGTTACTTAAAATTAGTCAGTTTACCCAATTCCGGACTTATTTTGGACATATATTTTTTCACCCCCAAGAGGCGCTGAAAGTCACCCCCAGGGCAAAAGCACACATCGGCACAATATCACTTTTTTTCTTTGACATGTAAGCTATAAGTATGCAAAATTTCATGTCAATCCAAGTGGTTCTTTAAAATTTAGAGCAAAAACCGTGAAAGAATGGACTAATATACCAAGCGATTTAAATCACATTTTTTTCGCATGTAACAAGTTTAACATACACATTCAGCTGATGCAAGAAAACCTTTTCCCCCCTTACAGTCTCATAAATTTACTGGCTCTAAATAAAATTTCAATCTTTAATATTTTTTTAAGTTTTCTCAAGTCGTGTAAATTAAAACTTTAGATTGGGATTTATTAGCTTTGAATAACCTTTGTTTTTCAACAACGAGCATCCTTGCTCGTTTTGGTTTCGTCATAATCTCGCTGCTTGTTAGGATTAGATAGTTTTTAGTTTAGGATTTGGTGCCCGCTAAATGGGCATAGCTCCCAAGGGCAAAAAAAACTCCAAAACTTTTCGTTTTGTCAAAACACCTTTACTTAACAAAAATGTACCTTTTTCTATAAATAAATTTTCTTTAAGACCAATAGTAATCGAGCTATACTTTATTGTTAGCTCTTCTTCCTCAAATGCTAAATATTGTAGTTTCAAAGTCAAAAGACGGGAAAAAACTATGCATTCCTCTAGGAAAACTTGTTCAAACCAATAAAAAGTACATAAAAATATATATCTCCCGAAATCAAAAAAAGTGTCTAGGTGAAAAATTATTTGACTTATGATGAAAAGAATTTCAGTCCCTATTTTTTTCAGCGAAATAGTGATCGCAAGCAACCCCCTAACCACCCTAATTAAAATTAGTTATTGATCTTATTTGGTCTTTTTTATTTATGTGTTATTAATAGGTTCTAAAAGTTTGCCCGACTTAGAATGATTAGTTAAAAAAAATGGAGTTAAAAGCGAATAACGAATTTTTGTAGTTTGGAAAAAAAATTTCCTTCTCTTCAGAATAGCAAGATTAGAATCAGAGATACGAAAAAATATTTAAATATGAAATTGTAGCCTATTAAATTCCCAAGAATCTAGCTTGCAAAAATTATTTCTACGGTAAAAATTGAGTGAACTATTGACAATTAAAACTTGTAATAACATGCAAAAACAACCTTTACCAACCTTTTCAAAGTCACCTCTTTATGCGACTGAGAATTTTAAAAAGATTTAATATAAATAGGCTTACCTATAGATCTTGTAAAAACCTACAAAATTATTTTTTACCAAACCTTCTAAGAGAAAAAATTACGGTTAAAAAATCAATATTTTTTTTTTTGAAAAAAAAGGAGAAATCCAATTGGAAGTATAATAATGTAAGTTAGCGGTGTTTTGTGTCATTGGCCTTATAGTATGGTATAACTAGACTCAAACCCAGACATCCAAATTGAAAGTTATCCTCCAACACCAAATTGTTCTATATGATCCACATAATGCTCAGAAAAAAGTCACACCGTTTTGAGCGTCGAAAAAAGGTCCTATGCATAATTCTTCTAAAATGAACGGTTTTAAAGTTACTCAGGTAGTATAGTATAATAATTGGTCCAAAAAAGGCCTAACCTAAACATCCAAAGTAGAAGTTTTCCTCCAACACCAAATTGTTCTATATGGTCCACATATTGTTCAGTAAAAAGTTACACCATTTTGAGCGTCCGGTTTGGGGGGGAGGGGGGAGAAGTCGGTAAATTAGTAGTTTTTTTAGGTTTTTCGTCAATATTTCTAAAACTATGCTTTAGCGTAAACAATATTATATACAAAAATATTCTACATAAAATTTAAAACAAAAAAGGTCGTGTACATAATTGTTATAAAATCAACAGATCCAGAGTTACGGAGGGTGAAAAGTGGAGGTTTTCGATACTTTTTATATTTTTTGGGCAATTTCCTACTGATTTTCTTTAACAGGATTGTGTTTTATAAATCAAATTTGCTAGTTCAGTGGCCTATGGTATGTTAGTAATAAGCCCTTGAAGAAACGTCAACCTCACTACCTCACCACCCAAAATCATCATCAATTGCCCAAAAAATATAAAAAGTATCGAAAACCTCCACTTTTCACCCTCCATAACTCTGGAACCGTTGATTTTATAACAATTATGTATCGGACCTTTTTTGTTTTAAATTTTATGTAGAACATTTTTAGTTTAGTTTAGTTTTAGAAATATTGACGAAAAACCTAAAAAAGAACTACTAATTTACCGACTTCTCCCGCATCTCCCCCCCAAACCGGACGCTCAAAATGGTGTAACTTTTTACTGAACCATATGTGGACCATATAGAACAATTATTTGGTGTAGGAGGAAAACTTTTATTTTGGATGTCTGGGTTAGGCCTTTTTTGGACCAATTATACTATACTACCTCCGTAACTTTAGAACCGTTCACTTTAGAAGGATTATGCATAGGACCTTTTTTATTTAAAATTTAATGTAGAACATTTTTGTATAAAGGTTTGTTCACGCTAAACCGCACAGTTTTAGAAATATTGACGAAAAACGTAAAAAACTACGAATTTACCGATTTCTCCCCCTCTCCCCCCCAAACCCGACGCTCAAATGGTGTGACTTTTTTCGGAACATTATGTGGACCATATAGAACAATTTGGTGTTGGATGATAACTTTCACTTTGGATGTCTGGGTTATGCCATCTTTTGGTTTAATTCTATCATACTATTATTAATTGTTATTTATTTATGTATTATTATTAGATTCTAGAAGTTTGACTGGCTTAGAATGACTGGTTTTTAAAAATGTGGAGATAAAAGCGAATAACGAATTTTTGTAGTTTTTAAAAAAATGCGACTTTCTTCAGAACAGAAAGATTAGCATCAGATATACGAAAAAATGTTTCAATATAAAATTGTAGTTTATTTATTTCCCAAGAACTTGGTTTAAAAAAATTTTTTCTACGGCGAAAATTGAGTGAATCGTAAATGAGTATATCGAAAAACATTGATTTTTACAATGATAAACATTGCTCTATACAAAACTAACACTTTCGATAGCGAATAAATCGAAAACTATTAATTTTATCAACAAAATGTATGGAACTTTTTTTGCTTAGAATGAATGTTTTTATCAACTTTTGGGGTCAAAATATAATAAAAAATTTTCACCCCCGAAATGGGGTGGTAACCACCCCCATGGTAAAAGCGCCTTTCGGAATTATATAGATTTTATTCCTTTGACTATCCACTACTTATTCTCAAATTTTCAAGCAAATCGATCCATTCTGTAAATATTCCGAGCTGAAAAGCTTCGGTTCCTGGCCTAATTATTATGGTTTTTGCAAATTTTATAAACAGAATAAAAAGGACATCGCACACATCTTATGAAAAATATAATGTCACTCAAATTCAATAAAATTTATACGAATAGATTCGTTTTAAATTAACGGTCAAATCTTATCATTGCGCCAACTCCATATTTTCAATAATAAGAGCAGAAATTGATATAAATAAATCTGAAATCAAATGGATACGTACATAAGTTAGAGAGAGAAAAAATATTTTATAATACCCAAATTGTCGGTACTCCATAAATCAGCGGATTAGTTTCACTAATCCGCTTAGGCCCAGCGGGGTTTAAGCTCTTTTGAATAGCACCCAGAGCAATAGTGATTGTAACTGTCACTTTTACTGACTAAAAAATTTGATTTCGATAAACTTTAATTGCAATTTGCGCCGTAATTAATCATAATTAAGAGTTGGCGCAATGATAAGATTTGACCGTTAATTTAAAACGAATCTATTCGTATAAATTTTATTGAATTTGAGTGACATTATATTTTCCATAAGATGTGTGCGATGTCCTTTATGTTTCTTCCTATACAATAATAAAATTATGTATAATAGTCACTGGAAAGCGACGACGACAATGACATTCTCAGTCCCTAGAGATTATTATAAGTAAAGTAATATTCCTCTTTGTCTACTTTTTATCAGTTTACAGCAGTAAAAGCTCAAAAACAAATGCTGTTCGACGTCAATGACCGTAGAAAATTTTATTTCTGGAACCCAATAAAAGAGAATTCTGTTTAGATATCAAGAAAAGAAAATAAACAATAACAAGAAGTATCCAAACAAGCGAACTTAAAAAATGTTATCCCAAAACAAGCCAGCCCTGTTATCATCGTTCATCTTAATCCGATTGCTTCTTTCATAATCTGACGATTAGCTATTGACGTATTTTCGAAGCTCTATAAAAGAGAAAATTAATCTTTCATAAATGAGGATTTTGTTCTCCTCCGTTGTTTTTTGTTTTTAAAATTCATCCAGTTGAGTAATGGATTTGTTTACCTATAGCAGGCTATGGAATAAATTAATTACTAATTTCGTTTGGGAAGGGAAAATAATAATTTTAGATTATATTGAAAAATCGCTGTAGTTTGCAAAGGAGAATTTCTCTACATTATGAGTTTGTTCTTTTTACTTTTTTCTTAAAAAAGAAATGATCTGTATAACAACTATAAAGCGCACAAGTCCTCAAATTTCTAAACAATAAGTATTTTGTACTTTGAATAAACAGTATTTTAAGGCTAACCTACTTTCCAATTTGTGGAATTTTGCTCCAATTATTCTTATCCAAAAAACCAGGGAAACCGTCAGAAGACTTTAAACTAAACTGATATTGCCAATATTTATGAGTTCCGTTCCTGGGACGACTTTAAATATTGGCAATATTATTTTAAAGTCCTCTACTTTAAAATGTATAATACAGGGTGTAACAAAAATACAGGTCATAAGTTAAATCACATATTCTAGGACCAAAAATAGTTCGATTGGACCTAACTTACCTTAGTACAAATGTGCACATAAAAAAAGTTACAGCCCTTTGAAGTTACAAAATAAAAATCGATTTTTTTCAATAAATCGAAAACTATTATAGATTTTTTATTTAAAATTGACATTATTATGGCAAGAAAATCTTAGAAAAAAATTATAGTGAAAATTGTGCGCCCCATAAAAAATTTATGGGGGTTTTGTTCCTTTAAACCCCCCCAAACTTTTGTGTACGTTCCAGTCTAATTATTATTCTAGTACCATCAGTTAAACACAATGTTTCAAAAACTTTTTTGCCTCTTAGTACTTTTTCGAAAAGTCAGTTTTTATCGAGTTATTTTGAATATTTGTTAAATCCACCACATATTTGTATATTATTATGGAGACTTCGTAATAATATGAAAAATTATTTATGATTTACATTTTTAGGTATATTTTGAACCAAATTAAAAAAGAAGCTACATCTCGATAAAAGATGCTTTATCAAAAAAATACAAAGAGGCAAAAAAGTTTTAAAAACACTGTGTCTAACTAATCGTACTGCAGTAATAGTTTAATTGGAACGTACACAAACATTTGGGGGGTTTAAAGAACAAAAACCCCATAAATTGTTTATGAAAACATATTAAAAAAGAAGCCGCGACTCGATAAAAACTGCTTTATCTAAAAAATACTAAGAGGCAAAAAAGTTTTAAAAATATTAAATTTAACTAATGGTACCACAATAATAATTTAATTGGAACGTACACAAAAGTTTGGGGGGGTTAAAGGGAACAAAACCCCCATAAAATTTTTATGGGGTGCACAAATTTCACTATAATTTTTCTTTAAGATGTTTCTGCCATAAGAATGCCACATGTCCATTTTTAATAAAAAATCTCTAATAGTTTTCGATATATTCGAAAAATTCGATTTTCATTTTGTAAATTCAAAGGGCTGTAACTTTTTTTATGTGCATATTTGTACTGAGGTAAGTTAGGTTCATTCGAACTATTTTTGGTCCCAGAATATACGGTTTAATTTATGACCTGCATTTTTGTTACACCCTGTATATGTCTGAATTGCCGATATGAATGAGTCAGAATAAATAAATTATTAGAAAAATTTTTTGAAGCAACAACATTTTTGTATAATTCATTAATATTTTTTGTATTTTGACAACGGCATCCGATTTGGACGTCGAAACGTTAATAAAATAATTTTTTAGTAACATTGTGGCTTATTTCCTATTAAAAATAGTTAATTACAAAAATGCCACAAGAAAATAGCTTCAGAACAACATTAAGTTTATCATAAGTTACTCTCAGACTATTCACCCTGTATTTATTTTAGACTAATGGTAAACACCACACACTTGTTAGAACAACACATGCACTCTTGTATTTTACAAAAATACATAAAAACATCCCTTTAAGTAGTTTTTAAGTAGACACCAATTAACAAGTCATAAATACATGGTTTCCGACTACTCATCAATGTGCCTATTGATACGAAGCTTGTGATCTGTTTGGTGTCTTAAAATGTGTATAATACATGGCACTAACAGTAGTTCTAAGTAACATCTTTCTTAATATCCATAAAAAATAGATTTAAAAGCCCTATAAATAAGTGGTTTTACGTCACTGTAACTCAAATTTGTTTAGATTAGAGCGTCTACATTTTAACAGCGTCTTAAAAAAGTGGTACAGTGGGCGATACTGTGGACGTAGACTATTGCAAAGCTTCATACTATGTTTTCCGTATTTTTAAAATAAAAAATACTTATTTTCCTAACAAGTGCAGAAAGTCATTCTTTTCCGCACGCGACTGCAGTTGGCTGAACGACGCGAAGCGGGAGTTCGGCAAGCAGTCGAGTGCGGAAAAGAGACTTTCTGCAAGAGTTAGGAACAATATTTTTTCTAAGAGTCTTTAAAAAATTACCAAACCTTAATCAATTAATTTAATTAATATGAAAATACATACACAAATTAATTCTTTGACAAGGTTGTCAAAACCAAACGTTCAATATAATTAGTTAGCATGACGACGATCTTGGTTTCCATGACGATGATTCAAAACGACTGTTATTGTCTACCGATTTGACTTTCGAATATTATGTCAAAATAATTTTATTTCATCGAATTGTCGCGTTAATTTCATTAAAACAGGAACACAATAAGATATATTTGAAATAAATTAGTAATAGCCCAATAAATGACCGTTTTGGAGTGTAATTTCCAGGAGCAACTCCGAATTGCATGAAAATTTGGATTTAGGTTCTACTTACCCTCCACTTCAAAGTTGAATTTGCGCCGCTGGTTGCTTTTACTTAAGGGGTGACATTTACCCCTTCTCAGGGGGTGAAAAACGCGTGTTTAAAATAAGGCCGGAAATAGATAAATTGACTTATTTTAAGCACCTTTTGTTCTATAAAGTTTTTCACGTAAGTCAATACTTTTCGAGTTATTCGTGATTTAAAATGTTGATTTCTCGACAAAAAAACTAAGTTTTCAGACCGTTTTTCCCAAATAACTCAAAAAGTAAATATTTTATCGAAAAAAATATTTTTGGCAAAAGTGTAGCCTATAAAAAAACGTAAAAAATGGTGTACAAGTAAAGTCTACAAATTGAGTAGAAGCAAAGTTGTAGCTCATGAAAAATACGTTCTTATTCGTCTAATTCCAAATCGAATAATTCAACGCGAAATCACCGAAGAAAGAAGCGTTTTTGGGAAAACCTTATTAACATTTTTAAAGTATAGAAAAAAAGCTTATTATTTGTTTTTTACAAAAATTTACAGCATCAAAAATAAACGAGTTACACTGAAAAAAACAGTTGGCCCTTTTTTTTGGTAAAAAAAATCGTGAAAACATCCCTCTATTTAGCACCCTAAATGAAATTAATCGTTTGGCTTTACCATCTATTTTAACTGTATGTATATTGTTTATATGATCTGTAAGTTTGACTGGTTTGAAGTGCTTATTTTTAAAAACATTTGGTTTTAGAGTAAAAAAAAAATTTTCTAAAATTTTTTTAAGAATTTCATTTTTTCAAAATAACTTTTGGTTAAGATATGGCAGCTCAAATTTTGCATACACTCGTGATTAGCGACCCATTCAAGCTTTCTCAATTATAACCCTTTCAAAAATAAACACTTTAAACCGGTGAGACTGACAGATCATATAAAAAATAGATAGGTAAGTAAATTGTTTGTCAAGTGGTAGCGATTTATTTTATTTGGGGAGCTAAACACGGCGAGATTTTCATGATTTTTTACAAAAAAAAAAGAGGGCCAACTTTATTTTGAGCGTAACTCGCTTATTTTTAATGCTAAAACTTTTGTTAACAATTAAATCAAAGCTTTTTATAAACACTTCAAAAAAGTTTAAATGGGTTTTTCCCGAAAGGTGCTTATTTTTTCGGTGATTTCACCTTGAAATATTCGATTTGGAATTAGACGAATAAGAACGTATTTTTCATGAGCTACAACTTTCTTTTTATTTGATTGATAGACTTTACTGATACACCATTTTTTGGGTTTTTTATAAGCTTCAATTTTGCTAAGAACATTTTTTTCGATAAAATATTTACTTTTTGAGTTATTTGCGAAAAACCGTCTGAAAACGTAGTTTTTTTGTCGAAAAATCAACATTTTCAATGGCAAATAACTCGAAAAGTATTGACTTACGTAAAAAACTCTATAGAACAAAAGTTGCTTAGAATCAGTCAATTTATCAATTTCCGGTCTTACCTTGAACGTATGTTTTTTCACCCCCCGAGAAGGGGTGACTGTCACCCCCCAAGTAAAAGCAACCGACGGTACAATTTCAACTTTGAAGTGGAGGGTAAGTAGAACCTAAATCCAAATTTTCATGCAATTCGGAGTTGCCCCTGAAAATTACACGGTATCGCCGAATTTCCCGTTCATTTACTGGGCTATAAATAATATCTAAATATTAGTTTATTGCATGTATTATAATTACTTTAAGGCCATATTAACATATCTAAATTAACACGCGTGCGGAAAAGTGAAATTTCTAAACTAAAATGCGTGCGCGAAAGAAGACATTTTTGCACGCTCGTAGAAAAAAATATTATTTAGTTTCTATTATTATTAATAATTTAAAATGTTTGAAACTTACGACAAAATTTGGCAACCTAGGACAGACGCTATCATAATTCAACCCAAATGTCAAAATAAACACAACAAAATATTACGAGTAGTTAGTAAAATTGATTATTTTGGAGAATATCAACGACTATTTCATTATAACCCACTAGTCTAATAAAAATTATGAAATATTCCGCACTAATATCATGTATCTAATAAAACGTTGTAGACAAAGCGAAAACGGCGAGTTCGTTGGAAAAAATATTCCCATGAGATTTTTTTGCATAATCACATTCGTGAGACATCCCAGAATAAGGTTCATAAAGTCGCCCACGCGAAAAGTGGTCCAAATTAAAAAAAATATATTTTTAATCAAATTGAAAAATCAATATTTTCGGCCCGGACAAAATTTTTATAGATTTTTTGGACCATTCTGGACAAAAACATAATGTTTCTCTAAAGTTGATCGTTTTCGAGTTATAAGCAATTTAAAATTGAAAAAAAAAACGAAAAATGGCGATTATCAAGGCTTAATAACTCGGTTAAAATTTATTATCACTAATGTCAGAAAGTGACAAAATCAAAGTTTAAACCCCCCCCCCCTACAAGATCCTGAAGAAAATTTTGTCATTATTTGATTACTAAGCTGTTATTGTTAAGTAATAATAATGAGCGCCATGCACATATTAGGCGGCCGTCAATGGTGAGTGCGACAGAGATGCCATTCCGGCAGTCCAATGCTGCATCTTACTCGCACTCACATTAAATTTACAGCCGAGTCAATACGATCTTACCGCTCATTGTTAATAATTAAAAATAACAGCTTAGTAATAAATTAATGACATAAATTTCTTCACGATCATGTAGGGGGCTATAAATTCTCATTTAATTACTTTCTGACTTTTATAATAATAATTTTTAGCCGAGTTATTAAGTCTTGAAAATGGCCATTTTCGCGTTTTTCAAATTTTAAATTGCTTATAACTCGAAAACGATCAAATTTAGAGCAACATTCCAACAGACTTTTTTGTTCAGAATGATTTAAAAAATCTAAAAAAATTTGTCCCGACCAAAACTATTAATTTTTGCAATTTGTTAAAAAAAATTGTTTAAAAAAATTTGGACTACTTTTCGCGTGGGCGACTTCTTGAACCTGATTCTGGGGTGTCTCACGAATGTAATTATGCAAAAAAAATCTCATAGGAATATTTTTCCAATGAGCCCGCCGTTTTCGCCTTGTCTGTTGGTATAAACCTATTATGTCAGATTATCGAAAAATCTCTAGATTTTTGGGATTTGTTGACTACTTCAAGGCCTTCGATAACGTAAAATGGAATAAAATGCGGCATATAATTAGATAAATGGCCACACGCCAGAACATCTAATCCTATAATCTATTTATTACAAGAACTTTATGTAAATAACACCGCTAACGTAAGACTTTATGAGATGTATAATAATTTCTCAGTCTATTTAATATATACAGGGTGAGTCACCACTAACGCGACGGAAGTTTACGGCGAAATGGTAAAAGATTTGATAAAATTTTTTAATTAGTGGTTTGTAAGTTGATAAAATCTACATTTTAAAATTATTTTGAAATATACAGGGTGTCCCAATAAATGGCGGCGTTTTTCTTATGGAACACCCTATATTTTATTGCATTTTTAATTGTCCGCAAAAAATAAGGTATAGTTTCATAAGGCTTTCCTATACCTATGTACAGAGTGTTCTGAGTTATGGTGACTTTTCTGAAAATGTAAAGTTTTAAAGAAGGCTTATTCTCAAGTTGTTTAAGAAATTATAAAAAAAAATACTTTTACATCTAAATATTTGGATATTGGTTAAATGTATTTCATGATTAATTGTTACACATTTATTTACAGGGTGTTCAAAATTTACAGTTTTATTATTGGATTATTCAATATGTCATATGATTCTTATTTTAAATGGAACGCCGTATATATTAATAAATAATTATACTAAACAAATCTACCTCTTTCGAATGGTATATGGATGTCCTATACCTAGGTGTCATAGTTTTTGCGTAATTTACAATTATTAAAATTCTTATTCTGTAAATCGATTTTAAAATAAAAGATGTAGTTAATAATTAATGGCATTGTATGACATTGTGATTTTATGACAGTACGGTCTCGTAATTATTTTATAATTAATGTATTCCATGATTGATTATTACACATTTATTTACAGGGTGCTCAAAATTTACAGTTTCATTATTGGATTATTTTTAATGTGTCATATGATGCTTATTTTAAATAAAACACCATGTATGTTAATAAATTATTATACTTAACACAGGTTCCTCTTTCGAATGGTATAGGGATGCTCCATAAGTAGGAGTCATAGTTTTTGCGTAATTTACAATTTTCTTAAACGGTAAATTGATTTTAAAAATAATATTTATGCATTCTCGATTTTTAAACTGTACGAAATAAATGTTTGTTTACTGTATCATATGTTTGTTTACTGTATCATAATGAAATGAAAATTATGTCTATTTACTAGACCATTGTTATGAAAAGTAGGTAGATTGGTCTGTATACAATACATTAAAAAAAACAGTAAATCCTGTATAAAAGGTATATTTAAAAAACCCTCAAAAGGGCCACATCAAATTCACATAACTACTTTTCGACTGGTTTACCAGTCATCATCAGTGCTTACCTAAAATGAATATAACCTGATAAAAAAGGCAAAGATATTGAATCACATGATAAATATAACCTGATAAAAAAGGCAAAGATGTGATTCAACATCTTTGCCTTTTTTATCAGCTTATATTCATTTTAGGTAAGCACTGATGATGACTGGTAAACCAGTCGAAAACTAGTTATGTGAATTTGATGTGGCCCTTTTGAGGGTTTTTTAAATATACCTTTTATACAGGATTTACTGTTTTTTGTATCACATGGTATACAGTCTAAAGTCCATAAACGATAAGTTAAATATTTATCATAATCCTGCTCGGTCTAATATTGGTGTAGTTGAGTTTTATACGGATAATAGCGGTTTCTCTTAAGTATTATAACAGACGTTTGACTGATTTACCCAAAATTTTTTTACTAGTATTTGGATTTTCCGTAACAGAAAGCAGGACATCAAGTTCCTTGACATGATAACAAATAACTTGTTTATTTTTATTTAACTTTCCGAAATTTCTCAAAAACGTCCTTTTTTGGGTGTCTTCTATCAGGATACCTACTTTTGAGCGTAAACTTTAGAAAGTAAGATACAATTTTGCAAACACTCCCCAATGCAAAGTACCGTGTCTAATGTCTACTCTTTCGTAGATAACGTGGTTATTCATTTTTAGGAACAATTAAATTTAAATATCATACATGGATGCTTATATTTTTGATAATTAGCAGACCGTACTGTCATAACATGACGATGTAATACAATGAGGTACATCTTTTGTTTTAAAATCGATTTACAGATTAAGAATTTAAATAATTGTAAATTACGCAAAAACTATTAGACCAACGTATAGGACATCCATATACCATTCGAAAGAGGTGACTTCGTTTAATATAATTAATAATTAATATACATGGTATTCCATTTAAAATAAGCATCATATGACACATTGAATAATCCAATAATAAAACTGTAAATGTTGAACATCCTGTAAATAAATGTGTAATAATTAATCCTGAAATACATTCAACCAATATCCAACTATTTAGATGTAAAATATTTTTTTATTAAATAACTTGAGAATAAGCCTTCTTTAGAACTTTACATTTTAAGAAATGTCAACATAATTCAGAACACTCTGTACATAGGTGTAGGGAAGCCTTATGAAACTATACCTTATTTTTGCGGACAGTTAAAAAATGTAATAAAATACAGGGTGTTCCATAAGAGAAAAAAATATAAGTTTGATACGCCGCCATTTATTGGGACACCCTGTATATTTCAAAATAATTTTAAAATGTAGATTTTATCAACTTACAAATCACTAATTAAAATTTTTTTTCAAATCTTTTACCATTTCGCTGTAATCTTCCGTCGCGTTAGTGGTGACTCACCCTCTATAACGTGAATACATTATACGTGAAGTTTTTGAGGAATGGCAAGGTGGAGAAACTATACGAGGAAGAAATATCAGAAACCTACGTTATGCTGATGACATTGTTTTTTTTTTTCACGTCTTCACAAGAAGAACTGGAAGAAATTATAAGTAGGTTATAGGCACAGTGAGTACGGAATAAGGTTTGAAAATAAATATACAGAAAACCAAAGTAATGATCATCGACAGCATCAGTAACAATCAAACAGAGATAAGAAACTTAGCAGGTTACGAAGTGGTCAGATAATTTAATTACTTAGGCTCCGCCATTCCTAACGACGCATCATAATGACACTAACATTACAAAAAACACAAAATTATTTCTTGTTCGAGAATTAATAACATAAACACTAGACTCACCACAACTACCAAAATATACTGAGATATTTTGGACATATAACTAGAAGAAAAGAAGGCATGGAACGAATTAAAGCTGAAGGCAACGTAGAGGGCAGAAGATCCAGAGGAAGATCTCCATTACGATGGTCGGATCAAATAAAGTACATGACTGGTTACTCATTCTCCGAAGCAAAACAACACGCACAGGAGAAAGATACTTGGACAAAAATAGTCAAACCAATTACATGACGCTCTACATCCCTACGAAGGAGGAAAAATAGAAGAGGAGAAATATATACTTAGTTTTATTTTATAATTAAATGAAATGTATATATTTGTATAACGGACTCCCCTTGTTGAGCAA
Source organism: Diabrotica virgifera virgifera (assembly GCF_917563875.1). Lineage (NCBI taxonomy): Eukaryota > Metazoa > Arthropoda > Insecta > Coleoptera > Chrysomelidae > Diabrotica > Diabrotica virgifera. The sequence goes on along the minus strand of NC_065451.1, from coordinate 220,619,746 downwards.
ATTAACTCTGTCATCTATTTCACGTGTCGTGACGATTTTTCATTTTACTATAGAGGAAAATTAATACAACGTCACTATAGCTTACCTTTAAAATGTTTTTTTTTGGTTCACATTTTACAAATTAAATATATCACAAATGGAATAAATTTCCTCGTTTTTGTGTAATCAGTTAATTGGAACGGCCGTATGAATATTTATCGATTCATCATAAAACAATTAATGCAAATAAAACAAATATGAATAATAAATCAGCACAATGAATTTAATATAAATTAGTGCAAATAGCAATATCGTAATTGCGAAAAAATTAAATATCGAAAACAAATAGCAATGATGGTTGAGTTGGCTTAAATTTAAATATAGAAACATTTACAAATCAATGACCATTATAAAATGTATGTAAACAGACGTTAGAGAATCGAATGGACGTTTACCATCTGTGTAGTCAACTTTCTTATAATGAAAGGTAATGTCGAAGAAATTTGTTGGAGTAGCGAGGAGTACGTGTCCTAATTTTAGAAGAAATTTGTCTGTTACACCAGTCAAATCTTAATCCCTATAATACAATAACAATGATATTCGGATCCACGGAGAGATGAAGAATAAAGTAAAATTGTGAAAAGTGAAATAATAAAAATAAAGAGGACATATTAAGAAATAAATACAGTTCACTTACCAAATTAAATTAGGTACATAATTTAACTAGCAAAGGTAGTTATATTAAGTACCTACATACAGTAATGAAAGAAAAAACAAAACGACGCTCTTGAAATTTGACAGGCCATCCATATTGTGGTAATTTTTTCTGTGGTGCATCACTAACCAAAATAATATAAATTAGTGAAGAATATGAGTGTTAACAAGGAAGTAAAGGTTTAAGTACTTACCCTTCATACCCTCTAATGTGTATCGATCAAATACACAATAATTATCGTTTTGATAATCGTTGTTGATTAAAACATTAAAACATTAATTTAGTAGGTATTGATAAACAATTAACATTACTATACTCGTTACATACTCGTTATACAAATATTTTCTCAAACCTCGAGTGACTGTTGATGAGATACAATTGAATTCAAGGGGGTAGTCGACAATAGCTTATCTATTATGTGTATGTTATCTACAAACCCAGTTAATGACATACTCCAGACAAATTAAATAGCGAGGATTCCCTGTATCGCGGCTACAACGCCCCTGGGGCAGCCCAAATTATTTTACAGCGGCAATGTGTGTATGTGCGTATATAGCTTTATTGCTTTATTGTATTAGATACCTTTGTGTTTTGCGTGTATTGTCGAATATGAAATTATAAAAACGAGTGAATAACAGAAACATTTTACATACAAAGAAATTTGGGATGAAGGTATACTCGTTTCACTCAGACTGGGACTTCTGGGAGTCATTGTCGGAAATATACCGATAACACAAAATACCTACTACACCTTATCAACAACGGAAATAAAGTTGTTATTGTTGCCGATTTCTTTAAATAAAAAAGAAGAATAATTACGAATAATGGAAATATTTTTATTAAAAACTTTCTATTAAAAGAATCAATTTAAATATTTCCTGTCAATTCATCTAAGGTAAAAACTCCATCTAAAGTTGATTTCGTTTACTCACAATATACCAAACTCACAATATACTCACATAATATTATACCAATATACCAAACGAAAACAGAACTATTAACTAATGTTTTACGATATTCAAAACTCTATTTTGGAGGACGTAAGAGAATCTTTAAAAACACCTACAATGTCGGCAAACAATGACTGGATGAACCAAGAAATTCTAGACCTGATGAAAGTTAGACGTAAATACAAAAATAGAAATAATATCAAATACCGTGAAATCAACAAACTCATAAGAAGAAAAATTAAAAAAGCCAAAGAATCCTGGCTCGAGAATTCCTGTAAGGAAATAGAAGACCTCCAAAAAAACATGACAGTTTCAACCTCCACAAGAAACTTAAATACACCTCCGGATATAGAAAACAGAAAAATTCTCACGTACCGTAATACGTAAAAACGCAGACCGAAAAATTTGTGATCACGAACAACAGTGCAAAGAATGGGAAAGATACATCACTGACCTTTTTGACGATGTTTCTCGAGAAAATGCTCCACGTACTACCTGTGGCAACCAGTTCAGTATACTGAACTCTGAAGTCAGAAAAGCAATACAGCAAGCCAAAAACAATAAAGCACCCGGACCAGATCAAATCCCTGCTGAGCTACTTAAACTTTTGGATAAGGAAAACATTACCTACTTAACCACTTTCTTTAACAAAATTTACAACGAAGGAATAATACGAGATGATTGGGTGGAGTCATTGTTTAAACATTACCAAAGAAAAGCAGGCCCACCAAATGTAGCGATTTTGGACTAATCTCTTTGATGAGTCACGCACTTAAGATATTTTTACGAATTATACAAAACCGAATATTCCTTCTGTGTGAAAGTAGAATGGGTAATAAGCAATTTGGATTTAGAGATGGTCTAGACACTAGAGAGGCATTATTTTGTATGCGAGTTCTTTTACAAAAAAGCTGTGAATTCCGAAAGAAGGTTTATGTTTGTTTCATCGACTTCGAGAAGGCATTCGACCGAGTACAACACGATATACTTTTCAATTGCCTACAGGCGGCAGGACTTGACCACTACGATGTAAGACTGCTAAAATACTTATATTACAATCAAGTAGCATCTATCCAAGTTGGAGATAGTCGTACAAAAAAACTACCCATCAAACGTGGTGTGCGACAGGGTTGTGTTTTGTCACCCAGTCTCTTTAATCTGTACTCTGAAGAAATCTTAAGGGAGGCTTTGGACGACAGAAGACAAGAGGGAGTAAGACTGAGCGGAGAAGTAATCAACAATATCAGATATGTTGAACGACACAGCTATTCTTGCAGAAAATTTAGATCTCCAGACATTAGTAAATCTAGCCAATGAAGCAAGTTATCGGAGAGGCCCAAAAATTAATATTTCAAGGACAAAGTGGATGGAAGTTGGAAAGATAAATGTAGATCAAGCCGTGCTTTCTCTTGATGGAGAGGAGATAGAACGAGTAAACCATTTTAAATACCTTGGCAGTTGGTTAAATGTAAGTTGCGATTGTGATGAAGAGATAATAACCAGTATTGAAATATCACGTAAGGCTTTTATGACCTAGAAACCAGTTTTATGTAACCGAGGTCTGTCGATGAAGATTCGCAAGAAGGTCCTAAAATGTTACGTGTGATCTATACTATTGTATGATTTTGAGACAAGGACGTTAAAAACCACAATGCTAAATAAATTAGAAGCTTTCGAATTGTGGTGCTATCGACGAATCCTAAAGATATCGTGGGTTTCGCACACTTCCAATGAAGATGTAATTCAAACGATGAATTCAGAACGTCTGCTTATAAACATCATAAAGAGGAGAAAAAGAGACTTCGACCATATACCTAAAGGACCTAAATACCATCTACTTCGCCTTATAATACAAGGAAAAGTGGAGGGAAAGAGATGGATTGGTCGAAAGAAACTTATTAGACAATGGTGTGGTTCCACGGTAGAAGAATTATTTCTATCGCAGCAGCCGATAGAGAGAGGTTTCAGGAACTGGTAAACATGATGACAGCCAACGTCTGAGTATGGACACGGCACCTGATGAAGAAGACTCACAATATGGGTAAACTAAGAGAAAATGAAAAACAGTTTATATTTCATTCCGTTTCACAGGCGACCATCGTCCTTTTACGTAGGTTTTTTAGAGCTTTTCAGTCTACTCTGAATAAAAAAAAGAATGTGTGTGTACTTTGTACGCACGTAAGAAGTTATACCTCTACTACATATTATGTGATTTTTAAGACAATACCAAAAATTTAAAAAAATAAAATAATAAAACGCAAACAAACACATTGAAAAATGCCACAAAGAAAAAATGATTTCTGAACGATAATAATTGTTGGCAAAAATTTTAAATACGCATTTTCTGAAAAAAAAATTATATAACAAATATAACTTATATAATTGTACTTACAATCATAAAATGCATAAAAAAATAAAAAAATAAAAACTTGCATCGGGAATCGAACCCGTGAATTTCGTGGCGCTTTGATTCGTAATCGAAGCCTAGACTCACTCGTCCAATTCCACATTATTTGTCATGTGGAAAAATAGGGTAACTGAACGTTTTACTGTTTGACAGTTGTTTTGAATATAATTAAATTATGTAGTTTAAATTTTGTGGAAGAAAATATTAAAATATAACAAAACAGTAAGAAAACAATATATTAGATGAAGATTGGTAGAACTTTTGTTGGTAATCAAATTAAGTATGTAAATCAAAGCATTACATACCTACTAGATAAATAAATCTACGCCAAAAAATCATAATTTAAAAATAAAAATCGGACCTAATTTGGGATTTCTCTCTAAAATCCCCATTCTTGAGAAAATAAATGTACAGTAGAGCGTCGATTATCCGAACGTCGATCAACCGAACGACCGCTTATTCGAACTATCGATTTCCGCATCCCGCACTCGAATACCGAGCAAGCATTAGTAATTGACGCTTAAAATATCTTCAATTTTCTTCAATATTGTATCCAAAAATAATTATGTTGTTGCAAAGACTGCACTTTTTTGTTGAGTTGCTAGTTGTCATTATCAAGATATAAATAAATATGTAGGTATATAAATATGGCTTTTATTCACTTGTGGATAAATATGTATGACTATAAATATGTATCAATATATTGTAGTTCGATTATCTGAACAAATCGGTTTTCCGAACACCTATGTCCCCCAATTAGTTCGGATAATCGACGCTCTACTGTATTTCAACCTAATCCAAATTTATAATTACAATATGATTATAATAAAATCTACTTACCAAATTAGAATGAGTTTTCCTTGTCCAAAATAGTCCAAAAGTCCAAAAATATAGGTATATGAAAACTATTTAAAAAGGCAGTATAACTATTAACTAACTTTTGTTTGTTGTTTCTCTTCACACAAATTTTAAAACGCAACAACCATTAATAATCTAACTACAGCTGTGCCACAGCCGCCATATTGAATAATTTTTGACATGTCATTTGAACATCCGATCAGAACAAAGTTATAATGCGCATGCGCCGGGATCATAGGTTTTAACATATAAAAATTCACCCTCATATCGCCGGTAAAGAAGTATAACTTCAAAAAAATAAACTGTCTCTCTAAATATTTAATTATTAAACAAATAATTATACAAATGCAAAATTATACAAATAATTCGCTTTCAGACGTTGTAGCGACTTCTATTAACACAATGAGAAGTCCAAGGTACGAAAATCTAAAGGACTTCTACCGTGGAACCAAGTTTCTGATTCCAACCCCAATCCGTGCTTTCTACAATTTACAAAGCAAACAGACGATAAATAAAGCAGACGAAAGAGGGCTCTACAATACACAGTCACTACCGTCAATTCATGTAAAGTAAAAACTCCATCGTAAGTTGATACTATTAGAAATATAAGATAATAAAAGGTACAAATAAAAATAAAAACTATTTATTTTAACCGAACCGTATTTTAACAATAATATACAAAGAAAGAAATTAAGATGTGCGTTCTACAAAATATTCTTAAAGATTAAATATCAAACGCAGAACTAAAACACAGTTCTATCATTCACATGTCTTGTAACATGATACTTTTATGCAATTTTAGGTAAGAGTGTATACGACCTAATAGTTCGGAGAATAGCTCGCCCACGAAGAAAGACTCCAATAATTTATAGTGGAATTCCAACAGAAACCGTGTACTTACAATATGTGTAAACTAAGAGAAAATGAAAGGCAGTTAATTTTCTTTCTGGTTTAGAGGCGACCATCCCCATCGGCCAGGCCCGGTCCCAGGGGTGGGCGAACTGGGCGGCTGCCCAGGGCGGTAAATTTAGGGGCGGCAAATTTTAGAGGACAGCCGATTTTTGAGATTGAAGAAATAATAAATTATGTTTGCAATATTATAAAAAATCAATATTATGAACAAGAGAGGCAAAAATTCAACTGTAAAAACGAGAATTAAATAAGTGAAACAATAACAATAATTGCAAGGTTCATTCGACGGTAAATCGACAACACCGCCTTCTTCTTTATCGCATAAGAATAGTGGGATCAGAACTGCCCCTCATCTCATCACACCTCCCTACCAGAATTGTTTTTATGATTCAAACAGAGGTTCAGGTGCAGTAGCACCGACTGATAACTGATATTTGTTGACTCGCGCTTTTTGTAGCCTGTTACCAAATTTCCATAGATCATAGATGTGCAGTTCACAATTTTATTGTGTGTTTGTATTTCGTTTAATTGTATAGGCTTGTAGGTAGCTTTTATTTTACTGTGTTTAGTATTTAAATCAATTGAAACGTTTATTTGAAAAACAACACATGTCCATTTTTCGCAAATTCGACTTTATGTATTCTTCTCATAGAATAGTAGTTTCTTTATCCATATGACACATTCAACTGTGTAAAAATCTCAGATGTCCGAAGTAAACTACATAGAACATAAGTATAAAAACAACTGATGTCTGGTAAGTTTTTCTTGATTTCCAAAATTTTAATTTTTGGACAAGTATTGTTTTTCAAATAAACGCTTCAATAATTGTTGTACAGCGTAGTTCCTGTACCGGTATGTGCCAGGATACCATTCAGTGTTTAGTGTTATTAAAAATAATTGGGTAAGTGCAATAATGGATGGTAGGAAACGTCTTTCTCGCAGTCAATACAGCAAAATGAAAGCAGATTGAAACAAAAAGGCTTAAAATTTCCATAGGTAACTTTCTAAAACCGTTACACACTGATGGTTACAATATTGCTCAACCTAGCCAACATAGAGCTACTACCGCAATCACAGCGACAGTTGCTATTACTAGCAATTAGACAAGAATCGGTTAAAACCATAGACAAAGAAACACGAAACGTTCTAAATTCAGAAACTTGTCATTGGACATTCAGACTTACCAACAATAAAAAATACAGTTCTTAGCACAACAGCGTCTTCCATTGAGGGACGATTCTGATAAACTGTTTCATCACAACAATGGTAATGTTGAACATGTTGAGCTCTTTGGAAAATTTGATTATAAGAACACATTAGGAGAACAACGAATGGTAGTAACAAGCAACATCACTACTTGGGAAAACGTATTCAAAACGAAATTATTTAACCCTACATGACCAAATCAAAAACAAAATTTTAAACTTTTTGAAGACAGCAAAGTATTATAGGACAATTTTAGATTGTACATCTGATATTTCTGAGGTGGAAGAGATGACTATTGTTGTAGGTACGTTTTGTCGATTTAGGTTCCTGTTCAGAAAGTATTAAAATTACAGAACATTTTCTTGGATTTGTGCCTGTACTAGAAACCACTGGCTTGGGACTTACAGAAGTTATTTTGCAAAAACTGAGTGAGCTCTGAATACCTTTGGAGGATATGAGAGGGCAAGGATATGATAATGGGATAAACATGAAAGTGAAGAATTTGGGAGTTCAAAACAGAATTTTGAAAATGAATCCTAGAGCATTTTTTGTCCCATGTTCTAGCCATTTACTCAACTTAGTCGTGAACGATGCTGCTAAGGCCTCACAGTTTGCAGTTTCTGTCTTTTCCTTAGTGACAAAAATTTACAACTTTCTCTCAGCATCTATTCATCGTTGGTCTATACTGAAAAATCATATTTCTAGCCTAACATTAAAACCTTTGTCCGAAACTAGATGGGAAAGTAGAATTGATGCAATTACTCCCATCAGATACCAAATTGAAGAAACCTACGATGCTCTTGTAGAGATCACTGTCAATAAAAACAACGATAAAATTGTTTCTCATGAGGCAAGCTGTTTGGCAAATCAAATCTGTGATTTTACTTTTCTTTGCTCTGTGGTAATAAGACAGGGCATTTTACTTCACATCAACGTAGTCAACAAATCACTGCAGAGTACTGACATGGGAGTGTATCAAGCTGTCAATTTATTAGAAAAAAAAATGGAAATCAATTTTAAGTCTCTCAGAAGCTACCATCAAAATTAGAAATTGAGAACCCAAAAATCGGAGACACAGTAATAGCAAAAAAAGAGGAAAGTGAAAAAATTATTTGGCCATGAGGCTGAAGATGAAAGTATGGACCTAGATCCAGAGACACGATATAATTATTTTAGAATCTAAAATTTAGATCTATTTAGAAATTATAAACACAACCGTTAATGCATTAAGTGATAGATTTCAGCAAATTGAGAGCCATGGTGAAATTTTTGAGATTTTGGGTATACCAAGGACGGGGGGGCGGCGGTCGCCGATCTTGCCCAGGGTGGCAAAATGCCTAGGGCCGGGCCTGGCCCATCGGCTTTATTCATCGTCCGTTTGTTTTGTAAATTTTAGAAAGCACGGATTGAGGTTGTAACCAGAAAGTTAATTCTACGGTAGAAGTCTTTAGATTCGGATCTGGGACTTCTCAGTCTGTTAGGGATGGCGGTTTTTGACAAAACACCGGTGTTCGGTTATACCGGTTTTTTTGCTTACGGTTTAACCTGGCGGTTATAACCGGCCAAAAAACCGGTTTTTTGGAAAAATCGGTTTTCGGTTTTTTTAATCCAATAGGTTACAAAGTTACATTTACAATGCACTTTAGTGTGCGATACTCCATTCGACTCGATATCAATATAAATAAAACACAATGTTTAATAAATATATAATTAATATATTTATATATTATTTTACTATTATTATTATCCCAGACTCTTTAAAATGGGATTTTAAAAAAATAATATCAACATAAATATTTTACTTAAAAATAAACTGGATAATGCAATTAATCTTTTATTTTTACTACCATCAAAAAAAATCATAATGTATTACTTTTAACACGTTTGTATATTTGTAGAATAGGTACATTTTAACTCATTTAATACTTCCTGTATGGGTGTATCGTTTTGAAAACTTAGGGAAATTCTTGGAGATTCGTATTCGTAATCAGTAATACGATATTCATAGTCAGAGCAAAAAGTCATTCACCCACTTTCAATGTCAAAAGTGTGAAAAATAGATGATGTTTGCGTCTAATTCAACCAGATCACTTTTTATGTAAATATTATGATTACAAATACCTTTTCAAGGAAATATTATAATAAAACTTAATAATTGTTTCTGGCTGATGTGAGATTGCACTTTCAGTTTGCTTCTGTATTTATAAAATAAAATAAATTTTGAATTATGGTTTTGTTTGGAATAATTACTTGGAGAATAATAATTATGATTGGGATCCAAAATAATACCTACTAACCTAATACTAATCACCGTAAAAACCTAATAACCTGTTATTACTTTAAAAAGAAAAAACCGGTTATAACCGGGACAAAAAAACAACCGGTAAAACCGGTTATTGCGAAGTAAAAAAACCCGTTTTAGGTTTAAACCGGTAGGTTTTTCCCATCCCTACATTGTATTAATATACAGTGATGAGCGCGCTAATAACCGGTAAAATAACGCAAAATATGGAAAACATAATACATTAAGCAATAAAAAGAGATGAAACAAGTAGAGGTGGAAAGTATCAATATAAACGTATAAATTAACATTTCATTATACAGTTCTCCACCCTTAGACGTTGTTCAATTTTCACATGTCAAAAATATTATTATATTTTTTACTGTGTTAAATTTCTAATTACACCTCTTTACTTTAAAAAAGTACCAGGCCAACCCTGTCCTGTCCAGCACCACCTAGTTCATCCTCTCCTAATGCCATCCCTTCCAATAGACAATATTTGGACAATGTTCGATTGGGAAAAATTCTATTCTCCTACACCCGTCGAAGGTTGAGGTTGTCTCTCGTACCTCTCGCCACACGTGAACGTACAACCTTTTTTCTCTACGACCTTTCGAAAGGATCATTTCGGGTACCGCTCATCTCTTGATGGTACAGCCTTTCTTTTGGGCTGAAACGAACAATCAAAAGTAGTGCACGAACAGTTAATTCGGGAGTGACGCCATACACGATTTCGCAACAATCAAAACGCGAGGCACGTGGAACGGGAACAGTCAACTCGTGTGTGACCGGCTTTAGTGTTCGGGACAAGGTCTCACAGCTTGGTAAGACTCTTTATCTACATATCAATATTGTCTGTATAAAACCTTTATACTCCCACTTGAACCAGTAAACTAGCAATCTTAACTACAGTCCACAATCATACCCTCTGAGAGTATATTCATACTCTCACATATTATGTACAAGTTATCGTATAGACGTGTGTAACAGGAGTATTTTATAAAATTCTCCTGTCACACTGACAGTTGTCATACTCCTCCGATACGTCTAAATGTGACAAACTATGTAATTTAATGCTAATTTATACGTTTATATCGATAATTTCCACCTCTACTAGTTTCATCTCTTTTTACTTCACAATGTATTATCTTTTTCATCTTTTGCGCTCATCACTGTATAGATCGCTAAAGCGTCTGAAAGCGACTTGCATTGTAACATTCGGTTAATCTCTCATCAACTCGTACGATTGTTTTCTGCTTCTAATACAAACTTTTTGTGATACTTATGTCACTACAACGTCTTTGGTTCTTAATACATTCCGAAGCGTTTCATGGTGTATCCTATATACATCCAATTATAGAAGTCGATGGAACGATGAAAATCAGCGAACTATATGCTGAGAGCGTTAAATGTGACTTTTTTCTAGTGCTAGTTGCAGTAGAACTTTTTTCTGCTTCTTGTTAAGAATTTAATGTCTTTCTTATTAGACTATTATAGCCCTTGTATGTTGACTAGCCGTAACAAATTAGAGTTTAACTGACAATATTTTCATTACTTTGTTTTAAAAAATCTAATGTCTTTGTACAGACATTCTTGCGTTCAAGGGGAAAATGTAATGAAATTTGTTTTTTAGTGTAGACTAATATGAATTTCCCTTTATCCAGTTTTCAACTCCATTTAACTGGGCTTTGTAACGACGTCTTTTGTTGCTTTAATTGTGCCGTTATTAAAAAATATTGAATACATTGCCTTGAAGCTGGGAATAAGTGACTCGACTTTTGGCATGCGAAGAATTTATTTATGAACCCGGAAAATTAAATTAAATAGTCATCCCTTTCTAATTCAATAATTGACAAATATTAACGTACAAGGTTTGAATACATTATGGAACCAACTAAATATCTTTGAAACAAAAAAGACGCTAATCATGAAACTTTGCATACGATTACAGTGACCCATAACGCATCGGACGTCATATTATATGAAAGGTTTGATGTAAGCACGTGATTTTAGGTAACCCTAAAGAAAAAATCTAATGGAGTAAGGTCCGCAGAACGAGAAGGCCGCTCTATGAATCCTCTACATCCAATCCATCAATTAGGAAAATTCACATTTAAGAAATTTCTAACCCGTCAATACTTGTCATCAGCCAAGTTTCCGTCTATGAAAAATGGGTCTATAAGCCAGTTCTGGACAATTTAAATTTTACAAATAATTTTTATAATTTGAAGTTTTGGAAAAAATAACTTGAAAGCTTTGTTAAAAATGTATATGAGTTAAACCGCAATTAATGTAATGATATTGACATTTTACGTTTTAAAATATGAAATAATTCTCACTACAATCGATAAATGTGACTCATGTCTTATCCTATTGCCAGCTTCAATAGGGTCAGTTGGCTCTTCTTCTAGTTTTATTGTTCTTGTGTTATTCTGTTGGATATTTTTGATCGTTTTAATTATTCCCAGAGGTACTTTTCTTGCGTACAATAAATGAATAACTTCTTTTAGTTTGACCTTGTCAAATGCCTTCTTAAGATCCATGAAACACAAATTAGTGCGAATGCGTTCAATTCTTTAAACGCTGATAGTAGTAGAGTCTATGGTCCTTTTCATGGGCATTTTTCAGTGCGTCACAAATGATAGAAAAAAAGGTAAGTCCGTGATAATATACATTTATAACAATTATTCTAACATGACACTTTAGTTAAATCTGACAGTTGTCACATTTTATTTGCACTTTGGCATAAAAACAAATCAAATTGTGTTTATTGCATTTATAAAATGGTATTTTCTTTGAATTGTAGTCTTATAAATTTTACAAATTATATTCGTAGATATATTATATAATTCGTAAATATTTTTTTTCGATTATATCGCCATCTATCGACAAGTAGAATAAATGTTATAAATTTCTGTAACCACGGACGTGCCTGTTTTTTCTCTCATATACAATTTAATGCGTTAGAAAGAAATCGAAAAACTGTGACGCACTGAAAGATGCCTATAAGAAAAAGAATACTAGAATATTGCCAAATATAATCAAAAAAAATATTTTTTTAATAATATAATCCATGTCATATCACTTCAGACAATTAGTCTGTCGTGTATTGTGGTCTATAAGTAAGAAATAGTTATTTATGAAACAGTTCGTGAAGTATGCCTTTTGCGAACGCACGCGATTTTTAGAGCACGAGCGACAACGGAGCGAGTGCTATACATCGCGTAAGTTAGCAAAAAGTACTTCACGCACAGTTTCATACAATATTTTATCTACGACAAGCAAATAAAAAAACTAACTTTTCGTCACTGGAATTCATTTCTATTCTACAATTTTTAGAACTTTGACATTTAAAAACCCTAACTACTTTCAAACCACAAAACTGTCAAAAATTGTGTTGTAAGTCATTGTTTATATTGTCATCACCATGACAACGCAAAAGTTAAGGATATTTGATTATATGAAAGTGTGCCAAAAAACTTATTGGAAGTGTGCGAAAAAGTAAATCTCATTTAAAATACATTGTTACTTCACGCACACTTTAAACCCTTCAGGCACTGCTATCTATAATGACAGTTTTCACAAACTAAGAACTTATACATAATATGACATAGAGTAGATAAAAGCATTTTCAGATTATTTTTCAACACGATTCATCCATACAACTTTGGTCCATCTGTTTTTTTGCTTATTTATTGAATTTATAACCAACTTCTTAGCTGTGAAAGAAAAGTTTTGGATAACAGTTGAGAGTAATTTTAACGTAAGTTGTGTGGCAGCAGCCTGACTGTTTCAATACGGAATGTAATTCTTTATAATGATTTCCCAAATTGAACTCGTCAGTTTTTGACGTTGATGTAAATTTGAGTAGATAATACAGAAAACGTGAGGGCAGATTAGGCCTTTTCAGCTTTGCTATTTTTAAATATTCTTCACGCCATGAAAAATGTGCTTTTGCTTCGAATTTAGGTACATGTTAGTTTACAATTTTACTTGAAAAACAAGCCACAATTTAAGTTGGAAATGAAATTAGTAAGTCAATAACATATCGAGGATACATCAATTATATTGTATTATTTATATATGTAATTATGTATTAGTAATATTATTTATATTTTAAAATAACATACATATGAAACCAAGGTTGTTGGTCGTTAACCTCTCACTAGAACACAAGTACCTTGTGCAATTTTTGAGCAAGGATGAACTACATTCACATGTGATCTTTAAAATCTTAAGACATGGACTTTATGTCGACTACTTTTTAATATATAATGTAACAATAATGTAATTTAGTGGTTTTTACACCTATTGAAGTGGCTAGTTACAATTACTTGTACACTGGACGTTTACACTGATGATGGTTAGTTTGACCGAAAACGTTTTGTACTTCCACTTCCTTGTGGATAAATTTTAAGAATTTTAATAAATTCATATGCCTACATACAACAGAAGTGGTTACTTCATTCCACGTTGTTTTATCGAAGGTATACAGCCAACTACAGGGTTTACCCCTTCTTAAAATTATAAATTATAGTCGTCTTTGATGTAAATGTTGTTTTTTGACCTTTTTTTTCATATGTACTCCATAGTTTAGCTATAAAAAAAACCGAGGTTTGATGCACCTTGTATTTGTATATACACAAAGGCAGATTAAAAATAATATTGATATATAGAAAAGATAAACAAAAGTAATCTAATACACATGCAGATGTTGATAACTGCATATAAATAAAAAATTAAAGAAGATACATTGGAAATTATGAAAAAAAGGCAAAATGAACTTAAAATAAATTCAAATGAAACTTCTCGTTCTTGGCATAAATCTAGCAATCCCCTGCCCTAGTCTTCATCATACACACAACTTCTTCCCTTAGGATATGTTTGTAACTTTGAAATATTTTTGCAAAGTTTGCAGTTTTCAAGTGACCAGTCGAATTCAATAACTCTTATTTGTTGGTATACGTAGTTTAGCGAAGTTTTGGCCTCGGAGGATTATATAGTTAGAGAAAAAGTTTTGACATTTTAATACACATACATATACACATTTTCTGTATATATTTGAAAAATATTTTCAGTTTAACGCTTATTGTAAAAATATCGTCAGTTGAAAGTATCGACAGCACAAAAACAATAAGAAGAAAAATAATTCTTGGAAGTAGTTTAAATGTGTCTGACTCTCTAAAAGGTGTCCCAAATCATATTGATTTAGATGTATACAGTTTGTGCTCAAAAATACATAAGAACAATTTGACAAATTCCAAAAAAATCTAGGAGTAATAAGTAATCCTGTTTCAAGCCATAATCATGTTTCTATAAGCTGTATGGTTTTGAAGTCTATCAGTAGTGTGCTAACCTTGCTGTAGACTCCCTCCTCCTTTATCTGGGCATGGGACCGACAACAGTTTTGTCGAGCTACCCAATCCACTCAACAAAATTGCAGGCGGAGTAAAGTAGACTAACATTTCTATGTCTGCTCGACGGGAAGTAAGCATTTGACAGAGTAAGACTAAAAGATGTAATGCATCTTCTGTAAATCTACCAAAACAACAAATTGGAAATCAGAATAGCCGGGCAACTTACAGAACCCATAGACATAGACAGCGGAATAAGACAGAAGAACTCATTGAGCCCTATACTCTTCAATTTAATCATGAATGAAAGCATCAAAAGCATCAACAGAGGAAGAGGAGAGATACAGAATCGGAAACAAATAGTTAAAAATACTCTGTTACGCAGACGACGCAATACTGATAGCCCAAGATAGAGATAGTATGCAAAGATTAGCCCACCATTAGGTTTAACATAAGAGCAAAAGAATTCAATATGACAATTTCATTTCAGAAAACTTAAACCATAGTAATCAGCAAAGAATCAATTAGATGTAAAATAGAAATTAGTATTGAACAAGCGATGGAAATAAAATACCTTGGAATTGCACTGTCCAGCTACAGAGACTTGGACAAAGAAGTAAGAAATCAAGTATAAAAAGCAAATAGACTGGCAGGATGCCTTAACCGTAAACTACACGCGCTGGCGTATTTTATACGCCAGATATAAGAATTCTACTGCAAATATATTTAAAAATTTAATTTTTGACCTTGTTTATCTATCTAACCTATCACTGGAATGTGCTTTACAATTGGGTTTAGTGTCGTTATAATCGACGTTCTTGGAAGATCATAATTTACAGTTTATTATTTGTTGTTTCCGGTGGTGGACAATATACGCCACGATTATAATAATATAAGTAGTAACATAAGTATATCTTTCAATTGTTTTTTAGTCATTATGGCACAAAATATATTTTTCTTTGTAAAAAATGGTTTTTCTCATTTAAAAATCATATTGCAAAAAAAAAATTTATTAGTAATTTTATTTATCATGGAATCAGATTCCAGTTATAAATCCCAATTGGCTTACTGAGAAGGAACTCCAAGTATTCGCTGATGCCGAATAAGGTTTATAACAAACAACTAAGTGTAATTTTACAAAAAAAAAATAAACAAATCCGCTGTTTTTAAGTGTATTTTCTTGTGGGGTATAAAGTACGCCACGCGTGAAGTTATGTTATAACTTATGTGCGAGTAGTTCAAGGTTAATAACACTACATGGCGAAACCGACATATTCACACTGAGATGAAGTCAAGGATTTATAAAGCCAGTGTAAGAACAATAATACCATATGAATCAAAAATAAGACCCGATACAGACACAACACAACGACTACTAGAAATAGACCGATCAAATAAAATTACAATACATGTTAATCAAAATGTAATTCCGTAAAGGTTGGAATAAATTTTTTATCAAAGTTTAGGTCCAAACATATTTTCAAGAAAGTATATGATTCATATGAGGGGATCATTGTTTAAATTCTGCAAAGATGAAGAAACAGTCTTTTATATGAGACTTGCTAAATTAAATTTGACTCATAATTTATTTAAATAATTTTAAATGAATATTGAAAACCAAATTTCCAAAAAAATATTATTTGCAATATAAATAAGCACTATAAAATATTTTGTTTTGCAGAAAAATTTGCGCTATAATATCACAATAAATTGACAAAAAAATTGGTTGATAAATATTGAGTAGTTTATGAGATATTTAATTTGTTTATAAAAAATTAGAATTTTTTCAATTGCAAAAACGCTGTTGTTGCCTATAGAGTATACAAGTTTTAAGGTCTCATCACCCCTCCATAATGGCGTTTGAAAATTGGTATAATTTGTTTTTAAATTATTTTTATAATAACATCGCTGGGATTAAAATTTTTTAAATTATTATTCGATATTCGTATTTTAGGTAATTTTTGACATGTCCACAAAAAAATAAAAATTTTCTAGAAGCAGTTTTGGCCGAGATAGCTTTTCCCAGTTTAAAAATTCATAATTTGTTTATTTACCAATATTGACATTTAAAAGTACGTGCGTACATCTATTAACCTTAATACTTAACAATGTCATTTATAAACATAATAAAAGTTGTAGAATATTTAAAAAAATGATGATATTCTTAGCACCTTAAATGAAAACTTTTTGTCTGAAAATTGGCGGAGGAGTAGTTTCCAATATTTCCGTTAATAATAGGCTAATTTCAATATTTTCTATTAATTTGGGGTAGCATATAAAAATAATAACTCCCTTGACCCTTAAATAATGTGCATGACCATTTTTGCCATAAATAATCATTAACTAGTTATAAACAATTTTTTTTTCAAAAAAATTTTTTTGTCTAGTATTATGATAAATAAAACTTGACACCAAAGATAATCACAAAAGAGCATTGAAACAAATTTTTATTTTAAAAATTTAACAGAATAGTAAAATTTCGTTAAAGAATCACAAAAACTTTATTCTCTGTACAAATCATTGGCAAAATCTCGCAAAAATAATGTGAATATCTACAAAATTAAATATATAAAAATAATGGAGGACAATCTCCATATAAATATATTATGTATATAAGTGAATAAAAATTAACAAATATATACACAATTCTTAGTGTATTACCTGTTAAAAAGGTTATAAAATTAATTGTAAAATACATATATATTTTAATACAAAGTACAAAGAAAAAAGCCTTTAACAAATTTTAATGCTAATTCAGTATTATTTTTTTTATAAAAATCTTTTGTGTCAACTTTTATTTATAACACCTAGAGAAAAAAAAATTGAAAAAAAATTGTTTATAAAAAATTGACGAATATTTATTGTTAAAAGTGCCATTTAGATGTACTATTTTTATATACTACCATAAACTAAAAAGAAACATTGAAATGTACATACTTTATTATGTTTTATTTATATTTGACGATTTGTACAATTTTAGTAAATTGAATTTGTTATTGTTTTTATTTATGATTCTTGTAAGCTTTGTCTATAAAATTGTTAAATTTTTCATGACAATAAAGCACATTTCTATAAATTGGTCCATTATTAAAGAAAATATTGCAAAGTACTACTGCACCACTCTACATGCAAAAAGTTTTCAGTTAAGGTCACTACGAAAATCATTATTTTTTAAAATACATATTCTTAAATTTTAACTCTATGTGTAAATGACATTGTCAAGTACAGTCTTGTACAGAATTAGAAGAACTTCCACAGAAGATGATATTTATAAATTCCTAAAGGAGAAACGGGGTATGGGAGAAACTATCATCACAGTAAAAGAATTGCCTAGCCAGGAACATATGTTAAAGCGTTTCGTAGTATCTGCTCCTTTTAACCACAAGGACAAGATGTATCAACCTGACTTCTGGCCAGCTGGTGTAGGGGTAAAAAGATTTCACATGAACAGGTATAAAGATTTATTTGACAATAGAGGTGGAAATTTTTAAAAGTAAAAGCAAGCGAGTGTAATGAGGTCATAAAACCAAATGCTGTAGATGACCTTCCATTTAAAAAAGATGCTGCATCCAAGTGTCAAGAGCCTGATGGTGGTGCAAAACACAAGAATAAACTAAAGCTATTTCACATAAATATACATTCAATGAGGAATAAAACAAATGAATTTGAAATGTTCCTAGCTGACAAAAATTGTGACATTGTTTGTGTAACAGAGCATTGGCACACAAATGGAGAGATTGAAGCCTTACATATAACCGACTATAGATTGGCTGCAGCTAGTTGCCGAGACAGCATAGGGGGAGGTTCAGCTATTTTTCTTAAATCCATGTATGATTTTAAATTAATAAATGAAGTAAATGCCATGACTGTTGTAAAATGCGTGGAAATATGTTGTATTTTCTTAAAAACATCTAAATTATATGTAATTTCAGTTTACAGGAAACCATCTGCTTCTTTGGATATTTTTCTGGAAATAATGGAGCAAGCATTGACTATAGTTCATGGTAAAGGTAATCTATTAGTTGTGGGGGACTTCAATGTGAATTTTCTGTCTACGACTCGAGAATGTGTTGAAGTATGTAGCTTGTTTTCCTCTTTTGGACTATCCCAGTTGGTCTTTGAACCTACAAGGGGGAATAATTTTCTGGACAATATATTTCTGAGTTTGGATCATCATGACTGTAATCTGGAGGTTGTTGAGACTGCACTCTCTGATCATTGTGGCCAGCTTCTGGATTTTCTTGTGCCTACTAGTGGTAATGATCCAGCACTTGTTAGATCTGTTTTTAGACCAATTACACAAAAGGGTAAATGTTCTTTTTTCTCATATGTTGAAGGTTTAAAATGGGAGTTTCTAAAAGATTCTGACTTGTCTGCTGAAGCTAAATTCTTTGCATTTCATAATAAATTAAGTAAGGCTTTCTTACACTCTTTTCCTGAAAAATCCTATAAAAAACGTAGAGATCAAAGTCGACTAATAAACTGGTTCAACGATGATTTGAAGTCCATGAGGGAAACACTCTACTTACTAAAGGAGCAGTATGATGAGTTTCCTACATTGGCTCAGAAAACTCTATTAGCAAATCACAAAAAAGATTACAAATTAGCAATAAAATCTGCTAAACAAAAGGCCAATGATAACCTTATTTCAACTGCATCCAATCCAGTTAAGTGTATGTGGGATATCATCAATGAACACAGAAACAAATCTAAAAGTAAGTTAGAAACAAAAATTACACCTAATGAATTTAATGACTTCTTCACTAATGTCGCCTGTAACTTGCAAACCCAGATTCAACCCTCCTTTTTCAATCCCTTGGATTTTAATGTCACCATGTTTGGGGAAGAATTTTTCTTCCAAGATGTTTCTCTCGTTGAAACCAGAGACATTTTAACAAATATGGTGAACAAGAAAAGTAGAGACTACTTTGGATTCTCGGTTAACATAATAAAAGGAGTGAAACATCTCATTGCTGGTCCATTAACAACACTTATAAATCACTGCTTTAAGGAAAGCATCTTTCCTGATCTGCTCAAAAAAGCAGTGGTGGTACCGATCTATAAAAAGGGTGACAATGACGACCCATCCAATTATAGGCCAATATCACTCCTTCCTATAATATCAAAGGTATTTGAGAAATGTATGGCAGCAATGATTATTAAGTACTTTGAATCCAAAAATTTGTTCACAAATAGTCAGTTTGGTTTTAGGAGGGGTCTAAATACGACAAAAGCCATCATGGACTTAGTGATGAAGATTCAAGAGGCTTTTGAGCAGAGTTGCTATCTGTCGGCTACATTTTGTGACCTGAGCAAAGCTCTTGATTGTGTTTCACATGAACTGCTTCTCAGGAAATTGGAGAGATATGGGTTTGGAGATAGTAGCATTGCAATGATCTCCAGCTATCTCTCCGATAGAAAGCAGAGTGTGCAGGTGGGTAGAGTGAGGTCGGCAGAGAGAGCTATAAATATTGGATTACCTCAAGGCTCAATATTGGGAACACTTTTGTTTCTAATTTATATTAATGATCTTCCACAGATGGACCTTACCAGTTCATTTACTCTTTTTGCTGATGATACTACTATTACCTGCAAAGATTGGGATTGTAGGGCAGCAATAGAGGCATCAAAGCAAGCACAAGATAATGCAGAACAATGGTTTGCAGCAAATATGTTGCTTCTAAACATCAATAAAACCCAGTCTTTGATTTTTTCAACAAGACAGCTTCCATCCGGAGATTCAGACAAACAAATAAAATTTTTGGGAGTTTACTTGGATGCAGGATTATGTTGGAAGGCTCATACACGGTCCCTTGTGGCTAAGTTAGGAACTACAACTTTTCTGATTAGAAGACTTTCTGAGTGTGTATCTCAGTTCACTTTACAACAGGCCTATTTTGCACTGTGTCATTCACACATCAGCTATGCAATTTTGGCATGGGGTCACAGTGCTGGAGCCAAAGATGTCTTTCGTATTCAGAGAAGAATAGTAAGGATAATTGCTGGCCTGTCCTATCAGAAAGAATGTCGGCAAGCATTTGTTGCACTGCACATACTGACTCTGCCTTCGCTATTTATTCTGGAGAGTCTTGTTCATGTGAAACAAAATATAGATTGTCATCAAAGACATGAGGATGTACACCAATATGAAACCAGAAATAAGCATGCCTTAATACTGCCCTACACCAGGCTCCAAAGAAGTAGAGACGGACCAAACTCATATGGTTTAACATTCTACAACAAGTTGCCTACTGAAATTACTGAATTGCCAACTTTACAATTTAGAAAACAACTAAAGAATTTTCTCATAGGCCAAGCATTTTACAGCAGTGATGAATTTTTAAATTTTAACTTTAATGTTTGGAACTGGGTTGTGAATTGTTGAATTGTACTTTGTTTATTCTTAGGAACCCAGAAAGTGTCTGTCTTAATTGATGTGTGTATTATTTCATATTATGCCTTGTGTTTTTATACTTGTATTTTATATCTTGTGTTTTTATATTTGTATTTTATATCTGTGAAACAAAGTTGTATACTATTTTTCGACGTATGTAAGTACTTTTGTATATTGACATGAATAAAAAAAAATGACTTGAAGACTTGAAGTAGTAGGGTTGATAGATGTACTCACGCACTTTAAAATGTTAATATTGATAAATAGACAAATTATGAATTTTTAAACTTGGAAAAGCTATCTCGGCAAAAAATGGATCTAGAAAATTTTATTCTTTTGTAAGTGTGTCCAAAATTACCAGGAACACGAATATCGAAAAATAATTTCAAAATTTTTAATCCCGGTGATATTATTAAAAAAAAACAAGTTTTAAACAAATTACACCAATTTTTAAACGTAATTTTGAATGGGTGTTTAATTAAAATGTTAGTTTGTCAATACATTTGTCGAAAATAGACATAAAAACAAACAAAATGAGACCTTTAGAATTTGTATACTCTATCGGCAACAACCGCGTTTTTGCAATTGAAAAAATGGTAATTTTTTATAAACAAATTAAATATCTCATAAACTACTCAATATTTGTCAACCAATTTTTTTATCAATTTATGGTGATATCATAGCGCAACTTTTTCTGCGAAACCAAATATTTTATAGTGCTGATTTATATTGCAAATAATATTTTTTAGGAAATTTGTTTTTCAATTTTGATTTACAATTATTTACATAAATTAAGGGTCAAATTTAATTTAGAAAGTCTCATATAAAAGACTGTTTCTTCATATTTAATATAAGCAAATAGCAATAAGCATTGCCGCAACAGTTAAAAAAGTAATGTTTTTGCAAAAATTACCAATTTTTAATTATTTAAACAATGATCCCCTCATTTGAATCATATACTTTCTTGAAAATATCTTTTGTTTTGACCTAAACTTTAATAAAAAATTTATTCCAACCTGTATTGGAATTACATTTTGGTTTTATTTTATTTTATTGGGCTAAAACGGTAGAAATGAGAGTAATAAGAATAATTACAGGAAATACGCTGCGAGATTGAAAAATAAGTGAAGACATTAGACGAAAATATAACGTACAGTATATAAACGAATGGACACTAAATAGAAAAAAGAATGAAATAACCATATAGGCAGTGGCGTAACAAATTCCGTCGCCCCCTCCGCAGAATTGAAAATGGGGCCCCCTTTAAAAAGTTACTAAATACGACTTGTTTAAAAAAAACTTATGTGTGTTATAGCCTAGTACTTCTTCTTCTTTCTCGAAACTCTTTATGCCCCTCGGGGGCGTCGGAGGTTTTATTCATCCTCTGTCCATATCTTCCATTTCTTGCGGTCCTTTGCTAACTCTTTCATTTGTTGATGTGTTTTTCCTTTTTCCTGTTTAATTTCTATAATCTGATCGATCCACCTTTTCCTTGGCCTCCCTTTCCTTCTTTTACCATATCTTTTTTATTTTGATCACCTGCTTTGGTAGTCTTCTCTGATCCATTCTGTGTCCATACCATTTTAATTTTCATTTTTGGATATTGATTATTATCGATTCCTGTTTCAGTCTTTGTCTAATATCTTCATTTCTTATTCTGCCTAATTTCGTTTTGCCTAGTACATAAACGTTAAATACGGAGATACCGTGTAATTTTCAGTGTCACCACCGAACTGGTCAAGACAATACTTTTCAAGTTATTTGCGAGTGAAAATGATTATTGTTCAGCAAGAAAACCACGTTTTCAGGCGGATTTTCGCAAATACCTTAAAAATTAAGTATTTGATCGAAAAAATTCTCTTAGCATAAATGTAGCTTATAAAAAAAGTATGTCTATCGACCCAGGAAAAGCAAAGTAGTATCTTTTGAAAAATTATTATCATTCGTCAAATTCCAAATCGAATATTTCAACGTTAAATAACCAAAAAATTAAGCAATTATCGGAAAAACACATTGAGGCTTTTTTTAAATGTTTAAAAAAGGCTTTATTTTTATTTTTTTAAAAAAAGTTTCTAGCACCAAGACTAAGCGAGTTACGCTCAAAATAAAGTTGACCCCTTGTTTTGGTAAAGAAAATCGTGAAAATATAAAAGTTTCTAGCATCAAAACTAAGCGAGTTGCGCTCAAAATAAACTTGACCCCTTGTTTTGTTAAAGCAAATCGTAAAAATCTCCCCCTATTTAGCACCCCAAATGTAACTAACCATTACCGCTTTACAAATTACTTGAGTTTTTTTTGTGACCTGTAAGTTTCACTGGTTCAAAGTGCTTATTTTTGAAATGGTTCTAGTTGAAATGGCTTAAACGAGTCACTAATCACGATTGTATGCAAATTTTGAACAGCCATACCTTAAACAATTAGAAACAAAAACAAGAAAAACAAAATAAAACTTTGAATATTTATAAAAGCAAAACCTACATTTCTTTACTTTTTGAGATTTTTTGTATCACTAATACTTTTTAAGTTGTTTCGAAAAAAGGGCATTTTTCCAAAATAAAAAAAGCTTTTTCTGCTATAAAACCAATTTTTTTCAAAAATAAGAACTTTGAACCTGTTAAACTTACAGATAATATAAGCAATACATAAAGTAAATGGAAAAGCACCTACAATTAATATTATTTGAGGTGCTAAATAAGGGAAGATTTTCACGATTTTTTTGACAAAAAAGGGACCAAAAAAACTTTATTTTGAGCGTAACTCGCTTAGTTTTGATCCTAGAAACTTTTGTAAAAAGTAAAAATAAAGCTTTTTTTAAACATTTAAAAAAATTTAATGAGTTTTTCCCTAAAAGTGCTTCATTTTTTGGTTATTTTACGTTGAAATATTCGATTTGGAATTGGACGGATAAGAATATTTTTTTCATGAGCTTTAACTTTGCTTTTACTCTCTTGACTACATGAATAGACCATTATTTTGTTTTTTTTATAAGCTACCTACATTATTGCTAAAAATATTTTTTGATAATATTTAATTCGATAAACATTTTTGAGTTATTTGCGAATGTCCGCCTAAAAAGTGTTTTTTTTTTTGTTGAAAAATAAACAATTTAACTCGCAAATAACTGGAAAAATATTGAACAAAAGTTGTAGTTCACAGTAAGTACATCGTCCTTTTTGGAAGATGATTACAAAAGTCTTAAAAATGGTCTTAACTGCTTCGTTTGAGCAAGTCAACCACTTTCTGAAAAATTTTAGAGTGCAAGTTGGATGCGTTTCCGCGTCCCGCGTCATTAACATATTTACGTTGTCGGACTAACGAAACGTGGCTGTAAATTTGTCGGATAAGAGATCGACAATCTTTATTAATTAAATATACATCTACAAAAGCAGAGGATACAGAGTGGGAAACAAAGAAGTAAAAATACTCTGTTAAGCAGACGACGCAATATTGATAGCCCATGCTGCCGGGCTTCTGTTACGCCTCTGGAAACTACTGCCGATACTTGTATCAAAATACTAAATGTATAGAGAAAACCCATTTCTAGATTTAGAAATTATTGTTCTAAAATTCGGCAAACTGCAATTCTCAAATCATTCAATGGTCACGTACAAAGCATTATAGTTTATTGTTGTCACCATAAAAGTTGGGAAAATCGGAAAGGATTAAGTTTATAGATGTGAGATGATTCACTTGCCGAACATGCCTATTTAGAAATTTACGTTCTTTACACACAACGTAAAATAATATAACAAAAACAAATTTTTATATAATACCAGACGACAAGATGGGGCCTCTGATCGATGGGGGCCCCCCGCAAGCTTTATGCTGCGGGGGCCTCTGTTACGACCCTGCATATAAGCAGAATAGGGGAGACACGTGTGGTCAACGTAGCAAGAGATAAATCACCAATCGGTAGAAGTGTAGGGTGACCGGGCAGCATATTTACAGATGCTTGCGTGTGTAGACACCAGGGTGTTGAAATCAGTTAGGGTTTGGAGAAAGGGTACATTTACAGATGCTAGCGCGTGATGACACCACGGTGTTGAAACCAGTTAGGATTTGGAAAAACAGTACGTTTACAGACGCTAGCGTGTGTTGACACTAGGGTGTTGAAATCAGTTAGGATTTGTAAAAACAGTACATTTACAAATACTAACAGATTTGGACACCAGAGTGTTGAAACCAGCTAGCTTTTTTAGTGGTTATACATGCATAGATGCTAACGGCTATTGACTTTGATTTTATATACCTACTGCTGTGGAAAAATATTTAAGTGATTTAGGTATTAATAAATAATTAA
This sequence comes from Diabrotica virgifera virgifera, assembly GCF_917563875.1. NCBI lineage: Eukaryota > Metazoa > Arthropoda > Insecta > Coleoptera > Chrysomelidae > Diabrotica > Diabrotica virgifera. Next base: position 220,594,390 of record NC_065451.1, on the reverse strand, counting down.
ACGTTGTTGGGATATAAACAATATTATATTAACACAAAAAACATATTAACATAAAAAATAATGTTGTTCTGTTCTCACAATTAAATTTTAAAAAAAAAATAATTTTTTTAACGGTTCGACGCCCAAATCGGGTGTCGTTGTCAAAATACAAAATACGTACTACTAAATTAAACAAAAATGTTGTTGTTTAGTAAAAAATACTTTAAAATGTATAATATATGTATGAATTGCCAATATAAATGAGTCAGATTAAAAAAATTATTAGTAGAATTTTTTACTAAGCAACAACATTTTTGTTTAATATACAGGGTGTTTGGTAAATAATGGGCCATAGCTTAACCTCAGGTTCCTGAGGTTAAAATAGGCCGATTTAAGCTAACTTACCTTAGTACAAAGTTTATAATAACCGAGATACAGGGTGTCAAAGTTAAACTTTTTTTTTATTTATTATTGAATATTTCCTGACAGATATGAGATAACAACATGAAATTTGGTATGTGGTGTTTTTTTGGGTCGAGAAAACTAAATTCCCTACCAAAAATTATGTATTGCCCAAAGGGCGCCACATACGCCTTTCAGCACTTATTTATTACGTTAAATTTTTTTTATCCCTCACTCTGTATAATTTTGACATAAAAAATTTTTATTCTCCTATTAGTTTTACTTAAAAAAGCTATACTTCTTTCACCTCTCTAAACTCAACCGTTTTCGAGATAAACGCATTTTAAATCTGCGATACACCATCATTTTTAGCATAATATCATTGTAGTTACACCCGAAAAATAACTTAAAACCATAATAATTGTGCCAGTTCTCAAATTTATGGCATTGCATCGCAAATTCCATTTGAAGAAATTTGCGATACATTTTTGGATAATTTTATGGTTTTAAGTTATTTTTCTGATGTAACTACAATGATATTATGCTAAACATTATGCACCGCAGATTTAAAATGCTTGATCTCGTAAACGGTTGAGTTTAGGGAGATGAAAGAGGTATACCTTTTTTAAGTAAAACTAATAGGGGAATACAAATTTTAATGTCAAAATTATACGGAGTGACGGATAAAACAAATTGAACGTATTAAATGAGTGCTGAAAGGCGTATGTGGCGCCCTCTGGCAACACATAACTTTTGGTAGGGAATTTAGTTTTCTCGTCCCGAAAAACCCCCACATACCAAATTTTGTGCTGATATCTCATGCCTGTCAGGAAATATTCAATAATACATAAAAAAAAGTTTTACTTTGACACCCTGTATCTCGGTTATTATAAACTTTGTACTAAGGTAAGTTAGCTTAAATCGGCCTATTTTAACCTCAGGAACCTGAGGTTAAGCTATGGCCCATTCTCTACCAAACACCCTGTAGTAGTATTTTTTATTTTGACGACACCCGATTTGGACATCGAAAAGTTAATAAAATTATTTTTTTCAATTTAATTGTGGCTTATTTCCCATCTAAATAGTTAATTATAAAAATTCCACAAGCAAATAGCTTGAGAGCAAGGTAGGTATATAAAAAGAGTAGGTAAATAAAATCAAAGTCAATAGCCGTTAGAATTTATGCATGTATATTAATTACTAAAAAAGCTAGCTGGATTCAACACTCTGGTGTCCAAATCTGCTAGTAGTTGTAACTGTACTGTTTTCCAAACCCTAACTGATTTCAACACCTTAGTGTCAACACACGCTAGCGTCTGTAAACGTACTGTTTTTACAAACCCTAACTGATTTCAACACCGTGGTGTCAACACGCGCTAGCATGTGTAAATGTATTGTTTTTCCAAACCCTAACTGATTTTAACACCCTGGTGTCTACACACGCAAGCATCTGTAAATATGCGACCGGGCAAAAGATGGAATGACAATACATAGAGGTATCAATCCGCCAATGAACAAGCAGCATTGCATATAAAGAGAAAGAATAATTATATAACGGCAAAGCATCTTTTTGTATCCGAATATAATATAGAAAATTCGCCATAGTAATGCATATTTTTTCACCATCAGAAAGTAGAGAATTCAAGGAATAAAAAGCACACTGAATTATTGTTAAAATGCAGATATTTTGACGGGAAAATTTTCGAATGAAAATTAGGGAACTTTTTTGATACTAAATTAAAATAAGGAAAACAAAAAATATATTCAAGATAAAAAATTACAGTGTGTTTGGGGCATAGTAGATAAAGTTAATTTTTTATCTTTCAAAAAAGGGAAAAAACAAAAGGAGACAAAACTAGCCTATAAAAAATTATCTGTTACGCCAGTACTAATTATGTAGTTACATAATATATATCTTTTTACTAAACTTGGGTGTTTATTATTTTACACAGTGTCAATGGTGCAAAAGTGTTTATTTGACAAATATTCCACAATTACATTTCAACACTATTCATATATTATTTTATGTAACACGCTCACAATCTGGTCCGCTTTTCACTTTCATTTCACTCGAAAGATTTCTTCATGTTGATACTCACTTTTTTCAACGGTTCTATTTTCATTAATTGTCACTCTAGACTTATATATCTTCCTAGCTCTATTAATATCACAAAGTGCCCTATTCAAATGGGTGTGTAAAGAACATTTAGATATATAGATACCTATTAACATGAGATTCATCATTCAAATGATTATAAATTGTTGTAAGCTAAGCTTTTGATGTACATCTTTCTAGGTAGGTTTATTTTTGACCTCTTAATTATGTAATTAGGAATTTTGTAACCATATAGAAATAAAATAGATTGTTAGAGGAATGCCGGAAGGAAATGAAGATATATTATGAATTTAAAGGCTTTTGTTTCTACGAATTTTAGTCATTGGTAGAATACGTGCAAGTTAGACATATATTTAATATTGTAAAAAACGGCCGCATATGAAATGCCTCCCGAAATAGGATTTCTTACCTGTCGCTAAAATGGTCACATACGAATTGCCTCCCAAGCTTTAAATAAATTGCACGCTTCTAATATTTATGTGAAGGTGAGACGTTGCCACATCTTCGTCCCTTTGTAAATTTTTGGCAAAATTGGTATTTTGTTATTTAATTTATTTTATTTTCAACCTTTATGTATTAAACATTATTGACACTAGGCGGTATTTATATATTTCAACTAACTTATAAACTTATACATATATAATTAGTTTTATAACCATTATAATATATATTTTATAATAACCATTATTTTTTATTATTAATAATTTAACAAAAAATACAAAAACATAATAAGTATTTTATAGATTTATTAAAAATAACATCACAAAAAACTTATTTGGAAAAGATTACCAAATGTGTAGAAATATAAAATTTCAAAAATATTTTTCCTAAATTTATATGATACTACTTTGACAAATTCTAATCTATTTATTTTACATTCTCTTAATTTTAAATTTTTTCATTTAGAAAATTTATTTTTGCTGTACTTTCAGCAACATTTTTTTTTGGTGTCGAAACAGAATTCATTTTAATGTAGGTATTTATTTGAAATTGTAAAATTATATCAATAAAATTATTAATGTTAGGATAAGGGCAGTAGAAAGAAGCATTATACCTACTTGAAATGAAAACTTTTGCATGGGTTTGTGGTTCTTTGTAAGGAGGAAGAGTGCTCAGCCCTAAGATGTGGAGAAAATATCGAATTTTCAGATATGTAATTATCAACAAGATTATCACAAAACTGGGTGACTCTTTCATCGACTGGTTTAATTTCTGCCAAATCTATAGCAAAAAAATCACTAACATCTTCATGATGTAAGAATGAAAGATCAAAAATATAAATCAGAACATGCGTAATATCGGTTGAGTCAACACCTTTTTTCTGGTATTCTGGAGCTAATCCCAGTGCTTGACCTTTCTATACCATGCCTGACCCAAATGAAAACGACATCCATGAAGATCTGCTTCAGGTAATGCCATACGAATACCATTATGAATGGAAATTTTAAAGTCTGAAGTTATTATTTTAGGGGATACAGGACAATTAATTTTAAAACATTCTTCTATGATATATTTAAAAGCGAGATAATATGAAGATGACTTTTTATCTTGAAGTAAACAAAAGACAAGAGGAATATATTGTCCATTTTTCAAGCCATGTATACTAAATAATTGAGTGAAAAAACGAGGACATTATTCAAAAGTTCCGTCAACATACCCATTGGAAACAGTCGAAAGAAAACGAAGATTTGAAAAACATGTTAATATAACAATATGATTATCTTTGTCATTTTTGATTATAAAATTTTTATTTCTATTTGTAATAATAGAAGATGAGTAGAGAGCTTTATGAAATTCAGATATATTTTTGGGAAGTTTAATTAAAGAATTTACGGTGCTAGCATAATATAAATTTTGACTCACCCTATTGATATCATTGATAGTAAATGTCTATATTTATCTTCTTAAGTTCTTTACAGATGAGCTTCATTGGTTTTTCGCTGAGATCTTCCACGGCTTCTCTTTTTATTGAATTGCTTACGGTTTTTCTATTGTAAACTTCGGCAGACAACTTCTCGTGGTTATGATCTAATATTGATTTAATTTTCAATTATCGTATTTTCACATTCCCGTGTTTTCACAAATGCTTTGCAGGTTTTTTTAGTACATGTTCACCGTTTTACTGTATCTTTGGCCAACATTTTTTGAAAACCGAATGTAAAACCATCAATTGATATATAGTATAGGTTTACCCTTTTGACTGACACTTATCGTTGATTCCATTATTTCGGATGTTATAACTTAAACACAATTTGATCTTGAAATCGACGAACTGACAAGCTTGAAATAGACAAACTGACTGATACAGGAACCAATCTTTCAAGTATTTTTACAACATTTAGCCCATTAGCACAATTTACAAAAGAGAATATAAACAAATAAAAAGATTAAGGTAAAGGTACCTATTCATGGATTCGTTAAGAAGAGATTATAATCGCAATTGGAATTACCCAGAAAATACCCAGAGAATCTAAACAAACAAAAAGATTAAGGTAAAACTACCTATATTTATGGAATTATAAAATGGAATTATAAATATGGAAGAGATTAGAATCGGAATTGGAATTACCCAGAAAAGCTAGATATTAGATTGTCGGGTAACAACTTTCTTTTCTAAAAAGAAATATGTATGTCGTACCTACTATGAATTATTTATGTGAAACAAATTTTATGTACACTGCATTAAGAATTAGAAAAATCAAAATAAATAGATACTGCCTATTTAAATTATGATTTGGCAACATTGTGTCATTATACAAAGATTAAATAGACAAAATATCAGCTTAAACGATTAACGAAACGGAGGCATTTCGATTGTACCTGGGAGGCATTTCATGTATGAAAATATTTACCTGAAAAAGTGGGAGGCATTTCGATAACGCCGTAAAAAACTTTCTCCTTACTTTCAATGTTTATGTAACCTATTTTATCTAAGAATTAAACATTTTAACTAAATAAAATAAATTAAATAAAAAAAAATGTTGGTTTCTTATTTCGTTTCAGAGATAGCTAACTTTTCTAAGTTTGACAAACTTTAGCAGCTCTCTATCTAATACCTATTCTCCTTAGGACATTTTCTTTGGTGGTGTGGGTTGTTGAAGGTATTTTCAAGGTTTCTCTATAAATCCAGTATTCAAAATTCAAAGGTTTATACTTGTCAGCGTCATGTTGAGTATCCAGGCCTCCGTTCCATACAATAATATTGACCATACATTCATAGCAATGCAGAAAACGACACCGATGGACCGGTGCTGCATCGATAAATATAATGTAATGTTGTATTCAATGTGGGCTCCGAATATTTTTAATAATTATTAACAAAGTTTAATATAAATTATAAATTGTGAATCTCAGTGATATATTGAAATAAACTGTAAGTGTACAAACTCTTTACATAATATCCAGTTAAATTAGCATTTAAGTCAGCAAATTGCAATTATATGTTATTGTTTTCAATAAACAAATCCAGTTTTACCAGCAAAATAACCGCTTTTAGTAAAGACCGATATACCTGTTATAGCAGGTGTACAGGGTCGGATTTACTTTTCACTTAACGTTTATCGAAATGAATTCAAACATGGAATCACATAATAGTTCTACAATACAATACCAAACAACAAGACCAATACCATCAAAGTCAAATAAACGCATCACAGTCATACTCTTTGGCAGCGTCGAGAGTGCAATTTCCTTTAAAGTCCCAAGCAATTATCTTTAGTGCCTTAGAAAACACCAAACTTCAAGACTACCTTCTTCCACTTGGAAATATAATTCAACCGAAAAATGTAATTTTTTCTCCTATATTATCTAATAATCGCATATGTATGTATTTATCCAATAAACAAATAGTGGATGATTTTATGAATAATCATGGTCAAATAGAAATACAAGGTGAAATTGTTAGAGCAAGAAGGTTAGTTACACCAGCGGAACGACTCCGGCTCTCCGGCGTATGTCCTTCAATACCGCACGACTTGCTAATCACTGAGTTACAAAAAATCGGCATAGTTCCTGTCTGCCCCATGACATTCCTCAAAATTAGTGCTTCTATGCCTGAGTACAATCACATCCTTAGTTTTGGAAGACAAATCCATATCAGTCCTCACAGTCTAACACTACCAGACTCATTTACTCTTGTTTTTGACAACACGATATATAGAATATTCATTTCTCAAGACAGCTTAGTTTGCTTTAGATGCAAGAAGCCAGGTCACATTGCATCACAGTGCTCCGAACCACTAGCTCAACTAAACCCCAACCAAAACAATGAAGCATCGCTATCCAGCGCAACAAATATATCTTTGCAAGCACCCAATGATACAAACCCTTCTCAGTGTGAACAAATGTCTATTTCTAATGTCCCGGAGATACCGAACAAAGTAGATGCATCAAATAAGGACAGTCAATAATTAATCAACCAGAACGTAACTTTGATGAAATTATTTCACCTAAAGCAAATCCATCTTCAAAAGAATGTAACATTTTTCCACCACCTAAAGTCCAAGCAAAATCTTAAAAAGCTAAAATTAGTTCAGCAAGCAATTCTAAATGCTCATTTTCTCTCTTACTTGACCCTGCTAAAATCTTCGAAAATCACCCTCTACTTTTTCCTCTAAACTTTGATCAACTTAACATGTCCCTAACGAATATCACGGGATCAACAGATCCTATAACTACAATTCAAGAATATACCACAGACCTATCAGCTTTGTCCCATATGCTCAGTCAAGTTTACCCCCATTTAAAGGAAAGTTCCATAAAACGAAAATTCACGTCCATAAAGAAAAAAATCAATAGGTATCTTGGCAGTGAGGCATCGGACTGGGAAAGTGACACATCTCAATTAAGCCAACACTAAGATTCAGGTTTCTACTTCAAAATAATATTGATGGATTTTTTCATCGCCTTGCTATGCTCCTACATCTTTCTCTGAATTCTAGCATCTATACTGCAAAGCTCTTTGGTTTGTTTAAAGCCATCAAACATGTATATATTGAAAACCTCCCTTATTGTCCAGTCCTTTCCGACTCTCTTAGCACAGTCAAAGCTATGCAAAATATATACCATAAACACTCCATTGAGAAAAGAACCAAGGCCAAACTAATGGAAGCTCAAGAAAGTTTCAGAAGAATCCACTTCCTGTGGATACCATCCCACATAGGCATAGAAGGAAATATGAACAAGCAGATACTAGTGCGCGTAACGCTGTCACTAATGATGCATCAGAAAGAGAGTGTCGGAGTGTCGCTAGCGATCTAAAACTGCATTTCAAAAATAAAGTGATAGTGCTTGGAATTTAATTATTGCTCCAAAGGTTTAATTGTCTACAAATTGTAATTAATTTTTACTAATTTTTGATTTAATATTGTTACAAATGTTACACAAATGTCGCTAATAACCTTCAGGTAGATGCGACTTTGTTTTTTAAATAAAAAAAAAGAAAACGACACCTAAGATTGATATTAATGCTACTGTTACAAAATAAGCTTTACATCTAATTTGGAAACTAAAATATAGTTAGTTATCTAAAAGATCTAATACTAGAAAGAACTAGTGCAATAAAGAAGCAGTGTTTTACTATAGTTCAATAAAAGTTCAATAAAGTTTTGTTTTTTACATGAATGTAGAAAAGCTATTCGTTCCTTTGTTTTCGTTAATTCCTGACAATTCCAGTTTTTTCCTCTAAATAATAATGGCCTCAGTGCTTTTTCTCTGGCTTAACTTAAAGTCATTACGGCAATTTATCTGGGTTTAAAATATTCGAAGTTCTCTCTTCTTTCTCAAGTTGGAACAAGTACAATTTATTTCTTTTTTTTTCTTGCACTCGTTATGAAAACTCTAAAAGAAAAGCAATAAAAGAAACGTCGCTTCATGGGCTAAGAAATAATCTCTTGAGTATCAGACGTACATTAAAAGATATGCTCCTTTGCCGTTACAGGAAGTGTTATTCTTATCATAAATTGCGGTTCTTGCTGTAAATGTACAACAAAAATCGATATCTTTAAATTGTAACTTATTCTTTTTCTCTTTGTTCTTTTAAGTACCTCATTACCTTACTTGATGATATAAACTTCGCATTATATTATAACATTGTTAAATTGTGAAATTTTAAAAATAATTTCAGAGTGTGGGGGCTGTATTAATAGGTGTGGTTCAAAATAATTGGAAGGGATTTTTCCCAGGTAGGGGGCTAACCTGGTCTGGGAACCCTCCACCTTTACCCGGGCTTGGGACCGGGAATGGTAGTGTTAGCTACTCAATCCACCCAGCAACACGATAGGCGGTAACACATTCTTTAGTCGTTTGCTACGCTGACGATGCTGTCCTTATCGTCGATTCTAAAGACAATATCCAAAGACAACTGCATCCTTTTAATATTAAAGCTAAAAAACTAACACCGAGAAGAATCAACACCGAGAAGACTAAGTGTCTATAGAGTAATTTCCAAAGAACCGATAATATGCAAATTGGAAATTGACTCCAAAACTGTGGAAAAGGTGAATCACATTAAATATCTTGGATCGGAAATAACAAGCTATGGAAATCCCTCAAAAGAGGTCAGAAAACAAACAATGAAAGCAGCTAGAATTTCGGGATGCCTGAATGAAATCGTATGGAAGAACAAAAATCTAAATACTAAAAGCAACGTTAAAATATATAAAACAACAAAAAGACCTATTATATCATATGTGGCAGAAACAAGCCCAGACACAAATGAACGTCACAAATGATAAGAACAGCTGAAATGAGAACACTAAGAAGTATAAAAGGCAGTGACAAAACTCTACGTGACAGAATAAAAAGTGAAGACATCAAACAAAACTGTGGAATACAGGACATAGGAAGGTGGGTCAGACAGGGACGAAGATATTGGAACAAAATATAAAGATAATGGAGGATAGCAGACTCGTTAAAAACGGTGTTCTCGAATTGAGGACCGCTACCTGAACAGCCAAAATAAGTGCACCGAATTACGGACCGTACGAGAGATTAGAGAATTAAGGTAGGTAATTAGGGTTAATGAGGATCCGATTTATTAACGAGATTTTAATGAGTTAAGCAATAACATCATGTTAATGAATACTGAGGTAGTAGCTCCTTGTATCCGAATGTAAGTACGACACGTTATAATTGCATGATTATTATAGACGATATACATCTGCATATGTTTGTAAGCTTGGGGACGTGTGTTACCGCCCCCGTTTTTACATGCATATGTATTTGTCTACTATTTTCACTACTTTTATGTATGTTGTTCAACATTGGCTTGATATTATGGATATTTAGCATCTTTTACAACCAGACATTGTTCTAACTCTGGTTTTTTATTTGTAGCATTTAGTGACTTGTAACTGTTGACCTGAAGATGCTCTGCATACTTTAAGAGCGAAACCGGTCGTCGGAAGTTACAATAAATGATTGAGAGTACGTCTGTCTTTTACTTCATTTAAAATGAACTCTCACATGCAACCCATTCAACATTTGAATAAAAGATTATTTTAGATTTAGTTTATTTTGAGCTATCTTGAAAGGTAGTCAAAATGAGTGAAATTAAAATGATCTTAAGTGAAAAGGGAAACTCGTTACTTGTATTGGATGATTATGAGTATCGCTATAAGCTGTAACTACAGAAAATTCTACAAATGCATACAAGTCCTTACACTCTTGATGTAATTCAAATTTCTATTCGATGCACCATCCGTTGTATTTATTTGTAAACGCTTTGAACAATTTTCAAACAGATACTTACATTCGTATTCAAAACATTAATGAGCCTGTTAAATGTAAGAACAAAATTGTTAGGCGAAGATTAAACGGTTTGTTGAGACGAATAGATTTTGCAAAATTTGCATCATAGCCCGATCAAAGAACAATATTTGACCTCAAAAAAAATAAAGGAAGGATGAAAACTTGGGAGCAGGTAGTTGAAATTGTCTATTATTTTATAAAAAAAAAGTTTACAATTCTACACCCCCTCCATTTTACAAAAATAGGGAAATAAGGGTTGGTTTTTCATTAAAAGTGCTGTATTTCGGAAATTAAGGCAATAATAACAAAAAATTTTATTTAAAAATCATCAAGGTACTTTTATCCTAACATTGTGACTAAAAACTTTGTTTGCATCTTGATTCGTTTCTAACCTATAGCCCTTTTTAAAGTACTTAACAGGGGCGCTTATTTGAATTGCGCGCAACAAAAATGTCACATTTTTAAAATTAACTAACTTTTAAATCGATAATTTGGGGCATTTATCAAACATTAAAATGTACGAAAAAACACAATACCTCTAGAAAAATATCAATTTTAACGTGAATATATTTTCATTGTGAATTACAAATTATTTAATTTAGAAAAATATGTTTTAAAATATACTAATACAGGTTTTGAGAGCAACACATATTTTTTGTCACAAAAATTTACATAATCATTTAAATTAAAATTCTTTTAGATTTACGTTTTAAGAAGGCTAATTAACATTTAGATTTAAAATTGCACAACGTTACATTAAAGGAAAAAAATTTGTATGGCGATAAAAAATGGATATTTTTTTGATTTTTATTTTAAGTCAAATTTCAAGATTTCAATCAATAATATCTTTGTTGAAAATTCATAAAAAACTTTAAAAATATGCTTGTAGGTACTTGAACATGTACTCTTTCGAAAGCGGTATATATTTTTCTTATTCATGGAATACTTTTTAAATATGGCTCACTTATTATAAACAACTACATAAAAATGTCATGTTTTAATAAAATCGATGCCATTCTTTTCTGAAAGCCTTTTTTTCAATGAAAATATGGGAACGTATTAAAAAAGGCTTAAACAACATATTACATATATATATATATATATACAACAGGCCTATTGCAAAGGTAAAAATGTATGGGGCACGTAAACACAGGTGAAAAAGTTGCTTAAAAGAGAAAACGGCGCGCTTCCTAAACACAATAGACGAACATAACCTAAAAAATTGGAGCAATGTTCACGCTGCAATGATTTGTTATCGTTTTCGTCTGTCAAAGTTTTTGAATTTATAACTTATTATCAATAAAAGTGATCTGTTTGTTATAAAATAATTGGGTAAACTTTTACAATGAGTGCGAACAGTGAAACAAATAATAATAATTCTTGTTTTATTTGTGAAAAACATTTAGAATGTGATAACGAAAAAATTGTAATTGTCAAACGTGGAATTGAAACACTAAAAAGTGTAAGTTTAGAAAGAAAAGATGATAGACACAAAATTCTTTTGGACTGTGATGAAATTAGAATGTAGACAAAAATATGTATTAAAAAGAGGAGAAACGTTTTCATGGTGCATGCGGAAGTTGTCAAACTGGTAATTGTACAAATCATAAAAAGGAAGACATTATAGTTTCTGATGATTAAGATGATAATAGTTTAGATGGTAGCTGCCAAGAGACCCAAAATTATGATTTTACAGTTGATTCTATTATAAATGAAGTTAATTCAGACACCAATTTTACATCAGACGAAGATGAAAATGAACTTTGAATAATTTAGATTAATTAATTAAATGTAAACAGTGACGATCCAGTTCGATATACAATAAACGATTTTTCATTGCACCTTTTATCATTTTAGTACTTCATACTCATTTGATCCTTTATAACTTAGGAGGCAACATCATCGCGCGAAAAACGCGTTTCAAGATTGCAACTTTAATTTTGAATATTCTGTCGAGATATCTGGCACACATAGTCGCAATATAGTAAAGAATTGTGGTACAGAGCCCAATTTAAGAAACATGTTAGTATGTAGAAATTACTCTACAATTAAATTAAATATAAAAAACGAGTCTATGCCGCTTTAAGAAGACCAAAAAAATACAGTTTTTTCAAATAAACTCTTTTATCCCATGTCTAGATTTTGTGTCACAATGGAATTACTAAAAAACGATTATCTATAACAAGAAATCGAATTTGACTGACATGGCAAGATTTAGCGCGCCTATGAGTATAATAATTATTGTTATCACATTACTGTGCCTTTGTTTCTGATAGTATAGTGTATAGTGTCACTGACACTGTAGTACTGCCGACACACTGTTGCCGCAATGTTGAAAGTTCGGAGAACTATCGAAAAAAAAATATTGATGACGCGCTGATGTAGCCTCTTAATAGAGTACATTTATTTTTAATTAAGTTAATTTAATTTTTAAATGAACTTTAGAAAACCTAATAAATATTTAGTAAAAGAAATATTTGTTTGAGAAATTTTGATATATTTTCATTTTATATGTTTATATTCAAATAATTAACTTAAAAATACAAGTATGTACTTTACAATTATAGTTTTTCAAATTATTAACTTAATTCAAAAAGAAAATAATACAGGATACGTGCACGCGCATGTAATTCGTTCAGGTAAGTACATACTTACAAGAAAAACCAAAGTTTTCAGTTCTTTTTCCAAAAATTCAAAAAAAAAAATTTCCAAAATTTTTCCACTGGCCGTAAATTTTTTTTTTATTTTTTGGAAAATCTTAACCTCAAGCCCTTAATAGATCTGAAAAGAGTGTGTTCACCAATTTTCAGATTAATTGATACAAAACTAACCGAATAAGGCCGTTTTAAAAAAAATTTTGGTTTTCCATCCTTATTAAGAATAGGCTATATCTCATAAAATAATCGAGATCTAAAAAAAATTTAAGACCAATCTTTAAGGTTAAATTTCTCTGATAACTATTTTATTTTTCACTGTTACTTTTTTTTATTATTTCATTATTTTTAAAATATAGCACTTTTAATGAAAAACCAACCCTTATTTGCCTCTTTTTGTAAAATATAGACGGTTTAGAATAGTATACTTTTTCTTATATAATAATAGACAATTTCAACTACCCATTCCCAAATTTTCATCCTTCCTTTAATTTTTTTGAGGTTTTTGTAAAATTTTGTGTTCCTTGATCGGGCTATCATATTTTCATAAAGTATAAACATTAAATGTAAATATGTGTAACTCTTTTATTTTTATAAATATTAAATGTAAATATGTGTAACGCCTTGATGTTTAAAATATTGTTTGTTAAATAGGCAATAAGTATCTACGATTATTGGGATTCGTACTTTTAATAATATTTTATACCTGAATATAATGATTTCATTATCAGAAGTCTTGGTCTTCAATTCGTGCGATTTTTTCAGGTATAAAAGTAAATCCTTACTTAAAATTTCATTTTGGTCCTCAATTCGTGTCTGCCCGTTAAAAACGCTAAACAAAAAAACCCAGTAGGTAAAAGACCATAGGTCAGGATCCGATTTCAGATCTTTCGCATAAGAATGTAAATAGTTTCTTTTTTACACCCATAGTATTAGGTGAACTACGCTCTACAATAAATGACATTAAAAATAAATCGTCATCTGGGACTGATGGCCTCACTCTTAAAATGTTTTCTGCTCTACCTGATTGCACTTTAAACCATCTTACTACCTTAATAAACAGGTCATTCGAAACTGAAGTTTTTCCAAGCTGCCTTAAGACAGCGATAATTATTCCTATACACAAAGGAGGCGATAAAGATCTTGCTTCGAATTATCGCCCTATTGCACTCCTGCCCACGTTGTCGAAGATAATTGAAAGTCTGGTAAAAAAAAGAATCTTATCTTTTCTGTTGAAATACAAATTGCTTACTCCACATCAATTTGGATTCCTGAGTGACAAATGCACGAATGATGCTATGTTCTTCCTTTTCAATCATGTTTACTCCAGTCTAAACAACCAACACTCTACAGCAACAATTTTCTGTGATTTCTCTAAAGCATTCGATTGTGTAAACCATAACATCTTGACTGACAAATTACAGCACTATGGATTTAGGGGAAAGGCTCTTAAATGGCTTAAATCATATCTTAATAAAAGAAGTCAGTTTGTAAGAGTTGACACGAAGACGTCTTCTTGCATGCCATTAGAATGTGGGGTACCTCAGGGTTCAGTTCTAGGCCCTATATTGTTTCTGATATACATAAATGATATCTCTAGTCTGAACATTAAAGGCAAAATATGTCTCTTTGCAGATGATACTAGTATTACTTGGAGTAACACGGATATTATGGATCTTCGCAATACCATAGCTACAGACCTAGTCACCATTAAATCGTGGTGCGATTCGAATCTCCTGTTATTTAACGTTTCTAAAACCAAAGTCCTACCTTACAACAGTGTGATGCAACCTTTAGTACTTAATAACAACAGTCTAGAGGTAGTTGAATCGGTGAAGTTCTTATTCGGTATATCGGCTTATTGTGGATAAGTCTCTAAAATCAAACTTGCACATTGATGCCTTACACAAAAAATTAAGTTCGCTTTGTTTTGCGCTAAGATCAGTTGCTACAAAAATGAATTTGTCAACATCTAGGACTGTTTATTATGCCCTTTTTGAGTCTCATCTTCGGTACGCCCTTCCATTCTAGGGTACGTGTTGTGCGACTCAATTTGAGCGTATTTTTAAACTACAAAAGAGAGCTCTTCGTTACTCCCTGAGACTCAATAGCAGAGTTCATTGCCAAGAATTCTTTAAAAAATTTAAAATATTAACTCTTCCTTCTTTGTTTGTTTTTGAATCCGTTTGTTTAATCCGCAAACATGCATCAGAAAGTCCAGAGAGACCTACTCACAACTATCCCCTTAGAAACGTGGAGCATAATCTTTATCTGCCAACCCCACAGTCTGAGCTGGTTAAGTGCTCTATACTATACAATTCGAGAAAAATGCACAATCATCTGCCATCTAACATCAAATCTATTACAGCATTTCCCGCTTTTCGCAAGGCCTTGAAAGCTTATTTACTAGAGAGAGCTTTTTATACAGTGAATGACTTTTTTTATAAACGATTTGAATTCAGCAAATTGACTTACAGGATTATTACTTTCGAGTACTTTTGCACATATTTACAGCTGCATAGAACTTTTGATTTACTTTCCCTTTCCCCTTTTCCTTGTTCGCCTTCTTTTTGCTCTGACGTTGTATACATATTGTTTGCAAAATTTTTTATTTTTTAATGTGTACTTAATAACTGTAAAATTATATTAAGTAGTATAACTCACGCCATTTACGTAGACTACCAAAACGATGGCGAGAATGCTGGACCTAATCGTCCGGGGAAGACTTAATGGCAATGAACAGGAAGTAGCCTACTTGCTAGAAAGAAGAATAAGAAGAAGGAAAAGAAGACGAGCTGGCCAAATACCTAAGTAGGTGGAGGCCAATAAACCAAAGAAGGAGAAGAAGACATACATAACCCAATAAAACTAGGTTAGGAAGAACGTCATTCGTACAATTATGACTGAAGTCAGCTAGCCCTTAAGCTAACGTCTACAGGTGGAAACTCTCGATAGTGGTAACCCAGTATTCGCGGTGTGCAAGTACTTGGAAGGGAAACGAGAAACGACCGTGCGCGAGTCGCGGAGAAATATTGCAGCTATCTTAAATAATTGAAATTGTCAAATTGACGTATATTTCATACCTTCTGTCATTGAAGCAGAAAAATTATAATATATTGCTCCACAATATTGATATGATATGCAATTATTATATAAACGTAAATTTAATTAATTGTATTTTGCTTGCAGTACTGCATTTTAATAACTAATTTTATTTACTACATACAATTGTTTACGTTTGCATAATATAACCTGCATCTTATTTTTTCTTCTTATTATTTTCTTGGACTATGGCCTTGACAATTATCCAGCAACCAGGACTAATATAATTGGCCAATATAATTAAAAGTGCGAATGAAAGTACAGAGCGTAGAAATAGAGGTCGCTTTGCCGAACTTGCACGGTCCCAATATATGTATATCAAACAGTAATGAAACTCTGCGACAACTTCAAATGAATAGTCGCAGAACTCACTTTCTGCATACTTTCAATGGGCTTTCAATCTTGAAGGTTTGACTGACTGCTCAGGTGCGTAGTAGCACAGTTGCTGCTGGTTTAACCTTGTACATTCGTTTTAATATGTTGCCTCTTGAAATTGTTGGAACTACTCGAATCATTCAAAGATTTGATAATTTATTTGACTTATTTAATTCCTCTATTATTTAGTAATTGTGATTATCAGAAAGATTTTTCATTGAGCCAGTCCGGTCGTAACTTTTCATTTCAGATGACAGATAACAAGATGGCTGCCTTCACAAAACGAGACTTCAAAAACTTCAAAGGCGCCGATGAGAGTGTCAGTACTCTTTGATATATAATATGTTATAGTCAAAGCCCCGAATTTCAGGCACTCCTAGGTTTGACTAGGCAATCCTCAGGCCTGACTGACAGTCTCAGTCAAAGCCCGAAATAAATTACAGTTTCGGCCTTTGACTAGTCAAACCTAGGAGAGACTAAGATGGTCAGGCAAAAGTCGAAATTTAATTTGATGAAATCGGGGTTTGACTAGTCAAACCCCGATCAGCTATTAAAATGTCGTAATTTGTTAGATTAGGTTTAATAAAATGTAATTTTTTAATTTTAATGTTTATTATTTTTATTATGCCGTAATTAAAATGAACAAAAAAAAATTGAAAAAATCTAACACATCCGTCAAAGAAAAGCGTGACGCGTGTTCATCGAATAAACGGTTTTCGCATCACGCTTTTCTTTAACGAATGTGTTAAATTTTTTAAATTTTTTTTTGTGTTTTGCTTTTTAGTTGATTTTTTTATAATATTTTTAATTTTAGTCACTCGTAACTAAAGAACAGCGTTTCTTAAAAACTTTTTTTTCATATTTTTTAGTCTTACACTTTTCAAACATTAAAATATATCGTCATGTTTATTAAAATATGTATAAAACATGTGATGTACAAACATGAAAAGTAGTCGGAATCGGCAAAAAATTACGGCATACTTAATTGTTTATTAATGAAGCATAATATAAACAATTAACGTAAGAAGTGAAATTATGTATTGTTCATATCATTAGCTATACAATCCGTAAAAGTTTAAAGTTTTTACATTGTAAAAACAAGAGAATTTAAGCGTTTTCCATTAAAATCGTTTTTTTTTATTTAAACAACTATTAAACATGAAAAAAAAATGTTTATTGATTATTCGTGTATTGTTCCCGCGAATGCATATGTCTGCAAATTTCCATTCATTTGCATTAAAGAAAAGGCAGTCAAATTAACGTCTAAAGATTTGACGCAAACTATTGAACTAAATAAAAGCGTTTAATAAAAATTAATGTTTATTCTCACATGTTGAGGCATTTATGCATTTAGAGTTGCACAATACTTAAGACCTTTTACACTTGCGTAATTTGAAAGAGCATTTCTTATTGCAGTAGAATTTTATAAATCCTTCTCCTCCAAATTTAGAATCTTTTGTACTAATTTGTCTTAGAGACAGAGACAGCTTAACGTCTGGAACATCTTCGAAATTAGGAAATTTCTCTTTGCATTCTTTTATTTGATTTCTTGAAAAAAGTGTATTTATTATTGCGTATTTCGTACCAACTCTATATAAACCGTCAATTATTGTTTTACCTTGTATGCTACTCAAAATATTTCGAGCATGCTCTTTGGCTCTATCAAAGCTGGGGATAGGTATTGTTACAGTTTTTCCGATCGAAATTGGAGGAAATTTTTTTCACTTAATTGTTTCATAGCATTAGCCTGGGCATGAAGACGTTCAATCGCATTTCCTTTATTTATTTTAATCTTTTCTGTCCGTGCACAACGCATGCTCGAACGCGTGCCAAGGAGATGCTCGAAATTTTGGGTATCATACAAGATAAAACAATAATTGACGGTTTGTATAGAGTTGGTACGAAATACGGAACAATAAACACACTTTTTTCAAGAAATCAAATAAGAGAATGCAAAGAGAATTTTCCTAATTTCGAAGATGTTCCAGACGTTAAGCTGTCTCTAAGAGAAATTAGTATAAAAGATTCCAAATTTGGAGGACAATGATTTATAAAATATCACTGTAATAAGAAGTGCTCTTCAAAACCATGTAAGTGTAAAAGGTCTAACGTATTGTGCAACTCTAGATGTCATAATGCCTCAACATGCGAGAATAAACACTAATTTTTTACATGTATTTTTAACACGTATTTTAATTACGATAATATAAAAATAATAAACATTACAATTAAAAAATGACGTTCCATTAAACCTAATCTAACTAATTACGACATTTTAATAGCTGATCGGGGTTTGACTAGTCAAACTAAATTTCGGGGGGGTTTCATAAAATTAAATTTCGACCTTTGCCTGACCAACGTAGTCTCTCCTAGGTTTGACTAGTCAAAAGCCGAAACAGTAATTTATTTCGGGCTGTGACTAAGACCATCAGTCACACTTGAGGATTGCCTAGTCAAACCTAGGAGTGCCTGAAATTCGGGCTTTGACTATATCATATATCGCTGGTACCTAAGATTAATGTGACTCCTAATACATTTCCAGTGAAAATAATAACTCGTTGATAAATGTTGGCGATACAATTCTTTTTTATATGCGTGTCCGCGAAGATTATAACTCCCAAAATATTTATAACGAAAAGATTTAGTTCATAATAGATGCCGACGAAAACAATTATTTCCCTTTCTGTTTCTGTATCTGCCGACGAAAAAAATTATTTCTGAGAACTTTTAGTAACTATAATTTTCGTGGACCCAAAAACAAAATGATGTTTTTTGCTGATACTCCCCAAAAAATTAATTTTTTCGCTAACACTTTATTAGGGATTATAATTTTCACAATCGTATAATCAAAAATATTATTCTTCGCCGGCGTTCATTGAAAGTTCTACTCTTACCGTCATTTTTCGGAGTTACACGTTTCGTAGGCGGTGGCGATACAGGGTGTTTCATTGGGAAAGTAACATACGTTAACTGCAGAAAGAGGACACTTAGGCGGTCTCAAAAATACCATACTTAATGGGTCTTACTCCATTAATAACAAAGATACTGAGTGTTTTATCTATTTTGCCATTTTCTTAATTGGTTCATAACTTTTTAACCACACTGTATATTTATTTTATATTTGGTACGAAAATGTCGTTTAAGGTGTACAATAAACTAAATTATTTACAATTGTAAAAAATCCAGGTCCGGATTAAAAAAAATTGGAAAAATATTCCAACCCAAAAACAACACCCTGTACATTAAATTTTTTTAAAATGGATTCTTCAGTTGAAAAGAGGATGAAAAACTAAATTTAGTGGTATATTTTGAATTTTTGGCAAAATGATTTTTCTGGTTAAATTTTGAATTTAAATTTTGAAATTATGTGAATTTCGAGAGCTCTAAGTAGAAAAAAATTGAAATACAGCTTACAACTTGTCAACCGCACTGTATATTCATTTTATATTTAACACGCGAATATTCTTTTAGGTGTCCAATCAATTAATTTATTTACAAATAAAAAAAATCCAGGTCCGGATTAAAAAATATTGTATAAATGTTCCGACCCAAAAAAACACCCTGTATATTAAATTTTTTTAAAATGGATTTTGTATTTGAAAAGAGGCTGAAAAACTAAATTTAATGGTATGCCTTGAATTTTCGGCAAAATAATTTTTCTGGTAAAATTTTGGAATTTGAATTCTGAAATTATGTGAATTGCGAAGCTCAAAGTGAAAAAAAAATTAAAATATGATTTAATTTTAATTAATGCCATTATTTAATCTAAATTGGTAAAATATTAACATTTTAACACATAACAATAATTTTTGATGGTGGTAATTTTGAATAAGTACTTTAGTTTTGAATAGTTATTATGCTGCACATTTTCTCTGTTTTGTTATAATTTTTAGATATTTTGTTGATTAAAGTGATGTATTCTTTATTGACTCTTTATTATTTATTCATTATTTAAAGATGAATATTCGCCATAAACTATTTGTCACAGATAATAAAAAAACACTGAAACGTTTTAACATGTTACCAATTTAGATTAAATAATGGTATTAATTAAAATTAAGTCGCATTTTAATTTTTTCTACTTAGAGCTCTCGCAATTGACATAATTTCACAATTCAAATTCAAAATTTTATCAGAAAACTCCTTTTGCCGAAAATTCAAAGTATACCACTAAATTTAGTTTTTCACCATCTTTTCAAATGCAAAATCCATTTTAAAAAAATTTAATATACAGGGTGTTTTTTTGGGTCGGAACATTTATACAATATTTTTTAATCCGAACCTGGATTTTTTTTATTTGTAAATAAATTAATTGATTCGACACCTAAAATAATATTCGCGTGTTAAATATAAAATAAATAGACAGTGCGGTTAACAAGTTGTAAGTTGTATTTAATTTTTTTTCTACTTAGAGCTCTCGCAATTCACATAATTTCAGAATTCAAATTCAAAATTTGACCAGAAAAATCATTTTGCCGAAAATTCAACGTATACCACTAAATTTAGTTTTTCATCCTCTTTTTAACTAAAAAATCCATTTTAAAAAAATTTAATGTACAGGGTGTTGTTTTTGGGTCGGAATATTTTTCTAATATTTTTTAATCCGGGCCTGGATTTTTTACATTTGTAAATAAATTAATTTATTGTACACCTTAAAGGATATTGGTGTGCCAAATATAAAATAAATATACGGTGTGGTTAAAAAGTTATGAACCAAATAAAAAATGCCAAAATAGATAAAAACACCCAGTATCTCTGTTATTAATGGAGTAAGACCCATTAAGTATGGTATTTTTGAGACCGCCTAAGTGTCCTCTTTCTACAGTTAACGTATGTTACTTTCCCAATGAAACAACCTGTATACTGGGATGGTAATGTAATTTAAATTAAATTATGGGTTTCTGCCGATACTTTTCCACCTCTGCTAGTTTCATCTCTTTTTATATCACAATGTATTATGTTTTCCATCTTTCGCGTTATTTTGCCGGTTCTTAGCACACTCGTCGCTGTATAACAATAATATTATTGGGGTATCGCTTAAAATCAAATTATTTCCGCAAAAATGGCCTTAATAAAATATCGAACACCTGTGTCCTCCACCATTTTCCCATACCTACTCTACAATCGCATAGTTTTGTTTAATCTGCAAATGGCTTTAACCCAGATTTACTACTTCGAGGGTAATGGAGTTTTCAAATTGAAAAGTCTCAGAAAATATGGATCGAATTGAATCAACTTTCCATCCAGCTTCCAGCTGCTGAGATAGAATATCTTGAATATATTGAGTTCGTTTGTTTAGTTAGGAGAGCAACGTTATTTTTAAATAGGTAGACCGTTTTAGTTTAGAGCGGTTCTTTCCTTTTTATCGATCGTTGGAGAATAATATGCTTTGTCTATTATTCTCATTTGTTCCATTTTTTATTCATTTACCGGATATTGATTTAACACTTTATCATCAATAATTGTTTGGACGAAGATTGACAGATAAAAGGAGGAGAAGAAGAAGAGACCAAGTACAAGGATGCAACAGAGACACGGATCCAAGCCAGCAGAAGAACAATATAATAACTACGAAACAATGAAAACATTACCAGAAAATAAACAAATGACCAAGAAGGTATAGACAGCTTTTGAAGGAAAAACTTCTTTTTCTTCTTCTTCTTCTTCTTCTTCTTTTATATAGGCAGTACTGCCTGTTTTTCTTCAACGGTGCCTCTCCTTACTGCCCCTATTAGACCAGTAAGGATCTGTGAAAAAACGTATATTTTTGGATGTGAAAGGTGGCATTCGGATCTTTGCAGATAAAGTTAGGTGACACCCTCAGTAATAATAATTGACTTATGCTCCTTCTCAAATATGCCCGGAGCATTAATAAAAAAATTAAAATATTTAAAAATTTCGAAAAACGTCGATTTTTTTCTGCTTTCTTTGCTTATAACTTTAAAACGATTCGTTTTGGAACAAAGTCGTAGAGAAATAAAATAAAGATAATTGAATTTTGTATGATATACGACTGTCAAAAATGTCTTAACGTATTACCTTTTCTGCAATATAGCAATAAATACAAAATAAGTGGACAAAATACGCCTGTTGTTGTTCAATGTTTTTAACCACTTTGGTGGCACCTAGAACCTTAGTAATTCGCTTAGGAAATTCTTTGTAACATACTTAAACCGTGTACCAAATTTTATTAAAATCGACCTAATAGATTTTGCGTAATAAATTTGCAATCTAAATGTTTTTAAAAAAGTTCAAATTTTTTTAAATCTTTCTGAACAAAAAGTAGACCATTTAGAAGTTGTTTAATTTTTTTACATATAAAGAGGTGCTCTACCTATCTAACACACTTTACAGAATTAAAATCGGATTATTTAAGGGGCCTCAGCAATGTTTTAAACTTATAAACAATTTTTTGGCTTATAAACAAATAGCTTTGTTTAATAATAAAAAAATAAATTTTTAGCAATGCAAATAATTAAAACCGGTATAATTTGACTTAAACTTTCAAATGCTGTCAGCAGAATTGCTATTTTATTTTTTAATCAAAATTATTCGCGTTCAAAAATTGCAATTTTTCGAATTTTTGAAAGTTTCACTGCGTTTATCTCGAAAACTATGCATCCTACGAAAAAACTTGTAAGAGACCAAGAAGAGACCAAGTACAAGGATGCAACAGAGACACGGATCCAAGCCAGCAGAAGAACAATATAATAACTACGAAACAATGAAAACATTACCAGAAAATAAACAAATGACCAAGAAGGTATAGACAGCTTTTGAAGGAAAAACTTCTTTTTCTTCTTCTTCTTCTTCTTCTTTTATATAGGCAGCACTGCCTGTTTTTCTTCAACGGTGCCTCTCATTACTGCCCCTAATAGACCAGTAAGGATCTGTGAAAAAACGTCTTTTTGCTTAGAATTACCCAAGAAATAAAAAAAAATGTTTTATTTTGCGAAAAATCGATGTTATGTAATTCCTCAAGTTCTTTGTTTATAACAATCTAATCGACATCTAAAAATCTTGGGTAAGTCCATCTAAATAAAGGAGCCCGTAGCACCCCCTCCTGGCCACAGGACTAATTTGTTTATAAGCCAAAAAATTGTTTATAAATTTAGAACATTGCTGAGGCTGCCTAAACAATCCGATTTCAATTCTGTAAAGTGCATTAGATAGGTGGAGTGCTTCTTTATATGTAAAAAAATTGACAAATCTTTGTATGTTCTAGTTTTTGTTGTAGAAGATTTTAAAAATTTTTAATTTTTTAAAAAAAGTTTAGATTGCAAAATTATTATTCAAAATCTAGTAAGTCAATTTTAATGAAATTTGGTGTACGTTTTTAGCACATTACAAAAATTTTCTAAGCGAATTAGGAAGGTTCCAAGTGTAACCTAAGTGATGGAAAATCATTGAATAAGGACAGGCTTGTTTTGCCCCCTTATTTTATATTTAGTGCTATTTTCCAGCAAGGGTGATAAATTAAGACATTTTTACCCAATCGCATCTGATAGAAAATTTAATTATTTTTGTTTTATCTCTATACTACCTTGTTCCAAAATGAATCGTTTTAAAGTTATAAGCAAAAAAAAATGGAAAAAAACGAAATTTTTTGAAATTTTTAAATATTTTATTTTTTTTATTAATGTTCCGGGCATATTTGAGAAGGAGCATAAATCAATTATTATTAACGAAGTTATCACCTAACTTTATCCGCAAAAATCTGAATGCCACCTCTCACATCCACCTAAAAACAGATCCTTACTGGTCTATAAGTTGTCATTCCATCTTTTCCTTAGGCGTCCTATACTTCTCCTGCCTAACGGTGACTTGTCGCTGGCTATTATTATTATCCTTGATTCAGACATCCTGCTTATGTGTTCATTCCACTCTTCTTTTCTGTTCTTTACCCAGGTATTTATATTGTCTCTCCCACATATACGTCTGATTTCCTCATTTATTACCCTATCCTGTAGTCCTTTTCCAGCAATTCTTCTTAAGATCTTCATTTCGTTGGTTTCCAGATGTCTTCGTGTTTTGCTTGTATCTGGTCTTGTTTTGACCGTGTAAGTCATAACTGGCCTAATAACTGACTTATATATTCGGGCCTTTGTTTCCAATCTTAGGTGTTTGTTTTTCCAAATTGTGTCGTTTAGACATCCGGCCGTTCTACTGGCTTTAATTATTTGCTCTTTTACCTCTTCTTTGATATTGTTGTCGGCTGGTAGATTAATTCTCAGATATTTGAAAGTAATTACTTGTTGTATAATTTGATTGTCTAACTCTAATTTGCATCTTATTGGTTCTTTGGCAACTACTAAGCTTTTTGTTTTTTGGGCTGATATTTTCATATTCATTTCTTTTGCGTTAATGTTGAACTCGTGCAATAATCTTGTAGCATTACAAATTTCTGCTACAATGTTTTGTAAATAGTATCCATTAATTTTATATCCTATCCCAAGAAAAATATCTATTTTTCTAATTTATTTGGTGAGTTTATATATCAGTAAAATTTCTTAAGCCGTTCCTGTTGGAAATATTTCAGTATTTCACAACATTGTAGAACTTAGGAAATTTCCTGTTTATTTGTGTAAGTAAACATTCATTATTCTAGAAGGATTCGTTGAAAAGTCCCGAGTATATTTCCCTTAGTTTTGAGCGCTAAAAATCCCATGTTATTATTGGTCTGAATTTTGAAAAACTGTTGAGTTGTTGTTGGCGATTGGTCAATATCTTGGTCGAGAAATGCTTCGACTCGACGCACGAGGAGAATTTTCGGAAGGTAAGGCACGCCGCCGAAACGAATAGTCAGTTCTAAAAGTATGTTTGAAGGTTAAACATCTTTTTCCCGTAGAACTCATAGAATCGCACTTTGCCGGTTTAAAATGGCTTTTTTCGTTATGGAAAATGAAGAAAAGGACTTGCATTTTGTCCAGTAAACATTAAGGAATATTGTTTTAAAGTTTCACAGCAATAAGTTGGATATATTCATGTGAAAAAGTGTGACGCAGTTTGGTTTGCCGGTAGAAAAGTGCGTGGTTCCTGTCTTTTCCAGTTTTTTATGATGTTATGGTAATATTCCTGTAAGAATTCCTGTATTGAAGTACCCCGATGATATTTTTGATTTGGTATCAATTTATCCTGTTTCTTATTTGGTTAAAATTGAATGTCTTCCCTCCCAGCCCCGTCTAGAATGGAAAATTTGGACAAGCGTTTGAAGTGTGACATGTGACGTTGGATTTTGTTTTAAAAATGAAGGTATGAAATAATGTTTATTTTAATTAAATTCCAAGTGGATATAAATTTGGTAAAGGTATTAAGTATTTAAATAGTTTGTTTTCAACATGGAAAGTTTTATGTAAAGTAAATAAAATGGCAGTGACTTTTGACAGCAATAAGTCAAATTTTTGTTTAGAGATACACTGCTAAAAATAAGGTGAAGAATTACAAAATCATATATTTGTTTTTATTATTCATTTCTTGTTTGAGAATATGTTTATTCTCAAAGTAAAAATAATAAGGTCTAAAGGTTTAAATAAACATTGTAAAATGTACCTATTTTTATTTCTGTAACCTCTTTTAAAAAAATTATTAACCAGATATCTAATACAAATGAAATAAGTTTTAGAATAAAGAAAAGAAATGGCATAGAAGCCATAGGAAGGTAATTAATAGCCCAGTTTGACCCAATGAGGAATCTAAGATGAATGTCCCTAAATTGGTTCCCATAAGTACGGAATATGTCCAGTAAGTAGTGTTGCCCAAGTGCAAGACCAAGACGAGACTTAGAGAGTCTTGGTCTTGGTCTTGCGACAGTACACCTGGTCTTGGTCTTGGTCTTGGTATTGCGCTCCAGGTCTTGGTCTTGGTCTTGGTCTTGCAGCAAGAGTCTTGCAAGTCTCGCAGTTGCCCATTAGCCTATTACATATCTTAGAACTAGAACAACGTAACAGAGTAGGTCAATTTTAAGCTTTAATATCACAGCCGTAGTAAAGACCAACCAAATTAATAAATATCTAAACAACTGACACCGGGTGGGGTTTTAACCTACGATCTAAGCGATCCGTGTCTATATTCCAACTAACCAAAGTTTATTAGGAACTTACGTATTTTTTCGAGTATTTGCCATTGACAATGTGTGATTTGAAAAGAATTCAATTCAGTGGCAGATGTGCACAATATGAAGGGTCAGAGGGAAAAAGGATGAATGTAAATTTTTGGTCATTTTGAGATTGTTGTGCAATCTGTTAGCTTAGAAAGGGTACTATCAACCTGTGAATGGACAAGGGGACATAAATATAATAATCGTCTTAAAATCACGTCACAAGATTGGACGCAAGGGGTAAAAACAATGAATATGTAACTTTATTTCTCATTTTACCGAAAATGCTTGCAGATAGACATTCATCGTTCTTTCCCCTGGCCCTTCATATGTTAACGCCAGTTCTCATTTTGGTACCGAATACCAAACCGAGAATAATACACTTCTCCAAGAAATTAAGGCACCTCCTTAAAAATGGAATGGGTCATTTTTGATGTCTCGAATTTCCTAAACCTGTTGTCTGATTTAAGTGATTTTTTAATATTATATAGCCTTATTCGTTAACAATATCGCTGTAATAATATTGTTGCTAGAAGTTAAATTGTCGTTGTATAAGTACCCGATATAATCGGTTCGCTAAACTCAGACACAACTAGCTAGTGATTTTAGTAAGTAATTTTGCCAGTTTGGTAATATTGGCAAAAAAATAATTACTAAATAGTTACTAATTACTCAATAGTTAGTAATTTTGCCAATTTTGGCGAAATTGGCCAAAAACAAAAAGATTACCTACTAAAATCACTAGCCAGTTGTGTCTGAGTTTAGCTAACCGACTTTAACTTATCGGTACTAATGAGTGTACCAATCAAACTGTGTTTTTTTCTCAAAGTAAGCATCATCCTGTGGAATATTCTAGCATTTATAAAATACTGAAATTAAGACCCAATTACAGTCTGATATTTTTTTAACATTTTGTTTTTTCATTCGCTTATGTTGGATAACAGTAAAGTTAGGTATTTTAACAACTAGCCATGTTTTTATCAACACAGGGTGTTTTTAAATAAGTATGGTAAATTTTAAGGGGTAATTCTAAACAAACGGGTCATGTTACCCGTATGCGCGCCAATGGTGAATATTAAATTCTTAATTGTATGTCAAAAATGCGTAAAAACTACCTCTTAAAACCCACCAAATTTCATTTGCATATCTCAACCGGTTTTAGAGCAATAAATCGTCAGTTTGTAAGAAAAATTTTAACACCCCCTATTTCGGAAACGAAGCATTTGCGAACATACACTTATAAAGCAAACTGTCAAATTATTTTTCGGGCAGAATTACCCCTTAAAGTTTGCCATACTTATTTAAAAACACCCTGTATTGATGAAAAACATCGCTAGTTAAAAAAGTACCTAACTTTTTATTATCCAACATAAGCGAATGAATCAAAAAAACAAGATGTTAAGAAAATATGAGGCTATAGTTGGGTTTTAATTTCAATATTTTATAAATGCTAGAATATTTCACAGGGTGATGCGAACTTTGAGAAAAAAAAATACAGTTTGATTGGTAGTGTCCAATGACAAATTTACCTGTATAGAAATAATATTATTACAGCGATATTTATACGGAACAAGGCTATATTATTATCAAACATTAAAATCAAATAAATAAAAAATCAAATTATCAATCACTTAAATCGAACAAGTTTAGAAAATTCGAGAGACCAAAAATGACCCGTTTCTTGGAATAGTGTATAGCAACCAAAGAGCATAACAAAAGAACAGTGAGTCGATTGATAAAACAAATGACTAGTTTAATTTAACTACCTACAGAAAAAACTGCTATGAATGTCCTTTTGTTTTCCATGTATTTCACTGTAAATATTTCTTTGTTGAATGCCTCGTAGACTAAATATTTGGGTATGTATTTGGTTACACGGTATAGACGGCACGGCATTATCTGTTATAGTCTGTCTCCTATCGTAATCACACTCAGCAGAAAAAATATACATACATAATAGTCTTATTATTCTATATATCGATATGATTTTTATGTGTTTAAATTCCTACAAAACTAATTAAGGAAAAAATTAACTACTTATTGTACGTATATTTTTTATCAGCATTTGACATATTTTTAAAAAGTTTCGATACATTATAGGTCTGGATCCCGCGTATGGAAAAAAATTGATTAATAGCAAGCTGAAAATTTGTTAATAGCTTAACGGTGTCTAGTCGGATAAACTTTGATATATGGGAACACTGGAACAGGGGCAGTTTTAATTGTGGAACAGGTTAAAAATTTGGAACGGTCAGACCACGAAAACGGCACATTTATTTTGTCCGACAGAATAGACTTAAACTCTCCGAACAGAGATTAAACTCTCGTGCAAAAATCAGACTGCTATTTATCACCTATCATAATTCCTGTCATTTGACATATTCTACATGTTCCACTCATTAAAACGCTCATTTGGTGATAAATAGCAGTCTGATTTTTGCATGAGAGTTTAATCTCTGTTCGGAGAGTTTAAGTCTGTTCTGTCGGACAAAATACATGTGCCGTTTTCGTGTTCTGACCGTTAAAAATTTTTAACCTGTTCCACAATTAAAACTTCCCCTGTTCCAGTGTTCCTATATATCAAAGTTTGTCCGACTAGACACTCTTAAGCTCTTAACAAATTTTCAGCTTGCTATTAATCAACTTTTTTTCATACACGAGATCCAGACCTATTAATTTATGAATGGAGGGCGGCTATTCTCAAAACCTGGACAATTAATTTCAGAGCGAAGAATGTATGTTTGTTTATGGTATTATCCGTAAGGCGCATAAGTCCAATTTTACAAATTTTTTTGCTTCTCATAGAGTGCCTACCTAAGAATATACCCGAACTAATATACTTCATAAAAGACCCTCAGTTCTAATTGCAAGACGCAAGAGTCTTGCAGGCTTAGTCTTGTTCTTGCTCAAATCTTGCACGGTAAGTCTTGGTCTTGGTCTTGCTCAAATTAGGCGGTCTTGGTCTTGGTCTTGGTCTTGAGAAAACACAAGAACAAGACCAAGACTGCAAGACCAAGACTGATTTTGGGCAACACTACCAGTAAGTACTCGATATGTGAATTTAAGGATTTTTCAAACGGCGTCCAAACTTCTTTAAGTAGTAGGAAGGTCCTCAAGTCTGTGTAAGTATCCTTTGCTTATTTGGATAAGGTAGTTAGTCTTCTTTAAACCCTCTTACCCCCCTAACGATTCCACGACCTGCCAACGCACAAAAAATGAGCTGGCGTATGCATGAAGCTTTATGTGTCTGTTCCTTCTACTAGCCCCATTTCGACCCAAAGTTTCTATATAGTTAATCTTATCCTTGATCCCATTAGAGCAGACATGTAAAACGCTTCAATCTTTGTAGGTCGTCTTCGCACTCTGCTACTAACACGGTGTCATCAGCGTAACAGAGTATTTTTATCTCTCTATTGCCCATTTTGTACCCTATTTTTTTCTTCACTTGCTTTATTATTACATCCAACATTATGTTAAACAGTAGAGAGCTTAGTGAATCTCCTTGCCTGATTCCTGTGTTTGTTTCTATGGGTTCTGTTGTTATTCGATTGACTTTCATTTCTATTTTATTTCTTACATATATGTTTTCTATCAGTTTTAAGATATCCAGTGGTAAATTTTTGTCATATAGTAGGTGAATCACATCTTTTAATTGGATTCTATCAAACGCTTTCTCTAGGTCTATAAAATAGAAAAGGCTGGTTTGTTATATTCTAATGATTTTTCCGCTATTTGCCTTATCACAAAAACTGCATCGTTACGTCATGATCTTTCACTTGTAAATCCTTGTTGTTCATCCGATATATTTATACACGCCATTATTTTCTCCATAATTATTTTTGTTGTGAGTTTCGGTATAGTGCTCAGTAAATGTATCCCTCTATAATTACTGGAGTCTGCCCTATCACCTTTCTTAAATAACGCTATCATTTGAGTGGTTCTCTATTTTTCTGGAATTGTTCCTGTATTTATTATTTTACTTATAAGGATATTCAGTTCTTTGTGAAGATTATCTCCTCCGTATTTTAAAGTTCATTAGCTATTCCATCTTTGCTAGGAACTGTTCGATTTTTCATCTTTTTTAAGGCGTTATTTATATCTTCCTCTTTAATTTCTGTGTGCTCATCCGATTCTAATCCTGGTGTTTCAAGTTCTTCGTGATTAGCTGTTTGATAAAGGTTTTTTAGGTAAGTTGTCCATGTATTTTTATCAATATGTTTTACTTCTATCAATTCCTTCACCTCTGCTCTTTGACCTCTTATCATTTTCCACATTTCCTTTTGCATCCCATAAAAGTCGTGCTCCATCTCTTTTGAAAATGCTTCCCAATGTTCTGTTTTCTTCCTTCTTACTATTGAGTTTAATTCATTTCGTACTCATGTTGTTTGTCTCGTTCTTTTGGACTTGTATTCTAGGTAGATTTTCTTTTTTTCTTGGCATTTTATTTTTATTTCTTCACATAACCATGGTGCTCTCCTTTTCTTTCGTATATGTTTACTTATCTTACGTTCTCCAAGTGCTTCCGTTGCTGCCATTTTGATATGATGTCTGATCTTTCTCCAACTTTCTTCTATGTCTTCATCCGGTGTTATGTAAGAAAAGGAAAAATTTTAAATAGAAAAAAGGAGGCAAGGTATACAATATGAAACAGATAACAGAAAAAACCTCCCGACAATGGCTAAGATTACTAGAGTAAAAAGAGTAGTAAGGCAACAGGATCAAAACAAATAGCATCTGCGCTGATTCAGGAAGGAAGAGACTTACTACCAAATGCTATCTGATGAATACTGGTATAATTGTACCGGTATATAAAAAAGGTGACCAATTGGAACGTAGAAACTATCGAAGAATCACGCTGTTAAATACAGCATACAAAGTATTCAACATAATTTATACTGGGTTAAGACAATACGATGACAAAATAGTTATCAGATACCAATCTGGCACATGGCACAGGAATATTGGATAGTGGTGGAAATTTCAACATTTCTATTTCACTAGGAGAACCTATTTCAGTATTTTAAGCCGAGATTTCTGCAATCTTGCAGTGTGCAAGAGAAAACTGTTTAAGGGCTTTCGAACTGAAGCGAATTAACATATATGCACAGATAGTCAAGCAGCCATTGATGCTTTCATAGGCCCTAAGGTGAACTCTAGGCTAGTGTGGAAATGTCAACACGAATATAACAGTGTTACACTGGTATGGGTTCCAGCTCATCAGGGCATATACGGCAACAAAAGAGCTTATGTACTTGCCAGGAGAGCATCAGCTACAAAATACTTGGGTCTTGGGCCAAAGCCGACCGTGAGAGTCCCAAAAGTCCTCTAATGTAAAAAAAGCCAACACAACTCTGGGAGGGTGTACTACACTGGGAGGGTATACCCTGTGTACCTGGTCAAACACATGGCAAGATGTATATTGGAAAGGCATGTGCTAGTAGGGCTAAAGTACTGTTGAAAACCAGCAAGAATCAGCTCACAATCAGAGCAGGGCTCCTTACTGGGCATGTGCCAGTTAAGGGGCACCTGCATACAATGAGACTGATTCGTGGAGACATGTCTGCAGACTCTGTAACAGAGAACCTGAAACACTAAACTATATCTTGCATGACAGCGAGGCATTGGATTGCAGGCTTTTTGGAGACAACGAAGTGACTCCAAATAAATATGGCACCCATTTACCAGACCTGTGTAAGCTAGTACAGGGTTCCAGAATTCTGGAGTAGGTTTTTTAAAGGAATGGAAGATGTACGATAAACCAATTGGTTGCAGTACGACTGGTTCATGGTAGACGGCTTTCGGAAGAAAAAATCTAGTACCTGCTGGAAAATATCAATAAGAGACCTGATATTATTGTTCGACGACCGATTCCAGAGAAACTTGATAATACGAATTTAAAAGGAAGGAGACTAAAAGTTAATATGTTAGAAATTATTAAAACATTGGACAAAAACAACAGTTATAAACTAAGAGAAGACAATGAACAATGTAGAGAGTTAGTAACAATATTGGAAAGAAAGAGATACCTAAGTAAAGTCCCAAGTATATCGGACAGTTAGTACATAGGAAGAATATTATAAATATGTAATGAAACTAGTGACAAACAAGAGAAAAGCATGGCAAACGTAGACAAAATAATGAACATTGTTTTGAAGCTATTTTCTTGTGGCATTTTGATATAATTTATTGTTTTATTTGGGAAAGAAAGCCCCAACTTTAGTTTGAAATTAATTTATTGACATTTCGACTTCCACTTCGGAAGTCGTTATCGAAATACAAAAAAAAAAGAACTATGATAGAACCAAATTCTCGAAAGAACATAAAGGATTGAGGAAAACAAGAAAAAAATACACTGTAGCAGCTCTGATTTTATTAGAACGCCTTTAAATAAACGCCATTGGTGTATTTCCATGAAAAGTTTTATATTTTTATAATGCAATTTCACTCGCCTGTCGGATATAAGATTTTTAGCGCACGAAAGTCGCGAAAAAGTGTACAATATATTTAAATTTATGACAATGGAGGCACAAAACGATGAGGCAATAATTCCTGTCACAGAAAAACAGGAAGCCACCGTTGCAAAAGCATCTGGCACTGGCACAATAAAAAATATCACGACACAAGATAAAAATATTGGAAGAGGTTAAGTCTTCTGTTCAGATATGTAAATCTAAATTACCATAAAAAAGACAAATGTAGATGCGCAAGGTGCGAAAGAAATGTGTAAAAGTTTTATCAACAATACACAGTGGTACAATTTTTCAAATATAGGAACGAGGCTGCAAATCTCGGGTCAGCAATGACAGCGCTATGCGGACTAGACAGCGGACTAGACAGTAGGGTGGGTCGGTCTCTAGTTTTTTATGCCTGTAGTGAAGAAAGTTGTCAAATGGTCTAGAATGAATAGTGAAATTTTTATATTTTTTTATTTTAATATTTAGCCCCCCGCCCGACCCCTAAAAAAATTAAAAATTTAATTCTTACATCAATGAAACCTGATGCTTCCCAACGACTAAAAGTAGCTTCAAAGGCACTTAAAAAACACTTATTTAATTTAAACAACCTTAAACCCCACCGCCAGGTAAATTTGTCCAGGTCCAGAAGGACCCCTAATACTCCTAAGCACTAATACGCATACACCGCCTACCTTTGACTGCAATAAACCGAACTGGATTATCGAGTAGAAAAGAAGCAATGATCGCTAGTGCAGTTCTTGAAGATATTGGA
This sequence comes from Diabrotica virgifera virgifera, assembly GCF_917563875.1. NCBI lineage: Eukaryota > Metazoa > Arthropoda > Insecta > Coleoptera > Chrysomelidae > Diabrotica > Diabrotica virgifera. The sequence goes on along the minus strand of NC_065451.1, from coordinate 220,560,690 downwards.
TGGATATCCAAAAATGACAAAAAATATAAATGATGATGCTAGTCTGCAAGCTCTCTATTTTGATGGTCGCAAAAATCAAACCCTTCATATTCATGAACAGGGAGAGTGGTCATCTAGAAAAACCACTGTCGAAGAACATAGAGTGTTATTGAAAGAACCTGGTAGCGACTATATAGGGCACGTAACACCTCAAAATGGTATTGCAAAGACCGTATCATCAACGATTTTTAACTATTTAACAAAAAATCAGGTGTCAATTAGCGAGTTGACTGCTGTTGGCTGCGGTGGTACTGTCGGTAACACTGGGCCCCACGGTGGTGTAATACATATTATGGAATTACGAGTACGTCATATACGACCCTTGCAATGGAAAATATGTCAACTACATACAAACGAATTGCCACTGCGACATTTAGTTAGATTCTGGACGGAAATATCACAGGACCTCTAGCATTCTCGTGTTCTATCGGCAAACTTATTGAAACTTCTCAGCGATTACCTGTGTGTGCTACGAAAAATTCAAAGTTGAGTTGCCTGAGGTAAATTTAAAAGAAATAAGCAGCAATCAAAAATATTTATACCAGATGTGCACCGCCATATCTCCGGAAACCTTCCTGGCAAATTATCCCATGGAAGATGGCTAACTACGACGACTCGTATCTTGAGGGCTTACATTGCAGTAAAGAATCTGCCGCCTAGTTTAAAAATTTTAACAGAGTATATTTTGCGAGTATATGCTAAGGTTTAATTTTTAATAAAAACTGTACCAGTGTGTACATTTGGAACTCTTCACCTTTGGAAGCTAATTGAATATTCCAGATATTTAAGTGACGAACTAAAAGCTGTAGTTGACACTGTGATCCAACGAAATGGCTTTTATGGCTATCCTGAAAATATTTTACTGACGATGATCTTTGACTCACGTAGTCATATAAGAAAATTAGGATACAAAAGGATATTAAAGTGCAAATCGAAAGCGAAATAAAATCTTATAAATTTGAATAACACTGCAATAAAATTGGAAATTCCCAAGTTAAATAATTTTGAAACGGAATCATAGATTGATTGAATAAATTGGAAAGAGTGCAGATAATCCGAGCCGCTAATGACGAAAAATCTGGCTGATGAAGACATTCAAGAATTTATTAAAACTGGTAGTTATCCAGAAGGAGATTTATGGAAGTTATCCTGCCATACACAGGCTGGTCAAAGAGGTGTCAAATTAGTGACGGAGGCATCTTTGGCCGTATGTGGGTTTACTAATAGGGATGGTTGGATAAGTACAACTATAGCATCTAGAAGCAACATGCCAAAGTTTAATAGCAAATCAGACTATGAAGTAGGAAATTAAAAATTGCTCATATGGTTGGGTGGATGGGTGGGCAGGGATGGAACTCGATGGTAGCTATCTCCCCGTGGTGAGTTCTAGGATATTTTGTATTTTAAACAACACAATAAGCGAAGAGCTGCTCCAAATTGGAAAAGTACTTGATTTTTTTTTAGCCAGAGCTTGTCACGTACGGGGAGCTATAGTATAATGTACATATTATTGTGTTTTCAATTTGATCAATCAAAGGCAAAATAAAAATTAAATTAATTTTTTTTAAATAACGCGGGCACATAAATTTGATACACCCTGTATATTGATCTGTAAATATTTATTAGAATTTAGTTTGGATGTAAGTGGATTTCTTTTTTTAATGAGCTTTCCGATGAACCATTAAAGACTTTTGTGAATGATTAAAGTGAAAATAACGATGTATTTAGATTTAAAATGGAAAAAGATTGTTTAGGGTAGAGGTAATTATCAATTTCTAGAAAAGTGGTTTTAGGAGAAAGTTTGGAATTTTGATATCTTTGTTCAGCCCGAGTGAATGTTGTAGAGTTTCCCCGAAAGTAATTAAGGATGATCGGAATAATTTTGAAAACGACTGTTTGTTTGTCGAATGGAAAAGTCGATGTTTCTGATTCTTGGCAATGTGGAAGGGGAGAAGTGGATTTGAATGATTAAGAGAGTTTGAAAAAGAAGTCATTATGTTTTTGGCATCGCTGAGAAGCAGTTCGACGTTTTCGTGAATAGATAGTTAGCAAGTACCAGTGGTTTGTTTGATAGTGGAGAATAGTGTTGAAAAGTGGAACGAGAGACAGATCAAATTGAGACGAAATACCTCTTTGATTCTGTATTATTGTGAGAAGGAGAGCAGAGAATTTTTGGAGTTTTGTTTGAATCGAGTACGTGTCAAAAGAGGCCCGGCTTGTTGGAGAATTGGTGCTGGTATGCTGATAGTTTTGAAGCTGGAGAACGGAGAGAGCTTTGATGAGTAGCCTTTGACATAGTCAACGAGGGAGAGCTGTTTTTGGGTCACGAGAAGACATCAGAGTGAGTGAAGCAAAAGGTCAGTCAACTTATGTGAAAGATATTTTTATGTTCAGGAACTAAAATTTTGAGTAAAAAGCATATGAATTAAAATTCCAATATTTATAAAAGTAAATAGGAAGTATAGCTAATCTTGCGAATACATAAATTTGTTTTGTTTAGTTTGTTTTACCAAAGTCATCGGGAACAAACCGATAATTTTTTTTTAACTATAATAAATTTAAGTGTCCACAGGTTTTAGATTTGATAGAATTTAGAGTATTGATTTTGATAAATAAAAGACAATTCTGTATGTTTATTTTAATATTTTGCTTCATTTCTTTTCCCTATTTTATCCCGATTAGGATCAACTCAGAGATACTGAACCCACGAGAGAACATAAGTATAACGTGAGAGAATTTAGATTTGTTTTTATAGTATAAAAAGGCACCCTGAGATTTTTTATTCATTTTTATGTATGATTTGCGACAATTAAATAATTAATCAAATAAATAATAATTAATATAAAATTAATAAGAAGCAGATCATAACAATATATATTATAGTATATCATATCGCTGAGTATAGTAATGAGTGAGCCTGCACACATGGAAGCATTAGGTCCATGTATGCAGCCTCACTCGTTACTATAAGAGCGATATGATATAATATACTATTATATTATAATTGATGGATTCGACCGTTACTTGATGGAAGTTCATTTTATCTCACAATAAAACACTGAAAACTTTTGTTTTCTCTACTTCCACAAAATTTATTATTTACAACTATGTGACTACAGCTGTTTCGGCAGAGTGCTTTTCTCAAGTGATATAATTTACAATGTGTTTGCCTAAGTGATTCTTTTTTTAGAATCTATGGAAATTAATAAACTGAAAAATACAGATATAATTCTGAATGACCAACTCGAGACAAACAGCTCCCTACTCATCAACCTCTTCAGTTAGAGATTTAAAAAGGCAAACACATTGTAAATTATATCACTTGAGAAAGGCACTCTGCCGAAACAGCTGTAGTCACATAGTTGTAAATAATAAATTTTGTGGAAGTATAGAAAACAAAAGTTTTCAGTGTTTTATTGTGAGATATTATATTATAGTATAGCTCCCCGTGCGTAACAAGCTTTAAGGGCTGGCGGGGGCCTAAATATATCTAAAAAGTAAAAATATTTTTTTAGGTAATAAGAGGACCATATTGCATTATTTCACAATACAGGTAAATTAATTTGTTGATTTAATTTTTTTTGTTTTTTGAGGGGGCTGGCGGGTGGCTAAAATAGTGACGAAAAAAATAAAAAAAAAAATTGTATAAGATAGTTTTACCAATAGCAACTTTTTCAACTACAGGCGTCTTGAAATTAAAAAAAAAAAGTATAAAAACGACCCACCCTACTAGACAGCACTGACAAATTCCGAGCTGTATTAGTCGAATTTAACTTTCACAAAGTAATTATCGCGTACTAACTGTGTAGAAATAGAGTGTTGAAATACAGAATAATGAGAATGGAGTTTAAATAAAAATTAACCAGCAAAATATTGTCCATGAAAATCAGGGAACCAATAACTAACTTGATTTTGTTCATGGATAAAGAATTTACAAAAATAATCTTCTAAAAAACACAATATTAAAACCAATTCAGTAAAGAACTTCAATAGCATGTATGTTAAGGGAAAATAATTGTCCAGTAGCAATTGGAGTAAAAATGTTAAAAAACTGTTTTCTTGTGGCGCGTTTAAGTAAAATATTATGTTTATACGCCAGTCAATGAGAGCAAGAACAGGATTTATTACATTTATTACCTCTGAATTCTATCCTACTTCATGGATTTTAATGAAATTTTGGGAATAGCCTCTACTTATCCCTTAATTCAAAGTCTAGCCATATATTATGGCGCTTTTATCTTGTGGGCGGTTCCCAGCCCTGTTCGGGGGTGGAAAATTTTTGGGAAGAGGCTAGAGAACCTAATTCTAGGCAAAAACAGTTCTATAATTATTTTTTGAAAACTCAATACTTTTTGAGTTATTCCTTGTTGAAAATTGGGAATTTTCATTGAAATACATCTTTTCGACCGGTATTTTGCGAATACCTTAAATGCATCTAACTAAAAAACTATACAAAATATTTTTGTAGCTTGTAAAAAAAAACAAAGAGATTCGATCCTTCATAAATCTTCTAGTTGTTTAAAACTAAATGGTTTAATTCAATTAGTTACCACCATAAACATCCTGGATTAACCGATAATAGTATAGAAGGCCCGGTTTCAGGTAAAATTTAAATATGTTTTCTGGTAAAATGTATTTGCTTTATTATGGGAGTACCGTTTAGGCAGTGTTAATTGTCAAAAGATCAACTCTGTCTACCTCGGTTGCTTATCGCTCCGGGTGGATCTTAACAATGGGCCAGGTCAGATAAATTTAATAATATTTACGACCGCACTAATTGAACTCGACCATTTACTGTTGAACAAACCATAATACAAAAAGAGGTATGGTAGGTGAAAAGAGTTTGTTTTTTTTGGTACATGCTCAAATCGTTGTATTCAACTTAAAATAATAGAGAAACAGTCGATTTTAGGTGTATAATGCTACCAATACCTTTTTTAGTGCTTGAAAATACCTTTAAAATGAGCAATATTAAATGTCGATAACATTCAAAGTAAAAGCGACATATATGCTGCAAAAAAATTTATGACTGATGTATTTCAAGAAAAAATGAGAAGAATATTTAACCTCTCTTCCACCAAAATTTAAATGCATTGTTTTCCTTGTACAATACCTTTACTATAATGTTATTTCTATGTTTAAAAAGTTGGACGAGTTTAAAATGAATGGTTTTGAAAAAAAAAAGATCAAATCATAAAAGGCATTACAAAACAAAACAAAATCTTTATCTAAAAAACCTACATTTTTGTACGGTATCTTTTTTCGTATCTCTTATCATTTTCGAGTAACATGAAGAAAAGGAAACTTTTTAAGAAAATTTAAAAATGCGCTATATAATTTGATCTTATTTTTTTCAAAAAAGTCCAACTCTTTGAACAGAGAAACAACACTATAATAAAATGTATTGTAGAAGAGAGAGGATGCATTTAAGTTCTGGTGGACGAGGGGTTAAATATACTTATCATTTTTTCTTAAAATACTTTAGTCATCAATTTTTTTGCAGCATACCTCGATTAGTTTGAATGTAATCGACATTGCTCATTTTAAAGGTGTTTTTAAGCACTACAAAAGATATTGGTAGCATTATAGACCTAAAATCGACCGTTTCTCTGTTATTTCAAGTTGAATACACCGATTTGAGCATGCACCAAATAAACAAACTCTTTTAACCTATTATATCTCTTTTTGTATTATAACTAAAAGATTTATGAAGGAACGAATCTCTTTGTTTTTTTTATAAGCTACAAAATGTGTTATTTAGTTTTTTTTTAGTTAGATGCACAATTTTTATAGACCGGACTGTATCGTCGCATCCGCTAGCGAAATTTTTCCGATTCGATTTGTTTGGGATATTCTTATAACCGGTACTCTAATAAGCGGGTTCGACTGTATACACTATTTATTTTATATATACAGTATGGTGCAAATGAAAGGAATAAATTCGTTATTTCGTAAACTGGTGACTTTAAGGAAAAATGCCGAAACAGGTGGATTTTTATTTTTAAGTTATGTATTGTGGCATATTATATGGTATACTAGTGACGTCATCCATCTGGGCATGATGACGTAATCGATGATTGTTTTTAATGAGAATAGGGGTCGTGTTCTAGCTCATTTGAAAGGTTCCTCAATTATCTATTCAGCAATATAAACATTTACATAATTATTTATACAGGGTGCCCAAAAAAGTTTTTAATTAAATTATTTGAAAAAAAAAGAAGAATGTATGTAATTTATTTAATTCAAAATTCATTTTACTGTTACCCGAAAACTAAAAAATGTTTATTTCACAAATAAACATTGCTGTTCGATTAAATTCAATGTTCAAGCCAGCTCCCGCCAGCCACATGCCTCTTGGAAGCTTGAACATTTAATTTAAGCGAAAAGCAATGTTTATTTGTGAAATAAACTTTGTTTTATGATTTGTGAAAGTAGTAAATTGTATGTTGAATTAAATAAATTACATACATTCTTCTTTTTTTGCCAAATAATTTAATTTAATAAATTTTTTTTGGACACCCTGTATAAATAATTATGTAAATATTTATATTACTGAATAGAGAATTGAAGAACCTTTCAAATGTGCTAGCACACGACCCCTATTCTCATTTAAAAAAATCATCGATTACGTCATCACGCCCAGATGGATGACGTCACTAGTATACCATATATGCCACAATATCATAACTTAAAAATAAAAATCGACCTGTTTCGGTATTCTTCCTTAAAGTCTCCGGTTTACGAAATAACGAATTTATTCCTTTCATTTGTACCATACTGTATCTGTTTAAAAGGTCTTCGTCTAAACCTCTCTCTCTCTCTCGCATCTCTCTGTCTATTCCTTCTCTCCAGCTCTTTCTGGGTCGGCCTCTTTTTCTTTTTCCATGTGGTGACCAACCTAGAATCTGTTTGGGCATACGGTGTTCTGGCATTCTCTGCACATGTCCATGCCACTTTAGTTGTTGTACTCTTATATCTTCGACAATCGTATGTGTGACTCCCACAATCTCTAGTATACGTTGGTTATTAATTCTTTCGAGTTTTGGTTTTCCTGCGGCACGTCGCCAGTAGTCCATCTCCGTGGCTTGTAGTGCCACGGTAAGGTGCCAATCTTTCAGTAAGTTGTCTTTAACTGCCACACGTCACTTCCATACATTACTATGCTCTTTATAATAGTGTTGTATATTCGATGTTTATTTTTTATGGATATATGTTGATCCCAAATAATACTATTTAGTTGAGATATGGCCCTTCTACCTTGAATGCTTTGTTTTTTATAGCCTACACTTATTATTTTACTTAAAATAAATTTAGGGTCCGGTTTCTTTTGCGACCAGTGTATCTATAAATTTTGCTCACTTCAAAAGACACAATTCGTATATGTTTCCATTGATGATATTTGTTAGACCCAACAAACAGATCGGTGTAACAAGCGCAAACAAATTATCCCAAATCAAATGGTATTCGCCTTTTGCAAACTCGTTGACCAAACGACCAAACTAAGTTTGCTTTGACCCTACCTATTTGGACACACGTGATAAGAAAGTTTGAATTGGGTTTCGGCGTTTAAAGTAACGCGAAATGGTGCCAACAGTATTAGGGATAAATCAAAATTTTGCATGAGTAATCGGGAAAATAAACGACGAAAATGCAGTGGAGTGAACTTGGGTTTCTTAAATTTATAATATAATGCCCCAAAAGTAGGTAACTTAATATAATTTCATAGATTTATTACCTTAAATTGCTTTTAATTCGTTCGATGTAACAAGCGGCATTTTATAAAGGAGTTTGAATTGACCTATTTGTTCATATTTTATATGAAAGTTATATCTTTTAAAAAGCTACCATATACATTTACCTTCTCCGTTCGTAGTTTAGATTTTTATTGCCTTTTCTGGTATTAATTTCCGCTCAATGTGTTTAAGGGACGTCTTGCACTTCTGCCTTTCAATTTAATTTTGTGTAATTAAAGATGATGGACTATATCTACTATACTTTCGTGAATCACGTGACATAAACAAGTTTATTCTTAAGTGGTTTTCACATTGTATAATTGCAAAATTTCACCCTCTATTATACATAATTTACCTCACATGATATAGTTTGTTGAGATACGGTTGCAAATTAATGTTATTGCAGCTGTTTCGGCAGATTACCTTTCTCAAGTGATATATTTTACTGTGTATCTACACTGTATAGTCTTTCACTGAATAGGATGAGGAGTGGGAAGATGTTTGTCTCAAGTTCACCATTAACAAAATTATAGGTATGTGTATTTTTTAATTTAATAATTTTCATAGATTTTAATAAAAATAGTTTAAGATCTTTTATTTTTAATGTGGAGCATTTGATCTTATTAAATAATCCAACCCGTATTAATAATTCCTACTACTAGTCCGTAATTCCCTACTTCCCTACTACATTCCCTACCTAAGTACAAGCATTCTTAGGCAATACAAAACAAAATACTACATCTCTTGTGTTGTAATACTAATCTCTTAGGTTTCTCAGCCAGGAAATTCTTCTTCTACCTATGGATCTTTAACCCTTAGTTTTACCTTGCATTATGAGCCTTAGTATCTCATATTTCGCACCTTTGGTAATGTGGCCTAAATATTCCAGGTTTCTTGTTTTAATGTTCTTTATCACTTCGTAATCCTTTTGGGTCTCGATTAACAAACATTTTTTTCATTTTTATAAATGCTTTTCTTGCAATTTCAATTGTCCTGATTACTCTATCTTGTATTTCAAGATTTTTCCATTTATTGATATACCCTGTTCTTCCTCTGATATTGCTTCCTTAAAAATAGCTTCGCTGTACAAACTGAATGATAAGGGAGACAACACACAGCCCTGTCTAACACTTCTTTAGGTGCCAACTGCTAATCCGCTAAAAAAATTAAACCTCGTACGAGAAACAACTGCGTGTAGTTAATTAACAATTAACAATTATTTAAAAATGAAAAAATGACTTGTTATGAAGGTGAAAAAATCATATGTATAACATGGGAGTAAAGAGCCTTTTCCTCCCTTGAATGATTACTGCCCTCCGCTACGCGTCGGGCAGTAAACTTCATTCTCGGAAGGAAAAGTAGCACTTTCCTCCCTTGTTATACAAATAGCTATTCCATGATGATTTACTACCTACATATTTTCAACTATTCAAAACAAAATATTTACCTATCTGTAGTTAAGACCACACAGTGCTGTAAACAACTTAAAATTATTAACTCTTAATTAAAAACTAATTCATTAATCATCGACCATCCACACTCCCATCCCGTAAATCATACGTCACTTCAATACACTCGCTGCAAATTTTCCGGCCTTATTAAATAATCCAACCTTTATTAATAATTCCTACTGCTGGACTCACCCCATTCCCTACCTAAGTACGGGCAGGCTTAGACATTGCAAAAGAAAAGACTTCCTCTCTTGTGTTGGCCGCCGAAGGCTACAGACATCTCTGGATTGTCGACCGCCGCGGGGAACAACCCTCTTCTCTGCCTTTTCCGCATGAAGGCAATAGATACGTGGTAAAGTACCACAATTTTCTCTCCTCGCTAGTTAACACGAGAAAATACTGCTTACCTTTCTCTGGGTTCAATTACCGCTTTTTCTATCTGTGCAATAGTGTAAAACTCTAATGCGTTATAGACCAAACGCTAATCAGCTAAAAAAATTGAACCTCGTACGAGAAAGAACCGTGTGTAAAACCGGCATATGTGACGTTGATATATTAATGAACTTATAGTTGAACTTAATTAGATATTGTCTGTGAACCATAAACCCTTTCTAATTTGCCTTAAACCAAAAATTAAATACAGTCTATACTAGAGTTTCACGATATTCGATAAAAATATCGATATCGTATTGATATCTTATCGAGAACCAATACGATACCGATACAATATACAGTTTAGCAATATTAATGTCGATACAATTCTCATTATCTGAAATCAATACAATACTCTTGTATTGTCGGAACCCTTGCCTCGATATTATTGAGAATATCCATATCGAGAAAAAAAAATGAAACGCCACGTGTGTGGTGCATAAGGTCTATTATACAGTTAAAATATTTTAAGAGTTATAAGATGCACAAGTGCGTATGCTCTCCATTAGTGCGAGAGAGAAGGACGATGAACCGAATAAGTCAATCAATTTCGATATTTTATTTTTAAAATCATCAGATAATATCGATGTTCTTGAAAAGGAAATTGAACACTAGCTGCAATCGCTAAGTCCTGGATCAGACACAATCATATATAATATTAGTAGTGTTTTGTGGGTCCAAGATAGTACCAGTCGAGCGGCTTGTTTCTGAAGCAGCGCTGGTACTAACAAATAAAGATACTCTTTAAAAGATAAACGTATCCAATAACTCATTTGTGTGAACAGACGGATGAAGAGCTCTTTAAAGGATAATATTTGTAAGGTTACAATGCACTTTATTCTATTTCTTGTATTTTTAGATTTTTTTAATAAATGAATAAAGAATCGTTTTTTTTTTTTATTAATTTACTCCTTTTTATGTCTATATTTTATCGAATATTGTATCGATATCGTATCGAAATCAATATCATTACGATATTTTTATAATGAAGTATTGCCGATATCGATACACGATACTATACCTCGTTGGCATAACCAATACAATACTCAATACTTAAAAAGTATAGATATCGTGAAGCTCTAGTCTATACAACTCTGAATTTATATTAATACTTTTACATACGTGAAATACGCCTCTATTGTACAAAACGTATGACAACACTTTCCCTGATGATTTACTACATGTTTTCAACTATTCAAAACAAAATAATTATCTGTCTGTAGTTAAGACCACATAGTGTTGTAAACATAGTAAACAACTTAACATTATTAAATCTTAATTAAAAACGAATGCATTAATCCTCGCCCAACTACACTCCCATCCCGTAAATCATACGTCACTTCAATACACTCGCTGCAAATCTTCCGGCCTTATTAAATAATCCGCCGCATTTATTCAAGCACTACATTGCGGTGACGTTACCAGTTTAAATAAAAATTTTATAGCAGCGTAGAAATTTTTAATATTATGTCCCTCAAAATTCAGCTTTGCCGTTTATGAAGTTCGATAGGGTAGAGTGAAGTAAAAACGATTTGGGGCTTCGAGCGTGCTGTGACGTTTTTGTCATTCTAAATTAGATTCGATAAATTAGTTTCCTAGAACAATCACAATTAATTGCATATGCCTCTCAAGCTTTTAACCTTTAACTACACGCGCTGGCGTATTTTGTACGCCAAATATAAGAATTCTACTACAAATATATTTAAAAATTTAATTTTTGACCTTGTTTATTTCTCTAACCTATCACTGGAATGTGCTTTACAATTTGGTTTTAGTTTCGTTATAATCGGCGTTCTGGGAAGATCGTAATTTACAGTTTATTATTTGTTGTTTCCGGTGGTGGACAATATACGCCACGATTATATTAATATAAGTAGTAATATAAGTATATATTTCAATTGTTTTTTAGTCATTATGGCACAAAATATATTTTTCTTTAGGAAAAGTACTTTTTCTCCTGTAAAAAATTACTTTTCAAAAAATTTTTCCTTAGTAGTTTTATTTATCATGGAATCCAGTTATTCCATGATTCCAGTTATAAATCCCAATTGGCTAACTGAGAAGGAACTCCAAGTATTCACTGATGCCGAATAAGGTTTATACAAACAACTAAGTGTATTTTTTCAAGAAAAAAATAAACAAATCCGTTGTTTTTAAGTGTATTTTCTTGTGGCGTATAAAGTACGCCACGCGTTTAGTTATGCTATAACTTGATGCGCGGGTAGTTAAAGGTTAACAAGGTGTGGCACACAGGACTTCTGTACAAGTTAGAGAAATTCTACCTTACCCTTACTTAAAATTGCTTAACACGTTGACCGATAGAACGCCTATAGACGTCTAATTTCCTTTGATGTAATGTGACACAACGTCTATAGACGTTGCATTCTTCCCAATTCTATTTTGCAAAATACATATAGTGTCACAACACTTGCTTATACATATGACGCACTGTCAGTCTACGTGTTATATCATACTGCTATCTATCTAATTAGCCTTCTTCGGTCCATCTTTGGACATAGACCTCCCCAATCCTTTTCCAGTCTTCTCTGTCTGTCGCTACAGTTATCCACCTAGAGCACACGTGCTTCTTGATATCATCTGCCCATTTCATTTGTAGTCCAGAGAAATAAGGTTTTTGTCGGGACACTTGAGCTGCCAGGTTGCAAATGGGTTTTTTGGGTACTTTTGTACCTAATACATTATAAATACAAAAATGCCCGTCACAATTCGGACGATAATTTTAGTTATTAACAAATAAGTGTCAAAAATGGCAGTTTTTCGTTTAAATCGCTACAGGTAAAATAGCTTAATTAAATATCTTATTTAGAGCATTCATCTTTTAGTAGATGAGCAAAGGTTCAAAATGGCAGTTTTTGAATTTTGGTCCGGTCATTTGTTTCTTCGCTAATTGCAAACTAAGACTAAAATTTTGAAAATAAAAAATTTGCTATAACTTTTGCGAAAATTAACTTAAGACTTATATATTGCATGAAAAGTTGAGACAACCAGTGCATATCATGCACAAAAAATTTCAAGACGATTCGTCAATTAGTTTAAATTTTGTTCAATTTGTTTATTCAAAAGATCTTTTTTTGCAATGTTATTGTTTAGAAAATAATAATGATACAGCAATTCTGTGGAAATAACATGAAAGAAAAACACTTATATTTTCAAAGCTTTTAAAAAAATTTATAAAAATTCATTTTTATCATTACGAAAACATTTTACAAAAGTAGAGTCATTTTTGGCTCAAAAACAATTTGAAAAGCTTTGTTAATATTGACTGTAGAGTAAATCTACTTTGGGATTTCAAAAGCTGGTATTTTTACACGAATTTTCAAAAAAAAAACTTTCTGCCTAGGTTAATTGCGGTCAAAGTTAGCCGCTTTAATTATTTAATTCACAGTTACTTCTATATACATAAAATTCTCCTGTAACAGTGTTAGTTACAATACTCCTCCGAAACGGCTTGACCGATTTTTATGAAATTTTACACGTATATCCTGTAGGGCTGAAAATAGGTTCAATAGGTTCTAATCTATTTTTCATGCCCATAAATTATAAGGGGTATCGCCCCCTTGACATTTTTTTTTATCTTTTTGAACAAAATTGTCTACCTTAATTTTGTATGGTGTAGAATTAAAAAATACTTTCACTCTTCTCTCACCAACCCCTATTTTTAATAGCCATCTATATATTTGCATCTATAAAATTCTCCTGTCACACTGTTAGTTGCCATACTTCTCTGAGACCGCTTGACCGATTGTTATGAGATTATATATGTATATTCGTTAGGTCTTAGAATCGGTCGTAATCTATTCTTCATATCCCTGAGTGAGAAGGGGGGTTTTCCCTAACATTTTGTGATGTTAGGTGGGATATGTGTACATAACGTATTCTACAAGACTACGAGTACATACAAATTAAAAAAAATATCTAAAAAGGGGTAGTTCCCTGGGTTGGCTGTATACCTTATAGTTAATATATAGTATACCTTATACATAGAAGTGGTTTTTACTTCATGTTCCAGTTTGTTTAAAAAAATTATGATCAAAATCCATCAACAAGCTCCGGAGATATTAATTGCAGCATATGTTTGAAAAATCAATTTAATTTTTTGAGCGCACGGATTTTAATAATTATTCCCATCGACCGACCACGAATCGATTTCGTTAGGACGTAATTTTTAAAGCTTTATTAACCACTTTATTAAAGTTCAAAGTTTAGTCAAACTTTACACATATACTAGGTATATACCTTGAACTTCAAAAAGGTGCTAGTTAGGTTGCTTAATTGTTATAAACAAAGTAGCTGTGAATTAAATAAAAAAAGTGGCTAACTTTGACCCTGATTCTAGGCGAAAAGGTTGTTTTTTAAAATTCGTGTAAAAATACCAGCTTTTCAAATCTCAAAGTTGTTTTAGTCTAGAGTCAATATTAACAAAGTTATTCAAATTGTTTATAAGCCAAAAATGACTCTACTTTATTAATATGTTTTCGGAATGACAAAAATGACTTTTATCTACTCTATGTCATATTATGTATAAGTTTTTAGTTTGTGAAAACTGTCATTATAGATAGCAGTGCGTGAAGGATTTAAAGTGTGCGTGAAGTAACAATAAATTTTAAATGGGACTTACTTTTTCGCATTGTTTTTAACTTTCGCGTTGTCATGGTGATGACAATATGAACAATGAATTACAACAAAAGTTTTGACAGTTTTGTGGTTTGAAAGTATATAGTTAGAATTTTTAAATGTCAAAGTTTAAAAATTGTAGAATAGAAATGAATTCCAGTGACGAAGAGTTACAGATTTTTTTATTTGTTTCTTCTTCTTCAAATGCAAATCCACTAATGGATGTTGGCGATCACATTTTCCATTAACTCTCTATTTCTTGCAATGTGGATCAGTGATTGTATGTCGGTAATCCCTGTCCACTGCCTTATGTTTCGGAGCCAGGACATTTTCTTGCGTCCTATTCCTCTCTTGCCTTCAATTTTACCCTGGATTATAAGTTGAAGGAACTGGTATTTTTCGTTTCGCATAATGTGACCCAAATACGCCGTTTTTCTTTTCTTGATGTTTTCGAAAAGCTGACGTTCTTGGTTGATTCTTTTAAGAACAACCACATTTGTGACTTTCGCCATCCATGGTATCTTTAGGATACGGCGATAAAGCCACATTTCGAAGGCTTCTAATCTGTTTATATCCCTCGTTTTGAGTGTCCAGCCCTCTATGCCATATAGCAGCACCGACCACACGTAGCATTTAGTAAACCTTAGTCTCAGTGTAAGGTCGAACTCTGAGCAGCTCAGTACCTTCCTGAATTTTACGAAAGCTTGTCGAGCTTGCTCAATGCGACATTTTACTTCCCTGTCCGATGCCCAGTCTTCAAAAAGCCACGTTCCTAGGTATTTGAATTTGCTCACTCTCTCAATGGACTTAGTATTCAGTGTTATGGTGGAGTTTTCAAATGCATCCAAGTTTCTGGAGATGATCATGAATTTGGTCTTTTTGGTATTAATCTCTAATCCCATTCGCTTACTGTATTCTCCGATTATAGTGACAAGTTGTTGAAGATCTGCTATGTTGTCGCGAATTAAGACAGCATCATCAGCATATCGTATGTTGTTGATTAATACTCCATTCACTTTGATTCCCATCTCTGCATCTTCCAAAGACTCTTGAAATATGGCTTCCGAATAAATGTTAAATAAAAGAGGGGAAAGCACACATCCCTGCCTGTATTTGTTTATCGTAGATAAAATATTGTATGAAACTGTGCGTGAAGTACTTTTTGCGAACTTACGCGATTTATAATCGCGTACGTTCACAAAAAGCATACTTCACGAACTGTTTCATAATAACTATTTAATGATTTTCTTTAAATACGTTGAAAATATAACTATTCTTCTTTCACGTGGTTTCCACAAAACTGCTATGTCATTATTATTTCCTGAACAATAACATTGCAAAAAAGGGCTCTTTGGGATAAACAAATTGAATAATATTTAAACTAATTGACTAATCGTCTTAAAATTTTTTGTGCATTATATGGACTATTTGCCTCAAGTTTTCATGCAATATGAAAGTATTAAGGTCGTTTTCGCAAAAGTTGTAGCAATTTTTTTATTTTCGAAATTTTAATTTTATTTTGAAATTTCCGAAGCAACAAAGAATCGGATTAAAATTTAAAAACTGTCAGTTTAAATCTTTTCTCATCTACTAAAGAAGAATACTATAAACAAGATATTTTATTACCCTATTTTTACCTCTGGCGATTTAAACCCAAAAACTGCCATTTTTGACGCTTATTTGTTAATAACTAAAATTCTCGTCCTAACTGTGACGGGAATTTTTGTGGTTATAATGTATTAGGTATATAGTACCCAAAAAACCCATTTGCAACCTGGCTGCTCAAGTGTCCCGAACATGGTATATTTTTGTCTTATTTCCCTGGCGTATTGGGGCCTTCCTTTGCTTCGTATACATATATTCCCACAGTCTCCAGTTTATAAGAATTTTCCGTTGTTCCATCGGTCTTCTGTTTGTCTTATATTGTGTCCAGCAAATCCCCATTCCAATTTTGAAACTTGTTGTCTAACATCCCTAACTTTTGTTTTCTCTCTTATTCACTCGTTTCTCTTTTTATCCATTAATGGTATGTGCAATATTTGTCTTTCCGTTGCTCTTTGCGTTTTTATGATTTTGTCCTTGTTTGTTTTTGTAAACGTCCACGTTTGGGAACCTTAAGTGAGAACAGGGAGTAGGTACGCATTGATTGTATACCTTGGTCTTAAGATGTTGTTCACCAAAATTTGGGAATAAGTAGGTCATGACATGACTAAGTAAAATCTCCATGGGCGGAACGCTGCTTGGGGTACAAAGGGGTGGTGGGCAGGGGTGAATATAAAAATATAAGGGGTGTTTTGTGACGTTCGTGATCGAGATGGTGCACCAAAATTTGGTAATAAGTAGATCATGACATAACTAAGTAAAATCTCCAAGGGTGGAACGCTGCGTGGGGGACAAATGTTGTGCTGCATCACAGAAAAAATAATAAAAACTGCGACTTTGACCCCTTAAAACTACCCTCGTCCCCCACTCTGGTTTCCGCCTCTGGGGATTTTACTTAGTTATGCCATGGTCTACTTATTTCCAAATTTTGGTGCACTGTCTCAATCACGAACGTCACAAAAAACCCCTTATAATTTTTATATTCACCCCTTTGCCGACCACGCAGCGTTCCGCCCCTGGAGATTTTACTTAGTAACGTCATGACCTACTTATTCCCAAATTTTGGTGCACTATCATGAGCGTCACAAAAAAAATAATAAAAACAGCGACTTTGACCCCTTATAACTACCCTCGTCCCCAACTCTTGTTTCCGCCCGTTGGGGAAAGTCATGTACACAACTAATTCAACATATCCCCGTATAGTTTTTCCATATTACTTATCACGAGCAAAATCCGCTTCTATCTCTCCGACTAACAGGTATTCGATTCAGTTAGAAGACTACATTTAATCTAATACATGACGAAGGGGCTTTGTACATATTTTACCTCGTATTCGACCTAAATATAAAATTAGAGATATATATAACTTTTCCATGTTACTCATCTACGTACCTACTCCATTTCCCCGTACTCATGCAGTTTTTTTAGTGTAGTAGCCAACCCTTTTTCATTGGCTCTCTTTCCCGCCCTTTCCATTCTGACCCATGACCCAGCTATCCGCGGTGGTCGTATTAATTACTGAGAGTGTCGTATGAAAATGTGCAGGTTAATCACTCGCTATATGTCAATGTAGCAGTCACCACCCAAGTGATAATTACCCTTACGTCCCAACGAAGGGGCGAATGGAACATTTTCATTTTGTGGGTCACCACTAATGTATCTTTTTTATAGATGCGGTGATAACTTGGAGGACATTATGTATGTTTATTTTTTTGGATATTACGACTTAAGCGTAGGGGTTTTTAAGTGTTATGTACTTCAGTATAAACTACAATGCATTGTAATAAAAATTTCATTTTTGGTTGCAACGTTTAATAGCTATTTGTATAACAAGGGAGTAAAGTGTTACTTTTTCTCCGGAGCATGACTTTTACTGCCCAACTCGTAGCGAAGGAGGAAAAGACACTTTACTCCCATGTTATACATATGATTTTTCTACCTTTC
The DNA here is from genome assembly GCF_917563875.1 of Diabrotica virgifera virgifera. Lineage (NCBI taxonomy): Eukaryota > Metazoa > Arthropoda > Insecta > Coleoptera > Chrysomelidae > Diabrotica > Diabrotica virgifera. The sequence continues at coordinate 220,542,854 of NC_065451.1, read as the reverse complement.
TCAAATAACAAGTCAGTTTTTCATTTTAATAAAATTTATTTATCTAACTAACTAACAAAATTTATTAGAGAACTAAAACTAACAAGTAGGTACAGTATAACTGTCAACTGTCAAATATAAGTCAAATTATTAATGTAAACATTGTTAAATATCAAAATAAAAATTTACTGTTTTTTACCATTCTGTAAAATAAAAGGTATTCTATAAATAAACGTTAAAATGTATAGATACTTATGTAATATCAAATAGAATAGTGTATAGGGCGTCAATAAGTTATTTCATCAATCACATACCATGACGTCACTTTTACTTTTACTCCCTAGGGAGTAAAAGTACTTTGTCTCCCTACGGAGGAAAAGTACGACTTTGCTCCCTACAATTAGGTCAGGAAATGTATACTTTCGGTAGAGGTAGGTGGAAAACATGTTTGTCACATGTTTGCTATTTTTCTTCAAATAATTATTTTATTCCAATTTCGGTTGCTTTTATTAATTTGTTAATTTTCTGTTTTGTGTTGCTATTTTTCTTATAAAACCATGTAAGTGGCGTTCAACTCTTCTTTTTATTCTTTTACAGGTGTCTATTTTCTAGAGATGTTGGCGACTAAACTGACCCATCATATTCTATTCACAGCAGCTTGAAATAGATCAGTTAACACTAGACCAGTCCACTTCCTAAGATTGGCCAGACAGGATATGCGTCAACGTCCAGGGTCACTGTTGCCCTCAATCTTGTCTTGTAGAATTAACTGTAAAAGTCGGTATTTATTAGTACACATAATGTGGCCGAAGTAAGCCAATTTTCAACTCTTTTATTAACTATATATATATATATATATATATATATATATATATATATATATAGGTATATAATCTTTGCTATATATAATCTGGCCGAAGTAAGCCAATTTTCAACTCTTTTATTAACTATATATATATATATATATATATATATATACATCCCGCTATTAAATTGGCATCTTTTCACGTTGCAGTCATTTGGCATCACCTAGAAATGCTATCATTTTCTAGGTATAATCCGTGAATGTTCGCTTAGTACACTTCTTTAAGCTTGGCACCGTTGTCGGATTTTCAGTAATCCGATTTATTTATATATTTTATTCCTTACACTATAACGACAATTTGACCCCCGTAGGTCAAAAACATTGCTTAAACATCACTTTGGCAACAACAGGATGTTGCCAAGATATACATTTTTACGGAAAAGACAGTACCTAGTTAGATACATAATATCGATCGCTTCACGTTACAAGTCTTCCACTCGCACTCAGGTAAAAACCAGTTGTAGGCTCTTTTGTCTGAACGGGTCCCTGAATGAGTTTAATAATTCACTTTTATTGTGTATTTTGTTTCGTTTAGTTGAAACATCAGATTTTGTTTGTAACGAATTTCATAATAGATATTTAAATTATTTTTTTGTTAACAAAAACAAATTTTAAAGTTTGACATTTGAAAAATTAATTTTATATTGCCATTTTCATGACATGGTCAATGGTTAATTGCATTTATAATAATTTAATGGGTCATTGCGAAACAATATACAGTGCGTCCATAAAGTAACGCATAAATTCATTATTTCACAAACCGGACACTTTCAGGAAAAATACCGAAACAGGTCGATTTTTATTTTTAAATTACAATTTATTGGCATACATATCATACTAGTGACGTCATCCATCTGGGCGTGATGACGTAATCGTTGATTTTTTTAAATAAGAATAAAGGGCATGTAATAGCTCATTTGAAAGGGTATGTAATTCTCTATTCAATAATATAATTGTTAATATAATTATTTATACAGGGTGTCCAAAAAATGTTATTTAAATTAAATTAATTGGTATAAAAAGATGAATGTATGTAATTTGTTTAATTCTAAATATATTTTATTGGTGCCAGCAAACATAAAAATGTTTTATTTAAAACCTAAATATTGATTTTCGCTTAAGCGTAATCTTAAACTTCCAAGAGGCAGGTGGATGGCAGCTCTAACATTTAATTTTCTGACAAAAGTAAAACGAATTTTGAATTAAATAAGTTACATACATTTTTCTTTTTGTCTCAATTAATTTAATTAAAGAATTCTTTTTGGACACCCTGTATATATAATTATGTTATTGTTTGTATTAGTAAATAGAGAATTAAATACCCTTTCAAATGAGCTATCACATGACCCCTATTCTCATTTAAAAAATTCATCGATTACGTTATCAAGCCCAGATGGATGACATCACTAGTATGATATGTAATATGCCAAAAAATTGTAATTTAAAAATAAAAATCGACCTGTTTCGAAAATTTTCCTTAAAGTCGCCGGTTTACGAAATAATGAAATTATGCGTTACTTTATGGAAGCACTGTATGTTACAATGTGTAAATTTTTCAGGAAACGTAAAAATCTTTCCATTAGTAGTTAGAGATTCTGATAGTAATACTATATTTTATATAAGTATTATGGGTTATAAATGCATCTATTAGGTCTGGATCCCGCGTATGAAAAAAAAGTTGATTAATAGCAAGCTGAAAATTTGTTAATAGCTTAAGGGTGTTTAGTCGGATAAACTTTTATATATGGGAACACTGGAACAGGGGCAGTTTTAATTGTGAAACAGGTTGAAAATTTGGAACGGTCACACCACGAAAACGGCACATTTATTTTGTCCGACATAACAGACTTAAACTCTCCGAATAGAGATTAAACTCTCATGCAAAAATTAGACTGCTATTTATCACCTGTCATAATTCCTGTCATTTGACATATTCTACATGCTCTACTCATTAAAAGGCCCATTTGGTGATAAATAGCAGTCTAATTTTTGCATGAGAGTTTAATCTCTGTTCGAAGAGTTTAAGTCTGTTCTGTCGGACAAAATACATGTGCCGTTTTCGTGGTGTGACCGTTTCAAATTTTTAACCTGTTCCAAAATTAAAACTGCCCCTGTTCCAGTGTTCCCATATATCAAAGTTTATCCGACTAGACACCCTTAAGCTATTAACAAATTTTCAGCTTGCTATTAATCAACTTTTTTTTCATACGCGGGATCCAGACCTATATCTGAAAGACCAAAAAAGTTTAAATGTTGCTTATTTTTTTGATATTATGTTTTAAAGTTTGTGGACTTATGTTGTTTTCGAAATGAAACCATAATTGGTAAAGTTTTTTCTTTATTCTCAACAAGAAACAGTCATAATACGGACAACGCACACATCTTATGGAAAATATAATGTCACTCAAATTCAATAAAATTTATACGAATAGATCCGTTTTAATTTACCGATCAAATCTTATCATTGCGCCAACTCTTAATTATGATTAATTACGGCGCAAATTGCAATTAAAGTTTATCGAAATCACATTTTTGGAGTCCATAAAGTGTTAAAAGTGTTAAAGTTACAATCATTATTGCTCCGAGTGCTATTCATAAGAGCTTAAATCCCGCTGGGCCTAAGCGGATTAGTGAAACTAATCCGCTGATTTATGGAGTACCGAAAATCTGGGTAGTTTAAAATATTTTTTCTCTCTCTAACTTATGTACCTACCCATTTGATTTCAGATTTATTTGTATCAATTTCTGCTCTTATTTTTGAAAATAGAGAGTTGGCGCAATGATAAGATTTGATCGGTAAATTAAAACGGATCTATTCGTATAAATTTTATTGAATTTGAGTGACATTATATTTTCCATAAGATGTGTGCGTTGTTTTCGAAATGAAACCATAATTGGTGAAGTTTTTTCTTTATTCTCAACAAGAAACAGTCATAATACGTAGAAATTTATACTAAATTTAAAATCCAGATTCAGTAGAAATAAACAAACCAAGACACGTTAAATGCTACTAGGAGCACTCCCGAATCATAATTATTTACAATGTATTGTTATATTTCTATTTGATATGAAAATTAAATTTTGATGGTTGTAAACAGGATTCAATTTAATATAAAATATTTTCAATTTTCTCAACCACGGGCATATAAATTTAGAACACCCTGTATACAACAAATTGTTATATTTAATTTTAAGAAGTGATTAGACGGAACTCGGGACAGTGCGCTTAAAATAAACAAAGTGAATGACGCGTACCATTATCGTTCTTCTCGGAAGGTCGATCATTAGCCTATGCTAAATAAAACTCAGTGAAATAGATGATAGTTCATTATCGTTTTTCGCGGAAGGTTTCGATCATTAGCCTATGCTAAATAAGACTCATTTGAAAGAGAGAATAGGTCATTAAAATTTGTAAATAGTAGAAAGTGATTTTAGAATGGGAATTAAATATTTTCTTTTGAAATCCATTAAGCATATTTAGAAAGATTAAAAATTGGTTTTTGAGGAATACTGAGAATGAGAGTTGGTGGTGGAAGGTTGATTTGTGAATCTGGAAGGGATATTGAGAAAGTAGGTGAATGAATGACAAAGTGGGATCAGAATGTTTTGAGCTGTCGAGAAGTGAAGTCGAGTAGTAGACGGTAGTGTTCGAGGAGTGAGAAAGCCGGTAGTTCCGTGAGTGTGGAGTATCTATCGTGGAACGAGAAGTAGGCCAGGTCGAGAGTAAAAGAACCTCCTTGAGCCCAGAGTGTCCCGGTAGCTGATAGCAGTTTCGAAAAAGGTAGAACACAGCATCACGACAAAAGCAGGAACGAGAGCTATTCGAGCTAGTTTTTCAAAGGAGAACATCACTGGAAGCCAGGACGAGGTTTGATCGCAGCCAAGGATAGCAGGAAAGGGTTTTGTGTGAGGACATTTTCAGTTCACCAGGAAAAGGTCAGTCTCATTTGTTTGGACATGAATGTATGGGTTTTTCGTATTAAATTCTACATAAAAAATTGAATAACATAATCAATAATATCAGAAAAGCTTCATCAAACTTAAATAGAGTTGTCCCTAATAACTCCTAATAGTTAAATGTTAATAAAAACTTTCAATAGAAAACCAAAAGGAAATAAAATTCCCAGTTGTAAATGTTATGTTTAAGAATAATAAGAAATAGCAAATATTAAGCATTGATTGCCTTTTGAATAAAATAAAAAATATTTTGATTATAATTGTAACCCATATTTGTATTTTTTTTTACTCTTTTCTTTTCTATCCCGATTAGGAACCATTAAGAAATATTCAGAAGCCACGAAAGTAAGTAATTAATTTATAATTCGCCCTGAGATTGAAAACATATTGATATGTGATCTGGTTAATTAATTAGATTAGTATTAATACATTGATTAAATTAAGTGACATATAAGAATATTATCTCATATCAATAATCAAGATCACATCAGTATATACATTGTAAATTCCAAGTCATGATTTCCAAAGTTTACACATTGTAAATTATGATTCGGGAGTGCTCCTAGTATCATTTAACGTGTCTTGGTTTGTTTATTTCTACTGCATCTTTACTGTTTCTGTTAACTAATCTAAACGTAGAGATATTTTTTGAGATTCTTTAACTCTTTCAATGCTGGGGTTTGTCACATCCCACCTGTCTGTTAGTGGCAAAAAAGTTCACCTGTCGGATGCCGGGTTAAAACATGACAAATTAGATGTGGAATGAAAGCTTATAACCCAAAGATGGTACTAAAGGTGAGAAATTTGGCCTAAGACTTCAGGATAAAGAGTTGCAACCCGAAGTATTGTTCTAAATTCGCAGAAATAGTACAAACTATGTATTACTCGACGCGCCTTAGAAAGACGAGAACAAATATTTATGCCTGTCCGGTTTTATGCCTGTCTGTCCGTCCGTCTGTCAGATATAATCACAGAGGTTGAATGAAAGATTATAACCCATAGATGGTACTAGCGATTAGAAATTTGACGCGCATTAGAAAAATGAGAACAAAGAAATACTTTTTTTAGTTTTACACCACTTCCGGTTAAAATGGTGTACCCGGAAGTGACACACATAGTCACAGAAAAATATACTTGATCAATTTACGTGTATTAAGAGGTCGAAACCGAATTTTTTTAATTCTGGTTTTGATGTCATATGCGGTTAAAAAATTGTCTGGAAGTGGAAGAAACCAGTTTAATAGTTGTCCCCTTCGAGTAGCGAAAAATAAACAATACTTTGTAAAAACATTCAACATTGGTTGATATTCCGCTGTTTTCATATTATTTATTGACCTAAGTTTTTGTAAAATGCACTAGTCTTTTTTAAAGATATCATTGGACAATTTACTCACTGTTTTTGGATTTTACAAAATCGCTTGGATTGGCATGAAATTTGACATAAGCATAGCTAACATGTCAAAGAAAAAAGTGATATTGTGCCAGTGTGTGCTTTTTTCTGGGGATGAGTACCACCCCCTTCTCGAGTGTGAAAAAATATAGGTAAAAATATGTCCGTAAGTGGATAAACTAATTAAATTCCTTGTATTTTTTGTTTTTAGATGGTTTTTCGTAAATAAATCAAAAAGTAAGTATTTGATCGAAAAAACTATTCTTAGCAAATATAAAGCTTATAAAACAGTAAAAAAAATTATGTATGTATGAAGTCTGGACACACAATAAAAACAGAGTTGGAGCTGAACAACAGTTGGTTCTTATTCGTCGAATTCCAAATCGACTAGTTCAACGTAAAATATCCAAAAAATAACGCACTTTTCGGGGAAAACTCGCCACAAATTTTTTAAAGTGTTTAAAAAAGTTTTATTTTTGTTATTTAAAAAGTATCTATTCTATCACCATCAGCATCAAAAGTAAGTTACGCTTTAAATAAAATATGTCCCTTTTTTTGCTAAAAGAAATCGTGAAAATCACCACCTAATTAGCATTCCATATGAAATTAATAGTTACCGCCCTAGTTAATTTACTTATATTATACTGTTTATATGATCTATAAGATTTATTGGCAAGAAATGCTTATTAAAAAAAATTGGTTTTAAAATAAAAAAATTTTAATTTTGAAAAAAAATGCCTTGGTTTAAAATAACTTAAACATTAGTGATACTAAATATCTCAAAGAGTAAAAAATGTACATATCACATAAACAATACATAAGTAAATTAGGCGGTGATTTTTACATTTTTTTAACAAAAAAGAGACTTCATTTTGATGCTAACTAACTTTTGATGCTAGAAACGTTTATAAAAATACAAATAAAACTTTTTAGACATTTTATAACAGTTGTAAGTCATGAGTTTTTCCCGAAAAGTGCTTCGTTTTATGGTTATTTCATGTTAAAATATTCGATTTGTATTTTGACGAAGTAGAACCTGCTTTTCATTAAGGTGATACAGTAGCGATCAACAGGTAGCCAAAACGCGTTCCAAGATTGCGGCTGTAATTTTGAATATTTTTTCGAGATATTTGGCACACGTATTCGTAATATAATAAAGAATGGCGGTACAGAACCGAATTTGAAAAATATATTAATATGTGGAAATTACTCTGTAATTAAATATAATATTAAAAAAACGAGCCTGTACCGCCATTAAGAAGAACAAAAAAATACACTTTCTTCAAATAAACTTTTTATCCGATGCCTAGATTTTGTGTCATTTTGGAACTACTAATGAAATACAAAATTTTAGTAGTTCCAAAATGACACAAAATCTAGGCATCGGATAAAAAAGTTCATTTGAAGAAAGTGTATTTTTTTGTTCTTCTTAATGGCGGTACAGGCTCGTTTTTTAAATATTGTATTTAATTACAGAGTAATTTCCACATATTCTGTTGAATACCCAGTAAAAATAAGCAACGGCAAATCTAGGGGATTTTTGTTATTGTATGATGTAGTTGGAAACAATGTTATATAAGTGTCAGATGTCAACTGTAAGCAAAAATAAGTGTCAAAGAAAAATAAATGTTGATTTTGATGTTTAAGTTATTTGTAGAATTATTGAGTTTTCTTTTAAAATAAAACTGACTAGAAGTACTTCGGTGTTTAATTAACATCCACGCAATTCTGCAAAACATCAGGTTATGGCCCAGATCACTTGTTTCGTGAGTATTTCGCCAGTAAAAAAGTCAGTGTTGAAGAGCCTGTGTCGGTAGTTTGCCGCGGCCAACGAAAATAAAAAAAAAGAAAAGCTGAAAAAAGGTGAAAAAGAAGCTCGAGTATATATACATAAAAAAAGAAAAACATAAATCCGAAAAATGGAAAATTCATCGGCTGCGTTGAAACTTAGTGGTGGTGACAACTGGGTAGCCTGGAAATTTCAAACAAGGGTAGTGCTAAAAAGCCGTGGTTATTATGACATAGTAATAGGAAAGTCTGTGAGACCGAGCACTACTGGAGATGACCAAAAGAAATGGGATGCTGGTGATTCAAAAGCACAAGAATTTATAGTAACCAGAATAGAGCAAGGCCCTATGACACACATTTTATCCTGTGAGACCTCGAAAGATATGTGGACAAAGTTGAAGTCTGTCTACGACAAAGAGTCAGAGGTGAGCATTCATTTAATGCAACAAAAGTTTTTTCTCTTGGAGTTTTCATCAGGTAAAAATGTTGCCTCATTCATATCACAGCTTGAAGAGATAAAAAATAAGCTAAAGCAAGCTGGTGAAGAGCTGTCCGATAAAATGATCATGACAAAAATACTTATGGCATTGCCAGAGGAATATAAGCATTTTCGATCCGCATGGGAATCCGTACCATCTGATAAACAAACCCTAGATGAACTTACATCAAGACTACTTATCGAAGAAGAAAGAAGTAAGTCAGCACAGGGCAGCACAGCATTGGCGATGAAAAGTGATACAAGCAGAGAATTTAAAGGGCAAAAGAAAACCAGATTAAAGTGCCATTTTTGTGGCAGAGGTGGCCATATTGCGAAAAATTGCTTTTTCAAGAAGAAAGAGAGAGATAATAATAGCCAGAAAGACATAAAAGTATGCAGTCAATGTAAAAGACGAGGACACAACTTACAAGAGTGTTGGTTTAATAAAAATAAAAATGAAAAACAACAGACAAGCAGAGAAGAAAATAAAATTGACAGTAATGCATTCATGGTATATACTGGGAGTAAGAAAAATAAAAATGAATGGTGCTTGGACACAGGAGCTAGCGAACATATGTGCTGGAATCAAGATCTGTTTGAAGAATTGATAGAGATAAGCTATAAAAAACAAGTAAAAGTCGGAAATGGAGAAAAATTACCAGTTAAAGGTATTGGAAAAATAACTCTATGGGCATTTAATGGTAAGAAATTTATAAAGTCAACCCTGTCAGATGTATTATTTGTGCCAGATTTACAATTTAATTTATTCTCAGCTGGATGTGCCTTAGATAAAGGTTATAAGATGTTTTCAAACAATGAAAAATGTGAATTTTATAATGACAAAGGAGAAATAAGAGCATTGGCAATACGGGATAACAAATTATACAAAATGTTATTCTCACAAGAACAAAACACTGAAACCTTTGCAAATATTTTAATTTCGGAACGCACCCCTAACGAAAACTTGTCTGACGGTCAAGTTCAAGAAAACAGCTGTTTAGTAGATGTATTTTTATCAGAGTGTAATTCTGCAAAAACAACAGAAAGTTTGAGAGTTTGGCACTGCAGACTAGCACATCAAAATACTACATATGTGAGAAACTTTTTAAGGCAAAATAACATTGATTTTATAGACGAAAAATTCGTGTGTGAACAGTGTTTAACAGGTAAACAACACAGAATACCATTCAAGTTAAGTGAATCAAGAGCAAGTGAGCCATTACAATTAGTGCATACAGACGTATGTGGCCCTATGGAAGAAGAGTCTTTAGGGGGAAATAGGTATTTCCTGTTGTTAAAGGATGACTATACAAATTATAGGTACGCGTATTTCATGAAAAATAAATCAGAAGTTAAGAAAAACCTTAAAAATTTTATATCATTAGCCGAGAGAGAGACAGGCTGCAAGATGAAAACTTTACGATCAGATAACGGTTTAGAGTTTATGAACCAAGAAATAAAGGAAATGCTTGACTATCAAGGCATAAAACATCAGAGATCAGTAGTGTATACGCCTCAGCAGAACGGTAGGGCTGAGAGGGAAAATAGAACCCTAGTTGAATCAGCCCGAACTATGATACAAGGGCAAAAGTTGAATAAAAACTTGTGGGCAGAGGCCATACATACAGCAGTGTATGTTTTAAACCGAACAGGCCCTAGTAGCATAAAAAATGTGACACCTTATGAATTATGGTACAAAAAGAAAGTCAATAATATTTCTACACTCAAGAGTTTTGGTTCTAGAGTATCAGTGCATGTCCCAAAAGAGAAGAGATTAAAATGGGATGCAAAAAATATGTTTGGTTTCTTTATTGGCTACAGTGAGGATGTAAAAGGTTACAAAATATTTGTCCCAGACAAAAATAAAGTTGAAATTCATCGAGATGTCATATTTTTGCCCGAGAAAACCATAGAAATAAAAAATGGGGAGACAGACATGAATAAAAACATACAGATGATATGTGAGGAGATAAAGTCAGAAGAAGATGACAGTGAAGCAGAAGAACCTCAAAATAATAGAGAAGAAAGCAGTGAGAGTGACCTCGAAACTGATAGCAGTGTTGAAGATGTGAATGAAATAGAGCAGGAGCATGGATATGACCTGAGAAGACATATAAAAAGACCCTCAAGATATGATGATTATGTTCTGGATGATGACGAAATGAGTTTGTTGACTTTTAGTGATGATGAAGAACCCCAGACGTATGATGATGCAGTGGCCAGTAGTGAGTGTAAAAATTGGAAGAAAGCTATGCAATCAGAAATAAATGCGTTGCTAGAAAATGAAACATGGGAGTTTGTGCAAAGTAGTGATGGTCAAAAAGTCATTGAGTGCAAGTGGGTGTTCAAGAAAAAGAAAAATGAAAATGGTAAAGTAGTGAAATATAAAGCTCGTGTGGTAGCTAGAGGTTTTCAACAAATTGGTATGTTTTTTAATGATATTTATAGTCCAGTAGCAAAATTACCATCAATAAGGATTTTCTTAGCCATGTGTAATACTTTTGATATGAAAATTCATCAAGTAGATGTTTGTAGTGCATTTCTAAATGGGGATATTAAAGAAAATGTTTTTATTTCACTCCCAAAGGGATTTAAAGAAAAAAAGGGCACTATTTGCAAATTAAGAAAATCCTTATATGGTTTGAAAAGTTCACCTAAAAATTGGAATGACAAATTTCATAATTTGATGCAAAATTTGAGTTTTTCAAGATCTGAATATGAATATTGTCTTTATATTAAAGTAAATGAAAAAGGTAGGATATACATTTTGCTGTATGTTGATGATTTGCTGTTGGCAGGTACAAATGATCAAGAAGTTGAGAAAATAAAATACATTTTAAACAAAAACTTCAAAATGAACGACTTGGGTCAAATAAAACATTTTTTGGGTATGTGCATAACTCAAAATTTGTCTGAAGGCAAAATAAAAATTAATCAAACTGTTTACTTAAAAAATGTTTTGAAGAAATTTGACATGTCAAGCTGCAAACCATCAACAACACCAATGGATAATAATTTTCACCACGATTTTCTCAAACGAAAAAAATCTGAGAGCATAGAGATAGAAAAGAAATGTAGAGTTGCTATAGGATGTTTGATGTATGCAATGTTATGCTCAAGACCAGATTTGTGTATAGCTATAGGTATATTAAGCAGGTATCAAACATGTGCAAGTAACGATTTGTGGGTAGCAATAAAAAGAGTATTGAGATATATTCAAAGCACAGTTACTATGAGTTTGATATACTATAAACATAAATATAAACAGGAAAATTTGATAGTAGGGTACTCAGATTCAGATTGGGCAGGTGACCGTACTGATAGAAAATCTACATCAGGATATGTATTCAAAGTTTTTAATTGCACGGTGTCATGGGCATCACGGAAACAGTCTACAGTCAGTTTGTCCTCTACTGAAGCTGAATATGTTGCACTAAGTGTATGTGTGAGTGAAGCATGTTGGCTAAGATACTTAATGTATGATTTAAAAATAAAACCTGATTATGTAGCGGTTCTAATTCATGCAGACAATCAAAGCGCTATAAGGGTTAGTAGAAATCCAGAATTTCATAAGAGACTAAAACATGTTGATATTAGATTTCATTTTGTACGAGATAAAATTAAGGAAAATATTGTTGTATTAAAATATCTTAATACAAGTGACCAACAGGCTGACATATGTACAAAACCATTAGGTTTAACTCTGTTTAAAAAATTTAGAGAGTTGCTAGGTTTAGAATAAAAAATTAATGTAGATCTAGGAGATTTACCGTTGAGGGGGGGTGTTGAATACCCAGTAAAAATAAGCAACGGCAAATCTAGGGGATTTTTGTTATTGTATGATGTAGTTGGAAACAATGTTATATAAGTGTCAGATGTCAACTGTAAGCAAAAATAAGTGTCAAAGAAAAATAAATGTTGATTTTGATGTTTAAGTTATTTGTAGAATTATTGAGTTTTCTTTTAAAATAAAACTGACTAGAAGTACTTCGGTGTTTAATTAACATCCACGCAATTCTGCAAAACATCATATTCATATATTTTTCAAATTGGGCTCTGTACCGCCATTCTTTATTATATTACGAATACGTGTGCCAAATATCTCGAAAAAATATTCAAAATTACAGCCGCAATCTTGGAACGCGTTTTCGCTACCTGTTGATCGCTACTGTTTCCTCTTAACTACAACTCTACTTTTACAGGGTCTACAGACTTCATACATACACCATTGTTTTCACTTTTTTATACGCTATATTTTTGCTAAGAATATTTTTCGTTAAAATACTTTTTGAGTTTTTTTCTAAAACCGTCTAAAAACGTGACTTTTTTGTTGAAAAACGAACATAATATATTCACTTGCAAATAACTCAAACAGTATGTTAAGAAAAAATCTATAGAACAAAAACTAGCTTAGAATTACTCAGTTTATCCACTTTAGGACTTATTTTGAATGTATGTCTTTTCACATTATAAAAGTGGTTGTACTAACTCCCAAGGCAAAAGCACACGTCGGCACAATATCACTTTTTCTTTGACCTGTCAGCTATGTGCATACCCAATTTCATGTCAATCCAAGCGGTTGTTTAAAATTCGGAGGTTTTGCAATATTTACCGTGAGTGGATGGACTACAGATATATGTATATTAGATAAAAATTATAGTCTCAGCGAATCTTTGAAATATCTCCATTCCTTTGAAATGTTACATTTTTTAAGCCTTGAGGGAGTAGGCGCAAAATTATGACCAATGCTATTTAAATGCATTCAGTTTATTCGAATCCTGAGAAAACTAATAAGAATTTTGGAAAAATTTAAACGCAGAATGAAAGATTACATTATAACCGAGGGCGAAACTCTCTAAAAACTTTTATGTTTATATTGATAAGTGAAAGGGTGAAAAAAAAAGAAAATTTAGTGTGATTTTTTATTTCAAATATTTAATTCAAAAGAAATTTTTGTTTATTCTATTCTTTTTGACATGAGGCTGTATTTGATTTCTCTATGTCATTGTATGCTATTGGTTAGTTCCTATCATTTCAGCCGACGTACGTCACGATTGGATCAATAGGGCCGAACATACATAACTAAGGCCCTTTTGGCATGATGCTGTATTATTTTGAAGTCGATACAGCCTGAATATTTTTTTTTATTTTTTTACGTTCTATGTGATTAAAAAAATTAAGAATCACCGCAATTTTAGCCCACCACCCCCTTCCCCTTTCCCCACATCAAAAAATGTCAATTTTTCGATTTTATTTTTTTTTAAGTTGGTTTGCAATTAAATTATAAATTACAAAAAATTCACACGCACAGCTGAGGCTTTTACAAAACATATATTTTTATGGACCCGAAGGTCGAGTGTACATAACCTCAATGTTTTTTGTTTTTTTAATAGGTACGTATAACTTTTTTTGGCGATGGCTGCATGTCTAATTTTTTTGCGTTTTGTGAATTTTATCAAAATCTGTATTTCTGACTTTTTTCAGATTTATTCGTAAGGTGCGCCATCTTCAAAAATCCGGAAAACTGGTTTTTTCGGTAGTTTTTTGGGATTTTCTCCATTTTATATACTTCAAAATAGACTAACTCAAGGTTTTTTATAGGTTACGTATATATAATTTGAAATAACTGAGTTTTTAGGGATATTCAAAAATTGTGTAAAACACCTAAACCCCCCAAAAACTATGTTTTTTCAAATTCTTAAAAGTTTCTTAATTCTTTCGTACCCCATGAAGTTAAATTACAAAGCCATTAAAATATAACTAGAGGTGATTCATACCTACTTACCATCTCAATTGAATGCAATCATCGGCAAAGCCATCTTTTAGTGTCATTGTGTCATCCCCAAAAATCTACCTGGGTCTTAAAATGCAGGTATGCATACTTGTTCCGTTATAACTCTTATCTTTTAAAATTTTGTAGTAAAAGCATTTCTATAGCTATAGTGAGTTTATTGCCCTACCTCTTTATGTGGCTTAATGATTTGGATTGTAAACACAGATAAGAAAGGGTGTGATAGACCAGAGAAATTAGCAAATAAATGGCCTCTTTCGTGACATCCGTTGATACAGGTATCTAAGAACTGCTTATGGCATTAGGGTAAATTTAGTTACAACAGTATCCAATATAAAAATTATGCAAAAAATCAAACGTACTTTTTAACTTATAAACAATATATAAACAATTAAAGATCGCTATTTGATTGTAAATATTAAAGGTGGAGACCGGTATGCTGTATGGAAAGGTGATACAATTTTACTGAAGAGCATAGAAAATTCTTTAAAATGAGTGTTTGGAAAGTTCTTTTTGTTAATTTGTTGCTTAGTTATTGGGAAAATAGCTTCAAAAGTCGATTTTTTGAAAATAATTAATAACTTTTCTAAAAATACACTAAAAGCTTTATTTTCGCGTAAGTAAAGGAACAATATTAGAAGTATTCAGCCGTTAAAATTTCAAGAAGTTTTACCTAATAGTTATTGCAAAATTGAAATTGTTTATCCCAAAAAGCTTCTATCTACAGCGTTATTATGCATAAACTATTAGGTCAACATAAATTCTAAAGACATCAAACCAAAGAGAAAGGTTCAATTTATCAAATTAGATCAAGTCTTGAATAAAAAGTTTATAATAAATATTATAAATAATTATAAAATAATTTTGAAAAAGTAGTGTTATTTTAAGCTTATTCGCGAACTCAAGCGAGGGTGCTGCCGCTTATTTTGAACTAGAGGAATTGGGATGAAGATTTAAACAAAACATCCGTTAACCTATATATCAATGTCGATTGAATGCTTGTCTGGTGTGTTCATTTAATGAATGATTTATTTATATTAATTAATTACATCAATAAAAATATTAATTATATCAAAATGCATTATCCCAATTACATCGGCCATTTTCATGCAACTGCACTGCCACCTATAGTCGATTGAGTTCGCGAATAAACAATTAAAATAACAACCGCATTAACATGTGGGAATTAACTAATTTTGATGGGAAATAAGCCACAATTTTACTAAAAAAAATGGTTTTATTTTGACAACGACACCCGATTTGAGCGTCGAAACGTTAATAAAATCAGTTTTTTTAGTAAAATTGTGGCTTATTTCCCATCAAAACTAGTTAATTCCAAAAATGCCACAAGAAAATAGCTTCAGAACAACAACACGTAGGAAGTTAATTTTTTTTATTCGACATGTTGGTATTCTTATAGAAACTGAAACAAAAATTTAATGCCCTACAACCCTTAAAACCCGAGTTAGCCACTTTTTTCAAAAATTCACCGGGGCTTTGTTTATAAATATTAGAAAATTTGAAAAGCAACATTTAAACGAATGAAAGAGCATGTTTATACAAAAAAAAATTAAAACGATTCTTTTAAAAACGAGCCGTCCATGATGCGCCAAAAGTGAAGAGTTTAAAAGTAAAGCGATTCTTACCCTCTTGATTTTATTATCAAAAACTTAATTCACAACTACACATTTATAAAAGGCGCAATACCTCCGGTAAGATTTAGGTACAAAATTAACAAAACCCAAAAAAAAATATATAATACAATATTCCAGTTACCCGTCGTTTGTCACCATTAATCCCTTTATCCTAAAGATAAATAACAGTTTGTCGACGAAAATTCCATTCGATCAAATGTTCGTCGATGAATTGTCCATTCGATGAATTGTGCATTCGACCAACTGTTTGTCGACCAACTGTTGTCGACCAATTTTCCGTCGACGAAGTGTTCTCGACCAGCTTTCCGACACCGGATTTGGGTGTCATTGTATTCTGTTGGTTAATTCCTACCATTTTAGCCACCGTACGTCATGATTGGAAAAATAGCAGCGAATATACGTAACTAAGGCCCTTTCAATATTTTACTGTAATTGATTTTTCTGTGTCATTGTATTCTGTTGACTGATTCCTATCATTTGAGCCGCCGTACGACACGTTTGGACCAATGGGAGTGAAGATACGTAACTAATACCTAACAAGAGGTTTACTCAAACTTCTTTTTTGTACTTATACCACTCGGTAAAAGTACAAAAAAAAGTTTGGGTAAACTTTTGCACAACTGTGTAAATACTAACGAAAAATCTAAAATATTAAAAAAAATTAGTGGAATCCGTTAATCTGTTCTCGAAAAAATTAGCTATGAAAATGAGCATAATTTTCTATATCCCTAACTTTTGACGAGCAGTTTAGCTTAAATGGGGAAAAGCGGTAAGCTTAGACCAAACACCAGTAGGAGGCATTCAATTAATTGAGGAAAAAAATTAAATGGATAACAATATTTATTTCAGTTACACAAAAGGCATTGTCCCGCTAGAATGTTTGAAATCACAATTAATAGTCCTACAAAAAAGACAGGCGTTTAAAAGTGATAAGACCATTGAACAATAAGCCTGTGAGCTACCTTTTAAACACATTCTTAAAAATAATCCATAACACAATTAAAAAAAGGTTTGTTAAGAAATTCTTTTATAGACTTCAGAAATTCAACAACTTCTCCTGATTATGTTTAAAAAACGTACGGAATGCACTAAATGAAAAAAAAAAAAAAAGAAAAAGATTTATCATACCGTTATACTATAATATATCCTTACGTTGAATATTTGATGCTTCCCTGTGGAGTATAAAACGGACAGTTGTGTTTTTCCCGTGATCTGCCTTGTTTAGTCTTCTTTGTCGTTTTATTCGTTAAATCCTATCCTCTTAAGTCACAGCGTCAGAAAGCAGTGGGTATATGCAGTGAACGGGAGGCCTATGTCGAACAGTGAACGTTGGGGCCCTTTCGCGTTTATCATATGTAGAGAAGTCGCTTGTCAAAAACTGGACGTATGTAATCGTATTCTATTTGTTAAATACTCTCACATAATATGTCATACCATGTGCGTTAATCCATTTTATTTCTACAATTTTAAAGTGTTATTACATGCCGTCATTTTCATTTGTCTACACCATCGTATTCTGCCAGTTAAATCCCATCGTTTCAGGCGCTGTACGTCACGATTGAACCAATAGGACCGAAGATACATAACTAAGGCCCTTTTGACCTGCTGCTTGTTTGATTTTTCTGTGTCATTGTCTTCTATGATGCCTAAGGCATATTTATGACATGTCTTATTTTTAAAGAAAACAAGTAATTGGACTTCGTAAGTCCTAGGTTTTCACCCAAAGTAATCGAAAGTAGAATTGGAAGTCGATATTTGAATTCTTCGTGTAACTTTGCGTGGATTGATATACAAATTTACTAATTTTGAGTCATTTTTACTAAACTGTTTACACAGAAATAACTCTAAAGATTCAAACCTTTCAATACGCTTCGATTTATGTGTTCGTATACTATTTCTGAGTCTATTGGGACCCTGCAAGTTCGGCAAAACGACACCTGGTTTCTACGCTCTGCAACTTTATTCGCACTTTTAATTATATTGGCCAATTATATTAGTCCTGGTTACTGGATAATTGTCAAGGCCATAATCCAAAAAAATAATAAGAAGAAAAAATAAGATTCAGGTTATGTTATTAAAACGTAAACAATTGTATGTAGTAAATAAAATTAGTTATTAAAATGCAGTACTGCAAGCAAAATACAATTAATTTAATTTGCCTTCATATAATAATTGCATATAATATCAATATTGCAGAGCAACATATAATTTTTCTTCTTCAATGACAGTAGGTATGAAATGTACGTCAATTTGACAATTTCAATGGACAATATGAATTATTTAAGAAAGTTGCAATATTTCTCCGCTATTCGCGCACGATCGTTTCTCGTATCCGTTCCAAGTACTTGCACACCGCGAATAATGGCATTTCCGGTTATAACTTTTTAAGCGGAAATTACGTAAAAACCAAAATTTTACATTTGTTCTCATCTTGCTAAGCCACGTTGAATATTATATCACTTATTCTCTTTCGGCAACTTTAAAATAGTAAATACTTACGGTTGCAACTCTAAAACCGGAACTCCGACGTCAAATTTCTCATCTTTAATAATACCATCCTTAAGTTAAAAGCTTTCATTCGACACCCGATTTGTCATTCTATCTGTATTAATAACGGAGGAGTTGTATTCGCGGATGGACAGACATACGGACAGACAGCCTAGGTAAAATTTTTCATCTTTAATACCATGCTTGAACTATAAGCTATCATTTGGCACCTCATTTGCCATTATACCTGGTATAATGACGGAGGATTTATACTCGCGGTCGGAGGGATCGACGGACAGACAGCCTAGGTCAAATTTTTCACCTTTAGTATCATCCTTGGATTATAAGCTTTCATTTGACACCTCATTTGTCATTCTACCTGGTATATTGACGGAGGAGCTATATTCGCGGTCGGACGGACCGACGGTCAGACAGCGTAAGTCAAATTTCTCACCTTTAGTACCATCCTTTGATTATAAGCTTTCATTTGACACCTCTTTTGTCATTCTACCTGGTATAGTAGAGGAGTTATATTCGCGGTCGGACGGACCGACGGACAGACAGCCCAAGTCAAATTTCTCACCTTTAATACCATCCTTGGATTATAAGCTTTCATTTGACATCTCATTTGTCATTCTACCTGGTATAATGACGGAGGAGCTATATTCGCGGTCGGACGGACAAACGGACAGACAGCCTAAGTCAAATTTCTCACTTTTAGTACCATCCTTGGATTATAAGCTTTCTTTTGACACCTCATTTTTCATTCTACCTGGTATAATGACGGAGGAGTTATATTCGCGGTCGGACGGACCGACGTCTCACCTTTAGTACCATACTTCGATTATAAGCTTTCATTTGACATCTCATTTGTCATTCTACCTGGTATAATGACGGAGGAGCTATATTCGGGGTCGGACTGACCGACGCGACGGACAGACAGCCTAAGTCAAATTTCTCACCTTTAGTACCATCTTTGGATTATAAGCTTTCATTTGACACCTCATTTGTCATTCTACCTGGTATATTGACGGAGGAGCTATATTCGCGGTCGGACGGACCGACGGTCAGACAGCGTAAGTCAAATTTCTCACCTTTAGTACCATCCTTGGATTATAAGCTTTCATTTGACACCTCTTTTGTCATTCTACCTGGTATAGTAGAGGAGTTATATTCGCGGTCGGACGGACCGACGGACAGACAGCCCAAGTTAAATTTCTCACCTTTAATACCATCCTTGGATTATAAGCTTTCATTTGACATCTCATTTGTCATTCTACCTTGTATAATGACGGAGGAGCTATATTCGCGGTCGGACGGACAGACGGACAGACAGCCTAAGTCAAATTTCTCACTTTTAGTACCATCCTTGGATTATAAGCTTTCTTTTGACACCTCATTTTTCATTCTACCTGGTATAATGACGGAGGAGTTATATTCGCGGTCGGACGGACCGACGTCTCACCTTTAGTACCATACTTCGATTATAAGCTTTCATTTGACATCTCATTTGTCATTCTACCTGGTATAATGACGGAGGAGCTATATTCGGGGTCGGACTGACCGACGCGACGGACAGACAGCCTAAGTCAAATTTCTCACCTTTAGTACCATCTTTGGTTATAAGCTTTCATTTGACACCTCATTTGTCATTCTACCTGGTATAATGACGGAGGAGTTATATTCGCGGTCGGACGGACCGACAGCCTAAGTCAAATGTCTCACCTTTAGTACCATCCTTGGATTATAAGCTTCTATTTGACACCTCATTTGTCATTCTACCTGGTATAATGACGGAGGAGCTATATTCGCGGTCGGTCGGACCGACGGACAGACAGCCTAAGTCAAATTTCTCACCTTTAGTACCATCCTTGGATTATAAGCTTTCATTTGACACCTCATTTGTCATTCTACCTGGTATATTGACGGAGGAGTTATATTTGCGGTCGGACAGACCGAAGGACAGAAAGTTTAAGTCAAATATCTCACCTTTAGTACCATCCTTGGATTATACGCTTTCATTTGACACCTCATTTGTCATTCTACCTGGTATAATGACGTAAGAGTTATATTCGCGGTCGGACAGACCGACGGACAGATAGTTTAGGTCAAATTTCTCACCTTTAGTACCATCCTTGGATTATAAGCTTTCACATTTTTTCAAAATTGGGTGAAAACAACTTGATGCCAGAATGATTTGTTGATGAAAATAATATATACATTCTCAAATTGCCTATTTTTCGTTGTGGATAATATTGTATTCAACAGTGATGCCAAATTTCTGATGCCAAAATGATTGATAATGAAAGTGGGATATACGTTTTCATGTATATAGCGGCAGCGACAAAACGGTAAAACACTGAACTAAATGTATATAATATTTTCACTGTGCCATCATTTTGAACTCAAACATTTTATGGAATAAACTTATATAAGTCAGTAAGGAATAAACAAAGAAAGCTGATATATTAAAGTAACATCAAGGAATCAAATCTCTAACTACAGAGTTGATTAGACTTCTGCTAACAAGTACAGGAAAAAAGTTATTAAGGTAGTGTAAAGTGGCATCGATATACAGATGCCACTTTGCAAGACGATGCCAAATTGATGGTAAATGCATAATGTATCGATGCCAAATTGATAGTAGGATTTATATATATATATATATATATATATATATATATATATATATATATATATATATATATATATATATATATATATATATATATATATATATATCCCATTTATTCTTCATCTAAACTATATGTGTGTAAGCACTATAGATTGTCTGTCCAAATTCACTACTTGTACCACGATCCCGGCTGAGGAGGCGATGTAGCAACTGTGGGGTTGGTTGTTTTGAAAAACTTCTACCAAAGGTGATACAACTTCTGACAACTTGTGTACACAAAGAGCACTACTAACAGTTTTCTATTGGTTGCTTGTATACCAACAATGCAAAATTTGCCAGCTGCTTGCTCACACTTTTTAGAGCTACGAACAACGCTGTTTTTCTTCGAGATTGACTGAGATTTCACTCCAGTGCACTGTAGTTTGGTTCATGTAGCTTGCATGTTGACCGTCTGAGATGACTCTGAGCACTGAGCTACAAAGGGCGGGTTGCCCTCGTACTCGGAGGGTGAAACGAGTGGTACTTAAAGTCGTGAAGAGACACACATGTCTTTTTAGGCACACACATTAAATCAACACGCCATAGATAAAACGGAGCAGATATAAAAACGAGAATAACAATTTCCATTTGAATAAATACCCAAAGATCCATCCAAGCTGGGTTATATCCGGCTCTCTTTTTGCATTAATGACATCTGCTGGAAATCTCGGACGTAATATAAAAAAGATCAAAATTGTATTAATAATAAGACCGATATAAAAGATATCTTGTTTAAATATTGTGTAATACCTCGAATATAACATCATTATTTATACACGATTGTGAGCTTTGGATTTTATCCCAATCTTGTACTATAATTTTATCATTAAAATGTAGTCGTCTATTATGTAGTATATAAAAGCCGTTTTGTTTCAAGCGCTGTTGTTATTATAATAAATATAACAACCTACTCACGTTTATTACCTTGTTAACTCAGACCTTCATAGCAAAAAAAATCCGCTTGTGCATTCCTACCCTTTCATAATATAGAGCAAAAAAGAGCATAGAACATTGTCGTCAAGCCGCGTTATCTACATCATTTCTTGCGTTTAATTACTACGACATAGATAAAACGGAGCAGATATAAAAACGGGAATAACAATTTCCATTTGAATAAATACACGAGGATCCATCCAAGCTGGCTTGGATATCCGGCGCTCTTTTAACATTAATGACGAGTGAACTGGTGGAAATCTCGGACTTAAAAATAAACGAGGTGCTCTAGACTCTAGATAACAAGCGGTGGGTTTTTTTAAACTAATTAGACTGTAGTGAATAAACTAAAGAAAAAAGTGGAAACCAGGGAAAACCTTAATAAGGTCAGTAAAATGAAAACTACTATTTTTATAGGAATTGAAAATGTTTAGTAATCATTGCAATCTAGAAAGTCATAATATTTGAGATATTACATGCTTAGTTAGGATAGTACAAGTGTGCTGTAATAAGAGAGATAAAGATTTTCATAAGTATTACAAGATAAATTAATAGATGTAAAATAATATCCAATATTGAACTGGGTCAAGATTGTGTAATATCGACTAACATTTACCTTCATTGTTTATTTAAATATTATGTGGTCTAAATATTGAGCCATGGGTGCTGAATAAGCAACCCGTGGATGATTGCAAGAACATAGTTTGATTGTTTAAAATAATATAATAAAAAGACGGAATAAACGTGATGTTCATCGAGGTAAGATGTTTCATTCTCCCTTAACTACTTAACATTGAAAAGAACCTGAAGTATTACCACTCTTAGCTCCCAGAGTGACGACACATATCCAGTTATATTAGGCAAGGATGATTTAGAAAATAATAAACACAAGCTAAAAGGAAATAATTTACAACATTAAAGCGTTGAGTCATATTTATGTAAACTAAATCAGATTAACATCTTAGAGTCTAGAAGTCGTTCTCATTTGTGATCGTCGTGTGAATTTTAAAGGGCTTAATCTGGGATCCTGGTCTAGGCTAAACCCGGTAAAAAATTTTATAAAGAGCACTATACACATGCGAATCTTCGTCTTCTTCTTTTTATTGACTTGCGTTTTCATTTCCAAATTGTTATACTCCATCCAATCCTAGATAAATCGACTTCAACATCAACTTTGCCATTTTTCTGTGACGGCCTACACTGACCTTCTACCGTATGGTCTCTCAAAAAATACTGTCTTTAACACTATGTTCTCCTCTAATCTTACCACATGCCCTGCCCTTCTTATTCGGTTAGTTTTTATATGTCTGACGATATTTTCAGTACCATCCAGAGTCACTAATTTAGCATTACGGCTCCTTCTCCACTCTCCTTTTAATTCATCCCTTTGAGGGCCAAATATCATTCTGAAAACCTTCCTTGTAAATACCAGCAGCTCATTTATTTCCCGCTGATGTAGAGTCCATGTTTCACTTCGATATGTAAGAACTGGGTGAATAGTTGACATGTACAGTCTTAATTTAGATTTTCATTTTAGCAGCTTAGATCTTTATAATGATTATTAGTCCAGGGCGCATCTGTTTTGAGATGGACGTTGAGAGGTGACTCAAATTTTTTTGCAGAAATTGCTTGAAAATAAATCAAATAATAATATTTGAGTTATCCTCCCTCTCAAAAAGGTCCGGAACATTGTTTAAATAATCAAAATGTCAAAAATTGAAGGAAAAAATCGATTTTTTTCTTCGTTTTTTGATTATAACTTTAAAAGTATTCATTTCCGAGAAAAGTTGTACTGACATAAAAGTTGCGCAATTAAATTTTCTACAATATAGAATTGGTTAAAAATTTAAAAAATAGTCACCCTAGTTGCAAAATAGCAATAATTGCGAAATAACCATACAAAAACAAGTATTCGCATTTTACGTTTTTTAACCATTAATGCTACACTTAGGACCTTAATATTTCACCCAGAAAAACGTTATGATACAGTAAAACAATACTGTAAATTTCATTAAGATCGGTTCAATAGATTTTGCAAAATAAATTTTGCAATCCAGCTTTCGCAAAAAAAATTCATTTTTTCAAAATGTTACAGGACTGAAAATAAAGCAGATAGCAAGTTGAAATTTTTTTTGCTTATAGAAGTGTACTGTACCTTTCATTTTCAATTTTCAAAATTAAAATCGATTAATTACCACGGCGTCAGAAAATTTTTGAAATAAACAATAATTTTTGGTGCTACGCGCAGGACAGCGGTGTTTGATTTACACAAGTTGATTTCCACCAAAATTTCTTCCAATCTTTATCTAATATATTATTTTCTTACTCTATATTTTGTTGTATTTTAATATTTTAATTCCACAAAAGTCAAACTATTTTTATTATTGTTTCTGAAATATTGTTTAAACAATTGCATATGTTTAAAAATAATAAATTTTTATTATTTAAGTTAAAATATATGAACAAAGAAAGTTTTTGCTAATAAAAGTGTTATTTCAAAGGATAGAGTATGTGTTTATTTTGCAATAAACAAATTTATTTATTTATATCGAAATGTAATAAAAATTAAAATGTATCAATCATTATCAAAGGTCATTGGAATGCCCAATCAAAACAAACTATCCGCTGTCCTGCGCGTAGCACCAATAATTAATGTTTATTTAAAAAAAAATCCTGAGGCCGTGGTGTTAATCGATTTTAATTTTGCAAAATTGCAAATGAAAGGTACAGTACATTTCTATAAGCAAAAAAATTTTCAACTTGCTATCTGCTTTATTTTCAGTCCTGTAACATTTTGAAAAAATGAATTTTTTTTCCAAAGCTGGATTGCAAAATTTATTTTGCAAAATCTATTAAACCGATCTTAATGAAATTTACAGTATTGTTTTACTGTATCATAAAGTTTTTCAGGGTGAAATATGAAGGTCCTAAGTGTAGCATAAATGGTTGAAAAACGTAAAATACGAATACTTGTTTTTGTATGTTTTTTTCACAATTATTGCTATTTTGCAACAAGGGTGACTATTTTTTAAATTTTTAACCAATTATGTATTATAGGAAATTGAATTACGCAACTTTTATGTCACTAAAACTTTTCTCGGAAATGAATACTTTTAAAGTTATAATCAAAAAACCAAGAAAAAAATCGAATTTTTCCTTAATTTTTTGACATTTTGATTATTTAAACAATGTTCCGGAGCTTTTTGAGAGGGAGGATAACTCAAATATTATTATTTGAGTTATTTTCAAGTAATTTCTGCAAAAAAATTGGAGTCACCTCTCAACGTCCAAATGTACTAATATTTTTACAGATGCGCCCTGGTCTATATAAAGAGTATAATGCTCTGTTTCCCGCAGCTATCATTGCTGAGACCTCTTTTTCGATGTGATTGTCATCTGTGATTACCTCTGTGATAGCAATCTGTTTTGCGGATATATTTGATCTGTGGTTCAATACAACGAACACAGGTAGCGAGCCAGATACACATAACGCATGTGTGTTACACTTTCGGGGATTTGTTTGCCGAATGAAGAGTACCTGTTGCATTTGTAATAATTTGTATTCTGACGACGGTAGTAGTTTATCCAACAGCCTAGGTCACTCAAACCATGTTTAGCTCGTATTATATGTCAATGACACAAATATTATAGTGTTATATTTTGAGTTTACCAGACTTTCGCGAAAGAATTTGGAGAAGACACCTTCTTCTTCAAGTGCCATCTCCGTGACGCAAGTCGGTAATCGACATAGTTTAAAGCTTCTCTCTGACTCTGACGTCTTCTGAATAGACATAAAGAACGAGTTTCCCAACGCAATATTGCTGACTGTATAACCCACCGAAAGCGCGATACCTGTACTGACGTAGTTCTTATGTATGGAGATTTTATGACATGAGCAATACATATAACAACCATTTTAGATGAGCATGTGGTACCTGTAAAATAGAAAATCTACGGTTTCGTTTTGATTTAAATTTGTTTCCTGCCATCCCCCGATAGTACTATTTCTAGTCTACCCGTTGTCAAGGAGTAGTTTCACCAACACGTCCGTAGTTTCTCGGTATAAAATAAACTGTTTATACCGCAGTATGGTTAGAACGCCCTCTAACGGGGAATAAGTGAAATGAATCGAGTTGACATTCATTTTATGTGGTACCTCTTGCGCCATTCATAGGACCTAATGGTATTTTTATGGTCGATACTACGCGTTCTCACCATTCTAGAATCGTCAATGAATAGTTAGAAAAGAGGCAGGGATTGTCCTTATGAATTGGCCAGCTTCCAGCCCCGACATCATTCCAATTAAACATCTATAAGACACACTGTGAATGCGAATTAAAGTTCGACTTCCCCGTCCATACAACTTACCTGAGCTTAGTGCTTAGTCAGACAATATTGGACAAATTGGACTAACTTCATTTTCAAAATTTAATTCTAATTCTTCTAACGATAACACGTACGCTGGCTCGATGACAAAATACTAGAATTTATTAAGGGCGTAGGGGCAAAATTTCGCGCAAATGTGTTTTAAGTGCATTCATTTTTTTCGAATCCTGAGGAAACTAATAAATACTTTTGAAAAATTTGAACGCTGAATGAAATATTAAATTATTACCGAGGGCCAAAAGTCGGAAAGTCCCTTAAAATAACCAAAAAGTTTATTTTTAATAAGATATTTGAAATTAAAAATCACATTAAATTTTCTCTTTTATTTTCACCCCTGTAACTTATTAAAATATACATTATAGAAGTTTTCGGGGACTTTCGGCCCTCGGTAATAATGAAATATTTCATTCTACGTTTAAATTTTTCCAAAATACTCACTAGTTTTCTCATGATTCGAAAAAAAAAGATTGCATTCAAAAAACATTGACGCGAAATTTTGCGCCTACACCCTTAACAAATGATATAAACGTTATTTTTATTACTTTTTGATATCAACGAACCAACTTTTCACTTTTTCAGTTTTCGAATAATGCCATATGTTTTTATAAATACATAATGTTTTTACATACACTGTGTTTCTTATTTGCATTTATTCTTCCTCCTTAATATATGCCCAATCTATAACTGGCATTTGCAAACATGTGTCGCTTTCTCTATAAAATAGGTGTAGATCGAATTTTTTGCACCTGAGTGTACATTCGTTGTATAACACAATTTTGTTTTATTTTGTTATGAATAAAAAAGTATTGGAAACTTACTGCTCTCTGTATATTACATATTTTCGGGTCGTATTTGAACAATTTCGTTTCCTACTCGTATTATTTTCGGCTGTCAATATTGGCAAAATTTTCCCGACAAAGGCCTACCACTAAAATTAAATTTGAAATGATTGATGGCAACTTCACTTCATTAATTATGCAAAATATAATCATTATCGTTACTAAAATTTCCATTTATAAAATTACTATTGTCAAAACTTGTTAGCATAAAACAACAGGTATGCGCTCCTCTCGATATTAATTACACAACAATAGGTTTTGTGTTATTACAACATTTAAATTGTTTTAATCAAAAATCAGCTGCAAATTTGATTTCTGTTTATGTCGAAAATATAGTTTCGTTTAGTACTCTGGGCTAATTAGCAAAATTCATGGAAAAGTTATTTACCAGCAATTTTATTGCTGGAATCGAATTATAAGATTCTATATATTAATAATATAGGTATGCAAAGTCCGCAGATAGTGTGCTACTTTTTTTATAAACAAAATGGCGCCGACAAATCGTATTTTTTTCAATTATTGCTCTATAACTCCAAAGATTTTAACATTACAACAAAAACACCCAAATAAAAATTCACCGCAATTAAATTATGCATAGAGATATGTTTTTCCCGATTTGCTCCGACGAGAATTTTCCTCGGAAAATGCGGGTTTCCCCAACAAAAACTTTAATTTTCAAATTTTAGGTAAGTAATTATTAATCAATAATTAAATAACTTAGTGATATCAAAGCTTTCTTGGTATAGATTGTAATTCCAGAAGCCGGTGAAAATTAAACGAATATTTTAGCAACAATTCAATTGTTAATTAACAATTTACGATCGCAGTAATAACCAAAATAATCATGATACATTAATCAAACTTATAAAGATTTTAAAGATGAGATGCTTATTTAATATTTTATCGACAAAATATAAATTTTTCGTTTTTTTTGCATAATTATTAAATTTTGAACAAAAAATAGTTATCATACGCTGGTCTAATTAGTAAAGTACAAAGAAAGGTTATTTACCAGCAATTTCATTGCTGGAATCGAATATTATGATCCTATATATTATTAATATAGGTATGCAAAGTCCGCAGATAGTGTGCTACTTTTTTTTATTAACAAAATGGCGCCCCCAAATCGTGTTTATTTTTCAATTATTGGTCTATAACTCCGAAGATTTTAACTTTACACCAAAAACACTTAAATAAAAATTCACCCCAATTTAATCCTACATATAGGCATGTTTTTTCTGATTTGCTCCGACGAAAATTTTCCTCGGAAAATGTGGGTTTTCCCAACAAAATCTCGAATTTTCAAATAAATTTTTTGGGCAAGTAATTATTTATCAATGATTAAATAACTTGGTGAAATAAAAGCTTTCTTGGTATAGATTATATCTGCAGAAGCCGGTGAAAATTAAACGAATATTTTAGCAACAATTCAATTCTTAATTAACAATTTACAGTCGCAATAAAAACCAAAATAATCATGAGACATTGATCAAACTTAGAAAGATTATAAAGATGTGATGCCTATTTAATATTTTGTCGATAAAATATTATTTTTTTATTTTTTTGCATAATCTTTAAATGTTTAAAAAAATAGTTATAAACAAATTAACATTTATCAGAAATTGTTTATTATATTCTAATTTTAAAAAATACTTAAAATGCGTATTTCAAAGGTCTTGAAAATGAATGTTTCAAAAAACTTTTCCAACCATTCGCAAAAAAGTTATGAAACAGCAAAATAAATATACGATTGCTCCGTTGTTTATAATTTGTTTTAATTGTTTTAAAGCTTAAAAGTGAGATTGTGGTACAATCTAATTACTCACAAAGAATATCAAATATTAGTTCAATGGTTCTATTTTAATCAAAGATTAAAAATACTTTTTTTTGTAATTTTTAGCGCGAAAGTAGGCTTGATACAGAGCCGGAGATGTTCACTCGAAGCGACTGACACGCTTTAAACTCGCGCGAGTTGTGTATGTGGACGGGTATAATACATAATACATAGCTACGGTACTGTATTAGTCTACTTTCGCGCGTGTAAATTACAAAAAATATATTTATAATCTTTAATTAAAATATAACCAATAAATTAATCTTCGATATTTTTTGTAAGTAATTAGCTTGTACTTTAAACTCACTTTTACGCTTTGAAAGAATTTAAAAAAAATTATAAACAACGCAGTAATCGTATGTTTACTTTGCTGTTTCATAACTTTTTTGCAAATGGTTGTAAAAAAGTTTTAAAACATTAATTTTCAACATATTTGAAATACGCATTTTAACTATTTTTTAAAATTAGAATTTAATAAAAACTTTCTGATAAACGTTAATTTGTTTATAACTATTTTTTTAACATTTAAAGATTATGCAAAAAAATTAAAAATTAATATTTTGTCGACAAAATGTTAAATAGGCATCTCATCTTTATAAGATTTCAAAGTTTGATCAGTGTATCATAATTATTTTGGTTGTTATTGCGACCGTAAATTATTAATTAACAATTGAATTTTTGCTAAAATATTCGTTCAATTTTCACCAGCTTCTGTAACTATAATTCAAAACAAGAAGGCTTTGAAGTCACCAAATTATTTAATTATTGGTAGATAATTACTTACCTAAAACTTTATTTGAAAATTAAAAATTTTGTTGGGAAAACCCGGATTTTCCGAGGAAAATTTTCGTCGGAGCAGATCGGAAAAAACATATCTCTATGCAGAATTTAATTGCGGTGAATTTTTCTTTGAGTGTTTTTGTTGTAAAGTTAAAATCTTTGGAGTTATAGAACAATAATTAAAAAAAAACACGATTTTCGGGTGCCATTTTGTTTATAAAAAAAGTAGCACACTATCTGCGGACTTTGCATACCTATATTATTAATATATATATAATCATAAGCTTCGATTCCAGCAATAAAATTGCTGGTAAATAACTTTTCCCAAAAATGGGCTATTCTCCGATAATCAGCCCAGACTATAGATAATAATAATATTTTAGGCCATGGATAATCATCTAGGCTATGGGTTATGATGGGCCAAATGTTATGAACAAAATAATGTCTAGGAGTAAAGCAAGCGCAAAAAATTGACCATAAACAAATGAAAACCGAACTAACTTCCGAGTTTGTATGGTACGAAGAGTAAGTCAGTTAAATCCATAGAAAAAAGTGTTGTGTGATTGGGTAGAATGCGATCTTACCCTTCAAAAAATATGTCACGTATTTCAGCACGTGGTTAATTGGAAGGATACTACAAATCTGTCCTCCATATAAGTGGTCTGTATAGCTTCGACATGATAGGTGTGAAATTTTAAATGTTCTTGTTGTTGATTGGATATAGTCCTGTCGCCAGGGGGGGTACAACGGCCTCGTTAATTCAGATGGACTTACTCAAGTTTTTTTTATGTATTTTGACCCGTAGAACACGAATTTTTTGGGTAACAGTTGATCCGGATGTCGATAAGATTGTTATAGACCAAGAACTTGAGGAATCAAATAACAGCGATTTTTGGCAAAACAAAACAATATTTTGTATTTTTTGGGCCATTTTAAGTAAAAAATATTTCTACAAGTTTTTTCGTAGGATGCACAGTTTTCGAGATAAACGCGGTTGAACTTTAAAAAAATCGAAAAATTGCAATTTTTGAACCCGAATAACTTTTGATTAAAAAATAAAATAGCAAGTCTGCTTACCGCATTTGAAAGTTTAAGTCAAATTATATCGGTTTTGATTATTTGCGTTGGTAAAAATTTATTTTTTTATTGTTTAACAAAGCTATAAACACGTAGGGTTTCCCGTGCTTTTACATGCGTTTTAACGCATGTAACGTAGAAATAGTCTTGATTGCACTAGTACCTATTCTACCTACTCGTTCGATTTTAAATGAGAAATCATAGAAACATCACTCACGCACTAGTTGTTTGTAGCTTTGTTTAACAATAACACAATAAATTTTTAGCAATGCAAATAATCAAAACCGACATAATTTGACTTGAACTTTCAAAGGCGCTAAGCAGAATTGCTATTTTATTTTTTAATCAAAAGTTATTCGGGTTTAAAAATTGCAGTTTTTCGATTTTTTGAAAGTTCAACCGCGTTTATCTCGAAAACTGTGCATCCTACTAAAAAACTTGTAGAAATATTTTTTGCTTAAAATGACCCAAAAAATACAAAATATTGTTTTGTTTTGCCAAAAATCGCTGTTATTTGATTCCTCAAGTTCTTGGTCTATAACAATCTTATCGACATCCGGATCAACTGTTACCCAAAAAATTCGTGTTCTACGGGTCAAAATACATAAAAAAAACTTGGGTAAGTCCATCTGAATTAACGAGGCCGTTGTACCCCCCCTGGCGACAGGACTAATAGGAAGGGTGCCATAATCTAGCCTCCATGCTAGGTACGTAGCCTCCATATGGTACTTCCAATATTTAATATTTTATTCAAGTGGACAATAAAGGTAAAACACAAACAACTTTTGTTTATTACTTATTTATTTATACAATAATGTGACATATTACACAGAAATACGAGTATTTAATTTGGATTAAATAAATGTTTACTTGTTGAATTTTTCCACCGTTTGCACACAACAGTTGAACGGAGCCATTAGACCTAACAACAAAACGCGAAATAAAGTGTGTATTTTAAAACTGTTGGATAAACAGCACCTACAATCAAAAAATCTCTATCTTGCAATCAGAAAAACTTACCTTTAAAAAGGTTCTCGATTACAAAATAACAAAAATATCAAAAAACACGACTGAATATCAGCTTTTTATGGTGACACAAACACATCACATAACCGACCATATAAAATAACTGAACGACAACGAGCGAACGAACACGAACACTGAACACAGATTCACAGATAGCGCAGGATTTGTCAAAAGTCATGTTCCACCAATCACAATGCCGACATCAGCGCCTCTGACAAAATGGTAGGAAAATAAATAAGAGTGCATGTTTTTTATTAGAGTGCGCGTGGCATGGTTAAATCGGTCATATTATATTATTAGTAAAACTTTGTTTTAGGAATAAAAAAACCTATGCATGTCTCGTGCTTAATTTTTCATTTGGCATTAGTGTACCTCCTAGTGAACATACAACAAATTTTAATGGCTCTTAATGGACATCTCTATACAACTATAAGAAGAGGTGTTAGTTATGAAGAGGCGTTCGTTCACCTAAAACAGGACAAACCAAAACCAGAAGTCCTACAACACAGCAAAACAACCAACGGCCCACATCGAGTCAACTTAGAAAACCGTAGGTACTGCTCTCAACACCTAGAACATGTGTAAGAAGATGTCTGAGAGATACTCTATTGTACCAAGCCATCTAGTGTTCAATAACACGAAAAGAGCCCCAAACGATTCAATCGTTCTGGTACCATAGGGGTATCTGGGATGAGCGAATTTTCTCCTTAAAAGAAGTGGGAGCGTGTCAATCTTCGTTAATAGTTTGGATGTACATAGTTCAATTGAACTATTTAGTTGTGTAACCTTATCTTCTCTAGGTACCGTCTCCTCTTCGAAGGTTGGCAATCATCAGAGTGAGTTTTCCTTTTGATTCCGAGTTTCTAAATAATTCGTTGCTAAGTACATCCAAACTAAGGTTTTACTATGAGTTACGTCTCCTTCCAATGGATCTTTTTTCGTGGATTTTTCCTTGCATAATAACCTGGAGTATTAGATATTTATGTTCTCTCATCACATGTCGTATATATCTCCGTTTTTTTCTTAATTGTTAAAAGACAGTTAAAACAGGACTAGTTTTCAATCGGTTGACCGATCATCATCAGTGTTCGCTTGAATCTAACCACCAAAGTAAAAAATATTTGGGTAAAAACCCTTTACAATTAATCCGTCATAGGAACATAGAAATAAGATATGAATTTAAACATGGATGATTAAAATATCCAATGTTTCATGCTCTAGGTACCATTGAGCTCGAATTTGACTTGTTCACATCATGACTGTATGGTAGCAAGTAACACTTGCTACCATAAAATCATGATGTGAATAAGTCAAAATACGAGCTCAATGGTACCTAGAGCATGAAACATTGGATATTTTAATCATCCATGTTTAAATTCACATCTTATTTCTACACCGAGAGAACAATTTCTTTTCTCCTAAAACACCGATTTCTTTGAGCAATATTTCTTAAATGTTAACATATCCTATTAACTTAAACATACCGGTTCACATATAAAGAAACGAGTTTTTTAAACACAACGCAATAATTTCTTACAGATAATTTCTTCAATACTAAGAAATGCATTAATGGTTACATTTAATTTTCTTATCCTAAAGTTTTTATTTCTTAAATTGAAAACTACAAATATTTTGCAGTATAAGAAATATAATGTTAAGTTAATCCATATTTATATTTGTGAACAAGAAATTTTATTGCAATCAAATAAATATTTTAAACCACAAGAAATAATTCTTCAGAAATACCCTCTGTAGTAACTGTGGTTATAAATAAAAACTTTGTCATTAATGCCGAAATGTTACTTGCAAAGAGATTTTCTTCCACAAAAGAATTGAGCAGATTAACTATTTATGATTTAGTCGTCAGTGTTTGTCAAGATGGCGTGACATGTTCACGTTCATATAGATGGATGTTGGATTTATTGGTGTACTTTAAAAATTAACGGATATTTTGAAGGTACGTACATATATAGGTATTAAATAAAAGTAAATTGAGTAATTTAAGATGTAATAATAATATTGTTGCGTATCCGAATGGTTAAAAAAGAAACATAATAGTATCTTTATATGCTTTTTAGGTACAATGATGGACGACTCTGAAATAAAGGAGCTTATTATTCTAACTGGGAAATATGCCACAATTTAAAGCTGGGACAGAATGATATAATATATACATAACTTCATACAATAGCTTCAAAACAATATTAAGAAAGGAGTTATTAACCAACTGCGGGGCCTTCCAGAAATGGTAGAACTTCATACATGTAAGTACCTTTTTAAAAATGTGTATACTTATGTATCAACTATAATAGGTTTCTTCAATGTATCGTCTTCTATAAAAATATACAATACAACGCTATATCAAACATGGCGGGTGCAACGCTGAGGATTTTTTCTATTAATTTATTTGAGATAAAGAAATCAGTTGGTCTAAAAGAAATATATTTTTATGGTTAAGAAATGTTATTGCCGAAAACCGTGAATTAGTTAATATGTATTAAATGACTTAGATGTAAACTAATAATACTTTCCCGTAATAAAATTTCTTAATGATTAGGTATGCTGTCTCTTTTAGATTATAAAATTTAAGAAAATTACATATTATTATGTCTGCTTCAATGTTTTACATTGGTTGTATTTTCCCTCTTGTTTTAGCTAAACAATGTTTATTGTGTGACTTAATATTATACATATAAATAATTAATATTTCATTAACAAAAAGAAAAAATAAACAAAGATGTGTAGGTTAAATAATGCCATGTTTGAACTAAATATGATTGATTATTATTAGTATTAGTAGTTCTTATGTGGGGCCGTGTATTTGTTTTTTTTTTGTATTTCCTAAATTTGTCAAAATAAATATCTATATGTGTATAAAAAAATATTATTAAAGTAAGTTTACTCTTTCTACATAACGATTTTGTTTTAGTGAATTGCTGATATACAAAGTGCTATTAACAAAAGAAAGAAAATTTGAGGAAGTTGGATTTGCGTTTCCATCCTTTTATTGTTGTGTAGAAGCCAGTGGTTTAAGAGTGGAGAAAATATTTGTATGTAATAATAACGTTTTATATCTTGTTTTATTAATAAATAATGATTTTACCTTAACACAATGATTTATTTCGCCGTATGTAATATCACTTTATTTTCAAGAAATATTAACTTAACTCTAAATATACGTTTATCTCTGCGAAATATATTTCTTAACATTAAATAAATTAATTATTAATAATAAAATAATAATATTCCTTACTAAGAAATATTATTGCTCAGAAAGAATAGTTTGTTAATGTGTAGAAAATATATTTTTATGACTAATAAAATTAATTAACATCAAGTGTAATTTCTTTCTGATAAATGGGTTTGAAGTTTGGCAGAAAGCGATAGTTCAATCATGTTTAAGATATATTTCTTTGGCTATAGTAGAATTTATTTGAAATATTTTAGAAAATTATATCTTACATACAAAGATATATTTCTTAGGCAATATGCCAAGTCGATCTTTCTTAAATATTAATAAAGTTTCTTTATGTCAAGATTTTTTTTCTCTCGGAGTATGTTATCATGACGGATTAATTGTAAAGGGTTTTTACCCAAATATTTTTTACTTTGGTGGTTAGCATGTTAGATTCAAGCATTCAAGCAAACACTGATGATGATCGATCAACCGATTGAAAACTAGTTCTGTTCTGTGATGTATCCCTGTATAGGGATTTTAACAAATATACCTTTTATAAAGGATTTTATGGTGTTTTGTAATAAATGGTATATATAAATGGTATAAATGTTTTGAGATCTCATCATTGTTTTTATTGATAGGATCTAGATATCTTTGCGACCGAACGTCAAGTGCGAATAGTGCCTTCCTTGTTTCTAGGCCTTTACGGAATCCAAATTTTTGATAGTCCATATTCTATTATAAATCACTTTTAGCAGGATTTTCAGTACGTGACACACCAAAGTTATTGAACGATAGTCAGAGCAACTCTTGACATTATTTTTGCAAGGGTTACAAACATTGATACCAGCCATTAATTTGGTATTATTCCAGTTGTATATATATGACGTCGATTAACTCTACCAAAACATGAATCCTGTAATCCTCTATTAATTTGAGAATTTGCTCTGACAGTTTATCCGGACCTACAGCTTTTTTGTTCTTTTTAGTGTGTTTATTCCATATACCATATGGTGTGCAACTAACAACATTAAAAATACCAGAATGATTTCCAATCTTCGATAGGAGCAGAACTTCTTCTTCTTCTTTCTCGAAACTCCTGATGCCCCTCAGGGGCGTCGGAGGTTTTATTCATCCTCTATCCATATCTTCCATTTCTTGCGGTCCTTTGCTAACTCTTTCATTTGTTGAAGTGTTTTTTCTTTTTCCTGTCCAATTTCTATAGTCTGATCGATCCATCTCTTCCTTGGCCTCCCTTTCCTTCTTTTACCATATCTTTTTGATTCCATCGCCTGCTTTGGTAGTCTTCCTTGGTCCATTCTGTTAATGTGTCCATACCATTTTAATTTTATTTTTTGGATCTTGGTTATTATCGATTCCTGTTTCAGTCTTTGTCTAATATCTTCATTTCTTATTCTGTCCAATTTCGTTTTTCCTGCTATTTTTCTCAGCTGCTTCATCTCCGCTGCGTTTATTATACTGTCTATTTTTGAATTGTTTACCCATGTCTCACCTGCATATATTAAAGTTGGTACAGATATTGCATTGTATACCTTCAGTTTTATTTCTTTATCTATTTCTTCCTTTCCAAATATTGTTTTATTTAGTGCTTCTTTTTTCGCCCTGTATGAGATTTCTTGATCTAGCTTTCCATCCTCTGATATTATTACTCCCAGGTATTCAAACGTCGAGACTGTTTCTATTATTTCGTTTTTGCACCTAAATATCGTTTGGTTTATTTCTTCCCTTTTCTTTTGGGCTACTATCATGGTCTTCGTTTTCTTTACATTTACCTCCATTTTCAAATTTTCTATTTCTTCCACCCAGATATCGATTAATTTTTGCATTTTCTCTTTATTGTCTGCTATTATTACTAGGTTATCTGCATATAGTAATCCCTTCATTCTCACTGGTACTAAATTCCTGTACCCTATTGTTGACTGTAATTGCCTTGACTTTCTTTTAGCGCTCTTCATTACTCCATCCATTACTAATATAAACAAAACTGGGCTGAGACTATCCCTTTGTTTTATCCCTCTCCTTAGGTTTATTATTGGCGATCTGTTTTCGTTTATTTGTACTTTAGCAAGTACGTTTCTATAATAATATGTACTTTTTACCACGCTTACTATCTTTTGAGGGATTTGCAGGTCTTCCATTACTGACCATATTACTTCTCTATTTATAGAACCAAAAGCAGCTTTAATATCTATAAACGTAATATATAAGTCTTCTCTTATTTCGTTTTTCCTTTCAATTAGATTGCTCAGTATGTATATATTATCTGTTGTTCCTCTTTCCTTCCTAAAAGCAGCTTGTTCTTCTTCTAATTTTCCCTCCAGTTCTTTCCTGAGCTTCCTTTCTATTATTCCGGTGTAGACTTTATATGCCACTGATGATAAGCATATAGCCCTTTAGTGATCAAATTCCGCTTCATCTCCTTTCTTGTGTATTGGTATCAATAAATTGTCTTCCCAATCTTTCGGTATCTTTTCTGTTCTCCATGCTTCCCTCATTATTTCCAGTAGCCAAAACTTGCCTTGTTCTCCCACGTATTTCATCATCTCCGGATCTATGTCATCTGCACCTGCCGCTTTTCAATCTTTATTCTTGGCAATCCTTCTTCAATATCTTTGATATGAATTTCGTTTACCCGATTGTCCTCTTCTCTTTCCTGCTGTCCTCTCTCCTCATGTTGTTGGTTGCTTGCCTCGAATTTTTCTTTACATAGGAGCAGAACTTGGAAAATAAAAAGATCCTAGTTCGTGCTATCAGATTCCAAATACTATGACACTCAACAGCATTTGTTTCCACTTTATTACATTTGTTTTTCATTTATTTTCTCCTACTATATTCCTCTTGAACATGAAGGGCAGAAGAAGCGTAGGAAGACTCAAAATCTCGTCGCAAATCAATCTACGTGAATGGTTTGGATGCAATTCAATTGAACTATTTAGGCGTGTAAGAAACAACATTATAATTACAGAATCATTTCCAACCACCGATAGGAGCGGTACTTGAAAAAGAAGAAGAAGATCCTAATTCGTGCTGCCAGATTCCAAATACGACGACACTTAAACTATGACAAGTAACATTTTTTCTTTACCCTTTATTACATTATACAGAGAGAGTCTGTAATTTGGAATAAATTCAATATCTCAAATACCAATTGTTTTTTTTTGAAAAATGCTCAGACCCGTCGATTAGTATTTCAAATTGTCCTTTTTGACATACAATAATAATGTATACAGGCTGTCCCAATTTAGAGATATGACGTCATCGTTGATTTTCTTAAATGGCAACACTGTCATTTTGATAGCTATTTTGATAGGGTGTATAAAGTTATACACAACTGCCAAATATCAAATTTTTATTCTCTACCATTTACAAGATACAGTCGAACCGCTTATTGGAATAGCCTTCGTGCCAAGCAAAAGTATTCTTATAACCGGGATATTCTAATAATCGATCATTGGTGGCTAGTAGAAAAGTTTTGGGACCTCCAATTTCTATTTCTTAAAGCGGGATATTCCTATTAGAGGTATTCTATTAAGCGGGTTCGACTGTAATAGAAAATAACAAAGTTATGTCTGTAATTTGGAATAAATTCAATAATTATAATACTAATTGTTTTTTTTTGAAAAATGCTTAGACCCGTCGATTAGTATTTCAAATTGTCATTTTTGACATACAATAATAACGTATACAGGGTGTCCCAATTTATCGAATAAACAAATGCTCATAACGTTGCCCATTGACAATTTAACAATAATTGAGGGCTACATTATGAGTATTTGCTTAATTAAATTCAATTATTATTTGATTATTTGTTTTTCATAACTTTGTTATTTTTTATTATCTTGTAAATGGTAGGGAATAAAAATTTGAAATTTTGCAGTTGTGTATAACTTTACACACCCTATCAAAATAGCTATCAAAATGACAGTGTTGCCATTTAATAAAATCAACGATGACGTCATATCGCTAAATTGGGACAACCTGTATACATTATTATTGTATGTCAAAAAGGACAATTTGAAATACTAATCGACGGGTCTAAGCATGTATCAAAAAAACAATTAGTATTTTAATTATTGAATTTATTCCAAATTACAGACATAACTTTGTTATTTTCTATTATCTTGTAAATGGTAAAGAATAAAAATTTAATATTTTGCAGTTGTGTATAACTTTACACACCCTATCAAAATAGCTGTCAAAATGACAGTGTTGTCATTTAAGAAAATCAACGATGACGTCAAATCTTTAAATTGGGACACCCTGTATACATTATTATTGTATGTCAAAAAGGACAATTCGAAATACTAATTGACGGGTCTAAGCATGTTTCAAAAAAAAAACAATTAGTATTTGAAATATTGAATTTATTCCAAATTACAGACTCTCTCTGTATGTGTCCCAATTATTTTCTCTTCTTACATTCCTCTTGAATATACTTGTATCATTAGTCAACATTTGCAGTAAAATTATACACTAACTATTTAAAATAACATTTATTTCCGACATCCCGACAGAGATCTTTGCAGTCTGCTGAAGTCAATGGCACTATCTTACCAAAATTGTTTTGTGAAACGAAGTTGGAATATAGCGGTACATTGTCTGCGACACAATGCCAGTAAGAACTTTGCTTGCATACTGTGATAAGCTTATATTATTTTACATTGAGTTATACGTATATGTATTAAATGTACGCTGTTGAACAAAAAACTCTAGATATGAATCTTCCCAGACTCTTCTTTTTAGAGTCTGGAAAAGTTTAAGAGGTTTTCCTTTTCTATTGTTGTAAATTAATTTTTCAATTTTTTCGTGTGTGTGTGTGTTACAATCATCATGTCTTTTCTGTTTGTGCAATAAGGCGTGTACCGGGTGTCCCAATAAGAATGGCTCTCGGCCATATCTCAGGAACCGTTTATAGTAGAGCTTTGAAATAAAAAATTTTATAACAAAAGTTGCCTCAGGAAAAGCCTGGAAATTATTTTCATAATTGTGGGTCCACCGTTAGAGGGCGTAATTGAATATCAAAAATAAAAAAATCTAAATTTTACAAAATTTTCCTAATGAAGGGGCACTGGAAATCCGATTATTGTATTCTTCATCAAATTCTGCGCATATTTGATTTAACAAGTTTAACTCTACCTTTGCAAATAAAAG
Organism: Diabrotica virgifera virgifera; assembly: GCF_917563875.1. Lineage (NCBI taxonomy): Eukaryota > Metazoa > Arthropoda > Insecta > Coleoptera > Chrysomelidae > Diabrotica > Diabrotica virgifera. The sequence continues at coordinate 220,502,565 of NC_065451.1, read as the reverse complement.
GTGGGGGTGAGTGGGAACCTTGTTATGAAAAAATGGCTGTAAGTCCGGATCTGCTAAATCAAATTTTGAAAACTGGGTCTTGTTGAAGACAGATCTTTTTCTTCAATGTAAGCGTGATAATTTTGAACCATCCTAATAAGTAATAAGCCAGCTGGGAGGCGTTATTTAATTTTTTTCAGAAATCTAGTTTTCTTTGGAAAATATTAAATACAAGTATGCATTTTTAATCATACTTTATAAAATTAGATTAAATTAGCAATAGAATAGCGAAAACCGCATGTCGATACCCTTTTTCTCTCTCAAGATATCTCGAGAAACGTGTAAATTTTACACATAACTGTTACTATCACCGGTAAACTAAGTTAATGAAAAGTAGTGTGCTGTGGAAAAAAACAAAATAACATTTTCCAGATGTCAACGTATAAAAATATAATTAATTAAAACAACAATGTAAAGAGAAACAATACTATTAAAATTAAATATAACACAGAACAAAAAGACCTACTTAGTGACGACCTAAATATTCAAATTGTTGCCCATCATACACTACTCTAGAATACATTATCCAGAGAATACTAAACGCCATTCAAAGCATATCGAGAGCAGAAATTGAGACTGCTGTTCAATCTACTCTTGAAAGAGTAAATGTTTGCAACGAAAATGATGGGCAAAAATTTGGACGTTTATGTCATCACTAAATAGTTGTTTTTATTTCTTTGTAATAGGGCTTTTCAACGCTTCTCATTTGTTTCGAGCCTCTGTCATATGCCGTATAATCCGTGTATAATATTAATATACGAGATATGAACGAGGCTCGAAACAAATGAGAAGCGTTGAAAAGACCTAATATACGTTGACAGCTGGAAAATGTTTCTTTGTTGTTTCCACAGCACACTACTTTTAATGAATTTCGTTAACCGGTGACAGTAACAGTTATGTTTTTAAATTTACACGTTTTGTAAGATATCTCGAGATAGAAAAAAGGTATTAACATGCGGTTTTCGCTATTCTGTTGCTAATTTTGTCTAATTTTGTAATATGGTATTAAAAATGCATGTTTGTATTTAATATTTTCCAAGGAACACTAGATTTCTGAAAAAAATTAAATAACGCCTTCTAGCTGGCATATTACTCAGTAAGTTGGTTCGAAATCATAACTTTTACATTGACGAAAAAGATCTGTCTTCAACAAGACTAAGTTTTCAAAATTTGATTTAGCAGAACCGGACTTACAGCCATTTTTTCATAACAAGGTTCCCACTCACCCCCACCTCTTATTTGCAAAGGTAGAGTTAAACTTGTTAAATCAAATATGCGCAGAATTTGATGAAGAATACAATAATCGGATTTCCAGTGCCCCTTCATTAGGAAAATTTTGTAAAATTTAGATTTTTTAATTTTTGATATTCAATTACGCCCTCTAGCGGTGGTCCCACAATTATGAAAATAATTTCCAGGCTTTTCCTGAGGCAACTTTTGTTATAAAAATTTTTATTTCAAAGCTCTACTATAAACGGTTCCTGAGATATGGCCGAGAGCCATTCTTATTGGGACACCCGGTACATACAGGGTGATTGATTAGTGGGGTAAAGTTCAATAGATCCGCTATAATAATAGATTGCAACAAAAGTTAATAACAAAAATTTTAGCCACCTTTGAGCTTCATATTACAAAATTAGTTAGAATGTTACAGGGTGTTCGATAACACAGTGGCAGACCAAACTTTTTTTTTACCTGTTTTTTTTTTAAATGGAACACCCTATATTTTATTTTAAATTCGAAATCCTTTTAACTTCTCCATCACAAAAATATAAAGGTTTGTTATGTTATACAGGGTATTTACAAAGTTATAACCAATTTTATATGATAATCGTAACAAGTTCAACTCCCTGTATAAATAAAAATAAGCAAAAAAGCACTGGTCTGTTAATGCCGTATTTTTTACGTATTGTCAAAATTTTCAAAATGATTGATATTGCTAATTTTCTTTATATCAAACACAGGTGAGTCAAAACGCAAGTACATTATTTTCTCAGTAATTTTAAATGGAACACCCTGTATTTTATATCACTATTGAAAAGTACCATTACCGTATTTTAATTTTTGGATAACATTCTTTATGTCTAAATTTATTAGTTTTCGAGATATTTTGATTTTTCAATGGACCAGTAGCGTGGCCACTCAAATTACCAGAATTTAATAAATTGGACTGATTTTTTTGGGGTTACGTTAATAATGAAGTTTGTGATATACCTCCAGCAACAAAGGATGAGATGAAAAATAGAATACAAAGTGTATTTCGATGTGTTAATTTACAAATGCTTCGTAGAGTAAGTAGCTCATTCAATGATCGTTTTTAGGCGTGCATAAATGTGTTAGGAGGTAATTTTGGACACCTTATGTAATTAAATATTAAAAATATTTTATTAAAAGTAGCTTCTAATTTTTCAAACATGTTTTTTTTGCAAAACGTATTACCGAAAAATTATATTTTGTTCTTTATTTGTTACATTGTTACATTTACATACAAAAGTAATGTTTAATTGTCTTCACAAAATGTTGTATTTTGTGTGATTTTTTTGGGGTTACGTTAATAATAAAGTTTATAAAATACCTCCAACAACAAAGGATGAGATGAAAAATAGAATACAAAGTGTATTTCGATGTGTTAATTTACAAATGCTTCGTAGAGTAAGTAGCTCATTCAATGATCGTTTTTAGGCGTGCATAAATGTGTTAGGAGGTAATTTTGGATAACTTATGTAATTAAATTTTAAAAATATTTTATTAAAAGTAGCTTCTAATTTTTTCAAACATGTTTTATGTATTACCGAAAAATTATATTTTGTTCTTTATTTGTTACATTGTTACATTTACTTACAAAAGTAGTGTTTAGTTGTCTTCACAAAATGTTGTATTTTGTGTTTTTTGTGTTTTTGTGTTTTATTGTAAAATTTATTACTAATTTTCTCTGTTTATTTGTTGCATTTACATAAAAAAGTAGTTTTTAATTGTTTCAAAAATGTTGCATGTTGGGGTTGTGTTTTTTTTGTAAAATATATTACTAATAAATTATTTTTATTTCTTTATTTGATACATTGTTACATTGACTACCGGATTGATAATCCGTAATCGTCAAATGTCAATTCAGTCATGGCTTACTTAAAATTTAGATCAATTTAGACACCTAAAATAATTTGCTCAGAAAAATGAAATTATCTCGATAACTAATAAATTTGGACATAGGGAATGTTATATAAAAATTAAAGTACGGTAATGTTACTTTTCAATAATGATATAAAATATATGGTGTTCCATTTAACATTACTGAGAAAATAATGTACTTGCGTTTTGAATCACCCTGTATTTGATATAAAGAAAATTAGCAATGCCAATAATTGTTGAAAATTTTGACAATAAATAAAAAAATATGGCATGAATAAACCATTGCTGTTGTGCTTATTTTTATTTATACAGGGAGTTGAACTTGTTACGATTTTCATACAAAATTGGTTATATCTTTGTAAATACCCTGTATAACATAACAAACCTTTATATTTTTGTGATGGAGAAGTTAACAGGATTTCGAATATAAAATAAAATATAGGGTGTTCCATTTAAAAAACATAAATTTGGTCTGCCACTGTGTTATAGAACACCCTGTAACATTCTAACTAATTTTGTAATGTGAAGAACAAAGGTGGCTAAAATTTTTGTTATAAACTGTTATTGCTATCTACTACTAAAGCGGAGCAATTGAGCTTTATCCCACTAATCAATCACCCTGTATAAGTATGAAATTATTGTTGTTCTGAAGCTATTTTCTTGTGGCATTTTTATAATCAATTACTTTTAACGGGAAATAAGCCACAATTTTACGAAAACAATGATTTTATTATTATTTTTTTTACTCAGCAACAACATTTTTGTTTATTTTAGTAGTATTTTATATTTTGACAACGAAACCCGATTTGGGCTTCGAAACGTTAATAAAATCATTTTTTTTTTGGTAAAATTGTGGCTTATTTCCCATTAAAAGTAATTGATTATGAAATTATTAATAATATAATCTCAGTTGTGTGGACTGTATGTTTAAGTTGATGGTTTAAGTGGAAATTTAGAGAGGGATTGTAATAATGCAGAAAATATAAGTTTTTAAAAATCTTACCAAGTCACTGATTCACCACTCGCGATTCTATCACATCACATATACCGGTTTAACACGCGTGCACTAGTTTTAATTTTTATCGGATTCGCGATTTGTTACATCACCTTAGCTATTTCGGGTGTAGACAGTAGAATAAATTATTAGTAAAGGTTGGATTAAGGAGTAGTTTAAAAGTTAGTATGATAATGATGATAATCATACATGGAAATCATTAGAGATATTTGCAGTCTGCTGAAGTCATTGGCACTATCTTAACAACATTGTTTTGTGAAACGAAGTTGAAATATAGCGGTAAATTGTCTGCGACACAATACCAGTAAGAACTTTTTTTTATTTATTTATTTACGGGAAACCCCCATTAACAGTACAAAAATATAAGTTAAATTTTTAAGACAGGTTAGATCTTATAACTAGGTATATCCAAGTTAAAAAAATTCAGAGTAATTATAATTGTATCAGACTTACTGAATCTAGATAATTGAGATAACTAGTACATAGGCTATTATAAAAATAATAATTTCAAACTATTAAAACAAAAACATTTAGAACAAACCTAATACTATGTAATACAAGATAGGTACCTCTTTAGTTTGTTCAAACTGTATTTAAATAAGTCGATCTGCAGATTATTGGCCAAAGACATGCATCTGTCAAGAAGATTATTCACACCATAAGTTGTTCTATGTAAGGGAATTCGAAAAGTTGGTTGTTGCCTTAAATCACGATGTGGTATGTGGAAAGTAACATATTCTAAGATATTAGGACAATCCAACAGACCATTAACCAACTTAAATAAGAATATTAGTGAAAATCTATTTCTACGGATGCTTAGTGGAGTCAATGAAATGTGTTGCTCAATCTCCATGTAATTATGATTAGCTATAGTAATTCCACATTTAAAAGCACACACTCTTAAGAATCTATGTTGTACTCTTTCCAAATAAATCATGTGATTTTGAAAATAAGGAGACCAAATTATTGAACAGTATTCCAAAATTGATCTGACCAAACAACAATAAACAACCCTGACAGTATGAACTGAAAAGTATTGGCAATTTCTTAGCACAAAACCAAGCATTTTACTACTCTTTACAGCTATTGAATTAATATGATTTATAAAAGTTAATTTCTCATCAAATATGATTCCCAAGTCTTTGATAGTAGTAACATATTTAAGTGGTTGATTATCAATGACATATGAAGACTGGTATTTTATTATTTTACGTGTAAAACTAATAAAACAACATTTTTTAACATTGAGATCCACCTTATTAACCCGACACCAACAGTGTAATTGGTCTAAATCATTCTGTAAAAGCAACTGATCGTCTGGGCCCTCAACAATCCTCCAAAGTTTTAAATCATCTGCAAACATTAAACAGTGACTATGTTTAAAACAATTAACGATATCATTAACAAAAACATTGAACAGTAAAGGAGAACAGTGTCCCCCTTGAGGAACATCAGAAGTAGCGAATATAGTTTCAGAGAGGTCGCCACCAATTTTAACATACTGAACCCGGCCAATTAGTGAACTTTGAAACCACAAGACAATCCGATGATAGAACCTGAACTTTTGCAACTTTTGCAAAAGGATCCGATGGTCCACCCGATCAAATGCTTTCGAGAAATCTGTCTAAATGGAATCTATCTGCTTAAACTGTTCCATGTTTTGCAAAATGTCAGTTTGATAATAGAGTAGATTTGTTAAAGTTGATTTATTTTGGCAAAAACCATGTTGTTGTTGATCGGATATTAAACCTTTGCATAGCCAACTCAACTGCTTGCTGACTAGGGAATCAAACAGTTTCGGTATTGAAGATTGTATACAAACACTACGATAGTTTTCTACTTGATTTTTTTGACCATTTTTAAAAACAGGGACAACATAACTCACCTTCCAAGCATCGGGAAATACAGATGTTTGTAAAGATTTATTAAAAAGTATATATAGAGATAAGACTATTGTGCAAACACATTCTTTCAGCAAGTAATCTGGTATTCCATCGGGTCCTTTTGAAAGCTTCTTTGGGAGCCTACTTATAGCATCAAATATCTCATTAATTATAATCTCGCAACAGTTAATATCCCTGCTAGCAACGTCATCCACAACTGTGTCAAATGAAAAAGTTGAATCATGATTATTAACATACACCGTCTGAAAAAACTCCATAAATAAATTAGCTATATCTTGCCCATTAGAAGCAGTCCTATTTCCATAATATAGAGAATTCGGAAGACTGTAATTTGATCTTTTATCGTTAATAAACTCCCAAAACGATTTTGGATTATCCCTCAGTTTCAAATCAAAACACCCAATATAGTTAGAAAAACAAACTTCTGACAGGCACTTGCATTCAGCACGCAAATCTGAGAATTTTTTATAGTTACAATAAGTACGATTATTTACATAATATAGAATGTGCCTTTTTTTCTGAAGGGTTAATTTTCTCAAATCAAATGTAAACCATTTTGGAAATGATGATGTTCTATACTTTTTCAATGGAACAAAGTAAGCTATACCTATAGCAAGTATTTCATAAAAAGTATTACTAGATAAATTTACATCATTTGTGTTAAGAATTATTTGCCAGTCAAAATAAGCCAAGAAACTATTAAGTTATCTATAGTTAGCATTTCTAAAATCATAATAATATTCATTATAAGCCAGATTACCGCACTTAGAAGAGCTAATAGGTAAAGAACACCCATATCCAATATGATGAAGACTACTGTCAAAAAGTTTATCTGAAGCCCTTGTAATTACTATATCTCTATTATTACTAACAGCTAAATCTAAGAAAACATTCCTATCATTAGGTACAGTATTAATCTGAAATAGTCTAAGATATCCAAATGTTTGTGCCACATTTAACGCAGAATCACCCATTGGACACTGGACCACAACTTTGATTGCATACTGTGATAAGCTTATATTATATTACATTGAGTTATACGTTTATGTATTAAATATACACTGTTGGACACAAAACTCTGGATAGGGTTCTTCTCCAGAGTCTTTTATTTAAGTCGTGAGTATTTTTGTGTTTCATCGAATATTATTTCGTGTAATTTAAGAAAAACGACACCGCACATATCTTATGGAAAATGTAATGTCACTCAAATGAAATAAAATTTACATGCATAGATTCGTCTAGAAATTACAATAATTTCATATTATTGCACCAACTCTAATTTCGATGAATACGATGAATAACAGTGTAAATTTATATAAATAAATCTGAAATCAAACGGGAATGGACATGAGTTAGCGTGAGAAAATAGTTGTTGTGAAGACGATATACCTTGAGACTTTACAAAAGAGGGTTTTTGTCTGTACCAAGTTTACGCGAAGGATTTTTTAATAAATGCCGAGACGAGGTTGATTCCACAACTTCTGAAGAATGCTGAAAATGTTTTTGTCGTTAGTGGTAAGTGTAAAGGGTGTCTTTCGCTCGAAACAACGGAGCATCAGCATTGTTGGCTGGCATGCTATATTTACACTTACTCAAAAATAACTATCCTAATTTTAACTAAAGCTACCAGCCGACCGTGTGATATATAGCGTCTAGATTTTGGGCGACAAAGAGATGATAAACAGATTAAGTGATTCTTTCTGAAACAAGAATGTGGTGTTGTTTGATTATTTTCTCTTGATTCGCCACAGTGTGAGAATACTTTTACGACGTTCTGCTGTCAACCGTGTTTATGTTCTTGTATTTACGATAATACTGCCGGGTGTTTTATATTTTAACAGGCTATAACTTTTAAATGGGCTAGGAAAGAATTATCGAGGTTTCAGGAAAATATTTTAATGTGAAGAGCAATAAGTGTTTTGACAATTCCGGTTCGGTTTAAAATATTCTGTTTCTAACTCATAAAATCATTCTCAGACAGACAAATTTGAATATAAAACCATGCGTTTCTTTTATTTAATTAACACCAAAAAGATGCTTAAGAACATTCCAATCTGATCAAACAATATGATCAATGAGCAACTTTTTTCTACCCTAAATTATTACCATGAACTTCAGACTAAGGACAAACTCGCTAGTATTCCTTAGGTTCTGGTAATTATTGGACCATAGATATTAACCTGTACCATCACTTGCACTATACTCTGTTTTTCACTTAACTACCTCCAACGAAACCACGTGTAAGAAAATTGAGGCTTTTGATATGTGGCTTTATCGTCGAATTCTGAACATAATCAGGGTGTTTTGCTGATAATGCAAAAAGAAAAAGGGCTGTTAGTCAAAATAAAATCAGCCAAAATCTAATACCTCGGTCACATCATGAGGAACAGTGAAAGATATGGACTGCTGCAACTAATCTTGCAAAGAAAAGTAGACGGAAAGCGAGGAGCAGGAATGCGAAAGATTTCCTGGCTGAAAAATTTACGTACGTGGTTCAATACAACCGCTACAAATCTTTTTAGATCAGCAGTGTGCAACGTACAGATTGCCATGATGGTCGTCAACATCCGAAAAGGATAGGCAGGCACTACAAGAAGAGGTACACCAAGGGGTTTCTTTCTCTTGGGCCTTCTAGGAAGATCCGTGTTGTTGAGGAGCTAGATGGCCTCAGCATTGACGTGTTAAAGAAACCGTTGTTCGTGACTCTTAACAAATTTTTCAATGATCTTGTTAAAAGTATCCATTTGTAGGTCCCTGTATAGAGGTCACTATTCCTATAGTTCCAAAGAGCGTTGACAATGCCCTTAGCAATTTGTTTCGAATCGTTGGATGATGTCTAAATTACTCTTACTAACACAACCCCTCAGCTGGATGCCATATGTCCATATAGGTTTTAAAATCTCTTTATACAAAAGTATTTTGTTGTAGATTGACAAAGTGGATTGTTTTCCCAATAGCCAATACATTTTTTTATACTTCATGGTAAGCTGTTCTCGTTTCTTTCTAACATAGCCCTACAGCGTAGCCTTGCGTCTAATGTAATTCCCAAATATTTTGCGGTATTGGAATATGATATCTATTGTTTATATTAACAGTACTGTAGGATTCGTTAAAGACAATCGTAATAAAAGTCAGTGTGATGTTTAACAGTTTTAATTTATAAAATAGACAACTAAATTATAGATACTATTAAATTGACGAAATGTAAAATGATTGTGTAATTCCGACTAAACTTTTACGAGTTCTTACAAAAGAAAATGTCTTTGAAATAATCGCGTTTATCTACTTAATATTTGACCGGCTTGTCAATAGAATATAAGTACGTGTTAAACTTTGCGTCCTCTCGATTATTGCTAAATACAACCTCTTTCCTCATTCGAATCTCAAAATCGACTACGCTAAAATCTCAAAATCTCGTACTCCTACGCTAAAACAAATTCTTTTACATCTAATCTCCCTTTTCCGTTTTCCCCTGAGAACCAACCTATTAAAATTGGATCAAAGTATGTACCGACTTTTTCCAATAAACGAAAACCAATAAAATTAGTCAAGGCGGCTACTGTTTATCTTAAACTCCGATTCCAAACGATTCGCACATGTGGCATATGTCTTTCATGCTCGTAATAATAATTAAAAAAATATCTACAGTAGACTTAAAAATATAAGGTAAAATATTTACAATTCTACAGTACTGTGTTTTTTTTTCTTGTCTGTAAACTTATATTATTGTGCACTGACTTAGTCCGGTTAAGTTTGCTAACAGAGGCTTCTCGTTTTTTTGATGCTTCTTCATTGGCTTCACCAACGGCTAAGATGGCAGTATCGTGAGTAAAGGTAGCTATTGTGTTACGATTTAATTTAGGGATATTACTAAGGTATAATACATCATACAGCACTGATCCTATCACACTACTTTGTGGTACATCTGCATTGGTTTCTTTTAGCCGAATACCCTTCTTCTTGCTTAACCCAAAACCTGTATCTGAAATACATGATTCCAACAATTCTGTATACTTACTTGGCAAAATCTTGTTTAAATTGTATTTAAATTCTTCGTGCCGTGTTTTATCAAAGGCTTGCGCCATGTCGAAGAAGAAAGCGGAGCAAACTTTCTTTTCTTCTAGTTACCTCTCTCTTATATCTGTTGTTCTAAGGATTTAGTCGATAGTTGAATGGCTTTCTTTTTCAGCAGTGGTTTTAGTAAATATTATTTGACATTCTCTAATTTTGCCCCGAACCTACTATAATCTTGATGGTTAAATTAGAAAACTTCTCACAAAAGAAAAGAACCTTTCGATAACAAATATATTCCAAAACGTTACAAGAAGCTATTTGTATTTATCGTTTAATAATACAGCTAGATATCCAACCTTAAATATAGTCGATTCGCTCAACTGTCTACACTACAATCACAACAAAAATGCACTATATAGAAATAAACAAACCAAGACACGTTAAATGTTCGAGGAGTACTCCCAAATCATGATTGTGCTTGTTTATTTTTAATGCATCTTTATTGTGATTGTAGTGTCGACAGTTATTGTGTCTCAGATTAGCGAACCGACTATAGAAAAAACCTCAAGACAAGGGGATGGAGGATAAATGCATTAAAATGAAAGAGTTCTGTTTTGTGTAACAGCCAGTTAACGCAAATAACAAGTTCCATTTCCAATGAACCGTAATGAAAAGTATCCGAAAGACGTAAGCTTGAAACTTTTATAGCACGTTTACAGTTTTGAAAACGATAGGATTGTCTTTGAAAGTCGTTGTGGGGTTGATATTAGAAAAGTTTTGGAGTTAACAGTTTCATATTTACTTAGAATTCTTATAAGTATATGCTTTAATATACGATTACGAGAAACAGTGAATAAGGCAATATTTTTTTATAAAATTTGTGGAAAATAGGTAACAAAAATTATAAGCAATCTAAATCATAGTTCAATCCTACTTTTTATTAACATGATCACAAAAGATTTTCCATTTCCTTCCATGCTTCTCTGTCCTGTACCAAGCGTTACCGTGTTGGTCCTGAAATTCTTTGAATATCATCGCTCCCCGGCGTTTGGTGTCTTCCTCGCAATATCTTCCCTCTACAAGATCTTTAACTCCTATTTCTCTGTTCCATCTACCATTCTTGAGGTGGTCGTTGATTCCAGCCCACTTTTAGTTCAATAATGCTGCTTGTTTAATAACGTCTTTTAATTTTTTACTTGAAAAACTGATACATTTGTACACACTTGAATAAATAAAAGAAATGAAAAAATAGTATATCAAAGTGTGTAAGAAGTAATTTACTTCTTTAGCTGAGCGCTTTCGACATAAACGCCATCATCCGAGCTAATGGTTAATTAGAAAAAGTACCACTAATTTAAGGTAATTGCGTGAGCATCTTGACAATATTAATTTCCATTAGAATGTGTAATCTTGTATGCTATTGAGTTGTTTTGTCCTCCGTACAACCCCCAAACAGAAAAAAAAAACAGAAAAAACGGTCACATAAACGTTACAAACACATGAAAAACTTTTTCCATGGTATGGGTGTATCACCCAACCATTTTGGCCTGAGAGAGAGGGAGTCAATCAATTGTCTCTTCTAGGCAAAAATGGTTGGGTGATAGGTACACCCACACCATGAAAAAAGTTTTTCATGTGTTTGTAACGTTTATGTGGCCGTTTCTTTATGTAGCGTTTATGGGGACGTCTGTTTTTTCTGTTTGGGGGTTGTACGGATGACAAAACAACTCAATAGCAAACATAATTGCACATTGGAATGCAGATTAATATTGTCAAGATGCTCACGCATATACCTCAAGTAGTGGTACCTTTTTCTAATTGACCATTAGCTCGGATGATGACGTTTATATCGAAAGCGCTCAGCTAAAGAAATAAATTACTTCTTACAAACTTTGTATACTATCTTTTCATTTCCTTTATTTAAATTTTTTTACTCTCTCTAATTGATAAATTAGTTTGACGTTCCCGAAGTGATGTGTTTTGTTAGTTTTCTTTAACTTTCCCAAATTTCGTTTGGGAAATGTCCATTTTTGAGCTGCATGTTATGAACTTGGTAAAAACAAAAGTAATGACGAATACACCGAACATTACAAAAATAACGTTGAATGACATATATTTAGAAACAGTAAGCGAATACATCTACCTGGCACAGATAATTAAAGTTAACAAAGAAAATCAAACTGCCGAAATTACCAGAAGAATGAGGTTAGCGTGGGCAGGATTGGGAAAACTGACTTGAATCTTAAAAAACACTAAAATAGAACAATATTTGAGAACCAGAGTTTACGATCAGTGTATCCTCCCTATACTTACGTATGGTTCACAGACGTGGACAATAAAACAAATAAATGAATTAGAAGCAAAACCAACGTAAAAGACGCAGGGGAACATGCTACCAAATTAAAATGGAGCTTCGCAGGACACAATGCCCGACTGAAGGATAAAAGAAGGAATCACGAAATACAACAATGGAGACCGTGGTTAGGAAGGAGAAGTAGAGGAAGGCCACAAATGAGATTGGCTGATGACATAATGAAGTTTGGAGGACACAACTGGAAACAGGTGGCGCAAAATAGACAACACTAGATTGAATTAGGGGAGGCATATGTCCAAAGTTGGATTACTGAAGGCTAAAGAAGAAGAAGAAGATATATTAGGAGAGGCTGATGCAAGAATTAAATGCTTTGGTTGGAAGTTTCTGGGATCTTTCTTGGATTGTGGGTTTCTCAGTTCTAAAGTTGTAATATTCGAACTACTACAGAAAGTTGGTTTAACAATAAAACTCTAAGTATGGAAGCTGATAGTTAAGGCTTTGTCTAGATCAGTCACCTGGCTGTAAGTTCGTCTTATTTTAGTTGAAAAAGTGAAGAATGAGTTTTGAAAAGGACAAACAAAATATAAATTAACTATTCATATTTATTTAGCATTTGACAATAAAATGAAATGAGATTTTATTAATACAAGCAAATCCTGCCTATAGCTTTACAATAAAAATGATACTTTTGTAAGATTGTTTGCTATATGTGTAGGATGATTATCGACGAATAGATAGATCCAAGTGTTTGTCATGCGAATGTCTTCCCTGGTATTCTTGAAGACAATTGTAATTTTTAGTTGGTTTATTTATTCCACGTGATTACATCCATAGTCGACAATGTGTCTAGAAGTTCTCAGGAAGTCCCTCCCGAAAATAGAGACACAACTTACAATTATATGAAAAATATTAAATAATATAACAAATTGGCAAGGATCAACTGAATATCAAGTGATCATATAAGTTTAACAAAGTTAAAAACACTGCATTGGAGAGGTTATAATATATGTATAAAAAAATAAAAATTATCAAAAAGATACTGGATGTTGGTTATACAGTAAATATAAAAATCAACTCACCCCAAGAGGTATTGAACAAATAAAATTAATTTTGCAGAGAAGCATCGCCTTAAAAAAACACAAGGTGCAGAAAAAACATTACCACTTCAACCATTTAGGAGTAAAGCTGATCTGACAGAAATTCAAGAGTTACCGACAAATAATGTAATTCTTCGCTTGTCGAATGTGAATAGAACCATAGAAAATTAATATATGACTGTGATTAGTTAGCTATGGCCTTTAATGCGGATTAAAGATATGGACAGAATATTTAGCTGATAAGTGAAACAGCAAGTTAATAAAACAACTGGACTCCAACTATTTTTAGAAAAAAAAAATAGTAACACAAAATTGAAAGCCCAGATTTATACAAAAACAATAGAAATTAAAATAAAATAATTATTTAAACAACAGTAATAAAGATCTGACGTTTAGAACGTTACAAGGACTTTTATACGACTATTCGGAAAATTTCTACAACTCATAAATTAACAGATATATTGCCTACACGGCTTTAGATATCCAAATATCTAAAGCCCCCATGTCCAAGATAAAATTTATGTAACATATTCCGTATTTAATTTATTGCATCTTTAGCTGACGCTACTTCAAAATTCTTACAACGTGACTTTCGCAACACATGTCTCCCCGTGGTTAAAGAAACGCAGCGGATTAAGTTCCTCAAAAGTTTCCCTGGCTGCTACGAATACTTCCTGAAGACATAAAACTTCCCGAACATTGGCTTTCTTAAAGTTTACTCGAGAACGGCACAAGACTGCTATTTACATTTACATGATACATACACAAAACGAAGCAAAAATAATATTAGCCTTTTTTGCTGGCGCATTAGATGAAAACTCTAGAAAATAAAGTTTTTTATCACATGCTAACATTCTTACTACCTCGTTCAGGACGTTTACTTGGAAAATGATTGCTGGATCTGACACTTTTTATCGTCACAAAGAAACGTACGTTTTTGTGTAAAGTTTTTTTAAAATGTGGTCTATTAAGGCGAGAGAAACTTGTCTTCAGAGTTGGGTGTTGTAATACTGAAATACTCTTATAATTCTAAATTTATTATTAACTTTATTCACTTATTTATACTAAAATATATAATTTATATCTGAAATTATTATTTACAATTTATTTTCGACATTATAACACGCGCGCTTCATATCATAATAATGGCTGAATATCTATAAATTAGATCTTCTACTTAAATACTCTCCGACTTTACTCTACAATGTTCTAGACTGGCCCTGGAACAAAATAGACTAAATCTAATTGATTACACTCAGAAAAGATGACGCCTAAACCTGCCTCGCGTCTTTACTCGATGTATAAGGGTTTAAAACCAGGCTGCTTCGATTCAATTCTCGAATATTCTAGAGAGTCAAGGCCTCTCAAAACAACTTGTGGCGTACGCTGACGACATAACATTGATTAAAATTGATTAAACTAAACACTGAAACCTAAACACAGGAAAGAATTTGAGAAGTTGTACAAGGAAGCATCCAAGAAGGACTTGGCAATAAATCAAAATAAAACAAAATACTTAGTATTCTCAAGAAAAAATATAGTTACCTAAGAGGCAACAGTAGCGATCAACAGGTAGCAAAAAACGCAGTCCAAGATTTCGACTGTAATTTTGAATATTTTGTCGAGATATTTGACACATACATATTCGTAATACAGGGTGTTTCATTGGGAAAGTAACATACGTTAACTTTAGAAAGAGGACACTTAGGCGGTCTCAAAAATACCATACTTAATGGGTCTTACTCCATTAATAACAAAGATACTGGGTGTTTTAGCTATTTTGCCATTTTCTTAATTGATTCATAACTTTTTAACCACACTGTATATTTATTTTAAATTTGGCTCGCAAATATCATTTAAGGTGTACAATAAATTAATTTATTTACAATTGTAAAAAATTCCAGGTCCGGATTAAAAAATATTTGAAACATATTCCGACCCAAAAACAACACCCTGTACATTAAATTTTTTTAAAATCGATTTTTCAGTTAAAAAGTGGATGAAAAACCAAATTTAGTGGTATACTTTAAGTTTTCGGCAAAATGATTTTTCTGGTCAAATTTTGCGTTTGAATTCTGAAATTATGTGAATTGCGAGAGCTCTAAGTAGAAAAAAATTGAAATACAGCTTACAACTTGTCAACCGCACTGTATATTGATTTTATATTTAACACGTGAATATTCTTTTAGGTACTCAATCAATTAATTTACTTACAATTATAAAAAATCCGGGTCCGTATTAAAAAATATTGTATAAATGTCCCGACCCAAAAAAATACCCTGTATATTAAATTTTTTTAAATGGATTTTGCATTTGAAAAGAGGATTAAAAACTAAATTTGGTGGTATACTTTGAATTTTCGGCAAAATGATTTTTCTGGTAAAATTTTGAATTTGAATTCGGTAATTATGTCTGAAAAAATTAAAATGCGACTTAATCAATAATTGTCATAATCATAATTGTATAATTAATCAATACCATTATTAAATCTAAATTGGTAAAACGTTAACATTTCAGTGTTTTTTAATTATGTGTGACAAATAGTTTATGGCGAATATTCATCTTGAAATAATGAATAAATAATAAAGGGTCAATAAAAAATACATCAACCTAATCAACAAAGTATCTAAAAATTATAACAAACAACGAAAATTTGCAGTATAATATCTATTCAAAAATAAAGCACTTATTCAAAATTACCACTATAAAAATTATTGTTCTGTGCAAATGTTAATATTTTACCAATTTAGATTAAATAATGGTATTAATTAAAATTTAGTCATATTTTAATTTATTTTACTTGGAGCTTCGCAATGCACATCATTTCAGAATTCAAATTAAAAATTTTACCAGAAAAATAATTTTGCCGAAAATTCAAAGTATACCACTAAATAAGTTTTTTATATTCTTTTCAAATGCAAAATCCATTTAAAAAAAATTTAATATGCAGGGTATTTTTTTGGGTCGGAACATTTATAAAATATTTTTTAATCCAGACCTGGATTTTTATAATTGTAAATAAATTAATTGATTGGGCACCTAAAAGAATATTCGCGTGTTAAATATAAAATCAATATGCAGTGCGGTTGACAAGTTGTAAGCTGTATTTCAATTTTTTTCTACTTAGAGCTCTCGCTATTCACATAATTTCAGAATTCAAATTCAAAATTTGACCACAAAAATCATTTTGCCGATAATTTAAAATGTACCACTAAATTTAGTTTTTCATCCTCTCTTCAACTGAAAAATCTATTTTAAAAAAATTATGTACAGGGTGTTGTTTTTGGGTCGGAATATTTTTCCAATATTTTTTAATCCGGACCTGGATTTTTTACAATTCTAAATAAATTAGTTTATTGTACACCTTAAGTAATATTTGCGTGCCAAATATAAAATAAATATATAGTGTGGTTAAAAAGTTATGAAACAATTAAGAAAATGGCAAAATAGATAAAACACCCAGTATCTTTGTTATTAATGAAGTAAAACCCATTAAGTATGGTATTTTTGAGACCACCTAAGTGTCCTCTTTCTATAGTTAACGTATGTTACTTTCCCAATGAAACACCCTGTATAATAAGGAATGGCGGTACAGAGCCCAATTTGAGAAATATGTTAGTATGTGGAAATTACTCTATAACTAAATAAGATATTGCAAAAAGGAGAATGTACCGCCATTAAGAAGAACAAAAAAATAAACTTTCTTTAAATAAACTTTTTTATCCCATGCCTAGATTTTGTGCCATATTGGACCTAGTAAAATTTTTTTATCTCTAACAAGAAATCGAACATATTATTATAACTAAATAATTGATTAGTCAACATAAGAAAGTGTCACTGTCATTTTGACAAACCTGCATCAGATTTATGTTCTGTTATCTGCATACGAGTTATCTGTCTGTTATCTGTTCTCTATCGAGTGTTCGTAATCCCTATGCAGATAACAGAACAGAAATCTGACGCAGGTTTGTGAAAATGACAGTGACACTTTCTCTATGTTAACTAATCAGTTAATTAGTTATAATATTTTCGATTTCTTGTTAAAGATAAAAAATTTTACTAGGTCCAATAAGACACAAAATCTAGGCATGGGATAAAAAAAGTTTATTTGAAGAAAGTTTATTTTTTTTGCACGATTGATCATTTTTGACTGTTTACCGTGACAGATTTTACGTCAGTAGGTGACATTTACTAGCAACTCGACGGTAAGTAATCCAACTCGATGGTAAGTACTCCAACGCGACGGTAAGTAATTCACTTACCGTCGAGTTAAAAAATCTCTTAATTTTAATTTATTTTTTGAAAGAATAAAGAAAACTAACGAATTATTTATTAATATTGAAACTTTGGTACAATTTGTTAAATTATTTTGCAGAATTTCTAAATATGGAATTTTATCGTCTGGTTTATTAACGACTGTAAAAGTACGCTGGATGTTCGTTTTTGTATTGGGTACTGTTACAATCATTAAACCATCGGTTTGTTGGATGTCATTCATAGTAATATTATATAATTCTTCTCTTCTACAGGCACCAGATATTCCCAATATCATTATGACCTACAAATTATGAAAAAATCTCCATTAGAGTATTTCTTTTACCTAAACTAGCTTATATTACCTTGCGAACTAGAAATTCTTCATCCGGTGCTTCCATCAGAAATTTTTCAAATTGCTCCCGTGTAAAAATGCTCGCTTTCTTAGGCCTATAGCCAACATTTTTTCTCTTCAAATACGCGATCAAAGTTGAAAACTTGGCCATCATAAAGAAAAACGGTGGATTTAATCATTGAATATTCTGCCCAGAGGCTTCCAGGAGCTTTCAACTGCATATGTCTTTGAACGAAATATGCCAATAGAGTCTTTTCTTCGATTCTTAAATTCTTGCCTTCGCACCATTTTTTAAAACTTTGGTAGGTATTTTGATAACGGATTTTGGATTTTTCGGGAATAATTGCGGAACACCCTTCTTCCCAAGCCCGTTCAATTTCTTCAAATTCACTTTCGCTCATATTTTAATTTATAATAATCAAAATTGTACTTAAAATTATTGACAACTAAATAAAAACTCAATTCTCCATTGTTGTTATGCACCCTAGTTACTACCTAACAACCAAAGTATCTATAAAAAAGGGTTCAAGGCAGGTTTTGTTTATATTCGATTCAGAGTTGGACTACCATCTCCATATAGCAACTATTTCAGCATCCTTATGCATCATCAGTGAAGATTATGCAGTCACAACTCTGAAGGGAATACAAACATCTGCCTCTTTTAAAGCAAACCATCGCGATGCGATGAACCCGCCTTTTGAGACGCAATACAGCGACATCTCTCGTATTACGAGGAAAACGAAAAGCCCTAGATACAAAGTTTACTACTTTTTAAACAATTAGAATAATTGAAATAAAAATATAATAAACAATATTTTAAATCCAAGACTTTTCGTTAATAAACTGCTTTCTGGCTGCATCCCATATCTCCGGATTTTACAATATATAATCACATAGAGACGACGAAATAGGAGAAAGCAAATAGAGGACACTTAGGCCACGCATTTACCTTCTCCTATTTCGTCGTCTCTATGTGATTATATATTGTAAAATCCGGAGATATGGGATGCAGCCAGAAAGCAGTTTATTAACGAAAAGTCTTGGATTTAAAATATTGTTTATTATATTTTTATTTCAATTATTCTAATTGTTTAAAAAGTAGTAAACTTTGTATCTAGGGCTTTTCGTTTTCCTCGTAATACGAGAGATGTCGCTGTATTGCGTCTCAAAAGGCGGGTTCATCGCATCGCGATGGTTTGCTTTAAAAGAGGCAGAATGTTTGTATTCCCTTCAGAGTTGTGACTGCATAATCTTCACTGATGATGCATAAGGATGCTGAAATAGTTACTATATGGAGATGGTAGTCCAACTCTGAATCGAATATAAACAAAACCTGCCTTGAACCCTTTTTTATCTTTTTCATTTTACTCAATTTGTGAGTATTTAGAAACTGTCTTTCGGTCCTTTTCCTAGACGAAGAGAAGGTAAATGCGTGGCCTAAGTGTCCTCTATTTGCTTTCTCCTATTTCGTCGTCTCTATGTGATTATATATTGTAAAATCCGGAGATATGGGATGCAGCCAGAAAGCAGTTTATTAACGAAAAGTCTTGGATTTAAAATATTGTTTATTATATTTTTATTTCAATTATTCTAATTGTTTAAAAAGTAGTAGACTTTGTATCTAGGTCTTTTCGTTTTCCTCGTAATACGAGAGATGTCGCTGTATTGCGTCTCAAAAGGCGGGTTCATCGCATCGCGATGGTTTGCTTTAAAAGAGGCAGAATGTTTGTATTCCCTTCAGAGTTGTGACTGCATAATCTTCACTGATGATGCATAAGGATGCTGAAATAGTTACTATATGGAGATGGTAGTCCAACTCTGAATCGAATATAAACAAAACCTGCCTTGAACCCTTTTTTATCTTTTTCATTTTACTCAATTTGTGAGTATTTAGAAACTGTCTTTCGGTCCTTTTCCTAGACGAAGAGAAGGTAAATGCGTGGCCTAAGTGTCCTCTATTTGCTTTCTCCTATTTCATCGTCTCTATGTGATTATATATTGTAAAATCCGGAGATATGGGATGCAGCCAGAAAGCAGTTTATTAACGAAAAGTCTTGGATTTAAAATATTGTTTATTATATTTTTATTTCAATTATTCTAATTGTTTAAAAAGTAGTAAACTTTGTATCTAGGGCATTTCGTTTTCCTCGTAATACAAAGTATCTATCTTGATAAAATGAATGAAACAAGTCAATATGACGAAAATGTTTAATTTTATAATTTATAATGGTATCAATCGTGCGAAAAACGTTATAAGCATGTCGAACGTTAAGGGTAACCGATCTCAGACAATAATTGGAGTCATCGCTCCGCTCCTCCTCCAAACAATTGTCTTCGATCGGTATAAAACCCTTACCGTTCTCCATACTTAATATACTATTGTTCTTCTTAATGGCGGTACAGGCTCCTTTTTGCAATATTTTATTTAGTTATAGAGTAATTTCCTCATACTAACATATTTCTCAAATTGGGCTCTGTGCTCTCATTCTTTATTATATTACGAATATGTGTGCCAAATATCTCGACAAAATATTCTAAATTACAGCCGCAATCTTGGACCGCGTTTGTTGCTACCTGTTGATCGCTACCGTTGCCTCTTAGGGTCGATTTTTCATACCTGCGGTAATCTATGGTTCAGTTGAACCAGGTTCACTGGTGAACCACCGTTTTGTTTGGAATGCATTTCTCATTGCGCGTTCATGTCAGTGCACGTTGTACAGCTTTCGAGAAATGCCAATAGATGGCAAAAGGTAAAAAACTGTCGCCATTTTGAACTACCGTTTTTATGCTGTTTTTGAATAAAGTTAAATTTAAGTATTTATAGTCAAATAGTCATTTTAATAATTATAAATAAATGTTATAAAAACAAAAATAATGTTATCGTTTATCGTTAGGCTTAATATAATAAAATAGGATATATTTATATTATGACAGCGTTTCGTGTTAATACAACGCATGCGTAATCCATGAAATCATCTGAACTGGGTTCAGAAATCTTTGAACGGCCGAATTCTAGCGTTCAAGCATCGTTCAAGTTTAAACTGCCATCGGTTGAACGTGAATTGAGAAAGACGATTTTGACTTTAAACTGACGTTCACTAAAAGTTCAGGTTAAACTGGAGTTGAACTCGATATGAGAAATCGGCCCTTAAGGTGACAAAGTTAAAATATTGGCGAATATGAGGTTGAAAAGGTAGAAAACTTTAAATATCTTAGTGTCTCATTTAATGGAACTAATGATAGAAGCAAAGAATATATAGTATAATATATTCTTTGATAGAAGCATAGTAATAAATGAAAGAATTCTGGGGGCAAACAGAACCTACTGGAAATACAACAACTTCCTCAAAGATTAGATGCTGACTCAGAATACTAAACTGAAAATTTACAGAGCAGCAGTTAGACCAGTAATCACATATGGTGCTGAAGTAATGTGCCTGTTAGAAATATGGGTCTAGGACGTTTCATCGCCGCCAGTTCATCGCCGCCGTTTCGATGCCGCCAGTTCATCGCCGGCCGATTCATCGCCGGCCGTTTCGATGCCGCCGGTTCATCGCCAGTCAGTTAATCGCTAACTGATATATTTCCGAATTTTCGACCAATTTTCGACAGTTACATTTATTATTTATTTTTAGTATTAATTAGGAATTCTAGGAATTGCGAGATATGACCATTCCCGTTGCCATACTTAATCTTTTAATAGACTTTTAAACTTTTATAATATAAAATATAATTTAACACTACAAATTTAATATTGTTTAGTATCAAATTTAGGGGAAGCAGAAATAGAACAGTAAATTAATATAATAATATTTTTTATCTATTTATTTGTCATAAGTTTTGAACTGAATTTAACGTCGTGTCGTGTCATCTCCCATAATACAAGATCAACTGACTAACTGGCGATGAAACGGCCGGCGATTTATTTGTCATAAGTTTTGAACTGAATTTAACGTCGTGTCTTGTCATCTCCCATAATACAAGATCAACTGACTAACTGGCGATGAAAGGCCGGCGATGAAACGGTCGGCGATGAAATGGACTGGCGATGAAAGGCCGGCGATGAAACGGCGGCGCTGAACCGGCGGCGATGAAACGTCCCATTCCGTAGAAATATGAAATAATATTAAGGATCCTAGAGAGACAAATAATTCCCAAAATAGGAGGCTCACTAATCGAAGGTAAAAATGAATTTAAAAAACTTATAAACTACAAAGTAAGATATCATTTGGAAGAAGACATCGTCACATTTATCAAGCCACAGAGACTCAGATTGATGGGACATATAGATAGAAGAAATCCTTAAGCAGTTATCAAGAAAATCAGCAAATGGAGACCAGTATCAGGTAGACCAGTAGGAAGATCAAAAACCAAATGGAAAAACCAGATAATTGAGAACCTTAAGAGGTGGGAGTTAGAGGATGAGTAACCATAAACACAAGAACGAACGGAGATATATTGTAGAAGATGCCAAGTCACACAACCAATCGAAAAACCAAAATGTTAATGCTGATAGATTCCCCGCGACAAACGAATGAGAAGAGCCCAAAGAGGACCATCACTCCTCTAGTAGTGTAGATGCCATGAGCCCATGATGATGATGAAGTCGTCCAAAGAAAATAAGATGTTTCTTGATAATATTTTAGCAAGAAATTAGAATCTGAGAACAATTTTTTAATATGTAAACTAGCTCAGTTTGCCACACTCTGTACGGAATACTTGTGTAAATGCGGATGGCGAACAAAAACAAATTGTCATAAATTATATTACCCGTCCTAAGTATACATTTGATTTATAACACCATGTTTGTTATGAATTTCAAACTTTAAACACGTCCGCAGAGCCATATTTTAATCAAGGAAATACAAGGAAAATCTAATTGACCTAGTGGACAGGATCCCTCCTTACAATGCTAGGAGATTGCGTCCCAATTCTGTCCTGATGAAAACTTTATAATTTAAATAATTAGTAATATGGCGAATATACAAAGATTGCAAAGCTATTAGTGCCAAAAACTAAAATAGAACGGCAAAGAAATTATGAAGTTGAACTCAAACATTTGTATTCAACTTTTTTTGTGGAATTTCAGTTTGATTGTAAGTCGATGTGAAAAAAATATATTTGTCAAATAAATTAGTTAAACTTAGATTAATAATAGTGCGTAAGGCAGGCACATCAAAGAAACATGAAACGTAAATTACGTTTCATGGAAATAAAACACTGCTAAACAAATATACGTCCGGCCATTTATGAAACTCTCCGAAAATTAAAATGTGTCATGAGCATCACACTCGTTTCATTGGTAGGCGGACTTTGAGATTTGTTCAGCAGTGTTTTATTTTCATGAAACATGTTTTACGTTTCATGTTTCATGTTTTTCGTTTCATGTTTCTTTGGTGTGCGGCTTGCCTAAAGGTAAAATATTGCAAAACCTCTAAATTTTAAAGAACCTCTTGGATTGACATGAAATTTGGCATACACATAGCTAACAAGTCATAGAAAAAAGTGATATTGTGCCGATGTGTGCTTTTGCCCTAGCGGTGAGTTTCACCCCTTTTTGGGGGGGAAAAATATATGTTCGAAATAAGTCGGGAAATGGATAAAATGACTAATTCTAAGCAACTTTTGTTCTATAAAGTTTTTTCACCAAGTTAATACTTTTAACCACGTTTTCAGACGGTTTTTCGCAAATAAACTCAAAAAGTAAGTATTTGGTCGAAACAAAAAATTCTTATCAAAAATATAGCACTTAAAAAACTGAAAAACATGGTGTATATAATATTAGGTGACTATACCTAGTAGAAGCAGAGTTATAGCTAATGAAGGATGGGTTCATATTCGTCAAATAGCAAATCGAATATTTTAATGTGCAATAACCAAAAAACGAAGCACTTTTTTGGCGAAAATTCATTTTAAATTTTTTAAATTGATTAAAAAATGCTTATCTTTGTTAAAAAAAATTAGCATCAAAAGTAAACGTGGTTACGCTCAAAATAAAGTTGGTCCCTTTTTTTTTGGAAAGAAATTGGGAATATCACCCCCTAATTAGCATTTTAAATGAACTTAATTGTTACCACTTCACAAGTTTTTTACTAGCGTATGTATTGATCATATGATCTGTAAGTTTCATCGGTTCAAAGTCCTTATTTTTGAAAGAGCCGTAGTTAAAAGGGCTTGAACGAGTCACTTATCACGAGTGTATGCAAATTTAGAAACACCGAATCTTAACCAATTTTTGTCTTACAGAAAAACAAAAAATACAAAATATTCAAAAAAGTAAATCCGACTTTTTTTATGGTTTAAGATTTTTGGTATCTCTAATCATTTTTAAGTAATTTTGAAAAAACGCATTGTTTTCAAAATTAAAATTTTTAAAAATTTTACTTTAAAACCAAATTTGTTCAAAAATAAGCACTTTGAATCGATGAAACTTACAGATCATATAAACACAGCATAAGTAAAATAGCTTGTGAAGCGGAAACGATTAATTTCATTTAAGTTGTTAATTGGGAGGTGATTTTTCTGATTTTTTTTTGCCAAAAAAAGGACCAACTTTATTTTGAGCGTAACTTGCTTACTTTGATGCTAGAAATTTTTTTATAAAACAAAAATAAAGCTTTTTTTAAACACTTTAAAAAAGTTGTAATGTGTTTTTCCCAAAAATGCTTCATTATTTGGATATTTCACATTGAATTGTTCTATTTGGAATTTTTCGAATATAAACCTATTTTTCATTAGCTATAACCCTGCTTTCGCTAGGTATAGAGACCTAATATATACACCGTTTTTTTTTCACTTTTGTATAGGGTATAGTTTTGCTAAGAATATTTTTTTCGACAAAATGCTTACGTTTTGAGTTATTTGCGAAAAACCGTCTAAAAGCGTGGATATTTTGTTTTGAAAAATGAACATATTCACTTGCAAATAACTCGAAAAGTATTGATTTGGTGAAAAAACTCTATAAAACAAAAGTTGCTTAAAATTAGTCAGTTTATCCATTTCGGGACTTATCTTGGACATATATTTTTTCACCCCCGAGATGGGGTGAAATTCACCCCCAGGGCAAAAGCACACATTGGCACCATATCACTTTTTTGTTTGACATGTTTTTCATGTCAATCCAAGCAATTCTTTAAAATTTACAGCAAAAACCGTGAAAGAATGTACTATAACTTTGAATTACTAAAAAGCATAGCCGTAACCACGGAGGGGGGTTTGGTGGTTATAATCCCCCCCCCCCTCTGGGATGTACTTTGAGCTCTATAGTACGAGAAAAAGTAAAAGTTGGAGCATAGATAGAATCATACTATGAAAATACCCTCAAATATACAGGGCCGTTCATAATATATGAACTGGATGAAACAAACTTCTCTCTTTTTAATGCAACACCTTTTATATGAATTTATGTTTAGAGCAATTAATTTTTACTTCCATCCACATATCTCAGGTCAGTGATCCTAATTGTCATTCTCCGCTGTTCTTTAAAAATATTTCTTATGGTATGATCAATGCACGCACTAAGAAAACCACCCTGTAAATAACACACACAACTGTCCTTTAAACCTATCAATTAGGTATATAAAAAATTCAATTCCTGCACTATACTAAATTTACAGTCAAGATGCAGTAGAAATAAACAAACCAAGACACGTTAAATGCTACTAGGAGTACTCCCGAATCATAATTTACAATGTATAAACTTTGGAAATCATGATTTGGGTTTTAGAATGTATATAATACTGGCCAAACCCGATTTCAGGACAAACTACAGTCCGCGAGTCTTTACCCGTGCGTCATCGTTTAGTTTACATAGCATACGAAATAAGTCGGAAATCTATTTCACGCAACAACAACTGACAGAAAGTGGCTACTGTTCCGATTACGAGTTTAATTATAAAATTTGACGTTATCAAATATATAGAATGTCAAATGTAAGTTTTGTTTCAAAATTTTTGTGCAGAATTACAGCTACATTTGAAGTAGCTTAATAAATTCTTTTATTATTATTGATTAATAAATAAATAAACAATTTATAAAAAAATTCAATAACATATTTTATTTTTGTTATTTTATTCACTTTGACGGAAATCTAAACACAATCATTTCTTTACTGTGTTAATGACGTTAGCTTTGTGTGTTTTAAATATTAATTGCCAAAATATAATTATTTACCTTAAAATTTCAAAGCCCAATATAAAATTAGTTGTGAAAATAACTGTTTGTGTAATATAAAAAAACTTCAAAACGCAAAAATTCGACAAAAACCGCAAAAAATTTAACTGACTGACAGCCATAAAAGTAAACAAAGCAGAAACTTCAAACAAATTATGCTTAAAATATGAAAACATACCGAATCGTCTTTTTTTGTACCTATCTATTTTCAATGCACTGAGTCTAGATGGTTCATAAAAATAACATATGTTTTTACTTAATAACAAACGGCAGCTGGTTTGTCATGAGTTTCATGCGTGGAAGAGAATGATGCTAGATAAAAAGTATGTGTTTTATCTCGCCAGGTATTAATGACGCACGGGTAAAGACTCGCGGACTCAACTGTAGTTTGTTCTAAGCGCGTTAGGATAAACTAGTTTGTCCTAGGCCAAACTAGTTTATCCTGATGTAAAGACGCACAGTTCAGGCCAAACTAGTTTGGCCTAGGCCAAACTAGTTTATCCTGAAGTGTATGTTTTTATATCAGGATAAACTAGTTTAGCCTAGTCTAAACCAATTTAATCTAGTCGAAAGTATATAATTGATTACAAATTGGTTGCTGATTTAAACGTAAGTTTAGAAGACACCATTAAGAGTTGTAATACTTTTAAGTATTTAGGGTAAATGATAAACCGAGATGGCACTTGTATGAAAGATATAGAAATGAAAATAGTACGGGGAAACAAGCCACGAAAGCACTCTATGGAGTGATATGGAAGAACAAGCCAACAAACCATTCTCTGATGTTTCTTAGCCAGGACATTTTTCTTCTACCTAAGGCGCCTTACTTGATTTTTCCCTGCATTATTAGTTTTACGAATTAATATCTGTTTCTACGTGTTATATGACCCAGATATTGTACTTTTCTTATTTTGATGGAATCCAATCTCCCTGCTGTTCTCTATTATTCTTAGTACTTCTTCATTGATTATTTTGTCTGTCCAGGAGATTCTCGGCATTCTTCGATATGTTCCCATTTCAATATATTGAGACATTCTTTATTAAGAGTTGATGTCTCCATTTCATACAAAAGAACAGAAAATACATAACACTTTATTACTCGTTTTCTAAGATTTACGCTGAGGTCTCCACTACACAATATTTGTTTCATATTTTTAAATGCACTTCTAGTCTTTTTTATTCTAACTCTAATTTCTTTGGTATAATCGTTTGTTTCATTAATTTGTCACTAAATAGTTATAATTCTGAACTCGTTCTATCGTCTTATTATTTATGCGTAGATGTCTGTTGATGTTTCTAATATTTTTCTTTGATGTAACCATGAATTTTGTTTTTAGTCCAGAGTAATAAGGATTTTCTCGGGACACTCAAAGATCCAGGTAGCTGATTACTTTTTTAGTTATTGTAGACCTATTGGAAGAAAACCTACCTGTTTCCTGCCTAGAGTTCGAGTTCGTTTTTTAAATATTAACAATTTAGTGCATAAATCGCGATTTTTTCGATTTTTTGCACTCCATTCAAAAGCTAAATAGTTGACATAAAATTACAAAATTCGGTTTTTTAGAACATTGAAAAACCTTCAAAATGCTGATTTTTAAAAGTTAAAAAGTTAATTTGTTTCTACGCAAACTACAAAATAAGTGAAAATCGTTATTTGTAATAACGTTTACTAAAACTACCCTAGAACTTTAGTGTTTCACCCAAAGTTGGGTATTGGCGTACTTAACAATCCTTCAAAATTTGAGACTGATCTATTAATTAGTTTAAGAGTTATTATATTTGTTTATCCCTGAGACCTTTATTTTGCAATAAGATAAGACAGAAAATAATGAAGATAGGACAATTCTGAGTATGAGTAAACAATCAGTTTCAATTCTGAGTATGCCAAATGAAAGTAGAAGAGTGATAGTTTCAAAATGTATTAAAAAAAGATAAAAAAATAATTAATATAGTCAAAAATCCTAATGCCAAATTTTTGAAATCTTGTAGTTTATAAACATTTAGAATAACTTTAAAAATGTTGTCCGTAGAAACAATCTTTTTATATATTCGAAAAGATAGTATTTTAACACGAATTTTCAAATAAAAAAATTTAGCCTGGGTTCATTTGGGACAAAGTTAGCCATATGTTTTTTTTTTTAATTCACAGCTAATTTGTTTATAATAATTAAGGAATCTCATTAATGCTATTTTAAATAATGGGATTTGTATTTTTTGTTAAAAAATTTTCACAAACATTGTACCTTCACAGCACCCTCTACGATTTTTTAAAAATGTAGTTCAAACGATTACTAGGGGGAACCTACAAATCCACCGAGTTAAAATACCGAAAAAGCAATTTTAAACGAATATAATTTTCTGTATCCCCGGATCAACTCAATGGATTTTGATCTTTATTTTTTAATTTGTATGTAATTTCTACGTACATTACAAATATACAATTTGTTTATAAATTTATTAATTAATAAACAGTATAATTTGTTTAAACAATTCTTGAAAAAATAGTTTTTTTTACAAAAATCTATTTCTTTATTCATAGTATCATTAATGATCATAGAAAAAGTTAAAGTACACTTTAATAAATACATGATTTTTATTAGATAATTATTTATGTAAGATAATTTATTTATTAAAGTGTACCTTAACATTTTCTATGATTAATAATGATAGTATGATTAAAATCATGGATTTTTGGGAAAAAATCATTTTTTGAATAATTGTTTAAACAAATTAGACTGCTTATTGTAATTTGCATATTTATAATGTACTTACAGAAAAATTATATACAAATTAAAAAAAGAACGATCAAAATATATTTAGTAGATCCCGAGATATAGAAAATGATAGTAGTTTTAAGTTGCATTTTTTAGTTTTTGAACTCGTGCATTTGTCGGCTCCCAGATCCCCCTTCACTTATCACGACTAGTCACTAATTGAACTACATTTTTTAATATTCGTGTAAAGTACCAACTTTTCTAATAATATGTAAAATTATTTTTTCTACGGACAATATTTTTAAAGTTATTCTAAATGTGAATAAACTACAAAATTTCATAAATTTGGAATTAGGATTTTTGACTATATTAAATAATTTTTTTTATCTTTTTTTAGTAGGTACATTTTGATAGCATCGGTTTTCTACTTTCATTTGTCATACTCAGAATTGCCCTATCTTTATTATTTTCTGTCTTTTGTTATTGCAAAATAAAGGGCTCTGGGATAAACAATTAAAATAACTCTTAAACTAATTAATCGATCGGTCTCAAATTTTGAGGGTTTGTTAAGAACCCCAATACCCAACTTTGGGTGAAACACTAAAGTTCTAAGGTAGTTTTAGTAAAAGTTATTAACAAATAACGATTTTCACTTATTTTGCAGTTTGCGTAGCAACAAATTAACTTTTTAACTTTCAAAAATCGGCATATTGAAGGTATTTATCTTGTAATTTTATGTCAACTATTTAGCTTTTGAATGGGGTGCAAAAAATCGAAAAAATCGCGATTTTTGCACTAAATTGTTAATAATTAAAAAACGGACGCGAACTGTAGGCAGGAAACAGGTAGGTTTTCTTCCTATAGGTCTACAATAACTAAAAAGTAGTCAGCTACCTGGATCTTTAAGTGTCCCGAACATGGTCTATTTCTAGCTTACTACCCTGGAGTATTTCTTTATGTTTACTGACAGACCAAATTCTTCACTCGTTGTAACAAGCTTATCTAAAATTCTTTGAAGATCTGTAATATTTTCTGCTATTAGTATAATACTAGTAGTAGAAAAACTGGATAACAATAATTGTAATCCAGTTTTTCTTATCCACTTGCCCCCAAGTTTAAAGTATTTAATTCCCCAATTCAGTATTTACTGAAAATATATAACTATCTTTGTTTCACCAAACAGCTTTCTAGTACTTGGAGTGAAGCTGCAATCATTCCTATATTGAAATCTAACTAGTCAAAAGATAATACTGACTCAAATCGCCCTGCAGCATTAACATAGATACACTGTGCAAACTTCTGAAGAAAATATGAAACAAACGCCTGCAGTATTACTTAGATCTCGGAAGTTTACTATTTTTATTTATTAGGAATCTCGTAAGTGAACAACAGAGCGGATTTAGCAAAAATAGCAACACTATAGATAAGTTAGTAAACTTAGAATTAACAATAAATAAAGCATTCAGTAGCAACCGAAAAGTTCTGTAGTGTTAATAAGATAGGTTTTGATATATGGGGCTAAAACACGGACTTTATCCTAAAACAACGAGAGACTACTTTGTCTCTTTGAGAGAAAAATACTTCGAAAGATGTTTGGGCCGTAAATGAAAATGGTCTATGCCTATGGCGTCGAAGATAGAACTGAATTATACCAGCTATACACATACCAAATTTCAGGAAGGACTGTCGAATTTTAAGAGAGTTAAAGATGAGATTGATCAACTGCTTAATATTCCCAATATTGACCTACGGATGTGAATCTTGGACCCTGAGATATTCGGAAAAAAGAAAGATAGACGCCTCTAAAATGTTCTGTTGGAGACGAATGTTACAAATTACTTGGACCAAGACTAGGACAAATAATTCCAATTTAAAAGTTAGCCAACGATCTCCAGTATTTAAAACTTTTACCAAATTTAATATCCACTTGGAATTTAATCAAAAACAAAAATATCTCGTATCTTTTTAAATGTCACACTTCGCACTTAACCAAAAATTTTCCATCTGAGACGGGGGGGGAAGCATTCAATTCTAGAAACAGGAAACAGGGCAAAATTGAGACCAAATGACATCTCATCGGGAATCAGGAATTCATAGGGAACAGGACCATAACATCATAACAACAGGAACAGCTACACAAAAGACAAGAACTCGCACTTCTCTACCGGCATAACTGCGTCATAAAACTCCATTCTGTATACTCGATTTTCACCGTGAATATCCAACATAATGGATTGAAAATTTCTACCAGTATTCCATAATATTCACAGGACAAGTTGCAAATCCATCACTTAGTTTAAAATAACGACAACAGCCAATTTTAAGCCGGTAGGTGCGTTTCTTTGTGAGTTCTACGGGAACCGGTGTTTACCTTTCAAACATGCTTTTAGAACTCTTCTTTCTTCGTCACCTCTCACGCGCGTCAAGCCGATCACTTTCTTGGCTGAAGATATTGACCAATCGGCCGAGACAAACATTTAAACTAAAGGATCTTTAAAATTCAAGCCAATAGTAACAAGGGATACTTCGCGCTCAAAAAAGGGAAATATGCGTAGAATTTTGCAAGGACTTTTTAAGGAATCTTTCTAGAATAACAAATGTTTACACAAATAAACAGGAAATTTCCTAAGTTTTTCAATGTTGCGAAATATTTTCAACAGGAGCGGCTTAGGAATTTTTAATGATATATAAACTCACAAAATAAATTAGAAAAATAGATATTTTTCTTGGGATAGGATATAAAATTACTGAATTCTATTAACAAAACATTATAGAGGAAATTTACTTACTTATTTAGTCCTAAGCCTTTCTACCTTTAGGTGTAAGGCTGGTGGAGTTGAGTTTGGCATTGTAGTCTCCATGCTTTCCGATCTTGCGTTAGGTTTCTTACACTTTCCAATGTCAAACCCTTCTTCTCGATTTCTTTCCTGATTTCATCTACCCACATAACTCTTGGTCTCCCTCTTTTGTTTTCCCCTGCATTCTGGTATCGAACACTCGTTTTGTTAGCCTCTCGTTCGACATTCTACACACGTGCCCGAACCATCTAAGTTGTCCTTCTACTATTTGTTCATTAATTGGTTCTAGTTTTAGGTTTTGTCTAATTGTTTCGTTTCGTATTTTCTCTGTCCTCTTTCTGTTTGCTATTTTCCTCAGGAACCTCATTTCCATAGCATTGACTCTGGATTTTTGTCTCCCCGTCAATGTTCATGTCTCGCTGCTATACATGATTGTTGGTCTAACTACTGATTTAACGACTGCCGTTTTTACTTTTTCCGGTATCTCTTTTTTCCCAAAAAATCTTGTTTTCATAGCGTTAAATAAGCTTCCTGTTCGTCCCATTCTCTCGTTTATTTCCATGTCTTGTTTACCATTTGATTCGATTATTACTCCTAGGTATTTAAAATATTCCACTTGCTCTAGTTGTTTCCCGTTTAATTATATTGCGTGTGTCTTCCTCGTATTTGAAATTATCATTGTTTTTGTTTTCTCTGTATTAATTTTCATATTTATGTTTGATAGTTCTTCTTCTAGGATTTCAAGATTGTTCTGTAAGTCTTCTCTGTTTTCTGCTATCAATACCATGTCGTCTGCAAATAGTAGCTCCGATAGTTGAGTCTGTTTCATTGGCCAGTATCCTAATGTTAGTTTTCTCATTCTTCTCTTGGCTTTCTTTATCGCTTCATCCAATACCACTGAGAATAGCAGTGGACTCAGCACGCATCCTTGTTTGACGCCTTGACTTGTAGTAAATTCTCTGGATTCCTCGTTAATGGTTCTTACTGTATTTGTATTATTTTTGTACATATCCTTTCTTACTTCTATTATGTGTCTGTCGACTCCCCTTTCTTTTAGTGTCTTCCAAACGTCCTTTTTTCGGATTCTGTCAAACGCCTTTTCCAGGTCAATGAAGCACATATGTATCTCTCTATTGTTCTTGATTACCTTCTCACTTACTTGTCTTAATGTGAATATTATATCTTGTGTGCTTCTGTCCTTCCTGAATCCACACTGTGTGTCTTCCATAGTTGTTTCTATTTGGGTTTTTATTCTGGTCTCTATTATTCTTGCGAATACCTTGCCAGGGATACTTGATATGGTGATACCTCGGTAATTTTTACAGTTTCTCTTGTCTCCCTTTTTGTGTATTGGTAATTTAATGTCTTTCTTCCAGTCCTTTGGTAGTTCTGCTCTATTTATGATATCATTCATTAGTTTTTTCATGCTATCCATTCCCTCTATCCCCATGAATTTTATCATTTCCGGGGTGATCCTTGCCTGGTGCTTTGCCGAGTTTTACTCTTTCTATTGCTTTATCTAATTCCTCTCTTGTTATGGATTCCACTTGTTCTACATTCCTTTCTTGTATCTCCCATATGTTGTCCTTGTCTACATGAGTTAGCTCTTTGAAATGTTTTCTACATCTTTCCAATATTTGTTTTTCTTCTGTTAGTACGTTTCCATTCTTGTCTTTTATATTCGGCATAATGTGCTCTTTCTTTTGTCTGAGTTGTTTTAATGCACCGTAGAAGAGTTTTTCCTATAATTTTTTGTCATTTTTTGTCCAAATCTCTCCCATGACCTTTCCTTTCCTGCTTTCACTGCTATTTTAACCTCTTTCTTTTTTTCTTTATATGCTTCGTAATCTTCCGGGAGTTTTGTGCTTAGGTATCTCTTCCATTTGTCTTTTTTGTTCTTTATTTTCTCTCGTATTTCTCCTCATGTTAGTATTTGCTATTTTTGCTTTCCCGCAAGTTTCCTCAGCTGCTTTGATTATGCTGGTTTTTAGATATTCCCATTTTTTTCTATATTTGTATTTTTGCCCTACCTTTCAAAGTATTATCTAATTTTTCTTGGAATTTGTTCTTATATCTTTCCTCTTTTAATTTGTAACTTTTTATTTTTTGTTTACTACCTTTCTTCTCTTTTCTTCTTTTTCCTCTGTTGTTCTCATTCTCATTATTACTAGATGGTGGTTACTGCCAATCTCTGAGCCTCTTTTCACTTTCGTATCCTGTACTCTTTTCCATTTGTTGCTGCTTACCAAAAAGCAATCTATGATTGATTTTTCGTTTCTGCTGTCTTGTACTCTCGTGTATTTGTGTACTTCTTTATGTTTAAATTTTGTATTTGTTATAACTAGTTTGTTCTCCATACATATTTCTATTATTCTTTCACCATTTCTGTTTAGCATTTCTTCTCGTTCTTTTCCCATGTACTCCTTATTCCGCTGTTGTTGTTTCCGACTCTACCGTTTAGATCTCCCATTACAATTATGTTTTCTTCCCCATTATCAATTTGCATTTGGAGCTCCTCGAAAAATTTATCTTTCTCTTCCTTTCTTGTATCTTCGTTTACTCCGTAGGCTGTTATTATTGTCCATATTTCTTCGTCCATCAGTTTCATTTTCACCGATAATATTCTCTGGTTAACATATGTTTCTTCTATAACGTGTTATAGTCTATTCGGTGCAATTATTATCCCGACTCCTTCTTTTGCTCTCTCTTTTGTATCCGCTCCTACCAAAAGTAACCAATATCCTTTGTGTATTTTCTTAAGACCTTTTCCTTTCATCTTCGTTTCTGTTATTCCTAGTATTTCTATTTTTTGTCTTATCATATCTTCTACCAGTTCTTTCTCTTTTCCATTGATGCTTCTCACATTCCATGTTCCCATTTTTATCTTTCCTTTTTTCTGTAATCTAGCTTTCCCCTTCTTCCTATTTTCATCCTTGTTTACCTTTGCATCATCTTTTTCCCTATCGCTTTTCCCATTCATTGCCTTGGTCATCATTATTGTGGGTCCGGTCTCATTATTTTCTTTTAATTTTTTGGAGTCCCTTCCCCGATATTTCTGTGAGTTTGTATAAGTTTCTCTTTATTATGGTCCCATTTCCACACCTTTCCATTAATCTCCAGTTTCATATATCCTATCTTCGTAGTATTACCTTTGTCTTTTTCTTATTTTGCCATTTTCCTAATTTTTGCTTGTATTTCCCTTTCCTTTCTTGTTAAATCTGATTCTATATACACCTTTTGTCCCTGTAGATTTTTCAGTTTTCCTTTGTTTTTTAGTACACTCAGCTTATCCGTTAGGTTTTTCATTTCTGCTACAAAGATTTGGTCTCCGATCTTCACCGCTCCTCTCAGTTTGACCTCTAATTTCAGATTTCTTCCTATGAAGTGTTCTACTGACTCCTTTACAGGCTTTCCGTCGGTAGCATCCAGTGTTAGGCCCTTTAATACTATATTATTTCTCCGTCTATCTTTTTCCAATTGTTCTATTCTATTGTTTGCCATTTTTAAACCTTCTTCCAATTTTTCGTTTTTTTCTTTCAGCTCCTTAATATATTCCATCGTTTCTTCTTGGTCTTTCCGTATGGGTCTTATTTCTGCCATCATTTCATCATTTTTCCACATAACTTCCCGCATCATTTTTATCATCTCTTCATTTGTGTCGTTGCTTTTATTCGGTGTTCGTCTCGTCAGCTTACTCTTTTCAAAATATAATTTATCTTCTTTATATTTTTTCTTCTTAGATTCTTAGAGGAAATTTGTAATGCTACAAAATTGAGACCAAGAAAGGGGCACGGCAGGGCTGTATCTTGTCTACTATTCTCTTCTTTAATATATACCCAGAAGAAGTATTTAAGACAGCGCTGGAGGAAAACACAGAAGACATAAATATAAATAAAAGAAATAATTAATCACATAACGTATGCTCATGACACTGTGATTCTAGCGAGTAGCCTGGAGGAACTGAGTTGTCTAATGAGTAAGAACCAAACAAGTGCACAATACGGACTCAAACTAAACATCACAAAAGCTAAATGGATGTTATTAAGCAAACCCAACAACGACCAAGACAACTGATATTAGATAATCAAAGAATTGAACACGTGGATTTGTATATCTACTTAGGAACAGCAGTTAATTAAACAACAGAAGAGGTTTATAATAATATAGTATACAGCATAAAAGCAGATGCAAAGGAAGCCCTTGGTATCAGAGAAATTAGAAAAAGTAACAAATACTGGTGGAATTCAGAGACAGAGTGACTAGTCAAGAAAAAAAAGATACTATACCAAAAATGGCTTAACACAAAAAATGAAGAAGACTACAACAGATATAGAGAAAAGAAAAGAGAATCAAGACATAAAATCATTCAAAGTAAGAGAGAGACCTGGGATCGAAAGTGCCAAGAAATCGAAGCACACATAGGAGGACGAAAATGCAGTGAATCATGAAAATTTCTGAACAAGATCAAGAATAACGAAACACGCAACGACAAACTACAATTAATACCAACAGATAAATGGGTTCAACATTATAAGGACTTATTAACTGAACAAAGTCCCGAATACTCACAACCAACAGAGACGGAAATACAAATTGTAGGGGAAGAAATAAACATAAACAGTGTAGCAGTTAAAATGCAAT
Organism: Diabrotica virgifera virgifera; assembly: GCF_917563875.1. Lineage (NCBI taxonomy): Eukaryota > Metazoa > Arthropoda > Insecta > Coleoptera > Chrysomelidae > Diabrotica > Diabrotica virgifera. The sequence goes on along the minus strand of NC_065451.1, from coordinate 220,466,122 downwards.
TAAACAACTAAAAAATGGAAGATCTCCTTGTCCAGGTGGGATCAATGCCGAACTAATGAAAAATACTAAAAAACTTTTCGAATCTCTGGCATATGTATTTACAAAGTACATCAATGGCGAAAATGTACCCAGTGACTGGAAAATAGCTTATATATCATCGATTCATAAAAAGGGCAATAAACTCAAATGTAGCAATTATCGCGAAATATCAGTAACAAATACAATAAGCAGGGTATATACAAAAATTTTAAGAGAACTGATTGAACAAGAATACTCAGGATACGAAGAAGAAGAACAATGCGGGTTTACAGCTGGAAGGTCCTGTCGGATAATGTATTTTCGTTAAAACAAATCATCGAAAAAAAATTGGAACGGAATAGGCCAATACACCTAGTTTTTATAGATTTGCAAAAAGCATATGACAACATACCGATACCGAAACTATGGGAAGTACTGCAAAACTCCAACATTAACTTTACTCTCATAAAAGTTGTCCAAAATTTATACAGTGACATGAAATCTGCAGTAAAATTAGGAAACAAAATAACAGATTTGTTTACAGTCAACAAAGGTCTACGACAAGGATGTTGCATATCACCAAGTCTGTTTAAGATTTATGTCGCCAAAGCCCTTACAATATGGAAAGAAAATGCAGTGGAATGGGCATCCAAATCGACGACAACACCTGCATGTACACCCTTCAGTTTGCAGACGATCAGGTAATATGTGCAAACGATAAAGAAGATTTGGAATATATGTCTCGCAAATTGAAGGAAGAATACGAAAAATGGGGATTGCAGATGAATGTAGAAAAAACACAATATTTATGCCTAGGTGAGGATTCAACTGATATGATATTGGACAATAATCAGAAAATAGTGTGATAAATATAAGTATTTGGGCATTAATTTCAACAAGGAAGGTACTGACGATGCAGAAATTAAGAGCAGAATAAATAAAGCAAGAACGATAATTAAATCATTGAACGGAGTTTTGTGGAGTACCGAGATAGGGAAACAAAGAAAAATGCGAATATACAACACCATGATTAAGAGCACATTAAAAACATAGAGCATAGAGATGGACGCTCTAAGAAGAGCAAGTAGAACATCGAGATTGGACTGGGTTAGAAATGAGGAAGTAAAGCGAAGAATGAATTTACAGGAAACGGTTGTAGAATGCATTCAGAAGAAACAATTAACGTGGTACGGACATGTTCAGAGAATGGGGGAGGAAAGACTGTCCAAGAAAATTATGAAATGGATACCTACAGAAAACAGAAAAAGAGGAAGGCCAAGAACGACATGGATACAGGGAGTAAGACGATCAATGAGTGTACGAGGATTAGAAGATGAAAACTTCAATGATAGAAGATATTGGCAACAAGGCATCGGACAACGTCGGAGGACGTTTTGAACCCGAATTTATAAATATATAGTTAATTAAAGTTGGGATCAAGCGAAGGAAATACGTATTAGAATAGAAAAAGCAAGATCGTCGTTCAGTAGCACGAAGCAAGTTTTCACCTCTAGTTTTGTTATATGTGATGGGAGCGTAGACAATGACCGCAACATTAACGAAAAAAGTAGAGGCCTTACCTGGGTATATCCAGGACCGAGCACGTGACCAACGAAGAGTTACTATGCCGGATTGGTAAAGAGAGAGAAGGCCTTTTTCATACTTTACGAATTTGGTCGTCACGACAAACGGTCGTCCGACCGTTTGTCGTGCTCATAGGACTTTCATACTTTACGACAGTATTCATCTTATTGTCGTAGATAGCACAGAGCGTAGAATGAATCGGGCAAAAATGTATTATTTATTATACATAATATAATATTTATACGTAGAAAAAGTTATTTGGACATCTGCAGATGTGATTGTTGCGTATTTAAATTTAGACAAATGTGCCAGTACTATTTTACAACAATATAATAAATTTGGGCCTTCTGCAGACAAATATTAGTTTATTAGATGGCAGGTATAACGATGGGTTTTTTTAATTATAGCTCTGTATTCCATAGAATTTTGCTTAAGACAGGAAGTGTAACATGAAATTTCACTATAGTTAATCATAAGAAGTAAAATAAACAAAGATAAGCAACTTATCTTTAAAATAATCATTTTTACTAAAAATCCTAGTTATAATATTTTTTAATTAAATTACATAAACAATAATAATGGTTCTGAAGCTATTTTCTTATGGTCTCTTATGCAGTTTACTATTTTAGTTGGGAATAAGCCACAACTTTATTTTATGATTAAGTTTATTTGACGTTTCGATTTCCACTTCGGAAATCGTTATCAAAATGCTTCTTCTTCTTATTCTTCTTGTCTTTATCTTTATGCGTATTACATTACATGCCATAATTATTTCAAAATATTTTATTAGATTTGTAGTTTCTGTTCTGTTTTATAAAATGTAGCCATAAAAATGTTATTCAAGTAGTGATACATTAAAAATAATACAATTAAAAATGTTGCATTTACATAACGTTGGAAATTAATGGGCTAAAAAATTCAGGTTTGTAATCTAAGAGTATACTTTAAATGTAAAATAAAGTAAGTACAACTTACCAAACTTAGTTTTCTCCTGGTCCTCTAAGTTTTCAAAATCAGGGTTAACCTCCACTAAAACTTCACGCCATGCATTCTTTGTCGCATTTCTGTCTTTATACACATCCAAAGGTTTGTCCCACAACACTGGTCTACTTTGTACCAGTGCAATTAAAAATTCCACATCTATATTGTCTGCCATTATGTACGTGCCACTGGATTCACTGGTACTACACGACTAACGGTCGTTAAGTATGGAAGCACTTATTTATGCCCGTGGTTCACTGATAGCACGGCACGACACGACCGTCGTCCATTGCAGTGACATTGGACGACAGGCGAGGAGCAACGGCACGACAGTTAGTCGTGGTCGTCCTGTGTGAAAGGCTCCCTACAATGCTGTATTGGACTAATGGAATGTACGATTAACTGTCGTTACGACCGTTTATCGTGACGACCGAAGTCGTAAAGTATGAAATGGGCCGTAAGGAATAATTATAAATAAAAGAAAGTTGGAATACTTGGGTCATACGCCCAGCAACCAGGCAAACTTATGTTGTGTGTAAAAATGCGAGACAGCATTATGTTTAACTGACAAAGGACAAGAACTGCTCTTCAGAATTCCACAATAGAATTTGTCATTGTAGATATTACAATTGCGCCGTGATTCAAATATGAATCAACCATTTATTTAATAAACCATAAAAAATAAATCAATATCACACCTGTTTTAGTGCCTCTCATTATCCATCAACAAATTTTTTAATTGCAAAATAAAAACAATTGCTCATTGTAGGGTTATGACTCACACTGTATACAGCTATAATTATTATAACTCTATATAAGAATAGGCTATACCTTGCTTGAATTAAAAGCATTACAGGAAATAGGTATATCGAGAACTTAAGGGATTCATGCTTGTTTTATTTACTTGACTGGCCATTGATCCTATTAAGCATTAGCTACTGATACGAGCTTTGAATAGGATTAGATAGTGGTGAAATAGTTATAATCCGTAACATTTACTGGAACAGCAAAGGGAACCTAAGCTTGAAATATTAATTGTATTCAGATATAACGGGAAGCTACAATGAGCGTATACTATCGATTCTACTTAGTCCAGAGAAATAGGATATTTGCGAGACTTTGATTTGGCCAGGTATCTGATGTGCATACAAATACAGGCAGTTTATTTCTATTGACAAGATAAATGCAATGGTAAATTTCGCAAATCAACGAAGATCTTACGAAAATGAAGATCACTACAAATAGTAGATTAAGCAAGTCGATTTGGAAGGACGTCGATGAAATTGAAATGATTCTAGCTACTACATCTTTTTCATAAATATTCTCGACTGCTATTACTGCTCCCAAGTATTTAATTTTTTTGAACACTTCGAAATTTGTTCATAAATCGAAATGTTGTACTCTTGTGTTAGATTTTTGGTAAATACTATGTACTTGGTCTTATCTAACAATAAAACACGGAAAACGTTTGTCTTCTATATTTCCACAAAATTTATTATAACTGTGTGACTACAGCTGTTTCGGCAGAGTGCCTTTCTCAAGTGATTTAGTTTACTATGTGTTTGCCTTTTTAAAGTCTTTAACTGAAGAGGTTGAGGAGTGGGGAGCTGTTTGTCTCGAGTTGGTCATTCAGAATTATATCTGTATTTTTCAGTTTATTAATTTCCATAGATTCTAATAAAGATAGCTTAAGGCATTTATTTTGTATATGCAGAATTTGAAACTCTTCATTAAGAGGAAACAGTAGCGATCAACAGGTAGCGAAAACGCGTTCCAAGATTGCGGCTGTAATTTTGAATATTTTTTCGAGATATTTGGCACACGTATTTGTAATATAATAAAGAATGGCGGTACAGAGCCCAATTTGAAAAAGATATTAATATGTGGAAATTACTCTGTAATTAAATACAATATTAAAAAAACGAGCCTGTACCGCCATTAAGAAGAACAAAAAAATACACTTTCTTCAAATAAACTTTTTTATCCGATGCCTAGATTTTGTGTCATTTTGGAACTACTAAAATTTTTTATTTCATTAGTAGTTCCAAAATGACACAAAATCTAGGAATGGGATAAAAAAGTTTATTTGAAGAAAGTGTATTTTTTTGTTCTTCTTAATGGCGGTACATACAGGCTCGTTTTTTTAATATTGTATTTAATTACAGAGTAATTTCCACATATTAATATATTTTTCAAATTGGGCTCTATACCGCCATTCTTTATTATATTACGAATACGTGTGCCAAATATCTCGAAAAAATATTCAAAATTACAGCCGCAATCTTGGAACGCGTTTTTGCTACCTGTTGATCGCTACTGTTTACTCTTAAAAGAATAATTATGATCTAGGAGATAAAGTGCGTACGTAGAAGTGTCTGTTTTTCTATTGTTGAAAGCCCTTTTGTGTTCTGCTATCCGATTGTCAAAGGTTCTGCCAGTTTGATCGATGTAAGTTTTCGGACAGTCACCACAAGTTAGTTTGTAAACACAACTCTGTAGTTGCTTTCTCTTTCGTTTCTTATTGTTCTTAATATATTTGCTTAAGTTGTTGTTAGTTCTGAAAGCTGGTGTTATTCCTTTCTTTTTTATGTATCTGGCTATTTTTGTTGTTATCTTGCCAGTATATGTGATAGAGCGGAAGGTACTGAGTTCTTTCTGTGATGGTGGATAGACTAATTTCAGGGCTCTCTTATCCAGTTTTTGGTTTAAAATCTTGTTAATTGTTTGTTCGTTATAGCCGTTGTTTACTTGGTCTTACCTCCCTTGACCTTAAGGTCATTTTCCATGGCCCCACTTTCAAAAAGGGTAAAAATTCTTCTTTTTTAGTTAATATTTTAATAAAACTATTTTGTAATTAAGCAATAAAAGATATAAAAAAGTAAATTATTAAGTTTTATTAAAACAAAAATAAAAGCGCCTCTAACGCAATATCAAATCAATAAAAATTGTGTGAAAATGATACGAGTAGAAAAATTTATTGCCGTGGGATATAATTGAACCTGCCAATACAAACGCCTACGCTTTAACGAAAAAATCTATGAAAATACGAACTCTTTTCGCATATACAGGGTGAGTCACCTCTAACGGGACGGAACATTACAGCGAAATGGTAAAAGATTTGAAAAAAATTTTAAATTGGTAGTTTGTAAGTTCATAAAATCTACATTTTAAAATTATTTTGAAATATACAGGGTGTCCCAATAAATGGCGGCGTATCAAAGTTATATTTTTTCTTATGGAACACCCTGTATTTTATTGCATTTTTTAATTGTCCGCCAAAATAAGGTATAGTTTCATAAGACTTCCCTATACCTGTGTACAGAGTGTTCTGAGTTATGGTGACTTTTCTAAAAATGTAAAGTTTTAAAAGAAGGCTTATTCTCGAGGTATTTAAGAAATTATGAAAAAAATACTTTTACATATAAATAGTTGGATATTGGTTGAATGTATTCCATGATTAATTATTACACAATTATTTATAGAGTGTTCAAATTTACAGTTTCATTATTGGATTATTCAATGTGTCATATGATGCTTATTTTAAATGGAACATAATGTATATTAATACACCATTATACTAAACGGAGTTACCTCTTTCGAATGATATATGGATGTCCTATACCTAGGTCTAATAGTTTTTGCGTAATTTACAATTATTTAAATTCCCAATCTGTAAATTAAGTTTAAAACAAAAGATGTATCTCATTGTATGACATCGTCATTTTATGACAGCACGGTCTGGTAATTATCAAAAATATAAACATCCGTGTATGATATTCAAATTTAATTTTTCCTAAAAATGAATAATCACGTTATCTACGAAAGAGTAGACATGGTACTTTGCATTGGGGAGTGTTTGCAAAATTGAATCTTACCTTCTTAAGTTTACGCGCAAAAGTATCCTGATAGAAGATATAAAAAAACGTTTTTGAGAGATTTCAATAGTGCCCGTGCTACTTACTGGTAATGTTGCATACGGAAAGTTAAATAAAAATAAACCAGTTATTTGTGATGACTTCAAGGAGCTTGATGTCCTGCTTTCTGTTACGGAAAACCCAAATACTAGTAAAGAAAAAATTTCGGGTAAATTGTAAATCAGTCAAACAACTGTTAGAATACTTAAGAGAAACCACTATTATCCGTATAAAACTCAACTACACCAGTATTAGACCAAACAGGATTATGATAAATATTTAACTTATCGTTTATGGACTTAAACCTTTATAGAAGATCCTGATTTTTTTGGAATGTATTGTATACAGACCAATATACCTACTTTTCATAATAATGGTCTAGTAAATAAACATAATTTTCATTTCATTATGATACAGTACACAAACATTTATTTCGTATTGTTTAAAAATCGAGAGTGACTATAAATATTATTTTTAAAATCAATTTACCGTTTAAGAAAATTGTAAATTGCGCAAAAACTATGACTCCTAGTTATAGAACATCCCTATACTATTCGAAAGAGGAACCTGTGTTTAGTATAATAATTTATTAATATACATGGTGTTCCATTAAAAATAAAGATCATATGACACATTAAATAATCCAATAATGAAACTGTAAATTTTGAACACCCTCTAAATAAATGTGTAATAATCAATCATGGAATACATTAATTATAAAATAATTACCAGACCGTACTGTCATAACCTGACAATGTCATACAATGCCATTAATTAACTACATCTTTTGTTTTAAAATCGATTTACAGATTAGGAATTTAAATAATTGTAAATTACGCAAAAACTATGAGACCTAGGTATAGGACATCCATATACCATTCGAAAGAGATAAAATTGTTTAGTATAATTATTTGTTAATATACATGGTGTTCTATTAAAAATAAGCATCATATGACACATTGAATAATCCAATAATTAAACTGTAAATGTTGAACACCCTGTAAGTAATTGTGTAATAATTAATCATGGAATACATTCAGCCAATATCCAACTATTTAGATGTAAAAGTATTTTTCTTCATAATTTCTTAAATAACTTGAAAATAAGCCTTCTTTTAAAACTTTACATTTTAAGAAAAGTCACCATAACTCAGAACACTCTGTATATAGGTATAGGGAAGTCTTCTGAAACTATACCTTATTTTTTGCAGACAATTAAAAATGCAATAAAATACAGGGTGTTCCATAAGAAAAAATAAAACTTTGATACGCCGCCATTTATTGGGACACCTTGTATATTTCAAAATAATTTTAAAATGTAGATTTTATCAACTTACAAACTACTTTAAAATTTTTTTCAAATCTTGTACTATTTCGCTGTAATCTTCCGTCCCGTTAGTGGTGACTAACCTTGTATATACACTTAAAATTAGTTTCGTCTTTTAGTGCAACTCTCAGCTTTTAATGGAGAAGTCTGATGGCTGTAAGACTGCAAGGCCCAATTAATACGAAGGATCACCCTAGGGAGATTAGCAACATTAAGCCTGCAAATGACAATGATTGCTTTATTACATTTCTGGAATACGCAATTAATATAACCGGCAAACTTGCTACGATTGATGGAGGCGATATTTCATTTGAATCGGTGTCCATGATAATTGGAAATTTTCAAAAAAGACAATCACCGAAATTTTGTTAAGTTGGAAGTGTTAAATTGAAACTAAAAATACTCATCAATCAAATTTAAATTAATATGAGTTTTTACGATGAGTTAATTGAACTTTTGATTGAGCAGTCTAATTTATATTGTATCGGCTGCTCTGAAAAGTTCATTTGATGAACACCATTATTATTATCTCTGGTTGCGCAACCATGATATTCTACGTCTTCTTATGCTTCTTTTTCCTTGGATCTTTCCCTGCATAATCAATTGGACCAAATTGTATCTCTCTCCACGTGTAATCATCATCCAGCCTCAAAAGTCCACTGCTGAACATAGGCCTCCTCCCCTCGTTTCCAACCCCATCTATCCTGCGCCGCCCTCATCCAGTTTTTGTTTACCTTTCTTAAGTCGTCAGTCCATCTTGTAGGCGGTCGACCGACGCTTCTCTTGTCTTCTCTTGGCCTCCATTCCAATAACCTCTTCGTCCATCGCCCATCTGTCATTCTGGCTACGTGTCCTGCCCATCTCCACTTCAACCTGGCTATCCTCTCGATGACGTCAGTCACCTTTGTTCTTCTCCTGATTTCTTCGTTTCTGATTTTGTCTCGCAGAGTTATTCCTAACATTGACCACTCCATTCTTCTCTGCGTGACTCTTAGTTTGGTAGCCGAGGCTTTAGTTAAGGTAAGTGTTTCTGATCCGTACGTTAAGACTGGGAGGACGCACTGATCGAATACCTTTCTCTTTAGACATGTGGGTAACTCACTTTTAAAAGTTTCTCTCAGTTTTCCAAATGCTGCCCACCCAAGACCGATTCTTCTCTTCAGCTCATGAGTCTGGTTATCCCTGCCAATCGTAATTTCATGTCCCAGGTATTTATATATATCTACGAGTTCTATTTCCTTCCCACCAATACTGATGTTCTGGTTGGGTACCAAATTTGTCATTATTTTTGTTTTTGAGATGTTTATATTTAAATCTACATTTTCTGTAGCTACAACGAGTTCTTGTACCATCTCTCTTGCCATACCTAGATCCTCAGCTACTATGACTATACCATCGGCGAAACGTAAGTTGTTTAGGTATTCTCCATCTATTTTTATTCCCTTTGTCATCCAATCCAAACTCTTGAAAGCATGTTCTAAGACCGTATTAAAAAGTTTAGGTGACATTGGGTCTCCTTGTCTAACCCCCGTTCTATTTTTATGCGATTACTGTTAGTATGTAATTTGACAGTGGTTGTTGCCTGTAAGTATATTTTGTGTAATAATTTTGTATACCTATAATCTAGCCTGCATTCTTTAAGCGCCTGTAATATTTTGCTAAGTTCAACTGTGTCAAAGGATTTATGAAAATCGATAAAAACTAGAACTAGGGGTTTATTGTATTCCACTACTTTCTCTATCAGGGTTTTTATACTTTGTAGATGGTCATTTGTTCCGTAATTTTTTCGGAATCCTGCCTGTTCTCTTGGTTGATAAGTCTCTAACTTTCTTTCCATTCTCTTAACTATTATTCGCGTAAATAACTTATATAAATGGCTGAGGAGGCTAATCGGTCTGTAATTCTCTAAATTGGCTTTGTCTCCTGCTTTGTGTAATAGAATCATAGTAGCGTTGTTCCAGTCTGTTGGAATATTGGCGTTGTGAAGGCAGATATTGAAAAGTTGTTTAATTTTTTCAAGTAGTATATTTCCTCCAATTTTTAGTGCTTCTGATACTATTCCATCTTCACCTGGGGTTCGATTATTTTTCATTTTCTTCAGAGCCTCTTTGACTTCTGATTTTGTTATATCGGGCATTAAATCCGATCCTTGATTTAATACCCCAGTTTTTACTGTAATTGGAGGTTGCGCATTGTCATCTTTTTTTCTTGATTTGTATAACTCTGTGTAGAACTTTTCGACTATTGTTAATATTTCATCTCTGTTTGTAGTTTCTTTTCCAGTTCTGTTTCTTAGTTTGTTGATTTCTATTTTTCCTTTTTGTACGCTTACGTTCTTCAAAACTTTCATGTTCTTATTTTGCTCTATTGCTTGTTTTGTTTTTTCTACATTGTAGTTTCTTATGTCTTTTCTTATTGACTTTGTGATAGTCTTATTTATTTGATTTAGCGCTTCTTGGCTGGAACTTGTATCTCCTTTCATCTGTCGTCTTAGTTCTATAAGGGTTTTAGTAGGTTGACTTAGTTTTTCATCTTTTTGGTTTGTTGGACAGTATTTAGTTTGAGCCTGTTGTATTGTGGTGATTATTTGCTTGTTCAGTATATTGTTGTCTGTTGTTGTTGTATCTTTCAATGCATCATTAATATATTTTTCGAACTCCTGAATATTAGTTGGTTTTACCCATTTCTTTGGGTGTTTCTTATTTATCATTTTGAGTCTTTCCTTTTCGATCGATATCGTTATTTTAGCTCTTACTAACCTGTGATCACTGCTTGTGCTGAACTGGTTTAACACATTTACGTCTTTAAATAATTCTTTTTTATTAGTTAAGAAATAGTCGATTTCGTTCCTTGTTTTTCCATCTGGACTTTCCCAGGTCCATCTTCTGTGTTTTTTCTTTTTAAAGAAGCTGTTCATTTGATAGAGATTGTTTTCCAAAAGAAAAGTTAACAGTTGTTTGCCTCTATCACGTGTAATATGTTCGAGATATTCCAATTTTCTTGTCGTCTTAATTGTATTTGAGACTTCTATTTCTTTATTCATCTTTCTCAGAACCTCTTTGTTTGTAACGTGTTCTATCTATGATATACACCCACAGCTCGAAAGAATTTATTGGCATGTTGTGATATATGTTAATATATTAATCACCAAGACAACGAATGTTCTGGAATCAAAATACGAGGACAGTGGCGGATCTAGAAATTTGGGGGGGGGGGCTGAATCTTGAGGGTGATTTAATTACTTTTCTCTGATGCAAGTTCACTTAGGGCCGGTTGTTCGAACGCTAATCAAACATGATCATTATCAAATATTTAATTACTGCCACCAATGCTGAAAACATAATTATTGATTACAATTATGAAATTAGTTGATCAATTATGTTAATAATTGTTATGTTAATTAATTAACTAATCTCATAATTATAATCAATTATGTTTTCAGCAACCCAATCAAAGTTGACATTGACAGTTGGTGACAGTAATTAAATATTTGATAGTGATCATTGTTGATTGGCGTTCGAACAACCGGCCCTTAGTCATACCACCTCTAGGACAAGTGGGTTTTCAACTATTTTTTGGATGGGCCTAAATTTTTTTTGTTTGACGGCTCTCGGTTTTTATTTTTTTAGGAGTATTGAATTGATATTTATTTTCGTATGGGGGGGGTCGTCACACCCCCCACTGGATCCGCCACTGCACAAGTAGTTGATGTAATGAGTCTAAACCGATTTGAGAGAATTAAAAAAAAATAAATAAGGGTGACAACTTTAAAGAACCATCTCTAATAAAGAGTCTCCAGATTATGATAAATTATACCAGAACCAGATAAAACCATTGATAACTAAAGTGAATGAGGTATGTTCTATAATTTATTTGTATTAAGAGTTCTTATCAATCGATTAACAAATTACTAGCTTTCAAAGAAAGAGCAGTTTCAAGCAGTTTAACCCAAAAAAAAATGAATAAATACGGACACAAAATTTTTGTTACGCTCTTGTCAATCAATGGTTTTTGAACTTTTACATAAATATTCATAGACTGTATTTTTTATCTCAAACGTTTGAAAACCATTGACTTAATCCAACTTGCCTTCTTTATTATCGTTGGAAAAATATTTCCATTCTCGGTGGCACATAAAATTTTATTTTTCATGAAACATTTTATATCCACGCGCGGTGTTCCAACACTGTCAATTCGGTTTCGCCATTTATACCAATAGTTCACGTGCACAGTCACGTGAGCAGAGCTACTACAGTCAATGCCTTTAAATCTAATGCATTTGAAATTTTCTTTAGTTTATTTAGGTTTGTCCGAGACGATATCTCCTAGCGCCACCTAGGAAAGAAATCTAAGCTACGAACTCACAAAAAATCCATGAAAGACATTAGCCCGATCAAAGAACAATCTGACCCCAAAAAAAAATAAAGGAAGGATAAAAATTTGGGAATAGGTAGTTGAAATTGTCTACTATTATATAAGAAAAAGATTACAATTCTACATCCCCTTCATTTTACAAGAATGGAGGGGAATACCCCCTCTCGAAGGTGAAAAATATACATTCAAAATAAGGCCGGAATTGGATAAAATGACTAATTCTAAACAACTTTTGTTCTATATAGTTTTTTCGCTAAGTCAATACTTTTCGAGTTATATGGAAGTGAATGTGAATATGTTCATTTTTAACAAAAGAAACATGTTTTTGGGCGGTTTTTCGGAGATTTTGAGCTCAAAAAGTAAGTATTTTATTGAAAAAAATATTCTTAGCAAAAATATAGCTTATAAAAAATTGAAAAAAATGGTGTATGCATGAGGCCTGTAGACCCAGTAGAAACAGAGTTGTAGCTAATGAAAAGTAGGTTCTTCTTCGTCAAATTTCAAATCGAATATTTCAATGTGAAATAACCCAAAAACGGAGCACTTTTCGGGGAAAATTCATTTAAACTTTTTTAAAGTGTTTAAAAAAGGTTTATTTTTGTGTTTTAAAAAATCTTCTAACATTAAAAGTAAGTGAGTTACGCTCCAAATATTGTTGGCCTCTTTTATTTTTTGGTAAAAAGAATCGCGAGAATCACCCCCTAATTAGCATCATAAATAAATTTTATCATTACCACTTGACAAGTTACTTTATTTATGTATTATTTATATGATGTGTAAGTTTGATCGTTTCAAAGTGTTTATTTTTGAAAAAGCTGTATCAATTTTCCAAAATTATTCTCAAAAATATTGCGTTGAAACTCCTTTATTTGCAGAATTTATTTCTGACAGCAAAATAAAATTTTCTCTTTAAGATTCACAAAACTTTCGATGGACTTATGGGCCTCGACAACCGAAAACTCTTCGAAGCCCAATTAAACTTTCCTAAATCACTTCTAGTTAGAAAAAATTCTACAGTCCCCATTAAATATTATGAAACAAACAAAACACAATTTTATTCCATCCATTTGGAACCAAGTTCAATTAGCTAGGTCAAAATTCCAGTCAAAGAAGAAAAAAAAAACCATCATTATTCCAACTCAAAAGTGCAAGGCGTCTTAGTACGAGAAACCCTTATTAACGCCGAGAACCACCTCACTTGGACCGAAATTGCCAACTTCACATCAGACCCCATTCATATTTCCCTTACGGAAACCCTCGAAAGCAAGAAACTAGACATTCAAGATTTCCATATATATTCCATGGAAACAACCTCCGGACCAGAATACAGACAAGATATCGACGACTTCATTAAAACCGAACATCTAAACCAAGAAGAAGAGAAGCAAGTTCGCCGCCTATGTCGAAAATTTTTCGATACATTTCACCAACCAGACACTCCTCTCAGCTTTACTAACGAAGTTAAACACCACATCAGGACTAAGGATGAAGAGCCTGTATATACGAAATCATACCGGTATCCATATGTACACAAAGAAGAAGTAAAGAAACAAATATCTTCAATGTTAGATCAAGGCATCATTAGACTAAGCCAATAACCATGATCATCACCCATTTGGATCGTGCCAAAGAAACCAGATTCATCCGGTATAATTAGGTCTGATTTAATAGGGCTTTTCATCGATTGTCAATTGTTTCGAGCTTCTGTCATGTGTCGTCTAATATTAATATAATATCTACGTCATACGTTGTTGGTATATACCAATGATACAAACCAATGACGTATGACGTAGATATACTGATATTATACGACACATGACAGAAGCTCGAAACAAATTACTGTGAATGAAAAGCCCTATTGTATAATAAAAGTCTGATTGAAAATGTTATTTTAAAGCCTAATAAATAGTATATTAAGTATGGAGAACGGTAAGGGTTTTATACCGATCGAAGACAATTGTTTGAGATCGCTTACCCTTAACGTTCGACATGCTTATAACGTTTTTTGCACGATTGATACCATTATAAATTATAAAATTAAACATTTTCGTCATATTGACTAGTTTCATTCATTTTATCAAGATAGATACTTTGGTTGTTAGGTAGTAACTAGGGTGCATAACAACAATGGAGAATTGAGTTTTTATTTAGTTGTCAATAATTTTAAGTACAATTTTGATTATTATAAATTAAAATATGAGCGAAAGTGAATTTGAAGAAATTGAACGGGCTTGGGAAGAAGGGTGTTCCGCAATTATTCCCGAAAAATCCAAAAGCCGTTATCAAAATACCTACCAAAGTTTTAAAAAATGGCGCGAAGGTAAGAATTTAAGAATCGAAGAAAAAACTCTATTGGCATATTTCGTTCAAAGACATATGCAGTTGAAAGCTCCTGGAAGCCTTTGGGCAGAATATTCAATGATTAAATCCACCGTTTTTCTTTATGGTGGCATTGATATTTCCAAGTTTTCAACTTTGATCGCGTATTTGAAGAGAAAAAATGTTGGATACTACTAATGTATGCGATTCTGCAGGAGTTTCTGTTAGAAGTGAAACCACAGCCCAAACAAGTGGGATTTCATGAAATAATTTAACAAATTGTACCATAAGTTTCAATATTAATAAATAATTCGTTAGTTTTCTTTATTCTTTCGAAAAATAAATTAAAATTAAGAGATTTTTTAACTCGACGGTAAGTGAATTACTTACCGTCGAGTTGGAGTACTTACCGTCGAGTTGGAGTACTTACCGTCGAGTTGCTAGTAAATGTCACCTACTGACGTAAAATCTGTCACGGTAAACAGTCAAAAATGATCAATCGTGCAAAAATATTATTTTAAAGTCTAATAAAAATCTTATAATTAAAGTTTGATTAAATGTTACAGTTAAAGTCTGACTTTAATATACTTGAATTGTGACTAAAATCGTTGCTAGTCGATATAAAATTTTTAAATTTGTGAGTTCAGTTTGTAAAAAAGTGTTTTCTCAAAGAACATTCATAATTCGCGTAACACGTCTCAGTCAATGTTCCTTCTTCTTCTTCTTATTTTCAATGAAATTTTACATAAATATTCATATTATACCGTATTCTTTATTTCAAACGTTTGAAAACCATTGACTTCATCTAACTTTTCGCCAGAAAAATGTTTCCATTCTCGGTGGCACATAAAATTTTATATTTCATGAAACATTTTATATCACAAGGCGCTGTGCGGTGTTGCAACACTCTGTCAATTCGGTTTCGCCACTTACCGATATTTCACGTGCACATTCACGTGAGCAGAGCTACTACTACAGTCAATGCCTTTGAATCTAATGCATTTGAAATTTTCTTTAGTTTATTTAGGTTCGGCTTTAGCCGTTTTCTCTGGGGATTCTTGGGATATACACGTTTGACAAATTGCAAAGAACTGGGACAATTGCTTAAAATGAAGCGGTGGGAGACGTTATGTGTATTTATGTGTTGAAAGACTTTGTAGACCGGATGGTGAAGTTTAGTTTAGCGGAGAAAATACTGAAATATGCCGGAAGTTTAAACATTTAAGTGTTGATAGGTGGTGTGTATGCAGCTCGTACTTTTATGTTTCGGTCGTATGTGGAAAATTTCTAGAAATTGTTTTCTATAAAGAAAATCTCTCTATCTAAATTCACTTAATATGAACACTGACAAACATCGGCACATCGGCACATCAGGAGTCTAAATGCAAAAAACTTGACACGTCAGATGCTTCAGTGGCGGCCCGTGAGGTAGTGCCATAGAGCCATGGCACTACCTTGCTAACTATGCAGAAACATATTTTTTATCTTAAAAACATTTTAATGCCTGTTTATTTTTTTTGTGAATATTTCTCTTTATTTTTATAAATTATATCAAATCTGGCAACTGTGTAGCGCAATGCAAATCTGCCGACTCTGGCCACCCACAGCTGACCGGATAAAGGATGAAAATCATAAAAATCCCAGTGCCGAACGGCATAGTGGCTCGTGAGAAAAGAGAAAGATTGTATGAGCATCCTGTGTAAGTGACAGAGAGAGAGCGGTATTGCACTTTTAACATACGTTTAAATTGGAGTCTCCATGCCAGGCTCGAAATCTCGAAAAGGAAGTTAGTGGATCTTAAGATACAATGTTTTAGATCTACATATTTCTAGTTTCTTTACGCGTTCGCTTGACGCTATTGTGTTTATTGTCTACTACTGTATTGTATATTTGTGTTTATACTCTACTATATTTTTTAATTTGTAATTATTAGTTAGTGCGTTGTGATCGTGGGTGTCGTAGGTATAAAAATAATATTTTGATTATTTTCTACGTTTAATTTATTTATTGACAATGAATCAAATTAGTATATTAAAAAACTCTTTGGGTGGTTTTTCGTTAGAAAAAAAACTACAAATTAAAGAACTCGGTCGGCCTTTACCCGATTTAAAAATCGAAAAACAAAGTGGAAATGGACAAAAATTTATGATAAAAATAGCTGGTTGTGTGGTTGCGAACAAACTAATAAACTCTTCTGTTTTGTATGCGTTTTGTTTGGAGGTGACGAGACTTGGTCAAACAAAGGCACCGATGATCTTGTACATATATGGGAGAAATTGAAATCCCATGAAAAATCTAAAGTGCACATGAATAACGTTTTTAGCTTTTCAATGCTTGGTAAGTTAAATATAAAAACCCAATTAAATTCAGCTTATCGTGATACTCTATTTATATTTTATATCCTTTTTGACCATATCGTAAAACCGCCACAAAAAATTTAGGCAGCTGCCCGGATTCTGGCACTACCTTCCTAAAGTTATACGAGCCGCCACTGAGATGCTTTACGATTTTTAAGATTTATACATCGTTCTACTCATAATCTAAATAGTCCAGGGTAATAAGTATTTTCTCGAGCCACTCAAAGATCCAGGTAGCTGACTACTTTTTTAGTTATTGTAGACGTAGACCTATAGGAAGAAAACCTACCTGTTTCCTGCCTAGAGTTCGCGTCCGTTTTTAATTGTTAACAATTTAGTGCAAAAATCGCGATTTTTTTGATTTTATGCACTCCATTCAGTCTGTAGAAAAAATATTTTTATATCTTCCAAAAGATAGTATTTTAACACAAATTTTCAAATAAAAAAAATTAGCCTAGGCTCATTTGGGACAAAGTAAGTCGTATGTTTTTTTAATTCACAGCTAATTTGTTTATAATAATTAAGGAATCTCATTAATGCCATTTTAAAGAATGGGGTTTGTATTTTTTCTTAAAAAATTTGCACAAAGATTATACCTTCAAAGCACCCTCTACGATTTTTTAAAAATGTAGTGCAAACGATTACTAGGGGAACCTACAAATCCAGCGAGCTAAAATACCGAAAAAGCAATTTCAAACGAATATAATTTTCTGTATCTCCGGATCAACTCAATGGATTTTGATCTTTCTTTTTTAATTTGTATGTAATTTCTACGTACATTACAAATATGCAATCTGTTTATAAATTTATTAATTAATAAACAGTCTAATTTGTTTAAACAATTCTTGAAAAAATATTTTTTTTTACAAATTTTTTTTTTAATCATAGTATCATTAATGATCATAGAAAAAGTTAAAGTACACTTTAATACATAAAATGATTTTTATTAGATAATTATTTATTGAAGATAATCTATTTATTAAAGTATACCTTAACTTTTTCTATGATTAATAGGGATCATCATCATCAGCCCATAGTCGTCCACTGCTGAACATAGGCCTCCTCGAAAAACTTCCATTCAGATCTATCCTGCGCTGCTGCAATCCAGTTGGTAAAAATTCTCTTTATGTCGTCAGTCCATCTTGTGGGTTAATAGGGATAGTATGATTAAAATCATGAATTTTTGGGAAAAAATTATTTTTTCAAAAATTGTTTAAACAAATTAGACTGTTTATTAATTAATAAATGTCTAGACAAATTGCATATTTGTAATGTACAGAAAAATTACATACGAATTAAAAAAAGAACGATCAAAATATATTCAGTAGATCCCGAGATATAGAAAATGATAGTAGTTTTAAGGTGCCTTTTTTTAGTTTTTGAACTCCTGCATTTGTCGGCTCCCAGCTCCCCTTCATTTACCACCACTAGTCACAAATTGAACTTCCTCTTTTTTTTAAATTCGTGTAAAATACCAGTACTTTTTCTACGGACAATATTTTTAAAGTTATTCTAAATGTTTATAAACTACAAAATTTCACAAATTTGGCATTAGGATTTTTGACTATACTAGATAATTTTTTTATCGTTTTTTAGTACATTTTGATAGTATCAGTTTTCTACTTTCATTTGGCATACGCAGAATTGCCCTATTTTCATTATTTTATGTCTTATGTTATTGCAAAATAAAGGTCTCTGGGATAAACAATTAGAATAACTCTTAAACTAATTAATGGATCGGTCTCAAATTTGGAGGGTTTGTTAAGGACACCATTATTCAACTTTGAGTGAAACACTAACGTTCTAAGGTAGTTTTAGTAAAAGTTATTAACGAATAACAATTTTCACTTATTTTGCAGTTTGCGTAGCAGCAAATTAACTTTTTTACTTTCAAAAATCGGCATTTTGAAGGTTTTCCAATGTTCTAAAAAACTGAATTTTGTAATTTTATGTCAACTGTTTAGCTTTTGAATGGGGTGCAAAAATCGAAAAAATCACGATTTTTGCACTAAATTGTTAATAGTTAAAAAACGGACGCGAACTCTAGGCAGGAAACAGGTAGCTTTTCTTCCTATAGGTCTACAATAACTAAAAAAGTAGTCAGCTGCCTGGATCTTTGAGTGTCCCGACATGGTCTATTTCTAGCTTATTACCCTGGAGTAAAAGGGCTACCAGTTGCTGTCTAGTTGTAATATAAAAGTCAACATATTTTATGAAATATTCTAGATACAAAACAAGCTCTAGATGCAAAATTCGACATGACCACGTCAACCAATAAGACTGAAGTTGGATGTATCACGTGGCTAAGGCGCATGTTAGACTAACTCGCAAGTTGAGAGCAAAATCCACTATTGTAATAATATGAGCGAAATCCACTAGTGTCGTAATTCAAGTCTTTAACAATGAATATCCTCTCTCTCTCTCTCTCTCTCTCTCTCTCTCTCTCTCTCTCTCTCTCCTATGGCGCTACAACCCAGCCTGTTCTCCCCCAGCATCCACCTCCAAGTATCTCTGTCATTGGCTGCCCTCCTCCAGTTGACCACCCTCAATATCTCTTTAACATCGGTTCTCACTTCGTCTATACCATCTATGGCCGACATACCACCATAGTTCCACTAAGCGTTCTGCCAGGTGTTCTTTCGTTGTCCATTCTTATAAGGTGACCTGGCCAGCGCAGTATTTGTTTATATATGTATCTAATTAGCTTTCTTTGGTCTATCTTTGGGCATAGGCCTCCCCAATCCTTTTCCATTCTTCTCTGTATGTCGCTACAGTTATCCATCTAGAGCCCACGTGCTTCTTGGTATTATCTGCCCATCTCATTTGGTCCTTTCTCTGCTAAGTTTATATTCTCACGGTCTCCAATTTATAAGAATTTTGTTCCATCGGGCTTCTTCTTGTCTTATATTGTGTTCGGCAAATCTCTATTTCAATTTTGCAAATTCTTGTCTAACATCCCTAACTTGGGTTTTCTCTTTTATCCACTCGTTTCTCTTTTTATCCATTAGTCTTATGTGCAACATTTGCTTTTCTATTGCTCTTTGCGCTTTTATGATGTTTGCTTTTGTAAACGTCCACGTTTGGGAACTATAAGTGAGAACAGGGAGTACGCATTGATCGTATACCTTGGTCTTAAGATGTGGATATCTTTTGTTTTTAAGGATGTAGCTTAGTTTACCAAATGCCGCCCATGTCAGTATAACGCGTCTTTTGATTTGTGCTGAATCATTTAGGTAAACCATAAAGTGTACTTCCCCTAATAACACCAAACATTCCATGTATGTTCCTGGAATGTACACACAGGACATTGAAAACATTCCTGGAATGTCCTCAAAAGCACAAGAAAGTCCCCTGATTGTCCCAGGGAAGTCCTCTGTCAGCATTTTAAACATTTCCTGAATGTCTTGCTGGAACATTCCATGAATGTCTACGAATGTTCTTTGGACGTTCGTAGTATATTTTTTAGACATTCCCTGGATATCGTCGTTGATGTGACATAATACCTCCGATTTGTTTTTCATGAGTTTTGTAAGAGACACTAAAAACTTTTTTACAGTCACCTCCTGTTTTCATATGATATTTTTTGACATGTTTTGTAGTAAATTCAACTACCTATTTACTACAAAACATGTCAAAAACATGTGAAAACAGGAGATGACCCTAAAAATGATTTTTCGTCTCCTACAAAATTCATGAAAAAGCAGATAGGAGGTATTGTCACATCACCGACGATATACCAGAAGTATATGTGGCCATAGCAAATAATACATCCTTGATAAATATAAACATTTTTATTGCACAAAATCTTGTCACATTTTTTTTCCATAATCGACGATGATTCATTGTATTGAATTGTACATTACAATTACAATCTGGTCATAACTGAGCAATGAGCAATTTTAATTTAACCTAAATTACTACTGTTCCTTAAATTGAAGAGCTTACCCCATAACGTCTCTTATCTAATCTAACAAGATCATGCACTATTCTAACATACACATGTACACAAGCACTATGCTCTGCTTTTCACTATCACCTATCACTCAAACTAGTTCAAAAGTCTTTGTCCTCTTCAATCTTCTAGTTTGCCCAGTAGTATCGAGGAGCTGGATTTCCTCAATATTCTCGTACTTATGAAGTTGTTGCTCATGACTTCCTGCCATCTTCTTGATGATTATATCTAGGTTCCATTCCTCACTGTTTGTCACTTACCAAGGAGCATCTAGGATATTTCTCAGTATTTGGTTCTGGAATCTTTGTGTAATTATTATATTACTTTGTCTAGTACCTACACCCCCATAGTGGGCATCCATACAGGTCTTAATAAATGTATATAAAGTAATAACTTATTATGCATCGACAATGTGGAGTTTATTCCAACTAGCCAATACCTACACTTTTTATATCTTTCTTTTGCCTTTCACAGCCACAAGGCTATCAAAAAATCAAAAGAGGTAGGTACTATTTACAGGTAATAATATGCATAAATAATTCGTTTCATAAAGAATAAAAAAAATTGAAAACGAATTTTATAATACTTACATAATTGTTTAAACAAAAGAGATCCAGCCAGAGCAAAACTAACAGACAGAACAGCAAAAAAAGCCACTAATTTCCATTTTCCCAATATTCTTTATCTATGCATTTTCCAATCAAAAATTTTTAGGTTATCATGAAATGTGATGACCACGCGACCATAACATAGATACACGCGCGGCAAATTTGAAAATGACCGCAAATTGAATAGTAAATGGCCTCTCTTAAAATATAGGACATTGGTAGTATGTTCATAGAAGGTCTTGTGGTAACATTCCACCAATAACTTAATCAGATGTTCACCGAATGTTTCTTGAATGTCCAGGACATTCAAACATTACTAGAACTTTGATAGTACATTCCTGGAATGTTTTGTGTTGTTAGGGTCATTGCTTACCATGAGGGATATTAACTATTACTGACTTATGTCCCCCCATGTCTACAGTTTAAAGACTGTGACTGAGGCTATCAATATGTAAATTGTATCTGCTTTAAACGGTTCTGTAAAGATTGTTGTAAAATTTCCAAATTGGTATAATTTCTTCAACAATTTAAAAACCCATTTTCACAAAAAAAATTGTTTAATAAAAAATTCCATTACTTAATTCCTTTTTTATCGTAATTACATCTAAAAGTGTTATATAATGGATGCAGATAAGTGCCTTTGTCGCCTTCCTACTGCATACATTAAATAATATGGCACGTTCTTCTAAATTAAAAAAAACGAGAACTTCTAAATTAAAAACGTGTTGAAACTTGGTGTGTTATTTTCTTAATTTGGGAGAATAATGTGGCCGAGGCTTTTTAGTTTCTAACTTATCTATTTTTTGCTAGTTTAGCAATGACTATACATAATTTGGTAATTATCCGGAGCAATTTAAGTTTAAAAAGAATGTTTTGCGTTCTTGTGCTTTAATTTTTTAAAGGGTGATTGGTAGAACAACAAAAGTTAAAAAAATGATATTTTTAATATATTATACACTAGACCACTACAGGGTCTCTCTGAGATTGGATTATAAATGGGGAAATCAGAAGAAATACAGGCGTCACATGTCATATAGCGAATAGCATGGCTGAAGTAGAATTGGGCTTATTGGGGTTTCTATAAACAAGCGGCTTAATTTTGCGGTACAGTGGAACTCGGATTAATCGGGACCGCGGCCGATCCGGGTTATCGAAAATCCGGGTTAGCCGGAGAAAATGATAAAAATTAATAAAATACAGTATACTTACAGATAAACTCCGTTATAATTGAAATAACACGAAATATTATATGCACAGTACACATCTAAATTACGTATCAATTACGCCTTTATCAATTCTTCCTAACGCTTCTAGTTTCTTTTCCATTGTCACTAAAACTTTTTTACGTTTTGTTGAAATTTCGTAGACAAAAAACGCGCAAAAACAAAATCTGAGTAGATTTACGAACGTTTACAGTACGGAAGCGAACAATACGACTGTACTACACAATACGGTCTCAATCACAATGATGTTATGTTATTTAATAACAGTGAAGACTAAGAGCATTGTTTAAAAAATAATTTTTTTAATAGTCTTTTGGTGTTTTTTAAACAATGCTAAGACAGTTTGAAATAAATAAAGGATACTACAGGTGCATGTTGTTTCCGATAACACGACAATGAACGTCGTGTGCCATGAGTCATTTTTACTATCGTATATGTAGTTCAAATTACACAAAAACCCATTATCTCTCAAATATAATATTACATACATTTTTATTGTTGAAATGCTTGTCTGATAAAAATCGGTCCGGGTTATCGGGGTTCCACTGTACTAGTTTCTGTGAGTAAAAAAGAGACCTAGTATAAAAGGTATTTCGTGAATAATTTCATGCATGGGAAAATATTGAGTGGAAGAACTATATGGTAGGGGAGTCCAAGCGGGGATTTTTGCTTACCCAAGCGCGTCAGATTATCATATAAGGGAGAAACCTGGTACCATGCAGATGTACCTCTACCATATATTGGTTATTAACACAGGAAAGTTCGTTAAGGGGGGCCCGAAAAAAAATATATCCTTAAAAATACTCGAAATTGTCAGATTAAGATAAGGTAAGTTAATTACATGCAAAAGAGGGTATATTTAAAAAATCTGACGATTTGAGCGGGGCGTAAGGATATGGGCGATTCAAAAATTTCACAAACAAAGCGAATAATTTCGCGAAATGAACGTCAGATCGAAAAACTAAAAAATACGTCTTCAATATTTTTCAAAAATCTATCGAATGGTACTGAACATCACCCCCCACGGAGAGGGGTAAGGGGTAAATTTAAAATTTTAAATGCAAACCCCGCGATATTTCGCAAAATGAACATCAGATCGAAAAACTGCAAAATACACTTTCAAAATATTTTTGAAAAATATATCGAATGGTACTAAACACGACCGCCCACGGAGGTGGGGTGGGGGTTACTTTAAAATCTTAAATGGGACACCAAATTTTTATTGCAGATTTGGATTCTTTACGTAAAAATAAACAACTTTTATTGGAGACATTTTTTCGAATTATGGATAGATGGCGCTATGATTGGAAAAAAGATTGTTGGAAATGGAAAATTAAATTAAAAAATGGAAAGTCCCCACTGAAATGGAAAATTTTACTTAAACTTTTTTTGGTTTTAGGACCTAATAATCACAACCCAATAGGTCTCCATAACGCTCGAGTGACTGCAAATTTAGCATACTTTACTCCATTACCAATAGGTATATTTTTTTATACTCTCTTTTTATCTATACATGAATAGTTACAACAAAGATAGCCTAAAACTGCCTTCAGCAGAGTACAAAAACCCATAATAATATCTATGAAAATATTTGCTACAAAGGTATGTATTGAATTATTATTTTTGGAAAACAAATGACTGGAAAACAAATGTTGGTATCTATCTTTATATACATATTTGAATATTATATGATTTTCATCATATATAGATATTCCCTGTAGTAATCAAAGAGACAACCTTATTGCGTTGTCTCCGTCTTTTGGGATTTAAAAGCTATGCATGATATATGACGTCTGCTTTTTGTGGTATTCATATATCTCTCACTTTTTTATAAAGATATTGAAAAAAATACGGGGTGCGGTATTAATGCGAAAAAGTCCAATTTTACGATTATATATTCTACTACTTGACCCTCTTGGCCTTCCAGATGTATCTGTTGTTGCCTTTCTTCCGGAGATAGGTATTACTTAATAAGGGAATAAGTATAATTTTCCCATTAAAAGTAATTGATTAATAAGGGAGTTTATAGTCTGATGACTTACTTTATATTATTATAATTATTTGACTATACTATAATTATTTTAAGGTTAATGAGAGTAACATGTTGCCTTGCTGCTTATCCATTCTTATTCAGTGTCATCTCTTTGGTCTTCAACTATGCTAGGTATTGGGATTTGGTTTCATTCCTGACCCCTCGAAGGGGAATGTAGTGGTCACGTATTCTCCGTCTCCAAAGATCTCTATGTCTGGTCATTTCTTTTCGGTGTCGGAAAGTTGGTCGAGAACACTTCGTCGACGAAAAATTAGTCGACAACATTTGGTCGTCAAACAGTTGATCGAATGCACAATTCATCGAATGTACAATTCGTCGACGAACATTTGATCGAATGGATTTTTCGTCGACAAAGACCCAAAGGGAATAATACATGGCGGAAACTGGCCAATATATGCATAAAGTTAGTTTCTTTGTACCATATTAAAAAATTATTTTATAGATTGAAAGTCCTAAGCAACGGCGGATCCAACAACTTTGCAAGGAGGGGGCAATGAAATAAAACTTTTCTCGTCACTCGCGTACGCAGGATTCTTTTTCGTTATGGGATGTTACTTTATTTTTCTTCGTGTACCATGTCCTTTCAGAACGTTGGTTATTATCATAGCTATCTTAATTTTATTCACTGCCCCTCTAAATTAACCACGAAGTGCTTTTTCGTCCTGGACTGCGTTTGTCTTCTATTTTAACTTACATAATATTTTGTAGCAGCCTATATTTGAAACTTCTCATTACATGTCCAAAATACTCCACTTTTCTCTTCTTGATGCTTTCTATAATCTCAGTAGTCTTGCTGAGACGTTCTAGTATTGTGTAGTTTCGAATCTTCTTCACCCAGGATACTTTTAAAATTCTTCTATAGAACCACATTTCGAAAGCCTCAAGGCGATTTAGGTAAGCAGATCGATTTTATTCACAGTCCAAGACTCGACACCATACAGTAAGACTGAGAACACGTACTTTGGAGAAGGAATTATGTTCTATGTTTCATTCCGTTATTCAGTTGTCAACAGGACACAAAACTCACTATTTATTTTCAATCGTAATTATATATTTCTTAAAAAAGGCGACACCACGCGAAGTCTGAAGGAGGGGGCAATTGACCCCATTAACCCCCCCCCTGGATCCGCGCCTGGTCCTAAGCCTCGGATATAGTGTGAAGGGAAGTTTATGTTCACGATTTCTTTATTTTTTATTGATATTGACTGATTATTGCAGTCAAAAATATTGTATGGAAATGCCTCGATTCCCTAACAATTTATTTACCTCACCATCTCGCATATTTCGTCTTGTCCGCAAGTGCCCCCAAATTTGACTTGTCCAGAAATACACCAAAAATAAGAACGGTACAACATCACTAATTAAAATATCGGTTTATATTTGCGGTCTTGCTGTCTACTCTCCGACCGCAGCCAATTTTTTCATTAAATTTAAAAATAATTAAGATTTAGAAAAAGAAATTAACAAAACCCTAAAAAAATAAATTCAGGTATGTATAATACAATATTCCAGTTAACAAAAAAAAAACAATACTCCGTCGTTTGTCAACATTAATCCCTTTATCCTAATAAGAGTTTGTCGACGAAAAATCCATTCGAACAAATGTTCGACATTCGGCCAACTGTTTGTCGACTAATTTTTGGTCGACGAAGTGTTCTCGACCAACTTTCCTAGACCCATTTCCTTTAACCCATGCATAGGTATTTTTTTTATTCCTGTAATTTGGTTTATTCATCTTGTTGAGGAACTTTCTCGTTTTCTTCGGCCTTCTACCTTTCTTTGGAAAATAAGTCTTTCCACCTTTCCTTGGATAATAGGTCTTTCCAAATTTTCTGTATCTGCTCTCATAATATGCCCAAAGTAGTTTGATTGTAGAATAGGGTGGGTCGAAAAACAATAATGTTTTATTTTTTAATCGCTATACCGCGGAAAACTTGCCTTTAGGGTATATAAGTAAAATGCAAAGTAAAATAAAGTTATATATTGAACCCCCAGCTAGCGCATCACACTTAAAATTTAGTTTTTTCAGAAATCAAGGCATTTTTCAATTATTTTTACAATCTTTAGCCAATAACATTTGATCGTGCCATAGTGAAAACTGTTCAGTTAATAGTTTAAAAAATAGGAAATAAATTTAAAACAGACAACATCTTTTAATTTGCGGTAGCGCAAAATACTCAAAAATTGTTAAAATACACATATTAGCACCTTAAAAGAAGGTGTGGTCTAGTATGTTGTGTTGGGTGTTATTAGCACAATCCCTTCTTTGTTCTTTTACTTTACACTCCATTTAAGTGGAATAGAATTATTATAGTGTGTTTAAAGTTATAAAGGATATAAATAAAACAACTTATAATTTTAATAACATGTTTAATTGAAACAAAAAAGAAACCAAATTATAACCAAACAATGTCAACAAATTAAATAAAATTTTGACTTTAGAAAGAGTCTTTTACTCTTGAGTGGGTACGTTGAAGCTGCGATTGCTGTCAAACTTTGGCATCAAAGCTCTGGATGCTACGGCAGATCTTCCATGTCATTACTTAGCACCATCTGAAACCATCTCATTACTTAGCACCGACGACTTTTTTTAGATGCTTCAGTCACTAACTTGACGCAGCGTTCCAAGGCTTGAGTATGACATGGAAATTTTCCAAAGTTCCAATCCTCGGGTGTTTCACCAGCGTGATTTTAGCCCAAACTTCATCGTCAGATACTCTCCGTAACAGTGATGGTGATGTAATTTCAGTGGTGTTCCAATCAAATAATTCAGTAGAGTCAGTCGCATGAAAGGTGATTTTTGGAGGTCGAAAAACCCTAACTGTTTCATCCTTGCTTTGATTATTCTTCGGAATCCTAATTCTCTTATGTGTTTCCTTTCATCCACTATCATCCTCAGTAGTCAATTTTCTGGGTGGGAAAAATGCATTTCTTTCGATTACAGGATCAACTACTTTAATTAAATTCTCTGGTAGAAATCTGGTTGATTTGATAGTCTCAAAAACGTGTTCAGGTCCATCTGTTATGTATTTGCTGTACTTTATTTTGAACCATACAGGCATGTATGATTTAAAAATGAAGAATACTAACAATCTGTATTCAACTAAAGACGTTTCCACACTTACATACAGTCTCAAAACTCTGTTAGCTGTAGTCAACCATCGAGAGTGGGAAAGTGGAGCCGGTTCTCGAACAGATAAGTCCACAGGGCAGTTGCCTGACTTTATCGCACAACTTATGTCTAGAAGATACTATTCTTCTTTACTCAAAAGATTGTGATTAACTAGTCCTCCTAGTGGTTAGAAACGAGATGGTTTCATAAGATCTGCCGTAGCATCCAAAGCTTCCATGCGAAGGTTTGACAGCAAGCTCAGCTTCAACGTACCCACTCAGAAATAATGAGTAGAAGACTCTTCCTAAAGTCAAAATTTCATTTAATTTCATGACATTGTTTGGCTACAATTTGGTTTCTTTTTGGTTTCAATTAAACGTGTTATTAAAATTATAAGTTGTTTCATTTATATCC
This sequence comes from Diabrotica virgifera virgifera, assembly GCF_917563875.1. NCBI lineage: Eukaryota > Metazoa > Arthropoda > Insecta > Coleoptera > Chrysomelidae > Diabrotica > Diabrotica virgifera. The sequence goes on along the minus strand of NC_065451.1, from coordinate 220,437,887 downwards.
TTTATAACTTTAAACACACTATAATAATTCTATTCCAATTAAATGGGGTGTAAAGTAAAAGAACAAAAAATGGATTGTGCTATTAACACCCAACACAAAATACTAGACCACACCTTCTTTTAAGGTGCTAATATGTGAATTTTAACAATTTTTTAGTATTTTGCGCTACCACAAATTAAAAGATATTGTCTGTTTCAAATTTATTTCCTATTTTTTAAACTATTAACTAAACAGTTGTCACTATAGCACGTTCAAATGTTATTGGCTAAAGATTGTAAAAATAATTGAAAAATGTCTTGATTTCTGAAAGAAACTAAATTTTAAGTGTGATGCGCTAGCTAGGGGTTCAATATATAACTTTATTTTACTTTGCATTTTACTTATATACCCCAAAGGCAAGTTTTCTGCGGTATAGCGATTAAAAAATGAAACATTATTGTTTTTCGACCCACCCTATTGTAGAAGTTGGACTTTGCTGGATAGCCGTTTGCTGACATTTAGCTCATTTAAAATTGAGTTATTTGTCCTATGGTCAGTCCATGGAAAGCCTATAATACTTCTCCAATAGAACATTTCAGTGGCATCTATCTTTGTTGTTTCCGCTTGTCTTAGGTTCCACTACTAGGGATTACTTACTACGTAAGCACTCTTATTTAGACGGTCATATGTTTTGTGGAGTGCTTTGTTTCTTGATCTTCTAGTGCATATACTCCTTTCTTTTCTGGTGCATATGCTTACTTCAATGACGGTGGTGGAACCTATTCTTTGTATTAAATTCATCTATAAAAATTCCTTGACTGTTATTGTTCTTTTAAATTCATATACAATTGCTCTGCATAATTCACTAAGGGTAGTGCAGGGTATCTGTATCTGTAAAGTAGGGAGGATGAGTCAAGTACCACAGCACTTAGGCAGCAGTTAACTCATTGAGAATTTTCCCAGGAAGCTGTCGTCCTTAGCTCATTGTCCATCATCCCATTTCCAGCAAGGTGGACAAGTCACCAAGGGACTTCTTCCTTATGTTGGCAAGTGTAAGCCAGGGCTGCCAGGGGCATAACTACGGACAGCCATATATGTAGAACATGCTCATAGATTTTTTCGTCTCGGTTACACTTCCTGCATAGAGATGTGATTATTAGCCCCAGTGTGTACATAGAATTGTTTGCTTAGTTGACAGTGAGCAGTTAAAAGTCTGTCAAGCAAGCAAGGTTTTTCCTGGTTATTCTCAAGTACTTCTTTAATGCTGATTTCCCAAGGTTCCTTAGTACCTTAGCAAGTCTATATCCTGGCCCTTCTTCCCATCGTATCACAGTTTGCGTATAGAAGTGATATTTGGCAATTTCCGCGATTGTTGCAGTTGATCCGCCAAAATGAGCACCAAGTTCTAAGATTACGGATACCATAAAAATGAAGTAAAATATTTTTGATTATATATTTCATGTTAATCTTCATATTTTTAGGGTATTTTCTGTCACTTCATTTCATTCAGTTTTAATATTAGTCTAGGAACCGTAGCTTTTCACCTCGCAATTTTTACAGAATGGATCGATTTGTTTGAAAATTTAAGAATAAGTAGTGGATAGTCCAAGGATCAAAATCTATATTATGCCGAAAGGCGCTTTTACCATGGGGGTGGTTGCCACCCCATCTCTAAGATGGAAATTTTTAATTATATTTTGACCGCAAAAGTTGATAAAAACGTTCATTCTAAGCAAAAAATGTTGTTTACGTTTTTTGATAAAATTAATAGTTTTCGATTTATTCGCTATCGAAAGTGTTAGTTTTATATCGAAAAAATCAATGCTTTTCGATATTATACTCATTTACGATTCACTCAATTTTTAACGTAGAAAAAATCTTTTCAAACCAAATTCTTGGGAATTAAATAACCTACAATTTTATATTTAAACATTTTTTCGTATCTCTGATGTTAATCTTTCTATTCTGAAGAAAATGGCATTTTTTACCAAACTACAAAAATTCGTTATTCGCTCTTTACTCCATATCTTTTAAAACTAATCATTCCAAACCAATTAAACTTCTATAATCTATTAATAATACATACATAGATAAAGAAGAACGAATAAGGTCAATGACTAAAAACACCGCCAACTTACATTATTATGCTTCCAATTGGATTTCTCATTTTTTTTTTCAAAAAAATATATAGATTTTTTAACCGTAACTTTTTTATTTTTTATCTTAGAAAGCTTGTTAAAAAATAATTTTGTAGGTTTTTCGAAGATCTATAAGGCTGTTGAAACAAAATCTTTTTAAAATCCTCAGTTATAAAAAGAGGTGACTTTGAAAGGATTGATAAAGGTGGTTTTTGCATGTTATTACAAGTTTTAATTATCAATAGCTCACTCAATTTTTGCCGCAGAAAAAAATTTTGTAAAGCGATTTCTTGGGAATTAAATAAGCTTCAATTTCATATTTAAACATTTTTTCGTATCCCTGACGCTAATCTCTCTATTCTGAAGAAAAATGCATTTTCTACCAAACTACAAAAATTCGTCATTCGCTTTTAACTCCATTTTTTTAAAAACTAATTATTCTAAGCCTGCCAAACTTCTAGAACCTATTAATAATACATAAATAAAGAAGACCAAATAAGGCCAATAACTAATTTTAATTAGGGTGATGATTATGGATTTTGTCTCATCAGTGTTTCGCTGAAAAAAATAGGAACTGACATTCTTTTCATTATAAGTCACTTAATTTTTGAGCTAGAGACTTTTTTTATTTCTGGAGATAAATATTTTTAAATATATCACAAGGAAAAATTCCTGTACTGGCTGTATACCATAAATCACAAAGAATAAAAGGTTATTTTGTAAAAGGTATATGTATTTAAAATCCCTAAAAAGGGCTGTATCACAAAACGTTTTCGGAATCAATATTCCATCATCAGTGTTATCACAGGGTTACATGCTTTAAGCCACCAAAATGTACGGGTAAAAACCCTTAAATTGATTTTAAACAGTTAGGGTTACATTATGTTATCTTATTTTGAAGGATGTTAAAAATATTTCCGGATTTACAACTAGGGACAACAGTTAACTGGTGACAACGGTTGTCACCTAAACTCTGCCATGTAGAGTTCCACCTACAATTTTCCAACCAATATGGTTGATGTCATGTGATGCCAGGGGTTAATCCGGAAATATTTTTAACATCCAAAATAAGATAACATAATGTAATCCCAACTGTTTAAAATCAATTTAAGGGTTTTTACCCGTACATTTTGGTGGCTTAAAGCATGTAAACCTGTGATAACACTGATGATGGAATATTGATTCCGAAAACGTTTTGTGATACAGCCCTTTTTAGGGATTTTAAATACATAAACCTTTTACAAAATAAGACTTTTATTTTTTTTTATTTTTAAATACGTTAAATTAGTTTGAACAAGTTATCCTCGAAAAATGCATAGTTTTCCCGTTTTTTAACTTAATATTTAGCATTTGACGAAGAAGAGCTAACATATAATAAAGTATAGCTCGATTACTATTGGTCTTGAAGAATATTTTAAAAAGGTACATTTTAAAGGAAGAATATTTTAAAAAAGAACATTTTTGATAGCGAATAAATCTATAACTATTAATTTTATCAAAAAAATGTATAGAAAGTTTTTTGCTTAGAATGAATGGTTTTACCAACTTTTGCGGTCAAAATATATTAAAAAATTTCCACCCCCGAGATGGGGTGGTAACCACCACCATGGTAAAAGCGCCTTTCGGCCTCATATAGATTTTGATACTTGAACTATCCACTACTTATCCTTAAATTTTCAAGGAAATCGATCCATTCTGTAAAAATTGCGAGGTTTTGTCATATTTTAAGCTTTATTACTTGGACTATAATATACTATATGTCATTAATTTCAATTCTGTATGATACCGTATCAAAAAATATATGTAAATATGTATATCCCTAAACTTTTGCCAAATGTAAAAACTATAAATCTTTTACATTCGCACAATTTTCTACGACGACCGTTGTCTTACCTTTTATATGCGCATACCTTTAAAAACTTTTTGACAAGTTGATTTTTTTCCTTGAAGAAACTTTTGTAATATAAAATTGCAAATGAACTCCGTGACACTAAATTGGCTTGTAAAGCAGAAAAAGTTGTAGAAAACCTAATTTTGTACCAATTTGATGTTTAGACTACCACCCTTTTCATATTTAGATCATCCAACAGGCGTGTTTTTGCAACTTTAAAACAGAAACTTTTTTTATGTTTACAAGGGTTTTTTTTTCGTAAAATGGATTTCAAATGGATCTAACTTTTATAAATAGTTTTATAGACTTTCCACTTTTCAAAGTTGCTTGAATTTTTTACAGAGTCACAATAAAAATAATATTAGACACTGCTTTCTGAACTCTCTCTGATTCCGCCCTTCGTATTGAAAAAGTGCTTTATTCGAGCTTTCTCAATTATTTTAATGATTTCGCTTATGTACATACCTTATTGTACACAGGGTTTCAGTAAATAACACACTGTATAGGGACACACATTAGGAGGTGTTTTTGCATGAGAAAATAATGACAGTTGGCTGTATAAACGTATGTCTGCAAATGTTTCGTTTCAATATACGCGCTGTTAAAATTCTTCTTACAAACTAACGATTTATTTATTGTTCCGAAACCGATTGAGATATACAAATGAAATTTAGTGAGTTTTAAGAGGTAGTTATTACGCATTTTTTGACATACAATTAAGAATTTTATATAAGTATATTATTGGCGCGCATACAGGTAATAAACTCAATTTATATTTTTTTTTAAAGAAAAAATGGTACGCCACTGACAAACTTCAAATTAAAAATCATTTTTAAATTACTCGTTCAACTTGTGACAAAAATAATCTCGCTTGTCTTTTTTCATATGAACTGGCATATTAATTGCATTTTTTAAAATACTGTAATAATCGCAGGAAATGAAGCAGTATTAAATTGCACAGAAAAAATATTAAAAAAGCAATCGTGGTTGTTTAGGAATGACAGACTAACCAGTACCGGCGCTAGGGTATTTTTTTAATTAGTATTTTGTATAATACCAGCCCAAAAAAGGTCATTTTGGCGCCCTCCAAGCAGGGGTGCCCGTCTGCAGTGCATCCCTTGCAGGCCCGTTATCACCGGCCCTGCAACTAACAACTCAAAAATATTGTTCGTGTCATAGAGCGCGCAGAATAACACTTTCCTGTACGATAGCGGGGAACTACTCCTAGAAAAATTCTTCAATACAAGTAGCGTTACCTCTCACTCTTACAAAAAAATTGTTGTATGCCACTGGAAGACCAAGAAAAACTCCGAATAGTGTCCACAATTTCCAAACTAAACTATGCCTAGTTTGTTGCATTTGGCAGCTCATTACAAACACAACTCTTCAAACATCAGTTAAATACTATTTTGTGTTTGACTCAACCATGAAATTAACAGTAATAAGCATTATTTTTACCACTTTAATTTTTTTTTTTTTATTTATTTATTTATTGCTTATTTACAATCTACTTCAATACAGTAATAAGTAAATATAATGTATGTTGTTGGCTTGTGGCAGGTGTCGTCCATTGACGACTCTCTGGAATTTACCTAGCAGCTAGGTCTTCTGGCCAAAGTCTTTTCAGACGTCTGTCAACCAGTGGGGGGTTGAATAATTCATCTATGAGATGGTTTGGATGGTCTGCGCTGCGATTCATGTACCTTCTGGAGTGGTCAGCAATCACATCATTGATGAAGAGGATGTTGAGGTCTGCATGAAGGGTTTGGTTTGACACATACCATGGGGCTTTAGCTAACATACGAATAGTTTTTGACTGGAATGTCTGTAGTATTTTGGTGTTGGATGGTTTGCTACAGCCCCACAGCTCGATTCCGTATGTCCACACTGGTTTGAGTATTGTTTTATAGATGGTCAGTTTGTTTTCTAATGAAAGTTGCGATCTTCTGTTGATTAGCCAGCTCATATTTTTAACTTTTAGGTCGAGGTGTCGTCGTTTGGCTGCAATATGTGATTTCCAAGTAAGTTTTTCGTCTAGATGAAGGCCCAGGTACTTTACTTCTGTTTTTATTGGTATAGGTGAATTATTTAGGTGTAGTTGTGGACATCTAATTCTTCGATTTGTGAAATTTACTTGACAAGACTTGTTTGTGTTGACGTTTATTTTCCAGCATTTAAGCCAGTCTTCTAGTTCATTGAGATGATTTTGCAATTTGTTAAATGCTAATATTTCGTTGATGTCTGATGCTAGTATACCAGTGTCATCCGCAAATGTTGCCATTAGTGTATTTTCGCTAATAGGAATATCAGCAGTGAAGATTTGGTAAAGGAATGGGCCAAGTACACTGCCTTGAGGTACTCCGGATTTTATTTGGTGGTAGTTGGATAGAGTACCTTCGTATTTAACTTGGAAGTATCTGTCGGACAAGTATGATTTAAGGAGGAGGTAGATTTGGTCAGTTAGCTGAGTTTTTATTTTAAAGAGAAGACCCTCGTGCCACACTCTATCAAATGCTTGCTGTATATCGAGAAATGCTGATAGACATATTTGTTTCCCTTCTAGGCTCTCTTTTATTTTGTTGACTAATCTATGGCACTGTTGTATGGTTGAGTGATTTGAGCGAAAACCAAACTGATGATCTGGGATAAGGTTTTCTATAGGTATTATTGTTTCTATTCTGTTAAGGATTAACCTTTCGAATACTTTTGATAAAGTCGGAAGGAGACTTATTGGTCTGTACGAACTGGCTTCAGTTAGAGGTTTACCAGGTTTAGGTATCATTATAATTTGTGCATACTTCCATTGCACTGGAAAATAACATAGTCTCAGGAGGCTATTAAAAATAATGGTTATTAAGACGACACCTTTTCTTGGGAGTTTTTTTAAGATTTCGCCAGTTATGAGGTCAAATCCTGGAGCTTTATGAGGGTTAAGCAGGTTGATTTCGTTACGGATTTCATTTGGTGAGAAGTATTTTAGTGGTAATGATAGCTGACAGGGTGCATTGAGGAAGTCTCTAATTTTCTCGTCGTTAATATCGTTGGCCTCTGGGGTGGAGAAGACGGTTGATAGATGTTCTGCAAATCTGTTGGATTTTTCTATATCTGATCGAGCCCAGGCTCCATCATTTTTTCTAATTGGTGATTTCATTACTACCGACTTTTTGAATTTCTTTGTGGCTTTCCAAAGAGAGTTGTCGTCAAGAGAAAGGTTTGTGACATATCTTTCAAAGGATTCGTTTTTGGCTGTTTGGATAGCGGAATGAAGTCTGTGTGTGAGTCTGTTAAGATTTGTTTTATCTATCGCGTTTCTTGTTCTTTGCCATTTGTGACGGGCTCTTCTTCTCTCTTCTACTAGTGTTCTAATATGGAGGGGTATACTATACCTTTCATCGATGGTTTTTTCCTTTACAGGAGTAGCTTTCCAAGCGGCCTGTTGTATTTGTTCCGTTAAATATTTTACAGCTTCTTCAATATCGTTTTTGTGCTTGAGTCGAATGTCAAGAGATATTTTATCATTTATTTCTTCTTTGAATTGAACCCAATTCGTGTTACTGGAACATACCCTTGGTGCAGGAGTTTTCCAAATTATATTGGTACTTAAGGTAATCAAGATGGGACTGTGGTCCGAATGGAGATCAAAACTGGGGGTGATGTCGCTGTGTATTTCAGGTATTCCCTTAGTTATAGCAAAGTCTAACAGATCAGGAATTTTGTTGTTATCAGTGGGCCAGTATGTGGGGGTACCAGTTGTTAGGTATTTCAGGTTATTATCTTGTATGATCTTTAATAGATTTCTGCCTTTTGGAGATATCAGTCTTGCTCCCCAGGTTGTATGTTTTGCATTCCAGTCCCCTGCCACTAGGAAATGTGAGCCAAGTTGTTCAAAAAACTCTCTGTATTCCTCCAGATTGATGGTGTGGCGTGGTGGGCTGTAGATAGAAGCTATTGTTAGTGGAAAGGTGAGCGCATGTACTTTTATGATAGTACTCTGAATTTTGTTGGTGATATATGGAGCAAGTTCGTAGTGTTTTATAGCTGTACGAATTATTACAACTGAACCAGCATGGGCTGTTCCATCTGGATGGTTTGCGTAATAGACAGAGTAGTGTGGAATTTTTATAAAAGACCTCTCAGTTGTGTGACTTTCGGATATAAGTAGGATGTCTATTTTGTTTAATTTTAGAAATAGTATAACTTAATAGTATAACTTAAATAGTATAACCACTTTAATTAAAAATTATTTGAGAGAATCTCGAACTTGCAACAGATATTTGCATATAGTCCAGAGAAATAAGATTTTTCTCGTGGCACATCCCCCTCCAGGCCGAAACCAAATGAGTAGTTTGGACATCTATATTAATAACCTATATGTTTTCTGCATCCTATTTTGATAATATACATAGTTATAAACAAATGACGATCAAAAAACGGTAAATATTCGCTTTTTTCGTCTATTACTAAAAAGTGAAGCAGTCTAAACTTTTAGAATAAGAAACTCATAAATCATATAAAAAACTTCAATACGACGTTCGCTAAATATGTCTATCCTTAATTGTTGCTTAGAAAATTGCAAAGTAAGTCATAAATTTCGAGATTTTATAAATGATTTTATAAAAGTTATAATAATAATAATAATAATAATGTTTATTAATTTCACAGTACAAGAATTAAATACATACATTTTAACTTTATATTCTACGTTTTACATTATTACATTCTACATTTTAACTTTACATGTTAATCCTGGAAAATAAAGAAACATTTACTCACTACCCGTTAAAACCTATTGGTCGAACACGGGGATAGTGTGTGACAATGTTTAGTTATTGAATATAGTATGTGTATACTAAATGCCAAGGTACAAACATTCTATTATCTTACATGTATTTATTTATTTTCTTTTATTTTTTTATATTATAAATAAAGGAACTGGGTAAATTTAACAAACCACTGTATTGCAAACATTCTTTTTTTTATCATTTTTTTTTTATTTTTTTTAAATTTCATTCACTTGTTAAGTCAATCAAATAACTTATGTACAATATTACGATCAAGGTTCAATACATACTTTTTGAATATAGATTTTACCATACTTAATGAATTAAGAGTATTAAAATATATCTTGTGTATGTTCGGCAAGTGATTAAATACTTTTGGAGCAAGATACATGGCAGATCTCTGTCCTATTGATTTTTTAATATTTCCCAATTGTACGTGTTGGTTGGTTTTAGTGCGAGTCTCATAGTGATGAGGTAATGTATGAAGGATATGTTTATGGTTGTATGTATATAATACTAGGGAATACATATAAAGTTGCCTCGTATCCATTACGTTAGTATCACAGAATAATAAATGAGACGGGTATGTCATTTTTTTGTTAATTATTATTTTCAATATTTTTTTTTGTAAGATGTCGACTTTCTTTAAATAAGTTTTTTGTACACCGCCCCACCCAAGTATTCCATATATAATTCTAGATTCAACTAGTGCATAATATAATATTTTTAAATATTTTACATCTATTTTAGATTTGAGAAATTTGAACTTTGGAACCAAGGCTCTCAAACACTTTGTTATTTGATCTATGTGGGCATCCCATCTTAAATGAGAGTCGATTTTTACTCCAAGATATTTTATATTGTTACTTGATTTTATAATTATATTTACTTTCGTGTTTTTAATTGTTATAGCACTATAAGAAGGTAGTGATACTTTGTAACTGCAAAACGGAACAAAAAAGGTTTTTTCATAATTAATTGTTAAACCTTTATAATTAAACCATTTTATTAGTTTGTGCATATCTACATTAATTTTATCCCTTAAATGTTCCCAACTGTCTGCGCTATATAAAATTGCAGTGTCATCGGCAAAACTGATTATCTTTCCCTCAGTATTAAGGTTATATAAATCGTTGACATGGATATTGAATAATAGTGGCCCTAATACTGTACCTTGAGGCACCCCGCATCTTACGTGAAGTTTTTTACTATTGATATTATTTATCCTAACAATTTGTTGTCTATTGTCCAAGTAAGATTTCAGTAGATTATAAGCAGTGCCGCGTATTCCACTATTTTCTAGTGCCTCTAGTAGTTTTGGATGGCTTACAGTATCGAAAGCTTTTGCGAGATCTAGAAACACACAAGCAGTAGGTTGGCTATTGTCAATTCGATTATATATTTCATTGGTGAGTTCTATAATTGCGTCGTTTGTTGAAAAATCTTCACGGAATCCAAACTGAGAAGACGATAATATGTTGTGTTTGTCAAGAAAAGATGTTAATCTGATTTTAAGACATTTTTCAAAGATTTTTGTTAAAGTAGTAATTAATGAAATTGGTCTGTAATTTGACAAACTTAGTTTATCTCCTTTCTTGTGTATAGGAATTACTACCGTTTCTTTAAATTTGTCTGGGCATTCACCAGTTTTAAATATTAAATTTATTAGATCCATCAACGGTTTGGTGATTTGTTTATCTATAGTTCTTATTGTTTCTGTTCTAATGTCAATACCGGGTGATTTGTTCGTTTTAAGTGTTTTAATAATTCCCTCAATTTCGCTTTCCGAGACCGGTCTTAAATACATAGAATGCATCACGTTATTATATTTAGGGAGATAAGATGTCGGTGGTATTATTTTTTTAGCATAAGATTCTCCAATTTCTGTAAAATAACGAGCAAAAGAATTAGAGATAGCTCCACCATCTGTTACAGTAGTTCCTTCTTGTGTAATTATTTTTGTAATATTTTTTTCAGTTTCTTTATATGAATCTATGATATGAATCTATGATATAATTTCTATGTATGAATTAGGTTAGAATCTTCTTGTTACACGGAATGCTGAGACTTCTTGTGCTTAAATTATATTTTAAATTTCAAAGCAATTGGTCAAATAGTTTTTATTTTATTTTCATTTTATACCTTTTGCAAAGGAACTTTCAATTTTGAAATAGTTTAAAAGTTATTTAATTTGTTTGTCCCAAATTAATTTTTTTGCAACACTATAAGTCAGAAAATTATGAGGCTACAGTAATACTTCCGACAGTTTATGAAAGAAAAATATTTATACTATTAACTTAATTAAATAAAAATGACAAAAAGTAATTTTAAACAGTGTAAAATTATTTTGCAAAAACATGTCGATTTTTTGTTTACTTAGAAACAATTAGAATAACTTTTTAACCGTTACCCGTAGAAAAATTATTTTTTTGTATTTAGAAAAACTTAATTTTTACAAATTGTCCTAGGACTGAAAACAATTGTCCTAGGACAATTAGGGACAAAGTTAGCCCCCCCCCTTTTACTATTTGACTAATTGCTTTGAAATTTAGGGTATGATTCAAGCACCCGAAGTCTCAGCATTACGTGTAATAAGAAGGTTCTAAGTTAATTTTTACATAAGTTATGAATATTTATAAAAACTCCAAATTTATTATTTATTTTGCAATTTTCTAAGCAACCAATAAGGATAGACATATTCCGCGAACGCCATATTGAAGTTTTTTATACGATTTATGAGTTTCTTTCTCTCAAATTTGTTTAAAATGCTTAACTTTTTGGTAATAGGCGAAAAAAGCTAAAATTTACCGATATTTTATCTTCATTTGTTTATAACCATGTATATCATCAAAATCGGCTGCAGGAAACATATAGGTTATTATTACAGATGTCCATACTACTTAAAAAATTTGGTTTCGGTCTGGAGGGGGTTGTGTCACTAACAGGATATTTTTTTCCTTATTTCTCTGAACTAATAAGCATATAAAAATACAAAAGTTTTACTGGATGACGAAAAACTATAAAGTATTAAATTCTGAGGATAGGTTACATACATTCAACATTGCCATTCAAAAGAACCAATCAAAAATTCTACGCATGATCACAAATGCACCTTAGTTTATGTCGAACGTAACAATCCATGGAAGATAGCCATCAACTCGGAAAAGACACAAGCGGTTCTATACAAGAAAGGAAGACAACAACCAGAGGAACAGCTGACGGTACAGAACACCCCCATCGAGTGGAAAAACGAAGCTAAATACCTAGGAGTCATCGTGGACAAAGGATTAACCTTCCAAAAACATGTAGAAGCCACAGTCCAGAAGGCCAACATAGCGAGAGCAACACTAAGAGGACTTACAGGCAGAAAAAGCAAATTAACACTAAAAAGAAGGTTAAGATTGATAAACAGCATTATACTACCGGTATTAACATACGCATCTCTCGCATGGGGACAAGTATGTAACACCCACAAAAAGAAGATTCAAGCGGTCCACAACAGCAGCTTGAGAGAAGCAGCCAGAGTCCCAAGATACGTAGCAGAAAGATTCCTGTTCAGAGAACTCCAACAGGTGAGAGTCACCGAAATTATGACAGACAAGGAAAGGGTCAAATTCGCGGAACTGGAGCACCACCCAAGTCACATACTGCGAGAGATGCTAAGGTATGATGAGCTCCACCGATGGAAGCACAAACGTCCGAAACAGCAAATGGTGGAATAAAGTGAACAAAAATAAAAGTGAAAAGTGATAGTAGTCAGTTCGTAGCTCGAAAACAAGTGCCGAAGACAGCGTTACATACGAAGATCCAACACCACGATCACCTTCAAGGTAAGACAATTATAGAAAATTATAGAAAGGCGCAAGCCCCCAAAAAAATATAAAAAATATAAAAGAGGCGAAAGCCCCCAAAAAAATATAATAAAACAAAAAAAAAACACATAAAAACTCGAGCAACAAGTCATTTGGCAGAGCCCAATAGGGCTCAGCACAATGACTTGGGGCCCAAGCAAGCAATTTTAGTTACCGCGGATAAGTAAGTAAGATGATAAAGGCATAGAGCGCCTCACGCTGGCCTAGTTTTTTGCATTCGATTAGGGTACCACATGGAATCTTATTACCCAGGATTCCATTGTGAAGAGCATTTGGCTACGATAGTTGTGCCCTCATCGCGCATCAGCGTGCTATGGGGGGGAAAGGGATGGCCTGGGGCATTGGAGCGAGGTGGGGTGATCCCTGTATATACTCGGGTCAAAACACCTCGCCCCAATGAATTGTTACACCCGAATGTACTCTTTCGAGAGGGTGGACATTCCCACAGGTCGGGTTGAATCAAATTGCTTGCTTGCTACGTAACAATCCATCAAGACTTGAGAATTCCTTCTTTAATATGTACCTACTAGGAACAATGGAAAACTCATATACAGTGGATGATCATATTATTAGAGCCACCTAGTAAAATTCAATATTTTAGAGGAAGGATATATAATTGAACTGTATCATATATTAATGGATTTGTTTCCATTTGGCTGTCTTGTTACACTTCATGAAAGTGCAATAAATAGTCTGACAATAGTGGCAACACGCATGTGTAGCAATGCGTGATTCTGATGCCATTGTTTTTTCAGTGCTGCACAGCCTAGCTTGCAACTCGTGTGCCTATTATTTTGTATTCTTGGTGTTTAGAGTTATAATAAACTTTGCGAGTTTCCATTGCTCTCTAGTGATATTCTGACAGGCCTATACTATTTTTTGTGAATTTAGTAAAAATTGCGCGTTCGTTACACTAGTGGTACCAGAACATCATGGGAAATCCAAATACATCTCACCAAGGAAAATAGCAGAAATAAATCTTTAATATTCAATATTAATCACTTCAACAGAAACATAGCATCCATTTCTAAAGTTTCAAAGACAACATGGACCGTATACAGAAAAAACTTACATACCATTATTAAACAAAGGTAAATTTTTCGAGGTGGCTCTAATAATGTGATAACCCACTGTAGTCCTGAAATCCTTAGTAGGGATTCTGAAAATCCTCATGCTAACAGGGAAACCCATTAGAACATTTAGTGTGATGTAGCATGGGACTACTTAATAGATCCCTCTGAACTGCTAAGCAATTTAATGGATCTCTGTATTTAGATTTTCTACATGTGACTCAATACAATTTTTCAAAGCTGCAGCCAACAAAGTTAAGATTGCTGTGATGTTAGCCAACCTCCGATAGGAGATGGTACCTCAAGAAGAAGAACATATGGTTTTTCCATGACGGGATATCGCCACATTATTCTTTAGAAGTTCGTCAATACTTAAATCAACTGTTTTCGCATCAATGGATTAGTAGTGGAAGTAAGTTTACTCATCATCATCATCATCAGCCTCTCTCAATCCACTGCTGGACATAGGCCTCCCCTGTTTGTCTCCAAAGTGTTCTATCTTGTGCTTTTTGTATCCAGTTTTTTGTTGTCTTTCGTAAGTCGTCTTGCCATCGTATTGGTGGTCTTCCTCTGCTACGTTTATCGGCTCTTGGTCTCCATTCAACTAGTTTGCGAGTCCATCTTCCGTCCTTCATTCTGGCAACGTGTCCAGCCCATTTCCGTTTTAAGTTACAGCTTCTTTCAATGACGTTTATGACTTTGGTCTTAGCTCGTAGATCTTCGTTTCTAATCCTGTCTCGCAGAGAGTGGCCCCTATCATTGATCGCTCCATTCTTCTCTGCGTACTCTTAGTTTTTGTGCGTTTTTCTTTGTGAGCGATAATGTTTCTGCACCAAAGGTCATCACCGGTAGCACGCATTGGTCGAAAACTTTTTTCTTCATGTTAGTTGGAATGTCACTCATAAAAATGTCCCTAAGAGCTCCGTATGCTGCCCATCCTTGTATTATTCTTCTGGATACTTTTGTTGTTTGATTGTCCTTACCTATCTTAATTACGTGACCCAGATATATACAGGGTGCGCCAAACCTCTGGTCTTCTTTGATTACGGCTAAACTATGAGATATACAAAAAAATGTCTATAACAAAACTAATGTGTATCAAAGAGGTCTATAATTTAAAATTATTTTCAATTATACAGGGTGAGTCAGAACGACGGTATGAACCAAAGTTGTATTTTTTTAAATAGAACATCCTGTATATTAAATCATTTTTGAATATACTATTTAAAAATATGAAAAATTTGTATAGGGTCTTATAGGCCTAAAGTTAATAATTTTCGAAATATTTACATTTTTATTGATAAAAATGGTAATATTCATAGGGATGTGGATTATGTTTCCAAGGAAATAAAAATTTAGGTGATAGGTCAAAGTTTTTAAAATATAGTGTTATTTTTAAATAATTTAATATTTTTTACTTTTAGCCATAAAATATACAGTGTGATCACTATTTGCAAATACAAAATTTTCTCATTTTTTTTTAAATGGGACACCCTGTATATTAGTTTTGCGTTTTGTAGTAAATATTACAACCTTTCTTTTGGTATAAGGTTGTATGTACCTAGCATGTTTCGTTTTGTAGATATTTTAAAAAAAACTATAGAACTTACGTTTTTGCGGATTTTTTATTTAAAAATTTTTTTGCAAAAAAAATAATTATAATCTGGTTTTAGAAACATACACTAAAATATAAAATATGAAAATAAAAACGTAATTAAAGATTAAAATAAATCGTATGCTAGTACAATTCAATTGAATTTAATAACTTTAAATTATTTTACAAAAAATATTTAACCATATTAATGAATACATAAATTAGTTACTAAATTAAATAAACAACCAAATTTTAAATCGATCGTAGTAATTCTTCTACCGCAGCAACTTTCCTGTACCAAATTAATTGTTAGTTATATTGTATTTACGAGTAAGATCAGTTAATAACTTTTTAATTTACCTACAGCTTGAGAACGTATAAAGTATGCTTTGAAACAAATGAACGTTATGGAAGTATATTGAGAAGTAAATAGTATCTATATACCTACTCGTGTCACAAAAGCTGGTAATAATTTCTAATGGTTTCGCCCAAAACAAATGTCATATCCAAAAATTTTTCGGTTAAAAAATTAAAATTTAAAATATAAAAAATTGTTACAAAAATTTCAACTACAAAAGTATTACCAGCTTTTGTGACGCCAGTAAATACTATTTATATTATTAAATAATTTGGCTGATACATTTAACATTCATTTGTTTCAAAGCATACTTCATAATAATTTTTATATTCTCAAGATGTATGTAAGTAAATTTAAAAGGTAAATTAAAAGTTTAACTAAATACAATTTAACTAACAATTAATTTGGTACAGGAAAGTTGCTGTAGCAGAAAAATTACTACGGTTGATTTAAAATTTGGTTGTTTATTTAATTTAGTAACTAATTTATGCATTCATTAATATGGTAAAATATTTTTTGTAAAATAATTTAAAGTTATTAATTCAATTGAATTATACTAGCATACGATTTATTTTAATCTTTAATTACGTTTTTATTTTCATATTTTATATTTTAGTGTATGTTTCTAAAACCAGATTATAATTATTTTTTTTTTGCAAAAAAATTTTTAAATAAAAAATCCGCAAAAACGTAAAATCTATAGTTTTTTTTTAAAAATATCTACAAAACGAAACATGCTAGGTACACACAACCTTATACCGAAAGAAAGGTTTTAATATTTACTACAAAAAGCAAAATTAATATACAGGGTGTCCCGTTAAAAAAAATGAGAAAATTTTGTATTTGCAAATAGTGATCACACTGTATATTTTATGGCTAAAAGTAAAAAATATTAAATTATTTAAAAATAACACTATATTTTAAAAACTTTGACCTATCACCTAAATTTTTATTTCTTTGGAAACATAATCCACAACCCTATAAATATTACCATTTTTCTCAATAAAAATGTAAATATTTCGAAAATTGTTAACTTTAGGCCTATAAGACCTTATACAAATTTTTCATATTTTTAAATAATATATTCAAAAATGATTTAATATACAGGGTATTCCATTTAAAAAAATAAATCTTTGGTTCATACCGTCGTTCTGACTCACCCTGCATAATTGAAAATAATTTTAAATTATAGACCTCTTTGATACACATTAGTTTTGTTATAAACATTTTTTTGTATATCTCATAGTTTAGCCGTAATCAAAGAAGACCAGAGGTTTGGCGCACCCTGTATATTTGTCTACCAGTTCTATTTGTTCATTTTGTATTTCAAGGTGTTTACTTGGTACTAAGTTCGTCATATAGTAAGTTTACTGCGCCACCAAAAATCGCTGATTTCAATCCTTCGGATTTTACCATTTTATCGCAAACGAAGCCATTAGTTCACAAAAAAGGAATTACTTCTCTTTTAGAATTGCAACAGAAGACAGAAGAAGCCACGAGTGTGACTAGAAATAATATTCTTTGAAAGAGGTCTTTGCGAAGCAGGATCATGGTGGATATTTTGAAAATTTACTTTGATTCATTCAACTATTTAGAAGCAAATAACTCGATAACTGATCAGATCACATAAATAAAATAAGATTAACTTGTTTTGTAGAATTAAATTTCTTCATATTTTTCTATTATTTTCTTGTAATTCGCCTGAAAAAAATTACTTATATTTATTGAATACAACTGAGTATAACTAGTGCCATCTATTAGTAATGATAAATAGAGAATAGAGTCAAAATGCATCCAAAAACATAAAACCATAAATTTTTAAATAGAAAATGTGAAAATATTCAAAATTTTTGCGAAAATTAGAATCATATTTAAACTTTAAACACCAGGTATCTCGGAAACTAGCAATATTTGCATAAAACCTGTTTTAGAATCTACTACTCAGAGATTGGATATTCTTAATGAATAACCCTGTATAGACATAATAGTAAAAAAGCAAAACGAGTTTTCAAAACAAGCATGGTTTTCTGATACATATTTTTTGTTTTTAACTAAACATAAATTTTGCAAATTGTTTTTAAATATTCCAAAAAGTTATTTGATTTGTCTAAAAGAGCTGTAAATTTTTTTACATATTAAATTGTTCATCTGTGTGCCTGAACTAATACTAGTATTTACCAACTTATCTGCTCTAGCATTCATAACTCCAAAAACAACTACGAGGACCACTCTCCACATAGTCATCTTGTTTTTCACCCCACAATCACTAAACATATATAATGGACTAATTAACCATCTAAGATCTAACAACATCACGAGAAAAACCAAATGTAAAATATAGAAAACCCTGATAAACCCGGTCCTTATATATATGGATTAGAGACATGGACACTGTCGAAAAGCGATGAGAACTTATTAGGTACGTTTGAACGAAAAATCCTCAGACACATATATAAGGGGGTGAAAGAAAATTACGTATGGCGTAGAAGATATAATTTTGAACTATACGCAGCATACAACGAACCCGACGTCATAACATCCATAAAAATCAGACGTCTGCGCTGGATGGGCCATGCTGAACGGATGTAGGAGACCGAAACACCAAAACATATAATGAGGCAAGCACCAGTAGGGAGAAGGTCAAAGGGAAGACCCGAACTTAGATACATGGAACAAGTGCAACAAGATCTGAGAACACTTGAGATTATCCACTGGAAGAACAAAGTAAGGAACAGAACAGAATGGCGGAAAATCCTAGAACAAGCCAGGACCCAAAAAGGGTTGTCGAGCTACTGATGATGATGAATCACTAAACATAACAATTTTTGTTTTCACAACATATTTTTTCCACTTTTTAAAAGTCCTCAATTGTCATTTATATTCAAACTAATAACCCGAAAATATTCTCCAGATTCCGTATCATAGCGCGCGCAGAGTAACAATTTCCTGTGCGACAGCAGGGACCTATCCCAAGAAAAGTCGAATTAGCACTGACTGAATGAGTCCGCTCAATGCATGCTCACAAGTTTGTCAATACTTAAATCAACAGTTTTTGCATCGATGTATTTGTCGTGGAAGTGAGATTACCTACTTGCAGGGATGGGCGGTGTCGATAATGTCATGTCGACAATTCGATTGTCGACATGTCGACAATCATGTCGATGTCGAGTGATTTAAAGTTGTCACCAATGTCGACAATGTCGAGTATGTCGACAATTAGCAAACGATCAGAATGACGTTCCGTGCGCACTAATTTGAAATTTTAGGTTAATCTGGCTGCGCTGACTTATTGAAAAAGTATGCATTAATGTTTCAACAAGTTGCAAAGAGACCAAATAATCTCAAACTTTTGAAACTTTTAACCTCACTATTAACTTGCGATTGTCAAATTCATAGGATATTCCATAATTGTTTGATTGCAGGTTTTTCAAGTGTAAATGAATTTTAAATAGATTCATATAGAGACAATTTATTATGTGCAAACCTCATGATAGAGTAATGCAATGTAATGAATCTAAAATATTACCATATAGATGCAAAACCAGAAAAAACCAGCAAAACAAATTTTCATAGATTTTCAATTTTCTATCGTTACTCGTAAACTCGTAACATTTACAGAAAGGTTTAAAAAAATTAAAAAGAAACGTAAACCTAAACGTCAGTAAACGAGGTAAGATTCAAAACCACAATCAAACATATCTCAGTACATTGAAACCTTACTGTATTTTTTATCACATTTCCACATACACAACATTTAGCCGCGTGCTTTCCTTCTATCTTTAATACTTTGAATGATAATATATCATAGTTTTTATTCAGTTTTCTGCCACTCATTTTGATTCTGATCAGATCAGATCACATTCAAAGTTTACAACTGAATAATTTCATAACATAACCTCACTTTTTTCCATTATGGACACGTTGCTGACATTGTCGACATTGTCGACATTGTTGACACGTTCTCGACATTGTCGACACGTCTGTGTCGACAATTAAAGTCGACGTGTCGATGCCCATCTCTGCCTACTTGGCCACCAAGAAGTCCTGATTTCAATCTTTTGGATTTTTCATTTAGCATAATTCCCGATATTTTAGTGAACCATAAAAATTAATATGATGATAATATTCCTGTGTGAGGGGGGAACTACCCCAAGAAAAATTATTGAATACAAGTGGCGCCACCTCCCACTATTAGATAAACATTTTGTACGCCACTGGAACATCAGGAATTCTCAGAACGGTTAACACCATTTCGTGAAATTTTATGTGTACAATTTCGAAACTATTCTATACTTGGCTGCAATTGACAGCTCATTCCAAATGCAACCCTTCAAACAGCAGTTAAATATTATTTTGAATGTGATTAAACCATAATTACAATCGAATGCAACCCAACTATAGACTGGCCACCAAGAAGTCCTGATTTCAATCCATTGGATTTTTCAATTTTGTCGCAAATGAAGGCATTTGTTTACAAAAAAATAATTATTTCTCATATGACTTGACACAGAAAATATATATAATAATGTCATCCTGTATAGACATAGTATTTAAAAAACAACTGCAGATATACATTTCTTTTGCTTTCAAAACGAACAAGGTTTTCTGATAAATAATTTTTAGAACTTTTTTGAGATAAATGAGAACACTGACCCTTCATAATAATCGAAATTAAGGGTTTATTTACTTACTTTACTATTTTTCTACTAATAAATCACTTACTTTCATACTTAAATTATTTGTTTGCACAACATACATTTTGTTTCTAAAATACTCTAAAAAGTGGTTTGATTTGTTTAAAAGGGCACACATTTTTTTATATATGAAATTGTTAAGTGTTTAGATATTCTAATACATACCTACTAATATTTACCTAAGTTATCTGCTCTAGCATACATAACTCCAAAAACAACTACGAGGACCACTCTCCACATAGTCATCTTGTTTTCACCACACAATCACCAAACACACCAAAAAACCATTCTCTATTCGAAGGTCTTCACTTATTTTTTATTCTCAAACTAATATCCCGAAAATATTGTCCAGAGTCCGTATCATAGCGCGCGCAGAATAACAATTTCCTGTGCGACAAGCGGGGAACTACCCCAAGAAAAGTAGAATGACTACTGACTGAATAAGTCCTCTCAATGTATGCTCACAAGTTTGTCAATACTTAAATCAACAGTTTTTGCATCGACGTGTTTGTCGTGGAAGTGAGATTACCTACTCGGCCACCAAGAAGTCCTGATTTCAATCATTTGGATTTTTCATTTAATATAGTTCCCAATATTTTAGTAAACCATGATGATAATATTTCTGTGCGAGGGGAAACTACCCCAAGAAAAATTCTTAAATACAAGTGTCGCCACCTCTCACTATTACATAAATATTTTGTACGCCACTGGAACACCAAGAATTCTCAGAACGGTTAACACCATTTCGTGAAATTTAGTGTATACAATTTCGAAACAATTTTATACTTGGCTGCAATTGGTAGCTCATTGCAAATTCAACTCTTCAAACAACAGTTAAATATTATTTTGTATGTGATTAAACCATAATTATACAGTCGAATACAACCCAACTATAAACTGTCCACCAAGAAGTCCTGATTTCAATCCATCGGATTTTTCAATTTGCTCGCAAATGAAGGCATTTGTTTACAAAAAATAATTAATTCTCATATGAATTGCCACAGAAGATATATAATAATGTCACCCTGTATAGACATTATATTTAAAAAACAAACTGCAGATATACGTTTCTTTTGCTCTCAAAACGAACAAGGTTTTTCGATACATAATTTTTAGAACTTTTTTGAGATAAATGCGAGAGAAATAAAGCGCTTATTTACTTTTTTTATAATTTTTCTACTAATAAGTCACTTATCTTCATACTTAAATTTGTTTACACAACATACATTTTGTTTCTAAAATACTCTAAAAAGTGATTTGATTTGTTTAAAAGGGCAGTAAAATTTTTTTACATATGAAATTTTTAAGTAGTGTTTAGATATTCTAATACTAATATTTACCTAAGTTATCTGCTCTGGCATACATAACTCCAAAAACAACTGCGAGGACCACTCTCCACGTAGTCATCTTATCTTGTTTTTCACCCCACAATCACCAAACACACCAAAAAACCATTCTCTATTCGAAAGTCTTCACTTCTTTTTTATTCTCAAACTAATAACCCGAAAATATTGTCCAGATTCCGTATCATAGCGCGCGCAGAATAACAATTTCCTGTGACAGCGGGGAACTACCCCAAGAAAAGTCGAATGAGCACTAACCGAACGAGTCCGCTCAATGCATGCTCACAAGTTTGTCAATACTTAAATCAACAGTTTTTGCATCGATGTATTTGTCGTGGGAGTGAGATTACCTATTTGGCCACCAAGAAGTCCTGATTTCAATCATTTGAATTTTTCATTTAGTATAATTCGCGACATTTTAAAAATTAATATGATGATAATATTCCTCTGTGAGGGGGATCTACCCCAAGAAAAATTCTTAAATACAAGTGGCGCCACCTCTCACTATTACATAAATATTTTGTACGTCACTGGAACACCAAGAATTCTCAGAACGGTTAACACCATTTAGTGAAATTTAGTGTATACAATTTCGAAACTATTCTATACTTGGCTGCAATTGGTAGCTCATTGCAAATGCAACTCTTCAAACAACAGTTAAATATTATTTTGTATGTGATTAAACCATAATTATACAGTCGAATACAACCCAACTATAACTGGCCACCAAGAAGTCCTGATTTCAATCCATTGGATTTTTCAATTTGCTCGCAAATGAAGGCATTTGTTTACAAAAAAATAGTTAATTCTCATATGAATTGCCACAGAAAATATATAATAATGTCACCCTGTATAGACATGATATTTAAAAAACAAACTGCAGGTATACATTTCTTTTGCTTTCAAAACGAACAAGGTTTTCCGATACCTACATAATTTTTAGAACTTTTTTTTTTGAGAGAAATGAGAACACTGACCCTTAATAGTAATCGAAATAAAGGGCTTATTTATAGTATAAGAGCTGTGAGACATTTTTGAGTAGGTATTTTAGGCAACCTGAAAATTTTTCAGGTGACTCTTCTATGATAGCCTAATACAAAAATGCCGGTCTGGCTGGAGAGTAGCGGTTATTTTCCCCAAAAATCCCCCCCAAATTTAAAAAAAGAGTAAAAATTTTTTTACAAAAAAATATCATTGATATGACTTGAAAGTAAATTTAAATATTCAAATATAAAGAAAATAAACAGACAAGGCGATTTGAGGGCGATTTTAACTCTGCAAGATACTTGCATGGGCGCCCCAGGATTATTTTCAGGGGGTGCATCTGAACTTCAGAAGATTTCATCTGAATCTGTACATACTATTAATGAGTATAAAATATACAATTATACATGCATACCTATGTACATTCCTTCCGGACAGGGAGGTGCAATTGTTATTTTGGCAGGGTATTTTTTAATTTTAAATATAAATATTCTAAAAAAGACACGTTTTTTTTGGTGACATTATCCAATTGCCATGTGATCAAACAAATTACGCGTGCATATAAATGAAACCACTATAGGTAAGCAGCAGTGTGAGAAAGAGCTTATACCGATAGCTGTTTGCGTCCTCTGTTGTAGCTGAGCGAGTCCGTTCGCTCGAGAAAAATCACATAACCTGGCGATATCCATGTTGTTGTTTCTCGAAACGTTAGAGTAATTATTATATATTATAGTTTTTCAAGTAACTTTTTCTTAATTAAAGAAAAATAATACGTACTATACAATAGATTTTGCAAATATGATAGAAAAAGACAAATTTATTATTATAAATATATAGGTAGAAAAGTATAAAACTATAAACTAAATTAATTCTGTGTCCGAATCTTGTACTTCTTCTTCAAATTTCTAATCGGAGCTTAAATGTTCATTCTCATCTTCTTCGTCAGACTCTCCTCGAGACTCAGATTCCTCTTCTACATGATCTGTAAATACTTGTAATATGTATTTAGAATTAATTAAAAATAATCTGTGATTAATTAATTAAGTTGCTACGTATTCTCTGTCCTTTTATACAGAGTCGAAGCCTGGACAATCACGGGCGCATCTGAAGAAAGACTTGCCATTGTTGAGATGTGGTGTTATCGAATAATGTAAAAAATATCATGCACACAACACTTAACACACAGGGAAACATTAAGAAAGATGAAAAAGGCAAAATAAGAAATACTCAACACTATGAAGGAAAGAAAAATGAGCTAAAATAAATATACATTCTCTTCTTCTTCATCAGACTCCCCTCGATACTTAGATTCTTCTACCTGATCTGTAAATAGTTGTAATATGTATTTAGAATTAATGAAAAATTAATTAGTGGTTAATTGATTGAGTTGCTACGTATTCTTACTTATATAACCAATGCTTAATACTTTTCCTTATATAACCAATCACATCACGTTTTTTATTTCTTAGTATATGACCAAAGTAGCTCATGTTTCTTTCCTTCATAGTGTTGAGTATTTCTTTTGCCTTTTTCATCTTTCTTAATGTTTCCGTGTTTGTTACGTATTCGATAACTCCACATCTCAACAACGGTAAGTCTTTCTTCAGATGAGCATGTGATTGTCCAGGCTTCGACTCCGTATAAAAGGACGGAGAATACGTAGCAACTAAACTAATTAATGATACAACTATTTACAGATCATGTAGAAGAGGAATCTGAGTCTCGAGGGGAGTCTGACGAAGAGGAAGAGAATGAATATTAAGGCTCAGATGAGGAGTTTGAAGAAGAAGTACAAGACTCGGCCACAGAAATAATTTAGTTTATAGTTTTATACTTTTCTACCTATATATTTATAATAATAAATTTGTCTTTTTCTATCATATTTGAAAAGTCTATTGTAAAATACGTATTATTTTTCTTTAATTAAGAAAAAGTTACTTAAAAAACTATAATATATAATAATTACTCTAACGTTTCGAGAAACAACAACATGGATATGGCCAGGTTATGTGATTTTTCTCCTGCGAACGGACTCGCTCAGCTACAACAGAGGACGCAAACAGCTATCGGTATACGATCTTTCTCACACTGCTGCTGACCTATAGCGCTTTTCATTTATATTCACGCGTAATTTTTTTGATCACCTGACAATTGGAAAATTTCACCAAAAAAAAACCTGTCTTTTTTAGAATATTTATTTTTATTATTAAAAAATACCCTGTCAAATAACAATTGCACCTCCCTGTCCGGAAGGAATGTACATACATAGCTATGCATGTATAGTTGTATATTATATACTTCTTAATAGTATGTACAGATTCAGATGAAATCTTCTGAAGCAGATGCATCCCCTGAAAATAATCCTGGGGCGCCCATGCAAGTATCTTGCAGAGTTAAAATCGCCCTTAAATCGCATGGCCTGTTTATTTTCTTTATATTTGAATATATAAATTTACTTTAAAGTCACGTCAATGATATTTTTTGTAATAACAATTTTTACCCTTTTGTTTAACTTTGGGGGGGATTTTTGGGGAAAATAACCGCTACCCTCCAGCCAGACCGGCATTTTTGTATTAGGCTATCATGGAATAGTCAGCTGAAAAATTTTCAGGTTGCCTAAAATACCTACTCAAAAATGTCTCACAGCTCTTGGACCATTACTATTTTTCTACTAATAAATCACTTATTTTTATACTTAAATTATTTGTTTACACAACATACATTTTGTTTCTAAAATACTCTAAAAAGTGGTTTGATTTGTTTAAAAGGGCAGTAATTTTTTTTACATATGAAATTGTTAAGTGTTTCGATATTCTAATACATACTAATATTTACCTAAGTTATCTGCTCTAGCATACATAACTCCAAAAACAACTACGAGGACCACTCTCCACATAGTCATCTTGTTTTCCACCCCACAATCACCAAACACACCAAAAAACCATTCTCTATTCGAAGGTCTTCATTTCTTTTTTATTCTCAAACTAATATCCCGAAAATATTGTCCAGAGTCCGTATCATAGCGCGCGCAGAATAACAATTTCCTGTGCGACAGCGGGGAACTACCCCAAGAAAAGTCGAATGAGCACTAACCGAACGAGTCCGCTCAATGCATGCTCACAAACTCACAAGTTTCGAAATGGACCAATAGGCGGCAGCGTACGAGCTCTCCCGAACTACAAATCAAAAAGTGATTTAGGGCTTTGGGGTTTATAGTTTTTTAATTTGAGATAGTGAAGTTCGGGGAAAGTGTTGGAATTGCGCTGCTATGCTGGTTCGATTCTGCATTCTCTAATAGGAAATTGGGTTTCGGCTATGAAAAGGGCTTAGATTTAAAACTAGTTACTTTGTCGCTAGATTGGTACAATTATTATAAAGAAGTATTATAGGGTTTAAATACACACACCCAAACTTATAAGGAATCATCTGATATTTCTTAGTATTTTGTGCGAATTTAAAAAAACAAACACACGAAGTAGTCCATTCTTTCACGGTTTTTGCTTTAAATTTTAAAGAACCGCTTGCATTGACATGAAATTTGGCATACGCATAGCTAACATGCCATAGAAAAAAGTGATATGGTGCCGATGTGTGCTTTTGCCCTGGGGGTGACTTTCACCCCCTTTTGGGGGTGAAAAAATATATGTTCAAAATAAGTCCGGAAATGGGTAAACTGACTAATTTTAAGTAACTTTTGTTCTATAGAGCTTTTTCGCCAAGTCAACACTTTTCGAGTTATTTGCGAGTGAATATGTTCATTTTTCAACAAAATAACCATATTTTTGGACGATTTTTCGCAAATAACTCAAAAAGTTAATATTTTGTCGAAAAAAACGTTCTTAGCAAAAATATATCACATAGAAAAGTAAAAAAAATGGTGTACGCGTTAGGTCTCTGGGTCTCGTAGAACCAGAGTTATAGCCAATGAAAAATAGATTCATATTCACCAAATTTCAAATAGAAAATTTCGACATGAAATATCCAAAAAATTAAGCACTTTTTGGGAAAATCCAATATAACTTTTTTAAAGTGTTAAAAAAGCTTTATTTCTGTTTTTACAAAAAGTTTCTAGCATTAAATTTAAGCAAGTTACGCTCAAAATAAAGTTGGTTCCTTTTGTTTTTGCAAAAAAAAATCGGGAAGACCACCCCTAATTAGCAACTTAAATGAAATTAATCGTTACCGCTCCACAAATTATTTTACTTATGTTGTGTTTATATGATCTCTGTAAGTTTAATCGAGTCAAAGTGCTTATTTTTGAAAAAATTTGGTTTCAAAGTAAAATTTTTAAAAATTAAAATTTTTAAAAATATGCTTTTTTTCAAAATAACTTAAAAATTGTTAGATATACCAAAAATCTCTAAAAACAAAAAAAAGTCAGATTTGCTTTTCTGAATATCATGTATTTTTTTGTTTTTCTGTTAGACAAAAATTGATTAAGATTTGGTGTTTCTAAATTTGCATACATTCGTGATCTGTGACTCGTTCAACCCCTTTTAACTACAGCCCTTTCAATAATAAGGACTTTGAACCGATGAAGGGACTAACTTTATTTTGAGCGTAACTTGTTTAATTTTGATGATAAAAATTTTTTTTATAAAACAAAAATGAAGCTTTTTTTAAACACTTTAAATAAGTTTTAATCAATTTTCCCTGAAATGTGCTTAATATTTGGTTATTTCACGTTAAAGTATTCCATTTGGAATTTGACGAATATGAAACTATTTTTTATTAGCTATAACTCTGCTTTTACTAGGTGTAGAGACGTGATATGTATACCATTTTTTTAAATTTTTTACAGGCTATATTTTTGCTAAAAACGTTTTTTCGACAAAATACTTACTATTTGAGTTATTTACGAAAAACCGTCTAAAAGCGTGGTTATTTTGTTGAAAAAATGAACATATTCACTGACAAATAACTCGAAAAGTATTGACTTAGTGAAAAAACTCCATAGAAGAAAAGTTACTTAAAATTAGCCAGTTTATCCATTTCCTGACTTTCTTTGGACGAATATACAGGGGGTGAAAACCACCCCCAGGGCAAAAGCACATATCGGCACAATATAACTTTTATTCTTTGACTTGTTAGCTATCTGTATTTCAAATTTCATGTCAATACAAGCGGTTCTTTAAAATTTAGAGATTTTGCAATATTTTACCGTTAAAGAACGGACTAAAGTCAAACAATATTTATTTTAAAGTAATTTAATAACAAATACATAACAATTAAATAAAACAATAAAGTATTTAACAAACAAATTGAAAGTAGTTGTTTTAAAGTCAATAGCATACAAAATTTCAATGTAAAACGAATAGTGTTTAACTAGTTTTTATTTATTTATTTTTGTATTTTGTGGTAGTCAGTGTTATCACCTCTAGTCCTTATGCAAGCTTTAGTTTGCATGGGCACGCTCCTAATCAAATTATCAACATTTTGTTGTGGTAGGTTGCTCCATCTTTTAAGAGCAGCTTGTACTAGCCGTGCGATGTTTTGTGGATTATCCCGGCGAGCTCTAATTTTTCTTTTAAGCATATGCCACAAATATCCTATGGGATTAAGCTCGGGTGAATAAGCAGGCAACTCCAAACAAGGCATACCTTCTACTTCAATGATGTCTGTAGTCACTCTTATGGTATGTAGAGGTCCATTATCATGCAATAAAATTAAAATTTTCTCCTGTCGCACCTCTCCAGAGCCTGACTACAGGTTATCAACATACCTGTGAGCAGTTAAAGTTGATTGAATGAAAATTAAAGGAGTTTTTTTACGGATCACAATTCCTCTCCAGAACATTACACTTCCCCTTGTATATTTGTGAACAGATCTGACAGTTTTCGTCCTTGTTTGTCTTCCTCGACCTCTAAGTACACGATTTCATGGGTCATCTGATTTTACACAAATCCTGACTTTTTTGAAAATAGCACATTTTGTCAATTCCCAATGTTCCAGTTTTGGTGGTGAAGACACCAATTTAAGCGATCCATATTGTGCTGCCTGGATAACTCGGGAACCCATAACTGTCTCCTGCTGTATAATTCTTGCAACGAACTCTTCTTCTTGTCGTTTCAACTGAAACAGTTACACCTGTAGCTTCCAAAAGCTACCTTTCTAGCTACAGGTGAGAAATGGTTGGGTGTCTTCCAGCTGATTGGACAATTAAACGATTTTGGAGAGCCGTTATTACTTTTGGCGACTTTCCCTTGCTTTATTTTTGAGCTTTCCTAGTTCCTGTTACCTAGCATAGGTTTTGGACACAACGCCCTGTATTACGCCTAGCTCTACAGCTATGTCCCTCTGAGAACATTACTTTCTCCACAAGACAAATAATCTTTCCTCGTTGTAAGTTCTATAGCCCCACATCAGGC
Source organism: Diabrotica virgifera virgifera (assembly GCF_917563875.1). Lineage (NCBI taxonomy): Eukaryota > Metazoa > Arthropoda > Insecta > Coleoptera > Chrysomelidae > Diabrotica > Diabrotica virgifera. The sequence continues at coordinate 220,408,815 of NC_065451.1, read as the reverse complement.
ATAGTTTCTTTTTTAGACGAAAAAGTTAGTTTATTTTTTTTTTCGTTCAATTTGCAACTCAAGCAAATAACATATAACGTACCAAGCTGTACTATCCAATTGTCTTATACATTATATATTTGTTTATACATTATACAAGGTGTCCCAAAAGTAGTGGAACGGTCGAATATTTCGCGAACTAAACATCGGATCGAAAAACTGAAAAATACGTGTTCAATCATTTTCAAAAATCTATCAAATAACACCAAACGCCAATCGTCACTACACCCCCTGGAGGTGGGGTGGGGGGTAACTTTAAAATCTAAAATGGAAAGCCCCAGTTTTTCTTGCAGGTTTTAATTAGTTACGTAAAAGTAAGCAACTTTTATTCAAGACATTTTTTCGAACTCTGGATAGATGGCGCTATAATTGGAAAAAAAACGATTTATGCTGATACTATAGGTAAATTATAGAAACGGTCTAATATCTCAAGAAATACACTTCCAAATGAGAAACTAAAAAACAAATTTTTAATCTTTTTCGAAAGCCTTTCGAAGAACACTAAACATGACCCTACAACCCACCCCCCGGGGGTGGGGTGGGTGGTAACTTTAAAATCTTAAATGACAACCCCCACTTTTTATTACAGATTCGGATCCGTCACGAAAAATTAAGCAACATTTATTCGAAACATTTTTTAGAATTGTTAATAGATGGCGCTTTAATTGGAAAAATACGATTTATTAGCGTCATCTATCAGAAATTTTAAAAAATATTTCCAATAAATGTTGCTTAATGTTTTATGGCGAATCCGAATCTGCAATAATAAGTGGAGGTTGCTATTTAAGATTTTAAGGTTACCCCCGCCCCACCTCCAGGGGGTGGCTTGGAGGGTCATGTTTGGTTTTATTCGATAGGTTTTCGAAAAAGATTAAAAATCTGTTTTTGGTTTCTCATTTGGAAGTGGATTTCGTGAGATATTAGACCGTTTCTATAATTTACCTATAGTATCAGGATAAATCGTTTTTCGCAATTATAGCGCCATCTATCCCCAACTCGAAAAAATGTCTTGAATAAAAGTTGCCTACTTTTACGTAACGAATCCAAATTTTCAAGAAAAACTGGGGGTTTTCATTTGAGATTTTAAAGTTACCCCCCACCCCACCTCCAGGGGGTGTAGTGGGGATTGGTATTTTGTGTCATTGGATAGATTTTTAAAAATGATTGAACACGTATTTTTCAGTTTTTTGATCCGATGTTTAGTTCGTGAAATATTCGACCGTTCCACAACTTTTGGGACACCCTATATATACATTATATATTTGTTTATTTTCAATAAAAACCCTTATTCTTCGCAACAATAACAAGTTTTTCAAAAGAAATAAATATTACTTTGAAATACATGGTGATTCCATATAAGTTTGGGTGTGTGTATTACAATAGTGCTTTGTAATATTTATTGTCTGTGTAAAAATTATAAAGAAAAATATAAATCAAGTCGCCTGTCCTCTTAATTTTGATTGACTGATGGTCTTGATTGCCTGAATCATTATAATTCAGCATCTAACGTCCTTTAATAGATAGCAGATAATAAGACTCGTGGAAATGACGATGAAAGAAGCAAAACCATCAGTATTAACGCAGGGAGTAACGACAGAAGAAGTTGACTACAATGTAGGATTAAGACAAGGAAATCGACTGTCAACTACGCTCTTTAACGTAACTTTAGACGCCATAATTTAGATGTTTAAACTCATTGGGACGATTACCAACAATTCAGTCCAGATAGTAGCATATCCTGATAACCTAGCGGTGCTGGCGAGAGACAGAAGAACCTTAGAGGACAAAACTAGACAAATTGAAAAGGAAGCAGTAAAAAGAGGCTTAACAATAACTGAAGAGTAAACAAAGATACAGAAGAGAGAAATACAAACATCGGGAACTATAATTTTAAAATTAATGGTCAGTAATTTTCAATACCTAGGAGTCACAATTAACAACAAATATGAAAGAAACAGAGAAATCAACAGAATACAAGAGGGTCATAGAGCGTATTATAAATACAAAAGTATTTTGAAAAACAAGAAAATCAGCAGTGATATAAAAATCCGAGTATATAGAACAGCAATTCACACAGTGGTGATATATGAAGCACAAACCATGAGCCTAACAAAGGGGGAAGAAGAACCGTTAAATATTTGAGAGGAAAATGGTAAGAGGAATTTATGGGCCAAGTAAAACCGTGCAAGGAGATTATGAAAGGTTTTTGAATTTAGAAATAAGAGATATACTAGAAAGCGAGGATATAGTGAAATCTATAAAATACCCAGCGACTACGGTGGTATGGATATTTAAGAAGAATTGGAGAAGAAACAGATGGTAGGAAAGTTACAATGTGGAACTAAATATAACAAGGGCGAAAGGAAGACCAAAAAGTAGATGGCAAGACCAGGTATTGGAGGACATAAAGAGTCTGAAAATGCAAATTAGGAGACAGACAATACAGGACTGGGATATATGGAGAAAAATAATAGAGGACGCTAAGAGAAATCCTCGATTAGACCAGTTAACCGAAGAGAAGAAAGAATGTGGAGTGACTCACCACATTAAATGGGTCAATGAACTCAATAAGAGTGGCAGTTCATAAATTGAAATCAGGATAAGAGTTAGGCTGGGGCTGGTGTGTATTATGTCTCCACTTCTATATAATGCATACAGTGAATCCATTGTTAAACAATCATTACTATCTCAAAGTAAAGGAGCAATACGTTAACGCAGCGTTTCCCAAACGGTGGGTCGCGACCCAGTACCGGGCCATGAAAGCAAAATGCCGGGTCGCCTCGCCTCGTCGCTTCAGATCTTCAAGTGAACATGAACATCTTTTACACTGCGAAGTTCGTTGGCTATCAAGAGAGAATTTTTAAAAAGACTTATTTAATTAATGGAAAAAATTTCACTATTCTTAGAACAACATCCACCAACGGCTGTGGATGCAATATTTCAATATAAAGACAGTTTTCATTATGTCAATTGGTTAATCAAGGTAGCCTGTCTTTGTGGTATTTTTTATTACTCGAACAATCTAAATATACCATTACAAGGTAGCAATTAACTGTATTTAAAGTACAAGAGAAGGTGCCCATGCACCACGCACCAAGCACCACGCACCAAGCAACACGCACCAAGCAATATGCACCACGCACCAAGCAATATGCACCACGCACCAAGCACCACGCACCAAGCACCACGCACCACGCACCACACATCACGCACCAAGCACCACGCACTAAGCACCAAGCACCACAACCCACGCTCCAAGCACCACGCCCTAAGCACCACGCACCACTCACAGCACAGCAAGCACCAGGCACCAATCACCACGTACCAAGCACCACGCACCAAGCACCACGAACCAAGCACCACGCACCAAGCAACACGCAGCACGTACCATGCACCAAGCACCACGCACATCGCACCACGCACCTCGTACATTGCATCACGCACCTCGCACATCGCACATCGCACCTTGCACATCGCCCCTCGCACTTCGCACCTCGCACCTCGCATATTGCACCTCGCACCACGCACTTCGCACCACACACCTCGCACCTCTCATTCATACACACACACTCACACACACACCAGTGTATGTAGTGAGTATGTAGTATGTAAATAGTGGGTCACGAAGGATAAACACAAAAATAACAGGGCCACGGAAAAATAAGTTTGGGAAACACTGCGTTAACGGAAGAGTTATTAACAACATAAGATATGCTCTGAAACAATGGAAAAGGAAAGTCAAAGGAATGGTATACAATTGAACGATCAGGATTGCATATACATATACTTTACAGTTTGCAGATGATCAGGTGGTGATCTTAAATGACAAAGACGACATGGAATATATGCTTAGAAAACTAATTGAAGAATACCAGAAATGGGGATTAAATATTAATTTGGAAAAGACAAAATATCTCTCAATTGGCGCTGAAACAGAACAACTCGATATCGAAGACAATCAAAAAATAAATCCATGTGACGAATATAAATACCTGAGCGTCATCTTCGACCGTAGTGGAAAAGACGAACTAGAAATAGAACATCGAATCATACAAGCACGAAGAGCTATATTATGTCTAAACGGAGTTCTATGGAGTAAAGAAATATCAAAGGAAAGAAAATGGAACATACATATATGAGACAATGGTTAAAACTAGCCTACTTTATAGTAGCCGAGACATGGATAATAACCGAGAAATATAAGAAAAAGGTCTAAGCCACGGAAATGGATGCCATCAGATCGATGAGAATATCAAGAGCCGAAAGAATAAGGAATGAAGTAATAAAATAACAAATGGGTGTAGAGGGCACTATAGTTAAGGATATTGAAAGAAAACAGCTCATAGGGTATGGGCATGTGAGCCGAATGGGGGATGGAAAATTGCCTAAAAAAACTATGGCGTGGCAACCCCCAGAGAAGAAAAAACGAAGAAGACCACGACAGAGCTGGAATCTGGGAGTTAGGAATGCGATTAGCGCTCGAAATCTAAATAAAGACCTAATTCAGGACATAATACAGTGGCGTTTGGGAGTGGGACAACGTCGTAAGACGTTATAATTTAATTGGATTTCAGGAAATAATGATCAAACAATAGAATAAGGGCCAGGCTAAAAATAGCAAGAAATACTACTACTACATGTTGTTTATAACGTTCTGCCATTTTCCGACTTCCAGTCCCTATCCTTCGTCCTGTTGTTCCATAAGTTCACTTCTATGTTTCTTTCTCTCAGCTCTTAATCTCTTCCTTTACACCACTTGTTTTCGCTCTACCTCGTTTTCTCTTTCGTTTTGGTTGCCATTGTAGTATTTCACTTGGTGTGACCTCGTGAAACAACAAAACATCTGTGGGTTTAACCAATCCGCAATGTGTCATAGATCTGAGAGCAGAGAAGAGACATCCCAACACTTTGTGGGTGAGTATCAGACTGCCCAGTCTTTGATAACAATACGTAGAAATGGTTTTACTCTCACCGAACAACCCTCAAAGAGGTAGTGATTGAGAGTAAGCTTAAGAAGCTTGCCAGTATATATCAAGCAGACCGGGCGTCCAAAATAGAGGCCTGGTGGCAAACTTGAATAGGGATAAATCTTTGTAAACCTCACTAGCTGGAAACTGATAGGGCAAGGACAATTAGTTCAAGACCTGCATATAGCCACCAAAGGTGCTGAGGAAAAAATATTGGTCAACTGACAAACATGGAAATAGTGTTAGAGATAAGGCTATTGTCCCTATTTTGCATAAGCAAAATATGGAAAAAGGATACATACAAGCCGGATCTCATCTTTATTAGGATGTCTTTAGAGGACCAAAAAAAAGATCTGAAAATGGAACAACAGCAAACAAACACTAGATACCGCGTAAGCCAATTAGAAAAAATCAGTTAATGTTAAAGAACAAACAAGGAATAAATTACTAGAGGAAGCTCAAGAAAGGAACTTGGAATATAAGAGGCAGTGGCGCCCGGTGAGGTAGTGCCATGGAGCCATGGCACTACCTTATTTTTATGCAGAAACATATTTTTTTATCATTAAACCGTTTTAATGCCCGTTCAATTTTTGTGCGTATTTCTTTTCTCTTTATAAATTATATAAAATCTGGCAACTGTGCAGTGTAGTACAACACTCGCCACTCACGGTGGACGGGATGATCGCATCGTGTCAAAAGTTTAGATGGCTCGGCTGCAAAGAGAAAGATTTTACGGGCATTCTATGTAAGTGAGAGAGATAGAGCTATATTGCACTTTTAATACACGTCTAAATGAGACTATTCGTGCCTGGCTCGACAAGGAAGATCTAATATTTTTTACTATGCTCATCATAGTAAATAGTGGATCGTAGATCCAAAAATATTAGTAGGGTAGATAAAGGGTAGTACATTATATTTTCGAGTTTTTTTACGAGCTCGTTCGCTCGTTTTTGTATTTATAATTATTACATTTTTAATGATTAAACTTTTTATTATAAACCATTATATTATTTTTAAGTAATTTAAAATTTTTTAATTGTTTATAAAACCCGAGTTAAATTAAGCTTATAGCTTATCGTGATAGTCTAATTAAACACAATGAACAAGAAGTGGATAAAGAATCGATATGTTTTGAATCAAATTAAAAAATTATATCTATATGGTTTTGTGGAGCTTTCGAGTTAGTTTTGAGAAATCACGACGAAAGGGAAAATTCAGAAAATAGAGCATCTTTATGGAACTGTGCAATGTTAGCCGAATTAGACAACGACTCAGGTACATATTCAAACTTCCAAATCTTTAAAAGCATGTACATCAAAACAACACAAAATGAACTCTTTGCGAGCATCGTAGATGTTTATCACGAGGAAATAAGGCAAGAAATTGAAAATTATCTTTGTGTTGCAGTGATTGCCGATGAAACGACAGACGTCGCGTCGCTGATGAATTTCAGTTAGTTTATAGTTTTCCGATATTTGTGTAAAGGACGATAAATTAAGAGATTTTGGAGATTTTACTAGTTGGACGGACATGATGTCAAATCAATCACTGAATGCATTTTAATTGTTTAAATTTCTTGACACCCCAGAAATGGTATATATCTACATAATTTAACGTACTTAATTTTTTAAATTTCTATTTTATACCTTTTTTGACAATATCGTGAACCCGTCACTAAAAGTTTAGGCAGCTGCCCGAATTCTGGCACTACCTACTTAAAGTGATACGAGCCGCCACTGATAAGAGGCATATACAATAAAGAAGCCCTAAAAATTTTAAAAGAATTGAGTAAATATGATCGTATAGAAAATAGTATATCCCTATACAGGGTGATCAACTTCTGTGACAAAGTCCAATATATCTGTTATTATACAATATATGAAAAAAAGTTGTTAATAAAAGTTATAGGCACCTTTAATGTACGTGTTTTAAAATTAATGAGAAATATACAGGGTCCTCCATAACACGGTGCCAAACCAAAGTTATGTTTTTTTTAATAGAATATTTTTAAAGTAGTATTTTATTCAAAATCTGGTTTCTCTACATTTTTCTGATTCTAGAGATATAACACTTGCCTAGGGTTATACTGAGTGTTTCAAAGTTACGAGCACTTTTATTAAAAATTCATACTGATTTGATCGCCCTGTATGTTTCTAACGGTGTAATATAAACTTATTTTTTAATGCTTTTGACTGTCAGTATTAAAGTAGTTTTGCAACAATGTAAAATTTTTTTAAAACTACACAAATTGTATATAGGGTAAGTCAAAATGCAAATAGAAGATTTTCTTCATAATTTTATATGGAACACCCTGTATTTTATATTATTATCGAAAAGTTCTACCACTATACTTACAAATCTTTTAAATATTCCCTATACCTAAAGTTATTAGTTTTCGAGATATTTTAGTTTTATTGCTGATAACAACATGTATTACTTAGTTATTAATAGCAATATTTTGATTTATTAAAATTTATTAAAAAAAACTAAATTAAATAAAAAAAGTGTTCAACGTACTTCTTATGTTACAAAAGGTGTTCAAAATGACCTCCCATAACGTCTACACAAGCCTGGAGACGAGTTTCGAAAGACCTACTGATATTTGTAAACATTTGTTGTGTGACACTTTGCAAGGCGTTTTGAATTATTATTTTCACATCGTCAACTATTGTTGGAGGTATCCTATACACTACGTCTTTATTATAACTCCAAAAAAAGAAGTCAACTTCGTTTAATTCTGGTGATCTGGGTGGCCAGTGAACTGGCCCATCTCTTCCTATCCATCTTTCAGGAAATAGTTCATCGAGTTCACCGTTGACAAGTGCGTTGTGGTGAGCAGGGGCTCCATCGTGAAGGTACCACATATGTTGGCGGATATTTAATGGTACATTTTCAAGTAGAATAGGTAAATGATTCACTAGAAAATTTAAATAAACCTCACCATTTACCGATTATTCAAAGAAAAAAGGACCTATAACATAATTGCCTATGATTCCACCTCAAACATTTAAGGACCATCTCGTTTGACTATGTGTCTGACCACAGTACGGATTGGTTGTGGAAAAATAATGAAAATTGTGTCTGTTTACACTACCATTTTTGGAGAATGTTGCCTCGTCTCCAAAAAAAAAAAATCAAAAAAATCTCTCTGTATAACTACTTGTTGTTGTGACCATTGACAAAATTGTACTCTTCTTTCGAAATCATCCCCAACAAGTTCCTGATGTAATTATATATAATATGGATGTATGTTGTTTTTCTTGAGTATGTTTTGGATAGATCCATAACTTATATATCTTGCTCTCTTGTAATATTTTGATTACTTTTATGAGGATTTTCTGTAACAGGCAGTAAAAAATTTAATTCATTTTCATCCGTAATAATGATTTTTGTTTTTTCCTTTGCTTCATAAAGGGAACCAGTACGATTAAACTTGTCTAATAAGTTGTCAATTTCTCTTTTATTTGGTTGTTGACGCTATGGACACCGTTCCTTATAAATTCTTGTGGCAACTAACGAGTTTTTGAAACACTCTCCTAAAATCCATATCATATCTGTCATTTCTTCACGACTAAAATTTATTGTTAGGTAAGAATTATAACAATGTGGCAAACAATTATAATCAATTACAAAAATAAAAACGTACAGATAATTAAAATCTCACATCTGACAGTTCTTGTGTCAATTATTTCAAAGCAACCTTAAACAAGAACTTGCAGCAATTTATAGTTCCCATTTCTTCGTGGAAAATTAATATCATTTTGTTAGTAAATATAAAATTGTCATTATTGTACAGAATTTACCATAAACTTGGAGAAAAAATGAAATGCAGTCTAATTTTAATTATCATTAACAAACTCATTGGAGGTTTCTAATATTAAGGGAAATTAATTTAATGTAATAAACGTATCTATCTATGAGTTATCAACAATAAAACTAAAATATCTCGAAAACTAATAACTTTAAGTATAGGGAATATTTAAAAGATATGCAACTATAATGAAAGAACTTTTCGATGGTAATATAAAATACAGGGTGTTCCATTTAAAAATATGAAGAAAATCTTGTATTTGCATTTTGTCTTACCCTGTATAAAATTTGTGTAGTGATAAAAAAATTGTACGTTGTTGGAAAACTACTTTAATATTTACAGTCAAAAGCAGTAAAAAATAAGTTTTCCACCTACCTCTACCGAAAGTATACTTTTCCGGACCTAATGTTAGGGAGCAAAGTTGTACTTTTCCTCCCTAGGGAGGAAAAATTTTTGGAGAAAAAATAAAAGTGACGTCATGGTATTTCATTCATGAAATACAACTTATGGACGCCCTGTACAATATCTATTTTCTATTACGTAAGTATCTATACATTTTAACGTTTATTTATAAAACACCCTATTTTGTAGAATGGTAAAAAACAGTAAATTGTTATTTTGATTTAACAATGTTTACAGTAATAATTTGACTTATATTTGACAGTTGACAGTTATCTTGTACCTACTTGTTTGTTTTTGTTCTAATAAATTTTGTTGGTTAGTTACGTAAATAAATTAAGTAGAAATGAAAAAATGACTTGTTATTTGAGGAAGGTGGAAAAACCATATGTATAACATGGGAGTAAAGTGCCTTTTCCTCCCTTGAATGATTACTGCCCTCCGCTACGCGTCGGGCAGTAAACTTCATTCTCGGGAGGAAAAGTAGCACTTTCCTCCCTTGTTATACAAATAGCTATTATATTATACTGTTAGAATCATACAGGGCCATCAAATCAGTGTGATTTTTGATAAAAGTGCTCATAATTTTGAAACACTCAGTATAACCCTAGGCAAGTGTTATATCTCTAGAATCAGAAAAATGTAGAGAAACCAGATTTTGAATAAAATACAGGGTGTTCCATTTAAAAAAACATAACTTTGTTTTGGCACCGTGTTATGAAGGACCCTGTATATTTCTCACTAATTTTAAAATGTGTACAATAAAGGTGTCTATAACTTTTATTAACAACTTTTTTTCAAAGATTTTATAATAACAAATATATTGGACTTTGTCACAGAAGTTGATCACCCTGTATAAATATATTATGTATGTATAACCTTGTCTGAATATAAATAAGTACATAATATACTTATATTTAAACCGAATTTTTAGTTTTAAAATAATGTAAGCGTCTACTTTGAGTTTAGACAAAGATAAACTATTTATTAAAACTGTTTAGAATATGTTCTTTGTCGTTTGGGTTTATATAGAATGTGTAAATGAAATTTTGTATGTCAAAGTTCCGTATCTCGCCGGCAGGCATTACGCTCGCGTAAAATCAAGCTTCGTCAAAAGGCAGAGTGTCGATTGCAATATCTGAAGCGAGGAAAATCTCATCTTCAATGCGGTTGGTTCTATATTTCGACTGCGCCAGTTCGAATCATCATTTGAATGCGAGACATATTGAACTATTTTTCTTTAATAATTGAACGGTTATAAAAACGTTTCCAGTTTTTCGGTAATTTATACACATTTTAGTGGGTATGGAAGATATATCAGTTATTGAAACAGAATTTGGAAAAGGAGGATTTCACATTCTAATTAAAAATTGTAGGGGATACTTAACCAAAAAAAAGGAAGTCAAAAAATAGTTTTAGTAAATGTGCGATACACAACAAGCGACGACAAAATTATAGAAAAATCAAACAATATGAAAAAAAATTTTTTAGGAAACGTTTTTATTTAGTTATGAGTGACTAAATATTAAAATATAAAAAAATCAACTAAAAAGCAAAAAATAAAAAAATCAACTAAAAAGCAAAAAATGAAAAAATCAAACTCGACGGATTATTCGAAAAAAACGTTCGTTAAAAAAATGAAAAAATCTAACACATTCGTTAAAGAAAAGCGTGGGGCGAAAACCGTTTATTCGATGAAGACGCGCCCCACGCTTTTCTTTAACGAATGTGTTAGATTTTTTCATTTTTTTAACGAACGTTTTTTTCGAATAATCCGTCGAGTTTGATTTTTTTTATTTTTTGCTTTTTAGTTGATTTTTTTATATTTTAACTTTTAGTCACTCATAACTAAATAAAAGCGTTTCTTAAAAATTGTTTTTTTCATATTGTTTTATTTTTTACTTTTTAGTCTTACACTTTTCAAACATTAAAATATATCGTCATGTTTAAAAAAAGGATGTAGTTATATGAGAGATACCTTTTTTGCATTTATTTTAACTTTTGATACATACATTGTACATTTTCTGTAATTTCTTCATACATTTCTTAAATCAAAATCATTATTTACGACTATTACAGTTTTCGCAGTATTTCCATCTCTTGTAATACTTTACTATTGCACGGTGTAGACGCTGTTAATTTCTCGAAATGCAGTTCTTCGATGCGCAAGCCGTCTAAAGGTACGTATCCATACAAGGGTAAACCTCGCTCGGTGTAGTAGCTCCACATAGTGGATACGTCGGTGATCGCTCTCGGCTCAATGAAACGTAAGCTTTGCAGGCTCAATGCAGGCTTTTAAGCCTGTCCTTACGCAAACACTTTCGGGCCCAAGTTCACGACAGCGCAGCATAGTCAACAGTCGAACCTTGCGTTTTATGGACAGTCGAAGCCCACGACAATACTAAGGGCAGCATTAGTCCCTCTGCGGTGCCATAACTTTTTTTTGCTGAAAACTGGATAGAAATCGGACAGAAACTGGATAAATTTGAAACTTTATTGTTTATATATGAAGCATAACGTAAACAAATAACGTAAAAAGTGAAATTATGTATAGTTCATATAATTAGCTACAATCTGTAAACGTTTCAAGTTTCTACATTGTAAAAAATAAGAGAATTAAAGCATTTTCTATTAAAATTGTTTTTTTTTTAATTTAAACAATTCATAAACATAAAAACAAAAAATTTTGATCGACTATTCGTGTATTTTTCCCGCGAATCCATATGTCTGCAAAATTTCATTGATTTCCGTTGAAGAAAAGGCAGTCAAATTAACGTCTAAAAATTTGACGCAAACGATTGAACTAAATAAAAGCGTTTAATGAGCAGATACGGTGCAAGAAGCTTTTGAAAAAAAGGGGACAAAAACATGATGATATAAAATATAACTAAAAAATAATAAAAACTTGGAAAAAGTACAATTTTTGCTGAAATTCTAATAGAAGGTGAAGAAAATTACACCAGTAGATTACCAAACACAAAGAGAAAAAGTACCTGGTTTATCTTATTCTCAAAAAAGATCTGTTATATACCCATTCCATGATACCTTTAGGATTTTTCTATACATTCATATAGGTCGAATGCTTCTAGCTCCTTAGTAGTCGGCGCGTTAAGGGTCCATGCTTCCATTCCGTAGCAGAATCGAGAAAATATAGCAACTTGCTAGCCTAACTCTCAAGTATAATTTCAGTTCTCTCGTACAAAGTAACTTTCTCATTTTATTGAAGCTTGTACGTGCTTTTTTAATTCGAACTATGATTTCTTTGAGATAATCGTTTGAGTGATCAATTTATTGTGCCAAGATAGTTGCCGTTTTTTACTTGTTCTAAAATAAAGCGGTTAATTATTCATCATCATCATCAGTAGCTCGACAACCCTTTTTGGGTACTGGCTTATTCTAGGATTTTCCGCCATTCTGTTCTGTTCCTTGCTTTGTTCTTCTAGTGGGTAATCTCAAGTGTTTTCAGATCTTGTTCCACTTGTTCCATGTATCTAAGTTTGGGTCTTCCCTTTGCCCTTCTCCCTACTGGTGTTTGCTTCATTATGTGTTTTGGTGTTTCGGTCTCCAACATTCGTTCAATATGGCCCATCCAGCGCAGACGTCCGATCTTTATGGATGTTATGACGTCGGGTTCGTTGTATGCTGCGTATAGTTCAAAGTTATATCTTCTGCGCCATACGTCATTTTCTTTCACCCCCTTATATATATGTCTAAGGATTTTTCGTTCAAACGTACCTAATAAGTTCTCATCGCTTTTCGTCAGTGTCCATGTCTCTGATCCATATATAAGGACCAGTTTTATCAGGGTTTTGTATATTTTGCGTTTGGTTTTTCTCGTGATGTTGTTAGATCTTAGATGTTTAATGAGTCCATTATACGTTTTATTAGCAATATGTATTCTTCTCTTAACTTCTTCGCTGACATTGTTATCTGCGGTAACTACTGAACCTAGATATTTAAAATGTTTTACGCTTTCGATGTTATAGTCCCTTATTGTCAGATTCTGTAGGTTTCTTTGGCCTGTCGATTTGCTGGTCTTCATGTATTTGGTTTTTATTTAATTAATATTTAGGCCACTGTTTTGTGCCGCTCTTTCTATAGCATTAAATGCTTCTATCATTTCTCTTTTGCTTTTAGCTATGATATCAACATCATCTGCAAATGCCAATATTTGTACACTTTTTGTTATTATTGTTCCTCTGGTGTTGACTTTTGACTTTTTAATTATTTTCTCTAATGTGATGTTGAATAGAACACAGGATAGGGCATCTCCCTGTCGTAGGCCCGTTCTAACATGGATTGTATATGTTAGTGCGTTTTGAATTCGAACCCTGCTTTGTACTTTAAGTGTTTCTTTTACTATATCAATGAGATTATTTGGAATATTAAACTCCTTCAGGGCGTTGATAAGAAATTCTCGATGGATACTATCATAGGCACTCTCAAAGTCAATGAAGAGATGATGTGTTTCTATATTAAAGTCACTAGTCTTTTCCAAGATTTGTCTCAAAACGAAGATCTGATCTATTGTAGACTTCTGCCTGCAGAAACCACATTGATATCCCCCAAATTTGTTCCGCATATGGTCTCAATCGCTCATACACAATATTTGACAGTATTTTGTATGCCACAGTCAGTAGCGTTATTGCCCGGTAGTTGTTACATTGAAGCTGATCTCCCTTTTTATGCAGTGGAATGATTACTCCTGTATTCCATACTTGTGGCAGTTGTTTATTATTCCATATGTTCACTATAAGTTCGTGTATCGCATTCAATAGGGAGTCTCCGCCTTATTTTATTAATTCTGCGCTAATGTTGACCAATCCAGGTGTCTTGTTGTTTTTCAGTCTGGTAACTGATTCTTGCATTTCAGCTACTGAAGGGGGGTTGTTTCTCTGATATCCGTTTAATCCAGTATAATTTCATCGTATAGTGGATCTCCGTTTTGTTCAAAGTTCTCTTTGAAGAATTCAGTCCATCTTTGCAGTATTTCACTCTGTTGAGTTACTATATCTCCTTCTTTGTCTCTGCACATCATTGTTCTTGGTTTAAATTCTTTTCTGCTTTTGTTAAGTTTTTGGTAGAATTTTCTGATTTTTCTATATGTTTTCTTTTCATTATTAGCTTTCATTATTATTTTGGATTTTTGATAAGCTAATAAATTTAGTTTTCTTGATGTTACTTGACAGTCCTTGTTCTTCTTCATACTCAACTACTTTGTTTGTTTATTAGTCCCTGGACATCGTGGAGGTTGTACGCTATTAGTACAGTATCGTCCGCATAACCAAGGTAAATTTTAAAAGATATTTATTTTTTCTCTTTATTTTTTATAATATTTTATGTAAAGACACAACTAGATTTACAACTTATACAAGAAGATAATCCCTTTTTCGTATTATTATATTCATCATTTGTGTATTCCGTTGGTTTATTTCTTTACTATTTTTTCCTAGCTAAAAGATAAAATGGTCTCGGTCTAACAAGTATACTCCCCATATCTACCAAACCGTGGATGGAGAGAATAGAGGCAATTAATCTTTCCCATTTATTCGGTTCCAGATAATTTGAAACCCCTCACACTATTAGCCAAGTTTGCAGAACTAAAATCTACCCTCGCCATATCTTAATAAATTTTCCGGACGACTGAAAAGGCCGAATGGAAATCCAAATCCACATCACTTATTTACTGGGCGAAAATGGCCATTTTATTTAGACCCATGTCTATTATTGTTAAGTGGTGGAACTAATTAGGAAAATTATAATTAAAATGTGTTAAGTAGGCGCAAATATTTTACGGCTATACCTACTTTTTCTGTCTTTACACGGAAAATCACGTGTGGTAAAATTCTCACTGGTATGGATATGTAAACTTTACTTGACAATGTCATCATTAACTTTAAAGAGATGGCTTTTGAATGTTCTTGGATAACTGTTACTTGTATAATTGCTTAAATTATTAATTCAGTTAATTAATATAATAATTTTTTTACTAACTATGTATTCAGTGATTGTAGTAATTTATATAATGTACAACAAAAACTAATACTCAATCGAGAAAAGAGGAAAAGTAATAAAGTGATTTTTTAATAATATATTGTTATTATGGAACGTTTACCATTTTGAACATCTTTAACAACAAACTACTTGAATCACAGAATATACCTGGTGTATTCTGTGCTTGGATCTTCCATAAATAATAAACAATAAATAAGTTTTTATTAAGTTCACGTCTTAAATCATTTATTTATCAAATACACTATTAATATTATTTAATCAATAACTCAAAATATTCCCGATGCCATTTAAAATATTTAAAATTGTCACTGTCTTGTCACCATATTATATTCGACTCAGTGCGTTGTATGACAAAGATAGCGAATGTTCGATTTGGAAAATATCACCACGGACATGGTCTCCATTTTTTCGAATCTTGAAAAAACTAATAACTATTTTTAAAAAATTTAAACGCAGAATGAAAGACTAAATTATTATCGAGGGCCGAAAGTTCCTTAGAATAAATAAAAAGTTTCTTTTGAATGAGATATTTGAAATTAAAAATCACACTACATTTTCTCTTAGTTTTTTACCCCTGTAACTTATTAAAATAAACTTTATAGAAGTTTTCAGGGACTTTTGACCCTCGGTAAGAACGTAATATTTCATTCTGCGTTTAAATTTTTCCAAAATACTTATACACTATTGTATTGATTATGTTCAAAATATGAGAGCTAAAAGGAACTACAACGTTAACGGGATTTTATTGTCTCATATAGTCAATGGACCTCTGAGTTTGAAAAAACCGTGGAGTGCTACTATTTAAATGGGTGCGTTTTTAAGAAAGGGGTGAATTAGTCCCTAGGCACAGGGTGAATTAGGGTGAGTTCTATGAACTTTTGGTACAAATACGTCTACAGGAAAATTGTTCCAGGTTAAATTTACTACCGAAATATGGCATTTTATTGTCAAAAATTTTTTTTTACAAAAATATATTCAAAAGAAAAGCAAGAAAAAAACACGAAAGAAAGCAATTGTGTTTTTTGCCCTATAACTATTTTCCATAGGGACATAGGTATAGGCATTGCTTCAGCGAAAAATAATTTCCGTCCTTTCTCTTTAAAATGACGTTTAGTAGAAGTCACTAGGATTTGTAGTTTCTGAAACAGGATTTTTCAAAGTTCGTCGCTCACAGAATTTTTGGTCAATTTTCCCCATTATTTCGCAAATATTGTTCTGTAACTTTTTTTCTACGCATTTATAGGTATATGGAATGGTACATTTGGTAGAAAAAGAACTCAATGACCTTTAAAATGGTATATTGTATAGGGCCATACGACTATTTTGAAGCAAGTTATGTTTTTTCAAAGTTTTATACTTTTAATGATTTTTGATAATTTTTAGGATTATTTTTTAAATTCCTCATTATGACTTTTTTTTGTACATTTAGGTATAAAATACATTGCGGAATAAAAAGCTTATTTTCTTACTACTACTACTACGAAATAAGATATCCGTAGGATATCCAAGGTTATCCGTAATTTGAGAAAAATTTTAAATTTTTTAATTTTTTTAATTAGAAGAATATAATTGCATATTATAACATAATTTTTAATTCCAAATAACTTTTTTTAATAACACTTTTCGATATTGTGAAATATAAAGGTACTTTACTCTTGAGCAAAATTTATATTTTTTAACATACCTCGTACACTATTGATACAATTTTATATTGGATGATTGCTTCTAAGGTTTTAGACTATGCAGAGCATTTTATAAAGGATATTTTTTTCATAAAGTTAATATTAAGAGAGTTTTCCACATGGTTCCAACTTAGTGGGGCCTATTGCATGTGTATAATATGTCACACTATGAAAAAGCATAGATCTTGTTTAAAGATAGTCCTAGAATTTTTCACAATACATCATTTTAGAGTAAAGTAAATAGGCTTTCTTTTTTGTTGTACAATGTATATGTTACGGTCAATGATGTAAATTGGACATTGACGTTAATGGCCGGGAATTGTCGTGAATGTCCATTTTCCTTGGTTATTAACGACAATGCCCGGCCATTAACGACAATAACCTTAGCTATTGGCCAATGTTGTAAAAACTTAACGTAAAATTAGATTTTTCATCAATAACCGGTCAATAACGACAGTGGCCAGAAGCAAATGGCCAATGTTGATAAATCGATGCCTCAGAAGATAAATCGGTGTGAGTCAATAAGTGTTTAAAATGAGATACTAAGATGTTTCTGAACGTAGTTGCAGAAATATAAGTAGTTATTAAAAACAAATAAAACGTCTTTATTTATCATAATATGGGTAACATATTCATAAATACAAACAAGGAAATAATAATATTTTTATAATACACAGTTGTAGCGTTTATTGATAAATACGGATTTAGTAGTATATTTATCAGTCAACGGTTGTAGCATAATATAATACTTTAGACTGGGTGTTTTCGTCAACTGGCATAATCAGTCGCTCTTTACCACTTATTGTAATTACATCATATTTACAAACCATTCTACAGTGCTTTGTTGTTTTTTTAGCACCCGGTGTTCTCAAAATATTTTTCGCTTCTTTAATTTCACTTATTCGGCTATTGTATTCGTCACAGTTTAAAAATGATTTATTGTCATCACATTTTGATACCTATTGCGTTTATATAATTACATATTATTAAAACGAGTGCGCACATCGTTGATATCCATGATAACACTTAATAATAGTAGATTATACCACGAGTCAATAATGATGGCTATTATTCCCGAGGAATATTTACGAACCGAGCCGCGTTAGCGGCGAGGGAGTAACATTCCGAGGGAATGAGAGCCATTATTGCGAGTAGTATACTCTACTTTATCTACGACAAATTAATTAATTTAAGATTTTTAATGAACAACTTTATTTGTTAAAAACATTAAAATTAGTAATAGTACAATTAATAAACTTAATTGGTTGAGAATCATCATTAACTTTAGTAGAGTTTTTAATACAAATATTTACATAAGGTATTAAGGTAGATGCTGTTGCTGTAGCTAGTTCTACAATTTCTGGTGGTGTACAATTAAAAGATTCTTCATTTTCGTCCATCTCAACACAAACTGTCAAATATACTATTCGTTTGACAGTGACACTTTTTGAGGTTGATTATTTTGTTTCCGTGGTGAATTTTGTGATTGTTGTGCCAGAGGGATTAATAGCTATTAATCCCGCATTATTAATCCCTACGGGATTATTATATGGCATTATATTGCAAACACCACAAGTATAATACATATATTATGTATCAGTCGTAGATAAATAAATTTACGAGTAATTTCAGCACGAAAACAATACACAATATACACACATGAAGTAAACAATAGTAAACCTACACATAACCTATCTTTTAGTCAAAATCTCAACATTGACCTATTAACAACGGGCATTGTCGACATTGGCCGCGCAATGATAGAAATGTTATCAAGAATTTAAAATTATCATCAATGTCCAGTTTCTATGGACAATAACGTTAATATCCGGCCATTGTCGACAATGACCAATTCAACCGGCCATTGTCGTTATTGGCCGGCCAATAACGTTATTGGCCGGATTTGCGTCATTGTCCGTAACATATATACCTAAATATACAATAAAAAAAAGTTATAATGAGAAATTTAAAAATAATCGTAAAATATATCAAATATCATTAAACGTATAAAAGTATTGAATTAGAATAGAAATAGAAATATGCTTTATTGTCATGAAAAATTTAACAATTTTATAGACAAAGCTTACAAGAATCATAAATAAAAACAATAACAAATACAATTTACTAAAATTATACAAATCGTCAATATAAATAAAACATAATAAAGTCAAATAAAAATCAGTAACAATCTATTGCAAAATTTAAAAAAATTGCAAATTGCGTAATCTACCTTAAGAAATTTAATAAGTAATTTATTAAGTTATGCTGCTGCATATGACACTCAAATATAGATTAAGATTCTACTTATACATAACAATACTGTAATTTCTTAGTTATTGGTTAAGAAACTCTGCTATTGAATAATATGGTCTTTCAGATAAATAGGCTTTAGTCATTTTACGGAACTTAGGGAAAGATGTTGCAGATTTAAGTTGTAGAGGGAGATGGTTGTATAGTTTTTTTGCATAATATAATATAGATTTCTTTACTAACTCACTGGACGGGATCGGTAAATAGATGTCAAAAGTAGAATTTCTGGTGGAATAGTCATGTCTAGGTCTTTCTGGAAAAACATGTAGATGTTTACGAATTAAGCAAACAGTTTCTAAAATATATAAAGAAGGTAATGTTAGAATTCTGTGATCTTTGAAGTAGCTTCTGCAATGTGTTGTTCTTCTGAGGCCAAACAGATATCTGATTGCTCTTTTTTGCAATTTAAAAATAACATCGGATTGGGCAGCTGTACCAAAACCCCAAAAAGGCAGATCATATCGAAGATGGGACTCGAACAATGAAAAGTATGTTATTTTGGAAGAGGCTAAATCCATTTCCTTAGAGACAGATCTTATTGCAAAGCAAGCTGAGGATAGTTTCTTGCTTAACACATCGATATGAAGGGACCATTTAAGGTTGCTATCTAAAAAAATACCAAGAAACTTTACAGAATCAACGATACTGATCTGGCTGTTATGAAGAGGTAAGGGTTGAAGAGTTCCTTTATAGGGTAATGCTACTGTTTTATCTACGTTAAAAGAGAGTAAATTAGAATCTGACCAGGATTTTATTGTGAGTAGATCAGAAGTTATAGTAGCATGAAGAGTTGCGATATTTGAGTTGCTCCAAGTGATACTGGTATCGTCAGCAAAAAGAAAAACTTTTCCATCGATTTTTAAACTAGTGATGTCATTAATAAAGACAAGAAAAAGTAGAGGACCCAATACTGAACCTTGCGGTACCCCACATACAACATTTTTGAGACTAGAGTCTGTATCATTTGCTCTAACCAGTTGTTTCCTATTTTCCAAGTAAGATTGAAACCAGTTCAAAGAAATACCTCGAATTCCATAGAAATCTAGTTTTTTTATCAAAATGTCGTGATTTACACAATCAAAAGCTTTGGCATAATCACAAAAAACAGTGGCAGTGTGGAGATTATTGTTTAATGCTTGATAAACCTCATGTAGTACAGAAAACATGGCATCGGTGGTACATTTATTATTTAAAAATCCAAACTGATTTTGTGATAAAATCTTGTTATCAACGAGAAAGGACATAAGTCGGGCTTTTAGGAGTCTTTCAATAATTTTGGAGAGTACCGGTAGTAATGCAATAGGTCTATAATTGCAGGCAATAGATTTTTCACCACCCTTATGAAGAGGAATAATGATGGCCGTCTTTAGGCACTCTGGAAATTTACCTTTCTCAAAAGAATCATTTATTAGGGAGATGAGGACTCCCAACACATTGTCTGGGAGATTTGAGAAAATTTTTATGGATAGTCCATCAGTACTACAGGAAGATTTGCTTTTGATACTATTGATTGTTTGGATCAGTTCAGATTTACCAACCGGTCTTATAAAGAATGAATTCGAAACCTTTCCTGAATTAGGGAGATAGGAAATGGGATCTTGTTGTGACACAATAGTTGATGTTATATTTTTACTCACATTAACAAAATATTCATTTAGATTTTCTGGGTCTGGAAGGGAAAATGTTTGAGCTGTGTGAGTTTTATTTCGAAGATCGTTTATTATGGACCAAGTTTCTTTTGCAACACTTTTGGAGCTTCTGAGACGATTTTGATAATACAATTTTTTAGCCGATTTTATAAGTTTTAAATAGATTGCCCTGTACTTGGTGATATATTCAGTAACAGAGACGTTGGTAGTAAATTTCTTGATATACAGTAGTGAACGCATGTTTTTGGCTGATATGCGGACACCTTTGGTAGTCCAGGGTTTGCGATGTTTTTGCTTAATTGTGATTAAAGGAAATGCTTTATTGAAGATACAGACCAGCTTATTCAAAAAATCACTGAAATTATAATCGACGTCCATGGAAGGAAAGTGCCACTCAGAGGTTAATCATAAATTTTGGAATTTACGAAAGTTCCGACCGGAAAAAATCCTGCCTAAACGTCGAGTTTTCGAGGAGGACTTGCTAAAGATGTTAAACTTCGTATAAACCGCTTCATGATCAGATAGTCCCGCATTAACAGTTGTAGCGCAGACGTCAAGGGGTGAGAAATCTGAGACAATATAATCAATTATGGTAGATGAAGTTTTTGTAATCCTTGTAGGAGAATCAATGTGCATTGATAGACCATATGATTCAAATATGTTGACCAGGGATATTTGTGTAGCACAAGCAGAAGCATAATTAATGTTGAAGTCCCCACATAAAATTTTTCTGCTTTTATGGGGCAGGTCATCTAACAAATTAAGCAGGTTCTGAAAAAATAGTTCCACGGAAGAGTCAGGTGATCTATAAATGCAAATAATATAAAGATTAAGGTTCTTACTGTAAACTAAGGAAAACTCAAAGAATGCTTCACTTAACAAAAAGTCATATTTTGTTACCAGAGAAAAATCATTATTTGTAGAAAGTAGAAAGAATTAGGGTGCCTCCATGAGCTGAACTTGGACGGTCATACCTAGCAATAGTGGAATATTTTTCTACAAAAAGAGGCTCGTTGACTTCAAGCCAATGCTCAGTAACCGCAACTATCGGTGGAAACCCTAATTCCTCTAGAAACAGAAATAATTCATCAGTTTTATATCTTATAGAACGAATATTAATCAGAACCATGCTAAAGTTGTTATCACTAAAATAATTTGAGGATTCTAGTCACTCAGATCACGTCGTGATGTTTAAAAATTTCGTCTTGGAGAGGCAGCGGAATAGTAGTTTTGGTGGCATTCCCTTGATTTTTGCAGGTGAATAATTCTTTTCGAAGTTAGAAAAGACCTAAAAGCAGCAAGATCAGCGTCTACCTCATCTGCACCAATTCCATAAGCATCATTAAAATCTAGAAGAATTTTTCGTAGATCTTCACTCTTTGTAGGAAGTCCTTCGGAAGCCAGAAACAATTTAACACTTGTGTTGGTATACCCATCATAAAATACTGATGCAGGTTGGTCGTGTAAATAAGCAAGATGAAGTTTAATGGCCTTTAAGATATCCGGTTCCCTTAATCTGGCTAAAAGATATCGACTATTAGAGTTATTGGTTAATCTAACTCTTGGTGGGGTCAATGGATCGAGATTAGTCGATGGTTCTATAGTATCTTTCTTAATGAAATTAATATGGGTATGGAACGGATTCTTAGTTTTGCAAATTTCGATGGCCTGTTTGTCTGTTTGTATGTTTGTGCTCTGAACTTCATCTTTGTTGTTGCATAAACTGCTATTTGAATTTTCCAGGCTAATAGGACTTCTGATATTCTTCGGATTCTTATGTGACTCAGATGAAAGCGTTGGTTCGGAATATGAAGATTCGATAGACCATTTAATGTTTACACCAGGTGGCCAAATGCCCTCATTAAATAATAGGTTAATAGATGTTCTAGATTTTATACCTATTTTGAATGAAGAACCAGTTGTTGTGTCGGCATCTTTAAGGAGGGCATAACATCTTATATATTCCTTGATACCTAGCTTCTCTTTAATATAGTGAACCACTTGTATAGGGGTGTATATTGGGCTCAAGTTACTAATAACTACAAAGTGACACTTATCTTCTGTAATTTTTGACTTTTGCTCTGCATTAGCCGACTTTAATTCAATGAAAATGGATAACCATCCGGGAATGCTTTGTGCCTACTCGAAATAGCATATTCTATCTATATTGAACCGCTATTGCCTGCCAACAAGAGTTTTTATTCGTTTTTTTTTATTTTTGCATATTCTAAATGGGCACTTAGCCCATCTTTGGAGCATTTTATTTATTTAAGCAATTATTTTCTTGCATATACTAGTACAAATAGGACTAAAGGGTCATAAAAAACATGACCTAAATTACCTTATCCACACTGCTTCTTGTAAAATATTTAGCATTAAAACTTTGTCATTCTATTCTGAAAATCATCCGACCGACCGAAAAGGTAATAAACCCTTAAAAACGAATCTATAGTCTCTTCTTAATTCTCAAATATGCCAGACATTCCTGTTGCTAAAGCAAATTCCGTCCTTTATTAAAGCCGTAAATACACTCTCCTCCCTATAATAAGTAATTTCGCTAAGCTTCCTAGTGCTAGTGCATCTCGTTATGGCTAAAAATATCTTACTTTAAGTATACACTAGAGAGAGAGAGAGAGAGAGATAATGTGATAGCGTACACATGCGAATCGACCGAACACAGCTAATGGGATGTGGGATGTCGTTGTCTTTGATTTCCCATATGATCTTCTTCAAATTTAAATGGTGAAATATGAAAGCTGCGAGCTTTGATGTATTTTCTTGTAAATGAAAAATAAACGAATAAACGATCTCTATAAACTCCATTTAATAGTATACAGTCGAACCCGCTTATTGGAATAGCCGTCGTGCCAAGCAAAATATTCCTATAACCGGGATATTCTAATAACCGATCACTGGTGATTAATAGTAGAAATAACTATACCGAATATACGCATTTAATAACTATATAATGTACTTTGTACCGGGTGTCCCAATAAGAATGGCTCTCGGCCATATCTCAGGAACCGTTTATAGTACAGCTTTGAGAAAAAAATATTTATAACAAAAGTTGCCTCCGGAAAAGCCTGGAAATTATTTTCGTAATTGTAGGTTCACCGCTAGAGGGCGTAATTGAATATCAAAAATTAAAAAATAAAAATTTTACAAAATTTGCCTAATGGAAAGGGCATTGGAAATCCGACCATCGTATTCTTCATAAAATTCTGCGCATATTCGATTTCACAAGTTTAAGTCTACCTTTGCAAATAAGAGGTAGGGGTTAGTGGGAAACTTGTTATAAAAAAATGGCTGTAAGTCCGGTTCTGCTAAATCAAATTTTGCAAACTTGGTCTTGTTAAAAACAGCTCTTTTTCGTCAATGTAAGAGTAATAATTTAGAACCAGCCTTTTAAGTAATATGCCAGCTAGGAGGCGTTATTTAATTATTATCAGAAATCTAGTTTTCCTTGGAAAATATTAAATACAAGTATTCATTTGAATCCTGTATTACAAAATTAGATCAAATTAGAAACACACTAGTGAAAACCGCATGTCGATACCTTTTTTTTTGTCTCGAAATATCTTAAGAAACGTGTAAATTTTAAACCTAACCGATACTGTCACCGGTAAACGAAGTTAAGAAAAGGTAGTGTGCTGTGAAAAAAACAAATAAACATTTTCTAGATCTGAACGTATATAATTAATTAAAACAACAATAAGACAAACAACACTATAAAATATAACAAAGAAATAAAAACAACTACTTCGTGATGACTTAAATGCTTAAATGTTAGCGTTAAAAGCATTTACTCTTACAAGAGTAGATTGAACAGCCGTCTTAATTTCTGCTCTCGAAATGCTTTGAATGGGGTTTCGTATTATCTGGATCATTTTTTCTCGAGTAGGCCTAGCTGCAAAAACAAGTTCTTTAATCCGTACCCATACCTAAATAAACGTGAAATACCAAACCGTCTCCACACCAAACAGTTAAATCGGGTGATAGTCCGATAATTGGACCCTTTCTTTTCGATAATGCTATTAACACTATCTAATTTTTTAAGGAATGCATTGCCTCTTCTTCTGGAAGATGTACCGCTAGCAGTTCGTAAGTCCATGTTGTTTCAGCACGATGGTTGTCCCGCGCATTTTTTTCAGAGTAGTAAGAGATTTTTTAGATGAGTCATTCGCTGATAGACGGATAGGACATGGAAGCCTATTTTTTGGCTAGCCAGATTACCAGATTTAACTGTTTTAGACTTTTATTTATGGGGCCGAATTAAAGACCTTGTTTTTGCCGCTAGGCCCACTACTCGAGAAAACATGATCCAGAGAGTAGACCATGCAAAGCATTGAGAGAGCAGAAATTGAGACTGCTGTTCAATATACTCTTAAAGAGTAAATACTTGCATTGAAATCTATGGGCCACAATTTGAACATTTACATTTAAGTAGTCACTAAGTAGTTGTTTTTATTTCTTTGTTATATTTGTTATATTTTATAGTGTTGTTTGTCCTATTGCTGTTTTAATTTGACACTTTGACATCTAAAATATGTTTCTTTGTTTTTTCCACAGCACGCTACCTTTCCTGGACTTCGTTTACCGGTGACAGTAACAATTATGTTTAAAATTTACACGTTTGTTAAGATATCTCGAGATAGAAAAAGGTATCGACATGCGGTTTTCGCTATTGTGTTGCTAATTTGATCTAATTTTGTAATACATGATTAAAAATGCGTACTTGTATTTAACCTTTCAGAGTTAACGTGCGGACTATGATTCCGCTTGTCTAAATATTTGTCGATTTCTGACGATTAATTACGATCTCGGTCGTGGCGTGCTCGCTAGCTTCAAGTGAGGGGATATTCTATTCAGTACTGTTGTGAGAATTGTCTTAGTGCGTTTAGTTCTGCTGCTATATTGACTTGCGGAACGTGAGTCCGCACGTTATACAAGTTGTCACAAATCTTCAGGTAAGATTTAATTTTAAAATATTTTGTTTTTATGGTAAGTATAAAAATATTTATGTAATTTATAATTGGGAGTGATCTACTGATTACGTTTTCTGTATATTTGATTGATATAAACTTATTTTTGTTACAGATTTTTTAAGATGAGTTTCGAAAAGCAACTAGCATATCTTGAAAATATGCATGCGGAATTTCTCTCTGATTATGAGCCAGAAGCTGAACCTCACGATGATGATGCTAGTTTGGAAGGAGATTATGAAGAAGTGCAGGTCCACGATACCGACATGGAAGAAGACATTCAGGAGATAATCTTAGAATCTCCGAAGACAGCAGCGAAGATTGACTTATTTCCGTTCATTCATGTATCTACTTTGCGCAGCTCAAACATTTGTTTTTGATTTAGTCATTGTTAAGTTTCTTAGAAATAATTGTTTTGTATTTTTTTAATTTAGGTATTTGTGATTTATAGGACTCAAAATGTGAAAACGATATATCCGTTCACTTTTATTCTTGAAGCATGAGTTTAAGTGCAAGTTATAATAAATTTGTTTGCAAATGTTTTTTTTGTCTTTATATTTAAACAGTTGACAAGTTCTCAGACCGTTTTTCCGAAAATATTTGTTTTTTGGACCTTTTCTGGATGTGCGGACTGTGAGTCCGCACGTTACACTTTATGTACGATCATGCCACGTTATCTCTGAAAGGTTAATATTTTCCAAAGAAAAATAATAATTAAATAACGCCTCCTAGCTGACATATTACTTAATAGTCCGTTTCGAAATTATAAGAGCTGTTTTCAACAAGACCAAGTTTGCAAAATTCGATTTAGCGGAACCGGACTTACAGCCATTTTTTCATATCAAGGTTCCCACTCACCCAACTTGTGAAATCAAATACGATGATCGGATTTCCAGTGCCACTTCGTAAGGAAAATTTTGTAAAATTTAGATTTTTTAATTTTTGCTATTCAATTACGCCCTCTAGCGGTGAACCTACAATTATGAAAATAATTTCCAGGCTTTTCCCGAGGCGACTTTTGTTATAAATATTTTTTTCTCAAAGTTGTACTATAAACGGTTCCTGAGATATGGCCGAGAGCCATTCTTATTGGGACCGGTACATATTAACTATGTACCTACATACATAGGTACGTATATTATTATATTATGGTTTTATTTCTTTTTGTATTAATAATAGAGTAGTGTACCTAACTATTACTTATTTTATTAAAAAACTAAATTGCATTATAGTAGGGGAGCGAAGTATGCTAAATGTGCAGTCACTCGAGCGCTTTGGGGACCTATTGGGTTGTGAAGAGTAGGTCCTAAAACCAAAAAAAGTTACGTAAAGTTTTTCATTGCAGTGGGGACTTTCCATTTTTAATTTACTTTTCCATTTCCAACAATCATTTTTTCCGATTATAGTGCCATCTATCCATAATTTGAAAAAATGTTTCGAATAAAAGTTGCTTATTTTTACGTAAAGAATCCAAATCTGAAATAAAAATTTGGGGCTCCTATTTAAGATTTTAAAGTAAATCCCCCATCCGAACTCCGTGGGGGGTCGTGTTTGGTACCATTAGATAGATTTTCAAAAATATTTATAAGTGTATTTTGCAGTTTTTCGATCTAATGTTTATTTTGCGAAATATCGCGGGATTTGTATTTAAAATTTTAAATTTACCCCCCACCCCTCTCCGTGGGGGGTCATGTTTGGTATCATTCGATAGATTTTTGAAAAATATTGAACAAGTATTTTTTAGTTTTTCGATCTAACGTTCATTTCGTGAATTATTCGCTTTTTTTTGTGAAACTTTTTAACTCGCTAATTTCCTTACGCCCCAATCAAATCGTCAGATTTTTGAAATGTACACTGTTTTGCATGTCCTTAACTTACCTTATCTTAATGTGACAATTTCGAGTATTTTTAAGGATATATTTTTTTTTTCGGGCCCCCCTTAACGAACTCACCTGTGTTAAGAGCTAATATTATATAGTAGAGGTAGATCTGCAGGGCACCAGGTGTCGCCCCTTATAATAATCTGACGCGCTCGAGTAACTGCAAAAATCCCCGCTTGGGCTCCCCTACCATTATATTTATGTGCATGCATACACTAATAAGTATAAAATATATGCAATATGTAGATAATATACATATTTTCTTATTTAAATACATACAACAGAATTGATTATTCACATAAAAGATTATTTACTTGTTGCTCTAAATTATAATGATTAAAGAATTAACATGGGATTGGCCTTAAAGATAACTTCCTATCTATTAAGAAGGCCTAAGCGGGTTCGACTGTATATTATATATAATATTATATGTTTATGTACATATATATATATATAGACATAATTAACTAGCTTGACATTAATCTGTCCCTTTTCTTTAACGGCACTAGAGTGCGCCTGCTATTTATTATAAAATAAATCTAAACGCGCCAATCAAGTAGAAATAGTTGTGACTTTCTACTTTAAACAAAGCATAAAAATAATCTGTAAACATACGTAAAGGAATATTCATACCTCGTCTAACTTGTCATTCTGTGATACGTGTATCGCTATTTCTAGCTCTTTAGACAGACTTTGCTTCAAATACGAGGTAGAGAATATATATTTCGTACAACGGATGTTAATACACAACCATGCAGTCATTTAGAGCAAATTTCTAGCATATGCAGACGACGTGGACACTTTAACAAGAACCAGGGCGAGAACTGCGGAAATCCTAACCGAGCTAGTAACAGCAGCAGAACGAATGGGGTTACATATAGATCAAAATAACACCAAATTCATGGCGACTAACATAAACACAAGAGCTGGACATGTTGACGCAGATCTAATCATCAGTGACCAAAACTTCGAAGCGGTCAAAGAGTTCATATATCTATGGACATCGGTTAACCTCTATAATAACACCTCAGGGGAAATAAAAAGACGAATAATAATTGCAAACAGGTGTTACCACGGTCTATCAAAGTACTTAGCTAACAAACGTCTGTCTCAAAAACTCGTATAAGGCTGTATAGAAAATTGATAGTCCCCGTTCTCACATATGGATTAGTAGCATGGACGCTAACTAAAACAGATGAATCCGCTCTATCGATTTTTGAAAGAAAGGTGCTAAGCAAGATATTCGGAGCGGTCTGTGAGAACGGAATATGGAGGCGTATATATAACTTTGACCTGCAGAATTATTTTGGAGAATTGGAACGTTTGGTGGAAAAGATATTATCACTATAATTAAGCGAAACCACCTGCAGTGGGCAGGACATGTAGCCCGGGCCCCTGAATCGAAAATGATAAAAAATATTCTAACAGCGCAAACCGTGGGAATGAGAAGACGGGGTAGACCAAAGCTGAGGTGGTTGGACGGGGTAACACAACATGCCGAGAAGATCGAAGTTGGCAACTGGAAAATGCAAGCAAGGGACAGAACAGAATAACCTAGAAAGCTTGAGAAGGTCGACGGCCATCTAAGGGCTGTAGCACCAAGATGATGATGATAATGCAGACACTCAGAGACATGTAGTATCTGAATTATAAACGACGGTAAAATTTCGCGGCACACCTACAGAGCACACCAGTGTGCCGTGGCACACTGGTTGAGAACCTCTGTACTATAATGTGTATTTATTTATATTTGTATATGTATATTCTATAAAATATGTATAAAGAACTTTTTCTTTCATCAACTGTATATGGGGTTCGTGCTATACACTTCAAAATGTAATAAACATTTTGTCCTGTATCGAAAGGTAGATAAAGCAGCCAAGAAAAAGATGAGTGTAATATATTACCAATAGGTAACCTCTATAAAGAATATAAAACTGACACTTTTGTGTCTAAGAATAACTGAATACATGACTTCGGTTTTACTGAATACTAAAAATCGATTTTATCGGATAGTGGATTTACCTGACATATTTTACATTTACTAAACTAATATTCTTATTTTCTTGACAAAGAATTGTGACGTAGTGTGATGCATAAGCATGGAAAATATTTTAGTTGCCGATTCTATGTATAGTACAAAATAATTTTTATCTAAAATACAAATAAATCTCCTATAATTGATGAGGTGACTACAAAGATGTTAAAAAATTAATGAAAAAGCATTATTAGCAGACAGGATTATTTAATTTATTATTCTAAATGAGAAATAAGCCACAATTTAACTAACAAAATTATTTTATTGGCGTTTCGATGTCCACAACGGATAGGTCTGGATCCCGCGTGTGAAAAAAAGTTGATTAATAGCAAGCTGAAAATTTGTTAATATTTGTTGAAGTTTTAGTTGTGGAACAGGTTAAAAATTTGGAACGGTCAGACCACGAAAACGTCACATGTATTTTGTCCGACAGAACTTCCAATTGATTTGTTACCCTTTCATTAAACTCTCATGCAAAAATCAGACTGCTATTTATCACCTGTCATAATTCCTGTCATTTGACATATTCTACGTGTTCCACTCATTATAATTCCCATTTGGTGATAAATAGCAGCCTTATTTTTGCATGAGAGTTTAATGAAAGGGTAACAAATCAATTGGAAGTTCTGTCGGACAAAATACATGTGACGTTCTCGTGGTCTGACGGTTCTAAATTTTTAACCTGTTCCACAATTAAAACTTCCCCTATTCCAGTGTTCCCGTACATCAAAGTTTGTCTGACTAGACACCCTTAAGCTATTAACAAAATTTTTCAGCTTGCTATTAATCAACTTTTTTTTCATACGCGGGATCATCCAGACCTAGGACTTCGTTTTCAAAATACAAAATATTACTAAAACTAACAAAAATGTTGTTGCTTAATAAAAAAATTCTTCTAATAATTTAGTTTAATCTGACACATTCATATTAGTCTAGTAAAATAAAATTACACTACATGTAAATCAAAATGTAAATTCGTACAAGTTGAAACAAATTTTATATCAAAGTTTAGGTGGGTACAAAAGGTATTTTCAAGAAAGTATCCAAATCATACAAGGGGATCATTGTTTAAATAATTAAAAAGGGGTAAATTTTGCAAAAAAAATACTTTTTTAACTGCTGAGGTCATTCAATTACCAATGAAGGTCTATGGGATTTTTTTCTGCAAAGTTGAAGGGTAAGTCTTTCACATAAGTCCTACTAAATTAAATTTGACCCCCTATTTATTTAAATAATTGTATATAAAACTTTAAAAACAAATTTGCAAAAAATCATATTTAGCGTTTTAAATAAGCACTATAAAATATCTTATTTTACAAACTTAGTTGCGCTATACTATCAGTATTAATAAAAAAAAAATGGTCCAAAAATATTTAATATTTTTTGAGATATTGAATTTCTTTATTAAATGTTACTCTATTTTCTATTGCAAAAACGCGGTTGTTGCCAAATAAATATTTACCTGTATTAAATCTTATTATTTCTATTTTTATGTATGTTTTTGATAAATGTATTGATAAATTCAAATTTCAATAAAACTTCCCCCTAAAATGGCATTTGAAAATTATTCAAATTTGTTTATAATTTGTTTTTTCAATAACGTCGCGGGAATTAAATATTTTGAAATGCCGTTTCGATAATTTTGTTCCTGGGAATTTTTTACTAATTAACAAATTTTTATGTCTTTTTTTCCTCTTCTTTTTTTTCTTGGAGTTATATTTTTACGGGCCCTTTTAGGGTTAAGTTTAATTAAGAATGTCGAATCTCTAAGTTGTAGATTCTAGACATCAAAATATTAAGATTGGTGTAAAATCACTTAAATAAAATGTGGCTACTTACTGAGTTACAGGGTGTTTTAATTAAAAATTTAAAAATTATTTTTACCAATTACTTTCAAACTATTTGACGTATCCTTATCATACTTGGCAGAAAGTGTATGTACTATACAGTCTACTAAATTGTGATAAATAAAAGTTTCTAGCAACTAGCAGAGGCGTACGACAGGGGATAGTTAATGGTTGACCCTTCCCAAATTCTACGCCACTGAGGGAATTACTATTTTAGCGAAATTTTTCGATTCTTCAATACTTTCTATGTAAATAATATACTCTTTACTGGTAACGATTAAGTAATTAGTTTTCGAGATATTGGACGTTAAAAATGAAACGGCATAGTTATTTTGATTCATTCATTCATTCATTTTAAACTTCCAATATCTCTCAAACTGATGGCTTTTTCAATACCAATAAAGTTATTTACATACAAAGTATTGGAGAATCGAAAAATTTCGCTAAAATAGTAACTCACTCAGTGGCGTAGAATTTGGGAAGGGTCAATAATTCACTATCTCCTGTCGTACGCCTCTGGCACTAGCTAGAAACGTTTATTAATCACAATTTAGTAGGGTGTATAATAGCCACACTTTCTGCCAAGTATGATAAGGATACGTCAAATAGTTTTAAAGTACTTGGTAAGAATAATTTTTAAATTTTTAAATAAAACACCCTGTAACTCAGTAAGTAGCCACATTTTATTTAAGAGATTTTAGTTAAATCTTAATATTTTTAGGTCTAGAATCTACAACTCAGGGATTCGATATTCTTAATAAAATGTAACCCTAAAAGGGCCCGTAGTAATGTAACTCCAAGAAAAAAAAAAGAAGAAGAAAAAATGACAAAAAAATTTTGTTAATTAGTAAAAAATTCCCAGGAACCCAATTATCGAAACGGCATTTCAAAATACTTAATCCCCGCGATGTTATTAAAAAAACAAATTATAAACAAATTTGAATAATTTTCAAATGCCATTTTAGGGGGGAGTTTAATTGAAATTTGAATTAATCAATACATTTATCGAGAATATACATAAAAATAAAAATAATGACATCTTAAGCAGGTGAACATTTCTTTGCCAACAACCGCGTTTTTGCAATTTAAAATATAGTAACATTTAATAAACAAATTCAATATCTCAAAAAATATTAAATATTTTTGGACTAATTTTTTTTTGCTTAATACTGATAACATAGCGCAACTTAGTCTGTAAAATAAGATATTTTATAGTGCTTATTTAAAACGCTAAAAATAATTTTTTTCAAATTTGTTTTTAAAATTTTATATACAATTATTTAAATAAATAGGGAGTCAAATTTAATTTAGCAAGTCTTATGTGAAATATTTACCCTTCAACTTTGCAGAAAAAATCCCATAGACCTTCATTAATAAGTGAATTACCTCAGCAGTTAAAAAAGTATATTTTTTGCAAAAATGACCCCTTTTTAATTTTTTAAACAATGATCCCCTTGTATGATTTGGATACTTTCTTGAAAATATCTTTTGTACCCACCTAAACTTTGATATAAAATTTGCTTTAACCTGTACAAATTTACATTTTGACTTTTTTTTATTTTATTAGGCTATATCGGCAATTCAGACATATTATTAATTTTAAAGTAGAAGACTTTAAAATGATATTTCCAATTATTTATGAGTTGCGTTCCTGGGGCGACTTTATTGAAAGATCGCGCAACTGATCATCAGGGGGAAGATTGAAGGAAAACGGGGTCCCGGTAGACGGACTGAACAGGCCTTGATTGTTTAAAGCCGCATTGGACAGATACAGATTTGCCAGTGTAATCGCTACCTCCACTAAAGGAGACAGCACCACAATAAGAAGAAGAAGACATAGTCTTAAAATCATTATAAAAACAAACAACTTCAACTTCGAGCATAAATCGGCTGCATTGATCGCATTTGGTGTAGCTACGGTTAAGATCCTCCATCCTGCACCTCAAAGAACATAGATTACACTGATACAAGTGAAATAACCACTGTTCTCCTCTGCTTTGACAGCGGATCTTCGCTGTTTTCGGAATCCCATTTACGGATACGTCATCTGCATCTTTATCCAAATTATTTAGGGACCTTCAGTCTTGATCTCAGTCTATTTAGAGACCTGTAGGTAATCTCGGTCATTGTGATATTGTGGCCATGAGGTATACTTTTCTATGGGGTAATCTAGTTTGAGAGGTATAGATGCTTGCTAGGATATGAACCTTATTCATAGGTGTTGGTCGCAGAGTTAATCCTGCATGTTTTATTCAGGAACATATCCACTTGCCATGGATGGCCTCTTCTATACCATATGGGACTGTGCATATTCACTAACATACTAGCAGATACCCGGAGCTGTTGTTCTTAACTTTCTTGATCCTAGGAGCCCCCTAGGAAGTTCCAGTAGACTTCCTTATAATGTTTTTACGGTTAACTTAATTTTGGTGTTTTCACAGACCTTCTTAAATGTTAGAGATCGGATCAAAGTTATAGCCAAGTACTTCGGTGCAAAGCAGTGGTCAAGTAGTACGTCTCCTCAAGTACGTCTCCTTCAAGATCCTCAGGGTTTGCCTACCTTTTAGGCGAAATGCACAGGCCTGCGATTTATTAGGATTTAGTTTTAGTTCTTCTTCTTCTACTTTTTGTATAGACATGACTCTGTCTGTTTTTCAATGTGCCTCTAGTAAGTTGTCGTTCCGTCGTTTTCGTGGTCTTCCCACTGATGGTCTTTGGCGAACCGTCTCTCGCTGTCCTGACTACCCTATTTGTTGTCATTCTGCTTATGTGGTCAATCCATTCTATTCTTCTGTTTCTTACCCAGTTATTAATGTTATACACCTTGTATCTCCGTCGTATATTTGTACTTCTAGCTCTGTCCCATAGAGTCTTACCATCGATTTTTCGATGGGTTTTTATCTTCGCTGTTTCGAGCAATCCTTTTGTCCTCTACGTGTCGGTTCGTGTTTCTGCCGCGTATGCCATTATTGGTCTGATGACTGTTTTGTAAATTCTGCCTTTCATTTCTTTTCCGATATTTTTATTTCTCCATATTGTGTCATTCAGGCAACCTGCGGCTCTGTTTGCTCTATTCACTTGATCTTGCACTTCTGTTTCGAGCCTTCCGTAGCTAAATAGATAGTTTTAGTTGAACATGTTTAAATGTGCTGAAGTTAGCTCATACATAAGTGTGGTTTCTAGCTTTTCGAAGCTGTAGGTCTGATAAATAAGCGCCAGGTCATCGCGTATTGTATATTTTGAGAGATAGTTTTGAGAGAGTTCGAGAAAACTTACAAAATTCATGCGATTCGGGAAAGAAGTTGAAATTATTCACATGAGAAGGGAGATTTGTGATGGTATAAATTTTGTTTATGAGTTAGTGGTTTACGGTTCCATATGTGGCTGGGATTATCTTCCTTTCGAGGCCATCTCCGATGCACTGTGAAACGTGAAGAGCCTGGCAGATAGTGATGTTGATTATAGTTACTTTCGAGTATTCGGTAAAATCGTTACTTTTGTATAAAGTAATCATTTACAGCAGTGGTTCCCAACCTTATATGTCTGGCGACCCACTTTCTGATGTTTTTTCATATTCGCGACCCATCCCTCCCCATTATGATAGAAAAAATAAGGAACACGATCACTGTCCGCTACACAGCTACTGTAAGAGCCACGCCGCGACCCACCTAAAATTCGCCCGCGACCCACCGGTTGGGAAACGCTGATTTACAGTATTCGTTGCAATATAGTTGATCTGGAAATCAATAAAGCTAAGACTGTTACTAAATTTACTAAAACATTTTGATTATAAATTAATTATTTAATTTGAGCTGAAAATAATTGAGTAGGTACCTACTCACTCTATTTTGGTAACGTATGAAATTATGTTCATCATTGAAAATGAAATAACTTTAATTCTAATTTGAGTTTAATGTAATAGTTAGTAAAATAGAAGCCAGCTTGTAGAAATTTATATTTATTTATATAGGTACATTTGATATTGATATGTATTTGTTATATTATACACCAATAATAACAAGCAAAATAATATTTTGATTATAAATGTATGAATAAATTATACATATAATTGTTAGTAATGAATTATTCATACCTATATTTAATTTACAATTATTTAGATCGCATGAACTACAAATATTTATCAGGCATAGGATTTTTAGTTTTATTTATCAAATAAGTAGGTGACTTTTTTACAAGGTATCAAATTAATTTCTTTTCAATTCATTCGTTCTTCCTCTTGTTATAATGGTACTAGATTGATTTAGACATCGTGCAACAGTAGGATGACAGATCTACTTATTTTTTCCGTTAACCCTTATCCGGGCAACACATTTTACTTACGTAACCGGGCAACTCGGGCCCGTTGGGCCCACCACTGTTCTTCAATGTACTATTCATATTTACTCATATGTTTCTAATATTCTTTTTTGATTTTTTATTACAGTTAAATTTAAATGGTCTAGATTAAAAAAAAGAGGTGCTACTATAGTATGCGGTCTACCTCGAGGGTGCGATCTATCTGAAGGATTTGCACAAAATAAAAAAAATGCAAGAAAACTTTTGTAGAAAAAATATTTATTCACAAGTAATAAACATTTGGAGTAATAAACAACGGAAAAAGTTGCTCATCTACCGTTATGTTTTTTACTGATAAATAGTATTTTTGAATGTCTTGGTTGACTTGATTCCACACATCGCTTATTGCTGTTACTTTGTTATTCCTTCCTCGTTCAGACCTCGTGTCCTTATCGTCAAATCGAACAAATTTTAGCATATTTTAAATCGATTTAACCCCATGGTAGCTTTAAATATAGTAGGTCCATAAAACTTACTCCAAAGTATATCTACATTATGGATATTGGCACTCAGGTGCCCTGCAGCTAGTACTACCTAGTCCAATAAAGGCATATATAGCTCTCTAGAGTGCCAATATTTCCTGTTC
The DNA here is from genome assembly GCF_917563875.1 of Diabrotica virgifera virgifera. Lineage (NCBI taxonomy): Eukaryota > Metazoa > Arthropoda > Insecta > Coleoptera > Chrysomelidae > Diabrotica > Diabrotica virgifera. The sequence goes on along the minus strand of NC_065451.1, from coordinate 220,372,254 downwards.
TCTATCCCCAAGACTTTTTCGGCTTCTTTATTTGTACACTTTACTATTTCGTTCACAATTTTTTCGTCCACAGACAAACAAAAGGAATCAACATGATCATCTACACTTTGACTAGGGGCCCATACACTTTGTGTGTAACTTTGTACTTTAACAATATTACTTTGTGCCCTTTGCTATTTATTATATCGCAGGATCGCATACGCCTGTCGGTTGTGGTTGATTCGTCTAGTTCTAGTTAATTCCATCCATAGTTTCAACAATTACACATTCTGGAACCTGGGAAATTTTAGCTACACATTCTTCTTCATTTTCACTCAATACTAATTGCTGATCATCCTCTTCACTTGCTTCCGAACGATAATCTTCAATTTTAGAGTCACTTTCAATGGCACCTACTTCAGGAGATTGTTCATCATCGGAATCCCATAAATTATAAAAAATATTTTGCAGTTCTGCAGCTGATAATGGTTTTCGGGACATTTTATTCCCACTATTCACTTTCACTGTATGTAATTCAATATAATTTTAGGAGCTTAGTTGTCGACTAACACCGATGTCAATCGACTGATAGCAGATGCATTATCTATTTCAAAATATGTTTAAGTACCTACCTAACAATATTATTGCATTCCAACAATGATTACCAGTTTTTAAAATTCAATTAGAATAGATATAACACCTATTGTAAGAATCTCTTTGATGTTAACATCAAAGAGACGTTTACGTTGTTTGTTACAGTTAAAGTGTAACTTTATTATTGGATTTCTGGATTCATAAAAGTCGCCTAGATAATCCACAAAAACATTACTTGACTGCCATATTAACTTCTGTAGTAAAGATTTACACGTTAGGTATAAATACAAATAGGGTCCGACGGGCCCGTGTTGCCCCTTTACGCGACAAATTTCTTTCGACGCAATAATTTCAAAAATGATAATTAATATTTTGAATAGCTCATCACTATGTTGAAGGAAATACACTTCTAAACAAATTCAGTGATGTATGAAATTCAACAAAAATCAGTTTATGATAAAAGAATTGGCGTCCCGGGTCCGCTAGACCCACCTCGCCCGGATAAGGGTTAACAAACTTGTTTCAAACAAAATTTTGTTGAAACACATTGTTTCAACAAAATACATTGATGAATAATTTTTACTACATGGCGTTATAACAGGGCTTTTCATCGATTGTCATTTGTTTAGAGCTTCTGTCATGTGTCACATAATATTAATATAGCTACGTCATACGTCTTTGGTTTGTATCATTGGTATATGCCAATAACGTACGACGTAGATATATTAATATTATGTGACACATGACAGGAGCTCGAAACAAATGACTGTGAGTGAAAAGCCCTATTAAAACGTTTTTATATAATTCACTTCGTTGGTTTTAAAGAAGAATGTCACAACACAAAAATTGCCATTTTTGAGGTTTATCCTCTGACCAATTCTAATAAATGTTAAACTTTATTATGGGAAAAACTGTCAGAAGTTGCACTCATATAATTTCCGCTAGATGGCGACTTATGACAGCTTGACTTTGTCAAACCCAAGCATTACATTTTATGAAAGATCGGCGCAATATAGTTTTGTTTCAGTTGTTGTGGAAGTCACCACGAGTTTTTTGGAGAATAGTGTTACAAGTTAAAAAAGAAACGTATTTTTTGGGATTTTGTGTTTAATATTTAATGCAAGACGGTAACATTTCATCTTAGGTAAGTATTCCTTATAGTACCTATAATGTGCATTAATATAGAATTATTATGAGCAATACAGTAACATTTCGAACAAATTATAGGAAAAACTGTTTCAAATGCTAATGACAGGTAGAAAGGTGAGAACGAGAAAAGTCTTTCTATTTATATTTAAATGATAATAATGGCCGCTTTAATATTGTAAAAGATTTTACCTCTTATTTTTTACCTTACCAAAATTATAATGAAAACTAGAACATTAAAATTTTAAATGTCGCTCCTAAAAATTAGAACTTTTCGACTTGTGACAGTGTTTTTCCAAACCAAGGACTTGGTGGTCTATAGATAAATTTTTTTTCTAATTTTCCAGAAAATGTGTTAGAAGTCCTCATCTCCTCATCTTTAGATTGGTTCCAATCTTACTTGGATGATAGGAAACAACTGGTTAGAGCAAATGATACAGACTCTAGTCTCAAAAACATTGTATGTGGGGTATCTCAAGGTTCAATATTGGGTCCTCTACTTTTCCTTATCTTTATTAATGACATCACTAGTTTAAAAATCGATGGAAAAATCTTTCTATTTGCTGATGATACCAGTATCACTTGGAGCAACTCAAACATTGCAACTCTTCATGCTACTATAGCTTCTGATCTACTTACAATAAAAACCTGGTCTGACTCTAATTTACTCTCATTTAACGTAGATAAAACAGTAAGGATAAAGGAGCTCTTCAACTTTTACCTCTTAATAACAGCCAGATCAGTACCGTTGATTCTGTAAAATTTCTTGGTATTTTTTTAGACAGCAACCTTAAATGGTCCCTCCATATCGATTTGGTAAGAAAGAAACTATCTTCAGCTTGCTATGCTATAAGATCTGTTTCGAATGAACTCAATCTAGCATCTTGCAAAAAAACATATTTTTCTTTGTTCGAGTCACATCTTCGTTATGGTCTTCCTTTCTGCGGTTCTGGTACTGCTGTCCAATTCGATGTTATTTTCAAATTACAAAAAAGATCAATAAGATATCTGTTTGGCCTCAGAAGAACAACACAGTGCAGAAGTTACTTCAAAGATCACGGAATTTTAACCCTTCCATCTTTGTATATTTTAGAAACTGTTTGCTTAATTCGTAAACATCTACATGTCTTTTCACCAAGACCTAATCATGACTACTTCACGAGAAATTCTACGTTTAATATCTATGTGCTGACCCCGTCCTCGGAGTTAGTAAAGAAATCTATATTATACTCAGCAAAAAAAACTTTACAACCATCTCCCTCTACAACTTAAATCTGCAGCATCTTTCCCCAAATTCCGTAAACTGGCAAAAGCCTACCTATCTGAAAGACCATATTATTCAGTAGAGGATTTTCTTAATCAATAACTAAGAAATTGCAGTACCCTTTGCACAAGTAGTATTTTTATTATTTTTTTTATCTATATTTGTGTGTCATATGCAGCAGCTTAACTTTTAAAACTCTTTTTATTAATTACTAGGTAGACTATGCATTTGCAATTTATTTTAAATTTTGCAATTGCTTATTTGTATTGAACTCCATTATTGTTATTATTATTTTAAATATATTGACGATTTATATAATTTTAGTAAATTGGAATGTTATTGTTTTGTTTTCTTGACTTTCATAAGCTTTGTCGATAAAATTGTACAATTTTTCATGACAATAAAGCATATTTCTATTCTATTCTATTCTATTCTATTCTATTCTATTCTATTCTATTCTATTCTATTCTATTCTATTCTATTCTATTCTATTCTATTCTATTCTATTCTATTCTATTCTATTCTATTCTATTCTATTCTATTCTATTCTATTCTATTCTATTCTATTCTATTCTATTCTATTCTATTCTATTCTATTCTATTCTATTCTATTCTATTCTATTCTATTCTATTCTATTCTATTCTATTCTATTCTATTCTATTCTATTCTATTCTATTCTATTCTATTCTATTCTATTCTATTCTATTCTATTCTATTCTATTCTATTCTATTCTATTCTATTCTATTCTATTCTATTCTACTCTATTCTATTCTATTCTATTCTATTCTTTGTTGGTCTCTGTGTCACTTTGTCCGAAAAATCTTGTAATAAATTTTAAATATACCTGCCGACTAGCTAGAGATCAAAAATTTTTAGAATAGCTCCGAACTCGATTACAATGCAATATTCAACAGCTTTTACATGGATACATTGAGTTTTATGATTCCAAAAAATCATAGGTATTTTAATACTGTTGCAATACAACTTATATGCCAAATATTTAAATATTTATCTCCATACCTAACCACCTAGCTAAGAAAGGCTCGAAACGGAAGTGGAACATCAAGTGAATAGAGCAAACAGAGCCGCAGGTTACCTGAATGACACAATATGGAGAAATAAAAATATCGTAAAAGAAATGAAAGGCAGAATTTACAAAACAGTCATCCGACCAATAATGACATACGCGGCAGAAACACGACCCGACACAGAGAGGACAAAAAGATGGCTCGAAACAGCGGAGATGAAAACCCTTCGAAAAATCAATGGTAAGACTCTATGGGACTATGGGACAGAGCTAGAAGTACAGATATACGACGGAGATGCAAGGTGGATAACATTAATAACTGGGTAAGGGACCGTTCAAGTATTACGTAACGCAGGTTGGGGGGGGGGGTCAAAAATCTTCAAAAATTGCGTTACGCAATATTTAAACGCCAATTAGAGTGAGTTACGTAGGGGGGAGGGTCAAAAATCTTCAAAAATCGCGTTACGTAATACTTGAACGCTCCCTAAGAAACAGAAGAATAGAATGGAATGACCATATGAGCCGAATGACAACAAATAGGGTAGTCAGGACAGCGAGAGACGGTTCCCCAATAAGAAGACGATCAGTGGGAAGACCACGAAAACGATGGAACGACAACTTACTAGAGGCACATTAAAAATACAGACAGAGTCATGTCTATACAAAAAGAAGAAGAAGAAGAAGAAGTCCTCACATCCAATATGGGATATTAGCGAGGATACCTGGCTTTCACACAGGAGTCTCAGGTTCGATTTCTGGTATCGAAATTCCTTTTTGTTTTTAAAATTAACATTTTAATTTGAAAAATAATTAATTTTATAATCCTTTTTTATACCGAGTCTCCCAACGACACTGGTAATGCAGACGTTGATCGAGAATCTCAACAAAAGGGATAAAATACGTGGGCAGTAGTACATTCAATTTCAAGCTAAAACAATTTGTATAAGTCAACATCGAAATAAAATTATTTGTTCCAAAACATAAGCTTGTACATTAAAATGAATATTCTATTTATAGTGGGGAAGTACAATCAAATTACCACAATTAAAATATTAAATATTGTGGTGGCGTTATTCCGAAATAAAATACAACATCGGCATAAAATATAACTTTTCCGTTTATTTATTTATCGCATCAATACCTAATTATAATGAAATGGAAATTTAAAATTCTATCAAATTTAGGCAAACTTTCATGAGAATCGAAAATATAATACGAACAATACGCAATAACTGACAAATTTTTTCAAGTTTGTAATAATTTAATATATTATAACTTTGTAGTAGTAGGCTTAGGCTTACTATAACTTCGTAAGTAGGCTCTTGGCCTTGGCTTGGTTTCAATCTTCCTCCATTCCCGTTTGTTCTTTGCATTTTCTTTCCAGTTACTTACATTGAGATACCTCAGGTCATCATTAACTTAAGACTTCATCTGATCCTAGGCCTTCCTTTTCTCTTTGTGTCACCTATTGTAGTAAGTAACAAGATTTTTGGCATTCTAACTTGGGTCATTCTTTGGACATGTCTTAACCATCTATGTCTGTATGCTCTTACTACTGTAATTATATTAGGCTCCTTACCTATTGTTTCTAACTGTTTTTCGTGTCCACTGATTATTTAATATTCTTCCCCAAATATCCTTCGAAATATTAATTTTTCTTTCCCTTACTTTTAACGTTGATCGCTCAGTTTTTGTCATAGTCCTTGTTTATAAGGCATACGTACCTATTGGTCTAATTACAGTTTTATGCGTTCAATTTAGCATTCTATTGAGTAGGTACAAACATGCAACGATTTACTGAGAATAGTCTTTCTGTTCTAGATCTGCTGTTGTTGTTCTAAAGCTATTTCCTTGTGGTATTTTTTGTAATCAACTATTCTAAATGGGAAATAAGCCAGAATTTAACTAAAAAATGATTTTATTAACGTTTTGACGTCCAAATCTATTACATATCTGCTATTATCATTAAAATATTGTCCCTGTTCAAATTCTTTGCCCGTCCACTTCATGTACTTAGTTTTTGTTTCGTTTGTATGGACTCCTTTTTCTCGTGTTACCTTTTCTAGGTGTTGCATTTTCAACGAAAACTTTTCGTTTATAAATTCGCAAAGTTTGTGTGTTTTGTCTTCTGAATCCAAATTTGAAACCGGCATTTCGATATCTCTAACCGTCTTCGAGACAATCTACCTCAAAGCATAAAATGTGACGTCACAATCCTTTTATTTTCTGCCGACACACTAAACGTCAGCTAAAATCGTTACTAAATAGTAAGTAGGCCTGTTTTTTAATCTGAATTTGTTAAGCAAATCATAGGTTATTTACATTATTTGAGTTTGACACTTCGTGAATGTCAAACTAAATTTTAAATAAAGTATTAATAAAATATCAATGACCTTTGATAGTGAATTTAATTATTATATAAAATAAACGCGATGTTCAAAAATACAATTTAAGTATATTTTGAAAGCAATACTTTATTAACAATTTTAAAAAGGTTTATATGAGTATACGGCCTCCCCTTTAATGGAAGTACCTAATGATAAATGGACTGTTTCATTTGTTATGAAATGAAAATTGTTATTACAGTCGGTTCGCTAAACTCAGACACAACTGGCTAGGGATTTTATTAGGTAATTTTTTTGTTTTTTGCCAATTTTGCAAATTTTGCCAAAGTTGGCAAGACTACTAATTATCTAGTAATTATTAACTATTTAGTAATTTTTTTTTGCCAAATTGGTAAAATTACTGACTAAAATCACTAGCCAGTTGTGTCCGAGTTTAGCGAACCGACTATATGAAACGTTGTTTGGAATAAAAAATTATGGTCTGATATGTGCAATTATATCCTTCTAATGGAAAAAAATATTTGAAGATTTTTCTCAAATTATGGATACTATGGATAGAGAAAGTTCCAAATAAGGTGCGATCCATAGCCTTAATTTAGATGTCATCTTTTCACACAAATGTCTAAAACGTTTTAAAACGTGTTCTTTGCTTTTCGGTATACGCAACAAAACTAAACTAGGATATAGCAATTTGTGACTAAACTCTGATACAGTAACCGACTGTACAACTGATAATAAACTAATAAAGCTTAGGGATTTCCAAATAGTTAACCCTCAAGTCTCGATCAGGTACATTTTCCTAGAAATCTGTTATATAAACAAACCATTGATATTTTATTATTGACCCAAAATTTTATTATAGAATGGTTTAGTAATAGAATAATATCATGGGTAGTACCATGAAATTTTAAAAAAGGCACAAATAGGCGGAATTTACGAAAAAAGGCAAAAAGTGCAAAAAACAATTATAATAGGTAAAATAGGCAAAAAAAGGCATTTTGCCTATAATCCGAGCTTTAATTATAAGGATACTTGCAGCGAGGAGTACGGCAAGGAGACACCATCTCACCAAAGCTGTTCACAACCCTTTTAGAACAAACTTTTATGAAGGCAGATCTGAACGAATATGGTATCAATATAAATGGAGAGAAGCTCAGTCATTTGAGATTCGCAGATGACATCGTCCTTATAGCCGATCGTATGGATGATGCAATAATATTGTTGAACAAGTTATATTACGCTTTTTTAGAGGTCGGACTAAAGAATAATTTCAACAAGACGCAAATAATGACTAATTTGATGCTAAATCGTAATATTGTTGTTGATGGAATGGATATTGAGCAGACTTCATCTGATAACTAATTGGGACATGAAATTCGGTTGGGAAGAGATAACCAGACGTGCGAGCTCCCACGTCGCATAGGATTAGCCTGGGCAGCGTTTTGGTAAAATGAGCTATGGAACGCCAGATGTTGGGTGTCTCCCTGAGGAACCGAATCCCAAAGGAAGAAATACGTCGTAGAACAAAAACAACGGACGCCGTCGAAAGAATCGCGTCGCTTAAGTGGAATTGGGCAGGACACGTCGCCATATTGTCAGACAACCGATGGACAAAACGTATTGTCGAGTGGAGGCCACGGGAAGAAACCTTACGGAGCAGAGGAAGCCTACCAACCAGATGGGCTGACGATCTGAAGCTTATTGTCGGCAACTGGATGCAAGCCGCACAAAACAGAGAAAGATGGAAAGAGCTGAGGAAGACCTATGTCCAGCAGTGGACGAGTACGGGTTGATGATGATGATGATGACTTGTCAGGCCTCATATCTTCTATACCAAATATATTCCTATATTATACCGAACATTTTTCTCATTAATAAATAATCATTTCGTTGTAAAAATAAACAAGAGCCGTCTTATATTTCAGTCCGTTCAGACAGCGCAATAAGCACTCTCACCCGGTTTCGAACCTTGTTAGTTTCTCGTCATAAAGTGCATATATGTATATCTCTGAACAAACTGAAACAAATCGGGCTGCTAGTATCGAATTACAACAAAAGAACGTGATACGAGTGTCGTGGCGACAACTGCGTAAAACAAGCAATTTTTACTTTAATAAAATTAAAATAATATTAAATTTAAAATTTTATTTTATCATTAAATTTAACATTTAGCTGTCTAAAACTCGAAGCAATATTCCAGAAATCGATTTTTTATCAAACCGATTATTTATTAATTTCATACTATACTAACTTCATTGTTTTTAGACAATTGTTAGCCAATTTTTTTCATTTTAATTTTAATTAAAATATATTACGCCTAACGATTGTGGCGGAGGCTTTTATCAATGGATTCCATTAATTGCGGCATATCAAATATAATGTAAATTTAATCAATTTTGAATTAATTATTCAATTTTCGTTAGCTCGATTTCCAATAGCTTTTTAGATTGTAAGAGAACATTTTAATTACCTTTGCAGAAAAACCTACATTTATTTTATATTGAATGATAAATTATGAAAGATTCTTCAATTATTCAAGATAATTGATGGATTCGACTTCTTTTTATTTGTATGCAATATTACGTTCTCTTGACGTTTGATGAAATCATCATAGCCAGAATGATCGCCAACGTTCGGAACGGACATGCACCCTAAGAAGAATGATAGGACTCAACAAAAGTTTGGTGAAAAAACTTTATAGAACAAAAGTTGCTTAGAATTAGTCAGTTTATCCATTTCCGGACTTATTTTGGAAATATATTTTTTCATCCCCGAGAGGGGGTGAAAATCACCCCCAGGGCAAAAGCACACATCGGCACAATATCACTTTTTTCTTTGACTTATTATGGTTTATGCCAAATTTCATGTCAATCCAAACGGTTCTTTAAAATATAGAGGTTTTGGAATATTTTACCGTTAAAGAACGTACTATTATAGCACCACATCTCAAATGCTTCCAACTTCTTTATATTATCATATTTTCTATATAAATCACAACCTTTTATTTATCACGAATAATTTCTAAATTTTATTCAGGAGTACATATATTTTAATCTTCATCCTTATAAAATTATTATACAAATGTTTAAATTCTAACCAGTCCTTTTCCCGAACGGCGGCCAATTTTTCTTTTAAAATAGCTATTTAAATATTTGAATTTTTGTAAATCACTGGTAGTTTGGCAGAAAAGTTTTAGCCTCAACCGAATAAGAAAATATTGGCTCTTCAAATTAAATCCCTGGGTCTTAATTAATATAAGTAACTCTTTGGTAATTGGAATTTTTAGCACTTAATTATGTGAAGATGGGAAAATATAAATAGAGAATTTATTCAGAATTATACGCAAATATTTACAAAAATATTAATCCAGAGAATTGCAGTCACAGTGGAAAAGTGTAAAGGGTAGCAAGGATTTGGACAAAATCAATTTATTATAGAACATTAGTTGTGTCATCTTCTTGGAATTTTTATCACTAATGTATTTGGATATAGGAAAATAAAAACACACAATTTCTTTAAAATTATTTGAAATTATTTACAAAAATATTAATCCAGAAAATTGCAGTCAGAGTGGAAATGTGTGAAGGGTAGCAAGGATTTGCCCAAAATCGATTTATTATACAACATTATTTGTGTCTTCTTCTTGGAGTGCTGTATTTTTTTAGTGGATATTAAACATCATATAATTTTTATTGTGTTAGGATTTAAGTAATCAGTACGATGAAAATTCACTCAGCTCAACTAACTTCACTATCAAAATCTTGTGTCCTCATTTGTATATCAATCTCTCTATACTTGATAATTTTTTCGTTGTATTTAACACGCCAATTGTTATTGTTGTTAAGTATTGTCACATTAATCTTGCTTTATTATTTGTATGGCTTATCTGTTTTACTATGTGCCATCCCAATATACTCGTAATTTGTAGTTAATTAGGTATTTGTTGAGCATGGTTTCAGCAATAAATTTATAGTATTTATAGTACAATATATTTACAGTATATATTTATAGTAGGTTATGATCGGTTTATAGAGAATACAGTTTGTTGGCTAACCTGTAGAATAGTCTCTGTCGACTATGTTCATCTTGAGTTATAAGTATTTTTCTCTTCAATGCATAATACATGTTTCTTTGAGGTCCTTTTCTGCTTTATCTACCCATCTCTTTCTTGGTCTACCTACTGTTAATTTGTGCTTTCATTCTTTCTAAATGTCCCCACCATCTCAATATTGATGAGTTTACTACTTCTGATATCGCAGGTTCTTTAAAAAGACTCACGATCTGGGCATTTGTTCTTCTTTTATATACTCGCCTACATCATCACCCTCTCTTAAACAAATCCAAAAGTTTTTCTTAATATCTTCCGTTTTCATACGTTTATTTTTTCTGCTGTGTTTAGCACACGTTTCGCTTGCATAGATGATTTCCGGTCTCAAAACTGTTTTGTATACTGGGTTGGGATAAAGTATAGAACCAAGCAAATATTTTTGAAACGAAAAGAACAATATTTATGAAACTTTGCATGCAAGTACAGTGAAGCAAAAGGCATCTGTTGCCATATTTTTTGTTACTAATCCACTTCCGGTTTCACCGGAAATACCCTTAACTTATCTAATTTAAATGGGACACTCTGTATATTTTTGCGGATTTTAAAAGAATTTATTATTTTTAATTCATATAAAATTTCAAGTGAAATTCTTAATTTATTCTAATAATTCTTGGGCATTTTGTGCAATATCGTTGATCTGTTTAGATAACCTACCTAAGTACCTAAAATAAGATTAGCATAATAAGATTAGCATAATCTTATTTTAGGTACTATAAATTTCATGTACTTTGATTTCTTTTCATTATTGCCTAGGTTGAGTTTTCCTGCTGAGTTTGGCCATAGACTGTATACGCCCCTTAATACATCTGAAGATCTAGCCAGAATCGTAACATTATCCGCATAAGCCAATATCTGATAGCTTCTTTGTCCCTTAACCCCTATTCTGTTTAAACTGTTATTTATTAAAAGAAAATAATCGTTTCGTTTTGATTCAATTCGAGTCTCCAATTCCATCCTCTAACACCTGATGTTTAGGAATCTATTCCTTGTCAAAGAGGTTTTGCAAGAAGACTGAATTGGACCATAACGAAACGAAGAAGATAATGCAAATATTAAAATATTTGCACCGGAGTATGGCTAGACTGTCCTCTAACGGGGAATGATAAAATGAGTGAAAGGAAACGATCATTTTCTTTCTTGTCATTCCATACTCTGTATTAGAGTACAAAATGACCACGTTTCATATAAGTAATCTGCGACGCATTATTGAAGTGTTCTCCTAGCGGCGCCGCTTGGTACTCTGTACCTCGGTTAACAGATTACTTGATTCGTGGTCGAAATTATTTTTCATTGTTATTTATTAGCACCCAATATAAATACAGATTTAACAGGATTGTAGACAGAGGGTCCCCCGACTTTAAACCTTGTTTGGTTTAGACATGCTTACATTGCTGATCGTCATTTTAACTAGGTTAGACTAGACTACTCTTCTCTAATATTTTGTATACTGTATCCAGCAAGGCTATTCTCTTATGGTTTGAGCAGTCTTTCTTGTTTCTTCTTCTGTATACCAGCATTAAGAGAAATCTTTTTCAATATGTAGTTATTTCTTCCTTCTCTCGTATAATTTTTATGAGATCATGTAATTCTTGTGCTAATTTTTCTGCTCTACATTTAATAAATTCTGAATTTATTCCATTTGCTCCCGGACCCTTACTGTTTATTAGATATTTTATTTTATTATTGACTTCCTCCAGAGAAATGTTTTCCAATAAAATATACAATAACCCTTAAACAACCTAATCTAAAACACAGCTAAATACCTAGGAGTCACAATGGACTAAGATCTAACATTCACACCACATGTTAACTCTTCTTCTTCTTCTTCTTCTTCTTCTTCTTCGTCTAGCCATTCACGTCCACATCTGAACATAAGCCTCTTCAAGTCTTCGTTTCCATTGTTTTTTGTTGTACACTACTTGTAGCCAATTGTTCCCGGCAGTTCATTTCAGATCATCTGTCCATCTCATAGGAGGTCTGCCTCTGGGTCTTTTGTGTTCGTATGGTCTCCAGGTTAGAATTGTGCTGTGCCATGTGTTAAGATCGCTCCTAGCTACATGTCCAGCGTATTCCCATTTCAATTTTAGTGATTTTTGTACCACATCGGTGACTTTGATTTTCTGTCTTATTTATGTGTTTGTTTTCCTGTCCTTAAGTGATATGCCAAGCATTGCTCTTTCTATCGCGTGTTGAGTGACTCTGAGTATGTTCATATCCTTTTTTGTGATTGTCCATGTTTGTGCCCCATATGTTAATATCGGAATATGTTAACTCATGTTAACGGAATGTTAACTCTACAGCCCAGGAAATAACAATGGCCAGATTCATATAGTCCAGAGAAATAAGATTTTTCTCGTGACACATCCCCCTCCAGCCCGAAACCAAATTTTTTGAGTAGCATCTATATTAATAAACTATATGTTTCCTGTAGCCGATTTTAATGATATACATAGTTATAAACAAATTAAGATCAAAAAACTGTAAATTTTCGCTTTTTTCGTCTATTACCAAAAAAATAAGTCTTCTAAACAAATTTGAGAATAAGAAACTCATAAATCATATAAAAAACTTCAATATAGCGTTCGCTGAATATGTCTACCCTTATTTGTTGCTTATAGAATTGCAAAATAAGTCATACATTTTGAGATTTTATAAGTGTTCATAACTTATGTAAAAATTAAGTTAGAACCTTCTTATTACACGGAATGTTGAGACTTCTTTAAATAGTTTAAAAGTTATTTAATTTATTTATCCCAAATTCATTTTTTTTGCAACACTATAAGTCAGAAAATTATGAGGTTACAGTAATACTTCGGACAGTTTATAAAAGAAGAACATTTATACTATTAACTTAATTAAAAAAAATGACAGAAAGTAATTTGAAACAGTGTAAAATTATTTTGCAAGAACATGTCGATTGTTTGCTTACTTATAAACAATTAGAATAACTTTTTAACCTTTACCTGTAGAAAAATTATTTTTTTCATATTTAGAAAGACTGAATTTTTATACACATTTAGAAAGAAAACAATTGTCCCAGGACAATTAGGGACGAAGTTAGCCCCCCCTCTTTTTTTAATTCACATGTCCTTGCTAAATAATTTTGCAATATTTAAAATTATTTTTTGTCATTTTGTTTATTTAAATTAATAGTATAAATCTTCTTCTTTTATAAACTATCCAAAGTATTACTGTAACTTCATCATTTTCTAACTTATAGGGCCGGTTGTTCTAACGCTGATCAACATTGATCACTATCAAATATTTAATTACTATCACAACTGTCTATGTCAACTTTGGTTGGGTTGCTGAAAACATAATTGATTATAAATATGAGATTAGTTAATCAATTAACATAACAATTATTAACATAATTGATTAACTAATTTCATAATTGTAAGCAATAAATTATGTTTTTAGCAACCCAATAAAAGTTGACATTGACAGTTGTGACAGTAATTAAATATTTGATAATGATTAGTTTTGATTAGCGTTCGAACAACCGGCCCATAGTGTTGCAAAAAAAATTAATTTGGGATAAACAAATTAAATAACTTTTAAACTATTTGAACAATTGCTTTGAAATTTAGGGTATGATTTAAGCACCGAAATCTCAGCTTTTCGTGTAATAAGAAGGTTCTAAGTTAATTTTTACATAAGTTATAAATATTTATGTCGATCGGATAGCTCAGTGCGACTAGCGGCTGACCCACACTTCACTCCGCCGGAGGTAGGTGAGTTCAAGCCCAGCCCAGGCCATCGGAAAAACAAAAAGGCTAACGCGTCAGTATAAAATTCTAAATATGAATCTGGCGTTTAGACTAGAATATGCGGGCATCTGATCGACCTATGAGGGAGCAGTACGGCAAGGGATAAGGGCTTGCGGCTCGGTGATACTCCCCCATAGATCCCTACCGAAGGGCGTTGACGCCTAAGAACGGTGTATACACATAAATATTTATAAAAACTCTAAATTTATGATTTATTTGGCAATTTTCTAAGTAACCAATAAGGATAGACATATTCAGCGAACGGCATATTGAAGTTTTTTCTTCGATTTATTAGTTTCTTATTCTCAAATTTGTTTAGAATACTTAACTTTTCGGTAATAGAAAAAGAAAAAAACGAAAATTTTCCGTTTTTTTTTTTATTTTCATTTGTTTAGAACTATGTATATCATCAAAATCGGCTGCAGGAAACATATTATGGGTTATTAATATAGATGTCCATACTACTCAAAAAATTTGGTTTCGGCCTGGAGGGGGTTGTGTCACCAACAGGATATTTTTTTTCCTTATTTCTCAGAACTAATACCTTCTCTACCTGTTATCATATTTTGGTGGCTATGTGACCGGCCCAGTGCCATTTAATTTCTTCCACGATATCACAGTATATAGAGGTTCCACAGTAAAATCACTCTTCTGTCGGCGCTTTGATCTCAGGAAGTAATACCGGCAGTACGCAATTGGTAATTCACCAGTGGTGGATGCGGGTTTTCCCTGTTAAAACACGTACGTTTCTATGCGACTAGCAATGCGAGAGTGGGGCAAAAGCGACTAACAACATTGCGCGGTCGCCATGCGCGACTACAGATTTTACTTCAAATTTTTCGGAAAGTGGTTCTACTGTCCCTCTTTATACTGTGACGATATCCTTAATTTTCTTTTTAGTTTTATGTCTTGCCCCTTTTATAGACCCATGTAATTATTCTACTAATTTTTAAAACGTTTTATATACTTGGTCTGTGTCACGGTCTCCGCAAATTTTGTAATCCATTTTAAAAATAGTTTTAGGTAAGCCATGACTGAATTGTCTAAAACTGACAATTTACGATTACTGATTAATTATCAATCTGTAATCAAATTTGGCTACAATTTTTGTTATTAACTTTTATTGTTATCTATTATTATAACGCTACTAACCCACTAATCAGTGCTGCGCAGTAATGAACCCAACCTGTATCAGGAGCCAGATGGCCGGTACGGTATTCACCCTGTATGGATAAATCGATTTTCTCTTATTTCAAACTATTTTAAAAATGTGACTGATGCAATGATGTTTTAAAGTACGTTAATAAATTGATATCTACAAATTGATGGTGGGTCAGTGTCATTAGACTGCAGATCGAGAGTTCCATAGTTCGAACACGGCTATTGTGTATCTTTTTTTATTTTTTTTTAATAATTAAAAGTTGATATAATATAAATATTGGTAAATTGCTACATTAGTCAGGCTACTCGGACTGGTCCGAAATTTGCACAGTATATTTTTGACGACTTTTTATTCACTTTTCATTCTATAAATTTTTTCGCGCTGAGCTATAGTTTTTCTGTATTTCTCATTCAAAAAACTGATATTTTGACATCAATTTCAAAGCGCATCCACCATTTTAATTGCTGTCAACAACGTGCGTATGCGTATTGCATACTTTTTTGAAGCAATGTTGCCACATCTTTCGAAATTATTGTTTATTGCGAAATTACCAATTCCAGTATGTGCTAGACTTTTTGCAAGCGTAAAATAAAGGATACATACTTGTAATAAGATACAAGAAAAAAGTGAAAACAAGATCATTAAAAAAAGTAAAACATTAAGTTTTTATTTTGGCATTTAAAGAATACTCATAAAACTGATCCTAAAATATGGAAGTGCAATTAGAAATATGTACTATTTTAGGAATTGTTAAATACTTTTGCATATTATGGGTATATAAAATGGGGAATTTTTGGAGAATGTATTATTGGGGAATAATGGATATACCTACAGTCCTCAACTGTTTAAGGACATTGGTACATACAAATTGCTTCAAGAATAATAATTGTGTTTGAAAGAATATTTGGTATTTTGAAGAGATTTCTTATTTTAGCACGTGGAATGAGATGCTAGTTACCTTTTGTTCAAAGAATAATATCAGCATGTTCAGTTTTGCGGCTGATATTGGCCGAAACATTAATAATCTAATTCTGAGAAGAAACTTTTATTATGAGTTCTTTTTAATAAATAAAACAGAACATACAATTTAATGATGAAAGTTTAATCGAATAATTATGTAATCCCAAAAAAACAACTCATAATAATACATAACTTTTATTAATATTACGTTCAATAGTTACTCCGAAAAACACAAATGTACATTTGGCAACATTGAACATGATCAGAATATTCTATATTGTGTGCAAGCGCGCTGGACTTATTTTTCCAAACAATGAATTTTTGGCCATTTTACAATATTATTTATTTTTGTATAATTTAATGCGAAAATAATGAATGGTATTTATAATTTGTTTATATATGTTATAATAACTAAAGGTATTTTGTACTTTGATAGCATTTTAATCTGGCTAGTTTTAAATTTTCCATATTTTATAATTTTTTTTTCAATTGTTTTAAACATTTCTACACTTTTTGTTTGTTCCGTAACAAAAAACATGAAAATTTTGCCTTTGTTCCAATTTTTAGGCTAAGTCCAAAAAATTTACGCATTTTTAGTGATCCTTACTAATGTAAACATTTACCTAAATATTATTTATACCTTTTTAAACAACCGTGGTATTATAAAAAGTAGTTTTTTGAAGTTAAATTTCTTTACGATCGAGAGTGAAATTTTATAATCCCGGGCGCATGCGCACACAGACAGTATGTAGTTCGTTGCTAATCTTTCAAGATATGTATTTATCAGCGCTGTCAGCGCAAATAAGTCATTAAAAGGATATATTAGTGTTTTTAGTAAATGTATTATTTATTATAATTTTTGTGCCTTTGGATTTGTCTTCCTCGAGAGTAAGATAATAAAATATCTATTATAACATTTTTATACTTCACTTGATCTATTTGTCACCGTGATGTGTAATTATATCCGAGACGTCACTTACAAGGGGCTTGATAGCTTGGTTGGTAGAGCATTTGACCAGAGATCGAGAGGTCCCGGGTTCAAATATCGGACGATTCATATTCTTATTTTTCTTTTAATTTTTGGTATCGTTTTAATAAAAAATTTTTAAAAGTGAGGTAAGAAAGTTGGTTTAATATTTAAATAAAATACAAATAACCTGTTAAGTATATTTATTTCGTTGAAATTATATAATAGAAGTATAACTTCTTACGTGCGTACAAAGTACACATATATTCTTTTTAATACTAGTGTAATTTTTGGGTAGTGTAGGAAACAGAGGTTGAACCTTGCAAAATGGACACAAGTCCGGTTTTATTTTTTTTTCTGGCATATCAAGGGGTGCTTATTATAAGACTAACTTTTTCTGAAAAAATTTCGCCCCGGAACCCCCCTTTTCACCCCTTTAAAGGGGGTAATTTATGGTTTTTGCAGAACGTAGCCCTTCCTGTACCTTTTACAAAAAATTTCTTTTATAGAAATATGAAGAGGATTATATTTTCTACGATTTATTTCCGACAGCATCTCTCTATCATCCACCGTTTAGCAAAGGTGGCGCCCCAAAGTTGACAAGTTTTTAAAAAAGATGTTTTAAAAAAAATGTACATTTTTCCCTAACTGTAACGGAAATTAAAAAGAAATGCCGCGGAAATTATTCACAAATAGATGATTGATTTTTTGGTATAGGTTTTACTTAAGGGTAATTGCCCTTTTTTTAATTACAGGGTGTTACATTTTAAAAAACCCCTTTTTATACCATCTGAACCGTTTATGCTAGAGTAAAAAGACTTTCAGCGATTACCCATGTACTGGTGTTATTTACAAATTTGTATAATGCACCCCCATTTTTCCCCGGAGCCACCAAAAAAAAAGAAGAATTAATAAATAAAGTGATTTTCTTGGAATCCTTCACACACAATGCCCTTCATTAATATGCTTCATATATCATTTTGTGCAAGTTATTATTACCCATGCATGGACACTAAAAGCGATTTCCTAGTGCAACCCCTCTAGCCAAAAACAATAAATAAAATGGGGGGTTGAAATATTTTTTTTTGTTTTTTTCTTTTGGATCGATATGGGCATATGCTTCATCAATAGTGCTTTTCAAAAATATATATGGTTATTGCAACATCCTTGCGCAAACCACCCCTATCCTTGAAAATATACTGCAGAAACTACCCCTATACCTTATCCAGCATGTTTTTACGATTTTCTCATTACCTATTCATTTTTTTTAACAAAACTTATACAAGGTTAAAGACCACTATTTACTCTAAAAATTAGGTCCTATTCATTTTTTTCGTTTAAGCAACCGTTACGGCACAGTGGCGCCGTAAACCTCATATATGCTTTGACGGGCTCCAGTTTTTGTTTATTTTTTCGTCATCTGTTTGTTTTATTGATAAAGTACTTATGTAAAATAAAACAACACAGTGTAACCTACAAATCAAGACCTATGCACATTTTACATTCTTTGCTCCCCAAAGCTACAGTGGTGGCCCAAAATAAATTTTTTCATATTTTCGCCACCTACACGCATTTTATTGCGTTAATGCTACCTTAATAGCACAATATTCACCCCTAAGTGGTCGCTAAGCAGTGGCGGATCCAGGGAGGGGTGATGGGGGCGATCACTCCCACCCCTCTCAAACCAAGTGATATTATATTTGAAGATTATAAAAATATTCATTTATTTTTATAGAAATACTTATATTATATTAATATTATTTTTATAAGAATGACTTTTTATGCTTTAGCGACAGTGGCGGATCCAGCATGGTTAAGAGGGGGGTGCCAATTGGTTAAATTTCTATAAAAATAAATGAATATTTTTATAATCTTTGAATATAATATCACTTGGTTTGAGAGGGGGGGAGGTGATCACCCCCATCACCCCTCCCTGGATCCGCCACTGCGTAGCGACCACCTAAGGGTAAATACTGTGCTGTTAAGGTAGCATTAATGCAATAAAATGCATGTAGGTGACGAAAATATGCCAAAATTTATTTTGGGCCACCACTGTGGCTTTGGGGAGCAAAGAATGTAAAATGTGCATAAGTCATAATTTGTAGATTACACTGTGTTGTTTTATTTTCCATAAGTACTTTATCAATAAAACGAACAGATGACGAAAAAAAAAAAAACAAAAACTGGAGCCCGTCAAAGCATACATGAGGTTTACGGCGCCACTGTGCCGTAACGGTTGCTTATACGAAAAATGAATAGGACATAATTTTTAGAGTAAATAGTGGTCTTTAACCTTGTATAAGTTTTGTTTAAAAAGAATACATAGGTAATGAGAAAATCGTAAAAACATGCTCGCCAAGGGATAGGGGTAGTTTCTGCAGTATATTTTCAAGGATAGGGGTGGTTTTCGCAGAGATGTTGCAATAACCATATATATTTTTGAAAAGCACTATTGATGAAGCATATGCCCATAGGGACCAAAAAGCAAAAAAGAAAAAAAAATTTCAACCCCCCATTTTGTTTATTTTTTTTTTGCTACAGGGGTTGCACTAGGAAATTGCTTTTGGTGTCCATGCATGGGTAATAATAACGTGCACAAAATAATATATGAAGCATATTAATAAAGGGCATTTTGTGTGAAGGATTTTAAGAAAATCAATTTATTTATTAATTCTTCTTTTTTTTTGGGTGGTTCCGGGGAAAAAATGGAGGTGCATTATACAAATTTGTAAATAGCACCAGTACATGGGTAATCGCTGAAAGTCTTTTTACTCTAGCATAAACGGTTCAGATGGTATAAAAAGAGGTTTTTTAAAATGTAACACCCTGTAATTAAAAAAACAGCAATTACCCTTAAGTGAAACCTATACCAAAAAATCAGTCAATTATTTGTGAATACTTGTCGCAGGATTTCTTCTTAATTTCCGGTACAGTTAGGGAAAAATATATTTTTTTTAAAAACATCTTTTTTAAAAACTTGTCAAATTTAGGGCGCCACCCCCGCTAAACGGTGGATGACAGAGAGATGGTGTCGGAAATAAATCGTAGAAAATGTAGTCCTCTTCATATTTCTATAAAAGAAATTTTTTGTAGAAGTTACAGGAAGGGCTACGTTCCGCAAAAACCACAAATTACCCCCTTTAAAGGGGTGAAAAGGGAGGTTCCGGGGCGAAATTTTTTCAGAAAAAGTTAGTCTTATAATAAGCACCCCTTGATATACCAGAAAAAAAATAAAACCGGACTTGTGTCCATTTTGCAAGGTTCAACCTTTGTTTCCTACACATACACCTACTAAAAATTCATATTTTATTCTTTCGAAACATGTTGTGTCCTGTATATAACAAAACCATGTTATTATAAAAATTACTTTTTTATTATAGTGTAATTTTTGGAACTTTAAGCATTTTATATCGTCAAATTATTTTATATTCTCTCCTATAAATAATAAAAAAGTTTTATTATAAAAAAGTTCTTTTTTATAAAAGTGTAATTATTCTGTTCTATATTTCTGGATTAATTTCATTTTCTCCCATATTCTTACCGTCTTTTACTTCCTCCAGAGAAACGTTTTCCAATAAAATATAAAATACATAAAATAACTAAAATTAACATGAAGTAAAACTCCCTAGTGTAGTTGGTATATTTAATAAAAATTATAAAAATTTTTAAAAATCCAAACGGATTACGTTCAAAACGTTTTCGGACTTATCAGTCCATCATCAGTGAACCTAAAAGTAAGTAATCTCACTTAGTAAAATTGAAAAGGGCGAAATTTTGAATGTTAAAAATTGAAAAGTGTGGTTACGATTACTTACTCTCTGTCCTTGCTAAATAGCCACAATGCCAAACACTGGTCAAGATGTATGTTCTAACTACATGGTGAAATCTGATCTACAATTTGGCTTACATTGGATGCCAACGGATTAGTACTAGGAACATGATGCTCTACTCCATTAATTAAGAGATTTTTTTATTATTAGGTCTACATTGAACTACGTTTAGTCTGTCAATGATTTAGAAGGAAGTTGAAATACTTCAAATGTCAGTAACATTGACATCCAGGAAAGGGAATTTTTAAGGTATTAACCAAGGTCAAGATCCAATGTGGTTACGGAAATTTAAGTTTAAGACTGTGTTGGAATTTTAATTTTTAATATTAGAATTTAAAATTTACTATTTTTATAAAAATATTACAACCATTACCATAAACTTGACTATAAAATTAAATTTAATCGAACTTATTGTCATAATATGGTAATGAAAACAAAATGTAAGATAGAATTATTGGTTAATGAAAGTTAATAATTTTTTTGGCCTAAAATAGCCTTGTGGGTGAAAGTTAAAACGTTGAAGTGTTACAACAGTTGTTTAGTGTGTATAGAAATATAAATTTGTTAACTGTAATGTTGGTTATAGAAATATAAATTTGTTAACTGTAATGTTGGTCTATGCACACTATACAACTATACACTATATTTCTATACACACTAAACAACTGTTGTAACACTTCAACGTTTTAACTTTCACCCACAAGGCTATTTTAGGCCAAAAAAATTATTAACTTTCATTAACCAATAATTCTATCTTACATTTTGTTTTCATTACCATATTATGACAATAAGTTCGATCAAATTTAATTTTATAGTCAAGTTTATGGTAATGGTTGTAATATTTTTATAAAAATAGTAAATTTTAAATTCTAATATTAAAAATTAAAATTCCAACACAGTCTTAAACTTAAATTTCCGTAACCACATTGGATTTTGACCTTGGTTAATACCTTAAAAAATTCCCTTTCCTGGATGTCAATGTTACTGACATTTGAAGTATTTCAACTTCCTTCTAAATCATTGACAGACTAAACGTAGTTCAATGTAGACCTAATAATAAAAAAATCTCTTAATTAATGGAGTAGAGCATCATGTTCCTAGTACTAATCCGTTGGCATCCAATGTAAGCCAAATTGTATATCAGATTTCACCATGTAGTTAGAACATACATCTTGACCAGTGTTTGGCATTGTGGCTATTTAGCAAGGACAGAGAGTTCACTGATGATGGACTGATAAGTCCGAAAACGTTTTGAACGTAATCCGTTTGGATTTTTAAAAAAAATTTTAGAATTTTTATTAAATATACCAACTACACTAGGGAGTTTTACTTCATGTTAATTTTATTTAACCAGATGGTATACAGCCAACCTTCGGGTATTATCCCGTTTTATTTTTACATAAAATAACTCTTAAACAACTTAATCCATGCAGTTTGAATATTTTCGCTTCAACTCCCAAAGCACTAAAAATGACGTACCTCACATTTTATGTTTTATTTAAAGCTCTCCGTTATAACGAAGTTTCCCTGAGTTTTGTTATGTCACGATGTACCTGATATTTTTAAACACGTACAAGTACATGTGGAAATGCCAGTAGAATCGAAAAGCAACCACTTGTCATTCTAGGTGGCTTTACTGATGATATATGCCAGAGATTTATTTTGACATTTACGCATCTTCCGTTCCTTTTCTATTCTTTTTCCAAATTTAAAGTCGCCGCTTTTGAATGTTTTGCTGTTGTAGCGAAAAATTTATTCAATCCCCTTGAGTTATGAGTTTTTAGTAAATAAGAGAGTGCAGTGATTGTTAAAAATTGTTAATATGTTAGGTAATCGATGTAAAAGTGAAGTAAATAATTTAAAGTCATATTGGCAAATAGTGAGAAAATGAAATAAATAGACCAATATAACTACAGTGATGATCGCGCTAATAACCGGAAAAATAACGCAAAAGATGGAAAATATATTAAGTTCTGAAATGAAAAGAAATGAAACTAGTGGAGGTGGGAGATTTAGCGATAAACACCTATAAACTTATATTATATTTATACACCAGGGAAATAAGGCAAATATATACCATGTTCGTGACACTTGAGCAGCCAGGTTGCAAATAGGTTTTTTTGGTACTATATAACCAATACATTATAAATACAAAAATTCCCGTCACAGTTTGGACGAGAAATTTAGTTATTAACAAATAAGGGTCAAAAATGAGAGGTTTTTCGTTTAAATTGCTACAGGTAAAAATAGGGTATCTAAATGTCTTATTTATAATATTTCTCTTTTAGTAGATGAGCCAAGGTTTAAAATACCGTTTTTTAAATTTTGGTCCGATTATTTGTTGCTTCGGATATTGCAAAATAAAACTAAAATTTCGAAAATAAAAAATTTACTATAACTTTTGCGAAAATGAATTTAGGATTTTCATATTCAACGAACAGTTGAGTTAAATAGTTCACACAACGCACAAAAAATTTTAAGACGATGCATCAATTAGTTTAAATTTTATTCAATTTGTTTATCCCAAAGAGCTTTTTTTTCGCAATGTTATTGTTCAGAAAATAATAATGATACAGCAATTCCGTGAAAACAACATGAAGAAGAATTGTTATGTTTTCAATGTGTTTAAAAAAAATCATTAAAAAGTTATTTTTATCACTCAGAAAACATTTTACTAAAATAGAGTTATTTTTGGCTTATTAACAATTTAAATAACTTTGTTACTATTGACTGTACGCTAAAACTACAATGAAATTTGAAAAACTGGTATTTTTATACGAATTTTCAAAGAAAAACTTTTTGCCTAGGTTAATTACGGTCAAAGTTAGCCACTTTTTTTATTTAATTGACGGCTACTTTGTATATAACAATTAAGTAACCTAACTAGAGTCATTTTAAAGTTGAAGACATATAGGTTATGCGTTAAAGTTTGAGTAAACTTTGAACCTCAACAGAGTGGTTAATAAAGCTTTAAAAGTGGCGTCCGAACGGAATTAATTCGTGGTCGGTGGAGGGGAATTACTAAAATACGTGCTTTCAAAAAATAAAACTGATTCTGGAAACATGCTGCGATTAATATCACTTGAACTTGTTGATGGATTTTGATCATAATTTTTTTAATTTGTATGTACTCGTAGTCTTATAGAGTACGTTATGTACACACAACCCCAACTAACGTTACAAAATGTTTGGGGGGAACTCCCCTTATCACTCAGGGATATGAAAAACAGATTACGACCGATTCTAAGACCTACCGAATATACATATATAATTTCATAAAATCGGTCAAGCGGTCTCGGAGGAGTATGGAATCTAACAGTGTGACAGGAGAATTTTATAGATGTAAATATATAGATGGCTTTTAACAAATAGGGGTTGGTGATAGAAGAGTGAAAATTAAGGGTTGTATGGATTTTTTAATTCTACATTATATAAAATTAAGGTAGATAATTTTGTCCAATAAAATAAAAAAAATGTCAGGGGGGCAATCCCCCTTATAACATATGGGTACAAAAAATAGATTAAAACCTCTTCAACGTCCTACAGGATAAACGTGTAAAATTTTATAATAATCGGCCAAGCCGTTTCGGAGTAGTATGGTAACTAACACTGTTACAGGAGAAATTGATGTATAGAGAAGTACCTGCGAATTAAATAATAAAAGTGGCTAACTTTGAACCTAATTAACCTAGGCAAAAAGTTTTTTTCTGAAAATTCGTATAAAAATACCAGCTTTTGAAATCCTAAAGTAGATGTACCCTATAGTCAATATTAACAAAGTTATTCAAATTGTTTAGAAGCCAAAAATGACTCTATTTTACTAAACTTTTTTCGGAGTGATATAAAAATACCAGTTTTGAAATTCCATTGTAGTTTTAGCGTACAGTCAATATTAACAAAGTTATTCAAATTGTTTAGAAGCCAAAAATAACTCTATTTTAGTCAAATGTTTTCTGAGTGATAAAAATGACTTTTTAATGATTTTTTTCAATACTTTGAAAATATAACTATTATTCTTGTATGTGGTTTTCACAGAATTGCTATGTCATTATTATTTTCTGAACAATAACATTGCGAATGTTATCTTTGCGATAAACAAATTGAATAAAATTTAAACTAATTGACGAATCGTCTTAAAAATTTTTGTGCATTATATGGAATATTTGACTCAACTTTTCGTGCAATATGAAAGTCTTAAGGCCATTTTCGCGAAAGTTATAGCACATTTTTTATTTTTGAAATATTAGTCTTATTTTGCACTTTCCGAAACAAAAAAGGATCGGACCAAAATTAAAAAGTGCGATTTTAAATCTTGGCTTATCTACAAAAGGAAGAATATTATAAATAAGATATTTAATTACCCTATTTTTACCTGTAGCGATTTAAACGAAAAAACTGCCATTTTTGACCCTTATTTGTTAATAACTAAATTTGTCGTCCGAACTGTGACGGCCATTTTTGCATTTATAATGTATTAGGTACATAGTACCCAAAAAATCCATTTGCAACCTGGCTGCTTAAGTGTCCCGACAAAAACCTTATTTCTCTGGACTAGTATTGAACCACCGCGTATGAAATATTCATATGTGATAATTATCGATGCGTGAGTGAAATATCAGTTATATACAGTGCGCTGGAATAAGTGTTACCCCCCATATTAACTTATTTATTTTTCGCACAAAAGCAAAACGCTCGGACAGGTCGATTTTTAAAATAATCATAGTATGTTATAGCATCAATGTTTCGAACTTTACGCGATCCATCTTCAGGTGGAAGTCATAACATTGATTTTTTTAAAATAGGAAAGTACATCATGTGACACCTCATTTAAAAGCTTTTGAATTACTGATTACAAAAATGTGTAATACTTAAGAAAAATTTCGTTTAAATGCTTTTTAAATGCATTATTTTTTTTCAAATTACAATCTTTACACGAAAGATTACATTATTACCGAGGGCCGAAAGTCCCTTAGAATAAACAATAATGTCTTTTTTGAATAATATATTTGAAATTAAAAATCATACTAAATTTTCTCTTAGTTTTCACCCCTGTAACTTATTAAAATAAACACTATATAAGTTTTTAAGGACTTTTTGCCCTCGGTAATAATGTAATCTTTCATTCTGTGTTTAAATTTTTTAAAAATTCTTATTGGTTTTCTCAGGATACAAAAAAAGCAAGAATGCATTTAAAAAGCATTTGACCGAAATTTTGCCCAAGTATTATACATTTTTGTAATCAATATTTTAAAAGGTTTTAAATGAGGTGTCACATTATGATGTACTTTCCCATTTAAAAAAATCAAAGTTATGACTGGCACCTGAAGATGGATCGAAGTTCGAAACATTGATGCTATAATACACTACGACCTGTCTAAGCGTTTTGCTTATGTGCTAAAAATAAATAAGTTACTGTGGGGGAGGGGGTAACCCTTATTCCAGCGCACTGTATGAGTAAGCCTTTTTATAAACCTGATTATGCTATTTTCTGTATAACATTTAGTTACCTCTCTCAATTTATTTGAACTACACTCTAAAATACAGTCCACAAAATCGGAATAATTAATTATTCCACTATGCAAAGCTGCATTATTGTATTGAAACAGCTTCCTCATTATCTCTAACAAATGTTTTAACAAACAATACCAAAAAGCAAACTACATTCCCATTTCCAGCGTTGGAAATTGCTCTAAGAGCAGAAACAAATTGCAACACATCTAAAATAGCAATTTCGTTGCTTCGTGTGATTTTTGCAAATACGCCACCACTGAGCGACAGGCACAGACCGTCTAATTTATTGGTTCAATTGTTAAAGTACATTTTCAATACATCGACTATACTCTCATCTATTTTCCCCCATTCCCCCAATTCCCCCATTCCCCGGTATTCGTTCTGTACCGTCTCGTTGCTCCATCGCCAAATTAAACGTCGACTGACTTTGGTCGTTTTGCTACATTTGAAGTTGAGAATATTGCCACAATTTCGGCTAATGATATAATTGCCTTCATAATATCGATTCTGCTCTAGAAAATTTTGTCAAGAGTTATTTTCTGGTTGTAGGTTCTTTTTGATACGGCTTATGTTAACTTACCTATTACATAAAGGAGACAAAGCAAAAGCGAATTACAGATCGATTAGCCTCCTCAGCCATATTTATACATAAGTTGTTTACATGAATAATTGTTAAAAGAATGTTAAAACAATTAGAGATTTATCAGCCAAGAGAACAGGCAGGATTCCGAAACAGTTACAGAATTAATGACCATCTACAGAGCATAATAATAATAATATCGTATGGCATTTTGCCGGGGAGATCCTTTCGGATTTTCCGGCGCCATTTACATCTTCAACCCACTTTCAAGTAATTAGTGTCGATGTACACTAGCCTAGGAAGACCGACGGCCTAACGTACTCGTTCCTAATCCCGAAAAGGGATTGTTGTTGACGGGGCTCGAACTCGTGCGCTCTGGCTTATGATGCCAGGTATCATGCGGATGAGCTACGGCCGTCCACTACAAAGCATAAAAAATACTTTAATAGAAAACGTAGTTAAATATAAAACCAGAATACTACAGAGGCGTGAATTTATAAATTCCAAATATTTAATGAAAAATCCTTTGTAAAAAGGATAAAAATTTATTAAAATCCCTTTAAGGACTATAGCACAGAATGTTTCCGATATATAAAAATACCATCATCAGTGTTTAGAACTCTTTGATCACAAACTGAGCGACCAAAGAAATACCAGGGTATGAACTCTTTAAATGGTATACAAATTTATTATATTAGCATATAGGTCTGGATCCCGCGTGTGAAAAAAAAGTTGATTAATAGCAAGCTGAAAATTTGTTAATAGCTTAAGGGTATCTAGTCGGATAAACTTTGATATATGAGAACACTTGAACAGGGGCAGTTTTAATTGTGGAACAAGTTAAAAATTTGGAACGGTCAGACCACGAAAACAACAAAAGGCGCCAGACAATCTTTCCTAAAGATCTCCTGGCAGATATATCACAGATATTTTAGAATAATTATTAAAGATGACACAGTTATTGAATGGAGTTTCCAAAGAAGAAGTTACAAAAGAAATTGGACCCAATGTAAGAGTTTGCCAATTAAATATAGAAGGTATAAGTAGAGCCAAATGTCAAATTCTACACAAACTATTAAAAGATAACGATATTGATCTGGTCGCATTACAAGAAACGCATACAGAAAACGAATTTCAATTGAATTTAAGAGGAAAAATCCCCCGCTATGATCTACTGGATGAATCTACGACAGAGCCTACGGTGTAGCAACTTACGTACGTACAGACATAGAAAATGCAGCCTTGATTTCTACTTCTACCAAGAATTATTATTATTTTTTAATGTATTGTGATCTTTATTTTTTATACAAAAACTGTGATAGAGCCATACGCTAAATAAATAAATAAATTATAGAAAATTTAATTATGCAACTTTTACGTCAGTACAACTTTTCTCGGAAATGAATATTTTTAAAGTTATAATCAAAAAACGAAGAAAAAAATCGAATTTTTCCTTCATTTTTTGACATTTTGATTATTTAAGCAATGTTCTGGACCCATTTGAGAGGGAGGATGACTCAAATATTATTATTTGGGTTATTTTCAAGCAATTTCTGCAAAAAAATTTGAGTCACCTCTCAACGTCCAAATGTACTAATATTTTTACAGATACGCTTTGGTCTATACTGGTTATTTTGTCCGGTCTAGATGCTATCTTTGATTGGTTTTTCGGATCAGGTCACTCGTTTCTTTGGGGATGTATGTTTCAGTAGTGGATCTTCTGCTTTTGTGGGCCTTGTGTAGTAGTATTCTTCGACTTCCTCTTGAAAGTCAGAGTCTTCTGGGTAATGGTAGTTCATCGAACACTGTTTTTCTGGAGTAATAATCATGACTTCAGCTTTGTCTGCGGTGCGGTGGTGTATACTATGCTGTTTTCCCCATTGGTTTCCTTTCGTATTTTATGATTTTCTGTAGTTTCCACACATGGTCCATGTTTTTCCTGTTTTCTTCTTAGTTTTCTTCTTGTTTCTCAGGCTCGTATTTGATCTGACTCTTTAGTCTGTTTGCTCTGTTCTTGTTTCCTGGGACTCTTGTTCTTCTGGCTCTTTTCTTTGCTCTGTTCTTCTCTTTAATTACGTCCCTTTTTGGCTGATACCTCTGAATCTTTCTCTGTTGCTGGAATGTCTTCTTCGGTGCTGCTGTTATTTATAGCTTCTCTTATAATGCTTTCGTAGCCTCTTGTCTGTAATTCTGATTCCTTCGCTGATTATTCTTTTGAAGGTTGGCCACTTGGACTTCGTTTTTTTTTTGTAAGCAACTACTGTTTGGTGGACTTATTTCCATGTATCAATCTTTAGTAATAGGGTATTAATTAGGGTCTCTTTCATTGTATTTCTCACAAGCTGAGCCACCAAAGAAATACCAGAGTATAAACCCTTTAAATGGTACAAAAATTTGTTATATTAGCATATTATTTGCTTTGAGTTGCCATCAAACAGTCTTCATGTAAAGACATATCTACCTGTTTAGCAACCAACGTGATGGGCTGTGCCGAAGAGCCTAATTCTTGTTAAATATTATTTTTTATCCTATGGAATTTTAAGCAAATACCTATTAGGTCTGGATCCCGCGTATGAAAAAAAAGTTGATTAATAGCAAGCTGAAAATTTGTTAATAGCTTAAGGGTGTCTAGTCGAACAAACTTTGATATATGGGAACACTAGAACAGGTGAAGTTTTAATTGTGGAACAGGTTAAAAATTTGGAACGGTCAGACCACGAAAACGGCACATGTATTTTGTCCGACAGAACAGACTTAAACTCTCCGAACAGAGATTAAACTCTCATGCAAAAATCAGACTGCTATTTATCACCTGTCATAATTCCTGTCATTTGACATATTCTACATGTTCCACTCATTAAAACGCCCATTTGGTGATAAATAGCAGTCTGATTTTTGCATGAGAGTTTAATCTCTTTTCGGAGAGTTAAAGTCTGTTCTGTCGGACAAAATACATGTACCGTTTTCGTGGTCTGACCGTTCCAAATTTTTAACCTGTTCCACAATTAAAACTTCCCCTGTTCCAGTGTTCCCATATATCAAAGTTTGTTCGACTAGACACCCTTAAGCTATTATCAAATTTTCAGCTTGCTATTAATCAACTTTTTTTCATACGCGGGATCCAGACCTAATAGGTATTTGCTTAAAATTCCATAGGATAAAAAATAATATTTAACAAGAATTAGGCTCTTCGGCACAGCCCATCACGTTGGTTGCTAAACAGGTAGATATGTCTTTACATGAAGACTGTTTGATGGCAACTCAAAGCAAATAATATGCTAATATAACAAATTTTTGTACCATTTAAAGGGTTTATACTCTGGTATTTCTTTGGTGGCTCAGCTTGTGAGAAATACAATGAAAGAGACCCTAATTAATACCCTATTACTAAAGATTGATACATGGAAATAAGTCCACCAAACAGTAGTTGCTTACAAAAAAAAAAACGAAGTCCAAGTGGCCAACCTTCAAAAGAATAATCAGCGAAGGAATCAGAATTACAGACAAGAGGCTACGAAAGCATTATAAGAGAAGCTATAAATAACAGCAGCACCGAAGAAGACATTCCAGCAACAGAGAAAGATTCAGAGGTATCAGCCAAAAAGGGACGTAATTAAAGAGAAGAACAGAGCAAAGAAAAGAGCCAGAAGAACAAGAGTCCCAGGAAACAAGAACAGAGCAAACAGACTAAAGAGTCAGATCAAATACGAGCCTGAGAAACAAGAAGAAAACTAAGAAGAAAACAGGAAAAACATGGACCATGTGTGGAAACTACAGAAAATCATAAAATACGAAAGGAAACCAATGGGGAAAACAGCATAGTATACACCACCGCACCGCAGACAAAGCTGAAGTCATGATTATTACTCCAGAAAAACAGTGTTCGATGAACTACCATTACCCAGAAGACTCTGACTTTCAAGAGGAAGTCGAAGAATACTACTACACAAGGCCCACAAAAGCAGAAGATCCACTACTGAAACATACATCCCCAAAGAAACGAGTGACCTGATCCGAAAAACCAATCAAAGATAGCATCTAGACCGGACAAAATAACCCGTATAGACCAAAGCGTATCTGTAAAAATATTAGTACATTTGGACGTTGAGAGGTGACTCAAATTTTTTTGCAGAAATTGCTTGAAAATAACCCAAATAATAATATTTGAGTCATCCTCCCTCTCAAATGGGTCCAGAACATTGTTTAAATAATCAAAATGTCAAAAAATGAAGGAAAAATTCGATTGTTTTCTTCGTTTTTTGATTATAACTTTAAAAATATTCATTTCCGAGAAAAGTTGTACTGACATAAAAGTTGCATAATTAAATTTTCTATAATTTATTTATTTATTTAGCGTATGGCTCTATCACAGTTTTTGTATAAAAAATAAAGATCACAATACATTAAAAAATAATAATAATTCTTGGTAGAAGTATAAATCAAGGCTGCATTTTCTATGTCTGTACGTACGTAAGTTGCTACACCGTAGACTCTGTCGTAGGTAGCACCCAGTAGGTCACAGCCGGGGATTTTTCCTCTTGAATTCAATTGAAATTCGTTTTCTGTATGCGTTTCTTGTAATGCCACCAGATCAATATCGTTATCTTTTAATAGTTTGTGTAGAATTTGACATTTGGCTCTACTTATACCTTCTATATTTAATTGGCAAACTCTTACATTGGGTCTAATTTCTTTTGTAAATTCTTCTTTGGAAACTCCATTCAATAACTGTGTCATCTTTAATAATTATTCTAAAATAACTGTGATATCTGCCAGGAGACCTTTAGGAAAGAATGTCTGGCGCCTCTTGTGCTAGCTCTTTAGGTTACCCAGGGTGCACGTGCAGTATTACCTGCGGACGCGAACTAGCATTACACCCCAATTTTCTATAATATAGAATTGGTTAAATATTTTAAAAATAGTTACCCTTGTTGCAAAATAGCAATAATTGCGAAAAAAACATATAAAAACAAGTATCCGCTTTTTACGTTTTTCAACCATTTATGCTACACTTAGGACCTTCATATTTCACCCAGAAAAACTTTATGATACAGTAAAACAATACTGTAAATTTCATTAAGTTCGGTTCAATAGATTTTGCAAAATAAATTTTGCAATCCAGCTTTCGCAAAAAAATTCATTTTTTCAAAATGTTACAGGACTGAAAATAAAGCAGATAGCAAGTTGAATTTTTTTTGCTTATACAAGTGTACTGTACCTTCTATTTGCAATTTGCAAAACTAAAATCGATTAATTACGACGGCGTCAGGAAGTTTTTTAAATAAACATTAATTACTGGTGCTACGCGCAGGACAGCAGATAGTTTGCGCTGATTGGGCATTCCAATGGCCTTTGATAATGATTGATACATTTTAATTTTTATTGCATTTCGATATAAACAAATAAATTTGTTTATTGCAAAATAAAAACACATACTCTATCCTTTGAAATAACATTTTTTTTAGCAAAAACTTTCTTTGTTCATATATTTTAACTTAGAGAATAAAAGTTTATTATTTTAAATATATGCAATTGTTTAAACAATATTTCACAAACAATAATAAAATCAGTTTGATTTTTGTGGAATTAAAATATTAAAATACAACAAAATATAGAGTAAGAAAATAATATATTAGATAAAGATTGGAAGAAATTTTGGTGGAAATCAACTTCATGTGAATCGAACACAATTAAATTTTTAACCAATTTTATATTGTAGGAAATTTAGTTAGGCAACTTTTATGTCAGTACAACCTTTTCTCAGAAATGAATAGTTTTAAAGTTACAATCAAAAAACCAATAAAAAAATCAAATTTTTTATTTATATTTTGACATTTTGATTATTTAAACAATGTTCCGGACCATTTTGAGTGGGAGGATAACTCAAATATTATTATTTGAGTTATTTTCAAGCAAAAAAAAAATTGAGTCACCTCTCAACGTCCATCTCAAAACAGATGCGCCCTGGACTAGTGGGGATCTAAAATAGCTCTCAGCGAAAGCAGTCGTTCTGATCAACATAATGAACGTACTGGTGAGATTCAGAAGATTACCTAATCGAAGGAAAGAAGCTCATATGATCACAATTTATACCTGAACTAGAAAAAATAGTTTTGCAAAAAAATATTATTTGTCAATAAGCTTAGGTGCCTACTGCCAGCAGTAAGCAAGATTGCTGAACGAGTGATACTCTCAAGGCTTATTGAGTTATTATAAATTAAACGAATATCCAAGTAAAATTTTGGTGTAAAGAGGTTATATGGTTAAATTAGGTTAAAAAATAATCTGCAAATGCTTTTCCTTGTTTGCATACTACAATGTACGCCAGATGTAGAGATTTTTGGGCAAAATAAGTTTTATACCCCGTTAATGAGACACACAACAAATAGTTTCCATCCATCACGAACAACCCTGTACACCGTTGCATTAACACGATATAAACGCTCGCAATTAAACCAGCTGCCGCCTCCCATTTTCCTTATCCATATCTCTCTATAATACACACCATTCTCCTCCAACTCCAAACGTCTGCGAGTTATTAACTCAAAACACGAAAATATAAATTAAGAAGACATTTTCCTCTCCAATTAAATAGCAATTGAGAACCAACTGCTAGGTCGAACTGTGTAGTTTTAAACGATTTACGATTGTACAAAACTATGGAACACGAATGCTAATGCTTTATGTCTGCAGTGCTAGTTCGAATCCTGCTACATAAATCGTTTCGGTTGTTTGGCGGTCATAAATTAACCTGCCTGTGTAATGGACTTCTTCAACAACAACACTTCGCTCGATTCATCAGAATTTTGAAATCGTTTCGAATATTCAGATTTCGAACACTTAAATCCTGAATTACAAGGCTTGTTCAATTGAGAGGCTTCTTTGGCTCAGAAAATCTTTACTGTCAAATATATACATATCTACAAATAATTAACGATACAGTTAAGGAACATACCCCATTGTTTCACCAACCGGTGTATATTCGTTTTTTAACGTTTATTCAGCAATTTGTTAGTTATAAACATTCTAACAATAAGCGTCTTTGGGGTTTGAAGTAAAAGAAATTGACGTTAGAGAAGTCAGTCCAATGACTGGACCTCTAGTATGGAACAAACATGACATTCCGATAATATGCTACATACAAACATACATTTCACATTTACAAACAATACATACATCTAAAATCTAAACACAATTACGGTGAGTTAGAAATAGTTATTTATGAAACAGTTCGTGAAGTATGTATGCGAACGCACGCGATATTTAGAGCACGAGCGACAGCGGCGCGAGTGCTATACATCGCGTAAGTTCGCAAAAAGTACTTCACGCACAGTTTCATACAATATTTTATCTACTCTACCATAAACAAATAAAAAAACTGTAACTCTTCGTTACTGGAATTCATTTCTATTCTACAATTTTTAGAACTTTGACATTTAAAAATTCTAACTTCTTTCAAACCACAAAACTATCAAAACTTTTGTCGTAATTTATTGCTCATTATGTCATCACCATGACAACGCGAAAGTTTTTTTTTTCTTTGATTTTGGCCTTGGTTTAGAACTAGAACCTTTAGCCACGTAATTGTATAACTTATCACTAAGTCAGGGGAGTAATGTGTAGTGTGTGTGTTGAGTAAGTGTCTTGTTACTTTGCAAAGTCGACGTCATTGTCTTTGCAAAGAGACGCTAATTGTATCCGAACGTCTGCGGTCCCTCCAGTGAGTACCGATCCCACAAGGACAGAAACTATATTCATTTATTAATTACAACGCGAAAGTTAAGGATATTTGATTTTATGAAAGTGTGTCAAAAACAGTGCGAAATACATTGTTACTTCACGCACACCTTAAACACTTCACGCACTGCTATTTATAATGACAGTTTTCACAAACTAAAAACTAAATATGACATAGAGTAGATAAACTTATTTATAAATCAAGTCCAGTGGATTTATAGGTTGTAGTCTGTGAGTTTGTTGACTATTATGAAGCAAGTTTATTGCCAGGGTATTTTTGGATGGCTTTCTAGGCGTTTTATGTACCGAACACTGCACTGAATTATCACTTCACTAATCGTAGGTATTTCTAGATCACAATACGTGTCTTTGTTTGACACGAACCATGGGGCGTATGTTATAGAGCGTAACACTTTAGATTGTAATCTTTCCATTATGGATATGTTGGATTTTGCTGCTGTACCCAACAGCTGGATCCCATAGACCCAGACCGGTTTGAGAATTGTATTGTATACTAACAGTTTGTTACTTATAGACAACTTCGATGTTCTGGCAAGGATCCAATAATATTTACGAAATTTTAAGTTTAACTGTTGGCGCTTTTTCCATATATGGGTCCTCCATGCATAGGCGTAACCAGGATGATCCTAAGGGGGGTTACAACTACATGAAAGGGGGGGTTACAACTAATGGAAGGTCTCTGAGGGCCATGGTGTCAAGAGTATAGAGCTCAAAGTACATCCCAATGGGGGGGTTATAACCCCAAACCCCCCTGGTTACGCCTTGCCTCCATGTCAAAGTTTTGTCCAGGTGCATTCCAAGGTATTTAACGCTTTCGGCTTGTGGAATTGATTTGTTATTTATTTCTATATTAGTATTCCAGAAAGCCACTGCGCATCCGCTAGGAAAAATATTCCGATTCGGATTTTTTAGACAATCTTACTCAAAAAGGACACCTTTTAACAAATTTGCATGTTGTCAGGACCAAAAGTGGGTCAAAAATTTTTTAAACGTTTTTTTTTTCCTAAAATTATTTTTTTTTGCATGCAACAAAGTTTTTTTAGGTTTTTTGGATCATTCCAAATAGAAAAGGTCCTTAGTGACTTTTCTCTAAAGTTGATAGTTTTTTACATATAAGCGATTAAAAATTGAAAAATTGCGAAATCGGCCATTTTTAACCTTCAAAAATGTGAAAAACTTAAAATTTGAATGTTGCCAAGGTCAGTAATATATTCTTTAAACATCGATTGATGAAATCCCGAAGAGTTTTTTGCAGTACAGTATTCAAAACTCCTTTGTTTTTTAATTTTTAATCACGCGTGCGCGACACTATTTTTCACCGTTGCATGTGTACAGTATGGTGCAAATGAAAGGACTAAATTCGTTATTTCGTAAACCGGCGATTTTAAGGAAAAAACGCGAAACAGGTCGATTTTTATTTTTAAGTTATGATATTGTGGCTTATATGGTATACTAGTGACGTCATCCGTCTGGGCGTGATGACGTATTCGATGATTTTTTTAAATGAGAATAGGGGTCGTGCAGTAGCTCATTTGAAAGGTTCTTAAATTCTCTATTCAGTTATGTAAACATTTACATAATTATTTATACAGGGTGTCCAAAAATTTTTTATTAAATTAAATTATTTGAGAAAATTAGAAGTAGAAGGACACCCTGTATAAATAATTATATAAATGTTTATATTACTGAATAGAGAATTGAAGAACCTTTCAAATGAACTAGCACGCTTCCCCTATCCTTATTTAAAAAAATCATCGATTACGTCATCACGCCCAAATGGATGACGTCACTAATATACTATATATGCCACAATATCATAACTTAAAAATAAAAATCGACCTGTTCCGGGATTTTTCCTTAAAGTCGCCGGTTTACGAAATAACGAATTTATTCCTTTCATTTGCACCATACTGTCGGTGGAATATAGTGTCGCGCACGCTTGATTAGCAATTAAAAAACAAAGGAGTTTTGAATATTGTATTGCAAAAAACTCTTCGGGATTTCATCAATCGATGTTTAAAGAATATCTACCTACCTTGGCAACATTCAAATTTGCAGTTTTTCACATAGTTTTTGAGGGTTAAAATGGCCAATTTCGCAATTTTTCAATTTTTAATCGCTTATATGTCAAAAACTATCAACTTTAGAGAAATGTCACTAAAAACCTTTTCTATTTTGAATGATCCAAAAAACCTAAAAAACTTTATTCCATGCAAAAAAAATAATTTTAGGAAAAAAAACAAAAAAACGTTTAAAAAATTTTTGACCCACTTTTGGTCCTGGCAACATGCAAATTTGTTAAAAGGGGTCCTTTTTGAGTAAGAATGTGCAAAAATTCCGAATCGGAATATTTTCCTAGCGGATGCGCAGTGGCTTTCTGGACTATAGGCGATATTTTGCGACATTTTGTAAATATGATATGTTGTGATTTTGATTCATTGATATTTATGCGCCATTTCTTTGTCCACTTTTCAATGTCCCTAATATGCCTTTGAAGAGATTCGATAGCTGCTGCGGGATTTTCATCTGTGACTAACATAGCTGTGTCGTCTGCAAATGTTGTAGTCGTTACATTTTCATTTGTTGGTATGTCGTGTGTAAATATCAAATATAATATAGGACCCAGAACACTACCTTGAGGGACTTCAGATCGTATAGGGTAGATTTTTGATGTATCTTCTTCATGCTTGACACAGTAGTATCTTTCTTCTAAATATGTTTTCAGTATAGTAAACATTGACTCAGGAACGTTCATTTTTATTTTGAAGATCATCCGTTCATGACAGACTTTATCAAAAGCCTGAGGTGTATATTTTGCTTAAAAATTCTTGTAGAATTCTGTTACGGCATTTTGTACCTCTACGTCGGACTGAAAATAATTACCTTTTAACGTCTTTTTCAGTAGCCCCAAATTGTGAATAATACATGGAGATAAATCGGGACTAGAAGGCGGATACTCCTCTAATGTGGTCCATTTGTTTCGTTATATATTTTCTTTCATTAATTTGGCAATTTCAGGCAGAGCATTGTCATTGTATAAAAGTGACACCACGTGAGATCGTCCCTGAAAGTTTTCGTCATATTGGTTGATGGAGCTTTGTCAAAATTTCTTTACGCAGATTTGGTTCAATCTCTAATAAAGTAATAAGGGAGGGATAATAAGTATTTTCTAAATTACACTCGACCATACCCAGATTCAGCACATTCACGTAACTTGTAGTACACAGACATTTATTGAAATATGTACCATATAAAGATGTTTTTCAAATACCCACTTGCTCTTAAAGTGCTTAAAAACTTAAGCAAATCAAAAATTGTGTTAGATATGGTTACTTTCTGGACAATAAAAAATTATTCTGCAATTTTTATACATACATACATACATAATCGAAAACCTCTTTTACCCGTAGGTGTCGAGGTATACAAGCTTTCTTAAATGTTTTCTACAAAACGCCACTCTTTTCTGTCTCTAGCTAGTTCCTTCGCCTCACTCCATGTCTTCCCTCTTTCTTCGAGAATCTCATTTATGCTTTTGTTCCATGTTTTTCTTGGTCGTCCTCTACGATTTTTCCCTATTCTTCTCGCCTCCCATATCTTCTTCACCTGTCTAGTTTCGTTCATTCTGATCATGTGTCCCCGCCATTTCAGTTTTTTTCTTCTGCTTTTACCTTTAGTGATTTCGTTCCTAGTTCTTGTCTAATGTCTTCGTTCCTTCTTCTGTCTGTTCTTCTAACAGCCAGCACTTTCCTCAAGTATTTCATTTCACTTGCTTGCAGTCGCTTTGTTTGTCTTTCGTCAAGTACCCAGTTTTCTGCCCCGTAGGTTAATACAGGTTGGTACACTGTTTGGTATACGATCATTTTAGTTTTTGTAGGTACATATTTCTTTTCTGCTCAAGAAGTTTTTGTATAGTGCATGATATAATCTAGTTGCTGAGTTTATTCTGGCACCAATCTCGTCTTCTTGTGTCCCTGTGTTATTCAAACTTATCCCTAAGTACTTGAATACTTCTATCTGTTCGATTATATTTCCTTTAATGTTGATGTTTATTTTTGTGTTGTTTTTTGTTAATACCATCACTTTAGTTTTCTCGGTGTTTACTCTTAAGTTGTATGGTTTTAATTCTTCTGTCCACATTGTCATGTTCTTTTGAAGGTCTTTTTTCTGTTTTTACTATAAGTACTATATCATCTGTAAATACACATGCTTCTACTTGGCTACTTGCATATTTCTATATCCTGCAATATATTTTTTTGTTTTTATCCAGCAACCTTTTATTACTTCATCCATAACGCTTATAAACAATAATAGACTTAATACACCACCCTGTCTGACTCCATCGTTATTTTTGAAAATTTTTGAAGTTCTGTTTCTTGTTCTTCTTACTTCGTCATTTGTATTTTCATACTGACTAACATACCACCTTCAACAGTTCTTCATCTACATTCTTGTTCTCTAGGCTCTTCCAGATTCCTGCCTTGTCCACCATATCAAACGCCTTTTTCATATCTAAGAATGCTAAATAGATTTCTTCATTTTTGACTAGAGTTTTTTGAAATTATTTGTTGCAAAGTAAAATTGTGGTCTTGTACACTGTGTGCTGGTCCAAATCCACTTTCTGCATATGCTAGTCTAGGTTCT
This sequence comes from Diabrotica virgifera virgifera, assembly GCF_917563875.1. NCBI lineage: Eukaryota > Metazoa > Arthropoda > Insecta > Coleoptera > Chrysomelidae > Diabrotica > Diabrotica virgifera. Next base: position 220,332,610 of record NC_065451.1, on the reverse strand, counting down.
ATCATCTTGCGTAATTTACTTTCTATTATTATTTCGTATATTTTTAGTCCTGCGCATAATAGAGATATTCCTCTATAATTTTCGCAGACCATAGTATCTCCTTTCTTATGTATTTGCAAAATTGTTGCCATGTTGCATTTAGTATTTCCAGCAATTCGTTCTTTCCATTTGGTCCTAGAAATTTTAATAATTCTGTATCTACCTGATCACATCCTGATGCTTTACCTACTTTAATTTTACTCAAAGCTTGGATTTTTATATTTTACTAATTTTTATATATTTTGGAATTTATCGTCAAAACTAAATTTATAAACTACCTTTATGAATAACAAATTTTGACCACATACCTTATAATTTAACAAACTAAAAGAGCATAATATATTACATAAATAATTTGACAATTAAGCTTGGCTAGTGGAACGTCCCACATATAATAATTTATGTAATTACAATGGACGGCCACAAAACGAGTCAAATTGACTGGAATTAATGAACTGGAAAATTTAGCAGCTTCACCGTTCACATTATTCAATTTTTTAGAGAATATTTAACATGTGCAGACACATGCTGGTATAAAGGATGTTTTAAATCAGTAATTTCTGCAACAAGTTGATAAAGAGGTCCTTTTTAAATAGAAACTATAAAAGTAATCATTGGGGATATGAATGCGAAAGTCGGAAAAGAGAAAATACTCGACATGTTCAATATGACTGGAAATATTTTCTCTCTGGAAAAAAATTCTGGAGTTGTTGGTGCTTGGACTTATAGTACATTCATTATAAGATTTGGGATATTAAGTTGTATTATAACATTATTATTCTTTCTAATAGAGAAATAAAGTTAGCAAGATCTACAGTTGATGACAAAAAAGCAATTAACAAAATAATACGAGCGATGTATGTTTATTCAACAAAAACAAAATACATCTGCATAGGAGGACATTAAAACGATGAACTTAACTTAAAAGATAGATAAGTAATTTCATCATGTTTCGAATTTTGGAGACAAAGATTAAATGAAATGTACGCACTGAAATAGAAAACTAAAAATGAATTATAAAAGGAAATAGTTATTTTCCTAACAAGTGCAGAGAGTCATTCTTTTCCGCACGCGACTGCAGTTTGCCGAACGACGCGAAGCGGAAAAGAGACTTTCTGCAAGAGTTAGGAACAATATTTTTTCTAAGAGTCTTTAAAAAATTACCAAATCTTAATCAATTAATTTAATTAATATGAAAATACATACACAAATTAATTCTTTGACAAGGTTGTCAAAACCAAACTTTCAATATAATTAGTTAGCATGACGGCGATCTTGGTTTTCATGACGATGATTCAAAACAACTGTTATTGTCTACCGATTTGACTTCCGAATATTATGTCAAAATAATTTTATTTCATCGAATTATCGCGTTAATTTCATTAAAACAGGAACACAATAAGATATATTTGAAATAAATTAGTAAATAATATCTGAATATTAGTTTATTGCATGTATTGTAATTACTTTAAGGCCATATTAAGATATCTAAATTAACACGCGTGCGGAAAAGTGAAACTTTCTAAACTAAAATGCGTGCGCGAAAGTAGACACTTTTGCACGCTCCTAGAAAAAATAATAGGCACACTGAACTCACTACTCTTGTCAAAAGTTATCTCTAAACAGAAAAAATCCAGCTGTGTGACATTATTTTTAAAAGCCAGCGTAAAGCATGGCAATTCACTAAGAGATGGGAATACAAACTGGTTGTTCTGGAAATGGACGTTTGTCACAAATCAGCAGGTAAACTCAGAATTAGACTTTGGCAAATATGCAAATAAAAACATATGAAATATGCGCATAAATATGCAGCATTTTACACAAAAATATGCATGTTTATCTAGAAAATATGCATATAAAAATAAAACAAAAATAGAAGTACCTACAGTAAAACCTGTGTTACCGGCCACCTGTACTAACGGCCAGTTTAAAAATTCCCCAAACCAATTATAATATAATGTTCGGTATACTGCGAAAACCAGGTAAATGCCGAAATACCGAAACCGAGAAAAAACGTTTTTAAAGTTTAGTGTTTTATTTTGAATTAAGAGGACAACTTGTGTTTGATATTCGGTATTCTAGTGAAAGATGCATATATCAGAAATGATATTCTATCATTAGTTTGAAAAAGTTAAGACACCTAGCTGATTAAACCTAAATTTAAGATGAAGATGCGGTCACTTACCTGGTTTTACCTGTAAATCTAAATTAATCAGTTACCCTTAAAATAACACATTTATAACAAATATAATAAACAAAATATAATATTTTGTAGTTTTGTGATCGGAACATCAGGCTTTAACTAGTTAATAGCAATGTTTTTAAGGGATTAGTCGATCTGGTTTTCCCTGAACATTTTATTCAGAGTTGTTTGTAGTTAGATATATGGATATTATTTACATAAATATAGGCAGTTTTATAGAAAAAACAAATTTATTTTGAACGTGTTATAGATACAAGAAAATAGTATCACTATGCGTATTACTCGTCAGATTAGTCACTGAAAGCAGGATCTGACACGATGCCATTGCCATCGTAAAATAAAATACCACCTGTTATATTCCTATGGTATCACTACCTTATCAAATAGCTGTAACAAATCTCTGTTTTCTTGCTATGATAGTTAATGAAGTTCTATCATAAAGTTGCTTAAGTTTTTATCGACTAACATAAGCATGCTTATATAACTGAGCTTGCTTTTATCTTGTTGACTGCCGTGCAGTATCAATAAGGAAATGAAGCTTGGTGATGCGTTATAATTGAAATGGAATATGTTTGTCCCTTATTTCACGAATCTCATCTTTTTATCTTTAACCACATTATTTTTTCGCCGTTTTGGTCTTTTGTTCGGTTTTTAATTAGAGTTGTGATAATTTTTTTAAATCATAAAAGTCGTAGTACCCATTTAAAATCTTTACACTTGTATGGTTCTATACATACTTTTTCATCACTGACCTTGACATTTTTAGTTTCCCTTGCATTTTAAAAAAACAGACAAGTAATCTGGCTTACCATAGAGATACCTGATTTCTAGCGGTTTAGATGCTGCTATTTATAGACTCAACTTCCATACAAGAATGTCCCAACTCTAAAAATTTAATGTTACGATACTGTCCTCCGCAGGTATAAGAAAATACACTTGTTATTTCACTTGCTTACATATTCTGGGACACATTTTGATAAGTAATTGAGTATAATGCTTTCTATTTCAGAACTTCCTCGTCTACCGTTAATTTCTGACCAGGCAAAATGGTAAGCTACATTTGGTAATGCGGCTTTATTTACACACAAATAATTATTGTAGACACATAATTTTCGGGAAGAATATATGAATTGTCCAGTTAATCTGGAATCTGTAGTATAGCCTGTAGATCAACAGTGATTGAAACAAAATTCCGTTGTTGATTAAAGCTTTTCTTATCATTTCGTTTTTCGAGATTTCATACTTCTATTTTTTTTCTGATGTTGTCTGTAACTGTTTTCTAAATCCGGTTTCTTAGTTGGATTAGCCATATCATAATAATATGATAGGGCTATATAAATTTTATTTATTACAAACTAAACATTGATCTTATTTTATTTAGGACAAAAAAGCTTAAATTATAGTCGTTAGAAAATATTCTTCGGTATGTAATTTCGCTAATACCTTCCGGTTTCTGCAGCTGCCAATCATTTATATTAAGTTGATATATTTTCCTTATACTCAAATTTTTGTCCAAATATCTACGCTTCGAACTTTGCCGAATATAATGTGGGACCATGGTTGGAAAAGACTCAATATGAGCCTTCACAATTTTTCGGTTTTCATTGCTTGTTTTATTTGGCAGTATATGCTTGCCTCTATTGCCCGTATCTGCATAAAAACATAGAATATCAATTTTTCTTACATCTTGCATTAACGACGCTGATATACAAAATGTCTTACAAAAAACTTCTCACATACCTGTACCTCTTGACCATTGAAAGAAACATAGTCGATAGTATCGATTTTACCAGTCGATATGAATGAGAAATTTTCATAAAATATACATGTAAAATGTATTAAAGACATTTATCACCTTTTTACTGAATATGGTGTACAGCAGTAGAAATATATTGTTGTCTGGCAAAATAATATATGCGCGCTTAGTTGGTTTTACATGAAACAGAACTTTAATTTTGTGGAAGTAAGTAGCGATATATTGTTTTACTTGAAAATGAAAAGTTGGCTATGTGTAATTTATTTGTTTATCACTCAAATTATCTGCTGAATGGTAAGTCATATCATTTACTGGGTTTTACCTGTATGTAGAGCGTAAAAAGCTGATAATTTTGGTATACTTAACTCAATATCTTAAAAATTTGTCATTTACCTGGTTTTCGCAGTATACCGACGACATGTAGACTACAAATCTGACAATACTGGCCGGCCACCTTTGTATATCGGCCAATTATTCTTTCTTTTTTAATGGCCGTTACTGACAGGTTTTAATGTATATATAAATAACTCAAAAAGTAGTATCCGTTTTATTTACAAAAATATTTAAAATATCTTAATTATATCATAATTTACAGTAATTAACATTTATTTATTTTACAAACTAGGCTTAGGTATTTAGCTATTTAAGTATTTTATCAAATAAATGATATTACTTTGAATTGTGGTAACACTAAATGATTAACTCTTTCTCTTCTTCTTTTTGTATAGAGATGACTCTGTCTGTTTTTTCAATGTGCCTCTAGTAAGTTGTCGTTCCATCGTTTTCGTGGTCTTCCCACTGATCGTCATCCTATTGGGGAACCGTCTCTCGCTGTCCTGACTACTATATTTGTTGTCATTCGGCTTATGTGGTCATTCCATTCTATTCTTCTGTTTCTTATCCAGTTATTAATGTTATCCACCTTGCATCTCCGTCGTATATCTGTACTTCTAGCTCTGTCCCATAGAGTCTTACCATCGATTTTTCGAAGGGTTTTTATCTCCGCTGTTTCGAGCAATCTTTTTGTCCTCTCTGTGTCGGGTCGTGTTTCTGCCGGGTATGTCATTATTGGTCTGATGACTGTTTTGTAAATTCTGCCTTTCATTTCTTTTCCGATATTTTCATTTCTCCATATTGTGTCATTCAGGCAACCTGCGGCTCTGTTTGCTCTATTCACTTCATCTTCCACTTCTGTTTCGAGTCTTCCGTAGCTAGAGAGTGTGATGCCTAGGTATTTAAAATGATTAACGGCTGTTTAATTTTTCTGGCAAAAATTTTTCTGAAAAATAATTTTACAGGCAAAATGCATATACGGTCAACTTCCCCCCAGATGGGGTGAACTTGACCAAAGGCATTTTTAGTTTTTTTCTAAGTCATGATTATTTTCTTGTAATTATAATCTAAGCTACTGAAAGTAGAGGCCTAAACCCATAACATATTTGCATATAGAAAAATGTAGCAAAATTTAAAATATGATTTTTATAGGGTTAAAGTACAAAATCGGTCAAAGTCACCCCATTTTACGGTACCTATACGGTAATCTTTGCTTTCAAATTAAATGGTTCCTAAAATGTCCCACCTAGTACTTGAACTAAGTACTTCAGAAAGGACCTGCTAACTATTTGCATAACAATTAAAATCAGGAATCTTGAAAATATCAAGATAAATGACTATGAAAGCAGGAAGATCCCCCAAATACTTACAGGAGATTCTTGGTTTTTTTTTCTCTTTATCTAATACTCCAGGGAAATAAGGTTTTTGTCGGGACACTTGAGCAGCCAGGTTGCAAATGGGTTTTTTGGGCACTATATACCTAATACATTATACATACAAAAATGCCCGTCACAGTTCGGACGAGAATTTTAGTTATTAACAAATAGGGTCAAAAATGGCAGTTTTTTCGTTTAAATCGCTACAAATAAAAATAGTATAATTAAATATCTTATTTATAGTATTCTTCTTTTAGTAGATGAGCAAATTTTTAAAACGGCACTTTTTTAATTTTGGTCCGATCATTTGTTGCTACGAAAATTGCAAAATAAAACTAAAATTTCGAAAATAAAAAATTTGCTATAACTTTCGCGAAAGTGACCTAACGACTTTTATATTTTACAAAAAGTTGAGTCAAACAGTCCATATATTGCACAAAAAATTATAAGACGATTCGTCAATTAGTTTAACTTTTATTCAATTTGTTTATCCCAAAGAGCTTTTTTGTAATGTTATTGTTCAGAAAATAATAATTATATAGAAATTCTGTGAAAATTACATGAAAGAACAATAGTCTTGTTTTAAAATTATTGAAGGAAATCATTAAAAATTAGTTTTTGTCACTACGAAATCATTTTACTAAAGTAGAGTCATTTTTGGCTTGAAAACAATTTGAATAGCTTTGTTAATACTGACTGTAGAGTACATTTACCTTGGAATTTCAAAAGCTGGCATTTTTACACAAATTTAAAAAAAAAACTTTTTGCCTATGTTAATTACGGTCAACGTTAGCCACTTTTATTATTTAATTCACAGTTACTTCAATATACATAAAATTCTCCTGTAACAGCGTTAGTTACCATACTACTCCGAAACGGCTTTTTATGAAATTTTACAATTATATCCTATGGAACTGAGAATAGCTTTTAATCTATTTTTCATATCCATAAGTTATAAGGGGGTTTGCCCCCCTGACATTTTGTTTTTATTTTTTTGGACAAAATTGTCTATCTTAATTTTATATGATGTAGGATTAAAAAATATATACAACTCTTAATTTACACTTTTCCATCACCAACCCCTGTTTGTTAATACCCATTTATTTATTTACATCTATAAAATTCTCCTGTCACAGTGTTTGTTGTCATACTCCTCCGAGACCGCTTGACCGATTTTTATGAAATTATATATGTATATTCGGTATGTCTTAGAATCGGTCGTAATCTATTTTTCATATCCCTGAGTGATAAGGGGAACTCCCCCTAAGATTTTGAAATGTTAGGTGGGGATTTACGTACATAACGTACTCTACAAGACTACGAGTACATACAATTTAAAAAAATTATGATCAAAATCCATCAACAAGCTCTGGAGATATTAATCGCAGCATATGTTTGAAGAATCAGTTTCATTTTTTGAGTGCACGGATTTCAATAATTCATTTCCACCGACCACAAATCGATTTCGTTAGAACGGTATTTTTAAATCTTTATTAACAACTCTCTTGAAGTTTAAAGTTTACTCAAACTTTTACACATAAACTATATACCTTCAACTTCGAAATGGCGCTAGTTGGGTTGCTTAATTGTTATAAACAAAGTAGCTGTCAATTAAATAAAAAAAGTGGCTAACTTTGACTGTAATTAACCTAGGCAAAAGTGTTTTTTTGAAAATTCGTATAAAAATACCGGCTTTTCAAATCCCAAAGTAGTTTTAATCTGCAGTCAATATTAACAAAGTTATTCAAATTGTTTATGAACTAAAAATGACCCTACTTTAGTAAAATGTTTTCGGAATGATCAAAATGGCTTTTTAATGATTTTTTTTAAATACTTTGAAATCACGACTTTTGTTCTTTCATGTGGTTTTCAGATAATTGCTATTACATTACTATTTTCTGAACAATATTATTGCGGAAAAAAGCTCATTGGGATAAACAAATTGATTAAAATTTAAACTAATTGACCAATCGTCTTAAATTTTTTTGTGCATTATATGGACTGTTTATCTCAACTTTTCGTGCAACATGAAAGTCTTAAGGTCATTTTCACAAAAGTTATAGCAATTTTTTTATTTTCGAAATTTTAGTTTTATTTTGCAATTTCTGAAGCAACAAATGAGCGAACCGAAATTAAAAAACTGCCATTTTAAATCTTGACTCATCTGCTACGAGAATAATAGTATAAATAAGATATTCAATTACCCTATCTTTACACGTAGCGATTTAAACGAAAGAACTGCCATTTTTGACACTTATTTGTTAATAACTAAATTTCTCGTCCAAACTGTGACGGGCATTTTTGTATGTATAATGTATTAGGTATATAGTACCGAAAAAACCCATTTGCAACCTGGCTGCTCAAGTGTCCCGAACATGGTATATTTTTGCCTTATTTCCCTGGAGTATAAGAAAAAATACTATGAGCTTAAATTAGAAGCACGCAACTAAAGGCTATTGTACGAGAAAACACAGCGTTTATTTTCGGCAGTTTCAAATTGCAATTCACAATAATATTACAAGGACAGGTGTTACCAATATCAATGTTAGAACATAATAATTGATTTCTAAAACTGACCATCCCAATAAAAACTTTTACCTAGAGGTATAAACTAGCAGATTTTGGAACCCTTATTCAAGGACAAAATTACAATAAATATCTACAAATATTGAAACAAAATATATATGGATTTCCAAGCTCTTGGTTGATTTTATTTCATGAATATATCTATACACCTGATGAAATTTCAATTTATATGCACTTTATGCATACTTTTATAGAAATATGTAAAATTTGATATTTTTTCATATTTTATGCATAATATGCAATTTGCATAGGTATTTGCCTAAGTCTACTCAGAATGATGTACGTAATTGATGAAATAATAAGACAAACCATGTACGGACCAACCTCTATCATAAGAAAAATACAGCAAAAACAGTGTATCAAAGTTTCTTAAAAAACAAGTCACACTTTTTCCCACACTAATTTCTATAATATAATCGATCGATAAAATATAAAAGGACGAACGGCACTGAGGGCGGCTAAAAGCACTTAACTATCGTCAGCGGTCGTCGTTTTTTGGCGGTGCCCATGTGCGGTTTACGGCGGTTTCGGTTAACGCTTATTCGGACACACCTGATAAAGAACCATACCGGAAGACGCTCTTATCACTTTATTCACTTTCCTTGTTGTTTCCTCGACGTTCAGGACTAGTTACTTCGGATTACATAATATCAGTTTTAGCGGCGGCTTTTTTTTTCTGCATATTTGTTCGCTTTTGAAAACTATCTCTAAGCTTAGATACATATTCACATAGGTATAATTGGATAGTTGTTACCTGTTTGCTGTATTGATTAAGTGCTTGGCTCTTAATTCAGGACTCAAAGTAAGGCGTCTTATGAAATTAACTGCAAGTTGCACGAAAGCAACATTATTAAGGATTCATTTTAATCTAATTTTGTAGACGAATGGTGTTGGCTCATCTTTTAGATTATCTATACAATATATTTTCCCGATCATATAGTCTCAATCATCAGAACTAGTTTTAAACAAAGCCTTTGTGATTACGAATAATATATTTTATCGCCAACCGCCGCTAAAGTCATTCATTATTGTACTCATTTGCCCTCATTTGCGACAGTAAAGTAACATTGTACTGAAAGAAGAATTTTACTTTACCTGCCGCGATTAATCAAATTAACCGAGATTGAATGTAAGTGGTCGATGGCAGTAATCGAATGGAATCGAGTATTTGAGTGGACTTACAATTAATTTACTTTAATTATTAAAGTATTGTACGCAATTTGCGATATTATCAATTAAATTTATGTCAAAAAAGTGAAATTCTGTAGTATTTTGTAAATATATTCATATAAAATAAATTAAAATTTACCGATTTAGTAATTATTCAATATTGATAACTATCGATTAAAAATCGAAAGCGGCCATCTTGCAAGTTATCTGTTATCACTGTCATAAAATTATTATGACATCTAAAATTTAAAAAGTTCTAAAATTGTAAATTGCAAGTAAGTGTTAAAACCAATATCAAATTATGTTGGCAAATATTATTTTCTGTCAATAAAACATATCTTAACCGATTTGTCAAATATACCAGCAAACGAGAAGTAAACTCAACCTTCCCAGGGACATCTGAGCTTCTTAGAGACAATACAAATATACAAATATCAACAATATCATACAGTTTTTAACGGAAATAGGAATAAAAGACATTTAATTGTATCACAAATTTTTCAGGTATACTTTTTGATAGTACATATGTATTTACTTAATATTACAATCTCTTTTTATTTTTAATATGTATTTTCCATTGTTATCGTTTATAACCCCAGGATCGGACGACAATAAATTTAAAAAATATATGTTGGCGATAATATTTTGTATGCACCACGTCAGTAAAGACTCCTTATCGAACTCGTCTGTTACTCGCCTCGCCCGCTACGCTCGCTCTTCTCGTAATATCAGACTCGTTCGATAAAGAGTCACTTTTCTGACTTGGTACGTAAATAACTATATTTTGGTTATTTCACACGCTCGGCAATCTGTTTAATAGTCCTTCAAATCTGTTTACTAAGCAGAAAATGTGTGTATAGCAATGACCTGCATAATAGATTATAAAATTGGAATATACCTGGCAAGCAAAGTCAAAAATCAGAACTGCATTATGTGCATCGTCCTACCGTAACCAGGCCCGCCGGCAAGGGGGATCAGGGAGGGTCCGCCGACCCCCCCTGGATAATTACAGCTTAAGATATTATTGATACATTTGGTCAAGATCGAAGGAGATGACAGTTTTTATTTACCGATTAATGTTTTTTTGTATTATTATTAAAATATAAATTTTTCTTGTTCTTCATTCATTTCTAGAATAGAAAAGCGACTTAAAAAATTTTGACTCTCCCTAAATCTTTTTCTGGCGGCGGCCCTGACCGTAACTATTGTCTAATTAGCATGTGGCAAAAGTTATTAATAAACGTCTTTCACGGAGACAATGTGTTAAGATTGTCAACGCGAAAAATAAGACCTCTCGTCCTACCTACTGGATGATTACTAAATCACCGTAACACAAACATCATAATTATAGCGATCCTGCCAGAAGTAGGGAATCTTCTGACTCAAAAAGAAAATCAAGGCATCACTAGCAAAACACTCGTAATGAAATTTACAGATTTATCGAAGGAAAATAAGTTTATTTTAAGATCTGATGCGGCAGGTATTGTCTTAGGAGCAACTTTGTCCAAACAGTAATGACCAATCAGTAGCATATCGTATTGTGTACAGGAGAAAAAAGAAAATAAGAAATTCAACAAGAAAGTAGAAAACAAATTAAAGGATATTGAAGTCGTTTAAATTTTAGAAGAGACTACAGTTTTAAACTCTTTCAAAATGTTTTCTCGTCTACCACGGCTACTAATGAACGGTATTTCCGTACATGTCCAAGGATAAATACCTAGTTCAGAAATATAATGTAGGAGGATAATATTAACTGTAATGTATTTCATAAGCGTCTGTTGAAAGTTGAGACTTGATTGAAAAGAGAGTTTTGATCGATCCAAACCATATTATATTTCTATTCTCCTTTTTCGTTCTAGAATAATACTAAAACCTACCATCACTTGCCCCATATTTCTGATCCTGGATCAATGAACTGTCAATACGGATGGAATAGGCACAAATACAACTAATGCAGCCACGATACAAGAGAGAGGTCCTAGAGAGAGACAGACAAGGTGGTGGAAACTTTGACAGGCCGTGTAATTTGAGTTGCCTATATCAACTTAAATCGGGGAAATATAAAAGTCTAAATATAAAAGTAACATAAAACCATAATCAAGGACTTCTTCACTTTGTATAAAACAGTCACTAATTTAGTATTTAAATAGTTTTAAAATTATTTAACTCCCAAATACTTTAGGAAAGTAGGTATTTGTTTTGATAAATACAAATAACAATTCTGAAAAGATTCTAAACACCAAGTATGGCACTGTGTACTCTATTTATCCCGTAAATACAAAAAAGTGGCTAAATTTTGAAATATGTACTGCCAATCAGCATTAGGCCTTAGCCAAGTTAAAATATTCAACGAACTGTAAATACTGATTCAATCGGGTCCATTTATATAGGCAACTCAAATTACACGGCCTGTCAAATTCTTCAACACCTTGTCTGTCTCTCTCTAGGACCTCTCTCTTGTATGTTGGTGTCAATCTTGCTTCACTATTTGAATGGGACATAGCCATTCCATCCGTATTGACAGTTCATTGTCCTGGATACGCTTCTGATACTTGTCAACGTAAAATAAAAATTACTAGGAAATATATTTTTAAACCATAATAGTCAAGTCTGTTTAACACTCTTAAGTAGTCAATATAACATTACTAGCTGACCCGGCAGACTTCGTACTGCCTCAATAGATAAAAACAAACTGTTGTATACAATAAACTTAAAATTAACAAAAGGAATTCGTAATTAATAAACAAAAATGCTCGATGTGAATGAGGTTTTATTATTATTTTTAATTAATTACACATGATGTTTGAAATAATAAAGTTTAGTTAGAAGTAACAAAATAAAGTTTGTAGTGCAACAGTTACAATCTTAAATTTGTTTATCTTATAATGAATATAACAGCTTTATTATATCTACATTCAAAACAACCATCTATTTATTATTAGGTTCGGGGAGATTCCAAGTCTATAGGTGTTGATTAAATAAAATTAAATTCAATTAAAATTAAATAAAAAGTAAATGAAGTAAATTAAAATTAAATGAAATTGAATAAACGTAAATAAAAATAAAAAAAACTGAATAAAATTAAATACAAATAAATAAAATCATATTAACTTAAATACAATTAAATAAAGTTAAAAAAGAATTAAATAAAAATAATAAATAAATGAAAAAATAATAATAAAATTAAATAAAAGAAAATATAGTCTAATAAAAATAAATAAAATTTAATAAAATGAAATAAAATAAAATAAACAAAAATAAATAAAATACTTAAACTAAATAAAATTAAACAAAATGAATTAAAATTAAATAAAATTTTATAAAATAAACAAAAATAAATAAAATACTTAAACTAAATAAAATTAAACAAAATGAATTAAAATTAAATAAAATTTTATAATTTGCTGCTTGTTCTTTTCGTGTGCTCAGAATTTTTCTCCTGCTTACGGTTCCGTTTAGAGATATTTTTTGAAAATTTCGCAAAATTAAAAAATTCATATTTTGCCCAATTTGAGTCCCAAAGTTAAACTGTGCCACTTCTCTTCTATGAAATTTGTCGCTCGTTCTTCTTCTGTCCTCAGAATATTCCTACGGCTTGAGATATTGTATTTCGGACACCGATTGTGCTAGACAAAAAATTTTAGTACGGTTCTGCTCGGAATTCAGCAAGGAGTCTACCTACTTAATTTCATATTTTTCACGTCATTATTGTGAGAGTTACGGCGTCATGGGCACCCCCTAATGACATACGGGTATGAAATATAGACAGCAACCTACTCCCAGTACAGTCCAATATACCTGCAAAATTTCATAAAAATCGGTTAAGTCGTTTCGGAGGAGTATGGTAACAAACACTGCGACCGGCGAATTTTTATATAGATGTAAAATATTTAAATGGCTATTAAAAAATAAAGGTCTGAGATAAAAAATTGAAAATTTAGGATTGTATGTATCTTTTGCTTCTACATCTCATAAAAATAGTAAAAAACGGTTTTTCCAAAAATTAAAAAAATATATCAGGGGGGGCAACACCCCTTATGACGTACGGGTATGAAACTCCATATTATCCTATTCCCAGACCGCTAGAATATACATGTAAAATTTCATAAAAATCTGTTCAGTCGTTCTCGAGTTATAAATGGTGTAACTAACACAACCTCGACTTTCTTTTATATATATAGATTTAGTTCCAAATTACGATACAGATTATCACTTTATCGAAGTTTGGAGTTTCTAGATATGTATTTGTGCGCCAATATTGGATCAACATAAATATATGATGTGGTGTGTTTGTCTCGTCGAGCAAGTGTGTAATGACTATGGCATCATATTGCTACAATATAATTCGAAACTGCTGTACAGTTTGAATGCATAACGAGAATTCAAGATTAATCTTGGACTATGATTAATATTTTTTTTTACATTCGCTGGCAATTCTAAAAAGAAACTAGAAGAAAAAATAAGATAACTGGTTCGATGTTTTAACAGATATATTTGCAAAAATACATTATTCTCACCTTCCTACATTTGCTAGGTAAAAGGAAGAATAAAATCTCTCATAGTTCGGGAGGTAGTGTCAAATTTGACCGGAGCATTTTAGCATGGCTGGTTTCTTTTTATTTAGGCAGGAGTTCCAAAGCTTATTAACAAATGATGTGTCAGCTGGCCCAAAACCGGGGATTTTAAACAAGAAAAGGTAAAATATGAAAGTTGATGGACAAACGCTATAACTTAAATGTCAAATATTTATAGAAGTTATTCAGAAAATTTGATAGCCTTTCTTACTTGGCTCCTACCTTTAACTCAGGAGATCCAGGTTCAAATCCTGGCGCGGAAAATCCTTTTTGTTTTGTAAATTGACATATTATTTTGAAAAATAATTATTTTTATAATACCACGTTTTTATTATTTATACGAGACAATAATATAAAAAATCGGTTTGTCTTTTATATAATCGCAAACTATGCATTTTTTTTTCATAATATTATGATTGATCTTAATAAGCAAATTTGTTGTACATGAACCTCTGAAGGTTCCTGAGTTGGTAAGACCAACAATCTAAGTGGAAAGGGAGACATTATTTGTTATTTTTTTAGACAAACTGTTTTTTCTTAATTTTATATGTTGTAGAACCGAAAGATACAACCCTAAATTTTCACTTTTCTCTCACCAACCCCCATTTTTAATAGCAATCTAAATATTTCCCTATTCTCTATAATACATAAAAATGAAAGTTTGTCTGTATCTATACCCCTTATAGAATCGTAAACTATGCATTTGGTAGAAAAAAGTATAGGTACGCAATATTTTTTAGAATTTTTTGGCTTTCTGGTAATTTTTAGGTATTAAACTTTCAAACATTATTTATTTTTAAGGCGGTACGAAGTTTGCCGGGTCAGCTAGTTAATAATAAAAAAATATTCTTGGACTAGTGTGGCAAAGATTAAAAAGTATAAATCAATAATTTATGAATTTTAAATTGTAATAAAAAAGCGTCAGCTGCATCATGTACGTTGCAAAAAATGTTAGCTGGCCAAGTGGACATGCCGTGGTATTATAAAAATAACTATTTTTCAAAATAAAATGTCAATTTAAAAAACAAAAAGAATTTTCCGCGCCAGGATTTAAATCCGCATCTCCTGAGTGAAAGGTAGGAGCCAAGTAAGTAAGTATATCAAATGTTCTGAGTAACGTATATAAATATTTGACATTTAAGTTGTAGCGTTTGTCCATCAACTTTCATATTTTACCTTTTCTTGTCTAAAATCCCCGGTTTTGGGCCAGCTGACACATCATTTGTTACTAAGCTTTGGAACACCTACCTAAATAAAAAGAAACCAGCCATGCTAAAATGTTCCGGTCAAATTTGACACTACCTCCCTGGCTATTAGGATCAGAGACCAACTGATCACTAAATTATTACAATAAATCATGTAATGATTATAGAAACGCCTTCGCTGTTTCTATAATTTGCAAACCATAAAAATATTGAGGCAAAGAAGGGTAGGGGAGCTCTATGAATTGCATCTCATTTCCTGCCTGTTCAGCGTGGCAAAAATTCCAACGAAAATTTGGTCCCACATACTCTGTTTGAAATAAACTAATAAAAATAAATAATAATTTTTTTGTAAAACGAAAACTAGAGACGTCTTATATTTCAATTCATTCAGAGAGTGCCATAAACATCCTAACCGGTTTTTAGCTCCTAAGCTATCATCAGAGACTGCATAATATATGATTTTCTCTGAGTGAACTAAAACAAATCCGACTGCTAGTACCGAATTACAACAAAATAACACGATACGGGCCCCGTGGCGGCATCTGCCTTCAATAATCGAAAAGGTTTACTTAACACAGTGATTCTCAACCTGTGGGGCGCGCCCCCTTAGGGGGGCGCGCTTTTAGCAATGAGGGGGCGTGAAAATATAAAAAAAAAAACACCTAAAACATTGACTAATTTACTAAAATCAAAGCAAAACAAAATTCTGACAAACAAAAAAATAAAATACCCATGAACAAGGAGCTATACATAGTTATGAGCACTGAATATTAAATCAACTAATTTAATGTAAATTAGTGACTTCCTTGGGCCTATTTTTCAGAGCAAAGCTTATCAAAACAGGGTGTAATATTAGAAATAGACGCTCTCATTTCTTTCTCTATATTTAGCTGCGATCTACATTTGGTCTTTAAAGCAGCGATCGCGGAAAATCCTGTTTCGCAAAGGTAGGATGGTGAAAACGGTAATAGTATACGAAACGCTCTAGTTTTCAGTGCAGAAAACTCATCATTTACCCCTGCCCAAAATTCAAAGAGGGATCTACTGTTAAACTGTTTCTTGATTTCGGCATTTGCTGTGAAGTCTATGAAGGTTTCTTCTTCTGCAGTAAAGAGCTCTTCGGGTGTAATTTGAAACGGATTCCCGACCCACTCATAACTATTAGGTAAGTATTAATTGGTCGTCGGCAAAAAAGTATCTTTTAAAACTTTTTGTCAGCATTGCTAAATGATTTTCAATGGTAACAAAAACAACTTTCACGTGTTGTTCTTCAACCTGGTAAGTTTTAAAACATTCATCCACATTTTCAAATATTTCTAGGTTTTTTGCTTTAAATTTCTGCTCCACAATTTCAATTTTCTACAGAAAGCGTTAATTTTATCATTCGTATCAAATATATGTGTATTGGCCCCTTGAAGTTGTAAGTTTAAAATATTTAGTTTCTCGAATATATCAACCAAGTAACTCAATTTCATCAAAAATAAACCATCGTGAAACATCTTGGCTTGCGGCCTCTTTTCTTTTTCGAAAAAAATGGCGATTCCATGTCTTAATTCAAAACACGTTGTAAAAATTCCCCACGTAATAACCAGCTTGCCTCACAATAAAATAGTAATGCTGAATGTACCGCATCAATGACTTTGCAAAGTAAAGAAAAGATTCTAGTTTTTAAAGGTCTCATTTTTATGTAGATAATTAACTATTGTTACAACCGTAGTTAGCACAATATTCAAGCCAGAGCTTCTCTGTTGATCATACAGTGTCTCTATGTTTGCTTCATTTATATAATCATTTAACATAACAAATAATGCAAGCGACTTTGCTATCAATTCTATTGGTTTGCAGAAAAGTAGTTCTGCTACTGATCTGCCATCACAAAATCGAACGTAGGCAATAAAATGAGCATATTTATTGATAATGTTGCCTCATCAAGCTGAATCGAAAACGGCTTTTCACGCAACTTCCTGATTAGCTGATCCTGTACATATTCAGCTGTATCACCAATTCGGCGGGCAACAGTATCATTTGATAGAGGTATAAACTCCAATTTTTTAGCAAAATTATCTCCAAACACAGTTTCTACAATTTTGATTGCAGTTGGTAATATAAGATCTTCACCAATCGTGTTAGGCTTTTTAGATCTGGCTATTTAATATCAGACTTTATAAGAGGCAGGTAAAGCTATTTCAATCACAGTCAAAGTTTTTATTAAAACTAATTTTTGCTTTTCACGCCGGATTAATTTTAACTCGAAGAATTCTCGGGGTTTGTTAATGTACTCACTACGAAGCGTTTCCCAATGTCTTTTTAGTTTATTAGGTTTCATGCTGCTCAAGGTATACTATTATTTCATAGATATATTGTTATTGAACGAGGGGGGGCGCGGTGAAAATAATTATGGAAAATTGGGGCGCAAATGGTAAAACGTTGAGAAACGCTGACTTAACACATTCGCGGACACGCTGTCATTTTATACACGTATTCTTATGGAGTAAATAACTTCATATGCAGTCATGACCGCGAATGTGTTAAATAAACTTAAAAATAATATTATAAAAAAAATTATTGAGACACAAGTTTCTGGTAACGATTTCGTGGTATCTGTAATTTGCAAACCATACGAATTCTGAAGCAAAGTGGTCGTTGGAATTTTTGCCACACTCAATGAAAAAGGTACTAAAAATTTTAATTCAGACAACAAAAGCAACACTTAAAATTTGTCCAATTCTTGGTTTTATTGGAACAACAAAGCGATGTTCATCAATTCATTATTTTCGTTAGTTGATCCAATGTACAGTAGAACGTCAATAATCCGGATTAATTGGGACCGGACCCCATCCGGATTATCAAATTATCCGGATTATCGAAATTACCTCAAAAAAGGCCAGTATACACGTTAAAGTACAACAAACGTTTTAAAATTTTATGTTTTCTCTTGTACAGTGAAGTGTCTAGAGGTGAAAATAATCAAAACATTTTTTTATGTTTAAACTTTGTATTGTAATTAATTTATAATAGCACCACGTGCACAGTAAAACATCAGACACTATTTGGGCTTTTAAAAAAATGTGTAAACTATTTTTGAACTTCGGTAGAGGTTCGTTTTTCGCAGCGAAGTTCTTAATTTATTTTAAAATAATCAGATATTTTTGCTAGATACAAATCCGGATTATTGACGGTCCGGATTTTTGACGTCCGGATTATCGACGTTCTACTGTATTACGTTTATTGAATGGAAGAACATCCATTTATTAATATTACGAACACTGTTTACTCAGCCAACGAACACTATTCATTAAAACAACAACGTCGTTAATTGACCGACGAAGACTATTCGTTGTGCCAATAACAGTGTTATTTCTCCTAACGTATTTCGTTAATTTCTACAATTATTTCTGTTTATTCGTTTATTCTTACAATTAATTCCGTTCATTCCCACAATAAATACGGTTATTCTTACAAGCAATTCTATTCATGCCTAAAATCAGTTTCGTTCATTTTTACTATAAACGTATTTTATATTAATAATTACTGAATGCATTATCTTAATGTATGATATTAATTGATTAATAATAATCCCCCTTTTTATCCTAAACCTAATGGACTTTACACTGTGTGATTTCTCATATGATTTCACTTATACAGTGCGCTAGAAAAAGTGTTGCCCCCTTATTAACTTATTTATTTTTTGCACATAAGCAAAACGCTCGGACAGGTCGATTTTTAAAATAATCAAAGTATATTATAACATCAATGTTTCGAACTTAACGCGATCCCTGTTCAGGTGACAGGTTTTTGGTTTCTTTAATTGGAAAGTACATCATGTGACAGCTCATTTAAAAGCGTTTGAAATAGTGATTCCAAAAATGTATAACACTTTAATCCTTTTGGAGATAACAGGTGCAAAATTTTGATCGAATTCTTTTTAAACACATTCATATTTTTGAAAATCCTGAGAAAACTAATAAGTATTTTTTAAAAATTTAAACGCAGAATAAAAGATTACATTATTACCGAGGACTGAAAGTCCCTTAGAATAAACTGAAATTATAGAATTTATAATTATAATTTATATTTAAACATATTTGAAATTAAAAATCATACTAAATTTTCCCTTGTTCACCCCTGTGACTTATTAAAATAATCATTATATAACTTCTCAGGGACTTCAGACCCTCGATAATACTGTAAAATTTTATTCTGCGTTTAAATTTTTCAAAAATACTAATTAGTTTTTTAAGGATTCGAAAAAAATGAATACGATAATAGACACACGAAAACTTCCTTCCAGTACGGACCACACTTGGAAACGAAATGAAATTATTCGGCACTTCGGCAGAGGTAACAGCATTGTTTAACAAAGAATGATAAGGAAAAGCCGTTAAATTTCAAATGGTCAAGCAAAACATTTATTGTTTCAACAACTTCGTTTATTGTTACCATGAACGCATTGAATGTGGTTATCAAACGCAGTAGTAGATTGATTAATGCATTCGTTGTCACAACAATCAGATTACATCTATGGAATAATCAAATATCACTATAATATATTAACAACATTTTTACATTGTTTTAATGAAATCTGTACGTTGTCACGACAAACCAAGATAATTGCTCATAATCTACGAAATCAAGAAAGCGCTTTGCTGCCAGAATTACCATTATTTATTAAATATACGAAACTAACTTATTGTTGAATATTGAGTGTTATTGATTAATGTACTCTAGTTATTTTCACAATTATTATTCAATCATTGTGACAATAACCAAATACATTGATCAATGTCTAGAAGTTCGTTGAAACAAAAAAATAAATTGTTATTATAACGAAATACAATTCAATAATCACTGTTAATGAATATTACGAACTAATTTTTTTTGAGTGCACGCTGAACAGGCAGGGGTGAGTTGCAATTGATAGATCTCCCCTAGGCTTCTTTGCCTCAGCATTCGTATGGTTTGCTAATTATAGAAACTGCGAAGGCGTTAACAGAAACTTGGTCTCAATAATTTTTTTTAATATTATTTTTAATTTTATTGAAGTAAAATTTTCGACTGTTTTATTTTATAATTTGTATAAATAGATAATAGGACGGAAGTTCTATTACTTTGTACATTTATTAACAATGTATATTAAATAGCAAAATGACATTTCCAGCTGTAAATAGCTGTTTAGCTAAGCGATTTTGCATTTAGCAAAATATCACATTGTCAGTCAAACCACAAAGAAACCTTTTATACTTTCATACGGTTATTTAGCACTAACATAAAAGACAAACACCCGTTCCACTATTTTCCTCAATAACTATCCACTAGAGACTAGAGTAACGTAAAACGTTGTTTATGGAGTAGCTCATATTTTTATTGGACTACATACTCCAAAATCCTCAACTCTAAAAATTGGATTTACGGCAGTTTTGTTTCAGCTTTAGCTTTATATTGGGTTTACTCTTCACCAAGTTTATTGTAAATGTTATTTTGTGAAGTGTCCCAATTTAGATCACATCCTTTGAACACGGTACAGCGGCCAGAGAGGCTCTTCTCCGGTGGTGTGAACTAAGTGGAATCTGGAATAACTGGAAAACGCAATTAAATATATCGATTTTGTGCTGCATTCAAACAAAAGGAATTGTTTTTCGGGTTTGCTTCTTGAAAAGGGAGTTTAAGGCTTTTTTATTTATTTATTCCACAACAAAGGCACTTAGGATCGAATTTAAAGATAAGTAAAATAGTAATTTGTTACTATTTGTAGAGTGGGCAGATCTACAAAAAAAATAGTAAATAGCTTTAGAAAGAGCTTATGATATGTGTATTAGAAAAATAACTATTTACAGAATAAATAACACAAAGGAACAGCCAATTTTTTGTCTGAAATGTGTGACTTGTGTTCAACTAGCTCTTGCCGTATTGATTCAAAAATAACCGTAGATTTTTGTATAAATACTACTCGCTCACTGAGTTCTATAGTGGCACATTTTCAGAAAATGTTGTTTTGTGATAACCACTACCTAAAAATCACGAAATTTCACTTTATAATTGAAAGAAACCGGCATAAAGGTAACTTGCATAGTATCCCCTAGATAAAGTTGTACCACGTGCATATTTCGCACTAGCGGCAGCACTATACCGTCACATATTTAATATGACGTTGACTTTAGGTGTGTTTGTGTTGCTTCTACGTGGAATACCGGCACATTTTCATAAAAATAATGTTATGCCACTTTTTAATTTTTATAACCTTCAATAAAAATATCTTATTTTTTAGTCTATACCGGCACATTAAAAGTTGTGCTAGTATGGAATGAATTTTTTGGCAAAAACATACTCTTTGTGTCACCAAAATATAAGGTTGTGTCGGTATAGAATTTTCTTTAATTTAAATACTTTACTTTATGCCATGAAAGAACAAAGTTGTGTCAGTATAGGTTTACTTTTTCTTATATTTCACTTAAAATGTAACAAGAAGAAGAATGTACGAAGTGGATACAAAACAGAATTAAAGGCCTCTGAAACTCTTATCAAATGTAGAATGTACTGTTCTTACGATGTCAGTTGGACCAGTATAAAAACAAAATTCGACACCGATTGTCGGCACCATTTGTAAAACATAGGCGGCGCAATAGAAATTAATGAGTAAACTTTTATTTTTAAATTATGGTTCAATATTTGTTAAACAGTAATAATGTTGTTAACTGTTCACATTTCTTTATGAAATTGACACCAAAGATAATTAAAAATACATAATACAAATTAAATTTAACGTGCTTATTAATTTGAGAACTAAAGAAATAAGACTACACTTTGAATATACACATAAAATACATGAAAACGAACAATTCCTCTTCCAGTCGAATTGTCTAATTCATGACTAATGAAGAGATCACTTTTACTACTGTATAGTATTTTTACTACAAAAGCGATATTACGTAGGTCAAAATTTTTGACGTAAGAGAACTGTCAAAACATTAGAATGTGACTCTTCATTATATCCATGTTTATAATAAACATGGCAATAATGAAAATTCACATTCTAATGTTTTGACAGTTCTCTTACGTCAAAAATTTTGACCTACGTAATATCGCTTTTGTAGTAAAAATACTATACATAGGACATATTTTTGACAAGTTGAAATATTATATCACTATCCGTGTGTTCAGAACTTGATTCGACACTTGTCGTGTTTATAACTACCACACCAATATTGGAAAAGAAGTGAAAGGCGCAATTTACACAACAGTTATCAGACCAATAATGACATAAATACGCGGCAGAAACACGACTTGATACAGAAAGGACAGAAAGAATGCTAGAAACAGCAGAGATGAAAATACTTTGAAAAATCGATGGGATATGGGAAGAGGTAGAAGTGCAGATATACGACAGATATGCAAGGTGGACAACATCAATAACTGGGTAAAAAGCAGAAGAGTATAATGGAACAACTACATGAGCCAAATGACAAAAAACAAAGTAGTAAGGACGGCGAGAGACGGTTCCCCAATAGGAAGACGATCAGTTAGGTCTGTATCCCGCGTATGAAAAAAAAAGTTGATTAATAGTAAGCTGAAAATTTGTTAATAGCTTAAACGCTGTCTAGTCGGATAAACTGTGATATATGAGAACACTGTAACAGGGGCAGTTTTAATTGTGGTTAAAAATTTGGAACGGTCAGACTTAAACTCTCCGAACAGAGATTAAACTCTCATGCAAAAATCAGACTGCTATGTATCAGCTGTCATAATTCCTGTCATTTGACATATTCTACATGTTCCACTCATTAAAACGCCCATTTGGTGATAAATAGTAGGCTGATTTTTGCATGAGAGTTTAATCTCTGTTCGGAGAGTTTAAGTCTGTTCTGTCGGACAAAATACATGTGCCGTTTTCGTGGTCTGGCCGTTCCAAATTTTTAACCTGTTCCACAATTAAAACTTCCCCTATTCCAGTGTTCCCATATATCAAAGTTTCTCCAACTACACACCCTTAAGCTATTAAAAAAATTTCAGCTTGCTATTAATAAACTTTTTTTTCATACGCGGGATCCAAAACTAAGTGGGAAGACCACGAAAACGATGGAATGACAACTTACTGGAGCCACATTGAAAAACAGACAGTCATGTCTACACAAGAAGAAGAAGAAGGAAAAGAAGAAGAAGACATTAATATTGGTGACAAAGCAAGATAATATTTTTATTTTACTTGAACTTGAGCTACACAATTTTTCCAAATGTCACTTTTGACTTGTAAGTATATATATTGTATTAAAACAGAAAATAGTGAAGAATTACCAAGAATGATGGAAGCACTAGATAGTGAATCGACAAAGATGGGACTGAACATTTCTTACAGTAAAACAAAAGCCATGACCAATCAACAAGGAGAACCAATAATTACAGTGGCACAAACAAGAATAAAGCAAGTAAAAGAGATATTCTAGGACAAATCACTAAATTAAATAAAAAAAATCAGACCGAAAAAATAAAAAAAAATAATAAGATTGGCCTGGGCATCACTCGGAAAACTGTCTTTTATTCTAAAGAGAAAAAAATACCCCCAATACCTAAAATCAAGAGTCTTCAATCAATGTACACTCCCTCTCCTCATATATGGCTCTTAGACATGGACACATACAAAGGAAAATATGGAAAAAATAAAAATATGAAACATGAAAAATTCCATTAATTACATTAGCCAATCAGCGGACTGAGCAAATTGACGTCATTAAATCTCGCATAATATATGGGACATCCTGTATAAACGATACAGTTTCAGTATAATACAATACAATAAAATTTAAAATTGATCATTAAAAGTATATAATACTTACAAATGCAATTTAATGTGCTTATTCATTTTTTAAGTACTAAAGAAATGAGACAAAAAATGTATTATAAAAATAAAATAATTGTAAGTTATGACGACGACACTGTTTATTTAGTGTTTATATTGCTTGCCGCCTTTGAAACATGAGAAGGTATTTTGACCAGATAACGATATGATTTGAGCCTAAGCACTTCCGAACAATTTGACCAATTACTCTTCAGTATTGCCCAATAAGATACGTTAGAAAGTAGTAAGCCACACCCGCGTCCATGTGGACTAATACAAGGAGTGATCAATTTTGAAGCAAGCAAATGTTTATATGGTTTATCTTTATTTCTATGCTCTTCGTAGAATTATTGACCGGACCCCAAAAATGCTTCTGGTCCAACTGACATCGTAAGAACAGTACAACAGGAAGATAGACGTTCCAGCCAGACCAGTTAAAGATCCATGTGACATCACAAAATGTAGGCAAACATGTACCGGATATGCACAGAAGAAGAGAGACAAGCGTTTTTAAGTTATACTGGGATTTGGGAGACATTTCCAATCAGCTAAACATTTTAATTGCATTGATGTAACAGGTTATTGTAGCAAAGAGTGGTGGAAGAACCAATAACAATTCTTTTTATTTTGTTAAACAAGGTACAAAAGTAAGGGTGTGCAAAGTGTTTTTCATTTCGACTTTATGTATTAGATACTTTAGGTCTTTAGGGAGAAGTCTTTGTTAAGTGATGTTTCAATACTGGAAATCGAAAAGGATAATCATAGCATTTTCCTGTATAAAACTTCCTTTAATGAATTTTATTTTAAAATGGTCAACTTATTCAAAGAAATACGAACCGTAAATCCTAACAAAATATTCTCTTTTAAAGACATTGAAATTAATAGGGTCTATCAAAATAAAATTCCCAATTTCCAGAAAAAAGTATGAAGATCTAATGTATCTTATTCGATATAATGCAATAATTAATAAAAGTCAAAGTGAATTTTACATAAACTTACATTCCACGTTTTTTAGTCTTGTTTCGATAAACAAAGTTTTTCTATAACTGATAATCATTTTAAAATTCTTTTTTAGTTATTAGTAAGAAAAATATTGTTGTGTTCATATAGTATATCTTTATTTCGAATAAAAACATGATTAACAAATTAAAAAATAAAAACCTTTATTTTATGAACTTTTTATGCCACTACTTACGACCAACCATCTTTGCCAAAACACTATAAAACTTGAATTCAATACTGGCATATGTATATCAAAGTTCTCGAATTTCATACAATGGAAAAAAAAGTAATATGTAACCATTCATTGACAAGTATTTGGTTTCTTCTGTCGACCTCTTATCCATAAATTGTAATTTTGAATGGTATTTCATGATGTCACGAAACTTCATGGTCAATTATCTCAGAACTTCATTTTTGCGGTTGTGCCACTATAGAAATCAGTGAGGGTACTGTTTTCTATTGCTGTATATCTTTTTTAATTCGTCTCTTGCCGAGTTTGTTGTATTGTTTAGCAATTCACACGTCGTAAGGGAATCTGGTTCGAAGGACCATAAGTGAAAAGCGGATGTTTATCCACGAATTTCCTGTTGGGCGTCAAACCTTCGTGACGACTTGGAAAATTGGATGTGTACTCTCAGAATTTTGTTTGTGGGTTGCTGGTTATGTTTATCTGTTGTGGGGATAAAATTATACACTGCACTTTTATTTACCGATCTATTTACTATACCAACACTGTAGACTTGGTTAACCCTTTCTAGTCAGATGATCCCATTTGGGATCATGGCAATGTTACATTGATTTATTTGAAAGTTCTATCGTTGATTTATTTGTCACTGCATTGAAATTTATTTGACACTGCATTGATTTATTTGACTCTGTAATGATTTATTTGACAGTTATACCAGTAAGCTCTAGTCAAAAATGATTGCGAAACTTCGAAACCCAAAAATAATTTATTATTTTAATTAACTTGCTCTTTTGTATACTACAAAACGTGAGAGAGGAACTTAAACTAAAACGTCTTTTGTGCGAAAAAATAATGCTAAGAGCAACCTGCTTCGTAGAGTTACTTGTTTAAAACTTTTTGTGGTGATTAATTAGAAGTAGAAGTAATTTTTGTAAGTATGTACATGTAATTTTACAGGTTGTCACAGGGTTTTGACGCTCAACAGGAACTTTGTGGATGAACGTCTGCCTTTCTTTTATAATCATTCGAACAAAATTTTTTACTACATGTAAATCGATAGTAAATACAACAACCGTGACAAGTAACGAAGTAAAAAGATTCACAGTAATAGCATAGAGACCTTTTAAAGGTCTTCAAAAACATCTGAGGAATAAAAACCTTAAAAAGACCGGTTTCTATATATGGGGCTGAAACATGGACTTTATCCCGAAATGACGAGAGACAATTTGGTATTTGTGAGAGAAAAATAGTTCGAAATTTGGGACGGTAAATGAAAATGGTCATATTGTCGAAGGTGTTTGGAATATACAGATCCAGATATTGTGAAATTTATTAAGGTACAGAGAATAAAATAAGCTAGACACATTGAGAGGGTGTCAGATAATGGGTACACGAAGAGATTTTACTTTATATTGGGTTTACTTTTCACCAAGATTATTGAAAATGTTATTTTCTGAAGTGTCCCAATTTAGATCACATCCTTTGAACACGGTACAGCGGCAAGAGAGGCTCTTCTCCGTTGGTGTGAACTAAGTGGAATCTGGAATAACTGGAAAACACAATTAAATATATCGATTTTGTGTTGCATTCAAACAAAAGGAATTGTTTTTCGGGTTTGCTTCTTGAAAAGGGAGTTTAAGGATTTTTTATTTATTTATTCCACAACAAAGGCACTTAGGATCGAATTTAAAGATTAGTACAATATTAATTTGTTACTATTTGTAGAGTGAGCAGATCTACAAAAAATGAGTGAATCGCTTTAGAAAGAGCTTATGAAAGGTGTATTAAAAAAATAACTATTTACAAAATAAATAACATAAAGGAACATCAATTTTTTTGTCTGAAATCTGTGACTTGTGTTCAACTAGCTCTTGCCGTATTAATTTAAAAATAACCGTAGATTTTTGTATAAGTACTACTGTTTTCTATTGCTGTATATATTTTTACTTCATCTCTTGTCGAGTTTGTTGTATTGTTTAGCAATTCACACGTCGTAAGGCAATCCGGTTCGAAGGACCGTAAGGGAAAAGCGGATGTTTATCCACGAATTTCCTGTTGGGCGTCAAACCTTCGTGACGACTTGGAAAATTGGATGTGTACTCTCAGAATTTTGTTTGTGGGTTGCTGGTTATGTTTATCTGTTGTGGGGATAAAATTATACACTGCACTTTTATTTACCGATCTATTTACTATACCAACACTGTAGACTTGGTTAACCCTTTCTAGTCAGATGATCCCATTTGGGATCATGGCAATGTTACATTGATTTATTTGAAAGGTCTGTCGTTGATTTATTTGACACTGCATTGATTTATTTGACTCTGTAATGATTTATTTGACAGTTCTACCAGTAAGCTTTAGTCAAAAATGATTGCGAAACTTCTAAACCCAAAAATAATTTATTATTTTAATTAACTTGCTCTTGTATACTTACTACAAAACGTGAGAGGAACTAATAGTCTAAGAGCTAGTGAACCCTCCGACTAACGGTCATCCTGTAAGGCTAGAAATTTGTCTAGTTATAATTCATAGCACACCAAGGCTAAAAACCATGACCTGGCAGACATCAGCCGTGCACGTGTAGCTACCAGGTGAACCGAAAAGTGCATAGTTTAGCGGTAAAATAAACTTTCTCCTGTAAGGTTTAAATTTAAGTATGTGTTTGAGGAAGTCATTTAGAAGAAATGTGTACAATGACAGGCGATTCTGAAGAGCATAAGACCTTGCCAGACGAGGGGAAAGATTAGTGGTTTATCCTAAAATTATTTTTTTTTGCATCGAACAAATTTTTGTTAGGTTTTTTGAATCATTCCAAACAGAAAAGGTCTTTAGTGATTTTTCTCCTAAGTTAATAGTTTTTGTTATATAAGCGATTGAAAATTTTGAAAATTGCGAAATTGCCCATTTTTAACCCTAAATCAGACATTTATCTAAAAATTTCAAAGTTGCCAAGGTATGTAGATATTCTTTAAACATTGATTGATGAAATCTCAAAGAGTTTTTAGCAATACAATATCGGAAACCCCTTTGTTTTTTAATTGCTAATCAAGCGGGCGCGACACTCTAGTATAAGTGAGGACGTTTGAGTTGGCATAAATTCATTATCTCGAGAATGGGCAAATTTCAAGAGAAATCCTCTGACAGGTCGATTTTTATTTTTAAATTAAGACTTTTTGGCATCCAGTGACGTCATCCATCTGAGCGTGATGACCTAATCCATGATTTTTTTTAAATAAGAGTAGGGGTTGTGTGATAGCTCATTTGAACGGTTATTTAATTCTCTATTCAGTAATATAAACATTAACATAATTATTTATACAGGGCGTAAATTATTTTTTTCTTCTATTTGTTAAATTTAATCAAAGTTAATTTAATAAAAAAACATCTGTACACCCTGTAGAAATAATTATGTTAATGTTTATATTAGTGAATAGAGAATTAAATAACCTTTTAAATAAGCTGTCACGCAATCCCTATTCTTATTTAAAAAAAAATCATCGATTACGTCATCACGCTCAGATGGATGACGTCACTAGTATTATGTATATGCCAAAAAGTCCCAATTTAAAAATAAAAATCGACCTGTCTGAGGATTTTTCTTGAAATTTGCCCATTCTCGAGATAATGAATTTATGCCAACTCAAACGTCCTCACTTATACTACAATGTCGCGCCCGCTTGATTAGCAATTAAAAAAACAAAGGGGTTTCCGATATTGTATTGCAAAAAACTCTTTGGGATTTCATCAATTAATGTTTAAAGAATATCGACCTACCTTGGCAACTTTGAAATTTTTAGATAAATGTCCGATTTAGGGTTAAAAATCGCCGGTTTCGCAATTTTCAAAATTTTCAACCGCTTATATAACAAAAACTAGTAACTTAAGAAAAAAAATCACTAAAGACATTTTCTGTTTGGAATGATTCAAAAAACCTAAAAAAAAATTGTTCGATGCAAAAAAATAATTTTAGGAAAAACCCCTAATCTTTCCCCTCGCCTGGCAAGGTATTATGCTCTTCAGAATCGCTTGTCATTGTACACATTTCTTCTAAAAGTCTAACTCAAACACATACTTAAATTTAAACCTTACAGGAGAAAGTTTATTTTACCCACTAAATTTGCACTTTTCGATTCCCCTGGTAGATACACGTGCAGCGCTTATGCCTGCCAGGTCATGGTTTTTAGCCTTGGTGTGCTATGAATTATCACTAGACAAATTTCTAGCCTTACAGGACGACCGCTTGTCGGAGGGTTCACTAGCTCTTAGACTATAAACTAAAACGTCTTTTGTGCAAAAGAAAATATGCTAAGAGCAACTTGCTTCGTAGAGTTACTTGTTTGAGACTATTTGTGGTAATTAAAAGGAAGTAGAAGTAATTGTTGTAAGTATGTACATGTACATTGTACATATAATTTTACAGGTTGTCACAGGGTTTTGACGCTCAACAGGAACTTTGTGGATGAACGTCTGCTTTTCTTTTATGGTCATCGAACAGAATTCTTTTACTACATGTAAATCGCTAGTAAATACAAAAAACACGGCAAGTGATGAAGTAAAATATTCACAGTAATACCATAGAGATCTCTCAAAGGCCTTCAAAAACATCTGAGAAATAAAAAACCTTAATAAGACCGATTTTGATATATGGTGCTGAAACATGCACTTTATCCCAAAATGACGAGAGACCATTTGGTATTTTTGAGAGAAAAATTGTTCAAAATTTGGGACGGTAAATGAAAATGGTCTATATTGTCAAAGGTATAAGTTTGAATTATACAGATCTAGATATTGTGAAATTTATTAAAGTGCAGAGAATAAAATAAGCTGGGCACATTCAGAGGATGTCAGATAAGGAGTACACGAAGAGATTTCACTTTATATTTTGTTTACTTTTCACCCAGTTTATTGTAATTGTTATTTTGTGAAGTGTCCCAATTTAGATCACATCCTTTGAACACGGTACAGCGGCCATAGAGGCTCTTCTCTGGTGGTGTGAACTAAGTGGGATCTGGAATAACTGGAAAACGCAATTAAATATATCGATTTTGTGCTGCATTCAAACAAAAGGAATTGTTTTTCGGTTTTGCTTCTTGAAAAGAAAGTTTAAGGCTTTTTTATTTATTTATTGCACAACAAATGCGCTTAGGATCGAATTTAAAGATTAGTACAATATTAATTTGTTACTATTTGTAGATTTTGCAGATCTACAAAAAAAATCAGTGAATCGCTTTAAAAATAGCTTATGAAAGGTGTATTAAAAAAATAACTATTTACAGAATATATAACACAAAGGAACAGCAATTTTTTTTGTCTGAAATCTGTGACTTGTGTTCAACTAGCTTTTGCCGTATTAATTCAAAAATAACCGTAGACTTTTCTATAAGTACTGCTGTTTTCTATTGCTGTATATTTTTTTACTTCGTCTCTTGTCGAGTTTGTTGTATTGTTTAGCAATTCACACGTCATAAGGGAATCCGGTTCGAAGGACCATAAGGGAAAAGCGGATGTTTATCCATGAATTTCCTGTTGGGCGTCAAACCTTCGTGACGACTTGTAAAATTGGATGTGTACTCTCAGAATTTTGTTTGTGGGTTGCTGGTTATGTTTGTCTGTTGTGGGGATAAAATTATACACTGCACTTTTCTTTGCCGATCTATTTACTATACCAACACTGTAGACTTGGTTAACCCTTTCTAGTCAGATGATCCCATTTGGGATCATGGCAATGTTACATTGATTTATTTGAAAGTTCTATCGTTGATTTATTTGTCACTGCATTGAGATTTATTTGACACTGCATTGATTTATTTGACTCTGTAATGATTTATTTGACAGTTATACCAGTAAGCTCTAGTCAAAAATGATTGCGAAACTTCGAAACCCAAAAAGAATTTATTATTTTAATTAACTTGCTCTTGTGTACTACAAAACGTGAGAAAGGAACTAAACTAAAACGTCTTTTGTGCAAAAGAAAAAATGCTAAGAGCAACCTGCTTCGTAGAGTTACTTGTTCGAGATTTTTCTGGTGATTAAAAGGAAGTAGAAGTAATTTTTGTAAGTGTGTACATGCAATTTTACAGGTTGTCACAGAGTTTTGACGCTCAACAGGAACTTTGTGGATGAACGTCTGCCTTTCTTTATGATCATTCGAACAAAATTCTTTTACTACATGTAAATCGCTAGTAAATACAACAAATGTGGCAAGTGACGAAGTAAAAAGATTCAGAGTAATAGCAAGAGATCTCTCAAAGGCCTTTAAAAACATCTGAGAAATAAAAACCTTAATAAGACCGGTTTTGATATATGGAGCTGAAACATGGACTTTATCCCAAGATGACCAGAGACCATTTGGTATTCTTGAGCGAAAATAGTTCGAAATTTGGGACGGTAAATGAAAATAGTCTATATTGTCGAAGGTGTTTGGAATATACAGATTCAGATATTGTGAAATTTATTAAGGTGCAGAGAATAAAATAAGCTGGACACATTGAGAGGATGTCAGATAAGGGGTATTATACACGAAGAGATTTCACTTTATATTTTGTTTACTCTTCACCAAGTTTATTGTAAATATTATTTTGTGAAGTGACCCAATTTAGATCACATCCTTTGAGCACGGTACAGTGGCAAGAGAGGCTCTTCTTCGGTGGTGTGAACTAAGTGAAATCTGGAATAACTGGAAAACGCAATTAAAGATGGATCGATTTTGTGCTGCATTTTTTGCTTCTTAAAAAGGGAGTTTAAGGCTTTTTTATTTGTTGCACAACAAGGAAAGACAGAATTACAGATAAATACAATAATAATTTGTTACGAGTTATTTTAAAATTATATTAAAATAAATTTAAAAGTAATTGAAAACCTTAATAAATAATGTTACAGTGAAAATGGAGATTTTTGTCTATATCTCTTTTATTAAAATTATAAAGAAATGTGCAATTTTGTTATAATTTTTAAAAGCTTGTTCATTTTTTCACATGCGAAAATTAATACTATTTTTATTATTGTATCAAATCCTACATTATGACTTAATCCAACCCCCTTATTGACTCCACCCCACTGCTTTAGAAATACAAACATTTTTGAATGCTGCAAGAGGAAAAACTCTCTCTCTCTCTCTCTCTCTCTCTCTGTCTCTCTTTTTTTGACTTTTCAAGAGAATACACCGGTATCTACTCTCTCAGCAATAACCACTAGTTAACACGCGAAAATACCGCGAATATTTCTGACTTCGCTTGAAGTGAAAATGCACTTTTTTCGCTCTTGTATACTCTCTAGTACTAACTCCTAGTACTATTTTTTCGCTTTTTTCGCTCTCTCTTACCTTTTTGTTACCGTATAGAATATACCCACTTTTTGGTGTCACTCAATGAAGGACTACTCAAAGAAACAGAACCACTAAATCCGTTATAGACAAAAACCGCTAATCCGCTAAAGACAATTAATCAATCAATCAATCAATATTCTTTATTTCATCTGACTTTTACAAGTATTGAAATGCGTCAAATACAATACAATCAGTAAAAACTATAAGTACATAAAAACAGTTAAAATAAAAACATATAAATTATACACAAAAGCATACAAATTGTTAAAAAGATGCCTGCAAGTATTCCTCTAACGAATAGAAAATGTTTACCAGAAGTAATTCCTTAACTGTTCTCTTAAATAAATAAATATTTGACTCTTTAACATAATTAGGTAATTTATTATACAAACGAACGTATGTTGGATAAGGACACTTGCCCACAATGGTCAAGTGGCAAGCAGGGGTCACCAAATCATTTCCGTAACGAAAATTGTAGCCACTCAGTAAGGAAACATCATTTCTGTAAATAAAATTGCTACTATGTGACTTTACATAAACAACACAACTGAAAATATACAGCGAAATTATAGTTAAAATATTTAATTGTTTAAAAACTGGTCTACAGGAATCCAAGAGCCTTCTAAACGTCATGGTACGAATAATTTTTTTTGAAGAACAAGCACCTCATTAATTCGCGAGCAATTTCCCCAACAAACTAAGCAATATTGCAAAATTGACTGTACATGAGCAAAATAGTAAAGTTTTAAGATATCTAGGGAGACAAAATTCCTAAGTTGCCATAGAACATAACAGTGCACAGACAATCTTCCCACTACATAATCAACGTGAGAGCTCCAAGACAAATTAGAATTCAGGTAAACACCTAACAACTTAGTGGAGTGGCTATTTACCACTGACCCATTGTCAAGTTTTACTAATGGACTCTTCTGCATAGTAGAAGGTGAAAAGGTTATCATATTGGTCTTTGATCCATTTAAGATTAGGGCATTATTTAAACAGTAATGAGTCATACTTTTTACAAGACAGTTTGCTTTTTGTACTACATGAAAAAAATTATTGGAATTTAGTGCAACTGTGGTATCGTCAGCAAATTGAGCGACATAACAGTCTGATTGCTGTTCCACGTTTTCTACTCGAACGCTTATTGCACCAGAAAAATTATCTAATGGATTCCGAACCAAACATGTTGAGCTATCGTTTATCAGTTGATCTAAATCATTGACAAAAATCAAAAATAAAAGAAGTTTAAAAATTAAATCTCGTACGACAAACCACCCGTGTGAAACCTGCATATGTGACGATTATAGATGCGCGAGTGAAATAACAGTTACCTATATGCGTAAGCCTATTTTAGGAATCTGTTTATGGTATTTTGTGTATGACATTTAATTACCTCTCCTAATTTTGAACCACAACCTATGACACAGTTATAATATTTCTGAAATTATTTTAATAATTTCACACATACACATGCCTTAATTGTTCAAACCTCTTATATACTTGTTTCATTTTGTCTAGAATTTGTTAATTTTAAACTGGAAGTGGAATAAATTACATGCATATCTACCTAGACACACGTTATCTCATGACCCAAATCGCAATATGTGATGTCAACAGAACAGGATTCTGGTATGTAGCTCCAACTTTAACTAAACACCGAAAGTTCGGGAGGGCATTAGCAAAACAACTAAATGAAAATGTTTGCGGGTTTGATCAGTTTGTCTATATATTCCCGAACAGTTAAACTTTAACATTGTTACAGATAAAACTATTTAATTAAATCGTTATATGGATGATTAACGTCTAATTTTTGTACTTAGTGTGCTCGAGTGACTGTACGTCAATAGCGCATTCCAACATGCTGTCAAAATTAAATCAATATGGCGGCTGAAAGGCAAACATAAATGTTATTCGATCAGTTCTTAATGTGTTTTAGATAATTTTAGTTGCGTTTCTTTTTAATTTTGTTTTGTAGAAGGATTTATTTAATATTTTCACTGAAATAATTTATTTAAAAAATATGCCTCATTTCTGTTGTGTTTTGAAGTGTAGAATGCGAAGTAATCATGATAAAGTTCACTTTTATCGGTTGCAATGAGTGTTACATTTTAAGCATAAGAAAACTAAATAATTTATCATCTAAGATACAAAAGAATGGTTAAATGCTTTAAAACGTCCTATAAAATGCTAATTAACTAACTATGTCCATGTTACTTACGTTCCATGGTGCTTAATGTATGTTGAGCGGCCGTGGAGTAACGGCATAATCGCTGGCCTCATACGCCAGTGCAAGTGGGTTCGAGCCCTGCCAAAGACAAACCATTTTCATTTCCAATAATGACACGAGCCGTCTCACCGTGCCTCGGAGAGCACGTAAAGCCGTCGGTCCCCCTGGGCTAGTGTACATCGGCACTAGTTACTTAAAACAGGGTTAAAGATGTAAATGGCGCCGGAACTGTCCGAAAGGATCTCCCCGACAAAAATGCCATACGATATTATTATTATTAATGTATGCTGATGATGTCGTGTTAGTAGGAAATAGTGAAAGAGACTTAGAACAAAAACTGGAACAGTGGAGACAAGCTCTGGAGGAAAAAGGTTTAAAACTTAGTAGGACAAAAACAGAGTATTTGGAATGTTTATTTAAAGATGGAGCTACTACAAATAAAATGGTATCTTTGGATGGTGAAATGATTGTGAAAAGCAATAGTTTTAAGTACCTAGGATCGGTATGACAGAGTAATGGAGAAATAGATGGAGATGCATGCAGTAGAATTAGGGCTGGATGGATGAAGTGGAAAGAAGCGAGTGGTGTGTTGTGTGACAGAAAAATTCCAATGAAGCTGAAGGGAAAATTCTATAAAACAGCCATAAGACCGGCTATGATGTACGGAACTGAATGTTGGGCAGTGAAAAAGAAAGAGGAACAACGAATGCATGTGGCGGAAATGAGAATGCTTAGATGGATGAGTGGAGTGACAAAGAAGGATAAAATTAGAAATGAGTATATTAGGGGAAGTCTAGGTGTGGCACCAATTGATGCCAAAATGAGAGAGCATAGGTTAAGATGGTTTGGTCATGTTCAACGTCGAGACGTTAATCACCCAATACGAAGAATAGCTGAAGTGCAGATTCCTGGAAGGAGTAGGAGAGGAAGACCAAAAAAGACCTGGGGGGAGACGATAAGGCAGGACATGTTGGTAAAGGGGATTAACATTGATATGACCCAAGATAGAATTGTGTGGAGAAATGCAATTAGGGAGGCCGATCCCGCATAGGGATAAGGCAAAGAGAATGTTGATGATGATGTCCATCTTACTTACGCTTGGAAAACTGTCTCCACTGTAGGTTCACCCCTTGAGTGAAAACGGGTCTATATTATTTATTTTGTCAATCTTTTGCTTCTACCTACTAGCAACACCTGCATTTTCCACCAACAACTTTACAACAAAATGTTCGGGAAATACAACTAAAAAACTGTTAACCGTCAAAAACTTAGGAAACAAAGTGGTATAAATATAAAAAATACAATGTTGTTCTGAAGCTATTTCCTTGTGGTATTTTTATAATCAACTATTTTTAATGGAAGATAAGCCACAATTTTACCAATTTTGTATATTTTTGAAAGTAAATTAAATGCAAGACCAGATACTTACCATGTCGGGATAGTATCACGAGGTTTTTTCCTGGTTTTCCCTCGTGATTTAAATCTCTAACGCGAGCATTTTACTGTCATCGTTGCATTTGGTTGTCTTTTAAAGACAGATCACATGCTATGATTTTTTTTTGTGACAGATATTCTTGAGTTGGGATTGATTTTATGTAATCGAATGAACTATCTTTTAGTAAAGTCGTCCCAGGAACGCAACTCATAAATATTGGCGATATCATTTTAAAGTCTTCTACTCTAAAATGTATAATATACGTCTGAATTGCCAATATAAATGAGTCAGATTAAATAAATTATTAGAAGAATTTTTTTACTTAGCAACAACATTTTTGTTTATTTTAGTAGTATTTTATATTTTGACAACGAAACCCGATTTGGGCTTCGAATCGTTAATAAAATCATTTTTTTGGTAAAATTGTGGCTTATTTCCCATTAAAAATAGTTGATTAAAAAATGTTTGTCTTCCAGCGGTGTCATAAACGTCAACGTCTTTTAAGGCCATATTCATTAAAAACATATTTCGATTTTGACACTATTGTCTTGAAGTATATAAAGTGAAACCCCGATAAGTCGGCCTCCGATAACCTGGAAGTCCGGCTAACCCGGACCGATTTTCATCAGACAAAACAAACATTTTTTCACTTCGGTTGAGTTTTTATAAGAAATAAATAATACTGTATTCGCGATGTGCAAGTACTTGGAGGGGATACGAGAAACGATCGTGCGCGAATAGCGGAGAAATCTTGCAACTTTCTCAAATAATTCATATTGTCAATTGAAATTGTCAAATTGACGTATATTTCATACCTACTCTCATTGAAGAAGAAAAATTATATATTGCTCCATAATATTGATATGACATGCAATTATTATATAAAGGTAAATTTAATTAATTGTATTTTGCTTGCAGTACTGCATTTTAATAACTAATTTTATTTATTACATACAATTGTTTACGTCTTAATAACATAACCTGAATCTTATTTTTTCTTCTTATTATTTTTTTGGACTATGGCCTTGACAATTATCCAATAACCAGGACTAATATAATTGCCAATATAATAATTAAAAGTGCGAATAATATTGCTAAGCGTACGTAATTTAGATGTACTGTGCATATGTAGGTATTTCATGTTTTTGCAATTATAATCGAGTTTATCTGTAAGTATACCGTATTTTATAAATTTTTACCATATTCTCCGGCTAACCCGCATTTTCGATAACCCGGATTGGCCGCGGTCCCGATTAATCCGACTTATCGAGGTTCCACTGTACTCTTTCAAGAGTAAACAAACGAAAGAAGAAGAAAACAGCAAATTCTATTATAGCTCTTGAGTACATATTTATCTATCAAAAATGCTTCCTTCAATATTTTTAGTATATTTAAGAAGAGATAACGGCAGTTTTGTTTTAATTTGATTCAGAGTTGGACCACCATCTCCAGATAGCTATTTCTGCATCCCATGCGTCCTCGGTGGAGCTATGCAGTCACAACCCTGAAGCAAACATCAACAACCCTGCCTATTTAAGGCGAACCATCGCGATGCAATGATTCCACCTTTTGAGACGCAATCTAGCGACAATCTAGCGACATCTCTCGCAATACGAGGAAAACAACGAAAAGCCCCAGTTACAAAGTTTACTACTTTTTAAACAATTAGAATAATTGAAATTAAAAATACAATAAACAATATTTTAAATCCAAGACTTTTCGCTAATAAACTGCTTTCTGGTTGCATCCTGTATCTCAGGTTTTTACAATATATAAACGCAGAGACGACGAAAATAGGAGAAAGCAAATAGCTTTCCAAATAACTGCGTAAATAAATGCGTGGCCAAATAACTTTGGCCACGCATTTACATTCTCTTCGTCAAGGAAAAGGACCGAAAGACAGTTTCTAAATACTCAATTCTGAGTATATATTTAAGAAGTTTTATGCCCCAAGGGTTTCTGGGATCTGGTCTAACTGCTTTATCCTTCTTTATTTTTGGTATATTTTGACCAATTCCCCCCTTTCATTTCTCTTATTTCCTTGTTCGTAATTCGATCCCTAAAAGAAATGCCTAACATTGAGCGTTCCATGGTTCTTTGAGTAACACAAATTTTATTTCTTACTTTATTGATTATTGTTTTAAAGTTTCTGCACCATATGTAAGTACTGGCAACACACACTGATCAAAGACTTTTCTTTTGAGACACATAGGCAGTTCTGACTTAAGGACATAGCTCAGCTTGCCAAATACCACCCAAGTGAGTCCTATGCGGCGGTTAGTTCTCACGTTTGATTATCTCCTCCAGTGCGTATCTCATGGCCTAAGTACTTATAAGAGGTGGTTTCTTCAATAGCCATGCCATCAAGGAAATAAGACGAAGAACAGGAGTGGCGGATGCCATAGGAAGAATTATGACCCTAAATTGGAACTGGGCTGGACACATAGCTAGAATGTCGAATAACAGATGGACACAGCGAATAATACACTGGAGACCAAGACAAGAAGCATATCGAAGTAGAGGTCGTCCGCCAACAGGATGATCTGATGACATAAAACGGATCGACAAAAATTGGATTCAAACAGCTTCTTCTTCTTCTTAACGTGCCCTATCAAGTCCCCTTGACGTTGGCGATTAACATGGCGAAACTGTCTCTGTCTCGAGCTATTCTAAATAGGTGTTCTGCTTTCTTTATTCCTGTCCACTCCCGGATATTCTTCAACCAAGAGGCCTGCTTTCTACCAATTCCTCTGCGTCCTTCGATTTTACCCATCATAATAAGTTGAAGAATATTATACCGGTCTCCCCTTACTACGTGTCCAAAATAGGCCATCTTTCTATATTTGATGTTATCAAGCAGCTCACGGGTAGCATTTGCTCTCTTAAGGACTGCCACATTTGTCAGCATAGCCGTCCATGGTATTTTTAGAATACGTCTGTGCAGCCACATTTCAAAGGCCTCCAAACGGTTAATGGTGGATATTTTTAATGTCCATGCTTCGACACCATACAAGAGGACTGACCAAATGTAGCATTTAATCATGCGCTTTCGAAGTTGAAGTTGCAAGGTATCATTACAGAAGAATGACCTCATTTTTAAAAATGTCGTGCGGGCTATCTCGATTCTACATTTTATCTCTTTATCTGGATCTAGTTGTTCAGTAATATGGCAACCAAGATATTTAAAACTGGGTACTCTTTGAATCATATGACCATCAACATATAACCGTGAATATTGATGGGCCAAACGGCTAAATACCATGTACTTTGTTTTTGAACAGTTTATATTTAGGCCAAACTCTCTTCCCACTCTGTCAATGGCATTTAAAAGGTGTTGTAATCCATTCATATCATCACTTAAAATAACTGTATCGTCTGCATATCTGATTGTATTTATCAGAATTCCATTAACCTTCACACCCCATTCCAAATTATGCAGCGCTTCCTTAAATATTCTATCTGAATACACATTGAACAACAGTGGGGACAGTATACAACCCTGTCTGACGCCTCTTTGTATTTTGCATATTTCTGTTGATTTTCCATTTATGCAAGCTGTCGCTGTTTGACGCCAGTATAATTTTTCTATGATTCGTACATCTTGACTATCAACTCCTTTATCCTTTAGTATTTTAATTAATTTGTGATGTTGTACTCGATCAAAGGCCTTCTCATAGTCAATAAATACAGCAAAGACGTCGTTCCTTTGATCTCGGCATTTCTGCAATAACACATTTAGTGCAAAGAGTGCGTCCCGGGTTCCCAGTCCATTTCTGAAGCCAAATTGTGTTTCATCCTGGTCTTCTTCACATTTATCTCTGATTCTACTGTGGATGATACGTAGAAAGATTTTCAAGGTGTGGCTCATAAGGCTTATCATTCTATAGTCGCTACAGTTTTTCGGACGTTGTTTTTTTGGTAGGGTTATGAATTCGGACTTTAACCAATCTTCAGGGATATCACCAGTCGAATAAACATCATTGAAAAGTTTGACTAGTATTCCAATGTTTTCCTCATTTATGAGCTTTAACATTTCTGTAGGTATGTTGTTGGGACCAACGGCTTTATTGTTTTTTGCCAATTTTATAGCATGTTGTATTTCTGATTTTAGTATTTCTGGTCCTTCACCTTCATCTAAAGTGTCCAGTTCTTCGGGTCTATCATCATTATACAGTTCATTTATATAATTATACCAGGTAGTT
Organism: Diabrotica virgifera virgifera; assembly: GCF_917563875.1. Lineage (NCBI taxonomy): Eukaryota > Metazoa > Arthropoda > Insecta > Coleoptera > Chrysomelidae > Diabrotica > Diabrotica virgifera. The sequence continues at coordinate 220,292,158 of NC_065451.1, read as the reverse complement.
CGGATTTCGTGTTCGTCTATTATCATTTTTCCCGACGAATCGGTTATAGTATGTGGAGTTTTCTTATAATAAAGACCAGCTACTTCTCTAACTTTTTTAAACATATTAAACGTATCATGTTTTTCATTCAACTTTTCTAATTCCTTGCATTTATCCTCCATCCATTTTTCTTTAGCTACCTTTATTTTTTGTTTAATTAGTTTTTGTTTTTCTTTGTATTCTGTTTTGTTATCTTTCAGTTTTCTTCTCTGCTCCATCAATTCCAGGATTTCATCAGTCATCCATTGTTGTTTTTTGTGCCTCTGCATCGTTGTCGTATATTTTTCCATTACTTTCCAGGTAAGATCTTTAAACGTGTTCCATATTTCTGTATTGTTTTCATTTTTTGAATTCTTTAGCTGCTTATTCAGGTCATTTTCTATTAGCGTTTTGTTGGATGCTGATATATGTAATTTTGGTGTTTTGGGGTTTTCTTCGACTTTTTTGAGCTTCACTTGGATGTCAGCTATTAGAGGGTTATGGTCTGAACCGATATCTGCACCAGGATATGTCGTTGATCTCTCGTTGTCGTTGATTCAAACAGCACGAAACAGAAATAGACGTAAAAGACTGAGGGAGACCTATATCCAGCAGTGGATAGATACGGCTTGAATAATGATGATGATGATGATTTTGAGCAATTTCTTCGTCTTTTAATTTGGTCTCCATTGCTGTTATTGTCTCTACAGATTTTAATGTTTTTTTGTCAAACTTTTCACTTAATAAGCTATCAACGTATTATTAGAAAGATAACTATAGTGGAAGTCACATTCAGATGGCAGTGTACGGATATAGGATAACAGTGTTGCCAGTTCTGCAACCATTGTAAATTTTGCTACTTTTTTAAAATAAGCAGGGCCAAACTAAAAAAAAAGTTCACAAAAGTTTAGTATTTTTCCAGTTTACATTCATAATGGTAGGGGAGCAAAGTATGCTAAATGTGCAGTCACTCGAGCGCTTTGGAGACCTATTGGATTGTGAAGAGTAGGTCCTAAAACCAAAAAAAGTTAAATAACATTTTCCATTTTAGTGGGCGCTTGCAATTTTTTAATTTAATTTTCCATTTCCAACAATCGTTTTTTTCCGATTATAACGCCATCTATGCATAATTCGAAAAAATGTTTCGAATAAAAGTTACTTATTTTTTCGTAAGGAATCCAAATCTGCAATAAAAAATGGGGCTCCTATTTAAGATTTTAAAGTAACCCCCCATCCCACCTCCATGGGGGGTCGTGTTTAGTGTCATTCGATAGATTTTGTAAAAATATTAAATAAGTGTATTTTACAGATTTTCGATCTGAAGTTCATTTCGCGAAATATCGCGGGATTTGTATTTAAAATATTAAATTTACCCCCACCCCTCTCCGTGGGAAGTCGTGTTTGGTATCATTCGATAGATTTTTAAAAAATATTGAGCACATATTTTTTAGTTTTTCGATCTGTCATTGATTTCGCGAAATATTCGCTTTTTTCTTGTGAAATTTTGGGACTCGCCCATTTCCTTACGCCCTGCTCAAATCGTCAGATTTTTGAAATATACACTGTTTTGCATGTACTTAACTTACCTTATCTTAATCTGACATATTTTGAGTTTTTTTAAGGATAGATTTTTTTTTTCGGGCCCCCCTTAACGAACTCCCCTGTGTTAAGAGCCAATATATGGTAGAGTTAAATATACAAGGTACCAGGTTTCTCCCCATATGATAATCTGACGCGCTCGAGTAACTGCAAAAATCCCCGCTTGGGCTCCCCTACCATAAGTATTTCCCAAATTATAATTCTTTTATAGGAGCCGGACAGCAACGTACGATTAAATAGTAAAAACTTTGACAACATTGTGGTTATTTCTGTCATATAGAAAGTACAGGCGTATCTCTGTAACGCTGCCAACTGAATGTGAACTTCCAACATATTATATCTATGTCCTTTATTATATCATAATTCTATGTGCTTTGTTGTCTTAGTTTTTATGATTTTCTTTTCAGATAGGTACCTCTAACAATCTAACCTGATTAATCTTCTGCTTTCTTTCCTCATTTTTGTTTATTTTTTTTTATTTATTTTAATAGTCCGTAATATATTTTTGAACATCAAAAACATTTTATTGTTGATTGTAAAATTCTATGCTAAATATGCACTAATTTATTTTTAAGATTTCCTTTTTATAATTGCTTTTGAAAGGCAAATACGACCATTTGCATTTCCTAAAAGAATCGTTGGTTCCGTTATTCCCGTTAAAAATTCCAAATTATTTGAATTTTTATACAAAAACTTGTTAATCTCCAGAAGTAACGATATCGGAAAATGACACAACTTCCTCCACTTTTTGTTCGCCGGGGAGCCATATCCCCTTATCCTTTCACTTTGGTTACGCCCTTTCTTTGTACCTCATTCAGATTCTTAAATAATTTTAAATTTTATCTCCTGATCGTCTTTTAACGCTAATATTAAAGAAACTGTTTAGTATACCGAGCCACGTTATGGTTAAAAATGGATTTTTTATGGCATGTTACGCACACAATAGTATATTAAGTATGGAGAACGGTAAGGGTTTTATACCGATCGAAGACAATTGTTTGGAGGAGGAGCGGAGCGACGACTCCAATTATTGTCTGAGATCGGTTACCCTTAACGTTCGACATGCTTATAACGTTTTTTGCACGATTGATACCATTATAAATTATAAAATTAAACATTTTCGTCATATTGACTAGTTTCATTCATTTTATCAAGATAGATACTTTGGTTGTTAGGTAGTAACTAGGGTGCATAACAACAATGGAGAATTGAGTTTTTATTTAGTTGTCAATAATTTTAAGTACAATTTTGATTATTATAAATTAAAATATGAGCGAAAGTGAATTTGAAGAAATTGAACGGGCTTGGGAAGAAGGGTGTTCCGCAACTATTCCCGAAAAATCCAAAATCCGTTATCAAAATACCTACCAAAGTTTTAAAAAATGGTGCGAAGGCAAGAATTTAAGAATCGAAGAAAAGACTGTATTGGCATATTTCGTTCAAAGACATATGCAGTTGAAAGCTCCTGGAAGCCTCTGGGCAGAATATCAATGATTAAATCCACCGTTTTTCTTTATGATGGCATGCATTGATATTTCCAAGTTTTCAACTTTGATCGCGTATTTGAAGAGAAAAAATGTTGGCTATAGGCCTAAGAAAGCGAGCATTTTTACACGGGAGCAATTTGAAAAATTTCTGATGGAAGCACCGGATGAATAATTTCTAGTTCACAAGGTAATATAAGCTAGTTTAGGTAAAAGAAATACTCTAATGAAGATTTTTTCATAATTTGTAGGTCGCAATGATATTGGGAATATCTGGTGCCTGTAGAAGAGAAGAATTATATAATATTACTATGAATGACATCCAACAAACCGATGGTTTAATGATTGTAAAAGTACCCAATACAAAAACGAACATCCAGCGTACTTTTACAGTCGTTAATAAACCAGACGATAAAATTCCATATTTAGAAATTCTGCAAAAGTATATAAAACTTCGTCAATTACAAGTAAAATCAAATCATTTGTTCTTAAGATACGCCAAAGGAAAATGTTGTGCTCAAGTAATAGGGAAAGGGACAATCGGGGGCTGGCCTTCTCAAATTGCCAAATTCTTAAATTTGCCTAATCCCGAGAACTATACTGGCCATTCGTTCAGGAGGACATCAGCAACGCTTTTGGCTAATAAAAGTGTTGATGTCCTCGGATTAAAGCGTCATGGAGGTTGGCGTTCATCGACAGTGGCAGAAAGCTATGTAGAAGATTCTCTTCAAAATAAAATAGATTTTGCCGAAAAAATATTGTGCAATACTAGTAATACTACTAATGTATGCGATTCTGCAGGAGTTTCTGTTAGAAGTGAAACCACAGCCCAAACAAGTGGGATTTCATTAAATAATTTAACAAATTGTACCATAAGTTTTAATATTAATAAATAATTCGTTAGTTTTCTTTATTCTTTCAAAAAATAAATTAAAATTAAGAGATTTTTTAACTCGACGGTAAGTGAATTACTTACCGTCCAGTTGGAGTACTTACCGTCGAGTTAGATTACTTACCGTCGAGTTGCTAGTAAAAAATGTCACCTACTGACGTAAAATCTGTCACGGTAAATAGTCAAAAATGATCAATCGTGCAAAAATGATTTTTTGTAATATCGATATTGAAAACAATAATAAAATAAAAAGCAGGAGGGCCAATTTTTTATTTAAAAATAGAGAATCCTGATGCAAAGGCAACAGAAAAGATGGATGACAGATATTGCTTTAATCACCATCATTAATTTGGTCTTCATTCCTATGCAAGGACAGCTTCTCTTCTTCTTTAAGGGTCATCTCCCAATGGGAGGTTGGATATGGTCCTCACTATCTTTAATCTACTGTTGCTGGGACGAGTTCTATTGAACTGCATGTAAAGAGAAATCCCGACATACAATATCTGCTGTCGAGATTCTCTTTAATTTAAGTTTGAAGCAAGTAGCTGAGACACTAGCCAAGTAACAAGATAAAGTGAAGTGGCAGTGGCAAAATGTCATGAATAAACTTTCTTCAAATTACTTAATGTCATAAATGATTAAAAATTTTTTAACGTAGAATAATTAGCTTAAATTGTTGTTTCTTTGTATTTTCAGGTAGTATAATTTTAAGTTTGTAAATATTGTAAAATTAATAAACTTTGTATTTTCAGAGCAACATCAATTTAGTTTAAAAAAATCAAAAGTCCCAAGTCCCAGTCTATAGTGGTGTAAAAAGTAACACATTACATTTAAATATGTCCCTTAAATTTTTGAAGTTATACTTCTTTACACGCGATATGAGGGTGAATTTTTATATGTTAAAACCTACGATCCCGGCGCATGCGCATTATAACTTTGTTCTGATTGGATGTTCAAATGACATGTCAAAAATTATCCAACATGGCAGCTGTAGCGCAGCTGTGGTTTGGACGGTTGAAGGTTTGGTTATGTATGGTTGTTGCGTTTTAAAATTTGTGGGAAGAGAAACAACAAAGGTTAGTTAATAGTTATACTGCCTTTTTAAATAGTTTTCATATTATATTTATGAAGTTATATTTCAAAATGTTTTAATTTATGTATGTATCAGTCCAGAAAAGGTATGGAAAGAATATATTAGTGTTTTTAAGTATATTTTTTTACAAACGTGTTAAAAATGCAATTTTTAGGACTCCATAGGAGCGTTAAAAATGCTACTTTAAGGCACTAGTGCATTAAAAATTTTAAGGCACTCCAGTTAAAAGTGAATTGTCAAATTGTGAAACGTCAAAATATTTATATTTCATTTATTAACATTAATATTAATAATACAACTTGCGCAATTTGAAAAAGGTGGTTTAAAAGGTTTTTTATTATAATTTTGTGTCTTTGGATTTGTCTTCCTTGGGCGTAAAATAATAAAACATCTATTTTTATATTTCATTTGTCACCGTGATGTATAATTATGCATATCTGAAAGCTAAGTAGCATTCGGCTTGATGGCCTTGTTGGTAGAGCATTGGACCAGAGATCAAAAAATCACGAGATTGCGGGTTCAAATCCCGGACGATTCATATTTTTTTCTTTTTTTTTTAATATTTGGCATTGTAACGTTTTGGTTCATTTTTGGTAATTATTGTTAATTTTTTGTATTGTAACTGTTAAGTAGGTATATTTATTTCGTTGAAATTATATCATAATGGAAGTATAACTTCTTACGTGCGTACAAAGTACACACACATTCTTTTTTTAACCATGACACTCTCTTTTTCTTATATTTCTTCCTTCTCTTATCTTTCCCTGTATTCATGTCGCTGTCGCCTCACTACGTGTCTGTGTTTATTATTTTGTAATATTTGCCCCTTTCCAACAATACTTCTGTTAACTTCTATGCTATTTTAAGTTTCCTTCTGTAACACCACATTCCAAATGAGTCTAGCTTATTTATGTGTTCTTGCTTCAATGTCCAGCATTCAAGTCCATAGTGCAGTATTGAAAACACGTAACATCTCAGAGCTCTTACTGTCAGTTCTAATCTAAGGTCTCTACTACACAGAAATAGTTTAAGTTTTATAAATTTATTTCATTCTATTTCTCTTCCAATCCCGATTTCTGCTGTTTGATCTCATTATTTTCTAATATATAGATTCCCAGATATTTGTATTCATCAACTTTTTCTATCGGTACATCTCCCAAATATTTGTTTGTTTGTTGGCTTCCCATACCATTACAATTCTTCATAAGTTTTTATCTTCAGTTATACCAATATCAATCCCATTTATTAACATGTCCTGTCTAAGCATCTCACCTCAGGTCTCCTTTGATCTTTCTCTCCTACTACTCCCTTGCAAATCAGCGAATCTTGCAAAAACCACTGAAACATTCAAAGTTATCATAACTCCACAGACCCTCCGATTCTGACACAGGAAGTAAAATATACCATTAAAAACAGAAAAAAATAAACATTCTAAATGTGGACAATAGACGCTTGGAAATATTGAATCTATTAGACACCATCTGTGTAACCTATTTACCAAAATATGTTACAGCAGGAATATATAAACTGAATGCCTTATTTACATTTATGTACATGGTTTGTCAAAATAATTATTTCATTAACTCTCTTAACTATCAAACTATATCTAGCTCTTAATCAGACGAAGTTTCCTATCACGAGGTTTTCTATCTTTAACATACCATTACCTTAAACAATTACAAAAGTTCACAGTCCAAAAAGTTACATATCAACATCTAAATCTTCTACCAGAGATTAACAATCGCCTCTCTCTTCTTGTAGTGTTTATTCCATCCCCTGTCCATAAAATCTAAAGAGAGATAAAGACTACTTCTTAGCCTACATCTGGAATCGACCACTACACTGTCAGCTAGAATCAAATCATCAAAAGTCATGAGATACTATTTGTCTTCTTCTTATACTTGTTGTAGATCTGTCGATTTGTTAATTCCGACGTTGAAGTATTTCTTGGTAGACTGCCAGCTATATCTCCATCTTTTTGGTGGTCTACCCGGTGGACGTTTGCCAGCTGGTTTTCCTTCTAGCGCAATTCTTGGTAGTATGTGCTCCTCCATTCGTTTTACATGACTGAACCATTCTCTTCGTCTTTGCCTACCCCATTTTCCTACATCTTGCAGGCCACATTGTTCCCTGATGATGTTGTTTCGTATTCTATCCCTTCTTGTCTTCTCTGCTATTGCTCTTAGTGTCTTCATATCGACTGTTCGTAGTGGTTTGATTTTATTGGTGCCTTTTCTTGATTCAATATCATAGGTCATAATAACAGGTCTGATGCAAGTTTTAAAAATTCTAGCTTTGCTTTCTCTGGCTGGGTTATGATAAGTTGATAAATCTACACGTAGATATTTAAACTGGTTTAGCTGTTCTATGAGTTTCCCCTCTACTACGAGCTTGCATCTAATTAGATCTTTCGCAGTGGTAATGCATTTTCTTTTCTGTATGGATATATTCATGTTGAATCGTCGACATGCTTGGTAAAGTCGATAAAGTTGTCTTTGTATGTCATCCTCATCCTCTGCAATCAGGGCTGCATCATCTGTATACGCTGTGAGCTCGTACGTAGAGGGGATATTTAAAAATTCGCGAGCGCCAGTAGTGACAAGTCTGTAAACGTTTACTGGAAATTTGACATAAATGTAAAAGTGATTAATTTAAAATTAAAAATAAAAACATTAATTATACAAAATATTAGTTGGTCAAAGCTATGGTATATATTTTTACCTTAAATATACTTACGTTTTAAATACTGAATTTAAGTTTTTTTAATGTTCCATAATATGTAATTATAAATTAATCTATTAATCTTAGCGCCATCTACACCATAATTGTGAAAGTATCCGAAGTAAGAAATTAATAGAAAAAAGACAAGTTTTCACTCTAATGGCATATAGCATATCCCACCAGAATGAAAACAATGGGAACCTTCTCTGACTTCTTTTTGCCGTGAAATTGAAAATGGTTATTCATTTTTAAGAAATTAATGTTTGATCAATAGAACGTCAAAATGATTAGCAAAATCTTTAAAAAATCGATTACAATTTAATTACTTTTTTCCGGTATAAATATTAAGCGATAACAATTAAATAATAAATTTAAAAATTACCGGTGAAAGTTACATTACTAATCCGCTAGGAGCGACATCAGCGAAGCTCAGAGCGTATAGCACACTATACCTATACTGATTATATTGTGATCGAGTCTGTGTCCTAGTTGTAGCGATTCCACATCTTCTATTATTTCATCCATTAGCATATTGAATAGAAATGAGCTGAGGCTGTCTCCCTGCCTAATTCCCCTTGGTGTTGATATGTTGGCGGTAGTGGAGTCGTCTGTTTTAATTTTTGCCGTGTTGTTACTGTTCATTTGTTTTATAACTTCCGCAATATTTTCCGGTATCTCTTTTTGTTCATTTTCTATAATATATCGCTAAGTCTGACTCTGTCAAATGCTTTTTTGAAGTCTATGAAGCAAATATATGCGTGTTTGTTATATTATTCTGTCGATGTCTCTTTCACTTGTTTCATGACAAATATTGCGTCCGTCATCGACCTGTCTTTTCTGAATCCTTGCTGTTCTCCTCTATTTTAAAGGGTATTATTTCTAAAGCACTGTAATTTGAGGAATTTTTACGAACTTTTTATATTTCCCTAATCTGTCAACATTCTGGTACGTATGTCAATATTGGCTCTACATCTGCTTTGTAGAATCTAACGTCAAAGTGTTTTTAAGTACATTGGATAAGTCGGCCTCCGATAACCCGGAAGTCCGGCTAACCCGGAACGATTTTCATCAGACAAAACAAACATTTTTTCAGTTTGACTGAGTTTTTTACCAAGAAATAAATAATACTGTACACAATTGTACGTAATTTAGAAGTACTGTGCGTATGAATTTCATATTTGTGCATTTATAATGTGTATCTGTTTATTATTTATTTTATTAATTTTTACCATATTGTCCGGCTAACCCGGATCGGCCGCGGTCCTAATTAATCCGACATATCGAGGTTCCCCTGTATATTTTTAAGGATCTATTCATCACTGTTACGTCTTGTACATATTAACTTAAGAATTAATAAATTATAGACATATTCTGCATGAATCTTATTACACTTAAGCAAAACTTATGGGTTTTTAGATTTTTGATAAGTTTGATACGTTTTACAATTTTATGCTCAAGTAGGTTCATTAAAACTTATTATTCTACTTAAATCTTATTCTAAAAGTCACATAGTTAGACGTATATTGTAAGTTATTAACCATTTTAGTATTTCTTCTGCGTACTTTAGACAAAGAATCGTCGTATAGGGACGCAAATATCGTTGAAACCAACGACTGGCTTTCATATTCGTATTCGAAATTTATTACAAAAAGGGAGCGAATGCTCTTCCTTAAGAAAGTGTTAACAATACCGAAATTCCATAAAGGGGTAGATAGCAAATCTCTACAAGTTTGTGCTCTTAATAAGAGTAAAAGGATGTGGAGATGTACGTTACAAGTCACGATGAATAGATCCTACTTTTAAGGCGTTCATACATTCATTAGAAGGGTTGCTGAGATTCCTTTCTGATTTTGCTGGAGAAAGGTGGATGGTTTTCTAGTCAGAAACGTGAGGCAGCTTATAATATCTACAATACGCTTTATTTATAACACACACTTAATAACAATGACTTATGACAAACAAAACATGAAATTAACTAGTGATATTAAATATCACTCGTTAATTTAAATTTTATTTAAATAAACTTTATTTTCTATTTTATTAAATAAATTTTATTTTACATTAAGTTAACCAAATCATATAACATTAAATAAAATTACAATTTTACTAATTGGTTTTAATAATTGGACCGCCCACTGTATATTGAAGAATAGAGATTACAGATATTTATTAAAAAGCAACCATAACGATGGAATCAGTACGTTGGAACAGTTGCAAGGTAAACCGACATCCAATAATTTTAATCTCCGAACCTATTCCCATTCCCATTCCCAGTACATTCCAATTGAATGTCTGGTAGAACGGGACATAATAGATAATGTCCGTTAACACGTGGCGAGACATGTTATCTACTAATTAAATGCGGTTAATATCCTTTATTAAAAGGGCGGCTTAATGGGGCCGATAAAAGTCCGATAGGGCATCCGATAGACCTTACGAAAAAAGAGGTCACCTAACCGAGGCGATTCTAATTAAACGGTGGGACCTATCATAATTACGGAATGGGAAAAAATTTGCTTAAATTGCTATAACCGAAAATTCAAGGGGAATATTAAACTTTATGGAATATTATCACAGATTATATCGGCAAATTTTTTAATAGAAATCGAATATTTTGTTCGCCAATTGGTACAATTTTACAAATAACAGAAACGATAAGATCTTGAAGTCTATAGAAATTTAAAAAAGGTAAATGATAAAAAGATGTCAAAAATTTAAATACAATATATTTTAATTTAACCTAAAATACACAAAAAAATAATTCCAGAACGCCTACGATGTGCAAACAATTGAATATTTAAATTAATAAACCAAATATCAACAAATACCATACTAGCTTTGAAATATGTTTCAGACGTTATGACTTAGTGGGTATATCCTTTGTGACGTTTAATTATGTATTTATTCATAATTGTTCATGACTGTTCGCCACTAACTTTTGCATAAGGAGTTCTTGAAGTCTGTAGAAATTAAAAAAAAAATAAATGATAAAAAAGGTCAAAAATTTAAAAAATTTCAATGTGGACATGTTATCTGCTAATTATAGGGGAGTGCATTTAGATTTTCACTTCGGAAAAAATTAAACAAGAAAAAACTTTTTGTAATTTCATTAAGAAATGTTTAATAAACAACATATCAAAAAGTTCTACTCGAGAAGTGGGTGCTTCATTTTTTATTAAACAAATGAACAGCGAAGTTAGATGTTTTTTTAAATAACTCCAAAAATATAATTTTTAGAAAAAAACTGACTTGACCATTGAAAAATTCAGAAAATTTTACAAAAAAAACCTTATATAAAGATTTTTCTAAAATTAAATCTCTAGCTTCTGTAATTTTTTATTTATAACGCTAAAGTCACCCTTCTCACACGCTATGGCGCACTGTATACTAGCGTTGGAAGAAGTGCACGGTTGAGTTTTTTTAATGTAATTCTTTAACTAATGGATCAAAAGAAATTTTACAAATTGGACATGAGAGAAGATGAAATAAGCTATCTTATGGTTGTAATAAAAAGAAATAAAATGTATGGACATAAGTACGGTGTGGGCGGAAAGTGAGCCTTACATGAATTTTGTTTAAAAATGATTTAAAAATGTGTAACTAATACAATTTTACTTATAAAACTCTCAAATTTGCACAACTTACCTCTCAATCATCTTACTAAACGATATTTCATTCAAAAAAAATCTCAAAAATTTAATTCAAATAATACGATGTCTCAAAAAATGTAATTTTTGAAAACTTCGTAGTTTTACAGAATTCCCACCAATTTAAGACGGTATTACTAAAGTTTGAATAAATCTAATACAATTTTTTGCTATTTTTTAGAGATTGGGATGTAGTCTTTACAAAACATTGAATTATTTTAGTTTAAAAATGAAATAAACAATTTATTTTTGAGAAAACTAAGAAAGATAACAAAAATGTAATACAAAAACCGAAAATTACCAGCCGAAAAAATGTATATACAGAGTGATCAAAACTTTTTTCTGTAAAACTTACCTAAAATACATTTAATAATAAGCTTTAACAATAATAAATGTTCAACAAAAAAAATTTTTTTTAGCTCTTATACTGTATGTCTGCGTAACTTGGAACCTATTGATAATTGATAACTTCTTTAATATCAGTTTTACGAAAAAAATTTGTTCTTTATAAAATACTCTGCATCGTATATAACATAAGATACAACTATCAAATATAAAATTTTGTTAATTTTGTACGAGGTATGTCAAAAAATATGAATTTCACTCAAGAGTAAAGTACCTTTATATTTCACAATATCGAAAAATTTTATAAAGAAAAATTGTTTGGAATTAAAAACTATGTTCCAATATGTAATTATATCCTTCTAATCGAAAATTTGTTTTTTCTTTAAATATTCTTTCTAATACATTTTAATTTTTAATATTATTGTGAGAATTATTTGTTTACCTTTTTTTTTAAGAATTAAATCGCATATTTGTTTGATTGGATTCTACTTGTTTTTCATTTAAATATCCGCCATTTTGGATCCGCCATTTTGAAATTTAAATTTTTAATCTTTAATTCAAATTCAACAACCTGTTAAAAATAAAGACAGTAAATGTTTTAGAAAAATGTTCTTTTTTATGTTCTTTTTAGAAAATCCGCATTTTGGATCCGCCATTTTATAGTTTATAATGTTAACATTTAAGTTAGGTTTATCAAAGCTCTCAAAAATAAATATATGTAGAAATAAATACGCTTTGTAAAGAAATTATGATTTTACAACTATTTTTTAAGTTGTCCGCCATTTTGGATCTGCCGTTATATAATTTAAATTATCAAAATTTGATTCAGGTTCAGCAACCTCTCAAAAATATCCACATATATGTAAACAAACACGTTTTATAAAAAAAAATCGGATTTTACAACTACTTTTTAAGGATTTTTAGAAAAAATCCGCCATTTTGAATCCGCCATTTTGAATTTGCAAATTGTAATGTCAGGTTCGGGTTCAGCATAATCAAAACTAAAATAAAAACATTTTTATCAAAATAAAATGTTGAATTCACCCATATTCTTAACATTATATTTATACAAAATAATTGTTATTGTTTAAACAATTAATAAACAATTAGCGGCGAAATTTGTGAGTAGAACGTTTTACTTTAACATATTTATAAACTAACAAAAAAGTTTTAGAAAAATATAACCTTGTTTGATTTTTTCCGAAACACTGTATCTTTTCGTTCTAATTGCACTCCCCTATTAAATGTAGTTAATATCCTTTATTAAGAGGGAAGCTTAATGGGGCCGATAAAAGTCCGATAGGGCATTCGACAGACCTTACGAAAAAAGAGGTCACTCAGCCAAGGTCATTCTAATTAAACGGTGGGACCTATATTGATTATCGTATGGGAAAGAAATTGTTTTAATTGCTATAACCGAAAATATTTGAGCGGAATATTACAATTTATATTCATATTCTTACATGTTATTATTACTTATTATTTATTTAGGTATAAATTAAATATTTTGTCTGTAAAAACTAGAGATCTCTGATTTTGAAATTCGCCACCGAGCGGAAAGAAGTCATAGAAATGCCAACTCCCTCTCGAGAAGCCGATGCAAAGAAAGGAACAGCCAATTCTGCGAAAGCCAAGAAGAATGAGAGGGCTTGTTCTACAGTTGAAAACCATAGAGGATGGAAGTGACGAAGAAATTCTAACCAAAGAAAATCTTCAGGCAGAACAGAAGAATAAAACAGATGTAGAAATAGTCCATGAGTGGCTGGACAACGGAGCTAGGCCACGGCGCGCATCTAAACATTCCGTATATTATGTATTTGGAACCTAGGAGTTTTCTATTGGTTCGTTGCAGCACGCGGTCATATTTTAACCAATAGGCGGCGAGGTCCTAAACGCATATACGGAATGTTATTGGGTTCCAAATTCATATACGGAATGTTAAATATTCGTACACCGAAAAAGATAAGTTTTTATTAGAGTCTGTTAAAAGGAGATTAATTTTAAAATACTTGTTACTGTATTATTAAATAAGATTAAAACAATTATAGTATTTGGAATGTTATTTGGTGCGAAATTCATATACGGTATGTTAAATATTCGTAGAACAAAATGACGATTTTTATTAAAGCCAGTTAAAATGAGACTGGTTTTTAATAGCATATTAAGCAACGAGCATTTAATGGTGGTATGGTAATACGAGCTTCATCATCATCATTCTCTTTGCCTTATCCCTATGCGGGGTCGGCTTCCCTAATTGCATTTCTCCACACAATTCTATCCTGGGTCATATCAATATTAATCCCGTTTACCAACATGTCTTGCCTAACCGTCTCCCCCCACGTCTTCTTTGGTCTTCCTCTCCTACTCCTTCCAGGAATCTGCACTTCAGTTACTCTTCGTATTGTATGATTAACGTCTCGACGTTGAACATGACCAAACCATCTCAACCTATGCTCTCTCATTTTGGCATCAATTGGTGCCACACCTAGACTTCCCCTAATATACTCATTTTTGATTTTATCCTTTCTTGTCACTCCACTCATCCATTTAAGCATTCTCATCTCCGCCACATGCATTCGTTGTTCCTCTTTCTTTTTCACTGCCCAACATTCAGTTCCGTACATCATAGCCGGTCTTATGGCTGTTTTATAGAATTTTTCTTTCGATTTTTTCTATGATTGTTCACAAAAAAAATATATTCAAATTTATTAATTTTGTAACGCAAACAAATTAAGTAGTTTGTCAGTCTGTTTGTCAGTGACAGTTTGTTTACATATTGAGAACTGTCAAAGCGTATATATTTGACTCGCCATTGATTACTGCGCGAGTGCCACCTTTATCGCGAATGTCATATCGCGATTCTATTGGTTAAAAAATTGTGTGTTATTGAAAATCTGTATCATAATGAAGTTTATTATGATGCAGGTAGTGACATCATAATAATTGACATATTATAGTATGAGAATAGAAAAATGATTGTTACTGTATTATTAAAGATCCATAGGGAAAAAGATTTTCCTGTAGTTGGCTGTATACCATATAATACAAAAAAACGAATAAAGTCCTTTATAAAAGGTCTATATTTAAAATCCCTAAAAAGGGCTACTAGCCCAGTAAATGAACGGGAAATTCGGCGATACCGTGTAATTTTCAGGGGCAACTCCGAATTGCATGAAAATTTGGATTTAGGTTCTACTTACCCTCCACTTCAAAGTTGAAATTGTGCCGTTGGTTGCTTTTACTTGGGGGGTGACAGTCACCCCTTCTCGGGGGTGAAAACATACCTTCAAGATAGGACCGGAAATGGATAAATTGACTGATTTTAAGCAACTTTTGTTCTATAGAGTTTTTTACGTAAGTCAATACTTTTCGAGTTATTTGCCATTGAAAATGTTGATTTTTCGACAAAAAAACTACATTTTCGGACGGTTTTTCGCAAATAACTCAAAAAGTAAATATTTTATCGAAAAAAATATTCTTAGCAAAAGTGTAGCGTATAAAAAACCCAAAAAATGGTGTATCAGTAAAGTCTATCAATCAAATAAAAACAAAGTTGTAGCTCATGAAAAATACGTTCTTACTCGTCTAATTCCAAATCGAATATTTCAAGGTGAAATAACCAAAAAATTGAGCACTTTTCGGGAAAAACCCATTTAAACTTTTTTAAAGTGTTTATAAAAAGCTTTATTTTAATTGTTAACAAAAGTTTTAGCATTAAAAATAAGCGAGTTACGCTCAAAATAAAGTTTAGCTCCTTTAGCGTGTTTAGCTCCCCATATGAAATTATTCGCTACCGCTTTACAAACAATTTACTTACCTACCTATTTTTTATATGATCTGTCAGTCTCACCGGTTTAAAGTGTTTATTTGTGAAAGAGTTATAATTGAGAAAGTTTGAATGGGTCACTAATCACGAGTGTATGCAAATTTTGAACAGCCATATCTTAACCAATTTTTGTCTTATGGAGAAACAAAATGAAACTAGCATATTTATAATCGCAAAACCTACATTTTGTTACTCTTTAAGATTTTTCTTATCACTAATATTTTTAAGTTATTTTGAGAAAATTAAATTTTTCAAAAATTTTTAGAAATTTTTTTTTTTTTATTATAAAACCAAATGTTTTCAAAAATAAGCACTTCAAACCAATCAAACTTACAGATCATATAAAGAATATACATACAGTTAAAATAGATGGTAAAGCCAAACGATTAATTTCATTTAGGGTGCTAACTAGAGGGAGGTTTCACGATTTTTTTTAACAATAAAAAGGGGCCAACTTTTTTTTCAGTGTAACTCGTTTATTTTTGATGCTGTAAAATTTTTTAAGAAACAAATAATAAGCTTTTTTCGATACTTTAAAAATGTTAATAAGGTTTTCTCGAAAAACGCTTCTTTCTTCGGTGATTTCGCGTTGCATTATTCGATTTGGAATTAGACGAATAAGAACGTATTTTTCATGAGCTACAATTTTGCTTCTACTCAATTTGTAGACTTTAGTGGTGCACCATTTTTTTTTTGTTTTTTATAGGCTACACTTTTGCTAAAAATATTTTTTTCGATAAAATATTTACTTTTTGAGTTATTTGGGAAAAACGGTATGAAAACGTAGTTTTTTTGTCGAAAAATCAACATTTTAAATCGCGAATAACTCGAAAAGTATTGACTTACGTAAAAAACTTTATAGAACAAAAGGTGCTTAAAATAAGTCAATTTATCCATTTCCGGTCTTATTTTAAATACGCGTTTTTCACCCCCCGAGAAGGGGTAAATGTCACCCCCCAAGTAAAAGCAACCAACGGCACAAATTCAACTTTGAAGTGGAGGGTGAGTAGAACCTAAATCCAAATTTTCATGCAATTCGGAGTTGCCCCTGGAAATTACACTCCAAAACGGTCATTTATTGGGCTATACATCACAGAACTAGTTTTCGATTGGTTGACCAATCATCATCAGTGCTTTCCTAAAATGAATATAACCTTATAAAATGGTGGAAAGGTTTTAAAATTTTGACTACGGTTAAAAAAAGTTGTACGTTATACTCACGCGATCTTACATGCTAACCACCAAAATATTTGTAATTATGTAATATATGTAAATAAAATTTGCAATATTATATTTTCGTGGTTATCATGGTAAGGTTACGTGAGTATAACCTACAACTTTTTTTAAATGAAGTCAAAATTTTAAAACCTTTGCATCATTTATCAGGTTATATTCATTTTAGGAAAGCACTGATGATGATTGGTCAACCAATCGAAAACTAATTCTGTGATGTAGCCCTTTTTAGGTATTTTAAATATAGACTTTTTATAAAGGACTTTATCTCGATTAGGAACGTCACAAAAAACCCAATTATAATTTTTATATTCACCCCTTCCCCCACCCCTTTGTCGGCCACGCAGGTTTCCGCCCCTGGAGATTTTAATTAGTTACGTCATGACCTACTTATTCCCAAATTTTGGTGAACTATCTCTATCAAGAGCGTCACAAAAGAAATAATAAAAACCGCGACGTTGACCCCTTACATCTACCCTCGCCCCCACTCTGGTTTCCGGCCGTTGGGGAAAGTAATGTACACAACTAGTTCAACATATCCCCGTATAGTTTTTCCATATTACTTATAACGCACAAAATCCGCTCCCAGCTCTTACTATAATGATGATATTATGTTCCTAGTTACTATCTATTTTCGTATAATAAACTTTTTAATGTCCTCGAAGATGTAATTAACTCTTTCAGAATCTATGGTTTTGTGATAAGGCAAATAGCGGAGAAATCATTAGAATATAACAAACCAGCCTTTTTCTGTTTCATAGACCTAGAGAAAGCGTTTGATAGAATCCAATTAAAAGATGTGATACACCTTCTATATGAGAAAAATTTACCACTGGATATCATAAAACTGATAGAAAACATATATGTAAGAAATAAAATAGAGATGAAAGTCAATGGAATAATAACAGAACCCATAGAAACAAACACAGGAATCCGGCAAGGAGATTCACTAAGCCCTCTACTGTTTAACATAATATTGGATGCAATAATAAAACAAGTGAAGAAAAAAAGAGGGTACAAAATGGGCAATAGAGAGATAAAAATACTCTGTTACGCTGATGACACCGTGTTAGTAGCAGAGTACGAAGACGACCTACAAAGATTATTGCACGAGTTCAACATTAACGCAAAAGAAATGAATATGAAAATATCAGTCCAAAAAACAAAAAGCTTAGTAATTGCCAAAGAACCAATAAGATGCAAATTGGAGTTAGACAATCAAATTATACAACAAGTAATGACTTTCAAATATCTGGGAATTAATCTATCAGCCGACAACAATATCGAAGAAGAGGTAAAAGACTAAATAATTAAAGCCAGTAGAACGGCCGGATGCCTAAACGACACAATTTGGAAAAACAAACACCTAAGATTGGAAACAAAGGTCCGAATATATAAGTCAGTTATTAGGCCAGTTATGACTTACACGGCCGAAACAAGACCAGATACAAGCAAAACACGAAGACATATGGAAACCAACGAAATGAAGATCTTAAGAAGGATTGCTGGAAAAGGACTACAGGATAGGGTAAGAAGTGAGGAAATCAGACGCATATGTGGAGTAGACAATATAAATACCTGGGTAAAGAACAGAAAAGAAGAGTGGAATGAGCACATAAGCAGGATGTCTGAATCAAGGATAGTAAGAATAGCCAGGGACAAGTCACCGTTAGGCAGGAGAAGTATAGGACGCCCAAGGAAAAGATGGAATGACAACTTAGGGGCAGAATGAAAGGCACCGTTGAAGAAAAACAGGCAGTACTGCCTATATAAAAGAAGAAGAAGAAGAAGAAGAAGAAGAAGAAGAAGAAGAAGAAGAAGAAGAAGAAGGATCTATGGTGTTAGTGTAATGAACTTTTTTGCTCTATTGTTGGTGGTAAGCTTTTTAGCGGAAGCTTCTCGTATAATTTGAAAATTCCGGGCAATAGTGAAATGGACGTAACATGTACACAGTTTAACGGTAACTGTTTACTTTAATCTTAAAAATGACCACTAAAAAATGTATAACCGTCTCTCTGTGCCATTGTTAGAAATACGGGTCAAATAATCCCGGCTAACATAAAATCCTTTAATCCAATCTCGTGAGGTAAAAGTCCGCAGACCGTTGTCCCCTGTCATTGTTAGATGTCGAGAAAGTTTCTCTTATAAAGCAGCAAATGAGTAAATATAATATAAAATCGTAAGTAGCAACATAGAGTGAGTTTGTATTTATACAAGGGCTGATTTAACGGAATTGAGATACATTACCGTCTTTTTATCTTCTTTTTGGCATTTATTTAACGCAGGTGAGAGTCGTCTAATGTTGCGCGTCGGGTAATTGTGCGCATCATTGTGTCTAATCTCCTATTTAATAAAATTGTAAAAACTATATTGTCGCGTCATCTATTAGCAACTGTCAGATCTATTCCACATGAAAGAACAAACCACCCCACACAAAAAAGAATTGCCGAACAAAAAACAAAAATCTCAAAAACAAAAATTTAAAAAAGAAAAGAAAGAAAATATCGTTTAAACACGCTTCAAAATTGGCAAGTGGGCAAAGTGGAAACCACAAAATTGGTAGAAGGTACAAAAGGAAAATTTTTGAAGACATTTCAGAAATTGAACTGTGCGATGAAGATGAGGTGGATGATCTTGTGTCAGATGAAAATGACTTCTGAGAATTATGTAGTGATGGTGGTAAAAAATACGTATGGAACGTGTTTGATTTATTGTCAATGGGCTCATACCATGTGTACAGGAAAGGATAGTCCCGAAGATCAAATTTGTAACTTCTGCAATGCTTAGATTTTTTTTAATATATCTGTAATTTGGTTTCTTACCTTTTTCCGTATATTTGTTTGTCCCTTTAATATTTATGTTCAATAAACTACATTTTCGAAGATCATTTTTAAGTTTTATTATTGCGCACAGTTATCCGACATATACGCATCATTAGCCGAATAGGTCGGGAATTGTGCACGTTACACTAATTGGAAATTTGTCGTCTTGCTATTCTACTGTTCAACCATTCATTGAATGCGGTATCTACCAATACACCTAGTCCCTTGAAATATATCTCCACAAAAGTTCGAAGCTGAAATGTTTCAAGTTTTTGCAATATCCTGATATTTGCCTTAGGTGCGCACCAATTGGCGACTCTCCCATATAAGGGAAGGTGGGGGAATACTGCGCGGCAGGTAATCGTACACTGCATTGTATTTCAAATTCCGTAGAAGATTTTCGGGACTTAACCAGTCTATGCCTTTCGGCCGACCTCATGAACGGTTAATGCCATTATCTTCAGTCGACCATTGCGCTTGAACTAAGTGAGATCCAATTATTGAAAATTGCAAGAATTCCAGTAGATTGTGTGCTACAAAAATTAAGGGCCGGTTGTTCGAACGCTAATCAAAACTGATCATTATCAAATATTTAATTACAATTATATTTGCTTAAGCGTACTTCTGACAGATGTCGCATTTTGAGGTTATGTTGACTGATTTATTTTATTATTTTGGTTTTAATTTAAAATAAAACATACTTAAACTGTTTCTGATGTTAATTTCTTGTTTTTACTTACAAATCAATAATAATAATAAGCAATTTTTAATAATTTAAGAGCTGCGGCTATATTTTAATTACTGTTTTACCTACAATCAGTAACTGATTAGTGTTTTACATGTATTTTTCATGTCGCGATTTGATTCCCATCAAGAAAATTGATTACAATAAATGATTGATTATAATCAACTTCATGATTAGCGTTCGAACAACCGGCCCTAAGACGGTAAGTCCGTAGGCTTTATTCAGTTCCTTTAAACTTATTATTGATTTCAATAATGTTTTTTCCATACATTTGGGTGCATTTGTTGGTTTATATGGTGCTGTAGTTTTCCTTTTGTGATAACGTTTGCTATTTATGACGTAAAGGGGTAATAGTGCGCAGGAGTGCGCATGATTTCCCCACAGTCAATGAAATGGTAAATATTAAAATTACGATTTATATTTCCAGTTGCCACGAACCTACACTAAAAAATCTACGGTTCTTCTTACCCAGTGACATTAGAAGTGTTACACCCAGAAAACATAGTTTCTTAAATTTATATCAAGAATGAAACGATAACGGTGGCAAAAATTTTTATTGCCATGTAATCAAAAAAATTAATAATATGTTTAGCGACCCAGTTATTGAAGTTCACTGACTCCAGTTCACCTCAAGGCGTTGGCAAAATGTGTGTCACCTAGTTCCAAACAACTTGAACTTCATGGATTGTGCCATCATTGTGCCAGAGTCTGTGGAGGTTGGTGCAAAGTGGATAATCTCCTTCCCATCATATCCCACATAAGGTCTATAGGATTTAAATCTGGTGAACGTGGTGGCCACGGTAAAACACTAACGCCAGCTTCTTGCCTTGGAGAAACTCCATAGTTTGACGAGGGATATGGGGACGCACGTTGTCTTGGTGAAAAAGGATGTGTCGGCGGCCATCTAAATAAGGCAGTAAAGCGGATTGTAAAATATCATTAATATAACGCGCAGCTGTCATACCGCGTCGAATAAACACAAGTGGTAATCGGCTACCATAGGCAATAGCTCCCCAAACCATTACTTTAACTCTCCTGTGTACATGTCTCTCACCAGCAAACCCGTTTTCGGTTGTTTGATCCCATTTCGAGTTGACGACTGGTACAAGGTATATATACGAGTCAACGTATTCAATTAATTGGTTTTTTTTTCAATTGTCTGGCAGGTTTTTGAGTTTTGCTGACCAGCATCCATTTTGTTATATTAATGTTGAGTCTTTGTCTTCTTTCTTCACTCGCTCTTTGTACCCTGTCCATAAGATACTGAAGTTCATCGATACTACTGGCAAGTACGACTGTTCGTCCGCATATCGGATGTTATTTGTCAATTCTCCATTGGTTTTTATGCCTTGGTTTGTTTCATCGAGTGCTTTTTTAAAAATTTGTTCGGAGTAAATATCAAAAAGGAGAGGGGTAACAATATTAAAGAGAAGAGGGGTATTAAAAAGGAGAGGTCTAGTTACATAGGTACCTAACAATAATTATTCTACCCCTGTCGAAATCTCTAACATGGAGGCATTTTCTTACACTTAATACAATAATTAATTATACTGAGCAATAATAACTAAAAATTTCTGTACCAGTCAATCATAAATCGGACTCTTCACAAAAAAAATTTAAGATAATTTATTTTTACAAAAAGGATAAAAGATAAAACATTGATATTATCATAGAATGCTTTAAATATAGTCATTCTGTTGCCAGAAAATTAAGTTTAAGAAAAAATAATTCCTTCTGGGATACTTCTGTCACTGAATATTTAAATATGCTATCTTAAAAATCAATACTAAATAGCAACTTCTCTGAATGTTGATAAGCTCTACACTGGAAGTGGCTTAAATTACAAATACGAAACTAATAGTGTATCTGAAAGAGTATTCACTGGTATATAATATGACGCATTTTAAAATGCTAATTTATGTAACATGTGCATATAGTGGCTTCTTTTCTCACGAAAGAACGAGAAAAGGAAATTGAAAAGTCGAGCTAACAAACCATTACCCACAAGTAAAAGAAATACCCTTCATAGATGTTACATTTAATTATCTTTTCTAGAGTCACAGTGAGTGTAAAGTAGTAACAAGAATCCAGATAAAAAAAACTATTGAACAAGTGGACAAAATGAAATATTTAGGAGTCTGAATTACTGATAATCTAAAGCCGGAATTAAAAATTCGATTTTTCGAATTATCGAAAATCGATAGAGTAATTAAGGACAGCTAAATTTGAAGTTGAGGAAATTTCTAAGTAACTAAAGACTAGGGATGGGAAAAACCTACCGGTTTAAACCTAAAACCGGTTTTTTACTTCGCAATAACCGGTTTTACCGGTTGTTTTTTTGTCCCGGTTATAACCGGCTTTTTTCTTTTTAAAGTAAAAACCGGTTATTAGGTTTTTACGGTGATTAGGATTAGGTTAGGTATTATTTTGAATCCTAATCATAACTATTATTCTCAAGTAATTATTCCAAACAAAACCATAATTAAAATTTTATTTTATTTTATAAAATACAGAAGCAAACTGAAAGTGCAATCTCACATCAGCCAGAAACGATTATTAAGTTTTATTATAGTCCAGAAAGCCACTGCGCATCCGCTAGGGAAAATATTTTAATTCGTATTTTTTGCACAATCTTACTCAAAAAGGACTCCTTTTAACAAATTTGCATGTTGCCAGGACCAAAAGGTGGTCAAAAATTTTTTAAACTTTTTTGTTTGTTTTTTTCCTAAAATTATTTTTTTTTTGCATGGAAAAAAGTTTTTTTAGGTTTTTTGGATCATTCCAAACAGAAAAGATCTTTAGTGACTTTTCTCTAAAAATGATAGTTTTTGACATATAAGCGAATAAAAATTGAAAAATTGCGAAATCGGCCATTTTTAGTCCTCAAAAACTATGTGAAAAACTGAAAATTTGAATGTTGCCAAGGTAGGTAGATATTCTTTAAACATCGATTGATGAAATCCCTAAGAGTTTTTTGCAATACAATATTCAAAACTTCTTTGTTTTTTAATTGCTAATCAAGCGTGCGCGACACTATTTTCCACGGGCAATATGGTGCAAAATAAAAGGAATAAATTCGTTATTTCGTAAACCGGCGACTTTAAGGAAGAATCCCGAAACAGGTCTATTTTTATTTTTAAGTTATGATATTGTGGCATATATGATATACTAGTGACGTCATCCATCTGGACGTGATGACGTAATCGATGATTTTTTTAAATAAGAATAGGGGTCGTGTGCTAGCTCATTTGAAAGGTTCTTCAATTCTCTATTCAGTAATAAAAACATTTACATAATTATTTATACAGGGTGTCCAAAAAATTTTATTAAATTAAATTATTTGACAAAAAAAGAAGTAGAAGGACACCCTGTATAAATAATTATGTAAATGTTTACATTACTGAATAGAGAATTGAAGAAACTTTCAAATGAGCTACCACACGATCCCTATTCTCATTTAAAAAAATCATCGATTACGTCATCACGCCCAGACGGATGACGTCACTAGTATACCATATATGCCACAATATCATAACTTAAAAATAAAAATCGACCTGTTTCGGGATTTTTCCTTAAAGTCGCCGGTTTACGAAATAACGAATTTATTCCTTTCATTTGCACCATACTGTCGGTGGAAAATAGTTTCGAGCACGCTTGATTAGCAATTAAAAAAAATAGGAGTTTTGAATATTGTATTGCAAAAAGTCTTCGGGATTTCATCAAAAGATGTTTAAAGAATATCTACCTACCTTGGCAACATTCAAATTTTCAGTTTTTCACATTGTTTTTGAGGGTTAAAAATGGCCGATTTCGCAATTTTTCAATTTTTAATCGCTTATATGTCAAAAACTATCATTTTTAGAGAAAAGTCACTAAAGAACTTTTCTATTTGGAATGATCCAAAAAACCTAAAAAAACTTTTTCCATGCAAAAAAAATAATTTTAAGAAAAAAACCAAAAAAAACGTTTAAAAAATTTTTGACCACCTTTTGGTCCTGGAAACATGCAAATTTGTTAAAAGGAGTCCTTTTTGAGTAAGATTGTGCAAAAAATCTGAATTAGAATATTTTTTCCTAGCGGATGCGCAGTGGCTTTCTGGACTATTATAATATTTCCTTGAAAAGGTATTTGTAATCATAATATTTACGTAAGAAGTGATCTGGTTGAACTAGACACAAACATCATCTATTTTTCACACTTAATTTTTGACATTGAAAGTGGGTGAATGACTTTTTCTGATTACCAAAAATAATGCTCTGACTATGAATATCGAATTACTGATTACGAATACGAATCTCCAAGAATTTCACTACGTTTTCAAACGATACACTCATACAGGAAGTATTAAATGAGTTAAAATGTACCTATTCTACAAATATACAAACGTGTTAAAAGTAATACATGTTCTTTCGTTAGTATGTACTAATTTCGATCATACTGATATCGAGTCGAACGGAGTATCGCAAACTAAAGTGTAACTTTGTATTATTTACGTTGTATTATATTGTAAATGTAACTTTGTAACCTATTGGATTAAAAAAACCGAAAACCGGTTTTTTTGGCCGGTTATAACCGCTAGGTTAAACCGTAAGCAAAAAAAACCGGTATAACCGAAAACCGGTGTTTTGTCAAAAACCGCCATCCCTACCAAAGACTCAATCTGCGAATCAAGTATCGGATGGTCAAATATTACATCATACTTCTACACTATTTTTCTTTATGGCGCCGAAACTTGACTGTTGTTGTTAACTTAATGCGCCTATGGCCTATATGGCTTGGTGGGTTTTTTCGTGATTATATGAGGCGTTCAGAACCATAGTGGATCAAGTCCATAATACATAAATTGGAGATATTTTAGAGTTAAAGTTAACAAGTTCTACACTATTGCATATCTCCACTATTACAATAAACGCCATATGTTTATTATTGTGGTAACTTTGGACGTGGTTTGTTATAGTACCGAAGAGACTTCTATTTGTAGAACATAATACATCGCTAACTTAATTTTCGTAAAAAGTGGACTTGATCCACTATGGTTCTAAACGCCTCATATATTTACTCAAGTCTGTTCGTATTGCTTGGTATACTTCTTGACCCATCTTCCTTATTTCTTTTTTACATGTGTTTATATTCTGTGTTTCATCAGGGTTTTTGTTTTACTGTTGAGTTTCAGTGGACTCTCTTCTTCCTTTTTATTTGATTTAAATTTGATCTCAATATCTTGTTGGTATTTATTTATTTATTTTTATTTAGCGTATAGCTTAAGTACATCACAGAATATATTTAGATTTATGCATTATAAAATGCATCAGTAACAGATGTCCAGTTTTTTATATATTCAATTGATCCTTCGGTTGCCATTACAAAGTCTATAGGGTCGCCTGTGTTTGCTCTGCGTGGGCAGTCCTGAACAATGTGTCTGATCGTCTGTCTTGCAGCGCCGCAGTCACAAGAAGGCGAGGAAAGTTTACCCCATCTGTAGAGGGAGTCGGCGCATCTTCCACAGATCTGTCTTATTTTTCCAATCTTCTCTCCATCGGGTATTTTAGTCAAAGTTGGATTTCTGCAGCGCTTGAGCCGATTGTAGAGGGGGTAACCTGGATCGGAGACGGTTTCCAAGAATATCGGGGATGTCGCTGTGGACTAGAAGCTTGCGACTGTCCATTATTTTGTTATATTCTTTAATCAATGCATGTTCGCGGCGTAGGTTGGGTGGTGCTATATTACTAAGGGTAGGAAGCCACGTTGTAGGGGTGGGCTTAATTGTGCTTGTTATCATACGCATAGTACGTTTAGTTGAGTGTCGACCAGGTGGGCATGCCTGCTATTTAGCCACACTGGTGCACAGTATTCTGCCACCGAATATATCAGGCCAAGAGCAGAGAATCTTAAAATTACCCCCATGTAGTGCCGCAGAGTTCTTGTATTATATTGTTGCATGTTTTCAATTTTGCTGCTGTTTTCGTCAGGTGTTCTCTGAATGTGAGCGTTCTGTCTGGAGTAACCCCAAGGTATTTCGGGTATTTATTGTGTTTCAACAGCTTGTTATTAAAATACACTCGCAATTCTCTGTTTGCCAGCTTGTTGTTGAGATGAAAAGCTGATACTTCAGTTTTTGTAGTACTTGGTTGTAGTCTCCATTTCTAAGGTATTCGCTGAGGATGGATGGTCATTCGTGAGAGTGATTTCTGTATATTGTAAAGATTGGTGGCTTGTTGCAAGAATCCAGTCGTCAGCATATCCAAACTTCCGAGATTCGGTTTCAGCCATGTCAGCAATAGAGAGGCTAAAAAGTAAAGATGCAAGGACAGAACCCTGTGGAAGGCCATTGTTAAGTTTCATCTGTCTACTTGTCTCCTTTCCCATTTTAACCTGGAAGGCTCTGTTTGTCAGCATGTTGTCAATGAGGTTAATTATCTTTCTGCAGGGGATAATATGGGCCAGTTTATATATTAATCCCTGTCTCTAAACAGTATCATATGCTGCTGGTAGGTCTATGAATACTGTTGCTCTCTTTTGTTTCTTTTGAAAATTAGCTTCTATAAAAGTTGTTAATGGCAGTACTTGGTCCGTACAGCTTCGATGAGGGCGGAAGCCAGCTTGTTTAATGGGGACGTTTTCTAGTATCCTGTGACTAATTCTGTTGATGAAGAAGAAGTTTTCTTTTGAAGAAGCTTTTCTAATAGTTTGCATACCATGCTGAGTAGAGCTATATGGCGGTAGTTTTCTGGCTTATCGTTTTGATTTGCCCGGTTTCGGAATTGCAATTATCTTTATTCGCTTAATACGTTGACGGATAGTGCGTCAAATGTATAAGCAAGTTTTGTGACACTATATGTATTTTGCAAAGTAGAATAGGGAAAAATGTTCCGTCTATAGACTTTGTGTCACATTACATCAATGGAAATCAGACGTCTATAGACGTTCTGTCCGTCAAGGTGTTAAGTGAGAAAGGAATGTTAGCTGACTGAAGTATATCATTAAAGAACATTGCAAGCCACTGTTTCGTGTATGCACCACTGTGTATCAAGAACTCAGGATGGATACCATCAATCCCAGATGCTTTACCTGATTTCAATTCTTTCAGCGCATGTGTGATTTCAGGAATAAGAAGTATTCTTGCTGAGTATTCGTACATGCTCGTATTCTGGTTAGTATATTTTGACATCACTGAGTTGTGTCTATGTGTGTACTTTATTTTTTCTCAATATTCGAGCCGAGCTTTCAACTTAATCTCTGCAGTCATCATCAGAGCTTCCGGGGTATTTGTCCTTTGAGTTTTCATATTACCTCAATTTAGTTGAAAATAATTTAATGTGCTCTTCGTATTATTTCGAATCCATTATTTTTATCGAATATCTTTTTAGAATTACTAGTTCTTTTATTAATTGAAACATTATATATGTTTTTTATCTAACAATAAAACACTGAAAACCTTTGTTTTCTATACTTCCACAAAATTTATTACAACTATGTGACTACAGCTGTTTCGGCAGAGTGCCTTTCTCAAGTGATATAATTTACAATGTGTTTGCCTTTTTAAATCTTCAACTGAAGAGGTTGAGGAGTGGGGAACTGTTTGTCTCGAGTTGGTCATTCAGAATTATATCTGTATTTTTCAGTTTATTAATTTCCATACATTCTAAAAAAGATAGCTTAAGGCCTATATTTTGGATAGGCAGAAATTGAAACTCTTCATTGAAAGAATGATTATGATCTAGAAGGTGAAGTGCGTATGTAGAAGTGTCTGTTTTTCTATTGTTGAAAGCCCTTTTGTGTTCTGGTATCCGTTTGTCAAAAGTTCTGCCAGTTTGACCGATGTACGTTTTCGGACAGTCACCACAAGTTAGTTTGTACACGCCACTCTGTAGTTGCTTTCTCTTTCGGCTTTTATTGTTCTTAACATATTTGCTTAAGTTGTTAGTTCTGAAAGCTGGTATTATTCCTTTCTTTTTTATGTATCTGGCTATTTTTGTTGTTATTTTGCCAGTATATGTGAGAGAGCAGAAGGTACTGGGTTCTTTCTGTGGTGGTGGATACACTAATTTTAGGGCTTTCTTATGGAGTTTTTGATTTAAAATTTTGTTAACTGTTTGTTCGTTATAGCCGTTGTTTACTGCTATTTGTTTAATGATGTTTAGTTCTATCTCGAAGTTATTTTTTGTCATGGAAATTTCTGTCAGTCTATGTATCATGCTATGGTAGGCTGCTAATTTGTGTTGTGTAGGATGGGATGATGAATTGTGTATAGTTCTGTCATTATGGATAGGTTTATGATATACGGAGAACTCATATTTGTTGTGTAGTCTGGTAATCGTTACATCTAGAAAGTTTATGGAATTATTTTGTTCTGTCTCTATTGTAAACTCAATATTACTCTGAAGTGAATTAATGTATGATAGAAATTGGTCAAGTTGTCTGTTAGTTCCTGTAAAGCATACTAGTATATCATCCACGTATCTCCACCAATATAAGGACTGTTTAAATACAGGATGCTTAGAAATTGTTGTTTCAAGTTGGTTCATAAATATATCTGATAGTAATGGGCTTAGAGGATTACCCATAATAAGTCCTGCACTGTTGTTTGTGTATATTAGTGCAGGACTTATTATGGGTAATCCACTAATCCCATTACTATCAGATATATTTATGAACCAACTTCAAACAACAATTTCTAAACATCCCGTATTTAAACAGTTCTTATATTGGTGGAGATACGTGGAT
The DNA here is from genome assembly GCF_917563875.1 of Diabrotica virgifera virgifera. NCBI lineage: Eukaryota > Metazoa > Arthropoda > Insecta > Coleoptera > Chrysomelidae > Diabrotica > Diabrotica virgifera. The sequence continues at coordinate 220,263,009 of NC_065451.1, read as the reverse complement.
GATATACTAGTATGCTTTACAGGAACTAACAGACAATTTGACCAATTTCTATCCTACATCAATTCACTTCATAGTAATATTGAGTTTACAATAGAAACAGAACAGAATAATTCCATAAACTTTCTAGATGTAACGATTACCAGACTACTCAACAAACATGAGTTCTCCGTATATCATAAACCTACCCATACTGACACAACTATACACAATTCATCATCCCATCCTACACAACACAAATTAGCAGCCTACCATAGCATGATACATACATAGACTGACAGAAATTCCCATGACAAAAAATAACTTCGAGATAGAACTAAACATCATTAAACAAATAGCAGTAAACAACGGCTATAACGAACAAACAGTTAACAAAATTTTAAATCAAAAACTCCATAAGAAAGCCCTGAAATTAGTGTATCCACCACCACAGAAAGAACCCAGTACTTTCTGCTCTCTCACATATGCTGGCAAAATAACAACAAAAATAGCCAGATACATAAAAAAGAAAGGAATAATACCAGCTTTCAGAACTAACAACAACTTAAGCAAATATATTAAGAACAATAAAAGCCGAAAGAGAAAGCAATTACAGAGTGGTGTGTACAAACTATCTTGTGGTGACTGTCCGAAAACGTACATCGGTCAAACTGGCAGAACTTTTAACAAACGGATAGCAGAACATAAAAGGACTTTCAACAATAGAAAAACAGACACTTCTACATACGCACTTCACCTTCTAGATCATAATCATTCTTTCAATGAAGAGTTTCAAATTCTACATATCCAAAATAAAGGCCTTAAGCTATCTTTTTTAGAATCTATGGAAATTAATAAACTGAAAAATACAGATATAATTCTGAATGACCAACTCGAGACATACAGCTCCCCACTCCTCAACCTCTTCAGTTAGAGACTTAAAAACAAACACATTGTAAATTATATCACTTGAGAAAGGCACTCTGCCGAAACAGCTGTAGTCACATAGTTGTAATAAGTTTTGTGGGAGTATAGAAAACAAACGTTTTCAGTGTTTTATTGTTAGATAAAATGAACTTCCATCAAGTAACGGTCGAATCCGTTAATTATATATGTTTTTATCATATAGATAAATATTAGGGCTTTGAAAATTCAATTGTCTGTCCTTTAGATGCAAACAACAGCGCAAGAAAAAATAGCAGATAACATGCTTTTTGCCTCTACTATATCTTTATTAAAACCTTTTAAGTCCTCGCATATTTACAGAATCTTTTATTTATGTTAATAAACGGGGGCACGTACAATAAAAACCCGATTTTATCTAAAAAATATAATATACTTTTAAAATGAACGTAGTATAATATATACGATCATATATATTCAAGTGTGTCAGACTTGAGATAAAAAAAATACAATAATTACACTTTTCTTGAAATGGGCTCTTCTGTCCGTTTTATGCTAAAATTTCTATCTCGCCCAAAAAATTGTGCTCTAACGGTGGCGCGTCAGAGATTCCAATCTTGAATGATAAAAGTGTTTTTTTTTCGTTTCTTACCATAAATTATTTTTTCGTTTGTATTTAAGTTTTTCCTCTGAATATACCGTCGGTATGCAAATGGAAAATGTAATTGTATGAAACATTTTTAATACCTTTTAAATATTTATTTAAATGCATCATCAGGGGCATTTCGTCAAAACATTAAGATATCCCAGCAAAATGTAGATAACATTTGTATGACAAGAAAGTAATTTAAAAGATTTAGCAACTAATAAATAACATTAAACACACACTGGACGAAGGACAAACAGATCAAAAATTAATTAAAATTTTCCGGATACTACATCTTGGCAAGGAAAATGTAATAGTCCAGAGCGCATCTGTTTTGAGATGGACGTTGAGAGGTGACTCATATTTTTTTGTAGAAATTGTTTGGAATTAACTCATATAATATAAAATGAGTTCTCCTTCCACTCAAAAAGGTCCGGAATATTGTTTAAGTAATCAAAATGTCAAAAAATTAAGGAAAAATTAGATTTTTTTATTCGTTTTTTGATTATAACCTTAAAAGTACATATTCATTTCCGAGTAAAGTTGTACTGACATAAAAGTTGCGTAATTAAATTTACTAGAATATAGGATTAGTTAAAAATTTAAAAAATTGTCACCCTTGTTGCAAAATAGTAATAATTGCGAAAAAAACATATAAAAACAAGTATTCGCATTTTACGCATTTCAACCATTTATGCTACACTTAGGACCTTCATATTATTTCATCCAGTAAAACTTTATGATACATAAAACAATACGTAAATTTGATTAAGATCGGTTCAATAGATTTTGCAAAATAAATTTTGCAATCCAGCTTTCGCAAGAAAAATTTATTTTTTCAAAATGTTGCAGGACTGAAAATAAAGCAGACATCAAGTTGAATTTTTTTTTCGGATTGAAGAATACTGTACCCTTCATTAGCAATTTGCAAAATTAAAATTGGTTAGCTACCACGGCGTCAGGAATTTTTTTAAATAAACAATAATTTTTGGAGCTACGCGCAGGACAGCGGTGTTCGATTCACTAAAGTTGATTTCCACCAAAATTTCTTCCAATCTTTGGCTAACATATTATTTTCTTGCTCTATATTTTGTTATATTTTAATATATTAATTCCGCAAAAATCAAACTAATTTGATTAATTATTTGTGAAATATTGTTTAAACAATGGCATATGTTTAAAAGTAATAAACTTTTATTCTCTAAGTTAAAACATATGAACAAAAATAACATATGTGGTAGTTAACCGATTTTAATTTTGCAAATTGCAAATGAAAGGTACAGTATTCTTCTATCCGAAAAAAAAAATCAACTTGCTGTCTGCTTTATTTTGAGTCCAGCAACATTTTGAAAAAATAAATTTTTTTTGCGAAAGCTGGATTGCAAAATTTATTTTGCAAAATCTATTGAACCGATCTTAATAAAAGTTACAGTATTGTTTTTATATATCAAAAGTTTTTCTGAATGAAATATGAAGGTCCTAAGTGTAGCATAAATGGTTGAAAAACGTAAAATTCGAATACTTGTTTTTTTTATGGTTTTTTCTTAATTATTGCTATGTTGCAACAAGGGTGACAATTTTTAAAAATTTTAACTAAACCGATGTTGTAGGAAATTTAATTACGCAACTTTTATGTTTGTGCAACTTTTCTCGGAAATGAATACTTTTAAAGTTATAATCAAATAACGAATAAAAAAATCGAATTTTTCCTTCATTTTTTGACATTTTGATTATTTAAACAATGTTCCAAACCTTTTTGACTGGGAGGATAACTCAAATATTATTATATGAGTTATTTTTAAGAAATTTCTGCAAAAAAAATATGTCACCTCTCAACATCCAAATATACTAATATTTTTACAGATGCGCCCTGGTCTATAAGAACAATGTTCATTGTTCTTACATTTTCCTTGCCAAGATGTAGTATCCTGCAAATTTTAATTATTTTTGATCTGTTTGTCGTTCGTCCAGTGTGTGTTTAATGTTATTTATTAGTTGCTAAATCTTTTAAATTACTTTCTTGTCATACAAATGTTATCTACATTTTGCTGGGATATCTTCCTGTTTTGACGAAATGTCCCTGATGATGCTAAGTTAGCGAAAGTATACTTGGGCAAGATTTGATTAAACTATACCTCGTCCAATTTACTTACCGTTGCACGTCATCCGCGCCATAGCCTGTGACACGATACCAACACGAAATATCTAGGCGGTAGGTGTGTTCCCCTTTAGAATCATTTTGATTCTAAAAAAGAACACACCCACCGCCTAAATATTTCGTGTTGGTATCGTGTCACAGGCTATGGCGCGGATGACGTGCAACGGTAAGTAAATTGGACGAGGTATATATGCTCGAAACCTGCCTTTTATTCCTATAAAGACCATATATTCGAGCATTCAACCTACTTCTATTTTATTTATTTAAATGTACGGCGGATCAGATAATGACATTGTTGTCAGTTTTGACATTTTTTTCAAAGGTCCCTGTATTTTTTGGGCTTTTGTGACTATTATGATTTACCGAATTTGAATTTGCCCTTGTTGAATTTGAATTTTAAGTGGACTTTACTCCCTAAATAAAAAAAAATGATTTTGTTTTTTTTTTACGTAAAAACGTTTCTCGGTATCATAGAAATACCGGACTGGGACGTTTCGCCGTCGCCGTTTCGCCTCCGCCATTTCGCCGTCGCCGTTTCGCCGTCGAGCCACTTCGCCGTCGGCCATTTCGCCGTCGAGCCAGTTCGCCGTCGGCCGTCTCGCCGTCGCCATCCCGGCATTGGTTAAGTTTACAAGAACGTGATAACATACTAACTTTTTTTTATACTAAATGTCAGTGTAAATAAAATGCTGATGTTGGTAGTTAAACCAAGTTATATTTTCGTATTCAACTATACATTGTTTTCGTCTGAAAAATAAAATATTTACAGTATTAAAAATATGGCTATTATCAGATCCCCGGAAATAAACAATATTGAGAAAAGGAATTTCAATTTCAATTGTTTTTACTGTATCAAAAATAAAAAAAACTTCATTATGCAAAAGGGTTCGAAATATAATCGTTCGAAAACCAATCAAAACTTATATACAAGTAATGGCGACGGCGAAATGGCTCGACGGCGAAACGGCGAAACGGCGACGGCGAAATGGCTCGACGGCGAAACGGCGACGGCGAAACGGCGACGGCGAAACGGCGACGGAGAAATGTCCTAGACCCTAGAAATACTAGTGTTGTAAAATTTTATTAAGAAATTCGAAATAGAAACTAAATTATAGATATATTTATCATGGTACCAATCTAAGCAGCTAAAACTTGTTTTTATACAATAACCGCCTGATATGTGCAGCTGCAATTTGACAGTTGCGTTCTAAAACTTATACAGCAAGCACATGTGTTATATTGTTTAAATTTATCGAACGTTCATAATCATCAGCACAGTTCTTTCCAGTGTTCTCTGTACTGGGCTGCTTGACCGTCTCTCGAGACCTCTTCAGTGGGGCTCCTTCAGCACTTCTGAATCGAAACGTAACCAAGCTGCATATTTAAGCAAAATTATAAAAATAACTTTCGCGTATCGGACGCTCTAGCCACATCTATTAAAGAAAAGAGAAGTCCTTTCTAGTAGCATCCTTAATATCTACTTTTTACCATTTATAAGGCAAGGATTTTGTGGATGACAAACGAGATTTTAGATATGATGGAAGAGAGGCGAAAGTCCAAAGATCAGGACATGTCATTATACAAAAAAATAGATAAAGAGATCAAAAAAGCAATTAGAATAGCTAAGGATACACGACTAAGAGAACAGTGTGCGGAAATCCAGCAATTGCAACATAAACACGATTCATTCAATATGCACAAAAAAGTTAAAGAAGCTGCAGGCTTATACAAACTTAGAAGAGTTGGGTGTTTGGCAGATAACCAAGGCAAACCACTGTTAAGTGTGGAAGAAAAACTAGACACGTGGAAGAAATATGTGGAAGCAACTTTTGCAGATGAAAGGCAGAATACCATTGAAGACACTGAATGACAAACAGGACCCCCGATTACCATTAAAGAAGTCACATCAGCTATTAAAACAACTAAAGATAGTAAAGCTGTTGGGCCTGACCAGTTTTATGTAGAATTCCCAAAACTTATGGATGAACAAGGAATAAAATGGATAACAACTGTATTCAACAAAATATACGTAACTGGAAAAATGCCCCAAAGCTGGTTAAAGTCGACCTTCGTAACTTTACCCAAAAAAGTAAATGCCAAAACATGTGAAGACTACAGAACAATTAGCCTAATGAGCCACTTACTCAAAACGTTTTTGAAAGTGATACACGGCAGAATATAATATATAAAAAATGCGAAGAACAGGTATCATCGACGCAGTTTGGATTCCGCGATGCCTTAGGCACCCGAGAGGCTCTATTCGCTATCCAAGTGCTTATGGAAATAGGCAGAGATGTTGACTGTGACGTGTATATTTGTTTTATCGACTACAAAAAGGCGTTTGATAGAGTAAAACATGATAAACTCATAAACATCTAGAAAGAAGCGGGAGTAGATGATAGAGATTACAACCAAACTGCCAATATTAAAGTGGATGACCAATTGATAGAGGCAGTCTTCATAGATAGAGTAGTGAGGCAAGAATGAATCTTGTCTCCGGTGCTGTTTAATATATACTCTGAATGTATCTTCGAAGCAAGCGCTGGGAGAACTACAGGAAGGCGTATTAGTCAATGGAGTGCGTCTGAACAACATTAGATATGCCGACGACGCTGTAGTTTTTGCAGACAGTCTAGATGGTTTGCAAAGAGTAATGTCGAGCATATCAGATATAAGTAGAGAATACGGACTTGATCTCAATACGAAAAAAACAAAATACATGGTAGTCAGTAAGCGCGAAATATTAAATACACAGCTTTTGGTTAACCAACAACTAATTGACAGGGTCGACAGTTACACATACTTTGGTACCAACATAAACAGCCAGTGGGACCACCCAAGTGACATAAAACAACGCATAGGAAAAGCGAGATCAGCGTTTATAATGATGAAGTCTCTTTTCAGAAGCCACGATTTACCTCTTGCTACCAAAATCTCTATCATCAGATGCTATGTATTTTCTACCCCAGCTAACAGTGTTCGTATATATAACGTCAAACAAACGTCAACATTTTGGGAGAAGTTACGTCAAAAGTTACATCAAATTTTACCTGAAATATACGTAAAAAAGTCACAGCGATGTTACGTAACAATTTTACGTTATATCTACGTAACCTTTTTAACGTCACAAAAACGTCACTTTTTAGGAGAATTTTCGGTATAAATGATATTTATAAATAGGACTTAAAATTATTGTGTAAATAAAACCACATACATGATGCTGACACATTTATTAAATATTTGAAATAAACATTTATTATATATTTTGACTTTTATGTGAGAGAAAGAGACAAAATTATTAATAGCTACTTTATATTACAATACATAAACATACACTTGAATTAATCTTCATTCGTAAACTGCACTTTTTCATATAAGGACTAGGCTGCTTCCCCATTTTTAGAAGATATTTCCATACATTTCCTTTTTCAACTAAACTGTCATTGAATAGAATTCTATTTTGTTTATCCTATTTAGGGAAAGAATGAAACGATAAATTACTATTAGGTACGCTTTATCCAAGAATCACATTGAGGCACACAACAATAATAATTCGATTTTTTGACATAACTCCATAAAAACAAACACGATTTTAATCACGGAAATGTAAGGTTAGGTATGAATGAAAGGTTCGAAATAAATACGCGATGGCGCTGCAATCTGAAACAAGATTTTATACGTGTATATACCTACCAAAGAGCCACGTTTCAGAAACGAATAAATTCATACGTATAATATACGTATTAAAATTTCTTATCAGTAACGTCATTTTTTGATAGATGTTACGTAACAATACACAAAAACATAAATTTAACGTTAATGTAACGTTATCTTGCTAGCTGGGACGTTATTATACGGAGTAGAGGCCTGGATACTTTCCGAGGCTTCTTTGAGAAAACTCGAGGCATTCGAGATGTGGTGTTACAGACGCATTTTGAGAATTTCGTGGGTGGATCGTTTGACTAATGTTGAGGTTCTACGTAGAATAGTCAAGGAATGCGAGATTATTAACACAATCAAAGAGCGCAAACTAGAATATCTTGGCCATGTTATGAGGAATGAGCAAAGATATGGCTTGTTGCAACTCATTCTTCAGGGCAAGGTATTTGGAAAGAGAGGACCAGGGAGACGAAGAATATCTTGGCTTCAAAACCTGAGAAAGTGGTTTAATACATCGACAACCAGACTATTCAGAATAGCAGCAAGCAAAGTTATGATAGCCATGCTGATCGCCAACATCCGGAACATATAGGCACCTTAAGAAGAAGAAGGCAAGGAGATGACTAATAAAGGAGATGAAAGGGACTCTACAATATGCAGTCATATTTCGTTCGTCTAGGAAAAATTCCAACCAAAGTTAATTCCGTGCACTCTAAATATGAGTTAAGATGAAAAATTAGAAAACAGCTTATATGTTTCATTTTGGTTCAGAGGTGATTCACCATCCCCATACGTCCGTTTCTGTCTCTTCAGACCTCTTCCATAAAAAAAAAGAATGTGTGTGTACCTACTTTGTACGCACGTAAGAAGTTATACTTCTATTATTAGGATTTCAACGAAATTAATTTACTTTAAACATTTTGTTTTTATTTTATTTAAACATTAAACTATTTTAATACCCACTACTTTTCAAAAATTTTTATTAATACCAAAAATTAAAAAAAATGAAAGGATAAAACACACACAAACACATTGAAAAATGCCACAAAAATTATTTCTGAACAATAATTGTTGGAATAATTTTAAGGAAATACGTATCTTCTGAAAAAAAAGTATATAATAATATACTTACAGTCATAAAATGTATAAAAACAATTTAAAAAAAATAAAAGTTTGTATTGAAGATTGAACCCGCGTACATTGGCGTGCTTAGTTTTGAAATTCAAGTATCTTTAGATTTTGGCTACGGAGACATATGCATCATGTTGGAAGATAGACCAACTGAACATTTTAAACTTTTGACAGTTCTGAATTTAACCAAATTAGTTTGATTTTTGTGGAATTGAAATATTAAAATACAACAAAACATAGAGTAAGAAAACAATATTAGATGAATATTGGTAGAAATTTTGTTGATATTCAAATTATTTAAATGAAAGCATTACATACTTGGTAGGTTTATTTTAAACTCTAAAAAGAACTCCTCACTTTATGAGAAACTCCAAAGGTAACATAATTCTCGACTTGGATGAAAAAAAGGAAGAATGGACTAACTATATAAAAGAGCTCTTCCTGGATACGAGGCCACCACTTAACACCACAAAGTATACGAATACTGGTCCTAGTATTTTAAAAGCGGAAGTAGAGAAAGCCATCAAACAGAGCAAAAATGGAAAATCTCCAGGCCCTGATCAAATACCATCAGACTGGCTCAAACTTCTGGATGACGATAATGTCTCACAATTAACAAACATTTATAACCATATATACGAGACTGGAATGATGCCACAGATATGGTTGGAGTCTACATTTATTTCACTCCCAAGAAAACCTAATACATCATCATGTAAAGACTTTAGACTAATTAGTCTCATGAGCCACTCTCTCAAGCTACTTCTTAAGATAATTCTTAATAGAATCAAGCAGAAATGTGAAGAGACAATGGGAAACAAACAATTCGGTTTCAGAGAAGGATTGGGAACAAGGGAAGCTTTGTTCTCAATGTTAACATTACTTCAACGATCATGGGAAGTACAGAAACCAATTTACGTCTGCTTTATAGATTTTGAGAAGGCGTTTGATAGAGTTCAACATGATAGGTTGTTTGAATATCTAGAAATGATTGGAATAGATGATAAAGATCTGAGACTTTTACAACATCTATATTGGATTCAAGAAGCTTCTATCCTGGTAGACGGCAAAGAAACAGACAAAATTTGCATTCAAAGAGGTGTCAGACAGGGTTGTGTGTTATACCCAACTTTGTTTAACGTATACTCAGAAATAATTTTTAATGAAGCCTTGGAAGGACAATGTGGAGTTCGAATCGGGGGAGAAACTATTAACAACATCAGATATGCAGACGACACCGCGATCATGGCTGAAAATATCGAAGATCTTCAATTCCTTATTGATCGAGTCACTAGAGAATGCTCCAATAACGGACTTAACATAAATGCAACAAAGACAAAGTTACTTGTGGTTAGTAAACAAGACGTCGGCCCTATGCAACTAATTGTCAGTGATGAATCAATAACAAAAGTTAACCATTTTAAATACCTAGGATGTTGGATAAACGAGACACTAAATCCGGCTGAAGAAATTAAAACTCGGATAGAAATTGCAAGAGGAGCATTTATGAAACTTAGATCTATTCTGAGCAACTCTCAGCTGAATTTACAACTAAGAATCAAGTTCCTAAAATGTTATGTGTATCCTGTATTACTACATGGATGTGAAACTTGGATCATGAAGGTTAACATGATGAACAAATTAGAAGCCTTTGAGATGTGGTCGTATCGTAGAATGCTCAGAATATCTTGGGTTCAACGCATTTCAAACAGAGAAGTCTTAAACAGAGTAGGTCAAGGCGAAGGTGACTTAATGAAGATGATAAAAAAGAGAAAACTTAAATATCTGGGGCATATAATGAGAGGTAGCAGATACAGGATGCTGCTGTTAATACTCAATGGAAAGATCGACGGAAAAAGAGGAATTGGTCGAAAGAAATATTCATGGCTCCGAAACCTTCGTCAATGGACTGGCTTATCAGCAGATCAATTGTTACATGCCGCACAAGATCGAGAACGATATCGGCAAATTGTTATGGAAGCTACCCACGCCTAAAAATTTGGGCATGGTACTTAAAGAAGAAGAAGGTTTATTTCACATTTTTAAAATAGATAGGTACCTATATAATTTTTTATTACGATACTAAAACTTTTACAATTACGTACTTACCTGTTGCATTTAAAAACTATTTAAAAAGTCACTACAATTATAATCCTGCTTTTTTCTCTGTCCTCACAACAATAAAAACTAATTGTACACAACATTTGTTTACCCATAACCGACATATTGAACAATTATTGACAGGTACTTGTAATTACCCAATCAGAGCACGTTTAACGTTTCAGCTGTGCCCAGGACCAAGACTTTTGATGAATTCGCGCACATATAAATTTACTCCCAACGCGCCTAAAGAAGTACCTATAACTTCAATAAACAAAAAATAATGATTGAAGATAAAATACGCAATTTTTTGTCTGCGAGTATAATTTTGGAACAATAATAGGCAAGTTTATTATTTAACAGTAATAAGTAGTTAATATAAAATCAATTAATTCCAAATTACGAAACAGATAATCAATCTAACGAAGTTTAGAGTTCCTAAATGTGTATTTTGCCGATATTTGATCAACATACATGATGTGCCGTTGTGCCGTATGTCTATATCATCGAGCAAGTGTATAATGACTTGCATCGTATTGCTACAATGTAATTCGGAGCTGAGGCACATTTTGAATACGTAACGAGAATTCAAATTTAATATTGAATCATGTTTGATCCAGTTTTACATCAGCTGAATGTTCTAAAAAAATTGAAATGTAAATTTAAATATAGCAGTCTTTTTTAGTATTCTATCAGGAGTATTCTTTTGCAAAAAATTACTTTGCAAATTTACATATTTTCTCATTTATTTATTGCAATATGTTATCAATATAACAACAAATAACTGGACTTCGTAAGTGCTAGGTTACTAGGCTAGGAAAGAAGGAAAAACAAAACCATTAATAAGACCCGCTATAAACAGCTTCAAAGTCAAATAAGAAGAAAAATTAGGGAGGCTAAAGAAACCTACTTCTATGAAAAATGTAAAGAAATAGAAGAACTGCAAAACAGATATGACAACTTTAACCTACATAAAAAAGTCAAAGAACTATTATAATGGATAAAAAAATATTATAATGGAGACAGAACGAAAACTACGACGATGGAAAGAGTACATCGAGGAACTATTTCATGGCCAGAGAGAAGCTAGTACATTAGTAGATAGCCAAACCGGAGATGTGGGCCCAGAAATAACCAAATCAGAGGTTAGTCAGGCAATAGACTCTATGAAAACCAATAAATCTGCTGGTCCAGATGAATTACCTAGCGAGCTGATAAAGCTGGTCACCGAGAAAAACCTGGATATAATAGTAGAACTGTTCAACGCTATCAATACTGCGGGAATCATCCCTAGAGAAATGATGACATCAGCATTTGTATGTTTGCCAAAGAAAGTGAATGCCAAAGGATGCAGTGACTACCGAACCATAAGCTTAGTGTCACATACCTTGAAAATTCTGCTGAAAATTATCCACGCCAGAATACACTCTAAACGGGAGCTGGATATTAGTGACACTCAATATGGGTTCCTCAGTGGTATGGGTACCAGAGAGGCATTATTCTCCTTCAACGTGCTGACACAGAGATGTTTGGATGTTAACCGTCCTCTTTACGTCTGTTTTATAGAAAATAATGACTACACTACATGAAAAGGGTCCTATGTAGCAAATATTTAACATTAGCTCTTAAAGTACGGCTAACAAAATGTTACGTATACAGTGTACTATACTATGGAGTGGAATCATGGACGTTAAATGTAGAGACAATGAGACGACTTAACGCCTTTGGAATGTGGACCTATAGAAGAATTATGAGGGTTTCCTGGGTAGATAGATTTACGAACAACGAAGTACTGAGAAGAATAGGTAAAGAGAAGGAAGTTGAACTTACAATTAAAGAAAGCAAACTACAGTATCTCGGACATGTGATGCGGGGCGAGAAGTATGGCATCCTGCGACTCTTAATGCAAGGAAAGATAGATGGCACAAGAAGCATCGGAAAAAGACGAATTTCATGGCTGAAGAACCTGACAGAATGGTTTGGATGCAGCTCAAAACAACTATTTAGGGCTACTGCCTCAAAAATTAAAATAGCTATGATGCATGCCAACCTCCGTAGCGGAGATGGCACCTGAACCAGAAGAAGTGCTAGATTGTCACCCAAAGTAATCGAAAGTAGAACTGGAAGTCAATATTTGAACTGTTCGTGTATCTTTGCGTCGATTGATATACGATTTCACTAATTTTGAATCATGTTTACTAAACTTTGGGTCATAATTGTTTAAACAGAAATGACTTCAAAACAGGAACTAAAGATTCAAACTCAACTTTTCAATACGCTTCGATTGATGTGTTACATGTACTATTTCTGCGACTATAATAGCAATGGCACTTCCAGTTAGAACTTTTTAACCGGAAATGATATAAAAACCAATGGTGTATATTTGTTCTCATCTTGCTAACAGCTTGTACACATGAGAGCGGTTTGCCAACGCTGACGTCGCGGTTTACCTGAAAAATCCAAACGCCGCGGTTTAAGATACCAATGAACAAATACAACCGCATAGTATCGTACACGTGCAACTGCTCAACGTATAAAACGCACATACGTAGAGTGTGTCTACACAGGTGCTCCGACGAGGCTAAGTTAAAGCCGAAATTCGTATAAGCACATAGTGGAGGCGCTCATCAAAGACATATGGCAAGAAGAGAAAATACCCGACGACTGGAAGAAAAGTATAGTATGCCCGATCTATAAAAAAAAAGGCAAACTCCAGTGCAAAAACTACCGTGGAATCTCTCTACTATGTACAGCATATAAAGTCCTCAAGTATGTTATAAACCAGCGGCTCCAACCACTAGCAGAAAATATTATTGGATAGTATCAGACGGGCTTCCGACGGGGAAGATCGACACTGGATCAAATATTTACAGTCAAACAGATCTTGAGAACGAAGAATTGAAGATCTTGAAATTAACGAAGTAGTTACAGGACCTGACATAACTATGGACGAAATTGAACAAGCAATAAGATTAGCAAAGACCAGAAAAGCGACGGGACCAGACGAAATACCGAATGAAATAATAAAGCTCTTCGAAAATTCAGGTAAAAGATCTCTCCTTCATCTTTTTAATAAAGTTTATCAAACTGGCTATATACCAACGGATTGGCTGCTGTCGACTTTTGTGACGATACCTAAAAAAGCAAACGCGAAAAGATGTAGTGACTACCGAACCATTAGCTTGATGAGTCATGTTTTAAAGATATTTCTACGAATTTTGCACTCTAGGATGTACCAAAAAATAGAAGAACAGCTTGGTGATACACAGTTTGGATTCCGCAATAACCTTGGGACCAGAGAAGCACTGTTTAGTATTCAGGTTATGGTACAGAGATGCAGAGATGTCGGACATCCGGTTTATATGTGTTTCATTGACTTTGAGAAGGCCTTTGATCGGGTAAAACATACGGAAATGATTGCTATTCTTCAGAAAGTGGGTATTGATGATAAAGACCTACGCATTATCAAAAATCTTTACTGGCATCAACGTGCAAACATCAGGATTGGCTGGGACACGTCTGAAGAACTTCAAATACGAAGAGGAGTAAGGCAGGGCTGCATTTTGTCCCCACTAATATTTAACATCTATTCTGAGTTTGTTTTCAATAAAGCAGTGGATAATGCTCAATGTGGTATCAAAATGAATGGCGTCAATATTAATAATTTGAGATATGCGGATGACACGGTGTTAATTGCGAGCAATTATGAAGAACTTCAACATCTGATTAATAGGATTACCACAACGTGTGATGAATATGGACTCAAGCTAAACACCGCAAAGACCAAGGTGATGGTTGTCAGTAAGACGCCAATACAACCGGAAGTAGTAACAGCTTATGGTGAACAATTAGAAAGAACTAACAGTATCACCTACCTTGGTTGTAATCTAAATGAGAACTGGGACATGAGCAAAGAAATTAGAATACGTATAGAGAAGGCCAGAGCTGCATTCTTTAAGATAAAGAAACTTTTATGTGGAAAAACATTACTTTGAATCTTAAAATTAGATTAGTGAGATGTTATGTGTTCTCTACTCTTTTGTACGGTGTCGAAGGTTGGACTTTAACAGATACTCTTCTCAAGAAATTGGAAGCCTTTGAAATTTGGGTATACCGAAGAATCCTACGAATAAGTTGGGTGGATAGAGTTCGTAACGAAGTTGTTTTGCACCGGATGGGAAAAGTCACAGAAGTCGTCAGAACAGTTAAAAATCGAAAACTTGAATATTTTGGCCATGTTATGCGACACCCAGAGAGATATAATATACTCCATTTAATAATACAAGGCAAGGTAGACGGAAGAAGAGGGCCAGGTCGAAGAAGAACGTCATGGCTTAAAAACCTGAGAGAATGGTATAACAGATCCTCTGCATCCCTTTTCCGAGCTGCCGTTAACAAAATTACTATAGCCAATTTTATAGCCAACGTTCGATAATCGAGCACGGCACATGAAGAAGAAGAGATCTTGAGAAAATCATCTTCTTCTTCAAGTGCCGTCTCCTAATCGGAGGTTGGATATCATCATCACTATCTTTACTCTATCCACCGCTGCTCTAAAGAGTTCTATAGAACGGCATCTAAACCAGTCCCTTAAATTCTTTAACCATGACACTCTCCTTCTTCCTATACTCCTTCCGCCTCTTATCTTTCCCTGTATTATCAGTCTTAGCATTTCATATCGCGGTCCCCTCATTACGTGTCCCAGATATTGTAACTTTCTTATTTTTATTGTGTTTATTATTTCGCATTCTTTACCCATTTCTCGCAGTACTTCCGTGTTCGTTTTCCTCTGTGTCCATGCTATTCTAAGCATTCTTCTGTAACACCACATTTCAAATGACTGTAGCTTATTTATGTGTTCTTGCTTTATTGTCCAGCTTTCAAGTCCATATTGTAGTATCGAGAACACGTAGCATCTCAAAGCTCTTGCTCTCAGTTCTAAGCTAAAGTCTTTGTTGCAGAGAACTGTTTTCATTTTTACAAACGCATTTCTTGCTATTTCTATCCTGGTCCTTATCAAATCATGGGAACACGATATTGACTGCGTTCATCAGATGCAAACACGTTCACAAATGTTTGCGCTTTGATTCTAAATTTGTTGACAGCGAGCTGAACGGTTGGTTGTTTAGGTTAAAATTTGACATTTTGCTTGCTTGGTTTGAACGTAACCTAAAATAAATTTTCTCAATAAATACGTTTTTGAATTTATTTATTTTTTTTATTAAAGGAAAAAAGAAAATTTATTTAATAGATAATAACGTAGCAGAATGTCTTCAGTAGCCTTTATTTTATATATAAAACCGTTATCAATATATTCTACAATATATACACTTTAAATTCCCGCCATATTTTTTCAATATTCAACACGTTTGCAAAGTTCAACTTAAATATCTTATGTTTGCAAAAATGGCGACCGCTTTCCAAACATGTTTGACGTTAGTAAGTCGTTCAGAACCATAAAGCGCAAACTGATTGCCAACGTTTGCATCTGGTGAACGCGCCCATTGATATTCACAACGTGTTTGTAGACTTCAAACAGGCATACGACTCAGTCAAAAGGAACAAACTATACTATATATTGGCTCAATTGGCAATACCCCACAAGCTAATAAGACTCATTAAAGCCACAACGGATGAAACTCAGGCATGTGTTCGAATATAAAACCACCGGACAGACTTTTTCAAAATTTTGCAGGGACTAAAGCAGGGAGATGGGCTGGCACATTGTTTAACCTGGCACTGGAGTATGCGGTTAGGCAAATGCAAACTGGACGAGGAAACCTACAGTCGGAAAAATGAAAGAATACCCATGAACGAACATATAAAACACGCTGTATTTTCCTGTCATCATGTCGCAAAGAAAATTGCCCAGCGCAAGTACATGTAATAATAATTATTACATGTACCTGTGCTGGCCAATTTTTTGTGTGACACGGTGACAGGAAAATACAGCGTGTTTTTTATGTTCGTTCATGGGTATTCTTTCATTTTTTCTACTGTACTGACCAACCAAACGGTTTTAACTGGCCGCTTATGCCGATGATATTAATATTATGAGTAGAACATCAACAGGAGCACAGGAAGCATACGCAGAGTTAAAAACACAAACAAAAATGCTAGGTCTGGAAATTAACACAGAAAAATCAAAAATAATGACTCAGACGAGAAGAAATATAGTCCCACAAAACAATATACATGAAGATGACATTGAAACGGTTGGAAAGTTTACATACCTGGGAGTAGAAATATATGCCGACGGATCAGAAGACGGAGAAATACGGAAGAGAATAACGCAGGCAAACAGAGCTTATTTTGTCCTCTCCCATATAGTTCGGTCTAAAAGTGTCCACCGAAATATAAAGATGAGAATCTATAAAACTTTAATTCGGCGAATAACATGCTATAGCAGTGAAGCCTGGGTCCTGAAAGAAAGATCCAAAAACAAACTCGACACATTCGAAAGTAAAGTACTGGGGAGAATACTAGGACCTGTACGGGAAAACGGAATCTTCAGAAGTCGATACAACAACGAGCTTTATCAACTTTATAAGGAAGCACCCCTCTCAGACTACATTAGAATACAAAGATTCCAATGAGCCGGACATATGATAAGAATGGGAGAGGATAAGCTACTAAAAAAAGCACTGAATGCTAGAATGCAGGGAAAGAGACCGCTTGGAAAGCCAAGAAAGCGCTGGGAAGACACAGTAAATAGCGACGCACAAGCCCTTTTAGGGGACCGTGTATGGAAAAGAGTAGCCACCGACAAGCAAGGGTGGAGGCAAAAAATAAAGGAGGCCAAGGCTCAGTTTGGGCTGTAGTGTCGTAGAAGAAGAAGAAGACATAGTGGAGTCCCTGTTCTGTAAGGAAATCTGAATCATCTTTACTTTCATTTTATTTGTATTCACTTTTGTGGGTATAAAAGGAACTAGTTCGCTAAAGATTGTTATTACGGTGAACGACAGGTCGTGGATGCAATTATAGATCCCCATGTCGACTAATTCATCACTCTGTTTTGCTTTATATGTATTTACATCTTAAAAGCTTACCAGAGAAAATAATATAATTCGATAATATATAATAATTTTAATTCCTGTCTCTTTTGACTAACTTCTATCTAATTCCTAGAGGTGGAAAGATCTAGAGGATATTACATTTTTAGCCTTCTAAGCAGTTGTGGGCGGCGTTATCTTACTGCCCCACTAACTACTTGGGCCCATTAATCCGCTGCCCGATCGCCGAGAAAGTTGAGGATTAAGTCTTAATGACCGGATATTCCAAATTTGAAACCCCCATCCACCCCAATAATGTAAATGCATCGTTTTACTTCTACAATACCTTTTATTATAGTGTTATTTCTATGTTCAAAAAGTTGGACGAGATTAAAATAAATGGTTTTTGGAAAAAAAAATAAGATCAAATTATAGAGCGCGTTTTTAAATTTTCTTAAAATCTTCCTTTTTATCCATGTAACTTGAAAATGATAAGAGATAAAATAATGAAAAATGAAATCGAAATTTTTATCTAAAAAACCCTACATTTTTGTGGGGTACCTTTTTTCGTATCTCTTATCATTTTCGAGTTACATGGAGAAAAAGGAAAATTTTAAGAAAATTTAAAAATGCGCTCTATAATTTGATCTTATTTTTTTTTCAAAAACTATTCATTTTAAACCAGTCCAACTTTTTGAACATAAAAATAACAATATGATAAAAAGTATTTTAGAAGGAAAACGATGTATTTAAATTCTTTTTGAAAATACATTAGTCATAAATTTTGTTGCAGCATATTTCGTTTGGTTTAAATTCAATCGACATTTAATATTGCTCATTTTAAAGGTCTTCTCAAGAACTACAAAAGTTGTTAGTATCATTTATACACCTAAATTCCACCGTTTCTCTGTTATTTTAAGTTGAATACACCGATTTGAGCATGCACCAAAAAACAAACTTTTCTCACCTATCATGTCCCCTTTTGTATTATAACTAGAGGATTTATGAAGTAACGAATCTCTTCTTTTTTTTTATTAGCTACAAAATATTTTATGTAGTTTTTCTGTCAGATGCATAGTTTTTAAGGTATTCGCAAGAATCCGTGCCATTTTTCAATGAAAATGGCACCCGTGTTGAGCTGCCCCTCCCCCCACTTGCAAAAATTAAAAATCAAATAGCCCTGATTTATGAGCTTTTTATGAGCTTTCATATTCCGCACACTAAAAATTTTGAGTCAGCCCCCCCCCCCCCTCTACTTAAAAATAGGAATATTGAATCGGTTTTTGCAGCAGAATTACGAGCTATTTATTAGCTCTTGAAATTATATAGTTTCGATTTTTGAGCTCATCCACTTCACCCCCAAAAAACCCTTTAATTGATTTAACTTAAGAGAAAAATGCTGAGAAAACTTCAAATATATCGTATTGCGGGTATAATTCCTATAGCTTATATACTCTAAGAATAAACTATTAAATCACGTGCATTTCGATTATTGAGCTACAACCCCTTCGCAAGAAAGCCACCCTATCTTCCCGGCTTAAGAGAAAGTTGTAATTAAATGCATTAAATTAATTATTTGGCGACTACATATCATTTAATAATTTATAAGCTTCCAAATTGCAATTTTTATTTTAATTATATATTGCTTCCAATCAGTAAATTGCAATTTATTTTGTATAGTGCAGTCACTGAAGGTAAAAATCAACGATTACCTTCAATTTCGGTGAACCTTCATCGATTTTCACGAAAATTGGTCAGTGGTTAGAGGATACGTCAAGAAACAAAGGTGACATGTTACCACCTTGCGCCTTTACCCTGAGGGTAGATACCGCTCCTTCTCGGGGGTGAAAATTATTTTATAAAAAATAACTGCAAAAATCTATAAAAGAACAAATTATAAGCAAAATTTTTTATATAAAGTTATTAAAATAAGTCAATACTTTTTAAGTTATTAGAGATCAAAGATTTTAATTATTCGTGAAAAAAATGCATGTTTTGAAGCGGTTTTTCGTAAATCACTGAAAAACTGTAAGTTTTTACACAAAAGTTAATAGTAGTTTAATTCGTATAGCTTATATTCTAAGAATAAACTCTTAAATCACGCGCCTTTTATAGAGCTACAACCCCTTCGCAAGAAAACCATCCCATATTCCCGGCTTAAGAGAGAGTTGTACTTATAATAATTTAAATTAATTATTTGGCGACTAGATATCGTTTAATAATTTATGAGCTCGCAAAATATACGGATCTCAATTATTGGATTGCCAGTTTCTTTCTATAGTGCAGTCACTGAAGGTAAAAATCAACTATGACCTTCAATTTCGGTAAATCTCCATTCATTTTCACGAAAATTGGTGAGAGAATTTTGATGCTATCAACTTTTTCTGGAGCTCATTTTTGATAGGTACTTCTAAGTACTTTAACAAGTATTTAGTACCTACCTAAGTGTTATAAAATGCATCTCTTTCCCATTATTTAAGCTTGATCCTTAAACAGTCTCAGAAAAACATATACATTTAATTACCAATAACTTACTTTAAATTAACATTAAAGGGTTTTTCAAGTAAGCAATTTATTATATTTTTTATTAGCTTCAATTTTAGTGATGAAAAATTTTTGTGTAAAAACTTACAGTTTTTGAGTTATTTATGAAAAATCGCTTTAAAGCATGCATTTTCTTTCAAAAAAATTAAAATATTTGATCTTTAATAACTCAAAAGTATTCATTTATTAATAACATTATATAACAAACTATGCTTAAAATTTGTCCCTCTCTCGATTTGTGGGTTTTTTTTTAATTAAGTAATTTTCACCCCCGAGAAGGGGTGACATATACCCCAGGCTAAAACCGCAAGTTGATATTGTCAATTCGTTAAAATGAATGGAGATTTACC